>NC_057801.1:520064405-521266456 GCF_018294505.1 Triticum aestivum
GAGGGGTGTGGCGTACCGCAAAACGGACGAAACTGACTTGTGTAGGAGCGCTACGGTCGAAACGGGGGTCCTGTTCATCGGGAGGGGTGTGGCGTACCGCAAAACGGGACTCCACGGGATACTGTTCATCTCCACCGTCGACCTCCTCCAGCCTCCACGGGCTACCGTCGACCTCCTCCAGCCTCCACAGGCTCCTGTTCATCCAGCCTCCACCGCGCCCTACTCCACCAGCTACTGTTCAACCACCCCTCCACCATCTATTGATCATCCAGCCCTCCACCTTCTACTGTTCATCCAGCCCTCCACACCACGGGGTCCTGTTCAACCACCCCTCCACGGCCACCCCTCCACCATATACTGTTCATCCAGCCCTCCACACCACGGGGTCCTGTTCATCCAGAGGCAACGCCACCGCTCACTGTTCATCCAACCCCCCGCAACGCTCACTGTTCATCCAATCGATCGGCTTCAGTTAGCAGTAGTAGCGAAGGAATCGCTCCATCGGGTTCAGTTAACAGCCATCGATCGATCGCTCGGGTTCAGTAACGCGTAGCCTGCAGTGCAATCGCTCGGGTTCAGTTAGAGCCCAACGCCTCGCTCGGGTTCAGTTAGAGCCAACGCCTCGCAAACACGTGCGTACGTGTACGAGAGAAACACACATTGCTCGGCCCCCGACCTCCAACCGTAACCGGCAACTCCCCGAAATTTTCCTCTCCCTCGCTTCTACCACGGTTTTTTCCGTCATGGATGGCCCAAAGAATGTCATGCAGCTGCGTCTCCGGCCCGCCCAGGACGAACAGCCTATTTTCTGTCATGATTTTTTGTCATAGAAGTAGGAGCCCACCACATCTATGATGATACCGGGTTTTGTCACAATTATCGTCATAGAAGTGTCATATGTATGACAGAAAAAAAATTTTGTTCGGCCCAAAATGTCACGGATGTGTCTTTTTTTTGTAGTGTGTGCGGTACGCCAGGCCTCGTGTCCATCGGTTGTTCCGTCCAAGCCGGTTGGCTCCCACGCATTCCGTTGCCTCCCGATGAACACGACGCATCCCGTTGCCTCCCGATGAACATGACGCATTCCGTTTCCTCCCCATGAACATGACAACGACGCGGTTTCTCCATTCCGACCCAGCCATGTACACGAGCCCTGGCCGTACGTATGTGCGAGTAGGCGTTCGAGACCCCGCCCGTATGTACGTACATGGCCATATTTTATTTCTTGCACACTGGCCGCTGTACGTACGTGTACATGCTACGTGCGCGCCTCTAATACGACACGTGCGCGCCTCTACATCGACCAATATGTACGTGCACATTCGCGACCAGAATGACAACGCTACATACGCTTCGACTAGGTGGATCCCGACTGTCAGGCACTTCCTTGCATGCGAAGATGTAGTTGGTGGGTCCCAGCAGTCAGGGGGGCAAATCGTTTTTTCTTTTTTGCCGGCACACACTTCCTTGCGTGCGAAGATGTAGCTCGTGGGTCCAGCAGTCACGGGAAACAATTTTTTTGCGAAATACAGTGGCCCGTCTGGTGGGTCCCTGCTGACAGGTAGAGGAATAATTATTTTGCGTGTAATAAGGAGCCAATTCCTTGCGGCTGCCCTAGACCTAGCTGTCAGCCTATCAACATACAGTACTCTTTCGATGGAAGTGGGTCGTTGACCACATTGACCACGCCGCGCCGAGAGCACCACGGCGGTGGACGATGGCGAGGCCTAGGAAGGGGACGATGCGGAGCCGGGGAAGACGCCGCAGTGGATGCCCAGGTAGAGAGGAGGACCAGGGTTCACTGGTTCGGCTGTAGTGTGAGGTTGCCATCGCCGCAGAATAACAGGAGGTGTGGGTGAGTGGAGGGATGGCCTGGCCAGCGGTGGGAGTAGTATGGGGGCGGTGAGGCCTCCACGGAAGCACAACCGGCCACGGGAGGCAGGAGCAAGCGGCACGACCGGCGCTGCTTTGGGCGGCTGGAGTAAGAAGACCAGAGGTTGAAGAAGCACTACGGCCGTTGAATGGACATCGTATGGTCACTGGAGCTAGAATCGTGCATATTGACTAAGTTGACAAAGCCCTCCGTCCCCGTCAACTTAGTAGGCCCACTATACTGGGTCCCAGCTAGCAGGGGGAGTATTCATTTTTTTTGTGCGTAATAAGGAGGCACTTCCTTGCGTGCGAAGATATAGCCGGTGGGTCCGAGCTGTCAGCGGCGGTAACATTTTTCTCGCGAAATAGAGAGGCCCTTTCGGTGGGTCCTAGATGTCAGGTGGAGGAATCATTATTTTGTGCGTAATAAGGAGGCATTTCCTTGCGTGCGGCCGTGGACCTAGTTGTCAGCCTCTCCACGTACAGTCCACTTCAGATGCATGTCGGTCGTTGACCACGTTGACCACGCCGCGCCGAGAGCACCAGGGCGGTGGACGACGACGAGGCCTAGGAAGGGAACGACATGGAGCCATGGAAGACTCGACAGTTGTTTCCCACGCGGAGGGGAGTATGACTGTATGAGGGTTTATTGGTTCGTCTGCCGTCGCCGAAGAATAACAACATGTGTGGGTGAGCAGAGGGATGGCTAGGCCAATGATGGGAGTACGGTGGGGCAGTGAGGCCTGCACGGCAGCATAGCCGACCGCGGGGAGGAGGAAGCAGGCAGTCCCGCCAGCGCTTGTTTGAGCGGCTGGAGTAGGAAGAGCAGAGATTGAAGAAGCACGACGGCCGTTGGATGGACATCCAACAGTCACTGCTTGTGTGTCAACCTTTTTTTAGGAAAGCCTCACATCTGTGGAAAACAGCATACAGGCCATCTGCCATTATTTCTAATAATTTACAGCCCATTTGCTAATTCTTATGTTTTTCTGGAGCCCATATTCTTTTTGTTAGCATTACAACCCATATTGTGGCCATGGTTAAAAAAATATATGAAATTTTGCATATGTCGGTGCAGTCTGAACTGTTTTTAATCCTGAAATTTTGAGTCACGTTCAAACTGATTTTAAAAATAAATGTATATCAATATAAAATCCAATAAATTGTCCACGCATAAAATCAATGCAATTTAAAATCTCGAAATGAAAAAAAAGAAATTTGAAACTAATTGCTGGTTTGATGTGTTTTAAAAATGTACAACCCATTTCTCATTACTGATACGCCATTTTCTCAGCCAGCCGAATGAAGCTCTCCTCGTCTTGAAAGATTTGCAGCCCAACAGGCCTGACAAAGCGACTTACTTGAAAAATCACAAAAAAAACTGGGCTAGCCATTTTCAGAAAGAAAAAAAAACCACTCGGTTGGTCTGTGGTAAACATAAAAGAAAAGGCTGTCTAGACAGGCCAGAGTGCCCCGCACAGCCCAGTTGACACCCTGCTTCCGTCTCAAAAACAAATTAGATAAATGCCACTCCAATTATGGCGATTCGTAAAAATGCCACTGCAATTTCCAAACTTTGAAAAATGCCATTGCAATTTTTGCAAACTTTGAAAAACGCCACTGCAATTTGCAAACTTTGAAAAATGCCACTCCAGACTTCGAAAAATGCCGCTGGAAATGGCATGAAATGGCATTTTTCAATGTTTGGAAATTGCAGTGGCATTTCTCGGAAACTCCAGATTTGGAGTGGCATTTATCAAATTAACCAAAAACAAAAATAACTGAGCGAGCTGTTGGGTCCCTGGTGTCAGCCGCTCGTTGTGCAATTCTCTCTATTATTGACTACGTTGACAATGGCATGGGACCCAGATGTTAGAAATCCATTAGGAGGAGCCATTTTTTTATTGGCTTGAAATAAGGAGGCACTTGCTTGCATATTGCCATGACCTTGGCGTGTCCCTGTTGTCATCCTCTCCACGTACAATCATCTCCTGATTGTGTACGCGTCAACTTCGTAGGCCCACATGTCAGCCTCTAAACCCGTGGAGGACAAATAAAACCCATTTAAAAAAATAACAGCCCATTCCATATGTTCAAACGGAAAGTTCAACATTGAGAGCACAACAACAGGTCTGATCCACATATAGAGTACTGAAATTCCACGTTGACAACCATCATAGCCAAGTTAACTATCTACTCCCACTAATACTCTAGTAACGTACAAGTACTAACTTACTCTTAGTTAACTAGACGATGCCGGCCGCCATCTGCGGTACACGCTAAACACCGGCACCGGCATCCTCCGGCTCGCCTCGGACTTTCCAGAGGTGCGATAGGTCGCGTTGCTCACGCGCGTTGGCCCTTTCCATGCCGATGTGGTCCACCGAAGCTTCGGTTTCTAAGCGGGAAACCAACTTGATGAGCTGGTAGTAAAAATCGACGTCGCGAACGCGTGTGTGCCCGACAGCCTCCAGGGCTATTTGCTGGCCGCCGACCTCCACGTAGTCGGCCCAGTTGCGGGCGCTCTACTCGCGACTCAGAGCGTCGGTGCGCTGCTGCTCCATGTCCCGCTGGCGGCGCAAATCGGTGATACGCTGCTCCTCTACCAGGCGGTCGCACTCCAACAAGTCCTTGATCTCCGCATTGCCATCTAAAGACCGATAGAATGCCTCCTCCCTCCGTCTGCCTTCCGGTGAAAAACCGAACACTAGTTCCGGCGGTGACTGCCTCCGGCCTCGCCTATCGCGGACGGGCGGGGGCATGGCGGACGTGGCGAGAGCGAGGATAAGTGGCGAGCGATGTTGGGCTGGTGGGGGCTTATGAGGATATTGCGAGTTGGGTTACGGTGCCACCGGAGAAGGCCGGAAAATAGTACTTATAGGCGGAAGGTAGTGCAATGGTCATCGAAATTCAATGCATAAGCAGGCATGGCTTAGCGCGCCGGCTTGCCGTGGAAAACTAGAGAAACTGAAATTATGACTGTGTCGTCCCGTCCTGTCTATGGTGGGTCGCATGCCGGCATGACGGTCAAATGAGTGCACTCAAATCATCTCCCTCCTTGTCAATAATGATTCCACGGATTTAAAAGGCCCGCAACAATTAAAGCGCATCTTTTTTCGCATCAGTTAGTTGCCTTAATTACGGCCGGCTGCATGCAGGCACTCAGAATCGCTCGCAGCCAGTACGTGGAGTAGCATGCAACGAGTCGTAGCCAAGGGCACGCATGAAGCCACTTAAATCACTAGAATTAATTAGGCTTAAACTTCTGCATGCAGTTAATTATTGCCATGCCTTGGTATTGCTGCTTTGCTCACAGGACTAATAAACCCGGACGGAGGGAGTACCTTGGTTGGTGAGATTTTTCAATTAAGCCCTGCAAACCGGAAAGGAGGTACTAGTACGTGCGTGATCCTCTATTTATTCGTGTAGGATCGAGTAGGTCGTTTCTTGAATTGAGCCCTGCAAATCGGAAATGAGGTAGTACATGTGTGATCCGCTATTTATCTGTGTAGGATCGAGTAGGTCGGATAGTGTATGTGTAAGATCGAGTAGGTCGGATGGTATACGTGTACGATCGCATTAGTTGATGAACGTTAGCTGGGAGATAAGGCATTTGCGAACGTTTTTGCTGGCAGTTTCTTCAAATTCGCATGGCATTTTCTTCAGAGCAGCTTGTTAGTTTATTTAGAGGTAGGCATTTTTATTCAAAAAACTGCCACTTTGGATCTTGCGTCGCAACTAAAACTGCCAGGAGCGCATTAGTAGGCTAGCTAGTGATCGATCAGTAACTTGTAAACACTAAGCGAACATAAATAAGGAACTGTTAATGCATCTCAGTGATTCACAGATCATATACAAATATGTAGCTCCGAAAGCAAAGATCGGCCACTTCGGATCTTACGTCACAACTAAAACCAACTAGTACGATTCCCATACATAAGATCAACATGTTAATGCATCTCAATGATTCACAGATCATATACAAATATGTAGCTCCAAAAGCAAAGATCTAGAAAAAACATATGTTCTTCCTACTAACATGGATGCTTCTCTTGGCCAACATTCAGTACAGACTGAAAGACAAATTTGTTTGTGAAGTCTACAATTCCTCTTGCAAACATAAGTGGTTTCACCAACAGCTGAAACCATGAGAATGAACCACACATGATGGAGGAACATCTACTGCAATATGATTTGGTCTTCTCTCGATCACACGGCGAGACTATTTTCGAAATACAAACTTTAACTTAGGCAAAATGATGCCCATTGTATAATCAGACCAAAGGAATGAAGCACCTAGTGTTGGCCAATAAATAGTACAGTACTACTTTTCTGCAGTCCATGAAGTGACTATCCAATCTTTCTGTGTCTATTTTCAAATGGCACTGCATGCAGTGACTATACTATTCTTTTGTGCAGTTCAACCAAAATTGCGGTCACTTTGTTTGTTTGCCAAATAGCAACAGACAGACATCTCTGTCTGCACAAATATCAAGCAGCTAGTAAACATAAACCCCACCTTGTATTTTCGATTTAAACATGCCTCTTCCCCTTAGCATCTGTCATGTTCTGCACTGGACAATTTGATACAGTTATGTTTTGCCCTGGACAATTTCATACTGAATTGATTTGCTAGTTCAGAGCAGAAATATAGCGCCTATTCTTCATCAGACCAAGGATATCCATGTTCACAGTGATGGAAGAGGTGAAATCGATACAACCGAAATTGTGCATCCAATCATTGAATCATGTCCTGCACCTCCAATGTAGGTCCACCCTGCCAATAAATTCACATGCAAACCACTAGTATTACTATCTAATGACAGTACAAAAAGATTAGCAAGATAGTAGCAAACCATGTACCTTCGTAATGAACATCTCATAGTGCCACCAATTGGATATAAAGGTTTGGAAGAAAACATGCTCCTAATGTTGAACCAGTTGGACTTTTTGTGCAGTTCCACTAAAATCGAGCATCCCTGTTTGCATAGATATTGAAAGTGTGATTACTGTAAAAATGACACTAGTTGAAGCATAGACTCACAAATATAAGCATTCCAATTTCTTAATGGGAAAAGGTAGCAAGACTGTTTCTAACCACCTGTTTGAAGGAATAAATAAGGCAACAACGGCTGATGTCAGAAAGGCATATATAGTTCTTTTTGAAAGAATGATCGACTCTTGACGTTTCCTCTTCTTGTAAGCATATTTTGTGAAGTTCAACTAAAATAAAATGCCATCACCGCCTTGACAATTCAGTGACACTGTACAAAAGGAAATGACTTAACATTACATCATGATGTCAGGTATTTAGTCGACAGGCATTAGAGACAAACATACAGACCTCCTCCGATAACATAATGAACATTAATTTTAACAAAGGTGTGACTAGCTTTACCGGGATAATTTGAGTGAATTCTACACCCTCTGTTCCTTAATACAAGACGTTTTTGTGGTTCAATTTAAAATACCTAAACGTCTAGTATTTAGAAAAACAGGTAGTAGTTTTCTTGAGCACATATCTGGGAAAACTTGCCACACTTTATTTATGTCCATACGCTAATGCAACACCATTCGAATACTAAAAATATACACTAATCCAGTGGCTAGTGCAACAGTAGAGTAGTTATTTTATTACAGGGTACAGTACAATAGTTTTACTAAACATATTTCAATAAACTCTAGCACTGGAAGATTTCTATAAGAATTAACAATACAAAATGTAAAGGTAACAAGTTTCAGCAGTGGTATACTAGCTGTGCATGAGCATTAAACCAAACACAAAAGTTTGAAGGTAACTAGCATTATTAACTAATGACCGTATAAAAAAATTGCATACCATGTACCTTCAAGGTAAATATCATTTCGAACTCGGGGGGACCTTAAAAATTGCTATCCCAATCTTGACAATCGATCAGACATAAAAACTTGATCGAACGAATCAAGAGAACAGCCGGAGGGGGAGGTGCCCACTCTTGACCTTTCCTCTTGTCTTCATAATTTTTTGTGCAGTTTAACCAAAATAAAATGACATCAGCGCCTTGGCATTTTGGTGACACTGTACAAAAAAATTAACTTATCTCATGAAAGTGAGGTATGTAATCTATAAGCATTAACAGTGCAAAAATCTGAAGGTAGTAACAAGTTTCATCGTTGGTATACTGGCTGTGCAACAACATTAGAATGCCTTAGCTTAAAAACCTTTAATACATCCACAATCAACATCTAACCCTGACATAATCCAGTGACATTAAATGGCATTGCTTAAATTTATCGGTGGCATTAGACTGAGTGCAGCATTAGTTAAATGTGGCATCACTTTAGGAGTAGCATTGCTTGACTTGACTGCTGGCGTTATACTAACAGCAAAAAAGTGGCAATAAGAGCATGGGAGGCCCATTCGAACAGTGGGTGCACCAGTATGATGTACCTCCACGGACGCAAAGTGGTGAGGGAAGTATGGTTTCCGAGAGCAACAAATATCCAGGCAGCATATGTGGATTACGTCCCATTTTTGTTCTCTTTAGCCACCTTTTTCCTATGTGAGGACAACAAACCGATCGACCTGGTCATTCTCTATTGCGTTGTCATGCCTTTCTACCTAGATGCCTACTCTCTTGGACAGTACAGTCTCCCTTCCTTTCCTTATTCAACCCAGACATGGATTAGTCTGGATGAAGTAGGGTTTCCTTTAATAGTGCAAATTAAGTTTTTCGTCTGCGTGACTAGCAGAGCAGAGGATAGCAAATTGGGAAGATGGTGGAGTGGAAAAAGATCCACATATAGTGACGTGGCATATGGGGCAATAGAACAAGGGTATGGTTCAAAAAGAGATAGCATACCTGAGGGTCGGCAGGAAGTGGCTTCGCTCGTGGTCGTCGTCCTCCGCACACACTACGACAGCGAGCTTGGGGACGGAGGCCATCCCGCACGGGCACTAGGTCTGAGAGGACGGCCTTGTCGTCAGTGTGTGACCTCGCTCGCCGACGACGAGTGCGTCAACGCTGTACGTCCTTTTCTTCCCCGGCGGATCTGTGACCGCTGGTGAGGAGGGAGAGAGAGGACATCTTTTTATATCTGGAGAGAGGATGATAGTGTGAGAAGCAAGTGGGCAGCCCTTAGCAAGAAAGCACTGAAGCTCCAGCCTATATATCATTTTTATACTACTAGTACTAGAGGTGGAGTAGTGGTAGAGTAGTTTATATTTTCTCTGCATACAGTACCAGTTAGTCCTGCTTCAAAACTGAACGGCGTGCCATTAAAAAAATAAAGGTCAATAACTAATGCGGCAGCTCGGGCCAACACGGCCAGGTCGCATTTTGCACGAGAAATTACACACCATGTTTCGTTGACATGTGGTCCCGTTCCAACATGTCAGTGAGATGACGGCAAGTCCTTTTCTACTAGTATTTCCAAACGGACTTGTAGGCCGGGGCACCTCTTCGTGTATCGTGGCAAACTGGCAACCGTCCACCAACTCTTCATGTTTCCCTCTCGATTTGGAACTGCTGTCGCACGCTCTTACTCCCTCCTCCATTTGCCTTCACCCTTCCTTCTGCCATTGTTCGATCGTCTTCTCCATGGAGGGAACAGGCCGGAAACAACCCCGTTATTCTTGCCCCGGTCTGAAAGATGACATGGTGGAGGAACTCATTGATCGGTGTGACGTCATCACCTCGGCTAGCATGGCAGGTTCATTCAAGACCATTCTCAACTCAAATAATAACATCATTACAAGGAACCCAAGGGTCCAGGAGCGGTTTGATCTCCCCTATCTTCTTCGCTGTGACCCTAATGACTAGCGCGGGGACGACGGATGCCTCGTCTTGTGCAAGTTGATGCCGCTTGATAATGATATGTATGATGTTAAGATGCCATTGCTTGAGGGCAAGGCTTGGGCAGGCGCAAATGGAGATTGGTTGTCTATATTGGGTACAACTGCAAGTGGGAACTTGTGAATGTGTACACTCGTCACCGGGTTCCACTTCCAAAAATCTTAGTAGACTTCCCAAAGGTTGAGCACACCGGTATTATATGCACGTTCAAATACGATCATGGTGACTGTCTTCTACGGAAGATAGCAATTTGTCGAGTTCCCAACCGCTCTTGGAATTACAGGAACTATGTAGTTGTTGCTATCTTCGACAAGCTTGTTGCCGTCCTTCCTGGTTCTACCCCTTCTCCCGAAGTTATGGGGCTAGTTTCCGAGTTCCTTAGAGAGAGTTATCTCGCACATGTCTACTTTTCTCAGGGAGATGGTTAAGGACCTCAGAAGATAGAGGAGAGCGCCAGGCCCAGATTTCCGGAATACTTCTACTACTGGATGGATATTGCTCAAAAATCAGTTTTGTACACGGATGTGTACTGTGATGCAATTCAATACGAGGGTCTTGTGTTTGCTTCCACCACTCATGACACTATTTTTGCATGGGATCCTCGTAGTTTCGTTACGTTTGTCTTCCACCGTAATTATAATTGTTTCATCCACATGCATGCGGGTTAGCAAGTTTCCCTTTACTAATTAACCTTCTTCTTGTGTTTCCAAGGTCCTGTGAACATTCCACCACCTATACTTGAAAATTTTTATAACCAAGGGGGAGATCACGATGGTGATGATCACGAGCATGAGGACGAGCAGGGCCCATATACTCAGTGGCGCTTGGCAACTTATTCCGATGGATCACCCCTTCTTGTCTGTATACAGCCCACTAATGATGTTACTACTAAGGAAGCAGGTGTTGTCTCCCATGGTCGCACTCTCCGGACCTATTCCAACACCCGTTGCATGGTATTCGGGATGGATACTAGTGTGCTAGCACCAACACCTTCTCCCTGGTACAGAATTGATAGTCTTGGAGAAAACTCGCTCTTCCTTGGACAAAACTATCCAATGATGGTGAAAAGCGATCCAACTGCTGTTGACACAACGTTACTACCATTTATGAGAAGCAACTGTATCTATACCTCGGACATTTCGGTGGTTCCCTACCCTGGTACTGATATAGTAGGCCGCTTCAGCCTGGATGATCAATCTTGCATTGGTATCGAGATCGACAATGGATGGCCCTTCCCAGAGAATCACTTGTGGTTCAAAGCAAGCGTTTCCGACGCCGAGGATTGGTTGAGTTGAAGTTCATTTCATTTCTTGTTATTTGTTGTGTGATGAAAACTTTAGTATTTATAATGTATCCTCGTTGTCGATGTGGGTTGATGACCTGTTGTATGTAATAAAATGATATGCCTATGATAAACTTAATAAATTTATGAATGGCTTTCGAGTCGCTTCTCTGAGTGAGTGCTGCGACGAGGAAAAAATATATTTTCCAAATACATATTTGCACGTGCATTGCAACAGGTTATCGGATGAGGCCAATCAATAATAGTAGTACACTATTTGTACTAGCTTCACATGCTTCGCGCATCGGGCGGGTGTTTTTACTATAGCCATATGTTAATGTGTTCACTATACGTAACCAGCACCTCGAATCCTCGATACTACTACTATATAAGTAGTAGGAGTAGTAGGGTGGCATGGGCCAGAACAAGCATTCACGTCCAGGAGTACGGCACACGCCACCAGCACGACTTCCATCTGACACCATATTTCTTGGAGTCTGTGCTACAACCATCTCTTCAACCTCGTCGTTTCTCTAACTCCGGCATCGTGTGGCGGGCGAGGTGGGGGTTTGCCGATAGTCGGTTTCCTCAACTGCGGTCCCACTTGTAAGGCCAACTCCAACGCACGAGCCCAAACGGAACTCCGTTTTGCCTGGATTCTGTCCGTTTGGGTAGGGCAATGGGGTCATGTCTGGGCCATTTCTCGGATGCGGTGGCCGTGCGCCGAACGCGCAGACGCAACCCGCCCGCGTACATTTTTCTTTGCAAACACATATCTTTTTTTCATCATTGATTTTTTGGTACATGGAAATACATCACCAAAATTTTGACTAGAAAAGCAAGTCCAAAGAAAACAAGAACCACAAGAATACATTTTAGAAGATATCCAACTTCCATAACTGCTCCTGTAAGTTGGATCAGTGCCTTCTTGACGCATTCATTGTTGATCTGCGGAGGCTCGATCTTGTGTGCTTCTTTCTTCTTCGAGTGTAAAGAAGTAGACGTTGCTTCCTCGCATCTAGTCTCATGTCTAGCCTCTATTCTATCAACAAGTGCACTAGTCTCATCTCTAGCCTCTATGCTAGCTAAAAGTGCTAGAACATCTACTCCCTCCATCCGGGTTTATTAGGCCCCTAAGCAAAAGAAGCCGAACATGTTTTTATAAGGACCATGCAGTTATGCCATTAGTTTACCTTGATTCCTCTCCGCTCGTTTAACGCTCATTGGTTGGACCTAAGCGTGATTAGCTGCATTTAAATCGGTGCATGCAACCGGCTGCATGTCTTTACTGTGAGCTAGTGCTAGCCATGCAGGTGATTGGCTGCATGCAGAGCCGAAGCATGCAACCAGCTGGATGGAGTAATTCCGAGCTGATCGGGTTGGCCGTTCACATGCTCCAAAATCATAGGTTGTTTACAGTTAATGTACCGCCTTGGTCTTTGAGTTTTTGTCTAAGGGCCCAATAAACCCGGACTGAGGTAGTACTAAATTGCGCTCTATCAATATATCGATGTACTCTTCTTCCCAATACCAAAACTTGCATCCATTCTACACAATAAAATTTTAGGTTAGCACAACTAGTCTAATCCGAGAGCACAACCAAAGATTTGGTCGGGTTCTTCCTCCTTTTGCCGACATGTGGGACATCCAGCATCTAGGTCGTGTCATGCAAGAAAATAGAGTGGTAGTTGAAGCCACATGATGTGCATCTTGGGTTAAAAAGTAAATAGAATCTTACTACTCTTGAGTAACTCCAAAAGCGGCCACCGAAGATCTTTATTGGATTTGTTTTTCATCACCAGCACATCAAGGTGAAAGATGTGCAGGTTCAGTGGGTCCTCTTGCGTTTTCACTGACATGTGGGACCGCTTATGAGCAAACAGACGATGGGCTCCGCGCATCCGCTGGCTGGCTGAGAAGAGGGATAGAGGAGGGCTGAGCACAGACTCCAGGAAATTTGTTCTACGTAACCAGCACCTCGATATAGGCTCGATATAGTGGGGTGGCATGGGCCATAACTAGCATTCACGTCTAGCAGTACAGCACATGCCACCCACACGAGTCCCATCCGACACCAATTTTCTTGGAGTCCGTGCTAGATCCATATCTTCTCCCTCTTGTTTTCTCAGCCATCGCGCGGTGGGCGGGGTGGGGGTTTGCTGATAGTCGGTTTGCTCAACTACGTTCCCACTTGTAAGTGAAAATGCAACACCACACACATTCCCCCTTGAGCGGCGTGCCAGACCAACCGTGTGGGGGTGCGATGCGAACACGACAGGCTTTTCCTTTTGAACTTGTAACTTGTAAAATTTGGTTCTGCTCCATGGCGCGACCGATAGATAGAAATAATGATTTTACCTAGAGTAATGAGAAGTTTGGTTCTGGCACGGTTCATGCATGGAGTACGTACGAAAATTATGAAGTTGATGTGAAAGGTAAGATAATTACTAGTAGTACCATATACTACTACATGGATTTGACAGAAAGATAAAAATACATATGGATCCATCAACGACGTCCTCACGCCCTAGTGCGCCGGGTCACCAACCGACATGTGAGGAGCAACGATGTTGGCGGCGAGCTCAACGTGTTTCTGAAAAATGCCGTCCAAGGTTGCCCTGTGGTCCAAGAAGGCCAACGTCCTATCATCCTCCTCTTGCATGTAGTAGTCCTTGTGGATGATTTGCACGTAGACGTGGGTGACTATGTTGATGGTGTCTTGCTGCGCCAGGCGCTGCGCAGCGAGCGCGACCTCGAGGTGGACATTCTCCGACGCGACGGCGGGCAGTCGCAGGACCACCAGTGCGTCGAAGAGGTTGTCACCATAGTGGCCATTGAGGGTGGCAGGCATCGCAGAGCCTGGGCGCGTCGGCTGGAGCCATACGTCAAAGTCGTCTGCGAGCTTCTTTATGACCGTGAACTTGTTGAGGAAACCGACGAGGACCTCATCAAACAAGGAGACGAAGCTATCGTCCAAGCGACCCCTTGCCCTGGCATCCTCAAGCACTACCTGGAGACGTTCCTCGATGCTGGGCCGCAGGCCGGCGTCGTGGACAATCTGGCACAGCCGGCTGATGCTCTCGCTTATCGCCTCCATGGGTCTAGCTTAGCTTCTCAACTGATCTTGCGATTCGAGCGATCACTCTTGCCCTTGGTTAGTGTGCGTAGGTGCGTAGGATTTCGTACTAGATTGTACTAGCGGGGAGCCTTTATATGAGAAGTGCAGACTGCGTTGAATTCACGTGCGTGTGGGCCATCTACTCCTCAACCCTCTACTGCACCTGCCTTTGGCTGTATGATAGGTGGGCCAGCCACCCATTGGGCCCATGTGTCATTCACCCAAAGGCAGTTGTAGTAAGTCAATGAAGTTGCGTCCCCCTCCATGCTGGTGCAGTATAGTCATCTCACCGGACCTCTAGTTGGGGCCAAACGAGAGAAGTTTGATGTTTACTGGTTTATTGGTCCCCTTTGCATTTTGCGCCAAGTTTTGACCTTTGATTTAACTAATAAAATGTTAATGCATGTAAAAAAATGTTGTGTAAGTCACCTTACGAAAATCAAATAATCCAAAAACACTTAGGCACGGTACATTAACTCCCTCCTCGTTTCTTATTTCGTGACATATCAACCTATGAGAGATGTGGGCCATGCATGCTTTCAATGACTTGAGACTACCAAACATGACATGCACTGTTTAGTTCATTGCATGTAATCCTATTAATTAGCAAAAAAGACATTAAGTTCTCTCGCCTATAGGAATAAAACAATACACCATGTATTTATTTACAGAGGGAGTAGTACATTTTTTGTGACACGCATTACTAGATATTGCTAGTCAAATACTAAAATCCAGATGGACGTGGTAGTACTCCTAAATCCAGACGATGGTGCTAGTAGTACTAGTAGTAGTACTACCAATGTAGTACTAGCACTGTACTACCCGTTGGTCAAATTATTACGTGCTGCTCCTCACAGTGAAGTGACAAGACCCTGTGCTGGAGATGACACTTGAGTATAGACGCCGTGTCAGCCTTACCGTCTGCAGTCACTATCATCATGGCTGTAGAGCTAGCCTGCTTACAACTAGCCCTGTTCAACATAATTTCCCGTGCGTAGATGCTCGTGCATTGCACAGAACACCAAGATTGGGGGTGGACAGCGCCGGCAGCGGCCATCGCGCCAGATTTTTGCATGGCCTTCTAGATGTGGTGGGGAGGAGATCAGGCTGATTGTGAGAGACAAGGAGTTGTTTGTAAATAGGGAACAAGTGCGGGCATCTTTTTGCAAAAATGGAGAAGTTTGTTTTGTATGCATCAGATCTAGATTCGACGGCTATTGGTGAATGATGGGAGGCACAACATCATCACCAACTCAGGACCTGTTTGATTTGCAGGATTTTGAAAACACAGGAATAGGACACGACAATATTACAAGTTTCAAACTGATATTACAAATGTTAGGAGTAATGCTCCACCTACGAAGAGGGAATTAATATGAAGTTTACGTAAGAACTTTCGTTACTTTAGGTGGATGCAACATTATCGTACAAACTAGAATCCACCGCCCTGAAAAGTTACTAATGGGCAAATAAGTTTTCGAGTCTCTGGCCACTTGATGTTTCAAAAACAAATTCAGCTTCTGCGGAGACTTTTTCATTTAGGCTTAGACGCTTGCGATGATCAGCACGCCATTCATTGTTCCTTGAGCACACTTCCCTCCAGAACAAAAAACCTGGCCAATTTAATCTCATATGTGCTGCCTCGATAGTCGATCAAATCAATTTCTGTAAGATGGATATCAAGGCATTCAATGAGATTGTTATAGTGCAACACATTTTTCACTTTCGGGTCTTTTTTTATCTGCAAAAGAAGAGAACATATTAGAGCAGCTGGCTGTATAAGATTGT
Source organism: Triticum aestivum (assembly GCF_018294505.1). NCBI lineage: Eukaryota > Viridiplantae > Streptophyta > Magnoliopsida > Poales > Poaceae > Triticum > Triticum aestivum. Next base: position 520,080,301 of record NC_057801.1, read on the forward strand.
CGTGTCATCAAGAGGTACCAATATCATTCGCTCATATGATAGGGTTGGCTGGCTAGTGATATTTTTTCACTCTCTCTCTCTCTATGTTTCCTCTCATTTACCTAGGAGCACATGAAGAGCTTGGGCATTTGTTGCCTTCCACTATGTGGTTGATCCCATATTTCGCAAATGTATGCCACATAATATGCATCGATGTCAAATCAAAAGATTTTGGCACCGCTCTCACGATGTGAGAGAGTTGGCACCGCTGTGCACACAGACCCACATGTATAAACAAATCAATCAAACCAACTACACCAGCCTCTCACTCTCCCGAACAGGTGTTTTTTTATTGCCTCAGTCCTCTCTCTCTCTCTCTCCCATGCAAGTGTTTTTTCATTGCGTGAGTTAATTTGGCACTGGAGCAAAGTAGATGATCCAGATTGGGGCACCAGGTGAGCAATGGAGGGACATCGATGCCAAATGCATCACAAGTGAATTTGGCACTGTTTTGGCCTACATAGCCCACTTTTGTACTCCCTCCGTCCGAAAATTCTTGTCTTAAATTTGTCTAAATATGGATGTATCTAGTTACATTTTAGTGTTAGATACATCCGTATCTAAACAAATGTAAGACAAGAATTTTGGGACGGAGGGAGTACTACCTTGTACTTAGTATAAAAATTTGACCATAGATTTACCTAAGAAAATGTCAATGCATGTCACTAAAAATTACACCATTTTAAATTATGTTCAAATACGAATCCAACAATATAGTTCTTAGTGACATGCATTAACATTTTGTCAGTTAAATCTATGGTCAAATTTTGATACTACAAAATAGGAAGAGTAAACCAGGACGGAGGTAGTACTTGCTCTTAGGGTAACCATAGAGTTACTGGAGTAGTCTAAGTTACTTTCCACTATGACTAGTCTAGGCTACTATAGTAGTACAACAACAAAAGATGCAGGGGATCACGTGAGAAAAAATACTAAAAACATTTCTCTCGGTGCAGTGCATAGATGCAGTTTTGAACACTACACTTGTCATCGTAATTTGGGAAAATTACGAAAAAACTTGAGCTACGTTGTGATTACTGTTTACTAATAGGAAAGAAGTTTCACCTCGATGAGTAGCTTCTCCGTGCACGGAAAGCATGTAAGGAATCCAACAACTTGATCCAGATTGGGGCCGATAGATTTTATTGCCAAGATCTTCACCGTGCGCATAGACTGGGTCAAGCTTGTGGGAATCATTTTCTAGAAGACGGTCGTAAATACATCAAGAAGAAATTTAAAAATGTGAATTTCAAGAAGACGGAGAAGAAGATGAGTGATGTACCTGAACAATTACGGATCCAATAAAGAGTTCGGAGAATTTGGCAGACGAGTACACCAACGCTGTCAATTTCGGCGCATCAATGACCCTGATTTTTGTTGGACCTTCTAGATCCAATACAAGCAATCTCTCAAGGAAAGGCGCATTCTCAATGACCATAACGTGGAATAGCTGGAGTGATCTCTTCCCAATTGAATTCTTGTTGCGGGGCTAACAAGACACATAACTCCATCAGAGATTCGTCGAGGCGACGTGGAGGCTAATGAACCCATGGATCTGCTCAAGACGAAGGTACTCCGGCACAGTACAGCTGCGGAGAGGGTGCTCCATAGCCTTCTTCGAGATGACAATGTCGAAGAGGTCGAGCTGCTTGAGTTGAGGGAGAAGAAGGGTGGGCGCGATATTAATCTGGGGAAGATAGCAGAAGCTGAAGCTGGTGCGGCACAGCGTTGGCGTGAGGCGGAGCGCGGACGGCGGCAGAGAGCGACATCGTCTAGCTTCAAAGCTGAGCTCCTCGAGCTAATCTAGGGCGGGGGATAAGAACTACTCGTCGAACTTGGGTGGGACCTTGCAGTTGGTACTGAACATGCGGATGTCAAGGCGTCTGGCTGGCCCAGGGTGCGATGAAAGGATCTTGGAGACTGCGGCCATGCGTTTGCAATCCCCGTCACAGAGGCAGCTGTCGACGATGAGGTTGAGGGGGACGCGGCGCCAGAGGGGCGCCACCACCGGGAGAGCATGGCGGTCCGCACAACAGATTTGGTGGGAAGGAGACCGATGATGACGAGCAGCATGTTGTCGGGGAGGCTGTTGATGAAGTCTAGGCTCGCCGGATGCGGTTTTGGCTTGAGCTGCCTCTGCTTGTTGGCTGCCTCGCCGTCCATATCAACTAGCGATGCCGTTGGTGTACATGTGTGCTGGTGTGTGTTGTGTGCTGTGTGTGAGCGAGTGCGTCCTTCTGTGCATGCCGCCACGCAGTGGTGAATTGTGCGCGAGTGCGTCCTTCAGGCGCAAGAAGTGTGTCCTCAATGCGCCCTCAATTTACTAGCGTGCGGGGTGCTACCCCGAGTGGTTTCAACTTTGTTTACTTCACCGCGTGTCAGATGGGCCTCTAGTTTACTTATTTTCACCCACTGCCACATGGGCCAGCACACGAAGATACCGAACATGAGCTGACAAGGCAGCATGTGGACTAGTTGATCGGTCAACTAAACAATATACGGAGCTATACGCTGACACATTTAGCGTATAATCCGTCGGTATAGAGAGTTCGAGTGAGAGGGGAGGCTCGTGAGAGATAGCAGAGAGAGAGAGAGAGAGAGAAAGAGCTACTCCCTCTGTTCGATAATGTAGTTCCAACATTTTTAAAAAGTCAAACTTTTGAAACTTTGACCAAGTTTATAAAGAAATTACTTATATCTACAATACAAAGATAAATGATAGTATGGAGTAAGTACATGTTCTGATCAATTTAATGATCGTTCCAGATGTAAAGGTTTTTCTCCACATATACCTGGTCAAACTTTTCTGAGGTTTGACTTTACAAAACATCCATATGCTTATGGACGTGACAGAGTCCCTAACTAGAGAGAGAGAGAGAGAGAGAGAGAGAGAGAGAGTGAGAGAGTGAAATAGAAAGAGTGAGTGAAAAAAGTGTGTGTGCGTGTGTGAAAGAGACATGGACAACACACGATAAAAGTAGAGAAAAAGCGTGTGTGTCTTATGCAAACATATCACACATGCATCTTCGACAATGGAAGCAAGGTGAGGAGATAGTGTGTGGTTGTTTGCAACTGAGAGAGCAAGACCCCTAGCACGTGGACAAGAGGGGTCTGACAAACAAGGGAGAGAGGTCGAGAGAAACGCACGGAGAAAATGCAGACATGGGCAGGAGAGAGTGTATGTTTGTCATAGAGAGATCCCTTGGAGATCGTGATGGGACTACATGGGTGGGAGATCGAGTGACAAGGTGTGTGCGTGATAGAAGATGCCCAGAGATATCGAGATAGATGTATGGATGGAAGGAGACAATACGTGTGTTCCTGATGGCTAGTGAGAGATAATCATACTTAGGGGGGGGAGTGCTTTCACCTATGATGGAGTGAGGGATTATGGTACTTAGGGGGGTGCATGTCACATGGAGAGAGAACAAGGGCGGAGAGTGTTGGATGGGTCTATATGTATAGCGCGAGCGAGACATGTGTATGTGTGAACCAGGGAGATATAAAGTTTGAGAGAGATTGAGGAGCCCCAATAAGGCTGAGTGGTGCGTCAGATAGCTGAGAGAGAGAAAGAGATATTCCATCTACTCGATAATGCAGTGCATGTAAATTTTTTAGAAGTCAAACTTTGGAAACTTTGATCAGGTTTACGCAAATGTTATTTATATCTACAATACCAAAGATACATCATACAAAACTACATCTCATGGTGAATCTAATGGTATATGTTTGCCGTTCTAGATGTAATTGTTTTTCTCCACATACATGGTCAAACTTTGTGATGTTTGACTTTTCAATAAATCTATATGCTATGGACCGAGGAGTGTGCCTAAGTTGAGAGAGATCAAGCGCATGTGAAGGAGAATGAGTAAGTGTGCAAAAAGAGTATGTGTGTGAAAGAGAAAGTGACAACAAACGATAAATTAGAGAGAGAGTGTGTTTTTTCGTTTCTTATGCGAACATATCACGCATGCATCTCCGAGATAGAAAAGCGAGGCGAGGAGATACACGAAGATAGCTAGTGTGTGATTGTTTGCAACAAAGAGAGACACCCCTATAGCACATGTCCAATAGAGGTCTGGCCAACAAGGAACAAAGGTCGAGAGGGACACATGGAGAACATGGACGCATGGGGACACTACAAAAAAAATACACTTCCGTGATGATACGTGTTTGTCACAGTAGGTCGCGTTTTTTGTCATGCATGTACATCCATGACAATTTTATGACAGAATCAAGATAGTCATACCTGTGCCGTCGTACAAGTGTTCCATGACATTACCAAAATTATCATCACGGAAGTGTCCACTTCCATGACGATAAATTGCGTGTCATAGAAGTGCTTTCGTCAAGGGTGACCGACACGTGGCATCCACTGTAATGGAACGCCGTTAAGCTATCGGGTCGGGTTTTGGATCCGATAACCCGTTAACAGCCCCGACCAATGGGGATTTTCCACGTGTAAAATCATCATTGGCTGGAGGAAACACGTGTCAGCTCATCGTTGGGACAGATGTCATCCACTCATTGGACAGAAGGCGCCTATGATACGTCGGTACGTGGCACGACCCAACAGAGGCCCATTCCTGTGAAAAGGTCGGCCCATTTGACTTGGTCAAAAGGTGGCGGGCCGGCCCATGGAAAGCCTGTTAACGACATGTTTGCATATAGCCCATTTAGAGCCCGCTAACCCAAGGCCCGTTACGCCCTATCTGAATTAGGCCTAGTAGCATCATCTGGGCCATCCAATATGATTCCAGCCCGTTTTCACTTCTGTCCCATGACGTCTTTCAGCCCATATGAGGCCCTTTGTAACTCTTGGCCCATTAACGACCTGTGGTGAATCTGGCCCGTAATGAACAGTGTATCACTTTACACCCATTAATGGCCCGTGGTGAAACTGGCCCGTAATGAACAGTGTATCACTTTATACCCATTAACGGCCCGTTATTTCGTTGCGCCGTTTCCAACCCATGTTATCTTTCGGCCTTCTCAGAGCCCATTTATTCTTGGGCTCATTTCCAGCATTCGTTTACTTACGGCCCGTTACTGTCATTTTTTGCTTGTGGGCCAAATTCAGCCCGTGGTTATAGTCGGCCCGTTTGTGGTCCGTTAATACGTTGGGCCATTTTCATAGCGTCATCAAATACGACCTATTAATGATGGCCTGTTATGGTCAGCCCATGAACGGACGATTCCAACTCTAGCCCGTTTACGGCCATAATGCGGTCTGTTATTGGCCTATGTTTGGCCAATCGATCATACGACCCGTATAAGGCCCATTGATGATACGGCCCATAGAAGGCCCATTGTTTATATGGCCCATAGAAGGCCCATTGTTTTTACGGCCCATTGAAGGCCCATTGTTTCTACGACCCGTAGAAGGCCCACTATTTCTACGGCCTGTAGGAGGCCCAGTGTCACTACAGTAAATATTAGCCCATGGTTATTGTGGCCTAGTTTTAAAAAATAGGTTATTGCAGCCACTAGCAAACCACGGAAAAAGAACTGCAATGACTACAAGCAAACAAATAAACAAGACAACAAGGAAATAAATAATCGAGCAACTTACGCTAGGCTATCACGGCTATCACACATATTACATCCACTGGGCATCAAAGTTCGCCACCAGTGCAAATAAACGCGCCGACAAAAGAATATACAAAACTAAGAGCACTTCAGAAGGCACTAGGCCTGGCCAGGTCGGACCCCCCAAATAGACGAAGAAGCTGAGTAGACCTCAGTTGTGTCTACGCTAGATGCATCAACAGTAGATGTATCGCATGATGGTGCGCATGGCAGTCCTTTGACATCTTCATTGTATCTTTGACTTCAAGTCGGAGCTGAGCTGAAGCAAGCCTTTCCACTTTAAGTTGAGACTGAAGAAGTCGAACTGATTGAGGTAGTGATTGCACAGAGGTTGTCTCACACCTACTGGTGAGTAGCTTCAACTCACTGTCTTCATCAAGACAGGACCTTGGGGTCATCTCGCTGTCCTCAAGATGGTTTGGCTCACTATCTTCCCTAAAGTTCTGCCTGGTGTAAGAGATACAACTCTGAAAGAGAAACAAGGAGACACGTAACAGGTTTCACAATTATATAAGCAAATAAATGGATCTGTTCTGCATAAGGAACATGTTTGTACAACTACAATTTGAAACTGGTAGTTGTTGCAAACATCCAATCAGATGTAAACAGCAAAGCAAATAGCAGTGGAGGAAATGATGCCTATCCAAATCTATACTAGAACAAAGTTTGAAGGCTTGAGAATGATGAACTTACATTACATGTTAACACGGGCTGGACAAAGCCCTTCTCCATGTTAATGGAAGAATAATTCAATAAATTCCCCAAAGAAAATTCTTTATAAGCATCGCCATTATTCTACAGTAAATATAGATCAAATAATATTGGAAGAAACAGAGGATAATGAAGCTCAGGTGCAGACTGATGATGCATAATCAAATAGCAATTAATTAAGTACAATGTTACAAGGCAAAAGGGAGAGTGGTACTGACAAGAGCAATGCAGAGCCCAGTATTGTTGTGAGATCGTATGATCCTTTGAGCAAGGAGATTCATCTGAAATTAGTTTTCATACAAGAGAGAAGGTAAGGCACATGCAAAAATTTAGGAGTTCAAATTTTGAATTGATATCATAGACAGTACCTGACGCTGGGCTCTCAACAGTTCTAATAGGGGTTTGGCCACTGGAGTAGGGGTAAAGTGTGGTACAGTTGGGCCTATGTTTTCTGTGGCTGCTGATCTATCTGATTTAATAGGTATCACTACCTTTTTCAAATACCTAGTTTGTACTCCTTGAGGATCTGCACTCACCCTCTTCCTTTTGGACATCTATTACGAAAGAACAACATTTGACTGAAAAAACATAGTGTGACGACACATGGAATAGGTACAGAAAATGGATAGGTATGTCATATACTCATATATGATGCTTAAACTAAGCAGATGGTGTAACAAAGTAGAAGTAATGCAAGAGGTCAGATGCAAAATATGTGCGACCAATACAACTTTGCAAAGTTAGAGCAAGCGCCATGATGGGTGAATAAGATAGGCCATCCTCCACCATGCCAAGTTTGTTAGCCAGTGGATTGTTCCGCAATATTCCTCTCGTGCGACCATTCTCATATTCATTTTGATAATGTTCAATATCTGACATGCATGAAAACATAAAAACAAGTGAGATTTTCTTTGTAATGCAGAAGTGGTTCTAATCCAATACTGCCTCCCTGTAAACCCCTTTGTGCTATCTCTGCAATTCCTTGAAGAGATGCCATGCATGCTGTAATTTGGTGTGTGCATTACTATAATGTGGCCTACTACTCAAAATATGAGAGCTCCAGAAGTGTTGACACTTTGCAGATGACAGCTTTTCAACATATAGTAAAGAAGAGCAAGTCAACCAGACTTGACAGATTCAAAATATACTAAGGGAGAACAACTCGACCTGACCAGTCGACCGCAAGAGAAGAGTATCATCTTAAAGAAGAGTAGAAGAGCAAGCAGATTGAAGATATTACAAGTCTTTCAATACAATGTCGGTTGGCCACCCATGATGAACCAGAGTGCACAGAGAAATACTATTCTTTCCGGTCTCTCCATATGTGGCTCACATGCATTTCGAAACTAAAGTAGGAACATTTAGCTAACCAATTAAACATCTCTCAGTTTTACTAATATCAACAATAATATCAGATATGAATTTGTACAACTAAGCTTGTTTAGCTCGATGGGTGGAGCAGTGCTATTACGACACGAACCACGTAGGCTGATTGTGGTCATCATAAAATGGGGAAACCATAAGCATGATGAGTAGAGTGTTGACCGTGGCAGTGGGATGGCAGATCTGAAGCTACAAACCGCGCAAAGGGTAGTTAGCAACCGATGTTTGCTTTGAAATAACAACTAAGATTTGGTATGGACAAGAAAGTACGGTCAACAAGTGATAAAGAAATGCAATTATGTTGTCTCTCTATATGTCACGACATGCATTTGGAAACTCAAGTGGGACCTTTAGCTAACCAATTAAATGTGCCGGTTAACTAATAGCAGTATCATATCACAATCATATTTGAACAACTAAGCTTTCACATTCTGAGTGTTGTGTTCTTTAGCTTGAAGGGTGGAGTAATGCTAGTACGACAGAAAGCACCTACGCAGATCATAGTAGAGTAGATAAAAGGGGAAAACCCTAAGCATCAAGAGAAAAATCAGGAAAGTGGAACTAACTGGACCAGTGGGTGGCGCACATGCTTTTCAAAACGAATATAGGAACATTAGGTGACCAATTAAACATTATCTGTTTTAGTGATATGAGCATCATATCAGATTCGTATTTCAACACGTAAGCTTTGGGTTGAGGTCTTGAGGAGCAGTGCTAGCACGACACGAAGCACCTACGATGATGGTAGTGAATATAAAGGGGGGAAACCATAAGCTTTACGAGTATAGAGCCCGTGCCATGGCGGATCTGAGGTGCAAACCGGACAAAGCTACTTTGCAACCAGTGTTTGCTTTCAACTAGCCACTACGATTTGGTACAGACAAGAAAAGTACAGTAAACAAATTATGATCTATTTTCCGGGTGAGATCAATAACTTAAGCAATATGGAAGAGTACCACCTCTCTTGCGATGCCGTATAGGCCTATGCTGATACGTTGAGGGTGCTGCGGGTGCGATGGCTGTCGGCAGCAGGGAAGAAGACTTTAGACGGCAGACGGCCGGGTCGGTGGATAAATCTTGTTGCCGTGGATGAGGTGGACGTAGGAGCGGCAACGGCAAGGTGGACGACGACACCGATGAAGCGAGAGGAGGCAATGAAAGGGTCCTGGTCCAGCACCGTGGATGAGAGACGTCCATCTCTTGCAGTGGACGATGGGGTAGGGGTAGCGGCTCCGGCAAGGTGGAGGATGGGGTGGCGGATGGAGGAGGCTGGCCGCAGTGCGGAGGTTGTCGTGCCGCCGACAGTGTATGAATGGGGAAATGGAGGGGAGGGGGGATCTCAAACTTTGGGATGCGCTTCTCTGAAATGTGGGAAAGTTACGAACTTGTCCCCCGTTTAAAATTTCGGACATCACATCGGTTGGGATAGGACGGTAATCTCGCATCTCCCAAATATTTGCCGATAACTATTTCGGGCGAGGAGAGGGTGTTTTGCTGCCCACGGTTGGCACCCATGGTGTGTGAACGGGGCTGACAGGTAGGGCGGTTGTGTCACGTCTAAGGGAAGTTACACATCTGCCCCTATTTAAAATATTAGCCTACATCGATTTCGGACGAGGAGAGTTTGTTTTGCCGCCCACCGTGTATGAATGGGGAAATGGAGGAAGAGACACATGTCTTTCGGACGAGCTTGAATCAAATGTGTTTTGCTGCCCACGTTTGGCGCCCACCGTGTCTGAATGGGCTCAGAGGCCGTCGTGTCACGTCTGATTGAAGTTACTAGTCTACCCCTATCGACAGCAGTGTAAATCTGGTCGATAAGGATGTCAAGTGTCAGGGGTAGACAGTAATTTCCATCTCGCAAACACTTGCTTCGGGCAGCCCACAAATTATAGTGGGTGTTTAGCCGCTTCGTTCAAAACTTGGGAGAATTAGCATTCACGTTTGCCCTGGGCCCTGGCAAACTAAATTCAAATCCAATTTGTATTCGATTACGAATATCCACAGATAATTCTACGTTTTGTTATTTATTTCTTCAAAACCACAACAAAGATTTATTCCACCTTTATATATGATTATGATTTAGAAATGCCGTGATCTTCGAATTCAGTAGGTTGGATACACTCTGAGTCAAACAGTTATTTCATCCAATACAATATGCTCACACGAAAAACAGTTCACCTTATGTCAATCATACAAGTACTAAGGATTACCTCGCCTAAAAATTCGGATCATTACAACACATGGACAACATAGGGGGTCTTGCAACATAATCCATTCAGAGACATGACACAACATGCAAGTACAATAATCTAATGACAATTTCAACTGGTATCTAAAGAAGAACCGGGATTACCTTGGGCTTCAGATAGCAGAAACAGCAGGACCTCCTCCGTCTTCAAATGCAACATTCTTACTTCCTCCAATTCTTGGGTTGCTTGCATAATGCGTGCCGCTAATTCCGTAATTTCCAGCCTCAAGATAAAGATTACCTCATTCATGGCAGCCACACCATCTCTTTCTGCCTCTAGTAGAGCCTCAAGCACTATAATATCTGTGCTCAGACTGCTCTCCGGCGGTGTTGCCTCTGAACTGCTACCATCTGGTAACATGGATGGCGCACTGCTTCCACAAATAGATTCTGGGGTTGTACATTGTGTCCTAGTGTGAACGGCATCCTGAAAGGTTTCCGCTGGACATAAGTAAGAGATAGTTATCGTATGATCCAGGCAGTAAGCTTACATGGTAAACGACAGACGAATTATTGCCGAGCATGGCAAGCTATATTTAAATGGTTCGAAGCAGCATCAGCCGAAAAGAAATTAAAATGGTAAGATGAAACTAGGGATGTAAGTGGCAAATAAACGACATCCGCCAGTCCCATCTAGTTAGTTTTTGCTAGCTCCCTAGTTCATTTTCCTCAAAAAACAAAAACTCTTTTGAACTATCATACCACTAGTGGACTTTAATCGGGATTAAACGGGACCCAGTTGACATCCCTAGTTGAAAGGGAGTGTACCACCGCTATATTTAAGTTGCCAAGGCATCTAAGCAGTTGAAATAATCTGAGAAAGCACTTAACAGTGTGGCCTCATATAAACTACGAAGACAGTCTTGTGATGAAGTTGAGAGGAAAAGTTAAGGACTCAAATGAAATAGGCATGCATTTCTTTACGATAGTACAACAGGCACTGCTGACATATTGGCCAACTCAGGTATAGCGTAACAACAAACAAGCATTCGAATCAAGCAATACAGCAAAGCAGACAACTGAACTATTTGTAATTCGGTAGGATTACAGGTTGAGGGCACAAGCCAAGAAAGCAGCCCACTCGCATTACATTTCACATGTACTAAAACACACTGGCTTACCATATGTTGCTGTGAAGCCTCGCTGCTGTTGCAATGTTCTTTGAAGATATCGTCAGCATCCCGTGGTTGCAAATCTAGTTGTTGTAGTTTATTCTGCACCCTCTATTTAGGTAAAATTAATTTTAATCGCATGCACTGGTCCGAATTGATCATCAATGGTTCATCTAAACTAATGAAAGAAGGGTGTGTGCATACACGACAATATATCTGCTTCCCTCTATTTTTATGCTTGTTCGAGGTGCCAGCCCCAAAAGAACAAATATTTTGCTTGATGGGGTTGGCAGCTCCATAATTAATAGAAGCATCAAATTAGTCATGCAACTTGGGAAGATCAAGAACACACAAACAAGTAATGAACAGAGGCTCGGAGCAGTGATGTAACAGCTAGCATCAGAAAATGTAGGGTAAAACGAACAAAAAGTAGCGGAACCACATGCTAGTTTGCTCATGTGTAATTAAGCATAGAGAACATTAAGCAGTCTGATGGAACCAACAGGTGGCATTAGAACAACACCATTATCATAAATATAGCATTCAAGAAGTAAAATGCTAGGCACTGATATCTAGGAAGTACAGTAATACTCCCCCTGTTCCAAAATAGATGACTCAACTTTGTACTAACTTCAGTACAAAGTTGGGTCATATATTTTGGAACGGAGGGAGTACTTAGGACAAAACTAGAGCATATTAACTATATGTGCACTGGTATGTAATTTAGCACATGTAACATGTTCACTGCCGGAAGTATGGCCCTACAGGTGTAAGCAGAATAACGCGTCTCATGAAAAACTGAATGATGCCCTGAAGAAATTCAAAGGTGTGGTGCTTATGCTAGGAAAGTGAATGTAGGTGCCGGCCGTTGGATAATAGTACCTGATTCTCGACGGCGTATGGGTATCGTTGTCATACTTGATAGCTAAGGATCGTCGATGGTGCTCGTGTTGCGGTTGAGTTTGGTCTGGCTGTCGCCGTCGCTGAAGCGGCTCCGGTTGCGGCGCCTGTCGACATATAAGAAAGCTCATCTGTGGTAAGTGAACAGTTGCACGATAAAGAGAAAAACTGAAGGAGTACAAATTGAAATAACCTGATAAGGCTGCGGCGTCAGTAAAGCAGGGCCGGTGGAGTTGAATATGGTGTCCGTGGAGCGGGTCCGGTGCAGTGGATGAAGGCTTCAGCGGGCGAGTTGTACAGTGCTTTCGGTGAGGCGGATCTGTTGCAGTGGACAAGGGCTTGTATGAAGGGCTAGCGAAGGGGCGGACGAGGGAGTCAGTGAAGTGCCTACACTATGGTGGAAGAGGGCGCCAGTTAAGAAGATCCGGTGCGGTGGACCATGATGGAGGTGAAGGAGATCTGGAGCGGTGGACAAGCCAGTCGCTGAAGCGGCTCCAGTGAAGTGGTGAGTTGGCAGTTGGGGGTTCCAAGGTGCGGAAGGTAGATCCGGCAGGGTGTGAGGTCCACCGTTGCAGTGAAGGACTAGATTCGGTGGCTTGCCGTGGTTGGGGGAGGGTCGGGGAGGGGAAGGGGAGGGGATCTGGGGAAGAATGTTGGGGGCAAAGATGGGAAAACAATGGAGTTACCAAAGAAGCCCTTTTCCGTTCATGTGGCAGGGGTAAAATAGGAATATCGCAGGGCTAAACTTTCGGGCGCGTGATATTTCGATGTGAGTGGGAAGTTTGAAAGCTTTTGGTGCCTAAAATTATAAGTGTTCTGCTCTCGTACGGTCGACTATGATATCATGGCCGACAATTTGTTTGTTTTGCATGCAAAAAAAGTCCAAGTTTTTAAAATCAATGTCTGCAACTCGAAACTTAGATTGTCCATTCAATTCAAATATGGATCATTGAGCTACTACAAGCAAATACCATCATACGGTCCAATTCAAATGAATTTCCAAATGTGTTTATCCTAAATATGATGACAAAAGCAAAAAATGTGTATGTGTATGAGTAAAGTGGATGATTATAAAGTTTGAACATGCCTGCATGTGTATATCTCTAGGTTTGATATATGAATTTGAAATCACGAAATCCCGGCTTAAAAAATGTACCTCCGTTTAAATGAATTACAAAAGCTAATGATGGAGTCGAATTCCAAAATTCCAATCTTAGGTTTGTAATTCTGGTACATCAAGGTATATCACGCATGTTCAAAAGTATCGTTATCTCATAGTCCAAACTGTGAAACAAATTGGTCAACCATGAGTGCATAATATCTCAATTACGCTAAAGTCCCTCAAATATAGACACCTCACTCTTTATCTGAAGCCACCCCCCTCGCCCCCCCACACACACATAGAGAAGTCGTTCTCTCCCCCAAACACCAACACACGAGCACATTAACACCCCTCTCTCTTCTAAAGTCCGGACCCTAATATAGGTCTCTGTCACTTTGTCTCTCAGGCATGCACACATCTCTTCCCTCACTCTCTAGGTCTCCCGCTATCTCTCTTTCCCAAGCACACGCACTATGTAGAGTGTATATTTCCCATACACACAAAATGTCGCCGCCAAACGTCTATCTCCCTAGTTATGTGGTTCTCGCGCACTCACCTCACACACTACCCCCACTGCAAACAAGCACACTTTGTCTCCTTGTGAAGCACTCTCCTCTTTCTATCTCTCCCACATGCGGACCCGCCCAGCTCCTTCCCTGTATACATATATGTCGTGACTCTTTCCATAGCTCCCTAATGTATCATTGTTCTCGATTTCGCACATTGTTCTCTACACCATCTATTCTAGATCCCTCATGAAGTCCCTATCACACACACGATGACTCACTTTCCTTGCGTCTCCGTAGATAGGCCAATTTCGAACAACATTAACATTGTCTCCCTATCTATATGCCATTTATGGACACAAACAACCCCTCTCGCCCCCTCTCTTCCTCTCTCTCTCTCTCTCCATCGCTAGCTCTCTCTCTCTCTCTCGCTCTCACACCCCTCTCCCACACACACTCGATGTCTCTTCCAAATAGTCTGCTCCCCCCGCTCGCACCCATGCTATCCCGCTACTACACGTGTCACACCATTCCCCCTTCCCTTATACTAGGTTTACATCATTAGTGGTCTCTCTACTCCACATACACACACTCCCTCTCACACACAAACGCGTGCACAAACACACACAAACACACACAAGCACCCATTTATATGGATCCTCATCTCTCCCCATGTCCGCATGTGTATCTCACACACTCACTCTCTAATTATGTATATGTGTCTCCATGTTACACAACACAAAGCCCCATGTACATGTCTCTCTCTATCCTCCACACACATAGACACAAAGAATCTGTTATCATTGCCTCAGTCTCTAACATATCACACACGCACACTGTCTCTCTCTCTCTCTCTCGCAAACACGCTCAACAAGGGTTTCCCCATGAATAACTTACTGTCTATTCATCAACAGTCGTGGCAGTACGGCGAACACGAGACGTGAAAAAGAATAAATCTACACGTGCTTAGACCACCTAGTATGACTACTAGGACTAGAGCAAGCCAAAAAGCGCGCCGCCGTCACCCCCTCCTTATCGGCGACGGGAAAATCTTTGTTTTACACAGTCGAGAAGTCATTGTGCTAAGGCCCCACATGCCGAGGCGTTGAATAGAATGTAGATGCTAGTTTACGGAAGCAAGTATCGATAATACGTTTGTATCTCCATACTTATATTTCTTCTCTTATAAAAAACCGAGTTGGTGATGATGGTACGTGTGCCATCTTGCAATATAGACCGTCCGATCTATATCTGACGGATGGAAATTAAACTAAAAGATACCCGCACCCCTCTCCACATTTGCAGACAAGGCCTTCCCTCGTTCATCCTTATCTCCAACAAACCTCATTGTTGAGCAATTAAGAAAGGAAGCCTCTGGAACAAACTGGCCTGGTGGCCGCTGCCGGCGTCGTCAATCCCCATGCCTCCGCTCAGTCCGACCACCAATCACCACCACACCCCACTCCTCTTCACCTTATCTCATATTTCTCGAGATATCATTAGTTTTTACACATGGGATTACTCCCGCAAGGGTCAATCACAACAAGTGTTTTATAAAAAAATGCATCTTGATGTTCCGTGCAATGCACGGATCTTGCTAGTACTCCTACACAAGACTAAGTTGGTGATGATGGTGTGTCTGCCATCCGTCGTTTCTGACCATTAGATCTACATCTAACGACTGTGAGGTAAGTTGTTGCCTTTTCTCACCAACATCCCACTTGTCTACCAATTTGCAGAAAAACCCATAATTAGTATCTTAAAACCAACCACATCCCTCCCTGACCTCACCAAAACAGCCCAAGGAATATATTCTAATTGAAACATAATATATCTCTAGTGACATATGTATATCAAAATTAGAGTGTTTTGTATCAAGTTGGTGAATAAGTATTATTCTAATTATGATTCGTTGAGACGCACATGAACATTGCTAGTATTTCCAACCATGCATTTTTTTCTAGTATTCCATAGTTTCGAGTTTTCCATCAAGATATTAGTCACTCATGGTTGATATTTACTTTCAATCATGTACACATATGCACTATGTAACTAGCTTTGCTTATTGGCTTCCAAAGCTTAACTTTCACTCCTACTTACAATATGTAGAGGATTTAACAAAAAACTACCACTTTCAACCAGCCCTAGGAAGAATCTATTGTACAAAAACTAGCAAAAACATACCCAAAATTTCTTCCACGCCAAAAACTACTACCTAGTACTCCTACCGATTAGGTTTGTTTAAACCCGTTTATGACAGGGTTGGCCCACACGTCCGTGCTGACGAGGCAGCTTAAACCAACACATTTTGTTTGACCGTTGACATGAGGGACCCACATCTGACCTTCTATCCTGTTATTCCCCCTCAAATCATTATTTTTCTTGAACATTACTTCAAACAGTACTGATGCGTGTTCGTCGGTGGCGCCCGTGATGAGCAAGTTGGCAGCCGCTCTGCCGGACGGGCCGGATGCCGCGCTGGCCTTCGCACGGGTTGGCAGGCTGGCCTGAGCGTGACTCACGAGCAAGCAAGCCGCCGCGCTGGCCTTTGCTCGAGCCAGATGGCTGGCCTTAGCGCGGTGCGCGCGAGCAAGCCGCCGTGCTGCCGTGCCAATCTAGCTAGCAAACCTTGCAGACAAGCAGCTGGACGGAGCTATCTTGGCTAGCTAGCGGCCGTGAGCGCCGGACGGAGCTGGCATCTGGGCTGCCGCAACATGGGCTCCGCATCGCCGGCGGTTTTGACCTCGCCTTCTGCCGGCGGCGGTAGCTGCGTCCCATGGCCGAGGATGACTAGGTGGACGGGCCAGAGGTAGGAGGGCACACAGGTATTTTTGTGCAGACTGACATGTAGGTTCCACAAGTCATAACACCCGGTCGAATAGAAGGTGTTGACTTAATGGGCGACATGGGCCCCGTTAGAGGTTAGAGTTAGATTCTAACCCTGAACTAACTCTAACCAAAGTGGTGTTTGGATGGCAGGGTTAGATTGACAACAAATGTATTCAAACGGGGCCATGGGTTGAAACGTGCCTATAACGGCACTTTGTAGAGTAGTCATTTCTTGGTAGGGCTGGTTGGTAAGAGCATGTATAATGGTTGATAAGGTAGTCTTATCTTAAGTGTGCCACGTATGCAAGTGGTAGTAGTTTCTTGGCATTTTAGTGGTTTCTTGCATTATTAGGGGTTTCTTGTAAGGAACAATGTATGTACTACTAGCGATAAAAGGCGATTCTAGGTTTCTTTGTACTCCAACGAGTACTACTAGTGGTCGCGGGAGTGTATACCTCGTTTTGTGGGTTCGATCCCGGCCGAACGCACGATAGCCTTTTTTTTAAATAGTACTACCTTCGTCTTGGTTTATAGGTCCACTTTGTAGTTTGTGCCAAATTTTGACTAAAGATTTAACTAACAAAATGTTAATGCATGTCAAGAAAAAATATCTCATTGGATTCGTATTTGAACATAGTTTTCAAAAATATAATGTTTGGTGACGTGCGTGAACATTTTGCTAGTTTAATCTATGGTCAAAATTTGGCAGGAAATATAATGGGGACCAATTAACCCAGACGGAGGTAGTAACTTCGCTGCGAGCCAATATTTTACACGGGTAATTTGAGTTTTGAAGTCAAACGGACGTGCGGCACCACAATCTGGGTGCACTGGATAGCCTAGCCACGTTAATGGGTTTTCCTTCCCAGCATCCCGTGGCTCACGTGCTCGCCCTAGCCGCACCTCGCTTGCAGCTTCCTCATCAGCTAGTAGCATATTTAAACTAGTGCCTCCCAATTAAGCCTGAGGAGCCGGAAAAGCCTGGGGGGGCATTGGGAATTGTGTAATATGGCTCTATACGTCTACTACTACTCTGTAGCTTGTGGCATTGCACGCATGGACTTCACTCCATTATCGGCTCTACTATAAAAGAAATTCCTCTTGACGTGTTGTTTTTTTGAAAAGAAGGCAAAAGCTTTGCTTCATCTCATTCGTAAAGAAGGAACTACTAACAAAGTTCGACGAGATCCATTACACCTCCACAAATGGAAGCGAAAAGCCTAGTCTCGCTATATCAAATAACTCAAATGTTCTGCCCCCGTAGTAACCATCGCCGACAAACAGGCTGCTAGTGTGTGCGTGAGAGGAGCGGCTGAGTAGACTAGCTACGTGAGAGGAGTGGCTGAATAGAGCATCGAGAGTACCCACTAGGGCACTATGCAGGTGTACTTTCCCCGCATTGATAGTACAACGATGGTTCTAGAGAACAGTAGTACCCTCCACTTCCAACTGTAGCTCCTTGGCCCTGAGATTCAAGAGTCCAAAACTGGTGCACTATACTAGACTAGACTAGAAGTACAGTACATCGCACTACTAGTTGAGAAAAAGTAGTACTAGTACTGCTACAGTACGAGTACGTACTCATCCATCACATAATGTAAGACGTTTTTTGACACTAGTTGGCATGTACAAAAAATAGCAAAAACATACCCAAAATTTCTTAATATACGCCAAAAACTACTACCTAGTGCCAAAAATTTCTTACTAGTGCTATTATTTACAGTATAATGCAATCCCATAACGTTCCATAATGCTAGTACTAGTAGTAAATAATAGCCTCACCCCTTCGCTAAGGAACGATCTACAGTTGGAAGGGATAAGGCCCTGCGGTTACTATGCTCTTATCTCCTCTCCAATTCCCCTCCCCCCCGAAGAGAAGGCAGTTCATCGCTGCTCCCATGGATTCGCCAGGCGATTATCCTCCTCGTCAGGGCTGGGAGACGTTGGACGACAATCCTTTGGGAGAAACCACATGCCGCTCCGATGTCCTCACCGCAGCAAGACTCGGTGCTTCCTGCACCAACTTTTTCAAGATGGTGCTTAAATAGGCTTGGGAAAAGGCCATGCTTGTTGATCTTCCATGCGTCCTCGAGGAGAAAGTTCTTCTATGGGACAATCCTTCGAACAGTCCATCGCTCCCTGGCCATGGTTGCACGTGGACTCCGCTAGAGTTGCCGATGTTGAGAGGTAGTCAGATTTTGTCCGATGAGCAGGTCAGTAATGGAGTTTGATCATGTAGTACTTAGTTATTCCATTTCCATCCCGTAATTTCTCCGCTGCCCATCGTCTTATATATAGGTCTGGGTTGGTGCCAACGAAGATTGGCTTGCATACCTCTGGCCAGAGACCACCATCATTTTGCACAACATCCACAGCATTGCGGCCGTTCCGGTAGACCTCTTCTCCACCATTGGGATCGGCCTTCCGGACTGGTTGGGCTTGAATACGTATGATGATGATGCCTACATGAGATTGAAGAAGATAGCAATTGCGGACCTGCCGACAAAGCGACGCGGCTACGACGATTACTATCTCATCGCGATGTTCGACATAAGGATTGCCATCAATGCAAGATGCAGTAACAGCAAAGGCTGGCGCATGTTGGCGGCGGCAGATTTGTACCCCTACACGTTCGAAGACGCCATGCGCCATCTAGGCCGGCTTCGCGGTGACTAGCCAGGGGACTTGTTTCATCTGGTTGCCATCCTACGGTACGGGAGATTACAAACGGAATGCACAAACCATCATTTTCATCCCTAACGACACTCCATTATTTTGCAGGGACCAGTCATCCCCCGATCAAAATAAGATCACCGATCCTGGATGTGCATTTGCATCCGTGATTCGGTCTAACCTGGAACCTTGTAGCTGACTTTGGCATATTGGGATCAACTATCTTAGAAGTTGTTACCCATGGTACCACTGATGTGCAACATGGTCACACAATCTACCATGATCGGACCGTCACCATCTACCCAAGTATTCCATTTTTTAACCCTCTCGCCTTCTCTTTCATTGTTGTACTAGTAGTATACTTAGTCGTACTTTTTACCTTGGAGGACGCGTATAGCTAGCTAGGCCCTTCAAGATTTGAACCCACTAGCTGCCACCATTTTTGTTTTTCCATGTCTTACTATCTCATCCATGTAGCCAAGAGTGGCTATATATAATAAGCCGGTTATTTTACTTCCTCTATACCGGAGTAGTACTATTTGCTGCACAGTATTACTGACCGCCATATTTGAGCACAACATTATTATGCATGGACCTTGACTATGTACGTCACCATGTGTCCGAATCTGAGATGCCGCGTGTACCAGATGAACGGCGCCGAGTTCGACCCCCGTGATGCTACGTGGGTGCCGAGTGAGGGAGTCCTGGATTAGGGGGTATCCGGACAGCCGTACTATATACTTTGGCCGGACTGTTGGACTATGAAGATACACGATTCAAGACTTCGTCCCGTGTCCGGATGGGACTCTCCTTTGCGTGGAAGGCAAGCTTGGCGATTCGGATGTTAGATCCCCTTCTCTGTAACCGACTCTGTGTAACCCTAGCCTCCTCTGGTGTCTACATAAACCGGAGGGTTTAGTCCGTAGGAGGAGAACAATCATAATCATAGGCTAGCTCCTAGGGTTTAGCCTCTACAATCTCGTGGGAGATCAACTCTTGTAATACTCATATCATCAAGATCAATCAAGCAGGAAGTAGGGTATTACCTCCATCGAGAGGGCCCGAACCTGGGTAAAACAGCGTGTCCCCTGCCTCCTGTTACCATTAGCCTTAGACGCATAGTTCGGGACCCCCTACCTGAGATCCACCGGTTTTGACACTGACATTGGTGCTTTCATTGAGAGTTCCTCTGTGTCGTCGCTGCAAGGCTCGATGGCTCCTCCAATCATCAACAACAACGCGGTCCAGGGTGAGACTTTTCTCCCCAGACAGATCTTTGTGTTTGATGGCTTCGCACTACGGGCCAATTCGCTTGGCTATCTGGAGCAGATTGACAACTACGCCCCTGGCCATTAGGTCAGGTTCGGAAACTTGAACTACATGGCCGATATCCGCGGAGACTTGACCTTCGACGGACTCAGGCCTACGCCAGGAGCGCCGAACAGTCACGACAAGCACGGCCTAGATCTGCTGTCAGACAGTATTCGGGATATCGCACCTGCAGTAGCTCCGGACCTAAATCCGGAGCAGATCGCGTCGTCCGAGGACGGGTGGATGGACCCCGCCGCGGAGGTCGCATACTCATCGGTGGTAGTGCCAAACATAGACTCCACCTCTAAGGAAGTCTGTGTCATCGGACCCCCGGACTTGTGTCCGGCTGTAGGTTCCAGACCGTACGCACCCGGGCCCATCGAATCCGATCGGGCTCCGGTAATAGAGTTCATCGTTGTGGATATCTTTGAGCACTCGCCCTTCGGTGACATGCTGAATTCATTAAGATCTCTCTCTTTGTCAAGAGACTCTTGGCCGAACTATGTCCGGCTCGAGTGGGAAGCAGGCGAAGAAGAAATTCGTTACCCACCCACCACCCACTTCATTGCCACTGTCGATGATTTAACTGACGTGCCTGAATTCGACCCCGAAGACATCGATGGTATGGACAACGATGCAGGAGAAGAACAGGAACCACCGCCCACAGGGCGCTGGACAGCCACATCCTCGTATGATATATACATGGTGGACACCCCCAAAGAAAACAATGGCGATGAGGCAATAGAGGATAACCCCTTAGGGAAGCAATCAAAGCATGGGTGTCATTGGCGCCACTCTAAGCCCTGCCGCAGCAATACCGTCATAGGAGACGAAAACAATTCGGATGGTGCCGAAGATGAATACAATCCCGATCAGCCTACCTTCGAGCAGGCCGAACAGGAAGACGAGCAGGTTAGCCCAGATGAAGAGGCGACTGACGGTTACTTGGATGATGACAACTATATGCCTCCCTCCGAAGACGAGGTGAGCCTCGGCGACGATGAATTTGGCGTACCTGAGGATCCCGTAGAGCAGGAGCGCTTCAAGCGCCGGCTTATAGCCACCGCAAGAAGCCTGAAAAAGAAGCAGCAGCAGCTCCAAGATGATCAAGATCTGCTCACAGACTGATGGACTAAAGTCCTGGTAGCCGAGGAATACAGACTCGAGCGCCCCACCAAAGGTTACCCAAAGCACAAGTTGCTACCTCAACTCGAGGAGGAGGTCCTAAAGCCCACACCCCGACGCCAATACATTACGGCCCGGGGGCAACATGCAGGACCTGCGAGACAGCATCCATAAACCTCGACGCAACAAACATAAGCGTCACAAGAACAATGATGACGCCCAAGACATGACAATCGATGTCGGATTCCACGGCTCCTAGTACGGTCAGCGGAAAAAGAACAATTCGGGCCCATCCGGCCCGGGCCGCATACTCGACCGCCCATGTCAAATTCATGGTGCCCCTGGAATGGCAGCCAATCATACCAATAGAGAATGCCGGATCTTCAAAACAAACCAGCCGGTCACATGCCGGAAATAATAAGAAGGGGTCTCATAGCTATGAAGACAACGAGGAGCCCAGACCATCAAACATTATGGGGCAAAAGAAAATTCTCCGCAAACCAACAAGGTGAACGTGATAAACACCACCCACATCCCCAAATGGGAACGAATGTGTACTCCTCGGGACGCCGACTCAACAATACAAGTCACCCCATGATACAAAAATACGGCCGATCATCTTCGATCACACAGGCCGTCCAGCCAATTTCAACCATGGCAATTCAGTTGCACTTATCCTCAACCCAATAGTTGGTGGGTTCCACCTCACACGAGCCCCTATTGGCATAAACAACAGCCCAAACTTGCTGCACCAGGACACAGTGCACCAGATAGGTATTGATCGCTTGAGGATCAAACCCGCTAAAAACATCTTCTCAAGATGTCGTACTAGGTGTAAAGCTCAGTTTTACAGGCCCACCACCCTAGAGGTTGTCTTCGGATCACCAAACAATCACCATACCGAAGAGTAAGTCTTTGACATTGTCCCCTTATACAGTAACTATTACGTACTGTCGGGACGAACCGCGTTGGCTCGATTCAACGCGGTACCACACCTTGCCTATGGCAAACTTAAAATACCAAGCCCACATGACATAGTCACAATTACGGGCAAGGCCGAACTCCACCCCGACACTGCAAAGTATACCGCCGCTGAGGCAACGAGTTGTGCCTTTCTGTCGAATCTTGATTCAACAGCCAACCCCCCGGACACCAACAAAGGAGTCCGCGCTACTTTACGGCATGATAGTCTGGCTCGACCAGGCTTCAATCAAGCACTCCGGCATAAGCTGGGGAGGGCCCCACGGTTCAACCGCCCTATGGCACACAAATGTCTCTAAGCATTTTCTTTACAGGCTCACTTTTGCGCAGAACAGGACTGGCGACATGGAATCAGCTAGGATGCACAAAGAGGGAATACATAAATATTCCCCAAGATGACAATCCAGATACACTTTGGATCCGCACACAGCTTCCTCCCGCCCGGACTCAACAAGTTCCGTCATCATACCTCCTTTTATAGCATAAACCGTACTCATATGCATAGACGTGTCATTCTACTAAAACATATAGAGTTATACGACACTTACCGGCTATCATTCCTCATTTACACCTTTTTCGTCATAACGGCACCCGCACATAGTGTCATGCCCTAATATGCCAGGGGCTTCATTGTACCAATAATATGGAAACAAAGTCCGGCCACCTTCTTGGTCAACCGGCACCCAAACTTATAGCATTATATGCATCAACTCCGAATCATGTCTTGGATCATTAGTTGGGTTTGCCCGGCTCCCATATTTTGGTACCTTACATTCCGCTCCATCGGCTAAGGTAGTGCTAGGAGAACTACTGCGATTGTGTCCTGGTTCTTCCGGACGAGCAGCTTAGTAGAGAAAGCCGAAAACTGACTGTCATGATACGGCGAGAGCTGGTCAGCTGTTCGAGAGGTTGTAAAATCTTTAAGGATTTATTCCGCATAATTCCATAACAAATGAAGAGTGCGATGGATTGGTCTTCCGATCAGGTGCTGTTAGAGCCCCTCGTACGGTCTTCCGAACACCAGGGGCTGCGCCTACCATACTCGAATTCCTATGGCTAAGTGAGAGTGATAAAGCCCTATAGTCTGATTGCCTGGTTCACTGTGCTGAACACCTCCTTCAGGGACCCAAAATTGGGATAAAGAGTGTTCAGGTTTGTCCCGAACACCCCCGTACTTTCTACGTGGGCGCAGAAGCCGACGACTGGCCAACTCTCAAGATTCATATATATCAAACAGCCGCACAGGAGGAAAAACTTTTATATAACAGGCAATAAATAATAAAAGTGCCAGCGTTACGCATTACAAAGGATAGCATGACTGTCTTCCGGGAAATATAATGTCTTTGGTACATTGCTCCGCCACAAGGCGGGCTCCTTTCAGGACACCATCATAATATAATTCGGGCTTGCGGTGCTCCTTACCCTCCGGCGGTCCCTCAGTCATCAGCTTTTCAGCATCAAGCTTCCCCCAGTGCACTTTCGCACGGGCAAATGCCATTCGTGCACCTTCTATACAGACCGACCGCTTAATGACTTCAAGCCGAGGGTAAGCACCAACAATCCGCTTCACGAGCCCAAAGTAACTACTTGGAATTGGCTCGACGGGCCATAGCCGGACAACTAAGTCCTTCATGGCTAGTTCGGCCGCCTCGTGCAGTTCGATCAGCTGCTTCAGCTGATCGACAAATGGCACCAGATAATTCGGCGCCAAATACTGTGACCAGAAATGCTTTTCCACAGTCTTCTTCTCCTCAGCTCGGTAGAATTGAGCAGCATCAGATATGTTGTGTGGCAGGTCCGCAAACGCCCCTGGAGAAATAAGAATTCAATTTGTCACTTTGAATTTCTCCTGTTACTACATAAAAATCGTTTTGAATAAGAAAAAGCCTTACCAGCCGCAATCCTCCTCGCCTCCTGAATGTCCTTCAGAGCACCTTGGGCTTCCTCCCGAACATCATTTGCGGCTTGGAGAGCTTGGGCGAGTTCGGATTCT
Source organism: Triticum aestivum (assembly GCF_018294505.1). Classification (NCBI taxonomy): domain Eukaryota; kingdom Viridiplantae; phylum Streptophyta; class Magnoliopsida; order Poales; family Poaceae; genus Triticum; species Triticum aestivum. The sequence goes on from NC_057801.1 coordinate 520,104,806, forward strand.
TTCCCTGATAGACTCTGCTCCAAAGTCTCCCTTTTCTTCATGGCCTCCTGGAGCTCTCGTTCAGCTTCAATGACCCTGGCCTCGCGCCTCTCGCGAAGAGCCTGCTCCGCGGTGGCCTTCTTGTCGGCTTCGGCCACATCCTTTTTTAGCGCCTCAATTTCGGCATTTGCTCCTAGAGCACACAATACAAATAATTTCATGAGGCACAACTACTCATTTGTGCTAAACTTATCAAGGTTTCGACATACCTTGTGTGTCCTCCAACTGCTTCCTCAATCGGCCAAGTTCTTCTTCGGCCCGCTCCAGACTCTGCTTCAGTCTGGACACTTCCACATCATGAGAGGCTGGCGTCGCTACAGACGCCTGTTTATAAACAAAGAGATATATGTCATCAACTAAGTCTCCTGTGAAGCGGAAATTTGATCCCCTGTCCGGTTCTCTCTTTCACCGGACAGTGCATCAGGGGCTACTATCCATACTATGACAATATTCAAAGGTTCCTAAAACATACCTCAAAGCCTTTTATAAGGCTGATGCAGGACTCATTCAGTCCGCTCTCAGTGGCCTGAATCTTTTCAATCACCGCACCCATAAGAGCGCGATGTTCATCAACAATGAAAGCATTCTTTAGCGATGTCGATAAGTTGCCCTGCACCTCTGGCTGGACAGAGGTTGCCGGTGGAGCGGGCTCGTCTCCTTCAGTCAAGGGGGGCTGTCTGCCTAATCCTGGAGCCTCAAAGGTCTCCGGGACCGTGTCCAGTAGCGGGCCGAATCTAAGATCGCCCCCGCCATTGATGTTCATGGGAACTGTTGCTCCCGTGTATCCGGCCCCAGAGGTGTGCCCTCCCTGGTTTGGGTCTTGCTGGGACGACGCCTCGGTGTCACGTCCAGGCTTCGGGGAAGGGGCCTCCGGAGGCGTCTCGCTCTCTAGGGCATCTGAGCTCAGCGAATCCTCCGATGAGGACTGTTCGGCGCGAGACCTCGCCGGGCTGCACAAAGTGTGGCGCAAGTTAAAATATTACACCTTAGTGATCCTGGACGCGTAGGCGTGTTCGGATTTCGTGTACTCATGATTTTACCAGGGGCTGGGCCCTGGGATCCCACTCCGGGCTGCTATTGGTAGCCGTGGTGGACACCTCTGGAAGGGGATTTCCCCCCTCTTTGGCGATTCGGCCTCCAAGGATGTGGAGGCCGTCCTTTTCTTTCCTCCCCCCATGGAGGACTCGTCTTCTTCCTCCTCCTCGTCACCTTCGGAGGAAGGATGGGCGTTGGAGTCTTCAGATTTTGTGTCTGAAGCGCCGCGGCGATGGAGGCCGCTCCGGGTCACCTTGGCCTCCTTGAAGGCTTCTTTCTTCGGCGCCTTGTAAGGCACTAGGACTAGCATCTTCGTCAGAAGTGGTCCTGCCGGTTCTTCTGGCAGCGGGGTCGAACAATGTATCCGCCCTGCCTTCTTCGTCCATTCCTGGGGTAAATGGTGAAAGCATGATAAAGCGTCTTCCTCGAGATATGCCAGCTAAGCATGGATGGACAAAACATAGTGATAACTTACCGGACTTGCGGGGCGGGACAGTTGATATCCACGGTCCTCGGCGGAGTCCGGCCACGGTTTGCCGGACTTGAAGAGCACCTTCCAGATATCCTTGTGTGAGGAGTCGTAGAGCTCCCGCAGGGTCTGGTGCTCGGCCGGGTCATATTCCCACAAATTACAGGTCCGGTGTTGGCAAGGAAGAACCAGGCGAACTAACAGCACCTGGACTACATTGACGAGTTTGACGTCCTTGTCTACCATGCCCTTGACGCGCGTTTGGAGCACTGACAGCTCATCGGACGAGGACCAGTTCAGGCCCTTCTTGGGCCAGGACATGAGCCGCAGGGGGGCTCCGGATCTGAATTCGGGAGCAACGGCCCACTTTTTGCCGCGCGGCTCAGTTATGTAGAACCACTGCTGCTGCCACTCCTTGACCGAATCATTGAAGGTGCCTGTCGGCCATGTGACCTTGGGCATCTTGCTCACCATGGCGCCTCCGCACTTGGCGTGCTCACTGTAACCACCTTGGGCTTCACATTGAAGATATTCAGCCATAAGCCGAAGTGTGGCGAAATACGGAGAAAGGCCTCACACGCGACGATAAATGTCGAGATGTTAAGGAAAGAATTAGGGGACATATTATGAAAATCAATCCCGTAATAATACATGATGCCACAAACAAATGGGTGAAGGGGAAACCCGAGCCCGCAGACGAAATGAGGAAGAAACAAAACCCTCTCGTGAGGCTCCGGATTAGGGACGATCTGTCCCGCCGTCGGAAGATGGTGGCCGATTTTCTTGGCCAAGTACCAGGCCTCTCTTGGACGGTAGAGGCCATCCACTTGCCTCCTGCTCCGGATCCAGACATCTTCGAAGAACTTGTTTTGGTGGAGAAGACGAGCACTTGGGTGCTAGGGCTCGAGCGGAAGGGAATGGACGAGCGGAAGGAAAGGGCGTGGGTGAAGAGGAAGAGGCCTTATCTCTTTATAGAGGAAAAAAACTTTTGTGCCTCCCTACTTGCCTGATGGAACCTGATCGTTCCCCACTCGCCGCGATTGGCGGTACGGTTTGGCTACCCGCACCCGTATTGATGAAAGTCCCATGATAAGGGGGACGATCTCTGCTTCGACAAGACGTGCCCAGGAAACCGCCTCGCAATATGCGCAGTAGCTGGTTGAGAAATGGTTTGGATAAGGACCGGGCCACAATGTGATATCAAGTTATGAAAAAAATGTCAGCGGATTTGGTTCGTGAAAAAGTATGCTCTCTACGGTGGTGTGTGGAAATTATTTTGCAGAGCCGAACATGATCCTTGTGTCCAGAATCTACCTTGGAGTATTCGGAGATGGAACCTGCCTTGCAATGCCGAAGACAATCTGCGCACTGGACTCATCGTCATTGAAGCCTGGTTTAGGGGTTACTGAGGGAGTCCTGGATTAGGGGGTATCCGGACAGCCGGACTATATACTTTGGTCGGACTGTTGGACTATGAAGATACAAGATTCAAGCCTTCGTCCCATGTCCGGATGAGACTCTCCTTTGCATGGAAGGCAAGCTTGGCGATTCGGATGTTAGATCTCCTTCTCTGTAACCGACTCTGTGTAACCCTAGCCTCCTCCGATGTCTATATAAACCGGAGGGTTTAGTCCGTAGGAGGAGAACAATCATAATCATAGGCTAGCTCCTAGGGTTTAGCCTCTATGATCTTGTGGTAGATCAACTCTTGTAATACTCATATCATCAAGATCAATCAAGCAGGAAGTAAGGTATTACCTCCATCGAGAGGGCCCGAACCTGGGTAAAACATCATGTCCCCTGCCTCCTGTTACCATTAGCCTTAGACACACAGTTCGGGACCCCCTGTCGGTGTCAAAACTGGCGGATCTCGGGTAGGGGGTGTCGAATTGTGCGTCTAAGGCTAATGGTAACAGGAGACTGGGGACACAATGTTTTACCCAGGTTCGGGCCCTGTCGATAGAGGTAATACCCTACTTCCTGCTTGTTTGATCTTGATGATATGATTAGTACAAGAGTTGATCTACCACGAGATCATAGAGGCTAAACCCTAGAAGCTAGCCTATGGTATGATTGTTCTTGTCCTACGGACTAAACCCTCCGGTTTATATAGACACCGGAGGCGGGCTAGGGTTACACAGAGTCGGTTACAGAGAAGGAGATCTACATCCGAATCGCCAAGCTTGCCTTCCACGCAAAGGAGAGTCCCATCTGGACACGGGACGAAGTCTTCAATCTTGTGTCTTCATGGTCCAACAGTCCGGCCAAAGTACATAGTCCGACTGTCCGGATACCCCCTTATCCAGGAATCCCTCAGTAGCCCCCGAACCAGGCTTCCATGACAACGAGTCCGGCACGCAGATTGTCTTTGGCATTGCAAGGTCGGTTCTTCTCCAAATCTAGAGTACCTATCATGGTGAACAGTGTCTGGCCTCCCATTAATGTTGTACTCCTCGGCTTCTGTGTTTCAATAATGGCTTTCTACACGTGTCAAGTGAATACGAGAAGTTGGGACATTTTTACATTTGCCACCCTGACCCTGTAAGCCAACCGTCTATTTAAAGGGACGGGGATCCTCAGATCCAAATCACGCCATCTTCCTCCCAGCAAGCATTCAACAGAGCGAGCCAAGAAAAATCCACTCCATCATGGCTGGCCGCCGAAGCTCCACCTCTCGCACCCCTAGCTCTAAGCCAGGTGATTGGGAGAAGTGTTCTGTTCCTCATAGCTGATTAGTAGAGTTGCAGACCCAGGGGTTCCTCCCACCTGCATACATGGTCCCCGTCCGAGCCGGACTAGCCACCTATAATGGCGGGGAGCAGGCAGAGAACTTTCCGAACCCATCTTGAGGGGAGCGGTTATGCCTCGTCCCGTATTTGCTGAGAGAGCTTGGGTTTCCAATCCACCCATTCCTCCGCGGGCTCCTGGAGTTCTACGGTCTCCAGCTGCACAACTTCACTCCTGCCTCCATACTGCACATCGCAGGGTATGTTGCCCTCTGCGAGCTATTCTTGGGCTGCGAAGCTCATTTGAGTTATGGAAGAGACTATTCTGCCTCGTCCCCCGCAACCAGGAGGGATCTATATATCAAGTGGGCGGAGCCGAAATATGGCGCATCGCTCAGGCTGGATACCTGTCCGGCACTCCAAAGAAGGCATCCGAAGACTGGCCTTCGGAGTGGTTTTATGTAGATGATGTTCCCCTTCCGGACCCAGTCCGGATGGGACTTCCCGAGTTTACCAACGCCCCGCTGAAGAAACGCCAAAACTGGCGCCCGCGGAGCCCCCAGGAGGAAGACGACAGAGAGGTCCTCTATCTCATGGGCAGGATAAAAATTCTGGCCAAATCAGGATTGACAATGATAGAGGTTATGTCAATATGCATTATGCGGGGGGTGCAGCCACTTCAATATCGGGGGAAACCCATGTGGCACTTCAATGGAGAAGACGACGCCACCCGCTGCGGTCGTAAAGGTCCGGACTCCGCCATTGCACTGGCGAAAATATTGTCCGATTTGTAGAAAGGGGAAGAAGAGGAGTTCCTCTGCATTAAGCCACGGGATGGATTTCCATGTACAACCCCCCAAGCTGGGTAAGCTGTCATTCCTTACTCGACTCTATTCATACCTGCGTCCTTTGTCACCAATCATTTATCTTGCTATTTTTAAAGAAGGAACTGAGAAGGGCCGTGGAAGAGTTCAATAGCCCACCTCCGCAGCCAGAGGATCCTGGTCGGGCTCTCGACCCCGGACTTGAAGAAGACCCGGATATATCCGTGGAGCTTGTAGACGGGACATTTTATCAAGCAAGCCGCGACGGCGCTTTAGTGGCCATCCTTGCTGATTATCCTGGGCTACTCCCGGTGTCGCACGTAAGTAAAGCCGGAGCCCTAAATTTTGAATTGTGTCGTGCCTTAAGCGCACATGTTGTATTTTTGCAGAAACGGCCATCAGGACGCCGTGCCGAGTCCACGGGGGCTCATCAGCAAAGGGCATCCGGTTCAGGCAGGCGTAAGAGGAAGGCGGTTAGAATTGAGACATCGGGGTAGAGGTATAAATTGGACTTGCTCTGTGATTATTTTTGCCGAAATGTGACATTTTGCATTGCGTCCTGGCAGGAAAAACATCCACCGGACTACATCCGGATCTCCTGCCGGCCACGCCTCATGCAGCCGGATTTCTGAAGTGGACTCATGGGTGGGGGCTGATGTGGGGGCAACGCCGAATTGCCCTCCCGTAGAGGATGCGGGCATGCTTTCCGCTTCAAACTCCGAAGTGAGGAGTGCCATGAATCACCGGCCCAGACGGGCTGTACTCCGTAGTTGTATTTTCTCTGAGGAGGATTTCGATGCCTTCAACTTCAGAGACGCATATATTCGCGCCGCTCAAGATGGGCTTGCCAAAGCAACATACCAGTATGCAAAGGATATACGAGTAAGGAAATCTGATAAGTATGTGTAGTAGTAGCCCCTGAGACTTGAAACAGTTGGCACAACTGATTTAAGGATCATCGTATGCATAGGTTCTTATAGAGAAGAATACCGATTTATCTCAAGAACTGGAGGAATGTAAGAACCAGCTGAAGGCTGCTGTTGCCGAACAAGAGGAATCCAAAAGGGCCTCTTTTGGTAAGACTAACCTTGTACCAGTTATTTATTCAGCACGGTTTATAAATCTAACAAGAGATGCTGCAGGCAATCCCGAGGAGAATCCAAAGATTGTGGAAGATAATGAGCCACATCTGCGAAGTCAGCTGAAGGCGGGCGAGCGTGTGCTGACGAAGGCTATTCAAGAGAGAAATAATCTCCAAGATGCTAATATCCGACTGAGCATCGAATTACAAGATGTTCGGGCTCAGCTTGCTGACTCCGTGAAGGAGAACAGGAGGCTTCGACGCAACATTTATAGTAAGTGCCTAAACGAACTGTAGTATAGTTCGGCGAGGAAGCGTATTGACAGAGTTATGTCTGCAGGTATGCTGACGGGCCGTCCTGAAGAGGAGATGCCCGGATCCACAGGCGATATGCTGCAAGATCTTTCACAACTGCACGAACGAGCGCGGCAGGTGATGCAGGGTATTGCCCAGGCCTTGTGGCCATCCGCTTCCCTGCCAGGAGGCATGAGCGAGCTTGTGGAGATGCTCAAAGGAGCACGGCAGCGCTTCCGGTTATGGAAGATATCAGCCTGCCAACAAGGTGCGAGGGAAGCATGTGCCATGGTGAAGATGCGATACGCCAAGGCAACCCGAACCATATGGCCGAAGTCGGACCGGTGGGGGCAGATGGGCAAGAGATACCTATAAGTCTGGTATATGACCAAGTAGCGTTAGCAGCAAAGTATTCCCAATGGGATTGTAAGCTGGACAACCTATTGGATGGTATAGAGGAAAATATAGCCAATCTAAGTGACTATGTAATTTAAATGGACCTATGTAGTCCCTAGCCGGATTGAAAATCATTTGTCATGCGGACATTTTTCGCTTCAGCCCCCGAACCCGATAGTCCGGGGTGTATCCGAATACCCCATAGTTATGAAAAACTGGGGTATGCATGGCAACTAGGCGTAGGGGTCATAAGTGCTTGAACAGACAAGTACCCAACTAGTTATGTTATATTACATGGGTAGTAAGAAACATCTTCCAGAGAGAATAGTTCCGTTAGGGATTCCTTTCTCTGGGTGCGCATGCATCGATGTGCATGTCTGAACTGCGAACAGAAGTGCAGGAAACAAAACATCTGGTGAATCATGTTGTAATAAATGAAAACATCTTTTGTCCACCGACGGAATATTCCCTTAAGAACGCTAGCTTTCGGCTTCACCCAGTCTAAGGTACACATCCGGCTGAACCGGCAGTAACAATTGCACAGGTGCTCCCCTTATGCCCTAGCCGAATTAACGGGAACATAGGGCATAAACACAAGAGCCAGGCAACCCAGCATGGCCAAAACTTAAGTCATATCGATGCATATAATGGTGAAAAAAGGGCACATATGGAAAGAAGACGCATGTGTGGCTAGCAGGGAGCCATTAAAGTGGTTATATTTAGCTTCCGTATAGGAAGCCCCCAGGTATAGTGTGCACGCATAGTGCGGTCGGAGCGATCAAAGCATCCGTACAATTTTGTAAGGTTGTGTGTGGAAAGAAAAAGAAGGCGAGAAAGGAAGGAAGAGAACATAATTAAAGAGGCCTAGGTGAGGAGACGAACCCTGAGTTCGGCACTAGGCATAGAATCTTCGGAGTCTGGCCGCGTTCCATGGGTTCAGCTCGAGTCTATTATCAGATGCACTGTGCAGACGGTCCGCTCCTCCGGTGAGAACTTTATCAATGATGAAGGGACTCTCCCACTTGGGTTTGACCTTGTCCTTCTTCTTCTCGGGGAGGCATAGAACTAGCTTGCCAATGTTATAAGTTTTGGCCCGTACTTCTCTGCTTTGATACCTGCAAGCCTATTGCTGATAGAATGCGGAACGGGCTTTTACTACGTCACGATCCTCCTCCAGAGCATCTAACTTGTCCTGCCGATCTAGCTCGGATTCCTTCTCTTCATACATGCGCACGCGAGGTGAGTCATGGATTATGTCGCAGGGTAGCACTGCTTCTGCGCCATACACCATAAAAATTGTGTGTATCCGGTGGTACGATTTGGCGTGGTCCGCCGCCCCCAGAGTATGGAGTCGAGCTCCTCGACCCAATGTGTGTCTGATTCTTTCAAGGATCACACTAGTCTGGGTTTGATGCCCCTCATGATGAGACCATTTGCATGTTCGACTTGACCGTTTGTTTGGGGGTGTTAGACAGAGGCGTAATCGAGCTTAATGCCCATGTTGCCGCACCAAGTTTTCACCTCATCGGCTGTAAAATTTGAGCCATTGTCAGTGATGATGTTGTGGGGGACACCATAACGGTGTACGACCCCTGATATGAAGTCTATAACTGGTCCGGATTCAGCCGTTTTAACTGGTTTGGCTTCTATCCATTTGGTGAACTTGTCCACCATGACCAATAAGTATTTTTTCTTATGGCTTCCCCCTTTGAGAGGTCCGACCATATCCAGTCCCCAGACCGCTAAGGGCCAAGTTATGGGGATTGTTTGGAGAGCGGTAGGGAGCGTATGGCTCTGATTGCCGAAGAGTTGGCAACCAACGCAATGTTAGACAAGGTCCTGTGCATCTGCTCGGGCTCTCGGCCAGAAAAAAACTGTATGGAAGGCCTTGCTTACAAGTGCCCGAGTTGCAGCATGGTGCCCGCCGAGTCCGGAATGGATTTCAGATAAGAGCTGCCGCCCTTCCTCTTTGGAGATGCATCTTTGGAGCACTCTGGTAGTACTTTTCTTGTAGAGCTCTCTTTCATGGGCTTTGTAGGCCTTAGAGCGTTGCACAATACAATGTGCCTCATTTTGGTCCTTAGGGGGCTCTTGCCTATTTAGGTAGGCTAAGAAGGGCTCGGTCCATGGGGCGATGACAGCCATGATTTCGTGGGCTGAAGGTGTTATTTCGGTGGCAGAGCCTCCGATTACGTCATATGGTTCGAAATCTGGGATTGTATGCAGGGCAAGACTAATGTTGCCGGACTCCCCTTCCCATACCATGGATGGCTTGAACAACCTTTCTAAGAATATATTAGGTGGGACGGGGTCGCGTTTAGCACCAATGCGGGCGAGGATATCCGCCGCTTGATTATTTTCTCTGACCACATGGTGGAATTCGAGCCCCTCGAACCGAGCTGACATCTTGAGGACGGCGTTACAATAAGCCGCCATTTTCGGATCTGTGGCATCGAAGTCTCCATTTATCACATATCATAAGAAGAGGCAATGAATCAGCAGATGGCTCTCCCTCCCACCTCCCCCTCCCTCTGGCGACCGCAAGGGCGACTCCATCCACCTCTCCGGCGATCCATGTCTTCCCATCCGTGTAAGCTGCTCCGGCCATCATGGCGCCACCCCTCCTGGATCTCTCACCAGGGGTGGGATTCACCGGTCAAGTCAGAGCCAGGTTCTCTACTCAGGTTCATTGCCTCGACCATCAACTTGCCTTCCATCTTGTTGTCTCTTTTAGTCATTCAGATTTCCCTCTCTCTATTGAGTATGTTGGCCTTGCTCTTCAATCATGTCTTGGGGGCTTACCTTCGGGGTTTCATGTCACCCACATTCGGGGGAGTGTTTATAAATTTTCTGTCGTCTCTAAGGCTGTGGGATTTATGATCTACCGCCTTAGATCTTTTAGATGCCCGTTGTTCTATTGCCATTTTCATCTTTGGGGCTTTGGTGGTCCGGCTTGGATCAGAGAATACAAGAATTGGCTCTGTGAGCATGATCTCGAATGGACTACAGTGAAATCCCCCCGCCGTACCCTCACCAGTGCAAATTCTATTCCCGTCAGCCGCCGGCAACCACTTCCTTTTTTGATGGCTGAGTCAGTCACCCATGCAAACCGACCTACACTTTCCTCGGATAACGTGCCAACTGCAAGCGCGATCATCCCCATTCAAAATCCAAATCATGGAGCCACTCCCTCGGCCCACTCCCACAACCCTCTGCCCATTATTCCAACCTCTGATTCACTATCCCATGAGGATTCAACTAGACTGGCCTCGGCCCATTCGAGCCCCATCACCCCAAACTCCCCGGCCCAACCTTCGGTTCCCAACAATATCCCTCAAATTCATGAGGATCCTAATCCTTTTTTCTGCGGTAAATGCTTATCCTTCGGCCATGCTCGTGCAGATTGCATAAATCAGTTCAGATGCCGGGTTGTTTTAGATACGGGCATATTTTTTGTTATTGTTTCAACTCCAAAAAATCTGCACCCAAGTATCGGGTGAAATCACACCCGCCCACCAACCCTGCGCCCTCGCCCGATAACCCGCACGTCGACTCGTCTCCCCAAAACCCCCCTTCACCCCCGTCCAACCAGCTTGCCCTATCATTCGCCCTGCTCTGCCTCGAAACCGTGCTCTACTCCACAAGCCTTCTCCACCTTCGCCGCCCACCCTCCCCCCACTGAAGCCATGGCCACCTACCCATGCGAACCTCTGCCACTTCTCCCTCCTGGCACCGCCGTCATGGACGCTGACGGTAACCGACGCCGGCGCACCTTCCATTATCTCGGCGGCGAACCCCTTGTCTAGTCAAGCGACTGGGCCATCATCTCCCTTGCTCCATCGCCGGACCCAAATCCGTTTGAGACGGATGCTATGCTCGTCACTCATTTCCTCGACCACGAGCGCGGCTTTCATATCACAGAGATCTCTCGCTGCGGGATGGGAGTTGCTCTCGTCCGCTTCCGCAATGCGTGCGACATCGACACCGCCATCGCCAACAACCCGTACTTCCTCGGTGATTCTATTCTGAGGATCATTCGTCATGACCGAGATATCAACCATTGAGATTGCACCTTTACTCATGACGTCTGGATTATGATGGTGAACTTCCCGCTTGAGGCTTGGAGGCCGGACAAAGTTAGAGAAGCTGTTAGTGGATTTGCTAAATTCCTTGTTTGGAACCGTGACATGTAAAATAGAGCTCGTGTTCTTGTTAAAGTCAGAGTGCCTGATCTGCTAGAAATCCCTGTTAGCCATGTTATTTGTGAAAGTCTTGATGATTATGGTCATGGTCAGTCATGGACATGTGCTGTCTATATCTTGCATGCGGATTTGCTTGGAGCCATGGGTGGCGATGAGGACCCAATCCCTCCTGATGGAGTTATGCACCCCATGCCATTTGCTCCTTTCGATGGTATTTGGCAGGATGCTGATTTCCACAATGATCAAAATCCTAATGCTGCACCTGCTGCTCACCATGCTCCTGAGGAGAACCAAGATGTTGTTCCCATGGTCCAGACGCCACTACAAAGCCCTGAGCAGGTCCAGGACATGCCTTTCCAACCTGCCATGGAAGCTGCTGACTCTTTCTTGGCACTTCATGACATGATGTCAAAAATTATGGCGACAATCCCTCAGCTGCTGGAAGATCTTGCAGATACCTTCGTGGTCAGCTCCAAATGCCAGCTTATCAATGTTGACGATGATGAGCATGGCACTGTCAAAAAATGTCTGCTCACCATCACCACTGAGCAGCCATTTGAACCTACAGCCTCATCTATCCTCATCGAAGAACTGTCTGAACCACCTGTGTTATGCTCCACTGAGTCTGTTGAAGATGATCTTTCCCCTGCTATGCTGGACTTCATGGCCAGCAACCAAAACTCTCCAGCTAAGGATGAGCCGCATGCACCTGCTGTTTTGCTTCCCTCTGCAATTTCTGTCCCGGCTGCTCAACACAAGCGCAAGAAGAACAATGCTCCTTTGGATGTTAATGACCTTCGCCGCAGTCGCAGACTGGCAGGTCTTAGTGTTGGATTTAAAAATGAAGCTGCTGCTGTCAAGGCCAAGGAATGGGATCAGTGCAAAAAGAATTTATCTTCTGAATTTGAACATGTCATCTGCAACCCTGAAGATGGACCACCACCTGAGCTGCCACTAGAGACAATCCAAGCCATTGCAGTTAAGCAGTGTTTGATCCCTCCTGAGGAGGTGTCAGGAGAGAAGCTGATGGCACCTGCTTCCCATGATTAAGTTTTATACTATCTGTTTAGGGCCTTGCTATAACAAGGTCTTATATGGCATTAGGCCACCTTTATTATTAGTTTCTTTCAATAATGCTACTTCTGCTCTATTTATGAACTTGGTCTGTAAGGAGTTAAACTCCAGTATTTACTTTTGTGGCTGGGATCCTATGATACAATTATTTTGCTGTCCAAGAAGTCTGAATGGTTTGGATGATTATATTCAGTATTATGCCCTTATGAAAACAAGTTCTCCTGTCTGGAATGACCTACCCGCTTCATACATTTTAATGAGATCTGATAATCATAAAATGATTATGTCATTTTTATTCAGTCTAAATACCACATGTTTTTCCAATGAATAGAAAATGGAATATATTAAATTGGAATATAAGAGGCATAAACTCCCAAACCAGATGGGATGATTTAAGGGACAAAATTGATGAAAGTAATTGTGGTATTATATGCCTTCAAGAAAAAAAAAGAAGCTTTTGATCAATATTATCTCAGAAATTTATCTCATGGGAGATTTAATCAGTTTGCATATACCCCCTCAATGGGGCTATCTGGTGGATTAATAACAATTTGGAATGGCAGTCTCTTCAGTGGTTCAGTTGTCAGTCAACCCTCTTTTCAGATTATAGTCAAATTATTATGCAATTTATCATGCAACATTTATTATGTCAGCAATATTTATGGACCCTGCTAGAATGAAAACATAACTGATTTCTTTGATTGGTTGGACAATATTGATGCCTCACAAATGGACCATTGGATTCTTGCTGGTGATTTTAATTTAATCAGAAGTCCACAAGACAGAAATAGACCTGGTGGAGATGCAAACAATATGTTGAGATTTAACAGTATTCTGCAATAGCTTGATTTAGTGGAAATTCCACTCAAGGGTAGGAACTTTACATGGAGTAATATGCAAGACTTACCACTTCTGGAGAAGCTGGACTGGATTTTTACATCTGCAAATTGGTCTATTAATTTCCCCAATACTCTGGCATACCCACTGGCTAGAGTCTCATCTGACCATATTCCTATTCATATTCAAATTGGCAGTGATATTCCAAAAGCCTCTATATTCAGGTTTGAAAATTACTGGCTTGAGTTTGATGGATTTTATGAAACAGTTCTTCAATGTTGGAACAGAAACCAATCATTACCAAATTCTGCAAATGATATAACTGCCAGATTTAAATGCCTCAGATTAGGTCTTAAGAAATGGGGCAAAAACTTGTCCAAGCTCAATACTAATATCTCTGCTTGTAACTATGTATTGTCTATGATGGATGGTATTGAAGATCAAAGAGCTCTGAATATTATGGAAGCTAATTTTAAGATCATCCTGAAACAACACATCCTCAAGTTACTGGAGGTTAAAAGGATTTATTGGAAGTCAAGATTTAAAATGAGAAGTGTGAGACTTGATGATGAAAACACTGATTTTTTCCATGCCATGGCCACCCAAAGTTACAGGAAAAATTATATTACTTCTATTGTTGGAGAGGATGGAAACACTTACCAAAGTCATGATCATAAAGCTGCAATTATTTGGAGATCTTACAAAGAAAGATTGGGCTCATCCATTGATCCTCACATGCTTTTCAATCTTGAGGAACTGATCCAACCTCAAGACCTATCTGCTCTTGAAGCCCAATTCACTATAGAAGAAATTGATCAAGTTATTAAAGATTTTCCCACTAATAGAGCTCCTGGACCAGATGGATTTAATGGCACCTTTTTAATCAAATGTTGGGATATTCTTAAACAAGACTTCTATACCATGATTTGGGACTTCTTCAAAGGAAACTGTGATATTCAGAGTATAAACACTGCTTTTATTACTCTCATTCCTAAGATTGCAAATCCTGAGAATATGAATGATTTCAGGCCTATTTCTTTGTTTAGTCTTCCACTCAAAATTATTACCAAACTTTTGGCAAACAGAGCTCAAAAGATCATCACTTCTATTATCCACCAAAACTAGTATGGTTTTATAAAAGGCAGGAATATTCAAGATTGTCTAGGATATGCTTTTGAATACCTCCATTTATGCCACCAATCAAAAAAGCCTATCATCATTTTAAAGCTTGATTTTGAAAAATCTTTTGACAAGATTGAGTATAGGACAATTATTGCTATGCTAAAGGCTAAAGGATTTGGATCTAGATGGATCAATTGGGTTAATAACATTCTTCAATCTGCTTCAACTTCTGTTCTGCTTAATGGAGTGGCTGGAAAAAAAATTATTTGCAAGAGAGGTGTCAGACAAGGGGATCCACATTCCCCATTACTTTATATTATCACTGCTGATCTACTTCAATCTGTGGTCAATGCTGCTTGGGCCAATGGAGAAATCACTCTTCCTATAAATCATGCTTATGGACAGGACTACCCTATAATACAGTATGCTGATGACACCCTAATGATTATGCCTGCTTGTGAAGAATAGATCATGCACCTTAAATACTTGCTCAACATATTTAGTCTATCCACTGGTCTGTTTGTCAACTTCAACAAGTCCTCAATGATTCCAATAAATATTGATCAACCATCAGTTTTAACACTTGCAAATTCATTTGGTTTCAAGGTGGAAAGACTCCCATTCACATATCTAGGCTTACCCATGGGCACCACCAAGCCCTCTGTTATGGATCTCATTCCTGTCATATCACAAAATTGATAAAAGGCTATCTGGAGTGACTAGATTCATGAACTACTCTGGCAGACTCACTTATGTTAATTCTATTGTTGCTTCCATGCCTATTTTCTCTATGTGCTCTCTTAAAGTTCAGTACACCATATTGGATCATGTGGACAAGTCTAGCAGGAACTTTCTCTGGTATGGAAAGGAAATTAATAGAAGAGGGAAATGCCTGGCCAGCTGGGATATGATTTGCAAACCAAAAAGTCAAGGTGGACTTGGAGTTCTGAACCTAAGAATGCAGAATAAAGCCCTTCTTATCAAGCATCTATATAAATTTTACAATAGGATGGATATTCCTTGGGTCAAGTTAATTTGGGAGGCTCATTATCAAAACAATGAGGCTCCACACATAAATCCCAACAAAGGATCATTCTGGTGGAAGGATTGTATGAAAATGTTTGATCTATATAAAGAGATGACTTCATGTGAGATCAGATCGGGAAACACTTGCAAATTATGGGATGATAGTTGGAATGGAGAGATTATGCATTTCAAATTCCCTGAACTCCATTCCTTTTGCAACCAGCAGAATATCTCAGTCAAAAAAGCCAAAGATAATGGGAACCTTTACAACTTGTTCCAGCTTCCTCTTTCCATCACTGCCCATCAGCAATTTCATCTTCTTTCTAATAAATTAGATGTTATCAGGTCCAACAATGACAATGATATATGGAATTTCAATTGGGGTAGTAGTTTAAATATGACCAAGAAGATTTATAACTTCTTACTGAGAAATGAAGATCTTGTCATCACTTTTAAATGGATATGGAAGTCATGCTGCCTTCCAAAACATAAATTCTTTTGCTGGCTTCATCTTCATGATAGAATAAACACATGTGACCTACTGACCAGGAAAAATATGCATCTAGATTCCACACAGTGTGTATTATGTGATGCTGAAGATTATGAGGACAGAATACATCTTCTTTTCTCTTTCCCATTCAGCCAGGGCTTCTGGTGGAACATTGGTCTTGAATGGAACACTGATCTGAATATTCATGATATAATTATTGAAGCCCATCAAAGATATAAACTTCACCATTTCATGGAAATACTAATTATTGGATGCTGGTGTATATGGAATCAAAGAAATGATCTGATATTTGAAGGGATCCCTTGCTCTATTAATGACTGCAGATATGAATTTATCAAGACTTTCAAATTGACAATTCTAAGAGCCAAGCCCAGTTTAAAGGAGGGAATGACTTCATGGATTGATAACATTTAATTTATTATTTTGTATTTTCTCAAAAATCTCCCTGGTTGTCTCCCCAACAACCATTGTAAAGACTTTGTGATCCATTATTATAATGAAAAGGATCTACAGTAAGGCTTTTGCCTTACTGTTTTATGGTAAAAAAAAGCCTCCATTTATCTGAGATATTGCGAGGTTCGAGTCCCCGCACACTTCGAGGCATTGGATGCCCATGGAGACTACCATTCGAAGACCATGCAACAGAGCCTCATATTCGGCTGCATTGTTGGAGTCTGTGTATAGTATTTGGAGTACCTATTGAACCGTGTCTCTGGTGGGGGATGTCAGGACAACACTGCTCCCAATCCGACCATCATTTTAGAGCCGCCAAAGTGCATGATCCAATCTGAATACTCTTTAGGGAGTTCGGCTTCTGTCCATTCGGCGACAAAGTTAGCGAGAACTTGCGACTTAATGGCCCATCGTGGTTTGTATGTTATGTCGAACGGAAGGAGCTCAATAGCCCATTTAGCAATTCGGCGTGTTGCATCGCGGTTGTTTATTATATCGTTGAGTGGTACTTCGGAGGCCACTATAATCGAACACTCTTGAAAATAGTGTCGTAGCTTCCGGGATGCCATGAAGACCGCGTACGCTATCTTTTGATAGTGTAGGTACCGAGATTTGCATGGAGTGAGGACAGTGGACACGTAATATACCGACTTTTGGAGTGGGAACTTGTGTCTGTCTGCTTCTCGCTCGACGATGAGCACTGCGCTTACAACTTGGTGTGTTGCGGCTATGTATAATAGCATGGGTTCGCCAGTATTTGGCGCGATCAGGACTGGATTGGTGGACAATAGGGCCTTTATTTCTTCCAGTCCTGCCGTGGCCGCATCCGTCCACTCAAAGTGTTCGGTGCGTCAAAGAAGGTGATAAATAGGTAGTGCATTTTCTCCTAATCGAGAGTTAAAGCGGCTTAAGGTAGCCACACATCCAGTTAGTTTCTGGATCTGCTTGAGGTCCGTTGGGATAGCCAACTGTGACAGAGCTCGGATTTTTGCCGGATTTGCTTCAATTCCTCTATTGGAGACGATGAAGCCGAGCAATTTCCGGGAGGGTACATCGAAGACACATTTCTCTGGGTTGAGCTTGATGTCATATGTTCGGAGGTTGTCGAACATGAGCCTCAAGTCATCTATTAAAGTTTCAACGTGTCTTGTTTTAATGACCACATCGTCTACATAAGCCTCTACTGTTTTGCCGATTTATTTTTCCAGGCATGTCTGAATCATGCGTTGATAGGTTGAGCCGGCGTTTTTGAGCCCAAAAGGCATTGTATTAAAACAGAAGGGGCCATATGGCATAATCAAGGCCGTTGCGGCTTGGTCAGACTCTGCCATCTTGATCTGATAGTATCCGGAGTATGCGTCGAGGAAACACAATGAGTCGTGTCCTGTGGTGGCGTCGATGATTTGATCAATGCGGGGGAGGGGGAAGGGATCCTTGGGGCAAGCCTTATTGAGGTCCTTGAAATCGACACATAGGCGCCAGGATTTGTCCTTCTTTGGTACCATTACCAGGTTTGCTAGCCAATCCGGATGTTTTATGTCTTTGATGAATCCGGCCTCGAGTAGCTTGGCTAGCTCTTCTCCCATGGCTTGCCGCTTGGGCTCTGAGAAGCGCCTAAGAGTCTGCTTGACTGGCTTGTATCCTTTCAGAATATTGAGGCTGTGTTCGGCCAGCCTACGTGGGATGCCCGACATGTCTGAAGGATGTCAGGCGAAAATATCCCAATTCTCCCGCACGAAATCTCGGGTTGTGTTCGGCCAACCTACGTGCAACGTCTATTGTGGGGTTCAATTGTGTCCCAATGGAAGCTGTATTTGTAGGGTCCGTTGGGTGGACCTGGAATTTGACTATCTCATCTGCGGGCTTGAAAGAGGTGGACTTGGGTTGCTTGTCGAGTATCACGTCGTCTCTGTCCACTGTGGCTCGCAGCGTTGTCAATTCTCCGGCCGCGAGGGCTTCTGATAATGCCTCCAGGGCTAGTGCGGAAGTTTTATTTTCGGCGCGGAGTGCGATGTCTGGATCACTAGCTAGAGTGATTATTCCATTGGGCCCGGGCATTTTGAGCTTCATGTACCCGTAATGGGGTATAGCTTGGAAGCTCATGAATGCGTCCCGCCCTAAGAGGGCGTGGTATCCGCTGCTGAACGGGGCCACTTGGAATATAATTTCTTCAAACCTGTAATTCTCCGGCGTGCCGAATACGACATCTAGTGCGATTTTTCCTTCACATCGTGCCTCCCGACTAGGGATGATTCCCCTGAAGGTTGTGCTACTTCGCTCAATGCGGTTCTTGTCAATTTCCATCTTGTTGAGGGTTTCCTCATAGATGAGGTTTAGTCCGCTTCCGCTGTCCATGAACACTTCAGTGAGCCAGAAGCCGTCCACGATTGGACTAAGGACCAAAGCGCCTGGTGCCTGGACTGTTCGGAATTGAGGTTCGTCATTGGCATTATAAGTTATAGTTGTTCGTTCCATGGATTTATTGTTGCCACATGGCAAACTTCGGCGAGACTGCGTTGAGCTCGCTTGCGCCTATTATTTGAGGCGAAAGTCTCGAAGACTGTCAATACCGTATTGTTATTTCTGGCGGGATGTTGTTCTACTGTATGGTTTATGAGGAGATCCTCGCCGCCCTTCGCTACCTGCCGGAGTATCCAACATGCTCTAAGGCTATGAGTTGGTGTGGAGTCCGGTGTGTTGTGAAGTTTGCAAGGCCCATTGAGCCATTCCTCCAATACGGTTCCACGCCTTGTATCGGGCTTTAGCTTTTTGTTAATTGAATCGGGTGACTTACGAGAGTTTGCCCTTTTAGTTCGGACGAAGGGTTTAGTGAGAGCCGGATTGTCCCAAAAGTTTGTTGGGGTTTTCCAAGCGCTTTCCATTGCGTAGTATTTCTGCACTATGGCCGCTAAGTCAGCGAAGTGTACTAGGTCGAAGATGTGCATTGGTGCTTTACCATGGCCCATGCTTCCCTCGCACATGTGTAAACCTTCTTTACTGACTTTTGTTGCTTGACATCCCATGGGTATTCAATACACCCACAGCGGATACTGGCGTAATAGGCATTTCGCCACGACAGATCAATGCACGTACCGGGAAATACAGGGTTCATAATCAAGGGTGTTTCTCAGCCCAGTATATGTTATAAAGTCCGAATACCTTCGGGAGTGTTCGGCGTCGCGAGTTTGGCCTTATATGCATCAGCTCCGAATCATGTCTTTGGTCGAATGTTAGGTTTGCCCGGCTCCTGGGTTTGATGCCTTACATTCCGTTCTATCGGCTAAGGCGGCCAAAGGAGAACTACTACAATTGTGCCCTGGTTATTCCGGATGAGCACCTCAGTAGAGAAAGCCGAAAACTGACTGTCATGATACAGCGAGAGACTGGTCAACCACTCGAAGACTCATCGGAATCTATAGGATTTCTCCGGATTAATGAAGGACTGTTTCCCGGTCACGTACATACACGCCCCTATACGCATGCACACGGATGTACTAGGGGCTACTTAGTAGCCCCACCATTAAACTCCTATGGCTAAGTGAAAGTGTTATAGCTATATAGTCCGGTTGCCTCGTGTGATCACCTCCTTAATGGACCAAGATGTTGGATCAAGTGTGATTACGCATATATTTTTTGAACACCCCCGCATTATATGCATGGGGGCTAAAGCCAATGACTGCTAACTTTCAAGTTATATGAATACATAAATGGCCGCACAGGAGGCATTACAACACTTTCACGCAAAAGTATAAACACAACCTCTATATTTCACACATAATTGTTTACAATTAATCGATTTGTCACTCGAACATGACATTCTTCGAGCACCGAGCCTCTATTCTACGGGCATGATGACCCACAAGTGTAGGGGATCGCAACAGCTTTCGAGGGTAAAGTATTCAACCCAAATTTATTGATTCGACCCAAGGGGAGCCAAAGAATATTCTTGAGTATTAGCAGTTGAGTTGTCAATTCAACCACACCTGGATAACTTAGTATCTGCAGCAAAGTATTTAGTAGCAAAGTAATATGATAATAAAGGTAACAGTAGCAAAAGTAATGTTTTTGGGTTTTGTAGTGATTGTAGCAAGAGCAACGAAAAAGTAAATAAGCGAAGCACAATATGTGAAAAGCTCGTAGGCAATGGATCAGTGATGGATAATTATGTCGGATGCGATTCCTCATGTAATAGCTATAACATAGGGTGACACAGAACTAGCTCCAATTCATCAATGTAATGTAGGCATGTATTCCATGAATAGTCATACGTGCTTATGGAAAAGAACTTGCATGACATCTTTTGTCCTACCCTCCCGTGGCAGCGGGGTCCTAGCGGAAACTAAGGGATATTAAGGCCTCCTTTTAATAGAGAACCGGAACAAAGCATTAGCACATAGTGAATACATGAACTCCTCAAACTACGGTCATCACCGAGAAGTATCCCGATTATTGTCACTTCGGGGTTGTCGGATCATAACACATAATAGGTGACTATAGACTTGCAAGATAGGATCAAGAACACATATATTCATGAAAACATAATAGGTTCAGATCTGAAATCATGGCACTCGGGCCCTAGTGACAAGCATTAAGCATAGCAAAGTCATAGCAACATCAATCTCAGAACATAGTGGATACCAGGGATCAAACCCTAACAAAACTAACTTGATTACATGGTAAATCTCATCCAACCCATCACCGTCCAGCAAGCCTACGATGGAATTACTCACGCACGGCAGTGAGCATCATGAATTGGTGATGGAGGATGGTTGATGATGACGACGGCGACGAATTCCCCTCTTCGGAGCCCCAAACGGACTCCAGATCAGCCCTCCCGAGAGAGATTAGGGCTTGGCGACGGCTCTGTATCGTAAAACGCGATGAAACTTTCGCTTTGATTTTTTTCTCTGCGAGACGGAATAAATAGAGTTGGAGTTGAGGTCGGCGGAGCCTCAAAGAGCCCACGAGACAGGGGGGCGCGCCCCCACCCTTGTGGATAGGGTGTGGGCCCCCTGGTTTTGATTCTTTCTCTAGTATTTTTTATATTTTCCAAAAAGTGCGTCCGAGGATTTTCAGGACATTCCGAGAACTTTTGTTTTCTACACATGAAACAACATCATAACAGTTCTGCTGAAAACAGCGTCAGTCTGGGTTAGCTTCATTCAAATCATGCAAGTTAGGGTCCAAACAAGGGCAAAAGTGTTTGGAAAAGTGGATATGTTGGAGACGTATCAACTCCCCCAAGCTTAAACCTTTGCTTGTCCTCAAGCAATTCAGTTGATAAACTGAAAGTGATAAAGAAAAACTTTTACAAACTCTGTTTGCTCTTGTTGTTGTAAACATGCAAAGCCAGCATTCAGGTTTCAGCAAATATTATGAACTAACCATACTCACAATAACACCTCGGTCTAACAGTTACTCATATCAATGGCATAATCAGCTAGCGAGCGATAATAATAAAACTCGGATGACAACACTTTCTCAAAACAATCATAACATGATATAACAAAATGGTATCTCGCTAGCCCTTTCTGAGACCGCAAAACATAAATGCAGAGCACCTTTAAAGATCAAGGACTGACTAAACATTGTAATTCATGGTAAAAGAGATCCAGTCAAGTCATACCCAATATAAACCAATAATAATGAATGCAAATGACAGTGTGCTCTCCAGCGGGTGCTTTTTAATAAGAAGGGTGATGACTCAACATAAAAGTAAATAGATAGGCCCTTCGCAGAGGGAAGCAGGGATTTGTAGAGGTGCCAGAGCTCGATTTTAAAATAGAGATTGAATAACATTTTGAGCGGCATACTTTGCTGTCAACGCAACAACTATGAGATGGCTGTATCTTCCATACTACATGCATTATAGGCAGTTCCCAAACAGAATGGTAAAGGTTTATACTCCCCCAACCACCAACAAGCATCAATCCATGGCTTGCTCGAAACAACGAGTGCCTCCAACTAACAACAGCCCTGGGGGAGTTTTGTTTAATTATTTTGATTTGCTTTGATCTTTTTGGATCATGGGACTGGGCATCCCGGTTACCGGCCCTTTCTCGTGAATGAGGAGCGGAGTCCACTCCTCTTGAGAATAACCCACCTAGCATGGAAGATATAGGCAGCCCTAGTTGAAACATGAGCTGCTCGAGCATACAAAACAGAATTTCATTTGAAGGTTTGGAGTTTGGCACATACAAATTTACTTGGAACGGCAGGTAGATACCGCATATAGGAAGGTATGGTGGACTCATATGGAACAACTTTGGGGTTTAAGGAGTTTGGATGCACAAGCAGTATTCCCGCTTAGTACAGGTGAAGGCTAGCAAAAGACTGGGAAGCGACCAACTGAGAGAGCGACAACAGTCATAAACATGCATTAAAATTAATTCACACCGAGTACAAGCATGAGTAGGATATAATCCACCATGAACATAAATATCATGAAGGCTATGTTGATTTGTTTCAACTACATGCGTGAACATGTGCCAAGTCGAGTCACTCAATTCATTCAAAGGAGGATACCATCCCATCATACCACATCATAATCATTCTAATAGCATGTTGGCACGCAAGGTAAACCATTATAACTCATAGCTAATCAAGCATGGCACAAGCAACTATAATCTCTAAATGTCATTGCAAATATGTTTACTTCATAATAAGCTGAATCAGGAACGATGAACTCATCATATTTACAAAAACAAGAGAGGTCGAGTTCATACCAGCTTTTCTCATCTCAATAAGTCCATCATAAATCATCATTATTGCCTTTCACTCGCACGACCGAATGATGTGTATAATAATAATAGTGCGCGTGCATTGGACTAAGCTGGAATCTGTAAGCATTCAACTCAAAAGAGAAGACAAGATAATATGGGCTCTAAGTTAAATAAACAATCATGCATACGAGAGCCACTAAGCATTTTCAATATGGTCTTCTCGACCCCCAAAGAAAATAAAATAGAACTATTTACACGGGAAAGCTCCCAACAAGTAAGAAGAAGAACAAGAAATTTTTTTGGGGTTTCATTTTAATTACTACTATAAACATGGAAAATAAACTAACTAATTTTTTTTTCTTAAGATTTATCAAACACACAAGAAGAAAACTAAAAAAAGAAATTTTAACTAACATGGATAATACAATGAAAGAGTATGAGCATCGACGACTAGAATAGTGTGTGAACATGAATGTAAAGTCGGTGAGAAATACGTACTCCCCCAAGCTTAGGCTTTTGGCCTAAGTTGGTCTAATACCAAGGACCGCCTGGCTGATATCCATAGTTGTAGCTGGGGTCGTACTGAGATGCAGCAGCAACCGCCTCCTGAGCTGCGGCATGTTGGCGAGCTGCCTCCGCTCTCCCCTCGTGTTCAGCTGCTTCCTCCCTGGTAACAACATATCTTCCTTTTGCCTGATAATCAAAAAGGAGAGGAGCAGGAAGAGTAACATGGACGACGTTGCGTCTGTTATAGATTAGTCGATAATGGAGGAATTGTTCATTCCTCCTAAGAAACTGATGGTTGACCATAGCGTCATAATCTAAATAAGCAGGAGGTATCATCACATCCCCTCTCGTGGGGCTATACCAAGATAATTAGCCACATGGGTTGCATAAATTCCTCCAAATAAATCTCCAGCTCTACCATTATTCTGCAACCTACGTGCAACTATTGCCCCCAAGTTATAATCTTTATAACCTAACACAGCATTCTTGAGGACACAAAGATCAGGGACACACATATGACATGCTTCATCTTTACCGTTAATGCATCTACCAATGAAGAGAGCAAAATAATGTATAGCAGGAAAATGAATGCTCCCTATGGTAGCTTGTGCTATGTCCCTGGATTCTCCCACAGTAATACTAGCAAGGAAATCTCTAAATTCAGATTTGTGAGGATCATTAATATTACCCCACTGCGGAAGTTTGCAAGCAGTTGTAAAATCCTCTAAGTCCATGGTATAAGATGTATCATAAATATCAAATAGGACACTAGGAGAATTACGCGTACAGTTATATTTAAACCTCCGCACAAAGGAATCAGTCAATTGATAGTACTGAGGACACTTATCTTGTAAGAAGTCCTCCAGCTCAGCATTACGCACATACACGTCAAATTCCTCCTTAAAACCTGCTTCGACCATAAAATCATCGGATGGCCACTCACAAGCTCGTACATCCGCGTCCCTCGGTAATTCAACATCTTGCTCACGCATAGCAATCCTGGGCCCTTTCTTTACCGAGGAACCACCTTGGTACATTCTCCTAGACATAATTCTTTTTCTGAAAAATTTCTGAAATTTTAGTAACTTCAAAATAAAAGTGAATAAACTAAACAAGATTGGTAGCAACTACTCCTACAAGTGCCTAGAGCCTATATCATGCATTAGAATTGCTTGGGACCTCATAAATTTAACATGCAAGCTCAAGAACATGGTCACCTATGCAGCAAAAATTTGCAATGAATAAAGCACTAGAACAAAAACTAATTGGACCAATGGAGGAGTCACATACCAAGCAACAATCTCCCAAAGCAGTTTTGTGAATGGAGCTTTGAGCAAGGAGATCGAAAATCGCAGCAAAATGAGCTAGAACTCGTGCTTGAGCTGGATGGGGATTTTTTTGGGTAGAAGATGAAGTGTGTGGGTGCTGGCATAAGTGGAGGGGGGCCACCAGGGGCCCACGAGACAGGGGGCGCGCCCAGGGGGGTGGGCGCGCCCTCCACTCTCGTGGCCTGGTGCTTGCCCCTCCTGCAGTGATTTCAGTGCCTAAAATCCTCAAATATTCCATAAAAAATCATACTAAATTTGCAGGGCATTTGGAGCACTTTTATTTTCGGGATATTTTTTATTGCACGGATAATTCAGAAAACAGACGGATAATACTATTTTTGCTTTATTTATTCTAAATAACAGAAAGTAAAAAGAGGGTACAGAAGGTTGTGCCTTCTAGTTTCATCCATCTCATGATCATCAAAATGAATCCACTAACAAGGTTGATCAAGTCTTGTTAACAAACTCATTCCGAATAACACGGAACCGGAGAAATTTCGAATAACACTAAGTTACCTCAACGGGGATATGAAAATCCCCAACAATAAGAATATCATACTTTTTCTTGACAGTAGGGAGAGGAAATTCAAAACCTCCAATAATGATAGTTGGAACTTTTCCAATAGAATTGACGCTATGAACTTGAGATTGTTTCCTCGAAAAGTGTACCGTATGCTCATTACCATTAACATGAAAAGTGACATTGCCTTTGTTGCAATCAATAACAGCCCCTGCAGTATTCAAAAAGGTCTACCAAGGATAATCGACATACTATCGTCCTCGGGAATATCAAGAATAACAAAGTCCGTTAAGATAGTGACATTTGCAACCACAACAGGCACATCCTCACAAATACCGACAGGTATGGCAGTTGATTTATCAGCCATTTGCAAAGATATTTCAGTAGGTGTCAACTTATTCAATTCAAGTCTACGATATAAAGAGAGAGGCATAACACTAACACCGGCTCCAAGATCACATAAAGCAGTTCTAACATAATTTCTTTTAATGGAGCATGGTATAGTTGGTACCCCCGGATCTCCAAGTTTCTTTGGTATTCCACCCTTAAAAGTGTAATTAGCAAGCATGGTGGAAATTTCAGCTTCCGGTATCTTTCTTTTGTTTGTAATGATATCCTTCATATATTTAGCATAAGGATTTACTTTAAGCATATCAGTTAAGCGCATACGTAAGAAGATAGGTCTAATCATTTCAGCAAAGCGCTCAAAATCCTCATCATCCTTTGTCTTGGATGGTTTAGGAGGAAAGGGCATGGGTTTCTGAACCCATGGTTCTCTTTCTCTACCGTGCTTCCTAGCAACAAAATCTCTCTTATCATAACGTTGATTCTTTGATTGTGGGTTATCAAGATCAACAGCAGGTTCAATCTCTACTTCATTATTTTTGCTAGGTTGAGCATCAACATGAACATTATCATTAACATTATCACTAGGTTCATGTTCATCACCTGATTGTGTTTCAGCATCAGAAATAGAAATATCATTGGGATTCTCAGGTGTGTCTACAACAGGTTCACTAGAAGCATGCAAAGTCCTATCGTTTTTCTTTTTCTTCTTTTTGGAAGAACTAGGTGCCTCTAAATTATTTCTCTGAGAATCTTGCTCGATTCTCTTAGGGTGGCCTTCAGGATACAAAGGTTCCTGAGTCATTCTACCAGTTCTAGTAGCCACTCTAACAGCAAAGTCATTTTTATTATTTAATTCATCAAGCAAATCATTTTGAGCTTTAAGTACTTGCTCAGCTTGAGTAGCAACCATAGACGCATATTTGCTAATGAGTTTAAGTTCACCTTTAACTCTAGCCATATTATCGCTCACGCGTCCTATCTTGAAAGCATTATTCTTTAACTCTCTACCAACATAAGCATTAAAACTTTCTTGTCTAGCCATAAAGTAATGAATTCATCTAAGCATGGACTATGAAATTTAGTAGAGGGGATTTCAACTTTATCATATCTATAGAGAGAATTTACCTTTATTACCTGTGTCGGGTTATCAAGACAATGTGGTTCTTCAACAGGCGGTATATTAAGACCATGTATTTCTTCAATAGGTGGTAAATTCTTAACATCTTCAGCTTTAATACCTTTTTCTTACATTGATTTCTTTGCCTCTTGCATATCTTCAGGACTGAGAAATAAAACACCTCTCTTCTTCGGAGTGGGTTTAGGAATAGGCTCAGGAGTTGGCTCAATTGGTTCAGGAATTGGCTCAGGAAGAGTCCAATTATTTTCATTAGTCAACATATTATTCAATAGTAATTCAGCTTCGTCGACTGTTCTTTCCCTGAAAACACAACCAGCACAACTATCCAAGTAGTCCTTGGAAGCATCGGTTAGTCCATTATAAAAGATATCAAGTATTTCATTTTTCTTGAGAGGATGATCAGGCAAAGCATTAAGTAATCGGAGAAGCCTCCCCCAAGCTTGTGGGAGACTCTCTTCTTTGATTTGCACAAAATTATATATTTCCCGCAAGGCAGCTTGTTTCTTATGAGCAGGGAAATATTTAGCAGAGAAGTAATAAATCATATCCTGGGGACTACGCACACAACCAGGAGCAAGAGAATTATACCAAGTCTTAGCATCACCCTTTAATGAGAACGGAAATATCTTAAGGATATAAAATAGCGAGATTTATCATCATGAGTAAACAGGGTAGCTATATCATTCAACTTGGTAAGATGTGCCACAACAGTTTCAGATTCAAGGCCATAAAAAGGATCAGATTCAACCAAAGTAATAATTTCAGGATCAACAGAGAATTCATAATCCTTATCAGTAACACAGATAGGTGAAGTAGCAAAAGCAGGGTCAGGTTTCATTCTAGCATTAAGAGACTGTTGCTCCCATTTAACTAATAATTTCTTAAGATCATATCTATCATTGCAAGCAAAGATAGCTCTAGCAGCTTCTTCATTCATAACATAACCCTCAGGAACAACAAGCAATTCATAATCATTCGGAGAACTTTCATCATCACTATCGTCAATAATAGCATCTTCATCAATTTCGTTCTCTCTAGCCCTAGAAAGTTGTTCATCAAGAAATTCACCTAATGGCAAAGTAGTATCACGCACAGAAGTAGTTTCATCATAAGTATCATGCATAGCAGAAGTGGCATCATCAATAACATGCGACATATCAGAATTCATAGCAGTAGCAGGTTTAGGTGTCGCAAACTTACTCATAACAGAAGGAGAATCTAGTGCAGAGCTAGATGGCAGTTCCTTACCTCCCCTCGTAGTTGAGGGATAGATCTTGGTTTTAGCGTCTTTCAAGTTCTTCATAGTGATCAACAGATATAAATCCCAAGTGACTCAGAGAATAGAGCTATGTTCCCCGGCAACGGCGCCAGAAATTAGTCTTGATAACCCACAAGTGTAGGGGATCGCAACAGCTTTCGAGGGTAAAGTATTCAACCCAAATTTATTGATTTGACACAAGGGGAGCCAAAGAATATTCTTGAGTATTAGCAGTTGAGTTGTCAATTCAACCACACCTGGATAACTTAGTATCTGCAGCAAAGTATTTAGTAGCAAAGTAATATGATAATAAAGGTAACGGTAGCAAAAGTAATGTTTTTGGGTTTTGTAGTGATTGTAACAATAGCAACGGAAAAGTAAATAAGCGAAGCACAAGATGTGAAAAGCTCGTAGGCAATGGATCAGTGATGGATAATTATGTCGGATGCGATTCCTCATGTAATAGCTATAACATAGGGTGACACAGAACTAGCTCCAATTCATCAATGTAATGTAGGCATGTATTCCGTAAATAGTCATACGTGCTTATGGAAAAGAACTTGCATGACATCTTTTGTCCTACCCTCCCGTGGCAGCGGGGTCCTAGCGGAAACTAAGGGATATTAAGGCCTCCTTTTAATAGAGAACCGGAACAAAGCATTAGCACATAGTGAATACATGAACTCCTCAAACTACGGTCATCACCGAGAAGTATCCCGATTATTGTCACTTCGGGGTTGTCGGATCATAACACATAATAGGTGACTATAGACTTGCAAGATAGGATCAAGAACACACATATATTCATGAAAACATAATAGGTTCAGATCTGAAATCATGGCACTCGGGCCCTAGTGACAAGCATTAAGCATAGCAAAGTCATAGCAACATCAATCTCAGAACATAGTGGATACTAGGGATCAAACCCTAACAAAACTAACTTGATTACATGGTAAATCTCATCCAACCCATCACCGTCCAGCAAGCCTACGATGGAATTACTCACGCACGGCGGTGAGCATCATGAAATTGGTGATGGAGGATGGTTGATGATGACGACGGCGACGAATCCCCCTCTCCGGAGCCCCGAACGGACTCCAGATCAGCCCTCCCGAGAGAGATTAGGGCTTGGCGGCGGCTCCGTATCGTAAAACGCGATGAAACTTTCTCTCTGATTTTTTTCTCCGCGAGACGGAATATATGGAGTTGGAGTTGAGGTCGGCGGAGCCTCAGGGGGCCCACGAGACACGGGGGCGCGCCCAGGGGGAGGGCGCGCCCCCACCCTCGTGGACAGGGTGTGGGCCCCCTGGTCTTGATTCTTTCTCCAGTATTTTTTATATTTTCCAAAAAGTGCCTCCGAGGATTTTCAGGACATTCCGAGAACTTTTGTTTTCTACACATGAAACAACATCATAGCAGTTCTGCTGAAAACAGCGTCGGTCGAGGTTAGTTTCATTCAAATCATGCAAGTTAGAGTCCAAAACAAGGGAAAAAGTGTTTGGAAAAGTAGATACATTGGAGACGTATCAGGGCACCTTCTATGACCTGCTCAAAATAGTGCTTGGCTGGGTCTTGGCTTCCTGCCGGAGCCTGGGTTGCAATGCTGGTGGCCTCCATATATGCCCAATATGTCTTAACACGGGCAAGAGCCATCCACGCACCCTCTATGCACACCGACCTCTCCAAGAGCCATCCTCCTCTGTGAAACTTCTGCCTGGGTAAAACCGCAAGGATTTTCTCTGCTGGGTGCAGGACTCACCCCTACCCGAGATCCGCCAATTTTGACACCGACACCGAGGAACACTCTTGGAGAGTACTCACTTTTCATCGGGGACAGCTACCCCATTGTGAAGCGGATGCCACCTTCCATGCACGACACGGAAGGCCTGCCATTCATGAAGGATGGTTGTGTCTTCAGTGTGCACCACCGGATGAACGACATGCTGGGACACGCTATCCCTGATTTATGCCGCTTCAGCTTGGATGAGTCTCCATCATGTGGAACCGTACTATAAAGCTACGACAATGATTCCCGTTGCCCACCGCTATGGATCTGCCATCCATGAAGAACACCTGGGACTGGAACCAAGAGGAGGACACGTAACCCATCTATAACGTGTAAGTGGAGTACGGGAATTGTGAACAGTAGCACTGTGAATATATGTAGACTAGTCGTGCACAAATTTATCACATGAATTGGAGATGAACTTGTGTGGCATACTGGCATTTGTCCTTTAGAATTTATTACTACTAAATGTGTTATGTGTACGTGCAACTTGTGTGGTTGTTGCACGGGCTCTAACACGCTCTTTGAGAAAGAAAAGGTGGCACAGCTTTGGATATACGTGACGTGGCGGCATCATACAATAGCATCGTTCGCTATAGTTGTAGTACACTCCTACTAGGACGACAAATCCTATAAAACCTTGGGCTTGGATCTTTGCCTCTTCCGGAGGTTCAACAGTTCGTACTCGTGTGAACCTTGCACTTGGCTCTTCGCCTCTTCAGAAGGTCCAACAATGATGATACTACAATACAATATGCTTCTGGCAATCTGACACCGATTGAACTGCTACACGTCCACCGCGAGGGCGAGGACGAGGGCGAGGGAGAGGTAGAGTGAGAGGGCGCTATAGTCAAAACCCTCTCCTCATCCTGCGAACCACTGCGCGCGTGGGCGAGGGAGAGGTGTAGTAAGCAAGCTTCTCCTTGTTTGGCGAGTTGACGAGACACATCAAAGCAGTACTAGTACTAGTAGTCCATACCGTGTCCTTTCCGATTAATATGGCTTAATTTGAAACAACAAAATACACTGGCAGTCAACGTATGTAACAATATGCTCGTTACGATCACTATATACAGTTTTGTGGTGATTATACGATCACTAGCTCATCGTAGAGCATCGTATTGCAGCCTACTGACCGACCACATAGTCGACGTGGCACTTTGTTGACCGGTTAAATTGTCACCTGGTTTTTGGGTCCCACCTGTCAGTTGGCAGACCAAAGAAATCAGTTAAACAAAACTTTATGTAGGCGCAACAGGAGTCCAACCCTTGCGCGCGAACCACCCTCGCTGTGTATGTGAGTGCATGCACGTGTACTTCTTCGGTCTTCCAACAAAGAGTGTACACCGGCTTAAAACAAAAAGAGTGTAGTACATGATGTACATCTACACTTCCAATGCATTTAGCCTTTAATCTAAATCGATATTGATTGACTAATGCACCAACTTGTGCTCTAGGGTATAGGCTACATGTCTATCCTTAATTATAGCATGCAACGACCTTCATTTAATCTTCTTCTCTCAATGGTCGCATGCACACATAAGTCTGCTACTTTTGGGCGTTAATTATGCCCTGGTCAATGTGTAAATCTCTAAATGTACAGTCTTTCACGGACGCAGGGAGTAGGTTGAGCACTTGAGCGTGAGCGTGTGTGTTGCGTCATGTGCTGTTTGCCGCATGGGTGCGTGAGTGTTGCGTGCGTCCATGTGTACGTGTGAGTGTTCCATGTTGCATGCATGCATGCATGCATGGGGCTTACTCCCTCCCATTGACATGTTCATATTTTAAGCTTCCTTTGTTCCCTCCATATGGTGATACTCCCTCTGTTCCCAAATACAGAGTAAAAGCCTCCCTCTGTTCCCAAATACGGAGTATTTGTCTTTCTACAGATTTCAACAAGTGACTAGGTACGGAGCAAAATGAGTAAAGTGAGCGTAGAGGCATAGGGATACTGCAGAAAGGAAGTCTTCACGATCCATTATTCACCATCTCGGTCAGAGAGAACTATTCAACTAGTCTTCGGATTGAAGTGACAATACACACTGCAGCAGATGGGACACGTAATTAATAAGCTGAACTAGCGTGTTGGGGTTACTAAATCAGCCTTACCCAGTACTGCCATCATGTTTGCCAGTAGAGCATGCTTCCGCAAATACGCCTACGCACCTCTGTCCTCCATTAGCTGACATATGGTCCCTCTTGTGGTAGACCCACATGTCATCGATGTAACTATTTACATTCCGAAGGACAGTATATCCTGGTAGTAGTACTAGTAGAATTGAAATTTAATGCACTTTCTTCCCCGTCTTCCACTCTTCTTCCTCCTCTCTTCCCCATCGTCGGCCGCACACCATTTACCCCCACTCACTGCTCGCCCGCCCGCGCCATCTTTTCCTTGGTAGCTCGCGCGTACCATATCCCCCCGCTCATTGCTCGGCCACACGAGGAGAAGCTTCTTCGCTCGCCTGCCCGAATCCACTTCCCCGCTGGCTCGTAGGCACCGAAAACCCCAATGGAAGAACCGACTGACACACAAAGCCGCGATTGGAATTCCCTCCCTAATGTTCTCTTGGAGCACGTCTGTAATCGTATGGACCTACTAAGCACCGTCCGTCTAGCCGCATGCTCGGTGTCTTTGTACCGTCTACTCGTCTGCAACCGGCCGACTCTTTTCAATACACCCTGCTTGCTGATGCCCAATCCTCGCAGGTGGCCCAGACAGCGACTTGACGATCTAACGGAGGTTGCCGTGGTGCCCCTCGACATGCTACCACTACCCGTCCACCTGTCCTTCATGTGCGGCCACTACTGGGCGGGCATGAAGGCCAACTGGATCGTCCTCATCCACCAATCCGGTAGTTCGTGGTGTCTCGTGGATATCTACACCCAACAAGAGATCACCCTTCCATCGTTGGATACCGCCACCATCGAGCCTCGTGGCCCGCCGAACACTCCTGCCTACTACGCACGAGACGCGTCAAGCTTTTGGCTCGACCTATGTTTGCTGAAAGTTGTAATCTGCGAAGTGCCCACACCATCAGAAGACTACATGGATTACAAGCTCATTGCCTTGTTCATAATGGGATTAGTCTATCTGGAATCCGGTCGCCATACATGGTTATGGCTCATCATCAATCCTGTTGAGGCAACGTTTCTGTCTGATGCTATAGTGCATGATGGCATCGTTTACGCGGTCGACGCACAGATTGGCTGCCTATACTGGTGGAATCTATCGTCGTGTAATTGTTCTATCTCATCTCATCTTTACCTTATGAATATGACTGCCTGTTCATTGTTACAAATTTAGAATATATAGTATGTCTATAACCACATCATTGCTATATGTTCCTCTCATTTCCTAGATTTTTATGACCACACATGTTATTGTTAGAGTTGATATGAGAACAATTGGTATCTAATGATTGTTAGAATACATATTATGAGCATAACATCATGATTGCTATATGTTACTCTCATTTCCAATATTTTTATAACAACGCATGTTATTGCTTAGAGTTGATACGAGAACAGTAGTAGTAAGTGTTATGGTAGAATATGAGTAGGCTCTGTCATAGCTGTTTTCCTCTCATTGTTACATGATGTTTGAACCATGACATATTGCTAGAATATGAAAGCCATTGGCTTATTTTTTTAACTTGGGGTATGATTATGACCACGGCATTGCAATTCTCTGTCTATGATATGTGTCTGTTATAATAATCTTAATTCCACACATACTCTGAACATGATTGTTTATTTTTGTCCTTTTGGTCTCCAATTTGAATTGTTGTAGCAGACGCAAATGCGCTGGCCTTCATGATTCTAGGACCTGGAATCATACCAGCCGATGGGTGGTGGTTTATCGCTCGTTCAGCTGACGGCGGTCATTTGATGCTCATTCGCACATACCAAATTGACCAAACCATTACATCAAACCACATGCAGTACAATGCGTGGGGCGTTCGTGACACTGATGGCTATGGCTGCTTCGTGTTCGAGAAATATCCCAGCTCTGTTGGGCCAGGCATATTCTACTGGAGGCGGGTTCACAGCCTCCGCAACCACTCCTTGTTCCTTGGGCTCAATTATCCGATCATCCAACCAATCATCGATCATATCACCAGTGATGATTACCGTGCTATGAAACTTCCATTCGCCAGGGGGGACTGTGTTTACACATCATACCATGGGTTTCATGAATCACCATATCCAGAGATTCGTCGACACAGCTTGTTGCCAGATAATCTTCAGTGTGTGAAAGGCATCAAGCTTCCATGCGATGGATGGCTTTTGCAAATGCGACATGCGGCGATGTGGTTCATGCCAACATCAAATATGCACAACTTGATTTGTGCTGATATCTAGACTGAGCCATGTATTCTGCTGCTGTAGCACGACCCTCTTTTGTTGGATATTATGTACTGTTGTTAGTTTGAAGCACTCCTCTGGTTTGAAGGATAGATACCTTCCTGGATCAAGTGCATCTTAACTCACCTGCGTAGGATGTACTGATATCAATTAGGCTTCAAGTGTGTACTTGTTATATAAACCTATGTATAAATTGTGACACTAAATACGACTAGTAAGTAGTACAATAGCAGTATTAGTAGACGTCGGTCAAATTATTCATCATGTCCACACATTGAATTGACGTGACAACACGCTGCATGTGAGGTGACACAAGAATCCTGACGACGTGTTCGGGTATTCTGGACTTCAGATTTGGAGTACCACTTATCTGTCAAAATCTTGCATCATTCACTTAAAACAGTCGATTGATCATACATTGAGTACCATATAACTGGAATTACCGATGCAAGTTGAAGAAGGATTGGCCGGTGCTGCCGGCTGGCGTCAAGTTCGATCCCACGGATCAGGAGCTGATCGAGCACCTTGAGGCCAAAGTGAGTGCTGAGAGCGCGAGATCTCACCCTCTCATCGATTTGTTCATACCAACCATCGACAGCGAGCACGACATATGCTACACCCAACCTGAGAAACTTCTAGGTAAGACACCGATCGGCCGTCTACTTGCACAAACATATTCCTTTGTTTATAGCTCTATTTTTCTTTTTAGATGCACACCTGGCGAAGCAATTACAATTTGACAGTTAATAAAAGGTGAAACAAGTGACTGCAACATGCCAAAATGTTATGAAAATGCTAACTACGTACACTAAAATCTGTATTCGACAATACTGAAGGTATCACACTGAGTGGCCTAAGGAAGCATTTCTTCCAGCGCAATTCCAGGGCGTTCAAAAGGGGCATGTGGACGCGTCGCAAGATACAGTCGTAGTGCGGCAGGCACGCGATGTGGCACAAGACCCGCAATACCTTGCCGATGATGGTCAACGGCCGGCAGACGGGCAACAAAAAGGTTCTGGTGCTGCACACCAACAAGAACTTCGACCAACAGAGGACCAACTGGGTGATGCACCAGTACCACCTCAGGGACCTGGAGCAAGAGAAGGAGCGGGAGCTGGTCCTCTGCAAGATTTTCTACCAGACGAACACTAGGGCCAGGAGTAAAAAGATTATAAGTTAGTTTGGTATTGCTAGTTGTACTACCTTGTCGTCCGCAAGTTGGTATTGTTGTTAGCGATCTTTTGGTATGAACTTGCATTTGCTTCCAACCATCATGCCGAGGGTCGACGTGGATATAAAGCTGAATCATTTGTTTTGAAACAAATTTTCAGGCACTTGATTTTTATTTGATGGGTAGCATAAGCACCTGCTGTTTGAATTCCCAGTTCTCCAATTTTTTTGAAACAAGTGCATGCACTTATTATCACGATGAAAAAACAATATCCCCGCTGCATCCCAGTTATCAGTCTGTACTTGCAGAATTCTCTCATTTATTGAGCACGTATATTGTTTTTTCAGGTCGAGCAAGTTTCAACTGGGTTGTAGACTGCCCAGGCTTGATTTTGTTTTTAACAGGCCCAGCCCATGACGACAACAGTGCACAATGATCCAGCAGGTATCTACTGGCCTCTGGCCCACCAGCGTTAGTTATATTTTGTCTTACAACATCCGCAGGTAGTTTTTTTACTGAATCAAACACACAGCCCAGTTCTATTTTTCTCTTGAAACGCATGTCCTACATCCGTTTTCTAATCTCTACCTATAGTTTTACTAGTTCATATACACGTATCATTATATTGAAAACACATAAAATTCCCTTTTCATATTTACATCCTTATTTTTTTTGTTTTTTCCCACCCAGCGCTGATTTTTTTACCACTGGTTTTCCCTTAAACCAACTCAATTGTCCCACGTCTTATTTGCTTACAAAAACAAAACGATTTTTTTGGAAAATCAATAAGTTCTTAAAAATGTATATCATTTCGGGATTACAACAGTTCGGACTCCACCTAAATATGCAAAATAAGGTTGAACTTTTTGACCGTGGTCCTAGGCAAAAAATGTGTCGGCGTTCTGGGAACGGGGGTACCCAGACTTACCTGCTTGCGGCCTGCGGCGTGGCTCAAGTAGGGGGGCAGTACGGATCATCTTCGTCAACACAAGCTCAAGACCCTCGCGAGGGGCCAAGCCTCGTGGGGCGGATGACAGGAAGCTTCCTCAGGTGCAGCCTCGTCAGGCTGGCTCGCGAGGAGGCGGAGAGATCAAGGCAGGACACCTCGTTAGGAGCCTATGACGCAAGCCATGACGATCGAGACCAGGCGGGCGCCAGGCGGGCGCCGGCCTGGGCAGTGTCCTTGTTTCCCTTTTGGTGCAAAGGGGCAAGCACAGGCCAAGGCATCAGGCAAAGGTTACCATTTCAGTGCAACAAGACTAAGACCAGCAGAACGGCAGGATGGAGTTCATCGTGGAGCCCAGGAAGGCGTCATCGTCAGAGCCCTTTGGCAGGCGAGGACCAACTTTCGTTAGGATAAGTGTACTAGATGTTCGCTGTAACACCTCGGATACAACTTTCCATATTTGTAACTCCAACTCTTGCCATTTCCGGCGATGTGATATGTTATTTCCTTCGTGGTTGGGTTTTGTCTTTTGTTTTTTGCATTTTGTTCATGTCATGCATCTCATCTCATGGCATCATGTGCATTGCATCCGCATGTTTTAATAAAGCTTGCATCCGTTCGTAGTTGTCGCGTTCCCCCCTTGCTTTTGTTGACCTTTTGAGACCAACCTTGTTCTTTGTTTTTCCCTCTTGCCTAAACCGGGGTCTCTCTGTAAAGTGCACAGACCCCTCGTGTGCGCGTCCGAAACTTGCCCGAACCCGACCCGCTCAGTTGTCACCGTTGGATTCGGATCATCCCCAAACGTCCCTAAAACATCTCTGTTTTCTTTGTTTGGACGCCCATAGCCTATCTTTCTCGACCGCCCGATTTTGATCTAAGGGTCCATGTCTACCCCAATTCATCTCCCATCTCTATATATACGAAGCTAGTCCAAATCTGAGCAAACCCTAAAAATTAGGACCCTTGTCCCATCACGCCGTCACTCCACCAAATCCTCTCGGGATCCCCTCCCTCGATCCCGCAGCCTCCTCCCTTCCTCGTTTTCAGATCCACCCAATCCCTCCATCCCGATCCGCCTGCTCCTCTCCTTCCGTGCCAGTCATCCCCGAGCCAGGAGCCCCTTGTTCGACCACCTCCTCCCTCTTGTCACCTCGCCGCCTCTCCGCACGCACACCTCCCTCCGGCCGTCAACCGCGCTTCCGCTGGAGCCCGCTGGAGCAGCCTGCCGCCAGGTCGTGTTGCTCCCTGCCTTCTCCCTCCTTTCTCTTTTCTATGCTTCCTCTCGATGCCCCTCACCTCCCCATCTCTTCCCCTGAAGGAACCCATGGCGCCATCCCCATGGAGCTGCGGTGCCGCCGTCATGTTGGAGCCCCTGCTGCGCCTCGCTCTGGTGACCCGCCTTTCCGCGCCTCCCTCTGCTCCCTTCTCCTTTCATTTCTCCCTCTCAACCCTCTGGTTTCTCTCTCCTTTGAAGCACCATGGCATCCCCCATGGAGCTCCAAGACGAAGCCTTCCTGCAGCCTCCTGTCTGTGCTGAATCCTTGACTGCCGGTGCCCCTTCCTTGCTGTCCAGTCACTGCGTCACCGGAGGACGCCGAGCCCGCGCCAAGTCCCTGCCTCGCCGGAGAGATCTTCTCCGCCGCCGGATCCGCCATCCCCGCGTCTCCCCCGCCTTGGATCCGACCGCCTCCGCCCGGCCCTCATCGCCCCGCCAAGTCCCTCTCCGCGTGTCTGCTCGCCTGCTTCAGCGCGCCCCTGCCTCCCTCGTGTTGACCGAGGCCCAACAGCTCATTCCCTTCGCCAGATCCAGCCCGGCCTCCCCAAACCGCAGCACCGACTGGGCCAGAGCCCATGCTGAGGCCACCCCCAGCCCCTCATGTGCATTGTTGGCCCAGCCAGATACGACCCGTGTTGGTTTTTTTCCTGCGCTGCGATTTTCTCTATTATGTAGGGAACTATAGTTTTAAAGAGAAGACCCTCATCTTCATGCATTTAATAACTCCAGAACCGTGCATCATATGTAAATAATTTATACATGTAAAATGCTTAGAATTTCATCTAGTTTCATAATATGCCACTTTCATCCATGTTTAAAATGCTTAAAATGTTGTTTGTTTAAATTTGCTTAAATGACATGTTAAAATAGTTTATTTCATAACTTAATAACCGTAACTCCAAATTTAATGTTCTTTATATGTAAATGGGCTAGAAAAATGCATAGATTAACATGGTGCACTTTCTTTTCCTGTTTAACAACAATAAAATATGTTTTAGGGAAGAACAGTACCAAATTCGAAATATGCATATGGGGATTTTCTGGAATTGTTATTTGTTGTTCCGGCCTCATTTAAACTTGCCTAGATAGGTAGCTTAATTATGCTTCACCTCTTGCCATGTTTAACAACATTTAATATTGTTTGGTAGATTAAACAAGATTAAACTAAATATGTCAATGTGGTGTTTTGTCAATATGCAACTCGTTGCATATTGAGCTCCACTTAACTTGTAGTTTTGTTTGTTGCACGTTGTCATGCCATGCCTCTTTAAACCGGACATGCATCATACTAGACTGTGCATCATGCCATGTTTATGTGATGGTTGTTTACCATGTTGTTTACTCCTTTCCGGTTTGATTCTCTCGTTAGCTTCGGTTTCGTTCCAGAGTTGTGAGGATTCGTTCGACTACGTCCGTTCGTATTCTTCATGGACTCGTTCTCCTTCCTTGCCGGATTTCAGGCAAGATGACCGTTACTTTGGATCTCACTACTATCATTGCTATGCTAGTTGCCTCGTTCTATCGCTATGTTGCGCTACCTATCACTTGCTCTTCAAGCCTCCCAAACTGCCATGTCAGCCTCTAACCTTTTCACCCTTCCTAGCAAACCGTTGCTTGGCTATGTTACCGCTTTTGCTCAGCCCCTCTTATAGCGTTGCTAGTTGCAGGTGAAGATGAAGATTGCTCCATGTTGGATTATGTTTATGTTGGGATATCACAATATCTCTTATATTATTAATGCATCTATATACTTGGTAAAGGGTGAAAGGCTCGGCCTTATGCCTGGTGTTTTGTTCCACTCTTGCCGCCCTAGTTTCCGTCATATCGGTATTATGTTCCCGGATTTTGCGTCCCTAACGCGGTTGGGTGATTTATGGGATCCCCTTGATAGTTCGCCTTGAATAAAACTCCTCCAGCAAGGCCCAACATTGGTTTTACCATTTGCCTACAACATATACCTTTCCCTTGGGAGTAATTAACCCGAGGGTCATCTTTATTTTAGCCCCCCCGGGTTAATGCTTGTCTAAGTGTTGGTCCAAACTAGAGCACCATGCGGGACCATCCCTTGGCAACTTGGGTTACGTCGGTACATGTACGCTTCGCTTATCCGTTGTGTCCCGAGAACGAGATACGTGCGCTTCCTATCGGGATTGTCGACACATCGGGCGGCTTTGCTGGTCTTGTTTTACCATTGTCGAAATGTCTTGTAAACCGGGACTCCAAGACTGATCGGGTCTTCCTGGGAGAAGGAATATCCTTCGTTGACCGTGAGAGGTTGTGATGGGCTAAGTTGGGACACCCCTGCAGGGTATAAACTTTCGAGAGCCGTGCCCGCGGTTATGTGGCAGATAGGAATTTGTTAATGTCCGGTTGTAGATAACTTGACACCAGATCCGAATTAAAACGCATCAACCGCATGTGTAGCTGTGATGGTCTCTTTTCGGCGGAGTCCGAGAAGTGAACACAGTTTTGGGTTATGTTTGACGTAAGTAGGAGTTCAGGATCACCTCTTGATCATTGCTAGCTTCACGATCGTTCCTTTGCTTCTCTTCTCGCTCTTATTTGCGTATGTTAGCCACCATATATGCTTAGTCGCTGCTGCAACCTCACCACTTTACCCCTTCCTCTCCCATTAATCTTTGCTAGTCTTGATACCCATGGTAATGGGATTGCTGAGTCCTCGTGGCTCACAGATTACTACAACAACAGCTGCAGGTACAGGTTTTGTGATGATCATGACGCGAGAGTGATGTTTGCTTGTCTTGGAGTTCTTCTTCTGTTTCTTCTTCGATCAGGAGATAGGTTCCAGGTCGGCAGCCTGGGCTAGCAGGGTGGATGCCGTTTGAGTTTCTGTTTGTGTTTCATCCGTAGTCGGATGGTGCTCTTATGTAAGATGATTTGTATTCGTGTGGCATTGTATGCCTTTTGTATGTATCCCCATCTATTGTGTAATGTTGATGTAATGATATCCACCTTGCAAAAGCGTTTCAATATGCGGTTCTATCCTTGGCGGGACCTTCGAGTCTCTTTAGGATAGTATCGCATATTGGGCGTGACAAGTTGGTATCAGAGCCTCGACCGACCATAGGAGCCCCTTGTTTGATCGTGTAGTTTGGTAGTTGTTGAGTCTAGAAAAAAAACTATTTTGAGTCTTAGGATTATATATATCAGAGAGTAGGATTGTTTTTACTCATCAGCCCCTTCGTCCCTCTGGTGAGGCCTCCTGACGTAGATGTTTTGTCTTTTCTCTCCTCAAATTTCACTAATTTTTTTTAGGATCACGCGGGTATCTTGGGATCGTTCTGATATTCTTGTGACGAGAACATTGTTCTTGGTGCCTCCTGACATTTAGGGGTTGTGGCAGTGTCCTAGGGAGTTGAGCTCCAAGGTGTTGTCGTCACAATTTTATCGTTGCAGTTCTGGAATACCTGAGTTTTGCCGACATCAAAAATCTCTTTTATGCAGTTGTTGGTGAGATAACCTCGTCATCAACCAGTACTAGGGAGTTCGGGAGTATTGCCATAGCTCGTATAACGGATGCTTTTCAAAGGTTGAGGTACACGATTTCCGGAGTTTTCTTGGTTATGTGTAGACGGATGGATACAGCTGGATGTAGGGATTGTTAGTTTGGGTGAGATATATTGCTTCCCCTGTATCCCCAACACCAGATTGCATAACCAGAAAGTTTCGGGAGTTTTATAGGTGGGAATTCAAGTAGCTCCTAGAATATCTTTCCTACAGATGCATGATATGGGATTGGGTAAATCTCTATCATATGTATTTGTTCTGGCTTATTCTACAAGCCAATCCTTTGTTTTGTTTTGAGTTGTGGTATTTGAGTTGCTTCAGTGTCAAGTGTTGATTCCATACCTTTCAAGCGATGTTCTCATATTTCTATGGGAGTACTAATCCTTTTGATCATCGAGATTGTCATGTCAATTCTTTCCAACTGGTGTGCTTCTCTTCAAGTGGATCCGATCATTTCAACATTTGTGAGATCAATTCTAAGTTTTCTCAACGGTATCCATTCCATCTCCCCAAGTTGCCCTTGTTTTCCCGCCCTCCCACCCTTTTCTTCAAGGACTCAAATTTCTTAATCATGTATCCTTTTATTTGTGGGAAGTCTCATCATATTTCCTTCAATGTTCTTATCCGGTGATTTCCCATGAAGATGCCCAACAGTTTCAAGTTCATCATCCTGCATTGTTGTTTCTTCTCTGATGGATCCAATTCAAGCTTTTGATATTCATCATATTCCTTTCCTCGTTTCTAATGCTATCCCATGCCGGTGCCTCATAATAATTCACCTCTCTCTATTCGTATCTGGAGTGCTAAAGATATCTCAGAAGAATCATGTTTCCATTCTTAATCCGTTCGAGTACTTCGAGGTTTTTCTCTCATTCAAGCTATTTAATTCTACCGGTGCAACCTCTATTTCAAGCAATCCTTCAATGATGTTTCTTTTGAGTGGGCCCTAACCCACAGGTCTTTTCCCAGGATCTTACCTGACTCTTCTCTAACCTTCCCGGAGTTACTCTCAAATTCTTTTCCAAGTTTGATGTAAGAATAAATTATCATAAATCATATGTCCTTCTCCAAGATCTTTCAAATTCTTTTCATCGTTGGTTCAACCTTTCTAATTTTCTCGCGGAGTATCTCAACAATTCATGGTGGTGTTTCTCATCGTCATTCTCAACATTTGAAGACCAAAGAAGAGTTCCTTTAAAATCCTTACCCGTTCTTCCAAAGATGCGTAGTTCAAGTTTGATGCCATCCTCTCATAATTGTTTTCGATTGTGAGAATTCTTTTCACCCATATGGAGCATTTCATGAGTTGTTTCCATTTCTTTCCTCTGAAGGCCATCATGTCATAATTCGTCATTCTCAGCGTGTAGCTATCATTCTCCAAATCTTACCGGTGCATCGTTCAAATAACCTCTAACCAGTTCATGGCCTCTTCGTTCTCATGTATCTAAATCCCCTCAAGTATCTTCAATCATTTTCCAATTCTTCCTGGTGAATTGTGCCTTTGCTACTTTCATTTTCAATTCTTACAGTGGTTCGTTCAAGATTTCACTTCCTTCGTTATCATATCAAATATTCGTTGTTTCCAAATCCCCCCGGTGGTTCCATCAATACCTTCTCAAGTTTGCACTATATCTCTTTTAATCCTTTCAATGGGAATAAGTAGTATGCCAAATCCATTGATTATCATAAATTTAATTTGATGAAGGATAAGCATACAATAAATCTTATTCTTATTTCCTCGAGGTGATTCAATTGTTTCCGGAGTTCATTCATGGTATCAATTCTCAATTCAAGTTGCTCACTTTTCCTTTCCGGAGTTCCAAGTTTTCTTGGATGTCTCGTCACGAAGTTCCATCTATCATTGCAAGGCTTCAATCTTGTTCGCTTCAACCTTCAATTCTTCTATGTTATCATTTCCTATCTGGAGTTCTTCATGGAGGCTCTACATGGTGGTTCATCAAGGATTTAATTCATTCTCAAAGTGATCTTCAAGATTCTTGTTGGAGGAGTTCAAGCATCCTTCATCGTGCATTCCGAAGTGCAATTCCTTCTATCTTTTCTTTTGAGATGGTGTTATGTCATCCTTGACAATTTCTCTTCATGTTTCATGATTCACAAGTTGTCAAAGAATGAATTTTAAAACCATCATTTTTTCTTCGACCATTAGTTGTTTCAACCCATCATAATTTCTTCCTTGGAGTGTTTTGATTTAGATTTCACCTAAAAGCCTTCCATTGGGAATGTTTCTATTTGTGGTGCTTATCAATGATCCAAGTTATCTCTTTATCATCTTGGTGGAAGAAGTGTTCATCTCTTCGTCGATCTAAAGCAAGCAATTGTTTCCTTTAGTGGTCGATTGTCACCTCATAATGTTGAGATGTTTCCATAAGCCCACTAAGAGCTTATTCGTTTCATTGTGGGTTTTCCAACAACCCCGTTGTAACCTTCTTGGAAGGGTGCTTTCCAAGCTCATTTGTGGCAGAAGTTGGCATTTTCTTCTCCATTCTGTTATTCAAATGATTTATCTTTTAATATTTCTTCTGGAGGCATTGTGATGTTGCTCTCTTCACCCATCACCTAGTTTTGTCAAGATCACATTATTTTCTTGCTTATCCATTTAACCGGAGTGTTGTGTTCTCATTCAAGTTCTTTCATCCTTTCAAGTCTTGCATCTCTTTTCAATCGGAGTGCTGTCTGATTTTGATCTTCCTTCGTCCTTCTTTATCTCGTTTCAACCAGAGTGGTTCCAATTCCAACTAGTGCATTGTACTCGTCATTCATAGCTTTGCAACCTCCAGGGTTCACATGGTGTTCCTTGTTTCTATTCTCTACCGCAGTGCTCTCAATTGTGTTCAACTCCGTTGTGTTCTTTCTTTTAACTTTTCAACCTCTCAAGGTTCTTTGGTTTCACTCATTGGTTGAAGAAGCAACTTAGTTTTACCTCTTCTCTTCCTCTTCCGTTTCTCTCTGGTGCCATCGTAGATCTCGGGACGAGATCCTCACGTAGTGGTGGAATGTTGTAACGCCCCAGATACAACTTTCCATCTTTGTAACTCCAACTCTTGCCATTTCCGGCGATGTGATATGTTATTTCCTTCGTGGTCGGGTTTTGTCTTTTGTTTTTTGCATTTTTTTCATGTCATGCATCTCATCTCATGGCATCATGTGCATTGCATCCGCATGTTTTCATAAAGCTTGCATCCGTTCGTAGTTGTCGCGTTCCCCCCTTGCTTCTGTTGACCATTTTGAGACCAACCTTGTTCTTCGTTTTTCCCTCTTGCCTAAAATGGAGTCTCTCTATAAAGTGCACAGACCCCTCGTGTGCGCGTCCGAAACTTGCCCGAACCCGACCCGCTCAGTTGTCACCGTTGGATTCGGATCATCCCCAAACGTCCCTAAAACATCTCCGTTTTCTTTGTTTGGACGCCCATAGCCTATCTTTCTCGACCGCCCGATTTTGATCTAAGGGTCCATGTCTACCCCAATTCATCTCCCATCTCTAT
This sequence comes from Triticum aestivum, assembly GCF_018294505.1. NCBI lineage: Eukaryota > Viridiplantae > Streptophyta > Magnoliopsida > Poales > Poaceae > Triticum > Triticum aestivum. The sequence continues at coordinate 520,149,294 of NC_057801.1, forward strand.
ATATACGAAGCTAGTCTAAATCTGAGCAAACCCTAAAAATTAGGACCCTTGTCCCATCACGCCGCCACTCCACCAAATCCTCTTGGGATCCCCTCCCTCGATCCCACAGCCTCCTCCCTTCCTCGTTTTCAGATCCACCCAATCCCTCCATCCTGATCCGCCCACTCCTCTCCTTCCGTGCCCGTCATCCCCGAGCCAGGAGCCCCTCGTTCGACCGCCTCCTCCCGCTCGTCACCTCGCCGCCTCTTTGCACGCACACCTCCCTCCAGCCGTCAACCGCGCTGCCGCTAGAGCCCGCCGAAGCAGCATGCCGCCAGGTCGTCCTGCTCCCTGCCTTCTCCCTCCTTTCTCTTTTCTTTGCTTCCTCTGGATGCCCCTCACCTCCCCATCTCTTCCCCTGCAGGAACCCATGGCGCCATCCCCATGGAGCCGCGGCCGCCGCCGTCATGTTGGAGCCCCTGCTGCGCCTCGCTCTGGTGACCCGCCATTCCGCGCCTCCCTCTGCTCCCTTCTCCTTCCATTTCTCCCTCTCAACCCTCTGGTTTCTCTCTCCTTTGCAGCACCATGGCGTCCCCAATGGAGCTCCAAGCCAAAGCCTTCCTGCAGCCTCGTGTCTGTGCTGAATCCTTGACTGCCAGCGCCCCTTCCTCGCCGTCCAATCACCGCGTCACCGGAGGATGCCGAGCCCGCGCCAAGTCCCTGCCTCGCTGGAGAGATCTTCTCCGCCGCCGGATCCGCCATCCCCGCGCCTCCCCCGCCTTGGATCCGACTGCCTACGCCCGGCCCTCGTCGCCCGCCAAGTCCCTCACCATGCGTTTGCTCGCCTCCTTCAACGCGCCCTTGCCTCCCTCACGTTGATCGAGGCCCAACACCTCCTTCCCTTCGCCAGATCCAGCCCGGCCTCCCCAAACCGCAGCACCGACTGGGCCAGAGCCCATGGTGAGGCCACCCCCAGCCCCTCTTGTGCATTGTTGGCCCAGCCAGATACGGCCCGTGTTGTTTTTTTCCTACGCTGCGATTTTCTCCATTATCTAGGGAACTACAGTTTTACAGAAAAGACCCTCATCTTCATGCATTTAATAACTCCAGAACCGTGCATCATATGTAAATAATTTATACATGTAAAATGCTTGGAATTTCATCTAGTTTCATAATATGCCACTTTCATCCATGTTTAAAATGCTTAAAATGTTGTTTGTTTAAATTTGCTTAAATGACATGTTAAAATAGTTTATTTCATAACTTAATAACCGTAACTCCAAATTTAATGTTATTTATATGTAAATGGGCTAGAAAAATGCATAGATTAACATGGTGCACTTTATTTTCCTGTTTAACAACAATAAAATATGTTTTAGGGCAGAACAGTACCAAATTCGAAATATGCATATGGGGATTTTTCGGAATTGTTGTTTGTTGTTCCGGCCTCATTTAAACTAGCCTAGATAGGTAGCTTAATTATGCTTCACCTCTTGCCATGTTTAACAACATTTAATATTGTTTGGTAGCTTAAACAAGATTAAACTACATATGTCAATGTGGTGTTTTGTCAATATGCAACTCATTGCATATTGAGCTCCACTTAACTTGTAGTTTTGTTTGTTGCACGTTGCCATGCCATGCCTCTTTAAACCGGACATGCATCATACTTGATTGTGCATCATGCCATGTTTATGTGATGGTTGTTACCATGTTTTTTCCTCCTTTCCGGTTTGCTTCTCTCGTTAGCTTCGGTTTCGTTCCGGAGGTGTGAGGATTCGTTCGACTACGTCCGTTCATCTTCTTCATGGACTCGTTCTCCTTCCTTGCGGGATTTCAGGCAAGATGACCGTTACTTTGGATCTCACTACTATCATTGCTATGCTAGTTGCCTCGTTCTATCGCTATGTTGTGCTACCTATCACTTGCTCTTCAAGCCTCCCAAATTGCCATGTCAGCCTCTAACCTTTTCACCCTTCCTAGCAAACCGTTGCTTGGCTATGTTACCGCTTTTGCTTATCCCCTCTTATAGCGTTGCTAGTTGCAGGTGAAGATGAAGATTGCTCCATGTTGGATTATGTTTATGTTGGCATATCACAATATCTCTTATATTATTAATGCATCTATATACTTGGTAAAGGGTGGAAGGCTCGGCCTTATGCCTGGTGTTTTGTTCCACTCTTGCCGCCCTAGTTTCCGTCATATCGGTATTATATTCCCGGATTTGCGTCCCTAATGCGGTTGGGTGATTTATGGGACCCCTTGACAGTTCGCCTTGAATAAAACTCCTCCAGCAAGGCCCTACATTGGTTTTACCATTTGCCTAGCACCTCTACCTTTCCCTTGGGAGTAATTAACCCGAGGGTCATCTTTATTTTAGCCCCCCCGGGCCAATGCTTGTCTAAGTGTTGGTCCAAACTAGAGCACCGTGCGGGACCATCCCTTGGCAACTTGGGTTACGTCGGTACTTGTACGCTTCGCTTATCCGGTGTGTCCTAAGAACGAGATACGTGCGACTCCTATTGGGATTGTCGACACATCGGGTGGCTTTGCTGGTCTTGTTTTACCATTGTAGAAATGTCTTGTAAACCGGGATTCCGAGACTGATCGGGTCTTCCTGGGAGAAGGAATATCGTTCATTGACCGTGAGAGCTTGTGATGGGCTAAGTTGGGACACCCCTGCAGGGTATAAACTTTCGAGAGTCGTGCCCGCGGTTATGTGGCAGATGGGAATTTGTTAATGTCCGGTTGTAGATAACTTGACACCAGATCCGAATTAAAATGCATCAAACGCGTGTGTAGCCGTGATGGTCTCTTTTCGGCGGAGTCCAGGAAGTGAAAATGGTTTTGGGTTATGTTTGACGTAAGTAGGAGTTCAGGATCACCTCTTGATCATTGCTAGCTTCACGACAGTTCCTTTGCTTCTCTTCTCGCTCTTATTTGCGTATGTTAGCCACCATATATGCTTAGTCGCTGCTGCAACCTCACCACTTTACCCCTTCCTTTCCCGTTAATCTTTGCTAGTCTTGATACCCATGGTAATGGGATTGCTGAGTCCTCGTGGCTCACAGATTAGTACAACAACAGCTTTAGGTACAGGTTTTGTGACGATCATGACACGAGAGCGATGTTTGCTTGTCTTGGAGTTCTTCTTCTGTTTCTTCTTCGATCAGGGGATAGGTTCCAGGTCGGCAGCCTGGGCTAGTAGGGTGGATGTCGTTTGAGTTTCTGTTTGTGTTTCATCCGTAGTCGGATGGTGCTCTTATGTAAGATGATGTTGTATTCGTGTGGCATTATATGCCTTTTGTATGTATCCCCATCTATTATGTAATGTTGATGTAATGATATCCACCTTGCAAAAGCGTTTCAATATGCGGTTCTATCCTTGGTGGGACCTTCGAGCCTCTTTAGGATATTATCGCATATTTGGCGTGACATTCCCCTTCAAAATGGCCAATTGTTGGCGCCCTTCCTGCTCAATATTTGGGAAGAGGACTAGGGCCTTCCTCTATATATAGGACTAGCGGTTCTCAAGGCAAGGGGGGATCAACCATTCGAACCCTAGCCAGAGCCACTCATACCACACAAGAACACCCCTCGCGAGGCTGTTCTTCCTTTATATTGTTCATCATCAGCCCCTGAGGCAATCCACACACCACACACTGGAGTAGGGTATTACACCACAATGGTGGCCTGAACCAGTAGAAACCTTGCGTCCCTTGTGTTGTTCTTCATGTAGTCTAGATCTCTTGCGAGGCGACGAGACGTGAGCCGGTAGGGGGTTGATCTCCGCGCGCACCCCAGAGTTCGAACCTCAAGGATCTGCAAGAACCCGAAATCCGACATTTGGCGCGCCAGGTAGGGGTGTGCCGGAATCGCGCCTTCCGCCATCTTGCATTTCGCCATCCGTCGCATCCATGTCTGACGCTCGTCGAGCCCACGCCAAGCGCCGGGCTGCTCTCGCCACCCGCGTCGCCCCGACAGCGCCCGTCGGCGGACGCCCCCGTCGTTCCCCGTCGCCTGCCGCCAACGCCGCCACCGTCCCGGCGAGGAACGAGCAGCAGGCCTCATCCCTGCATCCTTTGGTGCGGCGAGAGGGCCGCACCGCCACCCCGTCACTGACTCCAGCCGTTTCGTCGTCCCACGCCCATCGCACCCCCACGGACGCACACACCGCACTGCTCCTGGCGCGAGAGCTCCTGCACTACCGTCCCATCGACGACCTCTACAAGGACTGGCTCGCCTGCATCACCAAGCTCGTCAGCGCTGCAAGGGGCTCTCCTATGCCCTCTCTCTCGCTGCCTCACCCTCCATCCTGCGTAGGAGGCGTGGACCAGGAGGTGCCTCTGCCACCTCCTCCCCAAGAAGGCACCCTAGCTCCACGACGCGCGGCTCCGGGACGAGACCCACTGCGTCCGGTGCCCGCGCGACAAGAAAGAAGCTGCCAAGAGATCCCTCGTCCCCAAGAAGCTGCCCACGTGCTCCCTGCACCGGCACGTCATGACCGCGCTCCTGCACCAGCGTGCCAAGACCCCGCACTGCTCCTGGCGGCAGCATGCAGAGACCTCCAAGATCAAGCCCTTCGTCACCAAAGGCCTCTTGTGGCCACTGCGGGCTGCCGTGCCTTCACCCCCGAGCTGCGCAGCGTAGCTTGGCTGGGCAAGTTCAAGCCCGATCTGCCTCCACACTACGAAGGCACAGCTGACCCTGCGGAGTTCCTCCAGCTCTACGAGCTGGGTATCAAAGCCGCCAACGGGGATGAGAAGGTCATGGCGAACTGGTTTCCCATGGCTCTCAAGGACGGTGCCCGCACCTGGCTCCTGAACCTGGCTCCTGGCACAATTTCCTCCTGGGATGAGATGCGCACCCGCTTCGTCGCCAACTTCCAAGGCACTCGCGACCGGCCCCCGGCCATGAGCGACCTTCGCCGCATCAAGCAACAACCAGGAGAGACCCCACAGAAGTACATCCAGCGTTTCAACAACGCTCGCCTCAAGATCCCTAGGGTGACTGAGGAAGCCATCATCCCAGCCTTCTCTGACGACGTGCGTGACATCAAGATGAAGGAGGAGCTAGCAATCCATGAAGACCTGTGCACGTCCCTGGATCTGTTCAACTTGGCGACCAAGTGCGCCAGAGCTGAGGAAGGGCGCCTCTCCCTCCTCGAGCTTCCGGCTGCCGATCCAGAAGAGAAGAAGCCCAAGGTCAAGGACGTGAAGCATAAGGGGGCTACTGTGCTTGCAGTAGAGCCAGACACCAAGCGAGGCAGGGATCAGCCTGAGTCATCCAAGGGCCGCCGATATTGCGTGTACCACAACCTCCACACCCACAACACCAATGAATGCTAAGAGCTCAGGTCCGTGCGAGATGGGTGTATCGGCCGACGCCCCGAGCGCAACGACCGGGGCTATGGCCGAGGAGGAGGAAGAGGTGGAGGACGATGGGAAGACCGTGGCCCTCGCCAAGGGTGGCGTGACCGACCTCGCGAGGACCACTGGTAGGACCAGCCTCGCGAGGGAGGCTGGAGGGATCAGCCTCGTGAGGATCACCCTCAAGGCAACGCAGACCTCCCTCCTCTTCCACCACCACCGAGGAGGAATGAAGACCATCACCAGGAAGAAGGTGCTGGGGGCTTACAGGAGCCGCGCGTGATCGCTTGCATCCTGGGCGGCGCTCAAGCCCCAGCCTCTCAGCGCATCTTCAAACAGTTTGCTCGCGAGGTGAATGTAGTCCTCCCCAAGCTTGATGCCATGCGCCCTCTCAGGTGGTCAGCATGCGCTATCACGTTCAGCTCAGTAGACCAGCTCAAGTGCGCAGCCACGGCCAGAGTCCTCCCGATGCTTTGCTCCCCAATCATCAGCAATGTGCAAGTCACCAGGACCCTCATCGATGGCGGAGCGGGACTCAATGTCCTGTCCGTCGAGACATTCAACAATCTCCAAGTGCCATACGATCAGCTTCAACCAACCAAGCCTTTCTCAGGAGTCACTGATGGTTCCACCGTTCCAATAGGGCAAGTTCGTCTTCCTGTCACCTTTAAGCAGCGCAACAACTACCGCACCGAGCTCATTGACTTTGACGTCACCCACATCCACCTGCCATACAATGCCATCCTCGGGTACCCATCTCTGGACAAGTTCATGGCAGTGACTCATCATGGCTACAATGTCCTCAAGATGCCAGGAAGCGGTGGAGTCATCACGGTGCCTTGTGAGGAGAGGGATGTGGTGTGTTCTCTTGAGCATGATTTTCAAGCCGCAGCAATCGAAGACCCAGATCACAGGAGCGGAAGACTTCCCAAGGCAGTCCCTAAGAAGAAGAAGGCATCACCCGGTCCGAACCTTTGGGAGGCAGGCCCCTTGAGTGGCGTTGTGTCAAGATCCGCGCCCGCTCAAGGGGCGCCTCCTTCACTCGCATAGGAAGGCGCGCCTGGCGCCCTCCTCGGGAAAGGCTCGGGGGCTCTCTCCTGGAGGGCCACCGACTTTGCCAAGGTCACGAGGGAGGTGTTCGGGCACCATTTGGAGGCATGCTTCAAAGCACGTTTCCCTCAGGAAGGAACAAGGCAAGGAGGGCCAAGCCCTCGGGAGTTCATCGCGAGAAGCATTCAGGAGCTGCATGAGTCAAGAGTCATGAGTGGCAGCCGCCCCTTACCCGCCGTAGCTCCCCATCGAGGTGAGGATGGTGGGCTGCGCGTCTGCATCGACATACCAGGGCTCAACCGAGCAGCATCTCAAGAGCGCCTCTGGCCTTCACGCGTGGGGCGTTGTGAGGGACCACCTCACAGCTACGTTCGCATGCCTTTTGGCCTACCGAACGCAGTTGCCGCTCACCAGCTCCTGCTGAGGAGCATTCTGGAGGCTCAGGAGGTCATGCATTCCGCAGTCCTGGCAGGGATGGAGATGGCCTTGGAAGAGCCGCATGCGCCCCAGGAGCCTCCCGAGGCTCCTGGGCCTGGGGGCTCGTAAGGGTCGGTTTCCGCAGCGCACGTCGTCTGCTACTTTAGCATTCCTTCGTCTCCAACATCATCAGGTGACATCCTTCAAGTTTCATTTTCAGCTGGGAGTGCCCCTAGGGCTGCATCATTCCCAGGACGCATGGGTCCGTCCCTGCGGCATGTATCTCTTTTGTTCATACCTTTAGGTTACTTTGTTGGGGGCGCCCCACGGGCTGCATTATCCCCAAGCCACTCGGGCCTGACCCGGCGGCATTTGCATTTTTCTGCATCTATCTAAATAGATTTGCTCCGGAAGAGGCTGGTGCCTATGAAGAAGGCCAATGCCTATGAAGCTGCCGCATTTTGGAAAAGGCCCGGTGCCTGTGAAGAAGGCCAATGCCTGTGAAGCTGCCGCGTTTTGGAAAAGGCCCGGTGCTTGTGAAGAAGGAGAATGCCTGTGAAGCTGCCGTGTTTTGGAAAAGGCTCAGTGCCTGTGAAGAAGGCCAATGCCTGTGAAGCTCGCCGCCCGTGACACTCTCACGTAATAATGAGTGGGGTTGTACATGCCCCGGAGTCTCCGGAGTGCCGCCCTCGGGCCTCGGGGGCTCCGCCCACGCCCAGTGGCAGCACTTAGCTCCATGCTGGTGAGAAGACGTCGAAGACTAGATTAGGTGCCGGACGCGGGGCTTTCATTTGCTTTCTACAGTTGGTTTGTTCGTTCCTATTTGAAGTTTTATTGGAGCTGTTGTCGTCTCTAGCTTGAGACTCTTTGTCTTCTTTGCTCACTTACCTCGTTTTCTCTCGCACAAGTCTCGCGAGGGAGGTGCGCGGGCACCCTCGTGAGTGTTTTTCTGGCCCGGTCGTTTAAAAGCCTCCCTATCCAGGTCCTCCGTGAGAGCACCCCTCTCAGTCCGTGCCTCACGGGCATCGCGACACGAACACAGGACCTGGGGTGGTCGCCCCCGCAACCGAGGCTGAAAGCTACCCCTCCTGACTAACCCTTGCAGGACATGAAGCGTGAGGCGAGGCCCCTAGCCTCAGGAGGCAAGGACCGCGACAAGCCTCCCCGAGCTAAGTAGTTCTCGTACAGAAACACAACACAGAAACAACGGAAACAGTGTGATGGTTAACAGCAACGGTTCGACACGCCCCCGCGGGGCCCTATACTACTTTCCTTTTTGCGCAGGGAAGGAGGAAAAACAAAATAGGCATAACTTGCGCGGCGCCAACTCGCAGCGAGGGCTCGTACTGCCTCCAGAGCTCAGTTAGATCCCTCCTCCCGCTTAACCGAGGCGCGGCGATGGACTGACCCGCTACCTTCCCCCAGGCGGGCGTGATGGCACGGGGGCTGGTCGCGGCCACCGTTGGAGGGGCTGCTGCCTGAAGGAGAGTCGCCGAAGCTTGGCGAGCCCTGAGCGCCGCTGCCCACGCGCCTGCCGTTGTCTTCGTCTTGGTCGACGCCGGGGCTGGCCGCGCGGTCGCAGTCATCGTCTGCAGCACCCAGCACGGCGACCGTCTTCCCCGAACACCCTCACGTAGAGGGTGGCATCTCCGACGAACTTGAAGTGCAAGACGCACCGCGGGCTCAGGCCGCGCGCGCGGGCAAATGTTTGCCAGCCGCGGGTCAGAGCTGCATTCCCAGTGACGGAGACCTCCAGTGAAGCCCAGGAGGCCCTGCTGCAGCAACCGTCCACCTGGAGCCAGAGGCCGTCAGGAGCGCCGGCCGGAAGTTTGCTCGCAAAGAAGCAAGGAGGCTGAAGCCAGGAGCCGGTCGGGTCCGCCGACCACACGATGAACTCCGGCAGCACCTCCACCGAGTAGAAGCGTGGCCTCGGGGGTCGCACAGCCACGGCGTGCCTCCCAACGGCAGCCGGGCGCTCATCACAACGCAAGGAAGCCGCTACGGGGGCCGCAGGATGCTTGCGAGGGCGGCCCCGGCCGCGCTTGGTCGGAAGAGAGTCAGGCCCTTCCTGACGAGCCTTTCCCTTCTCCGCGGCCGAGAACCTCTTCGGCGTATCCATGGAGATGGCGAGCAGCCGAGATGGAGAGAAAGGGGTAGCAGGAAGGAATGAGCTGAAGGGGCTCGCGCCGCTCCGTACTTATAGCCGGAGGAGGCCAACCGCCGGCCTCCACGATCACAGGTAATCATGACCCGTTTTTGCATGCAGGGACTTGTCAAGTCATGCAGTTGCCGAGGCACCATGGGGAAGCGGAGGCGCCCACGTCCCATCAACCGCCACGTGGCGCCCAAGACCGCAGGCTGTTGGGGCCCGCGGCGCTTCGCACTTGCCCCTTCGCTTCTCTGCTAAGCCAAGTCCGGGCGTGCCTTGGGCCCGGGGGCTACTTTCGGTGTTCTGGGAACGGGGGTCCCCAGACTTGCCTGCCTGCGGCCTGCGGCGTGGCTCAAGTAGGGGGCCCAGTACGGCCCATCTTCGTCAACACAAGCTCAAGACCCTCGCGAGGGGCCAAGCCTCGCGGGGCGAAGGACAGGAAGCTTCCTCAGGCGCAGCCTCGTCAGGTTGGCTCGCGAGGAGGCGGAGAGATCAAGGCAGGGCACCTCATGAGGAGCCTGTGATGCAAGCCATGACGATCGAGACCAGGCGGGCACCGGCCTGGGCAGTGTCCTTGTTTCCCCTTCGGTGCAAAGGGGGCAAGCACATGCCAAGGCATCAGGCAAAGGTTACCAATTCGGTGCAACAAGACCAAGACCAGTAGAACGGCAGGACGGAGGTCATCATGGAGCCCAGGAAGGCGTCATCATCAGAGCCCTTTGGCAGGCGAGGACCAACTTTCGTCAGGATAAGTGTACTAGATGTTCCCCTTCAAAATGGCCAATTGTTGACGCCCTTCCCACTCAATATTTCGGAAGAGGACCAGGGCCTTGCTCTATATATAGGACTAGCCGCTCTCAAGGCAAGGGGGGATCAACCATTCGAACCCTAGCCAGAGCCACCCATACCATACAAGAACACCCCTCATGAGGCTATTCTTCCTTTGTATAGTTCATCATCAGCCCTGAGGCAATCCACACACCACACACTGGAGTAGGGTATTACACCACAATGGTGGCCTGAACCAGTATAAACCTTGCGTCCCTTGTGTTGTTCTTCGTGTAGTCTAGATCTCTTGCGAGGCGACGAGACGTGAGCCGGTAGGGGGGGTGATCTCCACGCGCACCCCAGAGTTCGAACCTCAAGGGTCTGCTGGAACCCGAAATCCGACAAAATAGGTTGTAATAAATTACTTAAGAATTAGCAAATGTGCTGCTGATACGTCTCCAACGTATCTATAATTTATGAAGCATTCATGCTATTTTATTATCTGTTTTGAATGATTATGGGCTTTGTTATACACTTCTATATTACTCTTGGGACTAACCTATTAACCGGAGGCCCAGCCCATATTGCTGTTTTATTGCCTGTTTTAGTATTTCGAAGAAAAGGAATATCAAACAGAGTCCAAACGGAATGAATCCTTCGGCAGCGTGATTTTTGGGAAGAATATCACCCAGGAGACTTGGAGTTCACGTCAGAAGAGCCTCGAGGAGGCCACGAGATAGGAGTGCGCCCCGCTACTGGGCATGCCCCCTGTCTCGTGGGCCCCTCGAGCACCTCCCGACCGACTTCTTTCGCCTATATAAGCCTACGTACCCTAAAACCATCGAATATCAAGATAGATCGGGAGTTCCGCCGCCGCAAGCCTCTGTAGCCACCAAAAACCTCTCGGGAGCCTGTTGTGGCACCCTGCCGGAGGGGGAACCCATCACCGGTGGCCATCTTCATCATCCCGGTGCTCTCCATGATGAGGAGGGAGTAGTTCACCCTCGAGGCTGAGGGTATGTACCAGTAGCTATGTGTTTGATCTCTCTCTCTCGTGTTCTCTCTCGTGTTCCCTCTATGGCACGATCTTGATGTATCCTGAGCTTTGCTATTATAGTTGGATCTTATGATGTTTCTCCCCCTCTACTCTCTTGTGATGAATTGAGTTTCCCTCTTGAAGTTATCTTATCGGATTGAGTCTTTATTTGAGAACACTTGATGTATGTCTTGCTGTGTTTATCTGTGGTGACAATGGGATATCACGTGCCACTTGATGTATGTTTTGGTGACCAACTTGCGGGTTCCGCCCATGAACCTATGCATAGGGGTTGGCACGCGTTTTCTTGACTCTCTGATAGAAACTTTGGGGCACTCTTTGAAGTACTTTGTGTTGGTTGGATGAATCTGAGATTGTGTGATGCATATCGTATAATCATGCCCACGGATACTTGAGGTTACAATGGAGTATCTAGGTGACATTAGGGTTTTGGTTGATTTGTGTCTTAAGGTGTTATTCTAGTATGACCTCTATGATAGATTGAGTGAAAAGAATAGCTTTATGTTATTTTACTACCAACTCTTGAATAGATAGAATAGAAAGGATAACTTTGAGGTGGTTTCGTACCCTACCATAATCTCTTCGTTTGTTCTCCGCTATTAGTTGCTTTGGAGTGACTCTTTGTTGCATGTTGAGGGATTGTTATATGATCTATCTATGTTATTATTGTTGAGAGAACTTGCACTAGTGAAAGTATGAACCCTAGGCCTTGTTTCCTATCATTGCAATATCATTTATGCTCACTTTTACCATTAGTTACCTTGCTGTTTTTATTATTTCAGATTACAAATACCTTTATCTACTATCCATATTGTACTTGTATCACCATCTCTTCGCCAAACTAGTGCACCTATACAATTTGCCATTGTATTGGGTGTGTTGGGGACACAAGAGCCTCTTTGTTATTTGGTTGCAGGGTTGTTTGAGAGAGACCATCTTCATCCTACGCCTCCTACGGATTGATAAACCTTAGGTCATCCACTTGAGGGAAATTTGCTACTGTCCTACAAACCTGTGCACTTGCAGGCCCAACAACGTCTACAAGAAGAAGGTTGTGTAGTAGACATCAGCTGCAAATTATAAAAAAAATAGCAAATGAGCTTTATGTTGTCTGCCACAGATTTGGAGGCTGACTTGTGGGCCTACTAAGTTCATGAGTACACAAGGTTTCTCAAAAAAGAAACTTAGTCAACAATCAACTCTACCAGTGTCAGACCGTTAGATGTTAATCAAACGGCAATCATGCTTCTTCAGTCTCTGATCTTCCAGCCCCAGCCGCCCAAACCAGCGCCGTCGGAACTGCCTGCTCCCGCCTCCCATGGCCAGCTGTGCTGTCGGGCAGGCCTCACGGCCCCATCATACTCGCATACCTGGCCTGTCTATCCCTCTATTCACCCACACCTCCTGTTATTTTCCGGCGACGGCAGCCGAACCAAACAACCCTCGTACTCTCCACCGCGTGGGCAGCCACTGTCATGTCTTCCCCAGCTCCGTCTCGTTCCCTTTGTAGGCCTCACCGTCGTCCACCGCCCTGGTGCTCTCGGCGCGGCGTGGTCAACTTGGTCAAAGAACAACATCCATCGGAAGTGGACTGTACATGGAGAAGCTAACAGCTGGGTCCACAGCCGCACACAAGGAAATGCCTCCTTATTACGCGCAAAATAATGATTCCTCCACCTGACATCTGGGACCCGCCGGAAGGGCCTCTGTATTTCGCGAAAAAATGTTCCCTCCGCTAATAGTTCGGACCCACCAACTATATCTTCGCACGCAAGGAAGTGCCTTCTTATTGTGCACAAAAAATGAATACCCCCTGCCAGCTGGGACCCACCATAGTGGGAGGCTGACTTGTGGGCCTACTAAGTTGACGGGGATGGAGGCTTTGTCAACTTAGTAATATATGAATGATTCTAGCTCCAGTGACCAAACAATGTCCATCCAACGGCCGTAGTGCTTCTTCAACTCTGGTCTTCTTGCTCCAGCCGCCCAAAGCAGCGCTGGTCGTGCCGCATGCTCCTGCCTCCCGTGGCCGAATGTGCTGCCGCGGAGGCCTCACTGCCCCCATACTACTCCCACCGCTGGCCAGGCCATCCCTCCACTCATCCACTCCCCCTGTTATTCTACGGCGACAGCAGCCTCACACCGCAGCCGAACCAGTGAACTATCGTACTCCTCTCCGCATGGGCATCCACTGCCGCGTCTTCCCCGGCTCCGCGCCATCCCCTTCCTAGGCCTCGCCGTTGTCCAACACCGTGGTGCTCTTGGCGCAGCGTGGTCAATCTGGTCAACAACCGACTTCCATCGGAAGAGTAATGTACGTGGAGAGGCTGACAGCTGGGTCCACGGCAGACGCAAGGAAGTGCCTCCTTATTATGTGCAAAATAATTATTCCTCCACCTGACAGCAGGGACCCACCAGACGGGCCACCGTATTTCGCAAAAAAATTGTTTTCCCCCTGACTGCTGGGACCCACCGGACGGGCCACCGTATTTTGCGAAAAAAACGTTCCCCTGCTGTCAGCTCGGACCCACTGGAAGTGCCTCCTTATTACGCACAAAAAAAAGAATACTCCCCCTGCTAGCTGGGACCCACCTTGGTGGGATGCTGACTTGTGGGCCTACTATGTTGACGGGGATGGAGAGCTTTGTCAACTTAGTCAATATGAATGATTCTAGCTCCAGTGACCGTACGATGTCCATCCAACGGCCGTAGTGCTTCTTCAACCTCTGGTCTTCTTGCTCCAGCCGCCCAAAGCAGCGTCGGTCGTGCCGCATGCTCCTGCCTCCCGTGGCCGGCTGTGATGTCGTGGAGGCCTCACTGCCCCCTACTACTCCCACCACTGGCCAAGCCATCCCTCTACTCACCTATACCCCCTGTTATTCTGCGGCGACGGCAGCCTCACACTGCAGCCGAACCAATGAGCCCTCATACTCCTCTACGTGTGGGCATCCACTGCCGCGTCTTTCCCGGCTCCATGTCGTCCCCTCCCTAGGCCTCAGCATCGTCCACCGCCCTGGTGCTCTCAGCGCAGCGTGGTCAACGTGGTCAAGGAACGACTTCCATCGGACGTGGATTGTACGTGGAGAGGCTGACAGCTGGGTCCACGGCCGCAGCAAGGAAGTGCCTCCTTATTACGCGCAAAATAATGATTCCTCCACCTGACAGTAGGGACCCACCGGACAGGCCACCATATTTCGCGAAAAAAATGTTTCCCTCCTGACTGCTGGGACCCACCAGCTACATCTTCGCACGCAAGGAAGTGCATCCGGGCAAAAAAACGATTCGCCCCCTGACTGCTGGGACCCACCAGCTACATCTTCGCACGCATGGAAGTGCCTGACAGTCGGGACCCACCTGTTCGAAGCATACGTAGCGTTGTCATTCTGGTCGCGACTGTGTACGTACATACTAGTCGATGTAGAGGCGCACAAGTGTCGTAGTAGAGGCGCGCACGTGTCGTAGTAGAGGCGTGCATGTAGCATGTACACGTACGTACAACGGCGAGTGTGCAAGAAAGAAAATACGGCCACGTACGTACATACGGGCGGGGTCTCGAACACCTACTCATGCATACGTACGGCCAGGGCTCTTGTACATGGCTGGTTTAGAACGGAGAAACTGCGTCGTTGTTGTGTTCATGGGGAGGCAATGGAGTGCGTCGTGTTCATGGGGAGGCAACGGAATGCGTCATGTTCATCAGGAGGCAACGGAACACGTGGGAGCCAACCGGCTTGGACAGAACATGCAATGGAAATGAGGCCTGGCTTACCGCAGAACGGAGGAAACGGCCTTGTGTTCGACCGGCCACGTTGAAAACGAGATCCTGTTCATCGGGAGGGGTTTGGCATACCGCAAAACGGAAGAAATGGACTTGTGTTGGACCTCCTACGGTCGAAACGCGGTCCTGTTGATCGGGAGGGGTGTGGCGTACCGCAAAACGGACGAAACGGACTTGTGTTGGAGCGCTATGGTCGAAACGGGGGTCCTGTTCATCGGGAGGGGTGTGGCGTACCGCAAAACGGGACTCCACGGGATATTGTTCATCTCCACCGTCGACCTCCTCCAGCTCCACGGGCTACTATTCATCCACCGTCGACCTCCTCGAGCCTCCACCTGCGACTGTTCATCCACGAGCTCCTGTTCATCCAGCCTCCACCGCGCGCTACTCCACCGGCTACTGTTCAACCACCCCTCTCCATGGGCTCCTGTTCAACCACCCCTCCACGGGCTACTATTCATCCACCCCTCCACTGTCTACTGTTCATTCAGCCCTCCACAGGGTCGTCCTGTTCATCCAGCCCTCCATGGGGTCCTGTTCATCCAGCCCCAACTGGCTTGATCGATCGGGGTCCTGTTCATCCAGAGGAAACGCCACGGGGTCATGTTCATCCACTCCCACTGCTCGCTGTTCATCCACCCCCCCCCCCCCGCAACACTCACTATTCATCCAAAGGTAGCATCGATCGGCTTCCATTAGCAGCCGTAGCGAAGGAATTGCTCGATCGGGTTCAGTTAACAGCCATCGATCAATCACTCTGGTTCGGTAGCGCGTAGCCTGCAGTGCAATTGCTCGGGTTCAGTTAGACCCCAACGCCTCGCTCGGGTTCAGTTAGATCCAATGCCTCGCACACATGCGCGTACGTGTATGAGAGAAACACGCATCGCTCGGCCCCCGACCACCCACCGTAACCAGAAACACGCCAAAATTTTCCTCGCCCTCACTTCTACCACGGTTTTTTCCGTCATGGACGGTCCAAAGAATGTCATGCAGCTGCGTCTCCGGCCCGCCCAGGATGAAAAGCCCATTTTTTGTCATGATTTTTTGTCATAGAAGTAGGACCTCACCACATCTATGATGATACCGGGTTTTGTCACAATTATCGTCATAGAAGTGTCATAAGTATGACAGAAATTTTTTCATTCGGCCCAAAATGTCACGGATATGTCTTTTTTTTGTAGTGGGAGGGACAGAGGGTGTGTTTGTGATTGAGAGATCCCCTTGAGATCGTGAGGGGACTATATGGGTGGGAGATCGAGGGAGGTGCATGCGCGATAGGAAGATGCCCCGAGAGAAATCGAGATAGACCATGCACATTATTGTGACGAACACTAAGATTAGCTAGTCATATACATATAGGGGGGACTGCGTGTGCCTACAATTGAGTGAGAGACCATCATACTTGGCTAGCTAGGCATGAGATTGTGTGTGTGTGCATGTGACATGGAGAGAGAACGAGGGAGAGAGATAGAGTTTTAGATGGGCCTATCGAGTGCGAGTGAGATACGCATGTGTATGTGTGACCCGGGTAGATGGAGAGTTTGAGAGAGGGGGGAGAGCTTCGAGACGACAGAGTGGTGCCTGAGAGAGTTACGGGCAATGAGCCAAGGAATTTGTGTGCGTATGATGAGTGCGCCCAAGATATCTAGCTAGCTTGGACTAGAGTATCATACATAGTGTGTGAGAGAGACTTATAGATGGAGTATATATGTATGCGAACAAGAAAGACCCCCCCACACACACACAAAGAGATAGAGAGATGGAGAGAAAGGGAGATGGACCAACAAGGTTTGTGTGTTGGATGCGTGCGATAGAATTGAAGATTGTCGGAGAGAGAGAGAGAGAGAGAGAGAGAGAGAGAGAGAGAGAGAGAGAGGGAGGGAGAGAGAGAGAGAGAGAGGGAGGGAGGGAGGGAGGGAGAGAGATAGAGATAGAGAGAGAGAGAGAGAGGGAGAGAGAGAGAGAGCAGGAGTCCGGGAGAGGGGACGGTCGCGTTTTATGCATCAAAGACTGATATAAACCATGTTTCGATATAAACTTGCATTCAAATATTTAAATTGGAGAACATGTTGTCCACAATCCACACATGAACGGATATATGCGTATATCAAACAAGTTCATTAATTTGACTTTCAACATGTTCATGGAGTACTATAATACTGTACAACATTCTACTCGATTGAGGTGTTCAATTTTAGATTTAGTTCACTATTTTGCCTTAGTGAACGAGCTCTTTTATAGAATCGAGATATTTCATTTTGGGTTTGGTTACCATTTTTGAGTGGGTCAACTATTTGTCATATAGTAAATCGCTAGCAACGAGCATGTAAAAACACATTACTCCCGAGCATCATCTCTCCATCTAAAAAGAAGTGGCAAGCTAATATTTCAAAATTTGATTCGAATCGACGTGGTAAGGTAGACGTGGATGCTCATTCTCCCAAAATTTGAACGAATTGTTAAGTCCTCTGCTCGGTGGAATTCGCTCGAGCAAATAAACAGGAGACGGGAAATTACCGTCCTATGTGGGACACGCATCAATTGGCCCATTGTACATCGAGGGTAGGTTCGTAACTTCATCCAAGTGCGCCTTCTCCTCGGCCGAAATGACATGTGCTGAATAATTCATAAACCATGGTCGGAAAAACACGCTCTCCTCTCCCGAAATAGCTCGCACCCACTATTTCAAAACACGCTCTCCTTGCCCGAAATCGCCCGTGCCCACTATATTTCAAAACACGCCCTCCTTGCCCGAAATCGCTCCCGCCCACTATTTGGGGAGAAGCAAAGTTACTCTACTATCCCCGACCCTCAGTACACAGACCCAAGCCGAGAAGCTTAAAGGCAGGGGTAGAACTGTAACTCCCCCTCACATTTCAGACAAATGCTTCCGTAAGACATGGTTCCATTCCCCTCCCCCCCATTCATACCTCGTGGGCGCCAAATCACCTTATCCCCGGAATCTCCCTTCTCCCGAGCCGCGAAACCTCAGCCCCTCCTCCATGGTGACCCTACCGCACCAATTTCACAGCCGCCCTCCTCCCTAATGCAGGAGATGTTGTCCATTTGTCGTCGTGCACTGGGCCATGTGCCTCTTACTCCGTGCTGTTGGAGCTGCCTCGACGACGGCTGCGTGAATCATACCGGAGTCGATTCACCCCCGCCGTTGTTCACGGTGCCGGAGCGGCTCCAACTTCAGACCCGTCCAGAGTCCCCATGCTGCTTCCCCGTAGATGTTGACCGTCGCGACATCGCTGTTTCCCTGCCACCGGTCACCACCGCAACCACACCGGCCTCACTACTCGGCAGCTGGACCTGCCTACTTCACCATGCCGCCAAATAGGTTGCACCCTCATCTCAAATCACTTTATTTAGGCGTCAGTTGTCTGAATTTTTATTCTAGGCCAATCGATTCTCAATGGGAAGTAGCACCCCTCGAGGCAGCGGAGCTCCTAGGCTACCGGTTGGCTGATGTCTAACGTAAGGGTGCGGAGCTGCAAGTTCACCGCGGAAGCAGCACTTAGATGGCTATCTTAGAGTTGCGTGGGTTGAAGGTACTACCGCCGCCTGCTCTGGATGACGGGGAGTCTTTCTGGATTGGCCCGGGGGCAGCGCAACCACGACAGTGCGGTGGGGCGGGGAGCGTGGTTTTGGCCGGGGCTATAGACGGCGGAGGCAGGTTGCTCTGCCGTTGGTCGCTGGCTCTTCAGGGAAGATTCCGAACAGTGTCAGCTAGGAGGCACAAGACTGCCATCAAGCCATCCGGCGTAGATCGAACAGTACCAAAATAAAATAAACCGTGCGACCCCAATTTAGTCTTCAGTCAACAGAGGGGTGACCACTCTCGTACCTTGTTGTTGATCTCTTAGTGTATTTCTTCAGATCAAAGAGATATGTCGTTCTTAACATTATGCGTTATCTACATCTTCAGCCACACTGTCTTCCGACTCACCGCATCTGCTCCAACAAGAGAAGCAAACACCAGGAGGGAGCTATAGTCCCCACTCAACAGTTCCCTGCATCGAATGCGCATGCCCGACATGGACAACCACAACAATTGCAGGGCCATCGACAAGTCAGCACATGATGCTCACTCCTATGGATGGCGTCCAGAGAGGTTGTACCCTCATCTTACTTGTGTGCAACATTTATGGCTTTGTTATTCATCTAAGCATGGAAAATAGATTATCACATTTCAGTGTATATTCATGCTGATCTCTTATGGGTCTTGTTTACGAGTTAACGATGTTCCATAGTTTAGCTAAGATACTTGTTCTTTAGGTAATGTTGTTCCGTAATTATCATCCATCAGCCAATGCTATCCCACAGGCTGGTGATTATAGTATTATACCACTTCTAGTATTACCTATGTTGTTCTTTAGTACTTTTGTGTGCCATCTAGTCAATCTCGAGTACAAATGATATATATTCTGTAGCTTTCATTTGTGTTCTCCCTTTAGTTTTTGAGACCTGTTGCTGCTAGTTAACCCCAGTCCTACTATTTATGTCGTCTCCTACAGGAACTCATTACATAAATCTAACTACTAGTTGTCTTCCATGCATGTCAGATATAATTGCACACACTGATATATCCACAAGAACCTCACGGAGCAATGTAAAGGCCAATAAAATTGATGTCAATGATACCCAATATGATGGAACATGTAAAGGCAGTTCTTTAGAAGACTTGCAGAAAGATGATGAATCCTCTTCACCCCACAAGGTCCTTGCACTAACTTGGCATGTGATATGGGTACAACATGCATATAATGTCCTGGAGTGTATCTACTCTGTTGCAATGTCATGTGCTTAGCATGCTGATCATGCATGTAAATATTTCATGCCTTCCTGTTTTTCAGTACCTATTCCATTCATGATAACATGTTTTCAAATTCAAGTACTATCATTCTACTCTATCGCAATGCCATCTTCTTAATTTGGACATCATGCTTCTGAATATCTTATGCATTGTTATTCATCAGTATGTACTTCATCTGTCTACCATACCATGTTTTTTACATTGAAGTGTTGTTCTAGTGCTCTGTTGCAATGCCATCTTAGTTTCCCAATCATACACGTGTATGTTGCCTTAGTTTTTTCTGTACGTATTCCGCTAGCATACAGTTTTACATTCAACTAGTGTTCTTTTCACTGTGTTGTCTTGTCATATCCCTAGCTCTTACACCATACTCCCTCCGTCCAGATTACATGTTGCCGAAATGGATAAAGAAGGATGTATCTAGAACTGAAATACGCCTAGACCCATCCATTTTTTCGGATGGAGGGAATACATGTCAATATGTCATGCCTTCCTATTCTTCAGTACCTATTCCATCTCTCTGCTGTACCATGTTCTATAATTAAAGCACCATTCTTCTATACAAGGCATGCAAGGGGAAGACGACTATGTTAGAATATGAAGGGTTACAAACAAGGACTTTGCAAAAGATCCAAACGCCAAGAGATAATAAACCAACTCCAGTTTTTATAGATACTGCTCCAGCATAGAGAAACCCAACTCCTACTGATAATAAGCAGATTCCAGTGGCCAAAGAACTAGTCCGCCCCAGTCCACCAAAAATATGTCAACTCTATTCTAAGAAGTGTGTGTGTAACCTTGCATCATGAAATTTTATAGCATGCTGATCATATTCTCTACATGTTTCTTACCCATCTCTCTTTTAGAAAATTAGCTTAACAAATAGAAGAATTTCTGCACTGGTATCATCTGTGAGGAAAGATTCTTGTAGGAATTCTCTGTGCTCCAATGCAGATGTAAGTACCTATTGTATATCACTATATTTTTACATCAACATGTATTTTGTTAATCGGCGTGAATCCAACATTTATCTGATCTAAATTTAGTTGTAGAAAAATGTATGATTAAAGTCCATAATGTTGATTTTTTTAAGGAAAAATGCCTGGTAGTTTTGCATCCTGAGCTGCATGAGTGTACTATCTCATATCAGTGGGTTTGAATACTTTGGTTCTGCAGTGGGTTTTCAGGTTTTTTTTACTGTGTTGTCTTGTCGTATCCCTAGCTCTTACATCATACTCCCTCCATCCGGATTACATGTCGCAGAAATGGATAAAACTAGATGTATCTAGAACTGAAATATGCCTAGACCCATCCATTTATTTCCGGATGGAGGGAATACATGTCAATATATCATGCCTTTCTATTCTTCAGTACCTATTCCATCTTTGTTGTAGCATGTTTTATAATTGAAGCACCATTCTTCTATATAAGGCATGCAAGGGGAAGACGGCTATGTTAGAATCTGAAGGGTTACAAACCAGGTCTTTGCAAAAGATCCAAACGCCAGGAGATAATAAACCAACTCCATTTTTCATAGATACTACTCCAGCACAGAGAAACCCAACTCCCACTGATAATAAGCAGATTCCAGTGGCCAAAGAACTAGTCCGCTCCAGTCTAGCAAAAGAATGTCAACTCCATTCTAAGAAGCGTGTGCGTATCCTCGCATCATGAAATTTTATAGCATTCTGATCATATTTTCTACATGTTTCTTACCCATCTCTCTTTTAGAAAATAAGGTTAAATGATAGAAGACTTCCTTCATTGGGATTTTATTCGAGGACAATATCTTGCGGGAATTCTCTGTGCTCCAATGATGATGTAAGTACCTGTTGTATATCACTATATTTTTACATCAGCATGTATTTTGTTAATCGGCATGAATCCAACCTTTCTCTGATCTAAAATTAGTTGTAGAAAAATGTTAAAGGTGCCAATGTTGATTTTTGTAAAGAAAACTACCTGGTAGTTTTGCATACTGAGCTGCATGAGTGTACTATCTCATATCATGCACATTACGAATTTTAGTGCTGCTCTGGTTGCCCAGTCATTCATTGTGTCAATGTTGCTTTGGTATTACCTTACCTGGCTGATGATAGTTGTGCCATATTGTGTTAATTTGGTGTAGGCTAGTTGCCCAAACGTTTGTTGTGTCAATGTTGCTTTCCTATTATCTGACTTGGCCAATGATAGGAATGCTAGTGTGATAATTTGGTGCAGGCTGCTGAAGATAAGAAGACAAACTCTGAAAACAGCAAGACAACCCCATTGTTTCTTTCCAATAAATCTAGGCCAGGTAATATGCCAATAACTCATGATTAATCTGTTTGGTTCCCCTCCTAATTTATGTTATGATGCAGTGGTCGAGACACTCTCCACTATCAATAATAAAAGCCTGCCAAAATCGCCATCTGAATCTGTTCAGTATCCTCTGTCTCGAATACAACGGAAAAAATGTATGTTTGTGAACCAATTAATGGCTGAATCAACAATTGATCAATGTTTTCACAGACAGTGTAGCAAAGCAGCAAGAACTTGCCCACATGCTTATGGGCGTCATCCGTGCTGAGGTTGCAGATTGTGACGTTGTAGATCGTTAGGTTCTGTTCATTTATTTGCACTGGCATCAATCTTTGATTGCCCAGTGGATGAATTTCCTGTAATATATGTTGGATGTGCAACATTTTCCCCTGTATGTCGTACCTTTGCTTGATCAGTTTTGGTCCTGTGCATAATTGCTCATCATAATGGGCTCAAATTATCCAATTTGGCCTAAAGATATGTACGAACTTTAGTGGGCCCATCAAGTTAATGGGCCGTTACTAGGCCGAAAGTTCATGGTCGACCCTCTTACCTCCCGGGTCGTTAACAGGCCGACATCGAAGCGGGCAACAGGTGGGCCCAATTGATTTCACGGGTCATTAATAGGTCGTTACTAAGTTTGGGCTACATATGGGCCAACTATACTATGGGCCTTTAGCAGGCCGAAAGAGACAGCGGGCTTGTACTGGACCATGAAGAGCATGGGCCGCTAAGAGACCGAAAGTCAGGTCGTATTGTAAATGGCCCAACTGTGTTGTGGGCCTTTAGTAGGCCGAAAGAGAAACCGGGCTGGTATTGGACCATGAAGGGCATGTGCCGTTAAAAGGCCAAAACTCAGGTCCGACTACAAATGGCCCAACTCATTTATGGTCCGTTAACAGGCTAAAAGGCACACAGGGCCGGGAATTGGCCCAGCACTTAAATGGGTTGCTAAAAGGCCAAAACTCAGGTCCGACTACAAATGGTCCAACTGATTTATGGGCCATCAACAGGCTAAAAGAGACACCGGGCCGGAAATTGGCCCAACACTTAAATGGGTTGCTAAAAGGCCGAAACTCAGGTCCGACTACAAATGGCCCAACTGATTATGGGCCGTCAACAGGCTGAAAGACACACCGGGCCGGAAATTAGCCCAACATTTAAATGGGTTGCTAAAAGGACGAAAGATGTACATCCTGAAAATTGGCCCATCCATTGAATGGGCCGTTAACAGGCCGAAATCTCATCGGGCCGATATTGAGCCCAAATATATAGCGGGCTGTTAACGGGCTTGAACTGATGATGGTCTGCAATGGTGTCAAATATTTAACGGGTCATTGACGGGCCGAATTGGCACATCTCATATGGATCATGGGCTTAAATGGACCTAACACAAGTAGGCCTTATATGGGCCGTCCTGTTAATTTTTACTGGGCCGGCCTTTTTGACCGGAATGGGCAACTATTGGGCCATGCCACGTGTCAACCTATCATAGGCGCCTCTCGTCCAATGAGTGGATGACATCTGCCCAACGGTGAGGCAACACATGTTTCCTTCGGCCAATGATGATTTTACACGCGGAAAAGCCCCTTTGGTCCTGGCTGTTAACGGGTTATCGGATCCAAAACCGGACCCGATGGCTTAACGGCGTTCCGTTACGGTGGATGCCACGTGTCGGTCACCCTTGACGAAAGCCCTTCTGTGACGCGCAATTTATCGTCATGGAAGTGGACACTTCCGTGATGATAATTTTGGTAATGTCATGAAACACTTCTACGACAACACATGTATGACTATCTTGATTCTATCATAAAATCATCATGGATGTACATGCATGACAAAAAACGCGACCTACTGTCAAACACGTATCATCACGGAAGTGTATTTTCTTGTAGTGGAAGTGGTGCAAGATGAAGCCGATGAGTTTGCAATGAATGAAGATGAAGAACCTCGTGAGCTTTACCGGAGATTAACCACTCTCGTGGTCTTACTCCGAGATCATGGGAGCAAGGATATGGATGACAATTGGATCAAGCGCAAGTTCCTCAAGGCCATGATGCCCTACCACAAGGCCATGTCCTCCGTCATCCATCAAAGGCCAGACTTCCATACCTTGTCCTCAAGTGAAGTGTTGGATGAGTTTGTGGCAATGAGGATCTTGGACAAGACCGCCGACAATGCGGTGTTGCGTTCTCAAAGAGCAAAGAAGCCCAACCTTGCTTTGAAGGCCAAGTTTTGTGTGGAAGAAGAAATGAAGAGGAAGAAGAGGAGAACAACCCCGAAGATACGAAATATGAGTACCATGAGCACATGGCTCTTGCTTCAAGGCAATTTTGGAGCAAGAAGAACACAAGGCCCAACTTCAACAAGAATAACTCAAGTGGCTTCAAGGGCAAGCAATGTGTGAGAACATGCTACAATTGTGGCAATGTGAGCCATTTTGGTGCGGAGTGCCCTTACGAGAAGCGGGAAGACAATGGTGGCAAGCTCATCCAAAAAGACAAAGCCAAGTCCTTCCTCAACAAGAACAACTTCACCAACAAGACTCCGACCAAAGGGCTGGTGGCACAAGAAGAATACAATGAGGATGATGATGACGATGAAGATAGTGAAGCCATGGCCATGGCCTCCGTTGCCATTGCCACAACTCCACGGGTGTCTCTCTTTGATTCACCCAATGAGAACATCACCGCCAAGTGCCTCATGGCTAAAGCCACCAACAAGGTAACCCCCAACATCAAAACCACCATCATTACTAATCCTTCCTTGACGGATTGCATTGATGAAAGTGAGGGGTCTAATGAGGAAGTTAATGAATTTGAGTCCTTTATGAGTAAGCTCAAGGGAAAATCCAAGAAGCACTTCGTTGCTCTCTTGGACAACTTGGTGAATCCAATGACATGATCGAAGCTCATGAAGAAACCATCTCTCAGATGGAAGGACATAGTCATGACTATGCCGATGAGATATCAGATCTCTCTAATGCACTTCAGGAAGAGCGTGTTCATCATTTGGCTCTTGAGGAGTCACACAATGATGACCATGCTAAATTAAAGAAAGATCTTGATCATGCTCTTGTTGTATCTCGTGTGCTCATTTCCGAGAAGGCTAAACTTGGGGTTGACCATGCTAGACTCAAGGAGGAGTTTGAGATACTTGAAAAGGCTCACAAAGTCTTGAAGGGTGCCCATACTAGCCTCAAGGAGTCTCATGATCAACTCCAAGTGAAGCTAACCAAGGAGAAAGCCACTTTTCCTCATATGGTATTAATTGATAATGCAAATGCTACTAACCCGTGTTGTGAGCATGCATCTTGTCGACGAGAATGCCAAGTTGAAGGAGCAACTTGAGAAAGGTCTTATGTCTTGCATACAAGGTGAGAAGAACCTCAATGACCTTTCGAGAAATCAAAAGGAAGTTGTGGCCAAGGAGGGAGTTGGGTTCGCACCCAAGTCCAAGAGCAAGAAGAAGAACGACAAGATCAAACGACCTCCTCCTCTCAAGGAAACTTTTGTGAAGGAGGGAGAGGGTGCTCCAAAGGAGAAGAAGAACAATGTGAAGGGTGGTGATGTCAAAAAGGGCAATGTCACCCCTTCCAACAAAGCCGGCGAATTTAACCCTTCTTATGTGTTGTGTCATGCTAATGATTGGTATGTTTATGCCAAATTTGTTGGTTCTCCTGATGAGTACATTGAATGGTCTATTTGGGTTCCTAAGACCCTTGTTACTAACATCAAAGAACCCATTAAAAAATGGGTACCTAAAAAAACATTGATCTCTTGTAGGTGTTTGCTTCCGGTGGGGGATCATGGTTGCTCGATAGCGGAGCCACAAATCATATGACCGGAAGCAAGGACTTGGTGGTGGATGTGCACAAGATCCCATCTATGCCCACCAACGTCGAGTGGGGTGATGCCTCGT
Source organism: Triticum aestivum (assembly GCF_018294505.1). NCBI lineage: Eukaryota > Viridiplantae > Streptophyta > Magnoliopsida > Poales > Poaceae > Triticum > Triticum aestivum. The sequence continues at coordinate 520,174,902 of NC_057801.1, forward strand.
CTCCTAAGGTATTGGGTCTTGGCAAGGTTGTCATTTCTCATGATCTCACGATCGAGAAAGTCATGCTTGTTGAGTCCCTTGCATACAATCTACTTTCCGTTTGTCAACTTGCACTCATGGGCTTTGCTACATTCTTTGATATTGATACTGTGGCCCTCTTGTGGAGCAAGACTCTTAAAGTAGCCTTTGTTGGGCATGTCGAGAACGGTCTTTATGTGATTAACTTTTCGGAGCGACCCACTAAGACCGCGACATGCCTAATGGCTAAAGTTGATGTGGGATGGCTTTGGCATCGCCGTATATCCCATATCAATATGAGATCTTTGCAAAGTCTTCTCAAGGGGGACCATGTCCGTGGACTAACAAATTTTAGTTTTGCAAAAGATCGTGCTTGCAGTGCTTGTATTGAAGGAAAGTTACATGAGAAGGCTCACCCTCCCATGACTATCATCTACTCGAAGAGACCCTTGGAGCTCCTTTGCATGGATCTCTTTGGGCTTCCATCCTTTGATAGTCTTAGGGGTAGAAAGTATTGCTTGGTAATTGTCGATGATTACTCAAGGTACACTTGAGTATATTTCTTCAAGAGGAAGAGTGGAACTCAACAAACTGTCATTAACTTTGCAAATGAAGCTCAATGTCAACACGATGCAAAGATCTTGACAACAAGAAGTGATAATGGCACCAAGTTCAATAAGTACACCTTGGATGAGTTTCTTAGTGATGAGGGGATCAAGCATCAATATTCTGCACCATACACCCCTCAACAAAATGGTGTCGCGAAGAGGAAGAATCGGGTGTTGATGGATGCGGAAAGGACCATGATGGCGGAGTTCAAGTCTCCTTACAACTTCTGGGCCGAAGCCATCAACACCGCATGGCATGCATCCAATCGGCTCTATCTCCGCAAAGGCTTGAGCAAGACTCCGTATGAAATACTCATCGGTAACAAGCCCAACCTCAAGTACTTCCGGGTGTTCGGGTGTAAGTGCTTCATTCTCAAGAAAGGTGTTCGTTTGTCTAAATTCAAGGCTAGAGCTCATGATGGCATATTTGTTGGTTATGCTACAAACTCTCATGCTTACCGTGTCCTCAACAAGTCCACGGGACTCATTGAGGAGATGTGTAATGTAGAGTTTGACGAGAATAACGGCTCCCAAGTGGAGCAAAGTGGTACTTGTAATGTAGGTGATGAAATTCCTCCCCAAGCCATAAGAAGAATGGGTGTTGGTCATATCCTACCCATTGAGGAACCCCTTGTGGACGAAGGAGAAGGACAATGCTCCACTCAAGTGGAGCCATCACCAACCCAAGACCCACACGCTTCCGAAGAACAAAGTGAAGTCCCTCAACCACGTGAACAAGATCAAGGGCAAGATCAACCTCAAGATGGTGGTGAGCTACCAAGTGATGCCCAAGGTCAAGTTCAAAATCAAGAGCAAGCTCAAGATCAAGAACAAGCTCAAGATGTCGCTCAAGATGATCAAGTTTCCACTCCTCTTTTCACACCCGAGGAGGAATTAGAGCGTTATGCCGCTAAGATTGCTTCCAAGCTCAGAACCAAAGGTCATCTCATGGAGAATTTGGTTGGAAGCCTAAGAAAGGGGGCAAGCACTCGTAGACAATTAGCAAACTATTGTGAACATCACACGTTTGTGTCGGCGTTCTGGGAACGGGGGTACCCAGACTTGCCTGCCTGCGGCCTGTGGCGTGGCTCGAGGAGTGGCCCAGTACGGCCCATCTTCATCAACATATGCTCAAGACCCTCGCGGGGTGAACGACAGGAGGCTTCCTCGGGCACAGCCTCGTCAGGTTGGCTCGCGAGGAGGCGGAGAGATCGAGGCGGGGTACCTCGCGAGGTGCTCGTGACGCAAGCCATGACGACCAAGGCCAGGCGGGCGCTAGGCGGGCGCCGGCCTGTGCAGAGTCCTTGTTTCCTCTTTGGTGCAAAGGGGGCAAGCGCAAGCGAGAGTATCAACCAAAGGCAACCATTTCGGTGCAACAAGACCAAGACCGGCAGGACGGCAGGATGGAGGTCATCATGGAGCCCAAGCCGGCGTCATCGTCAGGGTCTTTTGCAGGCGAGGAACAACTTTAGTCAGGATAAGTGTACTAGATGTTCTCCTTCAAAATGGCCAATTGTTGGCGCCCTTCCAGCTCAATATTTGGGAAGAGGCCCAGGGCCTCCCTCTATAAATAGAGGTAGCCACCCCCGGGGTAAAGGCATCAAAAAGAGAGGCATCAAAAAGAGAGGGGTCAAAAAGAGAGGCATCTGAAAGAGAGGCATATGAAGAGAGGCATCGGAAAGAGAGAGAGATCAACACCAGAGAGAGAGAGAGAGAGAGAGAGAGGCGACTGAACTTCCCTAGCAGTTCATCGCACCAGCCAAGAACAGACCCTCGCGAGGCTGTTCTTCCCTTGTATTGTTCATCATCAGCCCCAGAGGCAATCCACCACACCACACACTGGAGTAGGGTATTACACCACAATGGTGGCCTGAACCAGTATAAATCTCATGTCCTCTATATTGTTTTTCGTGTAGTTTTAGATCCTTGCGAGGCGGTGAGACATGGGTAGGCAGGGGGTGTGATCTCCGCGTGCACCCCAGACTTCGAACCTTGAGTGTCTGCCGGAACCCAAAATCCGACATTTGGCGCGCCAGGTAGGGGTGCACCGGAATCCACCTTCCGCCGCCTCGTGTTTCGCCGCCCGTCGCATCCATGTGAGACGCTCGTCGAGCCCGCGCCGAGCGTCGGGCCGCTCTCGCCACTCGCGTCGCCCAGACGGCCCCCGTCTGCGGGCGCGCCTGCCGTTCCCTGTCGCCTGCCGTCAACGCCGCCACCGGCCCGGCGGGGAACGAGCAACAGGCATCGTCCCTGCATCCTTCAGTGCGGCTATAAGGCCGCACGGCCACAACGACGCTAACCCCAGCCGGTTCCTCGTCGCACGCCCGTCGCGCCCCTGTGGACGTGCACGTCGCGCTACTCCTAGCGCGGGAGCTCCTGCACTACCGTCCCGTCGACGACCTCTACGACGAGTGGCTCGCCCGCATCGCCAAGCTCGTCAGCGCCGCTGGGGGCTCCCCTGCGCCATCCCTCTCGCTGCACCACGCCCAGCCCTGCGCAGGCGACGAAGCTCCGGGAGCGCCTCAGCCGCCTCCCCCTCAAGAAGGCGCCTTGGCCTCAAGACGCGTGGTCCCTGGGCGGAACCCATTCCATCCGGCGCCAACACAGCAAGAGAAGAGCTCCCAAGAGATCCCTCGCCCCCAAGAAGCCGCCCGTGTGCTCCCCGCACCGGCCCGGCACGGGCGCGCTCCCACTCCAGCGCATCAAGACCATGTGCTGCACCTGGAGGCAGCGCACAAGGACTTCCAAGATCAAGCTCTCCGTCACCCAAGACCTCCCGCGGCCACAGCAGGCTATTGTGCCTTCACCGCCGAGCTGCACAGCGTGGCCTGGCCGGGCAAGTACAAGCCAGACCTGCCCCCACGCTACAATAGCACGGCTGACCCTGCGGAGTTCCTCCAGCTCTATGAGCTGGGCATCAAAGCCGCCAACGGGGACGAGAAGGTCATGGCAAACTGGTTCCCCATGGCGCTCAAGGACGGCGCCCGCACCTGGCTCCTGAACCTGGCTCCTGGCACGATATCCTCCTGGGATGAGATGCGCACCCGGTTCATCGCCAACTTCCAAGGTACCCGCGACCGGCCCCCGGCCATGAGCGACTTGCGCCGCATCAAGAAGTAACCGGGAGAGACCCTGCAGAAGTTCATCCAGCGCTTCAACAGCGCTCGCCTTAAGATCCCCAAGGTGTCTGAGGAGGCCATCATCTCGGCCTTCTCTGACAGCGTGCGTGACGTCAAGATGAAGGAGGAGCTCGCGATTCATGAGGTCCTGTGCACCTCCCTGGAGCTGTTCAACCTGGTGACCAAGTGCACTAGGGCCAAGGAAGGGCGCCTTTCCCTCCTTGAGCTGCTAGTTGTTGACCCAGAAGAGAAGAAGCCCAAGGCCAAGGACGTGAAGTGCAAGGGGGCCGCCGTGCTTGCAGCAAAGCCGGACACCAAGCGAGGCAGAGATCAGCCTAAGTCATCCAAGGGCAGCCGGTACTGCATGTCCCACGACCTCCACACCCACAACACCAACAAATGCCAAGAACTCAGGGCCGTGCGAGATGTGCGTACCGGCCGACGCCCCGAGCGCAGCGACCGGGGCTATGGTCGAGGAGCAGGAAGAGGTGGAGGACGATGGGAAGACCGTGGCCCTCGCCAAGGGTGGCGCGACTGACCTCGCGAGGACCGCTGGCAGGACCAGCCTCGTGAGGGAGGTTGGAGGGACCCTCCTCGTGACGGAGGTTTGAGGGATCAGCCTCGCGAGGATCGCCCGCAAGGCAACGCAGGCCTCCCTCCTCTGCCACCGCAGCCGAGGAGGAATGAAGACCATCATCAGGATGAGGGGGCTGGAGGCTTCCAGGAGCCGCGCGCAATCGCTTGCATCTTGGGCGGCGCTCAAGCCCCGGCCTCTCAGCGAATCTTCAAGCAGTTTGCTCGCGAGGTGAATGCAGTCCTCCCCAAGCTTGAGGCCACGCACCCTCTCAGGTGGTCAACGTGCGCTATAATGTTCAGTTCAGCGGATCAGCTCAAGTGCGCGGCCACAACCGGAGTCCTCCCGATGCTTTGTTCCCCAATCATCAGCAATGTGCAAGTCACCAGGACCCTCATCGATGGCGGAGCAGGGCTCAATGTCCTACTCGTCGAGACGTTCAACAATCTCCAAGTGCCCTACAATCAGTGCAGCCGACCAAGCCTTTCTCAGGAGTTACTGATGGTTCCACGGTTCCGATAGGGCAGGTCCGCCTTCCTGTTACCTTCGGGAAGAGCAACAACTACCGCACCGAGCTCATTGACTTCGATGTCGCTCACATCCGCCTGCCGTACAATGCAATCCTCGGGTACCCAGCCCTGGCCAAGTTCATGGCCATGACCCATCATGGCTACAATGTCCTCAAGATGCCAGGAAGCGGTGGAGTCATCACGGTGCCGTGTGAAGAGAGAGACGTTGTGTGTTCTCTAGAACATGCTTTCCAAGCCGCATCAATTGAAAAAGACCCAGATCACAGGAGTGGGAGGCTTCCCGAGGCTGCCCCTAAGAAGAAGAAGACATCGCCTGGCCGACCCCTCGGGAGGCATGCCCCTCAGGGTCCGTGCCTGTTCAGGGGGCACCTCCTTCTGTCGCATAGGAAGGCGCGCCCGGCGCCCTCCTCGAGCAAGGCTCGGGGGCCTCCTGGAGGGCCATCGACTTTGCGAGGATCACGAGGGAGGCGCTCGGGCACCACTTGGAGGCGTGCTTCAAAGCATGTTTCCCTCAGGAAGGAGCAAGGCAAGGAGGGCCAAACCCTCAGGAGTTCGTCATCGAGATCATTCAGGAGATGCAGGAGTCAAGAATCATGAGTGGCAGCCGCCGCTTACCCGCCGCAGCTCCCCATCCAGGCGAGGATGGCGTGTTGCGTGTCTGCATCGACATACCAGGATTCAACCGAGCCGCCTCTCAGGAGCGCCTCTGGCCCTCACGCATGGGACGCTGCGAAGGCCCACCCCACAGCTATGTTCGCATGCCTTACGGCCTGCCGAACGCAGCTGCTGTGCGTCAGCGCCTCATGAGGAGCATCCTGGAGGCTCAAGTGGCCAGGCATTCCATAGTCCTGGCAGAGATGGAGATGGTCCGCGAGGAGCCACCAGAGCCTCCATAGCCTCGAGAGGCCCCTGGGCATGGGGGCTCGTGAAGATCGTTTCCCGCAGCGCACGCCGTCCGCTACTTCAGCACCCCTTCATCTTCAACATCACCAGGTGATATCCATCAAGTTTCATTTTTAGCTGGGAGTGGCCCCCAGGGCTGCATCATTTCCAGGCCGCGTGGGTCCGTCCCTGTGGCGTGTATTCCCTTTGATTCATGTTTTAGCTTACTTTATTGGGGGCGCCCCTCGGGCTGCATTATCCCCAAGCCGCTCGGGCCAGACCAGGCGGTGTTCACCTTTTTCTGCACCTATCTAAATGGATTCGCTCCTTCATGGTTAACGTGCTTGACTTAATCGCCCGCTCGATTGACACCAACTGATGGAGCTGCTCCCTCACGGCACGACGCTTGCGCATGGGTCTGTCCCTACAACGTCGACAAACCTGGATGGCTGAGCTCTGGCCGCGGCAACCCCGCAGGGCGCCACCTCACCAAGCCTTCAGTGCCTCGTCACCCTCCCAGAGCAACCAGCAGCTGGTCGACAATTGTAATGGCAATACTCTCGTTTTCTTTGTGATGAACTCGCAGGATCGCTTTAAGGAGCAGCATCGGGCGAGGCCTCCGCAGCGTCTCCTTCGCTCTCGCCCGTGCGAACCGCTTGCGCGTTAAAAGGGGGGTACCTGAGCATCGCGACTCATGGACTCTTACTGGCTCTCCAGACCTCACCTCCTGGCCTTGACCACGGCATCACGACCTGGCATACCAGCGATGGCTAAGCTCGCTCGAGGGTCGGGACCTGAGGACGTAGAGCATGAGGGGGAGCAAAGTCGAGAGGGAAGAGGAACGTGGGGACCTCGCCAGGCAACTCCTCAACTGCCAACGCGCGGGCCTGGCGCCACGCCAAGGAGTGGCTTCTGACCCCCGAGATAAGTCACCCTCCGGAAATGCTAGCTATCGCAGCACCGACCTCACACTTAATGCAATCCCGTTTTGGCAACGTCTTGCTCCTTTCTCACCGAATGATGGCTTCTTGAGCGCTAAAGGGGACCTCCTGAGCATCGCGACTCAGGGGCTCTTACTGGACCCCGGGCCGCTCACCTCCTGGCCTTGACCATGGCATCGCGACCTGGCATACCAGCGACGGCTGAAGCCGCCTTGGGACCGGGACCTGTCAGCGCAGAGCGTCAAGTCCTCGCGAGGTTCGAAAGGAGGAACTAAGCTAAGACGGAATGAGCATCCCTCACTGCTTCACGATAAGGATCATATTAACAAATGGAACAACAAGCACCTTACAAACCCCCGCGGGGTGTGTTCTTCGATTCCTCGTAGGGAACAAAAGGAGAAAATCCTAAAGAGTGCTAACTACGCGCGTCTCCGCAAGAGACGCCATCATCAATAGTGGGCCGTCAGCCACCAGCGCCAACCCCATACAGATCAGTGGCAACGGCGGCCTGACGAGCCCGCCCTGCTCCGACAGTGACACAAGCTCGGGGGCTCATAGTTGTCGTCGCTCGTCTCCGGAGTCGCGAAGAGCTCGGCGGAGTCACTGGATCCTCCGATGCCTCCGCTGCCTGAGGAGCTGCTGGGGAAGCGATCGACAAGCCTAGTCCTCGCCACGGCAGGGCTCCGACCGCCTCTCTCAGGGCATCACTCCAGTCGTCATCCCTCCGCGTTGAAGACCTTGAAGAACATCAGGGAGGCGCCGTCATACTCGAGGTGGATTACGAGGGAGCCACCCGTCTTGCCGACCCGGGTGATCTCGCCTCAGCCACGGGTCAGATAGACCCTGCCCGGAGCGACGACCTCGACCTCTGCTTGAGTTGCAGGGGTGCTGCAGTCAGCATGCTGCAGCCAAAGCTCGATAGGCCCCCTCGGCGGGATCTCAAAGGCGAAGGAAGGAGGGAGGCGAATCCAAGACCGAGGAGGCATGGCGGCGTGAAGCACAAGCTCGCAAGAAGAGCCCTCGGCGTGAACTCCAGGAGGAACGACGCACACTGCCGTGATCCGCCGGCAGCGACGGCGCCTCTGGCGGTGCCGCTCGGCGCCTACGCCTACAGGATCCTCGATCCGGGTGTAACGGGGCAATCGGAATCCCAGCGGCGGCCGCTCGAACCACGGCCTAGACACCTCCTGTCAAGCACCCCCTTCCCCGTGGACGAGCCATTTTTTTGAAGGGAGCGGGATGGGACCCTCTCGGGGGACGTTCCCCTTCTCTTCGGCAGAAAACCAACAGATCGGTGCCATTGGCACAGGAAGGGGCAAGGACAAAGAAGTAGACGGAGAATAACAGGAGGATATGGACTGAAGGGGCTTGCGCCGTTCCGTACATATAGCCGAGGGAGGCCAACCGTCAGCCTCCACGATCGCAGGTAATCATGACCCGTTTTGCATGCAGGGACTTGTCAATTCGTGCAGTTGCTGAGGCGTCGTGGGGAGCAAGGACGCCCAGGTCCAATCAACCGGCATGCGGCGCCCAAGGCCGCATGCTGTTGGGGCCTGCGGCGCTTCACACTTGCCCCTTCGCTTCTCTGCTAAGCCAAGTCCAGGCGCGCCTTGGGCCCGGGGGCTACTATCGGTGTTCTGGGAACAAGGGTACCCAAACTTGCCTACCTGCGGCCTGCGGCATGGCTCCAGGAGTGGCCCAGTATGGCCCATCTTCATCAACATATGCTCAAGACCCTCACGAGGGGCCAAGCCTCGCGAGGCGGATGACAGGAGGCTTCCTCGGGCACGGCCTCGTCAGGTTGGCTTGCGAGGAGGTGGAGAGATCAAGGCGGGGTACCTCGCGAGGTGCTCATGACGCAAGCCATGACGACCAAGGCCAGGCGGGCGCCAGGCGGGCGCCGGCCTGCGCAGAGTCCTTGTTTCCTCTTTGGTGCAAAGGGGGCAAGCGCAGGCGAGAGTATCAACCAAAGGCAACCATTTCGGTGCAACAAGACCAAGACCGGCAGGACGACAGGATGGAGGTCATCGTGGAGCCCAAGCCGGCGTCATCGTCAGGGTCTTTTGCAGGCGAGGACCAACTTTAGTCAGGATAAGTGTACTAGATGTTCCCCTTCAAAATGGCCAATTGTTGGCGCCCTTCCCGCTCAATATTTGGGAAGAGGCCCAGGGCCTCCCTCTATAAATAGAGCTAGCCACCCCCAGGGTAGAGGCATCAAAAAGAGAGGCATCAAAAAGAGAGGCATCAAAATGAGAGGCATCTAAAAGAGAGGCATCTGAAGAGAGGCATTGGAAAGAGAGAGAGAGATCAACACCAGAGAGAGAGAGAGAGGCGACTGAACTTCCCTAGCAGTTCATCGCACCAGCCAAGAACAGACCCTCGCGAGGCTGTTCTTCCCTTGTACTGTTCATCATCAGCCCCAGAGGTAATCCACCACACCACACACTGGAGTAGGGTATTACACCACAATGGTGGCCTGAACCAGTATAAATCTCGTGTCCTCTGTATTGTTTTTCGTGTAGTTTTAGATCCTTGTGAGGCGGTGAGACATGGGTAGGCAGGGGGTGTGATCTCCGCGTGCACCCCAGAGTTCGAACCTTGAGGGTCTGCCGGAACCCGAAATCCGACAGTTTATTTGTTGTGTCGAACCCCAAAAGGTCTATGAGGCGCTCAAGGTTCCGGATTGGCTCAATGCCATGCATGAAGAAATCAACAACTTCGAGCATAACCAAGTGTGGAAATTAGTGCCAAGGCCAACCGGGAATCATATGTCATTGGAACCAAGTTGATATTCAAGAACAAGCAAGATGCTCATGGAATCATTGTTCTCAACAAGGCTTGTTTGGTGGCACAAGGCTACTCCCAAGTCGAGGGTATCGACTATGGTGAAACCTTTGTTCCCGTTGCTCGCCTTGAATCTATTCGTATGTTGATTGCTTATGCTTCTCATCGTAATTTCAAGTTGCAACAAATGGATGTGAAGAGTGATTTTCTTAATGGTCCCATTAATGAGTTGGTGTATGTCAAACAACCCCCGGGGTTCGAGGATCCCTATTTCCCCGATCATGTGTACCAACTCAACAAGGCACTCTATGGCCTAAAACAAGCCCCACGTGCGTGGTATGAGCATCTTACTGAGTTGTTGCAAGATCATGGGTTCGAAATTGGGAAAATCGACCCCACTCTTTTTACTAAGAAGGTCAAAGGGGAGTTGTTTGTTTGTCAATTATATGTTGATGATATTATCTTTGGTTCCCCTAACAAAGCTTTCAATGGGAATTTGCCGCTCTCATGACCTCAAAGTTCAAGATGTCTATGATGGGATAGTTGAAGTTCTTTCTCTGATTCGAAATGAAGCAAAGAAGAGAAGGAACCTTCATCAACCAAGCCAAATACACTCAAGACATGCTCAAGATATTCAAGCTAAGTGATGTCAAGCCGACTTCCACTCCAATGCCCGTCAAATGCCAACTTGACATAGATCCCAATGGTAAAGCGGTGGATCAAAAGGTATATCACTCCATGATTGGCTCCCTGCTTTACCTTTGTGCATCTAGACCGGATATCATGCTGAGTGTGGGAATTTGTGCACGGTTTCAAGCCGCACCTAAGGAAAGTCACTTTGTGGCGGTCAAGCGAATCTTTCAATATTTGGCTCATACCCCAAACTTTGGCTTATGGTACCCAAGAGGAGCCAACTTTGATCTTTTGGGCTATATAGACTCGGATTGGGCGGGAGACAAAGTGGATAGGAAGTCCACCTCCGGAGGGTGCCAATTGCTTGGTTGCTCTTTAGTGAGTTGGTCTTCTAAGAAACAAAGTTCTGTATCTCTCTCTCCACTGAAGTAGAGTATGTGGCTGCCAGTAGTTGATGTGCTCAACTTCTATGGATGAGGCAAACTTTGAAGGATTACGGTGTCACTTGTGACGAAGTGCCTCTTTGGTGTGACAATGAAAGTGCCATCAAGATCTCTCTCAACATGGTGCAACACTTCAAGACGAAGCATATTGAGATTTGGTATCACTTCATCCGGGATCGCATTAGGTGAGGGGAGATCAAGCTCAAGTATGTCAACACTCATGATAACCTTGCAGATATTTTTGCGAAACCCTTGGATGAAGCAAGATTTCCCGAGTTAAGGCATGAGATAAATATCATTGATTCGAGCAATGTAGCTTGAACCCTTGCACACCCTACCATACTCAACGTGATATCTTATTTAGGTGTAGGCATGGGCATAGGAGGAGTGTTGATTGTCAATGAACTCTCCCTCTCCCCATTATGCATAAATTGATCAACTCTTTCACATTAGCCATTTTTATGGTACTTGTGCTTCAAAGGCGAGTTTTGGTCATGGGCCCAAGGATAATTCTTCGCGGCGCCATACCATTTGCTCAAACATAGGTGGATCTGGCCACCGCCCTTGCGCAAAGGTAGTTTCTTTTGTGTGTTTCATTTTCCCTTGCTTTTTGGTTCTCCTAGATGTTTGAATTCTCTAAAGAGTGGATTTTATTTGTTTGCTTCTTGCACTCTTGAGAGTCTTCATCATCATAATACAGTGTCGTTCTTCCATCCTAAGCCTTTCTCATCCCAAGCCATCTTCCCAAGGTACACAACTTTGAACTCTTTGTGCATGGGCTGGTAGAACTTGGCGGTACATCCGGTGGTCAGAGCGATTCTACCGTTCTGCCACTAGGTTGGGCAGTCCCAGCGGTACTTCCGGTCGGGTATGAGCGGTTCTACCGCTCCTACCTGCACCTGTACCCTTCGCCGGTACTACCGGTATTTGGAAGCGGTACTACGGCTACTTCTGGAGCAGAAGTACCGCTCTCAAACACCGGCTAGCTACAGGAGCGGTACTACCTCTTTTCGGAGCGATACTACCGGCTGACAGCTGGGCGCCTTGATACGTCTCCATCATATCGACTTTTCCAAACACTTTTGCCCTTGTTTTGGACTCTAACTTGCATGATTTGAATGGAACTAACCCGGACTGACGCTGTTTTCAGCAGAATTGCCATGGTGTTATTTTTATGCAGAAATAGAAGTTCTTAGAATGACCTAAAACTTCACGGAGAATATTTTTGGAATTAATAAAAAATACTGGCGAAAGAATCAACACCAGGGGGCCCACACCCTGTCCACGAGGGTGGGGGACGCGCCCACCCCCCTGGGGTGCACCCCCTGCCTCGTGGCCCCCCTGGAGCTCCAACGACCTCAACTCCAACTCTATATATTCATGTTCGGGGAGAAAAAATCAGAGAGAAGGATTCATCGTGTTTTATGATACGGAGCGGCCGCCAAGACCTAATCTCTCTCGGGAGGGCTAATCTGGAGTCTGTTCGGGGCTCCAGAGAGGGGAATCTGTCGCCGTCGTCATCATCAACCTTCTTCCATCACCAATTTCATGATGCTCATCGCCGTGTGTGAGTAATTCCATCGTAGGCTTGCTGGACGGTGATGGGTTGGGTGAGATTTACCATGTAATCGAGTTAGTTTTGCTAGGGTTTGATCCCTAGTATCCATTATGTTCTGAGATTGATGTTGCTATGACTTTGCTATGCTTAATGCTTGTCACTAGGGCCCGAGTGCCGTGATTTCAGATCTGAACCTATTATGTTTTCATGAATATATGTGAGTTCTTGATCCTATCTTGCAAGTCAATAGTCACCTACTATGTGTTATGATCCGGCAACCCTGAAGTGACAATAATCGAGACCACTCCCGGTGGTCACCTTAGTTTGAGGAGTTCATGTATTCACTAAGTGTTAATGCTTCGGTCCGGTACTCTATTAAAAGGAGGCCTTAATATACGTTAGTTTCCAATAGGACCCCACTGCCATGGGAGGGTAGGACAAAAGATGTCATGCAAGTTGTTTTCCATAAGCACGTATGACTATATTCGGAATACATGCCTACATTACATTGATGAACTGGAGCTAGTTCTGTGTCACCCTATATTATAACTATTGCATGAGGAATCGCATCCGACATAATTATCCATCACTGATCCATGCCTATGAGCTTTTAACGTATTGATCTTTGCTTAGTTACTTTACCGTTGCTACTGTTACAATTACTACAAAACTGCTACTGTTACTTTTGCCACTGTTACCATTACTTCCATATTACTTTGCTACTAAATACTTTGATGCAGATATTAAGTTTTCCTGGTGTGGTTGAATTGACAACTCAACTTCTAATACTTGGGAATATTCTTTGGCTCCCCTTGTGTCGAACCAATAAATTTGGGTTGAATACTCTACCCTCGAAAACTGTTGCGATCCCCTATACTTGTGGGTTATCAAGACTATTTTTTGGCGCCGTTGCCGGGGAGCATAGCTCTATTCTTTGAGTCACTTGGCATTTATATCTGTTGATCACTATGAGGAACTTGAAAGATGAAGGAACCAAGAACTTCCCCTCAACTACGAGGGGAGGTAAGGAACTGCCATCTAGCTCTGCACTTGATTCACCTTCTGTTTTGAGTAAACTTGCGACACCTGCACCTGCTATTGATTCTGATATGTCGCTTGTTATTCATGATGCCACTTCTGCTATGCATGATGCTTATGATGAAACTACTTCTATGCTTGATAATAATGTGCCATTAGGTGAATTCCTTGATGAACAACTTGCTAGGGTTAGAAAGAATGAAATTATTGAAACTAATAATAGTGATGAAAGTGATGATGAAGATTCTCCCTCTAGATATGAATTGCCTGATGTACCTGAGGGTTATGTTATGGATGAAGAAACTGCTAGAGACCTTTTTGCTTGCAAAGATAGATATGATCTTAAGAAACTGTTAGTTAAGGTGAAAGAGAAGTCTTTGAATGCTAGAATGAAATATGACCCTGCTTTTGCTACTTCACATATCTGTATTTCTGATAAGAATTATGATTTCTCTGTCGATTCTGAGTTAATTACTTTGGTTGAATCTGATCCTTTTTATGGCTATGAATCTGAAACTGTTGTGGCACATCTTACTAAATTGAATGATATAGCCACCCTATTCACTCGTGAGGAAAAATTCGTTACAACTATATCCTTAAGCTATTTCCATTCTCACTAAAGGGTGATGCTAAAACATGGTTTAATTCTCTTGATCCTGGTTGTGTGTGTAGTCCCCAGGATATGATGTATTACTTCTCTGCTAAATATTTCCCCGCTCATAAGAAACAAGTTGCCTTAAGGGAAATATATATTTTTGTGCAAATTGAAGAAGAGAGTCTCCCAAAATCTTGGGGGAGGCTTCTCCAATTACTTAATGCTTTGCCTAATCATCCTCTCAAGAAAAATGAAATACTTCATATCTTTTATAATGGACTAACCGATGCTTCCAGAGACCACCTGGATAGTTGTGCTGGTTGGGTTTTCAGGGAAAGAACTGTTGATCAAGCTGAATTGTTATTGAATAATATGTTGACTAATGAAAACAATTGGACACTTCCTAAACCAACTCCTAAGCCAACTCCGAAGAAAAAGGGTATTCTATTTCTTAGTCCTAAAGATATGCAAGAGGCAAAGAAATCTATGAAAGAAAAGGGTATTAAAGCTGAAGATGTTAAGAATTTACCACCTATTGAAGAAATACATGGTCTTGATAACCCGACACGTGTATTAAGGTACATTCTCTCTATATATTTGATGAAGGTGATATTCCTCGTTATAAGTCTGCTAGTCAATGCTTGGATGAGTTTGATAATTTTATTGTTAAACAAGAAAACTTCAATGCTTATGTTGGTAGACAATTGAAACGCAATGCTTGTATGATTGAACACTTGAGTGATTATATGTCTAGAGTTAAAGGTGAACTTAAACTTATTAGTAAACATGCTTCCATGGTTACCACTCAAGCAGAACAAGTGCTTAAAGCTCAAAATGATTTGCTCAATGAATTAAATAATAAGAAAAATGATAATGATGTTAGAGTTATGACTAGAGGGGGTAAAATGACTCAGGAACCTTTGTATCCTGAGGGCCACCCTAAGAGAATTGAGCAAGATTTTCAGAGAACTAATGTTGACGCACCTAGTCCTTCTAAGAAGAAGAAAAAGAAAAATTATAGGACTTTGCATGCTTCTAGTGAACCCGTTGTTGACACACCTGAGAATCCCAATGATATTTCCATTTCTGATGCTGAAACACAATCTGGTAATGAACATGAACCCAGTGATGATGTTAATGATGATGTTCATGTTGATGCTCAACCTAGCAATAATAATGATGTAGAAGTTGAACCTGATGTTGATCTTGATAACTCACAATCAAAGAACCAATGTTATGATAAGAGAGACTTCGTTGCTAGGAAGCACGGTAAAGAAAGAGAACCATGGGTTCAGAAAACCATGCCTTTTCCTCCTAAACCATCCAAGAAAAAGGATGATGAGGATTTTGAGCGCTTTGCTGAAATGATTAGACCTATCTTTTTGCGTATGCGTTTTACTGATATGCTCAAAAGGAATCCTTATGCTAAGTACATGAAAGATATTGTTACAAATAAAAGAAAGATACCGGAAGCTGTAATTTCCACCATGCTTGCTAATTATACTTTTAAGGGTGGAATACCAAAGAAACTAGGAGATCCAGGAGTACCAACTATACCATGCTCCATTAAAAGAAACTATGTCAAAACTGCTTTATGTGATCTTGGAGCTGGTGTTAGTGTTATGCCTCTCTCTTTATATCATAGACTTGATTTGAATAAGTTGACACCTACTGAAATATCTTTGCAAATGGCCGATAAATCAACTGCTATACCTGTCGGTAATTGTGAGGATGTGCCTGTTGTGGTTGCAAATCTTACTATTTTAACGGACTTGGTTATTCTTGATATTCCTGAGGACGATAGTATGTCAATTATCCTTGGCAGACCCTTTTTGAATACTGCAGGGGCTGTTATTGACTGCAACAAAGGCAATGTCACTTTTCATGTTAATGGTAATGAGCATACGGTACACTTCCTGAGGAAACAACCTCAAGTCCACAATACCAATTGTATTGGAAAATTTTCAACGATTACTATTGGAGGTTTTGAATTTCCTCTTCCTACTGTCAAGAACAAATATGATATTCTTATTGTTGGGGACATGCATATCCCCGTTGAGGTAACCTAGTGTTATTCGGTGATTCTCCGGTTTCATGCGATTCGAAATGAGTTTGTTAACAAGACTTCACAACCTTGTTAGTGGATTCCTTTTGATGAGCATGAGATGGATGAAGTTAGAAAGCATAACTCTCTGTACCCTCCTTCTACTTTCTGTTATTTAGATTAAATAAAGCAAAAATAGTATTTTTTTTGTCTGTTTTCTGATTTATCCTTGCAATAAAAAATACCCCGAAAATAAAAGTTCTCCAAACGTCCCAAAAATGAAATATGATTTTTTGTAGAATATTTAAGAATATTTGGCACTAAGAACACATCAGGGGGTCACACCACCTGGTCACGAGGGTCCAGGGCGCGCCCTCCGCCCTTGGGCGCGCCCCCTGCCTCGTGGGCCCCACGTGACCCCCCTCCACTTATTCCTGCACCCACACGCTGTCTTCCTCCAGAAAAAAATCACCACACAGCTCAAACTCGTGTTCTAGCTCATTTTGCTGTGATTTTTGATCTCCTTGCTCAAAGCTTCATTCATGAACTGTTTTGGGGGATTGCTCTTTGGTATGTGACTCCTCCAATGGTCCAATTAGTTTTTGTTCTAGTGCTTTATTTATTGCAAATTTGTGTTGCTAAGGTGATCCTGTTCTTGAGCTTGCATGTCAAATTTATAGGGTCCCAAGTAGTTCTAATGCATGATGTAGGTTCTAGGCACTTGTGGGAGTAGTTGCTATCAATTTTGTTGAGTTTGGTTCACTTTTATTTTGAGTCAATAAAATTTCAGAATTTTTTTCAGAGAAAGAAAAATGCATAGGAAAACATACCAAGGTGGTTCCTCGAGAAAGAAAGGACCAAGGCTCGCGATACGTGAGCCGGACTATGAACCACCTAGGGAAGCTCAAGTGCGGCCTTGTGAATGGCCGTCAGAGGAGTTTATGGTCTAGGCAGGCATTAACGATGAATTTTACGCGTATGTGCATAATGCTGATCTTCGGGACTTCGTGTCAGATAAGTGCTCCCAATACTACTACCTAACTTATTCCTTTGTGAGAAGGTTTAAATTTACATCCTTGCGCAATTCTCACACTGTTTTATTTGATCTTTATGATAAATCATATACCATGGACTTGGAAGATTTTAATACTGTTTGTAAACTCCCGCAGTGGGGCAATGTTAGTGAACCTTGCAAATCTGAATATAAAGACTTTCTTGCTAGTATCACTGTGGGGGAATCTAGAGAAATCACACAAGCTACCATAGGGAGCATTTGTTTCCCTTCCATACATTATTTTGCTCAATTAATAGGTAGATGCATTAACGGTAAAGATGAAGCTTGTCATATGTGCGTTCCATATCAAGACGGTGCGGCACGCTCGGCCATGGCTCGAATCCATCGAAGATCAAGTCCCTGTGGATGTCGGACGTGTAGTTTAAGCTTCCAAACCTGACCTGATGGCCAGGGGCGTAGCTTCCGATCTGCTCCAGATGGCCAAGCGAGTTGGCCCGCAGTGCGAAGCCGCCGAATACGAAGATCTGTCCGGGGAGAAAAGTCTCACCCTGGACCGCGTCGTGGTTGACGATCAAAGAAGCCATCGGGCCTAAAGGTGACGACACAAAGGAACTCTCAATGAAAGCACCAATGTCGGTGTCAAAACCGGCGGATCTCGGGTAGGGGGTCCCGAACTGTGCGTCTAGGCGGATGGTAATAGGAGACAAGGGACATGATGTTTTTACCCAGGTTCGGGCCCTCTCGGTGGAGGTAAAACCCTACTCCTGCTTGATTAATATTGATGATATGGGTAGTACAAGAGTTGATCTACCACGAGATCAGAGAGGCTAAACCCTAGAATCTAGCCTATGGTATGATTGTTGTTCGTCCTACAGACTAAAACTCTCCGGTTTATATAGACACCAGAGAGGGCTAGGGTTACACAGAGTCGGTTACAATGGGAGGAGATCTTCATATCGTATCGCCAAGCTTGCCTTCCACGCCAAGGAAAGTCCCTATCCGGACACGGGACGAAGTCTTCAATCTTGTATCTTCATAGTCCGGGAGTCCGGCCAAAGGTCATAGTCCGGCCATCCAGACACCCCCTAATCCAGGACTCCCTCAGTAGCCCCTGAACCTGGCTTCAATGACGACGAGTCCGGCGTGCAAATTGTCTTCGGCATTGCAAGGTGGGTTCCTTCTCCGAATACTTCATAGAAGATGTTGAACACAAGGATAGTGTCCGGCTCTGCAAAAATAAGGTCCACATACCACCGTAGACAGAATAATTTCCGCACAAATCTAATCTGCTGACGTATTCTGCAGCGTGACATCATGCCACGGTCAAGCCTTTATTCGAATCGTTTTACTATTCCACCTCAGCGTGTTTAGCGAGGCAGTTTCCTTGGCATGTCTTGTCGAAGCAAAGATCGTGTCCCCTTATTCTGGGATTCTCATCAATACGGGCGTGGGTAACCCAACCGCGTCATTAACCGCGGCGCTTGGGAGATAGGCGAGTTTTATTAGGCCGGTGGGGGCTCGTAGTTTCGGCCGCCCATATAAGGGGATAAGATTCTACCCTTTCCATTTACGCCTTCTTCCTCCTTTGCCTATCCCTTCCTGTGCACTCGAGCTCCAACGCCCAAGTCCGCACTTCCTGCCTCAACCTTCTCCAATCATGTCCGGAGCGGGAGGTAGATGGATGGCCTCCTCCGTCACGGAGGGGCAAATCAAAAAGTTGAGGAAGGCCGGATACTTGTCTGACGACATCGCGCACTGGCTTCCAGATGAGGGGCAACTCATCCCCACCCCTAGGCCCATGAGAGGGTTGTATTTCTTCCCCATTTCCTCCGCGGACTGGGCTTTCCTTTTCACCCGTTCGTCCAGGGGCTCATGTTCTACTACGGCATGGACTTCCACGATCTGGCCCCGAACTTCATCCTCAACATCTCGGTGTTTATCGTCGTGTGCGAGGCCTTCCTCCGCATCCAGCCCCACTTTGGCCTATGGCTGAAGATTTTCAACGTCAAGCCGAAGGTCGTGGGCGGACGCCAAGCGGAGTGCAGAGGCGCCATGGTGGGCAAGATAGCCAACGTTACATGGCTCGAGGGCGCCTTCGTAGAGACCATCAAAGGGTGGCAATCGGGGTGGTTCTATATCACCGAGCCGCGTGACCCTGAATGGGCAGCGGCCCCCGAATTCTGATCTGGCATCCCCACGCGGCTCACATCTTCGAAAGAGACGGGCCTGTCATGGGGTAATTCGGCAGAAGTGACCGGACTTCAAACCTGCATCAAGGACCTGATCGGCAGGAAGGTTAAACTTGTCACCGTGGTCCAGGTCATCCTCTTCCACCGGATTCTCCCGTGTCAACGACGGGCTTTCAATTTGTGGGAGTTCGACCCGGCCCAGCACCAGACTCTGTCCCGGCTCTTCGACACAAAGCACGAGGACGCCTGGAAGGTGCTATTCAAGAGCTCCGAGGTCTCCCCTCCCGTCATTGAGGATCACGGATTCTGCGCCAAGCGCCAAGCCAGCGCGGTGAGCTTAATTTTCCCATTTCGGGGTATTTTGTTTCACATAGTTTGACTCTATGCGGGATCTAAACTCCCTTACCTTTGACAGGACTAGCTGAAGAAGTCTGTGCAGGTCAACTGTCCGGCTCCTTTGCCCGAAGACCTAGCGGATGCTCGTCTAACCAAGCTACTGGTTTCGGCACCTCACCTGGTGCCGGAGAAGAAGGCCAAGAAGAAGGCCATGGGGACTCGAAAGAGCTCCCGGCGCTTGGTGGTGTCGGATTCATCGTCCAACAACCCCCAGGCGCCCTCCGCCTCTGAAGACAAGGAGGAGGAAGAAGAAGCCTCTCCCCCTCCAACGGGGGGAGGAAAGAAAAGGAAGGCCGCCCCAACTGGGGAGGCCGGAGGGTCCAAGAAGGGGAAGACCCTTCTGCCGGACTACGCCTCCGATGCCGAAGACGGCGGGGAGGAATGTCCATCCAGGGTCAAGCCCCTGTCAAAATCGTAAGTGTCCGGTTACCCGAATGACTTACGGTGCTCCTCTAGTATTCGGTAATTTCTAACACCGAATTTTATTATGCAGTCCGCCCAGAGCTCAGCTCGGCGATTCGTCGAGCGGCTCCCTGAATTCGTCGGATGTGAACAGCACTTCACTTCCGACGGCCTCCTCCCCTCTCCCTGCGGACGACGCCGAGGTGGGGTCCCGAAGGGGACCGAACCAGGAGGAGGTGGTCCTGGAGGCACCTCAAGGCAACCTCCCGGACTCCAGGCCCAAAGGGGGTAAAGCCCCAGAGGGATCTAAGTCCGGCCCCGGGCCGGACACTGCTCCGGAACCATCAACGGTTCCAGAGTCCGACAGGTGACGCCTTCACAAGAAGGTCAAGCCTACGACGCCGGCGACCTCCGTCCACCCGGAGGCGCCGGACAATTTGCATGAGGTGCTTAACGGCGCCTCCATCGACGAGGAACACCGCACTGTTATGAGTGCGGTGATTCAAAAGGTTCAGTCCGCAAAGAGCGGGCTGACAGAAGCCTGTACAAGTCTATTAATAGGCTTTGAGGTATGTGTTCGAAACATATAAAAATGTTTACCGCATAGACAGTAGCCCCTGATGCTCGGTTCGGTGTTCGGAAAGAAAAGCCGAGCTGAGGATCTAAAAAGATATACGTAGGAGTCTAACATAAATGTGTCAATATGGGAATGCAGGTTGTGCTGCTGACCTCTGCCGCACTGACTGCAGAGGTCAATGCATTGAAGGAGAGCCTCGATCGGTTCGACAACGAGCTCGGCCGTGCCAAGAAGCAGCTTGAGGACAAGGAGGGTATGTAGTACCGCATGTAAGTGTATACAGCAATACTTGGTTGCAAATAATGACAGGACCAATGTAAATGTTGCAGGGGCCACGACCGAGGTGGCGACCCTGAAGGAGGCGGTCTCCAAGGCCGAAGATAGTGCGGCCTTAGAGTGCACCGAGCGAGAGAAGCAGGAGGCACGGGTGGCGGAGGTGCAGCAAGAGCTCTAGGATCTCGTGGAAAAACACGAGAGTTTGGAGCGTGACTCGAAGACTCGAGAGTCCGAGCTCGCCTTGGCTCTTGAGAGTGCCAAAACCGCTAAGGCAGAAGCCCAGAAGGCCCTCCAGGAGATCGAGGTGGTGAAGAAGATAGCGGCGGGTAAGGCATTCTCTATGCAAAGCAAGAATATAAAAGTAAATTATCTGCTACTTACCCGGATCCGGAGCTCTCCCGGAGTGTTCGCCGATCTTCCCCGTAGTGTGTCTGATGCTGCCGCGTTCTACCAAGCCGAGGAGGGGAGCTCGACGGAAAAGGTGTTCTGGTCTCAGTATGCTGAGGCCGAACATCCGGTGCCCCTGGGCGACCAGCTGAAGCAGCTGGTCGAGCTCCACAAGGTGGCCGAACAGGCCATGAAGGGCCTCATAGTTCGGCTGTGGCCTGGAGAGGTCGTGCCTGGGAGCTACTTCGGTCTGGTGCGGCGGCTGGTGGATGCGTGTCCGTGGATTGAAGTCATCAAGCGCTCCGTCTGTATTGAAGGTGCCCGTCGGGCCCTTGCCCGTGCTAAAGTGCACTGGGGCAAGCTGGACGCGGAGAAGCTTTTGACGGACGCGCCACCACCGGGTAAGGAGTATCGCACGCCCGAGATGTATTATAAGGGCATTCTGAAGGGTGCCCGCCTTATAGCGGATGAGTGCTCCAAAGATGTAATTTTTGAGTAGACTCGCATTTGTTATCCTGTACGCTGAAAACTTTGTTCATGTGCGTTAAGCAACGCTTGTTAATTTAAAATATTACCTTCTGTGCGGCCGTTTATTAAATCTGAGAGATGCAAGTCATCGGCTTCTACCCCCATGCCACAAGTGTTGGGGTGTTCGGGATAAACCTGAGCGCTCTTGTTCCCATTCTTGGGTCCATCTAGGGAGGCGCTCAGCACAACGAGCAAGGCCATCGGACTTATAATGCTTTATCACTCTCACTTAGCCATAGAATTCTATAATTTTAAATGTCAGCGAAGCCCCTAGTATTCGGAAGACCGAGTTCGGGGCACTATCCACGCCTAGGCCAGATGAATCCGGCTCCTCGCTCGAAGCGGCATAAGTCTTTAGGGACTCGAAAAACCTCGCGAACAGCGACCGGTCTCTCGCACTATCATGACGGTCAGTTTTAGCTTTCTCTACTGAGGTGTTAACCCAGCTCAACTGGGACACAATCGCAGTAGTTCTCCCAGCGCTACCTTAGCCAACAATGTGGAACGTAAGGTACCAAAACATGGGAGCCGGGCAAACCCAACTATTGACCCAAGACATGATTCGGAGCCGATGCATATAGTGCTATAAGTTCGGGGTGCCACACTCATGAGAGTGTTCGGTCTTCTCACACCATATTATGGGGTGCTTAAGCCCCTGGTGTATTGGACGTACCAAAGTGTATGGTTGCATAATGTCATGACTGAACATATTTGTATAAAAATAGATGAATACAATAATAGATAAGAGGTATGTATTGTTTATTAAAAAGAGCTGCTATGAAAGCAGAACGATACAAATAGTGTGATAAGCAAGGGATGGGATTATTTGGCATGTCCCCCTCCAGGGGCAAGCTGCGTGAATTTAAGTAAAACGGGTATTTAGCTCGTTATAGAGACCACCTGGACATTCGACGTGGCTTGTTCTCTCCCTGGCTGTTGCATCGTGTGTTCGGCGAGTGTATTGCCGGACAGGCCTTCCGAATAGTTGGGTCCTGAAAGTATATAAAAAGAAAAGGAAACGGCAGAGTAGGGAGCCCCTAAGTGTGGTTGAGCCGCATTCTGGGCGTGTCGTAGTTGTGCCCCACCCCTTATGCCCATGGTATTTCAGAGCGTAATTATGTACGCGTGGTACCGATATCGCCATCTGGCGAGGGCTGGGGTTGGGTCCGCACTGCTATGCTTGCTCGGAACGTGCCAGCCGGCTTTGTTGGAGGTTGCTTCGGGCGCGCTTGACGTTGTCCGGACGTTTAACACCCGGATTGGGGAGTTGCCTTGAGAGGCTGCTCTGTACTTCCGCCGCCAGGGCCACTGTGTGCTCCTCCGTTCAGAGAGAGCGTTCGGTGTTTCCATTTACCATAATGACTCCGCGAGGACCTAGCATCTTGAGCTTGAGATATGCGTAGTGCGGCACCACATTGAATTTTGCAAATGCGGTTCGTCCGAGCAGGGCGTGATAGCCACTGCGGAATGGGACTATGTCAAAGATTAACTCTTCGCTTCGGAAATTATCCGAGGATCCGAAGACCACTTCGAGTGTAACCGAGCCTGTACAGCTGGCTTCTACACCTGGTATGACGCCTTTAAAGGTTGTCTTTGTGGGTTTAATCCTTGACGGCTCTATACCCATTTTTTGCACTGTATCCTGATAAAGCAGGTTCAGGCTGCTGCCGCCGTCCATGAGGACTCTAGTGAGGTGAAATCCATCAATGATTGGGTCTAGGACCAATGCGGCGAATCCGCCGTGACGGATGCTAGTGGGGTGGTCCCTTCGATCAAAACTGATCGGGCAGGAGGACCATGGGTTGAACTTTGGGGCGACTGGCTCCAATGCATAGACGTCCATGAGGGCACGCTTCTGCTCCCTTTTGGGGATGTGGGTTGCGTATATCATGTTCACCGTCCGCACTTGCGAGGGGAAGCCCTTCTGTCCTCTGTTGTTCGGCGGCCGGGGCTCCTCCTCGTCATCGCTACGCAGCCCCTTGTCTCTGGTTTCGGCACTTAACTTGCCTGCCTGCTTGAACACCCAACAATCCCTGTTGGTGTGGTTGGCTGGTTGTTCGGGGTGCCGTGTATCTGGCACGAGCGATCGAGTATCCAGTCTAAACTGGATGGGCCCGGAGGGTTTCTTTTGAATGGCTTCTTCTGCTGACCAGGTTTAGAGCCTCTGAATCCGGCATTGACTGCCGTATCCTCGGTATTGTCGCCATTAATGCGACGCTTGTGCTTGTTGCGACGTGACCTGCCATTGTTGTCCTTGGTATCCGAATTGCCAGGGCTCTTGGTTATGTTATTGCTACGAGCTAGCCAGCTGTCTTCGCCCGCGCAAAAGCGGGTCATGCATGAGGGCTGCCATAGATTTCGGCTTTTCCTGTCCTAGGTGCCGGGCAAGCCATTCGTCTCGGATGTTGTGCCTGAAGGCTGCAAGGGCCTCGGCGTCCGGACAGTCGACTATTTGATTTTTCTTGGTTAGGAACTGTGTCCAGAATTGTGTGGCCGATTCCTCTGGCTGCTGGATTATGTGGCTTAGGTCATCGGCGTCTGGTGGTCGCACATAAGTGCCCTGGAAGTTATCGAGGAATGCGGATGCCAGGTCCTCCCAACAACTAATTGACTCTGCTGGCAGGCTGTTAAGCCAATGTCGAGCTGGTCCTTTATGCTTAAGCGGGAGGTATTTGATGGCATGTAGATCATCACCATGGGCCATGTGGATATGAAGGAGATAATCCTCGATCCATACCGCGGGATCAGTTGTGCCATCGTATGATTCGATGTTTACGGGTTTAAAACCCTCGGGGATTTGATGATCCATTACTTCGTCTGTGAAGCACAGTGGGTGTGCGGTGCCCCTGTACTGGGCTATATCGCAACGTAGCTCGGATGAGCTTTGTCTGTTGTATTCGGCCTGGCCATATTTATCATATCCGGCGTGACGGTTATCGTCCCGTGATGTGGGGCGCCCACGCGATCCGTAGATCGATCTTGTTTGCCTTGCCTTATCCTCCAATATGTCTCGCGGGTCTGTTGCGTTTCCCCGTTCTCTGGTATTTTTAGAGCGGCGCCGGGGTGCGGCTTGGATTGAGGGCCGAAAGGCCTCTCTGTTGCGGCCACAGGGTGGCCGATTGGGCACATCGTACGCTGGTGATGTAGGTTTAGTTGCTTCTTGGAGGGGTCGTCCTCCATTTTTTCATCGCCATCCCCTGTTTTGGGGGTGTCCACCATGTATATGTCGTATGACGAGGTGGCCTTCCAGTGCCCTATAGGTACTTGTTCTTGGTTGTCTCCTTCATCGGCGTCCATATCGTCGATGTCTTTGGAGTCGAAGTCGAGCATGTCAGTTATATCATCGACAGTGGCTACAAAGTGGGTGGTGGGTGGGTTTCGAATTTCCTCGTCGTCCGCATCCCAACCCTGCTAACCATAGTCCGGCCAGGGCTCTCCTGACAAAGAGAGAGACTTTAGTGAATCCAGGATATCGCCAAAGGGCGACTGCTGAAAGACGTCCGTGGCGGTGAACTCCATGATCGGAGCCCAATCGGGTTCGATCGGAAGGGGTGCAGAATATTCGGAGTCCGGAACGGAGTCTGGCACCTCGGAGTCACGGGCCTTGCAAAGGACTAGGCTAGTATTCGGCTGTATCGCTGTAGAGATTGCGGCTCCTAGGGCGACGTCCAACCGTCCGTCCCTGACTAGCGTAGTCGGCTCCGAGCTAATGGTCGGAGCGGACACCTAAGCGACGCTCTGGGCGCTGTCCGATAGCAGAGCTAGATCATGCCCATCGAGACAGTGCGGCACGCTCGGCCATGGCTCGAATCCATCGAAGATCAAGTCCCCGCGGACGTCGGACGTGTAGTTTAAGCTTCCAAACCTAACCTGATGGCCAGGGGCGTAGCTTCCAATCTGTTCCAGATGGCCAAGCGAGTTGGCCCGCAGTGCGAAGCCGCTGAATACGAAGATCTGTCCGGGGAGAAAAGTCTCACCCTGGACCGCGTCGTGGTTGACGATCGAAGAAGCCATCGGGCCTAAAGGTGACGACACAGAGGAACTCTCAATGAAAGCACCAATGTCGGTGTCAAAACCGGCGGATCTCGGGTAGGGGGTCCCGAACTGTGCGTCTAGGTGGATGGTAACAGGAGACAAGGGACACGATGTTTTTACCCAGGTTCGGGCCCTCTCGGTGGAGGTAAAACCCTACTCCTCCTTGATTAATATTGATGATATGGGTAGTACAAGAGTTGATCTACCACGAGATCAGAGAGGCTAAACCCTAGAATCTAGCCTATGGTGTGATTGTTGTTCGTCCTACGGACTAAAACTCTCTGGTTTATATAGACACCGGAGAGGGCTAGGGTTACACAGAGTCGGTTACAATGGGAGGAGATCTTCATATCGTATCGCCAAGCTTGCCTTCCACGCCAAGGAAAGTCCCTATCCGGACACGGGACGAAGTCTTCAATCTTGTATCTTCATAGTCCGGGAGTCCGACCAAAGGTCATAGTCCGGCCATCCGGACACCCCCTAATCCAGGACTCCCTCAGTTATTCTCACGAGGAGTGGACTCCGCTCCTCACTCATGAGAAAATGGCTGGTAACCGGGATGCCCAGTTCCATGCTCAAATCAAAATAATTGCAAACAAAACTCCCCCAGGATTGTTGTTAGTTGGAGGCACCCGTTGTTTCGGGCAAGCCATGGATTGATGCTTGCTGGTGGTGGGGGAGTATAAACTTTACCATTCTGTTTGGGAACCACCTATAATGTGTGTAGCATGGAATATATCGAGATCTCTTGGTTGTTATGTTGACAATGAAAGTATGCCACCCAAAATATTATTTATCTCTGTTTCAAAACTCGAGCTCTGGCACCTCTGCAAATCCCTGCTTCCCTCTGTGAAGGGCATATCTATTTACTTTTATGTTGTGTCATCATCCTCTTATTTAAAAGCACTAGTTGGAGAGCACCGCTGTCATTTGCATCCATCACTATTAATTTATATTGAGTATAACTATGACATGATCTCTTTTACCATGAATTACAATGTCCAGTTAGACCTTGATCTTCAGAGGTGCTCTGCATTTATGTTTTGCGGTCTCAGAAAGGGCTAGGAAGATACCATCTTGTTATGTCATGTTATGATTGTTTTGAGAAAGTGTTCTCATCCGAGATTTATTATTATTGCTCGCTAGTTGATTATGCCATTGTATGAGTACATATGAGACCTAGATGTTATTGTGAATGTGGTTAGTTCATAATCTTTGCTGAAAACTTGAATGTTGGCTTTAAATATTTGCAAAAACAAGAACAAACAGAGTTTGTAATAGTTTTTCTTTATCACTTTCAGTTTGTCAACTGAATTGCTTGAGGACAAGCAAAGGTTTAAGCTTGGGGGAGTTGATATGTCTCCATCGTATCTACTTTTCCAAACACTTTTGCCCTTGTTTTGGACTCTAACTTGCATGATTTGAATGGAACTAACCCGGACTGACGCTGTTTTCAGTAGAATTGCCATGGTGTTATTTTTGTGCACAAATAAAAGTTCTCGGAATGACCTGAAACTTCACGGAGAATATTTTTGGAATCAATAAAAAATACTGGCGAAAGAATCAACACCAGGGGCCCACCCCCCCCCCCCCCCGGGGGGCGTGCCTCCCTGCCTCGTGGGCCCCCAGGAGCTCCACCGACCTCAACTCCAACTCTATATATTCATGTTTGGGGAGAAAAAATCAGAGAGAAGGATTCATCATGTTTTACGATACGGAGCCGCCGCCAAGCCCTAATCTCTCTCGAGAGGGCTGACCTGGAGTCCGTTCGGGGCTCCGGAGAGGGGAATTCATCATCGTCGTCATCATCAACCTTCTTCCATCACCAATTTCATGATGCTCATCATCGTGCGTGAGTAATTCCATCGTAGGCTTGCTGGACAGTGATGGGTTGGACGAGATTTACCATGTAATTGAGTTAGTTTTGTTAGGGTTTGATCCCTAGTATCCATTATGTTCTGAGATTGATGTTGCTTTGACTTTGCTATGCTTAATGCTTGTCACTAGGTCCCGAGTGCCATGATTTCATATCTGAACCTATTATGTTTTCATGAATATATGTGAGTTCTTGATCCTATCTTACAAGTCAATAGTCACCTACTATGTGTTATGATCCGGCAACCCCGAAGTGACAATAATCGGGACCACCTTCGGTGATGAGCGTAGTTTGAGGAGTTCATGTATTCACTAAGTGTTAATGCTTTGGTATGGTACTCTATTAAAGGAGGCCTTAATATCCCTTAGTTTCCAATAGGACCCCGCTGCCACGGGAGGGTAGGACAAAAGATGCCATGCAAGTTCTTTTCCATAAGCACATATGACTATATTCGGAATACATGCCTACATTACATTGATGAACTGGAGCTAGTTCTGTGTCACCCTATGTTATAACTATTGCATGAGGAATCGCATCCGACATAATTATCCATCACTGATCCAATGACTACGATCTTTTCACGTATTGATCTTTTCTTAGTTACTCTACCGTTGCTACTGTTACAATTACTATAAAACTGCTACTGTTACTTTTGCCACTGTTACCGTTACTTCCATATTACTTTGCTACTAAATACTTTGTTGCAGATATTATGTTTTCCAGGTGTGGTTGAATTGACAACTCAACTGCTAATACTTGAGAATATTATTTGGCTCCCCTTGTGTCGAATCAATAAATTTGGGTTGAATAGTCTACCTCGAAAACTATTGCGATCCCCTATAGTTGTGGGTTATCACACCTATATAAGGGGCGCGTGCTGAAGGGGTTTTATTTTTCCCTTCGCGCTCGTCCCTCATCCGAACCCTAGCCGCCCATTGCCCCGGAGTGCCCTCGGGCCCTCTGGATCGATCGGCCCTTCATCGGATCTGCTCCGTTGAGGCCGCCTCTCCTTCGATCTCCTCCCATAGATACCGGTAATGCCCTGCTCTTCTCGTTTTTAGGGTTCCTCTTTTTGTATCCTTTCTCTAGGGTATTGCTTGTACTCTCGCATTTTTGGCCAAATGTTTGGTGGGAGAGATCCGTATAAACTCCTCATGTTTCCTGTGCATAGCTAGCAGTAGGAATAATGCATCTAGATTCGAGATAGGGTTGTCCCTGTTCTTCCTCTTGGCAGATCCGCTCTCAGCGGTACTACCGCTCCTGGCGAGCAGTACTACCGCTGGAGCGGTCCTACCGGTCGAACAACCAGAAAAACTGCCCTCTCTGAACCCATCTGCACTATTCCTCTTCTATTTACATACATGAGATATATTCCTCTGATCTTGTGTACATTCTTCTCATATTTGTTGTGGTTTCTGTGATCTCTCTATGCGTTTGCAGGTGGCTCTAGCTCTCGTGCTGCTCAAAAGCCTCGAAACACCAAGAAGAGGGCCCGTAGGGGCAAACCGTCAGATGACAATGAGGATGCTCATGAGGTGGTCCTCCCTACCAAAGCCACTCATCGGGAGAAGTATGCAGCTGCCAACCAACGTGCTGCGATGCCAAAGCACAAGTGGAAGATATTGGACTGGCAAACGGCTCGTTTTCAGGATCCCTACTGTGCTGCACCTACTCCTCATTGGAACAACCCTCAGTTCCGGAATGAGTTTCAGATGAGGATTGTGTCAGAAATTTTCGAGCATCACAAGAACAAGTTCACCCTGATGTGGTCCATTGACATTGAGCATTGGAGGAACAACCTTGACTACTTTGGAGAAGCTCTAGAGATTTGTGAGGAGTTTGACTTGATCAAGCTCATGACCCTGAATTGTGACTTTGATGTGCAGCTCATCCACCAGTTCTATGCTACAGTCCAATTCGGCTCTAATGCTGAGCGCCACCTTTACTTCATGTGCCATGATGAATTCTTTCATGTCCCGTGGCACGCTTTCTGCAATGCTCTTGGCTATGAGGATACCGGGGTGGAGGGTCAAGGAGGCCTCTGTCCTCACAACCGACCTCATCCCATGGATAAGGTGAAGCTTGCCCCTCTGTACATTCCTGGACATGGTATCGTGGGTAAGTCCAGTGACCTTCTGCCCGTCTATGACATTATGCATCGTGTGTTCTGGTGTGTGTTGCTTCCCAAGGTCGGGAACCAAGATGATATTTATGATTATCTAGTGGATTTACTTGTGGCCATGAAGACCAAGAGGGGATCCAGCGCCACGGTTGATGTTTCCAAGTGGATGTGGGAGGAGATGTACAATATGGTGTGGTACCGCAAGGTACCGATCTATGCTCCTTTTGTGATGCAGTTTCTGAACACCGTTTTGGCAGTCCGTAGGCCAGGAGAGCCTCTCTCCACTCCTGCAAACCTCACGGAGCATGAGGTTAAGGTTCTGGGGAAGAAGAAGCATAAGACTCCTTGTTTTTCTACGGGCAATCAGGAGGATGTATATGCTACCTCGGACGATGATGACTTTGAGTTGGAGGCTGGGGCCCAGCCCACTTGGGTTGAGAAGCTGACATCCAAGATCAAGAAGACCTTCTGCTTACAGACTCACATTTAGAAGAAGCTCTACAAGGCCCATGTTGCGGAGAAGATGGTGTGTCACAGGCAGATTCAGTTGATGAGGCACCTCAATGTGCCAGATGTGAAGAGTGGCTTTGAGAAGACTATCACTCCTGAGGATTTGTGGTGCATGGAGAACTGTCAGTGGTCTGATGAAGCGCCTGCCACCTCTTCTGTCCATGGTCCTGAGGCGACTACTATGGGGTCTGAGGAGTCTGAGGAGGCCGAGGAGGCTGAGGAGCCTAATGACACTGATGATGAGGGTGATGATGCTTCTCACAGCTTTGCGGCGACTGGCGAGGAGGTCTACTGAGCCTCGGGGCGCTAGCTTCCTCTCTTCCTTTTTGGTGTCTTGATGCCAAAGGGGGAGAGAGCTCCATTAGGTCATGGGAGTTGCATGGGGGGTTCTTTTGTAGTTGGTCTTGTGCGTTCTTTTGCAGTTGCTCTTTAGTGTCTTGTGAACTTGTCCTATGGTGTGTCTTTGTGCATGGTGTAAGACATGCGTCCCTTATCTATTTATCTATCTATGCACTCGTCTGTCAGTAAAGCTTGCATGCTTTGTTCTACTATCTTATGATTTATGATCGGTATTGTGTCATTGTCACTGGTTGGTCTATAAAATCTAGGGGGAGCATTGACCCTAGTGTGAGCATTTGCAATCTCAAAGCAAACTCTAAATAATGCTCACACTCAGGGGGAGCCCCGTCTATATTTTCTGTACCTCCCGTGCCTTTCGAGTGGTTGTCATCATCCACCAAAAAGGGGGAGATTGTAAGGGCATCTTCTACCTTAAAGTTTTGGTGATGATGACAACACTCGTGTGGACTAATCGTGCGTTCTAATTTTCTCAGGTACACTTTGTGCGGCGCAAGACGGTTAGGACTTCCCTCTATGCGGAAAAGATCGAAGACGGAGTTTCCGACGTTTTATTCCTTTGGTCATAGGATATCCGGTCTACTAAGAGGGAATCCTCATCGAATGGTATTGGGTGAATCATTTCACGTACACGTTCTCGGCACCCACCATAGACCCTTCGTTCGAGAAGAGAGGGGTTCCCTAAAGTACTCTGTTCTATGCAGTTCTGCCCATGGCGGTAGTACCGCTCCATTGAGCGGTTGTACCGTTGGCCGGTAGTTCCGGTCTTACCACTGCCCCCTCCCTTCTGTACCGGGTACAGTGGTAGACCGGTAGTGGAACGGAAGTTCCAGTTTATCTTGACAAACCAGTACTACTGGTGTTCAGGGCGGTAGTACCGCCTCGGACTCCACTGCTCAGGAACTGCTGGCCCAGCGGTAGCTCCGGCCCAACCACCGCTCTAACTACCGGCCTGGGGTGATTTCCTTCTGTGGTGAGGCGGTAGTCGGGCGGTGGTTGGACGGTAGTTCCGGTATGTTCCGATATACCGGTACTACCGGTTGTCTCACTTGAAGTACCGCCCTGGTGCCCTAGCAGGGGTTTCCCGCATTCACCGGTTGTACCGGTGACCCTTGCGGAAGTACCGCTCCTGTGTGTTTCTACGCATAATGGTTGGATCTGAGGGGACCCTATTTAAGGAGGTGCTTCTCCTACCTCCCTATTATCTCTTGCCCCTCTCTCTCCTCCATTAATGCCCTCGAAGCTTTCTTGCCCGATCTCTCTCTAGCCACTCAAACTTGTTGATTTGCTTGCGATTGAAGGAGGAGACCTAGATCTACACTCTCACCAAAGGAAACTTGATTCCCCCATACTTTCTTGTGTGGATTTTGTTACTCTTAGGTTCTTGGGCACCCTTGTTGAAAGAGGTCACTTCAGAGCCACATTCCATTGTGGTGAAGCTCTGGGGTTTCGTTGGGAGCCTCCAATTAAGTTGTGGAGAGAGCCCCAGCCTTGTTTGTAAAGGTATGGTTGCCGCCTTTAAGGGCTCCAATAGTGGAATCACGACATCTCGCATTGTGTGAGGGAATGAGGAGAATATGGTGGCCCTAGTGGCTTCTTGGGGAGCACTGTGCCTCCACACCGCTCCAAGGGAGACGTACTTCCCTTCAAAGGGAAGGAACTTCGGTAACACATCCTCGTCTCCATCGGTTCAACTCTTGGTTATCTCTTACCTTTACTTGTGCAAGTTTTATTGTGATATATCCTTTACTTGCTTGTGTGCTTTGTTGTTGCATCATATAGGTTGCTCACCTAGTTGCATATCTAGACAACCTACTTTGATGCAAAGTTTAAATTGGTAAAGAAAAGCTAAAAATTGTTAGTTGCCTATTCATCCCCCTCTAGTCAACTATATCGATCCTTTCACCTTCATACCCAGGGCCGCCGCCCCGGCGTACCAAAGCTCCCCGACAAGAAGTGTGCAGCAGGGACCTCGCCGCCACCTTCACCGGCACCCGTGTGGGAACGCCAGCGACCTCCTCGTGTGGCGGCGGGAAGGACAAGGAAGCAGGAGGAGGCGTGGAGGGGCTAGGGTTTGACGCCCTCGAATCGCCCACGAGGAGGGACCCAGGAGCAGGGGAGGGCGTCCGACTTCCTCCTTTGCTCTTCTCTAGTTTTACTTTCTTGTGAAGTCTTTGATGCAATATTGTGAAACATCTATGTATGTCTCTTGTGGTGGGATAGTGTGTACTCTTTGTAATCCGTTTTTCTTACAAAAATACATATGGTTACTTAGGACATGTACAATGCATAGCCCCAAGGTGATGCCCCGTACGTCATGTAGGATCGGATGTCTAAAAAAGTAGGTTTGGATGGAGCAGCGGAATCCTCAACAAGAGGCGGGTGCTTGGGGACAAAAAGTGTGGTCTAGTGCACAAAGCTAAAAAGTTTGAAGTGAAGAGGAGAGACGGATGTGTAGTGAGACTCTACTTTCAATTCTTTGACGAGGCCACTATTAGTAGTTTGCATTGGGGAGAAAATCAATATATATGCCTCAACCTACTTTTGTCATGAGGCATCCGTATCAATATGCCACCATTGTACATGCCCCTTAAAAAATCTTTGTGTTGATGTGGCTGGCTGGAGGTGCTGCCAGCATAGTTCATGCCCTAATACGCGTGGTCCCTGACTTATGCCGGTCAAGCATCGACACTCCTGTGAGACTAGACAAAGCTTCACTTGGATGGCGCTTGCTTTACAACATTCTAACCGTTTAGTCATTGTCCAGTCTGATTCAAGCGAAGCTTTGTCTAGTCTTACAGAAGATGGACTAGTTCGTTGTGCCTATGGACATCTGGTGGTTGAAATTAAGGAGTTGATGAAAGACCGGGACTTTATTCCCCCGAAAATATATAGGGATCAAAATAGAGTTGCCGGCCATTTGGCAAATTATAGTCGTTTAGAGTGTACCACGGCTGTGTGGTTGTACCTAGGTCCACCATGTATTGAGGATCTTTTACCTCTCGACTGTAACTCTTTCATTATGGAATAAAACTCTCTTTTCCTCTAAAAAACGAGCATCAACACTCCTGAGTCCTGACCACGTCGGCAACACAGCCACCACAGGTTGTTCGGCCGGATCGACGGACGCTGTCATATCGTACGGAGTTGTTGCCGCGCTGGTGCTTGTACGGGCATCCGAGCCGGCAGATAGGCCATGATGAGCGATGAACTAATGACACACGCATCATGTGTAGGCCGGCTCGACCCAACTCCCTCCCGCGTCCATAGCGACCCACCCAAACCATCCCGCCGCACGCAACCCATATTATCATACCGCCTCATGTTCCCGTCGTAGCCCCCGCGACCGACAGGTTCGCCCCGGGAGCGATGCGGCGAGACGCGGCCGTCGTGCCCGCGGCGGTCGTGACCTCGCAGCAGATAGCGGCCGGCGGGGCGGAAATGGGGAATGTCGGGCCGGTGGTCATCGACATTGACTCGGCGCCGGCGACGGTGGCCATCGACATCGACCTCAACACGGGGGGCGCGACCCGCGACGTGGCGTGCCGGATCTGCCACCTCAGTCCCGAGGGCAGCAATGGGCCCGCGGCGGCACCTGGGTCGGAGGTGATCCGGCTTGGCTGCTACTGCAAGGAGGAGCTCGGCCACGCGCACCGACAATGCGCCAAGGCATGGTTCCAGAACAAGGAGATAACATTTGCCAGATCAAATGGAATAATGATGCATGCTCGAGGAAAACCTACATAATTAAACATTTTTTGAAAGATGCACCGATAATATGGGCTTAGGTAGCATGATCAATGTTTAGAATGGTGATTCAATTATCGAAAGACTTAGAATGAAACTATCGCCCATTCACTTCAAAGCAATAGGGTTGCTAGAAGTTTTGAATTCACGCGTCATAGCTCAATTGTCGTTGTTCAGGTTAAAAACAACACGGGGACCAAGGAATGAATGGAGATGGCGAGAAGTGTTATTATATCAAGAATTCTTAAGAGGTGGTGAAATTCTCACCACATTCTTGACAAAAAGAGTTGGTAATACTCCAAGGTAAAAAATAACATGAGCTAGATAGCGAGGAGCTCAAGGTATAACACAAAACACAAACAAGTTTGTGTTGAACGAAAGGCAAAAAAGTGGTCGATGATAACACATATCACCGAGAGCAAAGGGTGGTATTTCTCATCAAGAATTCGATAGATATCTTGGCAGAGCTCGAAATGCTGATGATGATCACGACACATTTGTCGAGAGATCACATGAAGATGTAATCAATCGACGATGACATCAAGTTGAAGGAATGATGAAGTGAAAGGTTATTGGAACCATGGGTACGACACAAACTCGAAATCAAGTTTGTTGTTCAAGGAGAAATGATATGACGAGGAAGATCGACGTAAGATTAGCTCAGCATCGAAATTTGTGCTCCAGGAGGAACCAGATAGCACAGAGAGATCAGAGTACCAGAGTAAAGATCGAGGGGTAAAAGATCCTAATACCACCCAATGGCGACGTGGGCCCATAAGGCACACAGCCATGTTAGTAAAAGTTTTGCAATGACTAGACTCAACTTCGGCCAAGGAGTTGGAAGGGGGATTCCTACAGGCAGTCGGCTCTGATACCAACTTGTCATGCCCCCGATTCAATCGTACACTAATCATGCATGCAAACACGTACGATCAAGATCAGGGACTCACGGGAAGATATCACAACACAACTCTAAAAACATAAATAAGTCATACAAGCATCATATTACAAGCCAGGGACCTCGAGGGCTCGAATACAGGTGTTGGATCATAGACGAGTCAACGGAAGCAACAATATGTGAGTATAGACATAAGTTAAACAAGTTTGCCTTAAGAAGGCTAACACAAAAGTAGCGCCGATCGAAAAGGCGAGGCCTCCTGCCTGGGATCTCCTAACTACTCCTCAAAACCGAACTCCATGTAGAACCATCCTCGGGATCCTCTGGCTCCTGGACTCCAACATCTAGTTGCGTCATCCGGGAAGAAGAGGAAAAAGGGGGAAAAGAGGGAGCAAAGAAACCGTAAGTACTCATCCAAAGTACTCGGAAGCAAAGATCTACACTACATATGCATGGGTATATGTGTAAAGAGGCAATATAGGTGGACTGAACTGCAGAATGCCGGAATAAGAGGGGGATAGCTAGTCCTATCGAAGACTACGCTTCTGGCAGCCTCCGTCTTGCAGCATGTTGAAGAGAGTAGATTGAAGTCCTCCAAGTAACATCGCATAGCATAATCCTACCCGGCGATCCTCCCCTCGTCGCCCTGTGGGAAAGCGATCACCGGGTTGTCTCTAGAACTTGTCTGGGTGTGTTTTATTAAATATCCGGTTCTAGTTGTCATAAGGTCAAGGTACAACTCGGGTCGTCCTTTTACCGAGGGACACGGCTATTCGAATGGATAAACTTCCCTGTAGGGGTGCACCACATAACCCAACACGCTCGATCCCCTTTGGCCGGACACACTTTCCTGGGTCATGCCCGGCCTCGGAAGATCACCAAGTCGCAGCCCTACCTGGGCACAACAAAGAGGTCAGCACGTCGGTCTAAATCCTATGCGCAGGGGTCTGGGACCATCGCCTGTTGCACACCTGCACGTTGCTTACACGGTCGGAAGCAGACCTAGCCCCCTTAATACAAGTGCAGGCTTACGGTCCAATCCGGCGCGCGCCGCTCAGTCACTGACGTCAAGAAGGCTTCGGCTGATACCACGATGTCGAGTGCCCATATCTTTCCCGCGTAGTAGGTTAGTGTGTATAGGCCAGTGGCCAGACTCAGATCAAATACCAAGATCTCGTTAAGCGTGTTATTATGAAGCTACCGCGAACGCCGACCAGGGCCAGGCCCACCTCTCGCCTAGGTGGTCTTAACCTGCCCTGCCACTCCGCCACAAAGATCCACACAGAGGGCCGTCAGGACAAAGGTCCTTTCAGCCCCCAATCCGTGAATCACTCGCGGGCACTCAACGAGCCGACCCGACTTTAGTCACCATCTGTATAATATGTATATATGTATAGTATATACCCGTGATCACCTCCCGAGTGATCACGGCCCGATAGTATAGCAAGGCAGACTTACAAGAATGTAGGGCCACTGATGATAAACTAGCATCCTATACTAAGCATTTAGGATTGCGGGTAAGGTATCAACAACTGTAGCAACAATGACAGGCTATGCAACAGAATAGAAGTAACCGAACAGTAACATGCTACACTACTCTAATGCAAGCAGTAGAGAGAAGAATAGGCGATATCTGGTGATCAAGGGGGGGGCTTGCCTGGTTGCTCTGGCAAGGAGGGGTCATAAACGCTGTAGTCGTATTGGGTAGCAGCGGCGACGGTCTCGGGGTCTTCCAGAAAGAAGTAACGAAGGGGAAACACAATAAATAACAGAGAAATCAAAGTATCACAAAGTATAACACGGCAATACGCGGTGCTAAGGGTGATCTAACGCGGTACTAGGTGTTAGCGGCAAAGGGGGAAAACATCCGGGAAGGTATTCCCGGTGTTTGCGTTTTCGGACAGTTGAACCGGAGGCAGATTGTTGCAGGTTCGGTATGCTAGGGACGTGTGGCTGACGAACGGACTGCATATCAGATTCATCTCGTCGTTCTGAGCAACTTTCATGTACAAAGTTTTCCATCCGAGCTACGGTTTATTTTATATTAATTTTTAAAGTTTTCAATCATTTTCTAAATTCCTGGATATAAATTAATTCAAAAATAAATTAAACACTAAAAGCTATGGATACACAAAAGTGTACCCAGAGATGTCCATGTGTGGCTGACAGGGAAGGGCCAGTTGACTGGGTCAACTGCCCAGTCAGCAAAGGCTGACTGGTGGGTCCAGGGAGCTGAGTCAGCAGCATAATCAGCAGTCAACAATTTGACTGTTGACTGGTCAAACTTGAGGAGTAGGTCCCACCGTCAGTGACTGTTATATATAAAACAAGTTTAATTAATCTGGTTAATTAGCTAGGAGCCCACTTGTCATTCCTTGTTAGCTTAACTAAATTAGTTACTTACTTTAATTAATTATAAGTTTGCCCATAGGTCAGTGTCTCAAGGGTGGATTAGGGAGGTTAGCTTAGGGCTAACCACCGTGGTTAGCGCCAGGACCCACAGGAAGTGGCCCAACCGGCAAAATAGCGCACGCGCCGGCTATGAGGCCCGACGCAGCGGTGGTGGTCGGAATAAGGCCTCCGACGACCATTTGGGTGGCGAAGCGGGTCGTTTAAACCGGAGGAGCGGCACGCGTGCAACAGCGGCATCGCTCCGAGCGAGGGTGGGCTACAACGGCGATGGCGACGGCCTGCAGCAGTGGTCGGAGCTGACGGGCACAGGGGGGACGTGCGTGTGAAGGCCACGGCCAGGGGGCACGCCCTGGTGCGAGCGTGCGTGTGCGCGACCGATGGTGGTGAGCACGAGCGCCTAGCGAGCTCTCGTTGCGGCTATCCGACGAACTCCGGCGACGAAGAAACGGAGAAGGGGGGAAACAAGAAGATCGAGGGGGAGGCTCACATCGAGCGGCAGGGAACAAGGCAGCAGGGCGCGAGGAGGGCAATGGGGACGACGGCGTCGGAGTGGAGGCAGGCCATCGAGGAAGACGGGGCCGGTCCAGCAACAGGGTCGGGGAGGCGATGGGAGGCGTGGGGCATCGACTGCCCAGACCGGATCCACGCGTGGCAGAGGCTTTGAGGAGGTGGGCACCGGCGACGTAGGGGTCAGCGCGGCGGCGGCGGCGCGGACGTCGGGGGCAAGCGCCCCCGAACCAGATCACGGGGGTGAGAGGAACGAGGGGGAGTGGGTGTCCTGGGGGAAGTGGGGCTCGGTTGGGTTAGTGTTCGAGGGGGATAAGGGGAGTGGGGGGACAGCTGGGCCTTTGCCCAGTTGGGCTGGCCAGCTGGGTCGAGGCCCAATTAGGCCGGGGGTTTTTGGCCCTTTGTTTTCCTTTTTTTATCTTTTGTTTACTTTT
The DNA here is from genome assembly GCF_018294505.1 of Triticum aestivum. Lineage (NCBI taxonomy): Eukaryota > Viridiplantae > Streptophyta > Magnoliopsida > Poales > Poaceae > Triticum > Triticum aestivum. Next base: position 520,213,337 of record NC_057801.1, read on the forward strand.
CCTGTTAATAGTTTTGCTATTTTATTTACTACTCATTTTAGTTTTGTTCATTATAAAAACAACACCTAATGTAGTATTACTAGTTATAACACTGACAATACTAGTTAGGCATTTAATTAAAAATTGTTTGTAACCTTATAACTTGAAAAGGTATTTAATTAATTGTTCTAGTTGTTGTTTTAGTTAATTTAGAGCATTTAAATATTTTATAAAAATGTGGTTTCTCCACCATTACTACTTATGATTTATTTGACACAACCCACACATTTTAGTTTTAGTTTTTGAAAACTTTTGTTGTTTGCCTTTAATTCAATTTTGAAGTTGGATCGGTTTCGGATTAACACGAGATTAGCAACAGTAATCGAAGTGACATGTCACCATTAGCAGATAATTACTGTAGCTTAATTATCCGGGCGTCACAATTCTCCTCCACTACAAGAAATCTCGTCCCAAGATTTAAGAGGTAGAATAAGAGGGGAAGGTCTGGTTACGAAATTCTAACGGATCTTCTCAATCTTGGCTGCTCTTCTCGAAGAGATCGATCCATTACATTGATGTCTTCATTCCACTGCTTCAGGTCATCATTATGAAGTCGTCATCCTTTCTTTGGGGGTTCCTTCGTACTTACGAATAGGTAATGGGGGCAGATCGGCAATGACATAATGCTATAAGGGTAATAATCTCGGATTAACCATGAATGAGCGTATGAGTACCTCTCGAATTGAACAACTAAAACACATCGGGAGTAAAGTCCGAAGGTATCATAAGAAGTTTCAAGCGGATAGACAATCATTCTTTGTCAGAAACAGAGTGTGAAAGGGGTTTAGAGCAATGAGAATTAGTTTTGTGTCTGATACCAGAATCGAGGATCTCGCGGAAGGTGGCATCATGAATTACCTATGAGGCCACGCGCGAGGAATATCTTTGGGAACAGGGGGTGTACAGGAGAGTCAGGTTTCGATCCTGTGGAACTGTGGGTTATGGGCCCACCATGTGGTCTAAAAGTAGGAAGGTCGGTGACATCTTGCACGATCATGTAAGCAAGGCATGTTAGAGGATAGTCTGTCGGTTATGTCGGCAACAATATCTGTACCAAGGGCGAGGGACGGAGAGAACATTTTCCTGCTCGTTAGGACGAGGCAGACCAATAGGCAAAGTTCTCGTCCATCGTTGGTTACCGGAATGTCGTCAACAATAATAACAGTGTCTTACTGATAGAGTTGTACACGGAGGTGTTTACATAGGCAGGAGAATATTACTGCTTAGATCATATAGATCACAAGAAACGTTAAACCAACCAATGGAAAGGAAAATACGATTATCAGATTAAACAGAACAATGGAAAGGAAAATGTGTTTAAACACATATTTCAAGGGTATATCCTTCCTAAGGACAAGCAGAGCATGATATCCATGACAGGATATAATGTAGAAAACTCTTTAGGTAGGGGAGAGAATTTTCATGACATTACCCATATAGCGGTGTTTGAATAATTGAGTAGGAAACATTTAGCATTGGGCTTCAAATGTTCCTATTGAAAATCGGAGTACCATAGACATGCTTCGAGATAGCATTGACATGGTCAACAGGTGAAGATCAGACTTTGGAAACAAAAAGGATCCATCAGGAACAACTTATAGAATAAGTCTTACGATTTGCTCATGGAAGAATGACTAACCTTGCCAAAAAGGAAACTATAACAATAGGTCCTCCGGCCAGGGGTGCTAGGCATGACATCACCTTATCGGGTCATATAAAGACCAAAGTTATAACTCTTGGAAATATGTTCGAACCATCATATCTGACCGAGATTCAGATCTGATTGGTGTCAGGATACCTTAGACTCGGGATCCTGAGATAAAAAGGTGCGACACGAATTAACGAGAAGACATCATAAGATTCTCGGGGAATGAACTATGGAAGCGAGTTCCGAAACAAGAGTTCATCAGTAAACCAAGGAAAGGATGATGAGGTGGCTGATGGACTCAGCGACAAATCATCGTGATTTCCAAAGGGTGGATTCCACAATCATGCGAACAAGGAGATAACATTTGCTAGATCAAATGGTATAATGATGCATGCTCAAGGAAAACCTACACAATTAAACATTGGTTGAAAGATGCACCGATAATATGGGCTTAGGTAGCATGATCAATGTTTAGAATGGTGATTCAATTATCGAAAGACTTAGAATGAAACCATCGCCCATTCACTTCAAAGCAATAGGGTTGCTAGAAGTTTCGAATTCACGCGTCATAGCTCAATTGTTGTTGTTCCGGTTAAAAACAACACGGGGACCAAGGAATGAATGCAGATGGCGAGAAGTGCTATTATATCAAGAATTCTTAAGAGGTGGTGAAATTCTCACCACATTCTTGACAAAAAGAGTTGGTAATACTCCAAGGTAAAACAGAACATGAGCTAGATAGCGAGGAGCTCAAGGTATAACACAAAACACGAACAAGTTTGTGTTGAACGAAAGACAATAAAGTGGTCGATGATAACACATATCACCGAGAGCAAAGGGTGGTATTTCTCATCAAGAATCCGATAGATATCTTGGAAGAGCTCGGAATGCTGATGATGATCACGACACATTTGTAGAGAGATCTCATGAAGATGTAATCGATCGACGATGACATCAAGTTGAAGGAATGATGAAGTGAAAGGTTATTGGAACCATGGGTACGATACAAACTCGAAATCAAGTTTGTTGTTCAAGGAGAAATGATATGACAAGGAAGATCGACGTAAGATTAGCTCACCATCGAAATTTGTGCTCCGGGAAGAACCAGATAGCACAGTTAAATTTAGCACGATAATGATGTAGCCGATAAGGCTAGGAATGACATGATGGAGTATTAAACTCGTAAGCAATGAAGATTACTAAGAGTTGTCGAATCATAGTGTGGACTCGATTCACTATTCGGTATTCTCGATTGACGACAACCCAAAACTCATGGAGTGACTATGATAGGGAAAGGTATTACTCCAGCACAAATTCATAAGATGTAGTGCAATGGCATGATATTCTTGAGATACCAGGGAGATAATACTCGAAGGCATATCAAATTAAAGGTTGAAGTGGGGTGTATTGATCTATAGAAGACAAGCGCTTTTACTTGTCTGAGAAATGGAATCAAAGGAAGAAATTATGGTTGGAACCACGATTGTAAAGGATCAATTCACAAATCCAGATGATATTTTCAAGGAAATAGTTATTATTGCAAGAAGCTTCCATGATAGGATCTACATCGTGTCCATGGGCATGAACACAAAGGTTCAAGGTCGACTCCCACTTCGTCAATGCATAACCTTCCATTCACCTCTCGTATTTCAAAAATGACATTAGTTGTTGAAAGTTTTACCTGGTGCAGTACCAGATAAGTATGACCCGTGAAATCTTTCGGGTTCACACGGATTTGGGAACGCGTAGGTTCAACCCATCAAGGCATCTTAGGAACATATACCACAAACTTCAGGAGTAAATAACACAAGCTCGAAAGCAGAGCATGGTTGGTCAATCTGAGGATAGGATTTACCAATTGATAAACAACTACCAAAGTGATTGAATATGAAGGACACTATCGGATAAAATCCAACAAAGGATCCAGTGGTCCTCAAGGGATCTGATGTGAGCATCGGTACTCAACCAGAGGAAGAAACAATGCAAGGAGATCAGACTATAGAATCAACTAACTAACTCAAAGCTCAAATGCAAAAGAATTATGATTTCCGATCAAGGGATCAGAAGCAAATGCTCTGATTAAGGATGGATAAGTTGCGTAGACTTAGGGGTACAACCGATGGCAATCCTGTTGGTCGAGAACCAGCTCATGTTTAAAATGATGTTTGAGCTGGAAGGATGAATTCTGGGTTGGATTGAAGATTGTGAGCATTCACAAACTTATTGAATCAAAGACTCAAAATGACAGTGACAAAGGATGCTCGTGAATATTGCTAGACATATGGAAAGTAACCATAATGCAAGCAGACAAGTATTTGCAGAGCAATAGTTGGCAATGGATTATCGGAAGACTGGATAGCATTTCAAAGTATCTTGTGGATCACATAATCAACTAGGAATGAACAAATCCTCGATGAGTGTGGGGAATTATCCGGAGATGTATTAAAGCGAAAATGGAGCTGCAAGACAGCAGGCATGATGGATTCTCGGGATATTGGAATGTTTTATGGAATCTTGTAATAACAAGACCAATTGGTGATGAAGGTATGAACGACAAATGCAAGTAGTTATCCATAATGATTTATCGGTGGTAGGGATTGTAACAGCAAAAGGCACAAGGCTCTCGGGAGAACTTCAGAGAGTATCATCGGAATCCTTTGATGCAGCAAGAAATCATCTGGAGTGAGGGTCTCTCCGGGAGGAAGTAATTACGAGAACCTAGAGTTAGAGTTAGCAAAATCATTTAACCCGAATAGAAGAGAGATCAGAGTACCAGAGTAAAGATCGAGGAGTAAAAGATCCTAATACCACCCAATGGCGACGTGGGCCCATAAGTCACACAGCCATGTTAGTAAAAGTTTTGCAATGACTAGACTCAACTTTGGCCAAGGAGTTGGAAGGGGGATTCCTACAGGTAGTCGGCTCTGATACCAACTTGTGACGCACCCGATTCAATCGTACACTCATCATGCTCGCAAACATGTACGATCAAGATCAGGGATTCATGGGAAGATATCACAACACAACTCTAAAAACATAAATAAGTCATACAAGCATCATATTACAAGCCAGGGGCCTCGAGGGCTCGAATACAAGTGTTGGATCATAGACGAGTCAGCGGAAGCAACAATATCTGAGTACAGACATAAGTTAAACAAGTTTGCCTTAAGAAGGCTAACACAAAAGTAGCACCGATCGAAAAGGCGAGGCCTCCTGCCTGGGACCTCCTAACTACTCCTCAAAACCGAACTCCATGTAGAACCATCCTCGGGATCCTCTGGCTCTTGGACTCCAACGTCTGGCTGCGACATCCGGGAAGAAGAGGAAAAAGGGGAAAACAAGGGAGCAAAGCAACCGTGAGTACTCATCCAAAGTACTCGCAAGCAAAGATCTACACTACATATGCATGGGTATATGTGTAAAGAGGCAATATCGGTGGACTGAACTACAGAATGCCAGAATAAGAGGGGGTAGCTAGTCCTTTCGAAGACTACGCTTTTGGCAGCCTCCGACTTGCAGCATGTAGAGGAGAGTAGATTGAAGTCCTCCAAGTAGCATCACATAGCATAATCCTACCCGGCGATCCTCCCCTCGTCACCCTGTGGGAAAGCGATCACCGGGTTATCTCTGGAACTTGTCTGGGTGTGTTTTATTAAGTATCTGGTTCTAGTTGTCATAAGGTCAAGGTACAACTCCGGGTCGTCCTTTTACCGAGGGACACAGCTATTTGAATAGATAAACTTCCCTGCAGGGGTGCACCATATAACCCAACATGCTCGATCTCCTTTGGCTGGACACACTTTCTTGGGTCATGCCCGCCCTCGGAAGATCAACACGTCGTAGCCCTACCTAGGCACAACATATAGGTCAGCACGCCGGTCTAAATCCTATGCATGCAGGGGTCTGGGCCCATCGCCCATTGCACACCTGCACGTTGCGTACGCAGCCGGAAGCAGACCTAGCCCCCTTAATACAAGTGCAGGCTTACAGTCCGATCCGGCGCGCGCCGCTCAGTCGCCGACGTCAAGAAGGCTTCGGCTGATACCACGACGTCGAGTGCCCATATCTTTCCCGCGTAGTTGTTTAGTGCGTATAGGCCAGTGGCCAGACTCAGATCAAATACCAAGATCTCGTAAGCGTGTTATTATGAAGCAACCGCGAACGCCAACCAGGGCTAGGCCCACCTCTCGCCTAAGTGGTCTCAACCTGCCATGTCGCTCTGCCATAAAGATCCACACAGAGGGCCATCGGGGCAAAGGTCCTTTCAGCCCCCAATCTGTGAATCACTCGTGGGCACTCAACGAGCCGACCGGACTTTAGTCACCATCTGTATAATATATATATATATATATATATATATATATATATATATATAGTATATACTCGTGATCACCTCCCGAGTGATCACGACCCGATAGAATAGCAAGGCAGACTGACAAGAATGTAGGGCCACTAATGATAAACTAGCATCCTATACTAAGCATTTAGGATTGCGGGTAAGGTATCAACAACTGTAGCAACAATGACAGGCTATGCAACAGAATAGGAGTCACCGAACAGTAACATGCTACACTACTCTAATGCAAGCAGTAGAGAGAAGAATAGGCGATATCTGGTGATCAAGGGGGGGCTTGCCTGGTTGCTCTGGCAAGGAGGGGTCGTAAACGCCGTAGTCGTACTAGGTAGCAGCGGCGTCGGTCTCGGGGTCTACCAGAATGAAGTAACGAAGGGGAAACACAATAAACAACAGAGCAATCAAAGTATCACAAAGTATAACACGCCAATACGCGGTGCTAAGGGTGACCTAACACAGTACTAGGTGTTACCGGCAAAGGGGGGAAACATCTGGGAAGGTATTCCCGGTGTTTGCGTTTTTGGACAGTTGAACCAGAGGTGGATTGTTGCAGGTTCGCTATGCTAGCGACGTGTGGCTGACGAATAGACCGCGTATTCAGATTCATCTCGTCGTTCTAAGCAACTTTCATGTACAAAGTTTTCCCATCTGAGCTACGGTTTATTTTATATTAATTTTAAATTTTTAAATCATTTTCTAAATTCCTGGAATTAAATTAATTCGAATATAAATTAAACACTAAAAGATATGGGTACACAGAAGTGTACCCAGAGATGTCCATGTGTGGCTGACAGGGAAGGGCCAGTTGACTGGGTCAACTGCCCAGTCAGCAGAGGCTGACTGGTGGGTCCAGGGGGCTGAGTCAGCAGCATAATCAACGGTCAACAATTTGGCTGTTGACTGATCATACCTGACGAGTAGGTCCCACCGTCAGTGACTGTTATATATAAAACATGTTTAATTAATCTGGTTAATTAGCTAGGAGCCCACTTGTCATTCCCTGTTAGCTTAACTAAATTAGTTACTTACTTTAATTAATTAAGTTGGCCCATAGGTCAGTGTCACAAGGGTGGATTATGGAGGTTAGCTTAGGGCTAACCACCATGGTTAGTGCTGGGACCCACAGGAAGTGGCCCAACCGGCAAAACCGCGCACGCGCTGGCTATGAGGCCCGACGCGGCGGTGGTGGTCGGAATAAGGCCTCCAACGACCATTTGGGCGGCGGAGCGGGTCGTTCGAACAGGAGGAGCAGCGCGCGTGCAACGGCGGCATCGCTCCGAGCGGGGGTGGGCTACAACGGCGACGGCGACGGCGTGCAGCGGTGGTCGGAGCTGACGGGCATGAGGGGGCGTGCGTGTGAAGGCCACAGCCAGGGGCGCGCCCTGGAGCGAGTGTGCGTGTGCGCAACCGATGGTGGTGAGCACGAGCGCCTAGCGAGCTATCGTTGCGGTTGTCCAGCGAACTCCGGCGACGAAGAAATGGAAAAGGGGGGAAACAAGGAGATCGAGGGGGAGGCTCACATCGAGCGGCAGGGAACGAGGCAGCGGGGCGCGAGGAGGGCGACAGGGACGACAGCGTCGGAGTGGAGGCAGGCCATCAAGGAAGACGGGGCCGGTCCAGCAACAAGGTCGGGGAGGCAACGAGAGGCGTGGGGCATCGACTGCCCAGACCGGATCCACGCGTGGCAGAGGCTTTGAGGAGGAGGGCGCCGGTGATGGAGGGGTCAGCGTGGTGGCGGCGACGCGGTCATCGGGGGCAAGTGCCCCCGAACCAGATCATGGGGGTGAGAGGAACGAGGGGGAGTGGGTGTCATGGGGGAAGTGGGGCTCAGTTGGGTTAGGGTTCGAGGGGGATAAGGGCAGTGGGGGGAAGCTAGGCCTTTGCCCAGTTGGGCTGGCCAGCTGGCTCGAGGCCCAATTGGGCCGGGGTTTTTTGGCCCTTTGTTTTCCTTTTTTTTGTCTTTTGTTTATTTTTCCTGTTATTAGTTTTGCTATTATATTTACTACTCATTTTAGTTTCGTTCATTATAAAAACAACACCTAATGTAGTATTACTAGTTATAACACTGACAATACTAGTTAGGCATTTAATTAAAAATAGTTTGTAACCTTATAACTTGAATATGTATTTAATTAATTGTTCTAGTTGTTGTTTTAGTTAATTTAGAGCATTTAAATATTTTATAAAAATGTGGTTTCTCCACCATTACTACTTACGATTTATTTGACACAACCCAAACATTTTAGTTTTAATTTTTGAAAACTTTTGGTCTTTGCCTTTAATTCAATTTTGAAGTTGGATCGGTTTCGGATTAACGCGAGATTAGCAACAGTAATCGAAGTGACGTGTCACCATTAGCAGAGAATTAATGTAGCTTAATTATCCGGGCGTCACAATTCTCCTCCACTACAAGAAATCTCGTCCCGAGATTTAAGAGGTGGAGTAAGGGGGAAAGGTCTGGTTACGAAATTCTAACGGTTCTTCTCAATCTTGGCTGCTCTTCTCTAAGAGATCGATCCATTACATTGATGTCTTCATTCCACTGCCTGAGGTCATCATTATGAAGTCGTCATCCTTTCTTTGGGGGTTCCTTCGTACTTACGAATAGGTAACGGGGCAGATCGGCAATGACATAATGCTATAAGGGTAATAATCTGGGATTAACCCATGATTGAGCATATGAGTACCTCTCAAATTGAACAATTAAAACACATCGAGAGTAAAGTCCGAAGGTACCATAAGAAGTTTCAAGCGGATAGACAACCATTCGTTGTCAGAAAAAGAGTGTGAAAGGGGTTTAGAGCAATTAGAATTAGTTTTGTGTCTGATACCAGAATCGACGATGTCGCGGAAGGTGGCATCATGAACTACCTACGAGGCCACGCGCGAGGAATATCTTTGGGAACAGGGGGTGTACAGGAGAGTCAGGTTTCGATCCTGTGGAACTTTCGGTTATGGGCCCACCATGTGGTCTAAAACTAGGAAGGTCGGTGACATCTTGCACGATCATGTAAGCAAGGCATGTCAGAGGATAGTCTGTCGGTTATGTCGGCAACAACATCGGTACCAAGGGAGGGACAAAGAGAACATTTTAATGCTTGTTAGGGCGAGGCAGATCAATAGGCAAAGTTCTCGTCCATCGGTGGTTACCGAAATGTCGTCAACAATAGTAACAGGGTCTTACTGATAGAGTTGTTCACGGGGGTGTTTACATAGACAGGAGAATATTACTTCTTAGATCATATAGATCACAAGAAACGTTAAACCAACCAATGGAAAGGAAAATACGAGTATCAGATTAAATAGAACAATAGAAAGGAAAATGTGTTTAAACACATATTTCAAGGGTATATTCTTCCCAAGGACAAGCAGAGCATGATATCCATGACAGGATATAATGTATAAAACTCTTTAGGTAGGGGAGAGAATTTTCATGACATTACCCATCCAGCGGTGTTTGAATAATTGAGTAGGAAACATTTAGCATTGGGCTTCAAATGTTCCTGTTGAAAATCGGAGTACCATAGACATGCTTCGAGATAGGATTGACATGTTCAACAGGTGAAGATCAGACTTTGGAAACAAAAAGGATCCATCAGGCCAGATAGAATAAGTCTTACAATTTTCTCATGGAAGAATGACTAACCTTGCCAAAAAGGAAACTATAACAATAGGTCCTCCGGCCAGGGGTGCTAGGCATGACATCACCTTACCGGCTCATATAAAGACCTGTGACGCCCGGATAATTAGGCTACAGTAATCTCACATTAATGGTGCCATGTCACCTTAGTCACTATAGTTAATCTCGGGTTGATTCGAAAATGTTTCAAATTCAATTTCAAATTAATGCCAAACAACAAAGTTTTCAAAATATTTAACTAAAATGTTCGGGGTGTGCAGTTAAATGTCTGGGTAATTATAATAAAGCAAACACATTTTTATAAAATGCATAGATAATTTAAAATGATTTAAAACAGAAAAGAGATAAAAGAAAATACAAAATAGAAAGCAGAAAAGAAAAAAAAGGGAAAAGTGCCCCTGGCCCAACTCTGGGCCAACCAGCCCAACTGGCCACTTCCACCGGCCCGATCGAACCAGCCCAACAGGCCACCTCTTATCCCCTCACCCACCGAAACCCTAACCTACCCCACCCCCCACTCGCTCTCCCCCACCCCCTCGCTCTGGATCTGGATCGGGAGGAGCCCGATCCCCTTCTCCCTCGCTCGGCGCCCAACGCCGTCGCCCGTCGCCGCCTGGACCTCGCCGGCGCCCTCCCCCACCGGCCTGCCTCCTCGACGCTGACGACGTCCTCGTACCCCCCTCGACCCCCGCTGCCACGGTCCGTACACCCCCTGTGAGGCCCTCCCCTCCTCTTTCCCCGCGCTCACTGCGCCCATCGTCTCGCGCACGGCCGAAGCTCCTCGCGCGCCCGCGCCCTCGCCACCGTTCGTGTGAGCCCCCCCTCCCGCCGTCACTACGGCCGCCGCAACCGCCGTGTGCACACCGACATGCCGCCCCCGCTAACCTCCTGTTGTGACCCATCCCCGCGGCCACCGGCCCGCGCGTCTGCACCACTCGCCCCGTGCTCGTCTCCTCCCCTGCTCGCCGCTCGGAGACGCGCCAGCCCCGCGCGCCCCAGCCGTTTGCCGCACCCATCGCCGACTCCTCCATGCTCGTCGCCGTTCACCTTGCCCCGCTCCTGCACCCCCCTGCACCAGTGACGCCGCCATGTCCGCGGCCAACTCCGGCGGTCTGATCACCCCGCTCTCCTCCTCTCGTGCGAGGCCTTGCCGCGCTGAACGCCCGTCACCGCCCTCCCGTGCCGCCGCCCTCCGTTCCCTTGGCCGGCGTCGTGGGCGCCGGCGGCCACGCCGACGGCCTCGCCACGCCCGTGGCTGGCGCCCCCCCTTGCCTGTCGATCTGGGCGCTCGCCCAGTCGGGCGCTGACGCCCAGCGCCCGCACCCGCGGCAACCGCAGCGCCCACAAACCCACTAGGCCCCCTGGGCCAATGACAAGGGGCCCCCACCCCCCTGAACGTATTTATAAAAATAAAAATAAAAATAAAAAAATAAATAGTTAATTAATTAATTAGAGAAATATTTAACTTAATTCATTTTGTTTAATTAAACTAAACAAGTAACTAAGCTAATTAAACATTAGTTATCTAATTAACCTAGTTAGTTAATTAGTTATTTAACTAGTATGACAGTGGGGCCCACCCCTAATTAATTCTGATTAGATTAAATTAAATTTGGATAATTAACATGTGTGTCTGACCAGTGGGACCCACTGGTCAGGTTGACCAGTCAACTCTGTTGACTGCTGACGTCAGCATGACATCATGCTGATGTCATTATTCCATTTTCGAATTTATTTAAATAATTAATTAAATTCCAGAAATTAATAAAATATTTAGAAAAACATAACTTTTAATCCGTAACTCGATTAAATTATTTTCAACATGAAAGTTGCTCAAAACAACAAGACGAATCCGGATACGCAACCCGTTTGTCCACCACACATCCCTAGCATAGCGAACACACAACTTTCCCCCCGGTTCATTTGTCTGAAAACATGAAACACCGGGGATACTTTCCCGGATGTTTCCCCCCTTCACCGGTATCACCTCCTACTGCGTTAGGGCACACCTGGCACCGTTACTTGTTATGTCATGCATCATTATGCATCTGTTTGCATTGTATTCATTGTTTCTTCCCCCTCTTCTCTCTGGTAGACTACGAGACCGACGCTGCTGCTACCCAGTACGACTACGGTGTTGACGACCCCTCTCTCTTGCCAGAGCAACCAGGCAAGCCCCCCCCCCCTTGATCACCAGATATCGCCTATTCTCCTCTATACTGCTTGCATTAGAGTAGTGTAGCATGTTACTGCTTTCCGTTAATCCTATTCTGATGCATAGCCTGACATTGTTGCTACATCTGTTGATACATTACCTGCAATTCTAATACTTAGTATAGGATGCTAGTTTATCATCTGTGGCCCTACATTCTTGTCGGTCTGCCTTGCTATACTATCGGGCCGTGATCACTTGGAAGGTGATCACGGGTATATACTATACGTATATACATACTACAGATGGTGACTAAAGTCGGGTCAGCTCGTTGAGTACCCGCAAGTGATTCGGATAAGGGGGTTGAAAGGACAGGTGGCTCCATCCCGGTAGAGGTGGTCCTGGGTTCCCGATGGCCCCCGACTGTTACTATGTGGCAGAGCGACAAGGCAGGTTGAGACCACCTAGGCGAGAGGTGGGCCTGGCCCTGGTCGGTGTCCACGGTTATTTCATAATAACACGCTTAACGAGATCTTAGTATTTGATCTGAGTCTGTCCACTGGCCTATACGCACTAACCAACTACGCGGGGAACAGTTATGGGCACTCAACGTCGTGGTATCAGCCGAAGCCTTTTTGACGTCAGCGATGGAGCGACGCGCGCCGGATTGGACTGGAACGCCTACTCTTGTATAAGGGAGGCTAGGTCTGCTTCCGGCCGCCCTCGCAACATGCAGGTGTGCAATGGGCGATGGGCCCAGACCCCTGCGCGCATAGGATTTAGACCGGCGTGTTAACCTCTCTGTTGTGCCTAGGTGGGGCTGTGACGTGTTGATCTTCCGAGGCCGGTCATGACCCAGGAAAGTGTGTCCGGCCAAATGGGATCGAGCGTGTTGGGTTATGTGGTGCACCCCTGCAGGGAAGTTAATCTATTCGAATAGCCGTGATCTTCGGTAACAGGACGACTTGGAGTTGTACCTTGACCTTATGACAACTAGAACCGGATACTTAATAAAACACACCCTTCCAAGTGCTAGATACAACCCAGTGATCGCTTTTCCACAGGGTGACGAGGGGAGGATCGCCGGGTAGGATTATGCTATGCGATGCTACTTGGAGGACTTCAATCTACTCTCTTCTACATGCTGCAAGATGGAGGCTGCCAGAAGCGTAGTCTTCGATAGGACTAGCTATCCCCCTCTTATTCTGGCATTCCGCAGTTTAATCCACTCATATTGCCTCCTTACACATATACCCATGCATATGTAGTGTAGCTCCTTGCTTGTGAGTACTTTGGATGAGTACTCACGGTTGCTTTTCTCCCTCTTTTCCCCTTTTCCCTTCTACCTGGTTGTCGCAACCAGATGTTGGAGCCCTGGAGCTAGATGCCACCGTCGATGATGACTCCTACTACACTGGAGGTGCCTACTACTATGTGCAGGCCGCTGACGACGACCAGGAGTAGTTTAGGAGGATCCCGGGCAGGAGGCCTACGCCTCTTTCGATCTGTATCCCAGTTTGTGCTAGCCTTCTTAAGGCAAACTTTTTTAACTTATGTTTGTACTCAGATATTGTTGCTTCCGCTGACTCGTCTATGATCGAGCACTTTTATTCGAGCCCTCGAGGCCCCTGGCTTGTATTATGATGCTTGTATGACTTATTTTATTTGTAGAGTTGTGTTGTGATATCTTCCCGTGAGTCCCTGATCTTGATCGTATACGTTTGTGTGTATGATTAGTGTACGATTGAATCAGGGGCGTCACAAGTTGGTATCAGAGCCGACTGCCTGTAGGAACCCCCCTTTCCAACTCCTTGGCCGAAGTCGAGTCTAGTCATTGAAAAACTTTTTCTAACTTGGCTGTGCGGCCCATGGGCCCGCGTCGCCATTTGGGTGGTATTAGGATCTTTTACTCCTTGTCTATACTCTGGGACTCTGATCTCTCTTCTATTCGGGTAAAATGATTTTACTAAATCTAACTCTAGGTTCTCGTAACTACTTCCTCCCGGAGAGCCACTCGATACAGGTGATCACCTGATACAATAGAAGGTTCTGAAGTTACTCTCCGATGTTCCCTCGATACTTTGTTCCATCGCTTTTGCAGTTCCATTCCATTGATAAACCCCAATGGAAGTACACTTGCCATTCATACAATCATTCCCCGTTGATCTTGTTATTACAAGATACTCTGATATTCTCTCTATTGTTCCGAGAATACTTTGCGCTTACTGCCTTGCAGTCCTTTGCCACATGAATACCCATGCGGATAATTCCTCGCACTTACCGAGTATCCGCTCACCCCCAGTTGTTCAGGTGTTTCACAAAAGTCTTCGAAATAATATTCAATCTTCCGAAAATCCTTAAGCAACTTATTGCTCTTGAAATTCTTGCTTGCTTGCATTATGGTTAATCCCATAAGTATAGTAGTCTTATTGGCTGCCTTTGTCACTATCATTTTGAGTCCATTGATTCAAAATGTCGCGAATGCTCGCAATCCTTAATCAGATCACAGAATTCATCCTTTCGGCTCAGACGTCATTTTGAACATGATCTGTTTATCGATCAATCAAATTGTCGTCGATTGTACCCCTAAGTCTATTCAGCTTACCCATCCTTAATCAGAGCGTTTGCTTCTAATCCCTTGGATTAGAAATCATGATTCTTTACAATGAGCTTTGAGTTAGTCGGTTGTTCCTATAATCTAAGGCCCTTGCCTTGATTCTTCCTATGATTATGTGCCAATGCTCACATCAGCTCCGTTGTGGACCGTCAGATCCTTTGCTGAATTATCAATCCGACAGTGTCCTTTGTATACAAAAACCTCGAGGAGTTCTTTCCCTGATACATAATGCCATCGGTAAATTCTATTCACTGATATGGCCAACGACACTCTGCTTTCGAGCTTGATTTATTTATTTCTGAACTTTGTAGTATATGTTCCTAAGATACCCGATGGGTTGGACCAATGCCTTCCCTACTCTGTGCAAACCCGAGAGTTTTCACGAGTCATATTCTCCTGGTGATTTACCAAATAAAATTTCAATACTACAACTCCATCGAAAATGAGAAGTGAATGATAGGTCATGCATTTGAGAAGTGGGAGTCGACCTTGAACTTTGTGTTCATGCCCATGGACACGATGTAGATCCTATCATGAAAGCTTCTTGTGATAATAACTATTTCCTTGATATAATATGCTTTGGTATCGGTGAATTGATCCTTTGCAATCGTGCTTCCGACCGTATGTTCTTCTTTGATCCCATTTCTTGCGCAAGTTTAAGCACTTGTCTTCTATGGATCAATACCCCGGTCCAACCTCTACTTTGATCTGTCGTCGAGTATTACACTGGTATCTCGAGATTATCATGGAACTGCATAACTTCTTATGAGTTCTTCATCAAGTGCTACGTTCTCACCGATTCCAATTTTTCACGGGCTCCGAGTTATTAAACACTCGAAGACACCGATAACTGAACCGTGTTCGCATTACGGCTCAACAACTCCTACTGATATTCTTTACTTACAAGTTTGTACCCGATCATGTCATTCCTAGCCTGATCGGCTATATCATTATCGTGCTAAATCTTAATTGTGCTACCTGTTCCTTCTTCTCAGAACACACTTTTGACGCTAAGCTAAGCTTACGTCGATCTTCCTTGTCATATATTATTGTCTTGAACAACAATACTTGATTCCGAGGTTGTGTCGTATCCGTGGTTCCAGTGGTCTTTTGCTTCACCATTCCTTTTGCTTGATGTCGTCGTTATTCAATGGCAGCCTCATGGAATCTTCTGACAAAGGTGTCGTGATCATCAACATTATGAGCTCTTCCAAAATATCTATTGAATTCTTGATGGGGATTACCATCCTTGCCCCTCGATGGTTTGTATTATCATCGGCAATGTTAATGCCCTCCCTCCAACACAAACTTGCTCATGTTTTCTGTATTACCTTGAGTTCCTTTCTACCCAGCTTGTGTCATGTTCTACCTTGGAATATTGCCATCTTTTATGTCAAGGATATCTTGGGAATTTCACCAGTTCTTGAGAATTCTTGATTTAAGTGATACTTCTCACCATCACCATTCTTTTCTTGGCCCCCTGTTGTTCCTAACAGTAATACCGACAAATGGACTAGTAATTTTAAAAACTTCTAGCAACCTTATTGCTTTGAAGTTAATGGTCGACATTTCATTCTTAGACTGTTGATTATTGAATCACCATTCTAACATTGGCCGTGCAACCCAACCCATATTTCGGGTGCACCTTTCAACCAATATTTAATTCTGTATGTTTTCCTCGAGCATACCTCATTATATCACTTGATCTGACAAATGTTATGTCCTTGTTCTCATAATTGTGTCAATCCATCTTTTTGGAAATCTCAATGAATGGTCGCTGAGTCCATTAGCCACCTCCTCATCCTCTCGTTGGTTTACTGATGAACTCTTGTTTCGGAACTCGCTTCATAGTTCATTTCCTGAGAATCTTATAGTGTCATCCCGTCAATTTGTGTTGCGCCTTTCTTCTTAGGCATCCGGAGTCTGAGTTATCCTGACACCAGTCAGATCTGAATCTCGGCCAGATATGACGGTTGGAACATATTTCCATGAGATATAACATTGGCCTTTATATGACCCGGTAAGGTGATGTCATGCCTAGCACACCTGGCCTGAGGCCCTATTGTTATAGTTTCCTTTTTGACAAGGTTAACCATTTTTCCATGAGGAAATTGAATGTCTTGTTTAATAAGTTTATCTTGATGGATCCTTTGAGTATCCAAAGTTCGACCTTTGCTTGAAGACCATGTCAATGCTATCTCGAAGCATGTCTATGGTACTTCAATTTTCAACAAGAATATTTAACGCCCAATGCTAAATGTTTCTTGATAAATTATCCAAACACCGTTGTATGGGTAATGTCATGAAAATTTTCTCCCCTACCTAAAGAGTTTTCTACATTATATCCTGTCATGGATATCATGCTCTGCTTGTCCTTGGGAAGGATATACCCTTGAAATATGTGTTTAAACACATTTTCCTTTCCATTGTTCTGTTTAATATGATAATCGTATTTTCCTTTCCATTGATTGGTTTAACGTTTCTTGTGATCTTTATGATGTAAGCAATAATATTCTCCTGCTTATGTAAACACTTCAGTGTACAACTCTATTCAGTAAGACCCTGTTACTATTGTTGATGACATTCTGGTAGCCACCGATGGATGAGAACCTTGCCTATTGGTCCGCCTCGTTTCAACGAGCAGGAAAATGGTTCTCTTCGTCCCCCGCCCTTGGTACCGATGTTGTTGCCGACATAACTGACAGGCTATCCTCTGACATGACTTGCTTACATTATTGTGCAAGATGTCATCGCGCTTCCTACTTTTAAACCACACGGTGGGCCCATAACCCACAGGTCCACTGGATTGAAACCTGACTCTTCTTTACAACCCGGATTCTAATGGATCCTTTGCACCTGCCTTCGTATGTGATTCATGAGCTAAATGCTATACCATTATCCATCCTGGAATCAAACACCATGTTATTCTCGTTGTTCAAACCCCCATTCCACCTTCTGCCTAGTCATCGAATGATTGCCTACCCGTTTAAAACTTTGGTACCATCGTATATTGCACTCAACGAATTCACTGTAATACAACTCGCGGGGTACCTTGTGTATTTCCCATTGAGTTCACCGCCAGATGGCCAGCTTTGTGGAGATGCATTCTTCCGGAGTTTTTCCCCTTGGTCGTGTTCGTAGGACGATGGAGATCCCGAAGAAAGGATGACGACTTGATCATGGGGCCTTGAAGCAGAGAAATGAAGACATCAACGAAAGGGGTCAACCTCTTCGAAAGGGCAGCCAAGACTGAGAAGACTCGTTAGAATTTCATAACCAGAACTTTCCCCCTTACTTCCCCCTTAAATCTCGGGACGAGATTTCTTGTAGTGGAGGAGATTTGTGACGCCCGGATAATTAGGCTACAGTAATCTCACGTTAATGGTGCCATGTCACCTCAGTCACTATAGTTAATCTCGGGTTGATTCGAAAACATTTCATATTCAATTTCAAATTAATTCCAAACAACAAGGTTTTCAAAATATTTAACTAAAATGTTCGGGGTGTGCAGTTAAATGCCTGGGTAATTATAATAAAGCAAACACATTTTTATAAAATGCCTAGATAATTTAAAATGATTTAAAACAGAAAAGAAGATAAAAGAAAATACAAAACAGAAAGCAGAAAAAAAGAAGGGAAAAGGGCCCCTGGCCCAACTCTGGGCCAACCGGCCCAGCTGGCCACTTCTGCCGGCCCGGTCGAACCAGCCCAATCGGCCACCTCTTATCCCCTCACCCACCGAAACCCTAACCTACCCCACTCCACACTCGCTCTCCCCCAGCCCCACCCCCTCGCTCTGGATCTGGATCGGGAGGAGCCCGATCCCCTTCTCCCTCGGTCGGCGCCCCACGCCGTCGCCCGTCGCCGCCTGGAGACCACGCCGCCTGGACCTCGCCGGCGCCCTCCCCCACCGGCCTGCCTCCTCGATGCTGACGACGTCCTCGTCCCCTCCCCCCTCGACCCCCGCTGCCACGGTCCCTACACCCCCCTGTGAGACCCTCCCCTCCTCTTTCCCCGCGCTCACCGCGCCCATCGTCCCGCGCATGGCCGAAGCTCCTCGCGTGCCCGCGCCCTTGCCACCGTTCGTGTGAGCCCCCCCCCCCCCCGCCATCACTACGGCCGCCGCAACCATCGTGTGCACACTGACACGCCGCCCCCGCTTACCTTCTGTTGCGACCCGTCCCCGCGGCCACCGGCCCGCGCGTCTGCACCACTCGCCCCATGCTCGTCTCCTCCCCTGCTCGCGGCTCGGGGACGTGCCAGCCCCGCGCACCCTGGTCGTTTGCCGCACCCGTCGCCGACTCCTCTGTGCTCGCCGCCGTTCACCTTGCCTCGCTCCTGCACCCCCTGCACCGGTGACGCCACCATGTCCGCGACCAACTCCGGCGCTCTGACCACCCCGCTCTCCTCCTCTCGCGTGAGGCCTTGCCGCTCTGAACGCCCGTCACCGCCCTCCCGTGGCGCCGCCCTCCATTCCCTTGGCCGGCGTTGTGGGCACCGGCGGCCACGCCGACGGCCTCGCCACGCCCGTGGCTGGCGCCCCCCCTTGCCTGTCGATCTGGGCGCTCGCCCAATCAGGCGCCGATGCCCAGCGCCCGCACCCGCGGCAACCGCAGCACCTGCAAACCCACTAGGCCCCCTGGGCCAATGACAAGGGGCCCCCACCCCCCTGAACGTATTTATAAAAATAAAAATAAAAATAAAAAAATAAATAGTTAATTAATTAATTAGAGAAATATTTAACTTAATTAATTTTGTTTAATTAAACTAAACAAGTAACTAAGCTAATTAAACATTAGTTGTCTAATTAACCTGGTTAGTTAATTAGTTATTTAACTAGTATGATAGTGGGGCCCACCCCTAATTAATTCTGATTAGATTAAATTAAATTTGGATAATTAACATGTGTCTCTGACAAGTGGGACCCACTGGTCAGGTTGACCAGTCAACTTTGTTGACTGCTGACGTCAGCATGACATCATGCTGATGTCATTATTCCATTTTCGAATTTATTTAAATAATTAATTAAATTCCAGAAATTAATAAAATCTTTAGAAAATCATAACTTTAATCCGTAACTCGGATTAAATTATTTTCAACATGAAAGTTGCTCAAAACGACAAGACAAAGCCGGATACGCAACCCGTTTGTCCACCACACATCCCTAGCATAGCGAACACGCAACTTTCCCCCGGTTCATTTGTCTGAAAACATGAAACACCGGGGATACTTTCCCGGATGTTTCCCCCCTTCACCGGTATCACCTCCTACTGCGTTAGGGCACACCTGGCACCGTTACTTGTTATGTCATGCATCATTATGCATCTGTTTGCATTGTATTCATTGTTTCTTCCCCCTCTTCTCTCCGGTAGACTACGAGACCGACGCTGCTGCTACCCAGTACGACTACGGTGTTGACGACCCCTCTCTCTTGCCAGAGCAACCAGGCAAGCCCCCCCCCTTGATCACCAGATATCGCCTATTCTCCTCTATACTGCTTGCATTAGAGTAGTGTAGCATGTTAGTGCTTTCCGTTAATCCTATTCTGATGCATAGCCTGACATTGTTGCTACATCTGTTGATACCTTACCTGCAATCCTAATACTTAGTATAGGATGCTAGTTTATCATCTGTGGCCCTACATTCTTGTCGGTCTGCCTTGCTATACTATCGGGCCGTGATCACTTGGGAGGTGATCACGGGTATATACTATACATATATACATACTATAGATGGTGACTAAAGTCGGGTCAGCTCGTTGAGTACCCGCAAGTGATTCGGATAAGGGGGCTGAAAGGACAGGTGGCTCCATCCCAGTAGAGGTGAGCCTGGGTTCCCGACGGCCCCCGACTGTTACTATGTGGCGGAGCGACAGGGCAGGTTGAGACCACCTAGGCGAGAGGTGGGCCTGGCCCTGGTCGGCGTCCGCGGTTATTTCATAATAACACGCTTAACGAGATCTTGGTATTTGATCTGAGTCTGGCCACTGGCCTATACGCACTAACCAACTACGCGGGAACAGTTATGGGCACTCAACGTCGTGGTATCAGCCGAAGCCTTCTTGACGTCAGCGACGGAGCGGCACGCGCCGGATTGGAGTGGAACGCCTACTCTTGTATAAGGGAGGCTAGGTCTGCTTCCGGCCTCCCTCGCAACGTGCAGGTGTTTAATGGGCGATGGGCCCAGACCCCTGCGCGCATAGGATTTAGACCGGCATGTTGACCTCTCTGTTGTGCCTAGGTGGGGCTGCGACGTGTTGATCTTCCGAGGCCGGTCATGACCCAGGAAAGTGTGTCCGGCCAAATGGGATCGAGCGTGTTGGGTTATGTGGTGCACCCCTGCAGGGAAGTTAATCTATTCGAATAGCCGTGATCTTCGGTAACAGGACGATTTGGAGTTGTACCTTGACCTTATGACAACTAGAACCGGATACTTAATAAAACACACCCTTCCAAGTGCCAGATACAACCCGGTGATCACTTTTCCACAGGGCGACAAGGGGAGGATCGCCGGGTAGGATTATGCTATGTGATGCTACTTGGAGGACTTCAATCTACTCTCTTCTACATGCTGCAAGATGGAGGCTGCCAGAAGCATAGTCTTCGATAGGACTAGCTATCCCCCTCTTATTCTGGCATTCTGCAGTTCAGTCCACTCATATTGCCTCCTTACACATATACCCATGCATATGTAGTGTAGCTCCTTGCTTGCGAGTTCTTTGGCTGAGTACTCACGGTTGCTTTTCTCCCTCTTTTCCCCTTTTCCCTTCTACCTGGTTGTCGCAACCAGATGCTGGAGCCCTGGAGCCAGACGCCACCGTCGACGACGACTCCTACTACACTGGAGGTGCCTACTACTACGTGCAGGCCGCTGACGACGACCAGGAGTAGTTTAGGAGGATCCCAGGCAGGAGGCCTGCGCCTCTTTCGATCTGTATCCCAGTTTGTGCTGGCCTTCTTAAGGCAAACTTGTTTAACTTATGTCTGTACTCAGATATTGTTGCTTCCGCTGACTCGTCTATGATAGAGCACTTGTATTTGAGCCCTCGAGGACCCTGGCTTGTATTATGATGCTTGTATGACTTATTTTATTTGTAGAGTTGTGTTGTGATATCTTCCCGTGAGTCCCTGATCTTGATCGTACACGTTTGCGTGTATGATTAGTGTACGATTGAATCGGGGGCGTCACAAGACCAATGTTATAACTCTTGGAAATATGTTCCAACCATCATATCTGACCGAGATTCAGATCTTATTGGTGTCAGGATACCTCAGACTCGGGATCCTGAGATAAAAAGGTGCGACACGAATTAAGGAGAAGACATCATAAGATTCTCGGGGAATGAACTATGGAAGCGAGTTCTGAAACAAGAGTTCATCAGTAAACCAAGGAAAGGATGATGAGGTGGCCGATGGACTCAGCGACAAATCATCGTGATTTCCAAAGGGTGGATTCCACAATTATGGGAACAAGGAGATAACATTTGCCAGATCAAATGGTATAATGATGCATGCTCAAGGAAAACCTACACAATTAAACATTGCTTGAAAGATGCACCGATAATATGGGCTTAGGTAGCATGATCAATGTTTAGAATGGTGATTCAATTATCGAAAGACTTAGAATGAAACCATCGCCCATTCACTTCAAAGCAATAGGGTTGCTAGAAGTTTCAAATTCATGCGTCATAGCTCAATTGTTGTTGTTCCGGTTAAAAACAACACGGGGACCAAGGAATGAATGCAGATGGCGAGAAGTGTTATTATATCAAGAATTCTTAAGAGGTGGTGAAATCCTCACCACATTCTTGACAAAAAGAGTTGGTAATACTCCAAGGTAAAACAGAACATGAGCTAGATAGTGAGGAGCTCAAGGTATAACACAAAACACGAACAAGTTTGTGTTGAACGAAAGACAATAAAGTGGTCGATGATAACACATATCACCGAGAGCAAAGGGTGGTATTTATCATCAAGAATTCGATAGATATCTTGGAAGAGCTCGGAATGCTGATGATGATCATGACACATTTGTTGAGAGATCTCTTGAAGATGTAATCGATCGACGATGACATCAAGTTGAAGGAATGATGAAGCAAAAGGTTATTGGAACCATGGGTATGACACAAACTCGAAATCAAGTTTGTTGTTCAAGGAGAAATGATATGACGAGGAAGATCGACGTAAGATTAGCTCACCGTTGAAATTTGTGCTCCGGGAGGAACCAGATAGCACAGTTAAATTTAGCACGATAATGATGTAGCCGATAAGGCCAGGAATGACATGATGGAGTATTAAACTCGTAAGCAATGAAGATTACTAAGAGTTGTCGAATCGCAGTGTGGAGTCGATTCACTATTCGGTGTTCTCGGTTGACGACAACCCAAAACTCATGGACTGACTATGATAGGGAAAGGTATTACTCCAGCACAAATTCATAAGATGTAGTGCAATGGCATGATATGCTCGACATACCAGGGAGATAATACTTGAAGGCATATCAAATTAAAGGTTCAAGTGGGGTGTATTGATCTATAGAAGACAACCACTTTTACTTGTCTGAGAAATGGAATCAAAGGAAGAAATTATGGTCGGAACCATGATTGCAAAGGATCAATTCACAGATCCAAATGATATTTTCAAGGAAATGGTTATTATTGCAAGAAGCTTCCATGACAGGATCTACATCGTGTCCATGGGCATGAACACGAAGGTTCAAGGTCGACTCCCACTTCGTCAATGCATAACCTTCCATTCACCTCTCATATTTCAAAGATGACATTAGTTGTTGAAAGTTTTGCCTAGTGCAATACCAGATAAGTATGACCCATGAAATCTTTCGGGTTCACACGGATTAGGGAATGCGTAGGTTCAACCCATCAAGGCATCTTAGGAACATATACCACAAACTTCGGGAGTAAATAACACAAGCTCGAAAGCAGAGCATGGTTGGTCAATCTGAGGATAGGATTTACCAATGGAAAAAGAACTTACAAAGTGATTGAATGTGAAGGACGCTATCGGATAAAATCCAACAACAGATTCGGTGGTCCTCAAGGGATCTGATGTGAGCATCGGTACTCAACCAGAGGAAGAAACAATGCAAGGAGATCAAACTATAGAATCATCTAACTAACTCAAAGCTCAAATGCAAAAGAATTATGATTTACGATCAAGGGATCAGAAGCAAATGCTCTGATTAAGGACGGATAAGTTGCATAGACTTAGGGGTACAACCGATGGCAATCCGCTTGGTCGAGAACCAGCTCATGTTTAAAATGATGTCTGAGCCGGAAGGATGAATTCTTTGTTGGATTGAAGATTGCGAGCATTCACAAACATATTGAATCAAAGACTCAAAATGACAGTGACAAAGGATGCTCGTGAATATTGCTAGACATATAGAAAGTAACCATAATGCAAGCAGACAAGTATTTGTAGAGCAATAGTTGGCAATGGATAATCGGAAGACCGGATAGCATTTCAAAGTATCTTGTGGATCACATAATCAACTAGGAATGAACAAATCCTCGATGAGTGTGAGGAATTATCCGTATATGTATTAAAGCGAAAATGGAGCTGTAAGGCAGCAGGCATGATGGATTCTCGGGATATTGGAATGTTTTAGGGAATCTTGTAATAACAAGAGCAATTGGGGATGAAGGTATGAACGACAAATGCAAGTAGTTATCCATAATGATTTATCGGTGGTAGGGATTGTAACGGCAAAGGGCACAAGGGTCTCGGGAAAACTTTGAAGAGTATCATCGGAAGCCTTCGGTGCACCAAGAAATCATCTAGAGTGAGGGTCTCTCCGGGAGGAAGTAATTACGAGAACCTAGAGTTAGAGTTAGCAAAATCATTTAACCCGAATAGAAGAGGGATCAGAGTACCAGAGTAAAGATCGAGGAGTAAAAGATCCTAATACCACCCAATGGCGACATGGGCCCATAAGGCACACAGCCATGTTAGTAAAAGTTTTGTAATGACTAGACTCAACTTCGGCCAAGGAGTTGGAAGGGGGATTCCTACAGGCAGTCGGCTCTGATACCAACTTGTGACGCCCCCGATTCAATCATACACTAATCATGCACACAAACA
This sequence comes from Triticum aestivum, assembly GCF_018294505.1. Lineage (NCBI taxonomy): Eukaryota > Viridiplantae > Streptophyta > Magnoliopsida > Poales > Poaceae > Triticum > Triticum aestivum. The sequence goes on from NC_057801.1 coordinate 520,237,887, forward strand.
TGTACGATCAAGATCAGGGACTCACGGGAAGATATCACAACACAACTCTAAAAACATAAATAAGTCATACAAGCATCATATTACAAGCCAGGGGCCTCGAGGGCTCGAATACAAGTGCTAGATCATAGACGAGTCAGCGGAAGCAACAATATCTGAGTACATACATAAGTTAAACAAGTTTGCCTTAAGAAGGCTAACACAAAAGTAGTGCCGATCGAAAAGGCGAGGCCTCCTACCCAGGACCTCCTAACTACTCCTCAAAACTGGACTCCATGTAGAACCATCCTCGGGATCCTCTGGCTCCTGGACTATAACGTCTGGTTGCGGCATCCGGGAAGAAGAGGAAAAGGGGGAAAGAGAGAGCAAAGCAACCGTGAGTACTCATCCAAAGTACTCGAAGCAAAGATCTACACTACATATGCATGGGTATACGTGTAAAGAGGCAATATCGGTGGACTGAACTACAGAATGCCAGAATAAGAGGGGGATAGCTAGTCCTATCGAAGACTACGCTTCTGGCAGCCTCCGTCTTGCAGCATGTAGGAGTAGATTGAAGTCCTCCAAGTAGCATCACATAGCATAATCCTACCCGGCGATCCTCCCCTTGTCGCCCTGTGGGAAAGCGATCACCGGGTTGTCTCTAGAACTTGTCTGGGTGTGTTTTATTAAGTATCCGGTTCTAGTTGTCATAAGGTCAAGGTACAACTCCGGGTCATCCTTTTACCGAGGGACACGGCTATTCGAATAGATAAACTTCCCTGCAGGGGTGCACCACATAACCCAACACGCTCGATTCCCTTTGGCCTGACACACTTTCCTGGGTCATGCCCGGCCTCGGAAGATCAACACGTCGTAGCCCTACCTAGGCACAACAGAGAGGTCAGCACGCCGGTCTAAATCCTATGTGCGCAGGGGTCTGGGCCCATCGCCCATTGCACACCTGCACGTTGCGTACGCGGCCGGAAGCAGACCTAGCCCCCTTAATACAAGTGCAGGCTTACGGTCGAATCTGGTACGCGACGCTCAGTCGCTGACGTCAAGAAGGCTTCGGCTGATACCACCACGTCGAGTGCCCATATCTTTCCCGCGTAGTTGGTTAGTGCGTATATGCTGGTGGCCAGACTCAGATCAAATACCAAGATCTCGTTAAGCGTCTTATTATGAAGCAACCGCAAATGTCGACCAGGGCCAGGCCCACCTCTCGCCTAGGTGGTCTCAACCTGCCCTATCGCTCTGCCACAAAGATCCATACAGAGGGCCGTCGGGACAAAGGTCCTTTGAGCCCCCAATCCGTGAATCACTCGCGGGCACTCAACGAGCCGACCCGACTTTAGTCACCATCTGTATAATATGTATATATGTATAGTATATACCCGTGATCACCTCCCGAGTGATCATGACCCGATAGTGTAGCAAGGCAGACTGACAAGAATGTAGGGCCACTGATGATAAACTAGCATCCTATACTTAGCATTTGGGATTATGGGTAAGGTATCAACAACGGTAGCAACAATGATAGGCTATGCAACAGAATAGGAGTAACCGAATAGTAACATGCTACACTACTCTAATGCAAGCAGTAGAGAGAAGAATAGGCGATATCTGGTGATCAAGGGGAGGGGGCTTGCCTGGTTGCTCTGGCAAGGAGGGGTCGTAAACGCCGTAGTCGTACTGGATAGCAGCGGCGTCGGTCTCGGGGTCTACCAGAAAGAAGTAACGAAGGGGAAACACAATAAATAACAGAGCAATCAAAGTATCACAAAGTATAACACGCCAATACCCGGTGCTAAGGGTGACCTAACACAGTACTAGGTGTTACCGGCAAAGGGGGAAAACATCCGGGAAGGTATTCCCGGTGTTTGCGTTTCCGGACAGTTGAACCGGAGGTGGATTGTTGTAGGTTCGCTATGCTAGGGACGTGTGGCTGACGAACAAACTGCGTATTCAGATTCATCTCGTCGTTCTAAGCAACTTACATGTACAAAGTTTTTCCATCTGAGCTACGGTTTATTTTATATTAATTTTTAAAGTTTTAAATCATTTTCTAAATTCCTGGAATTAAATTAATTCGAATATAAATTAAACACTAAAAGCTATGGGTACACAGAAGTGTACCCAGAGATGTCCATGTGTGGCTGACAAGGAAGGGCCAGTTGACAGTGTCAACTGCCCAGTCAGCAGAGGCTGACTGGTGGGTCCAGGGGGCCGAGTCAGCAGCATAATCAGCGGTCAACAATTTGACTGTTGACTGCTCATACCTGACGACTAGGTCCCACCGTCAGTGACTGTTATATCTAAAACATGTTTAATTAATCTGGTTAATTAGCTAGGAGCCCACTTGTCATTCCCTGTTAGCTTAACTAAATTAGTTACTTACTTTAATTAATTAAGTTGGCCCATAGGTGAGTGTCACAAGGGTGGATTAGAGAGGTTAGCTTAGGGCTAACCATCGTGGTTAGCGCCGGGACCCACAGGAAGTGGCCCAACCGGCAAAATAGCACACGCGCCGGCTATGAAGCCCGACGCGGCGGTGGTGGTAGGAATAAGGCCTCCGGCGACCATTTGGGCGGCGGAGCGGGTCGTTCGAACCGGAGGAGCAGCGCGCGTGCAATGGCGGCATCGCTCCAAGCGAGGGTGGGCTACAACGGCGACGACGACGGCGTGCAGCGGTGGTCGGAGCTGACGGGCACGGTGGGACGTGTGTGTGAAGGCCACGGCCAGGGGGCGCGCCCTGGCGCGAGCGCGCATGTGCGCGACCGATGGTGGTGAGCATGAGCGCCTAGCGAGCTCTCGTTGCAGCTATCCTGCGAACTCCGGCGACGAAGAAACGGAAAAGGGGGGAAACAAGGAGATCGAGGGGGAGGCTCACATTGAGCGGCAGGGAACGAGGCAGCGGGGCGCGAGGAGGGAGACAGGGACAACGGCGTCGGAGTCGAGGCAGGCCGTCGAGGAAGACGGGGCCGGTCCAGCAACAAGGTCGGGGAGGCGACGGGAGGCGTGGGGCATCGACTGCCCAGACGGGATCCACGCGCGGCAAAGGCTTTGAGAAGGAGGGCGCCGACAACGGAAGGGTCAGCGCGGCGGCGGCGACGCGGTCGTCTGGGGCAAGCGCCCCCGATCCAGATCAGGGGGTGAGAGGAACAAGGGGGAGTGGGTGTCGTGGGGGAAGTGGGGGAAGTGGGGCTCGGTTGGGTTAGGGTTCGAGGGGGATAAGGGGAGTGGGGGGGGCAGCTGGGCCTTTGCCCAGTTGGGCTGGCCAGCTGGGTCGAGGCCCAATTGGGCCAGGGGTTTTTGGCCCTTTGTTTTCCTTTTTTTATCTTTTGTTTATTTTTCATGTTAATAGTTTTGCTATTTTATTTACTACTCATTTTAGTTCTGTTCATTACAAAAACAACACCTAATGTAGTATTACTAGTTATAACACTGACAATACTAGTTAGGCATTTAATTAAAAATAGTTTGTAACCTTATAACTTGAAAAGGTATTTAATTAATTGTTCTAGTTGCTGTTTTAGTTAATTTAGAGCATTTAAATATTTTATAAAAATGTGGTTTCTCCACCATTACTACTTACGATTTATTTGACACAACCCAAACATTTTAGTTTTAGTTTTTGAAAACTTTTGTTGTTTGCCTTTAATTCAATTTTGAAGTTGGATCGGTTTCGGATTAACGCGAGATTAGCAACAGTAATCGAAGTGACGTGTCACCATTAGCAAAGAATTATTGTAGCTTAATTATCCGGGCATCATAAACGGAGACGTACTTCCCTTCAAAGGGAAGGAACTTCGGTAACACATCCTCGTCTCCATCGGTTCCACTCATGGTTATCTCTTACCTTTACTTGTGCAAGTTTTATTGTGCTATATCCTTTACTTGCTTGTGTGCTTTGTTGTTGCATCATATAGGTTGGTCACCTAGTTGCATATCTAGACAACATACTTTGATGCAAAGTTTAAATTGGTAAAGAAAAGCTAAAAAATGTTAGTTGCCTATTCCCCCCCCCCCTCTAGTCAACTATATCGATCCTTTCACCTTTGCACCCAGGGCCGCCGCCCCGGTGTACCAAAGCTCCCCAACAAGATGCGCGCAGCAGGGACCTCGCCGCCACCTTCACCGGCAGCCGCATGGGAACGGCGACGACCTCCTAGTGTGGAGGCAGGGAGGAGGAGGAAGGAGGAGGAGGCATGGAGGGGCTAGGGTTTGACGCCCTCGAATCACCCACGAGGAGCGACCCAGGAGCAGGGGAGGGCGTCGGACTTCCTCCTTTGCTCTTTTTATCTAGTTTTAGTTTCTTGTGAAGTTTTTGATGCAATATTGTGAAACATCTATGTATGTCTCTTGTGGTGGGATAGTGTGTACTCTTTGTAATCTGTTTTTCTTACAAAAATACATATGGTTACTTAGGACATGTACAATGCATAGCCCCAAGGTGTAGCCCCGTACGTCATGTAGGATCAGATGTCTAAAAAGTAGGTTTGGATGGAGCAGCGGGATCCTCAACAGGAGGCGGGTGCTTGGGGACAAAAGGTGTGGTCTAGTGCGCAAAGCTAAAGAGTTTGAAGTCAAGAGGAGGGACGGATGTGTAGTGAGAGTTGTTGGGGAACGTTGCAGAAAATAAAAAATTTCCTACGGTTTCACCAAGATCAATCTATGAGTTCATCTAGCAACAAGAGAGAGGAGTGCATCTACATACCCTTATAGATCGAGCGGAAGCGTTCAAGAGAACGGGGTTGAGGGAGTCGTACTCGTCGTGATCCAAATCACCGGAGATCCTAGCGCCGAACGGACAACACCTCCGCGTTCAACACACGTACGGTCAGCGTGACATCTCCTCCTTCTTGATGCAGCAAGGGGGAAGGAGAGGTTGATGAAGATCCAGCAGCACGACGATGTGGTGGTGGATGCAGCAGGGATCCCGGCAGGGCTTCGCCAAGCGTCTGCGGGAGGGAGAGGTGTAGCAAGGGGAAAGGGAGGCACCAAGTGCAAGGTTGCGGCTGCCCTCCCTCCCCCCTCTTTATATAGGGTCCCCAGGGGGGCGCCGGCCCTAGGAGATTAAATCTCCAAGGGGGGGCGGCGGCCAAGGGGTGCCTTGTCCCCCAAGGCAAGTGGAGGCGCCCCCTCCCCTAGGGTTCCCAACCCTAGGTGCAGGGGGGGCCAAGGGGGGGCGCACCAGCCCACCAGGGGCTGGTTCCCCTCCCACTTCAGCCCATGGGGCCCTCCGGGATAGGTGGCCCCACCCGGTGGACCCCCGGGACCCTTCCGGTGGTCCCGGTACAATACCGGTGACCCCCGAAACTATCCAGATGGCCGAAACTCGACTTCCCATATATAATTCTTTACCTCCGGACCATTCCAGAACTCCTCGTGACGTCCGGGATCTCATCCGAGACTCCGAACACTTCCGGTTTGCTGCATACTAATATCTCTACAACCCTAGCGTCACTGAACCTTAAGTGTGTAGACCCTACGAGTTCGGGAGACACATAGACATGACCGAGACGGCTCTCCGGTCAATAACCAACAGCGGGATCTGGATACCCATGTTGGCTCCCACATGCTCCTTGATGATCTCATTGGATGAACCACGATGTCGAGGATTCAAGCAACCCCGTATACAATTCCCTTTGTCAATCGATATGTTACTTGCTCGAGATTCGATCGTCGGTATCCCAATACCTCGTTCAATCTCGTTACCGGCAAGTCACTTTACTCGCACCGCAATGCATGATCCCGTGACCGAACACTTGGTCACTTTGAGCTCGTTATGATGATGCATTACCGAGTAGGCCCAGAGATACCTCTCCGTCATACGGAGTGACAAATCCTAGTCTTGATCCGTGTCAACCCAACAGACACTTTCGGAGATACCTGTAGTATACCTTTATGGTCACCCACTTACGTTGTGACGTTTGGTACACCCAAAGCACTCCTACGGTATCCGGGAGTTACACGATCTCATGGTCTAAGGAAAAGATACTTGACATTGGAAAAGCTCTAGCAAACGAACTACACGATCTTGTGCTATGCTTAGGATTGGGTCTTGTCCATCACATCATTCTCCTAATGATGTGATCCCGTTATCAATGACATCCAATGTCCATATTCAGGAAACCATGACTATCTGTTGATCAACGAGCTAGTCAACTAGAGGCTCACTAGGGACATGTTGTGGTCTATGTATTCACATGTGTATTACGATTTCCGGATAATACAATTATAGCATGAATAAAAAGACAATTATCATGAACAATGAAATATAATAATAATCCTTTTATTATTGCTTCTAGGGCATATTTCCAACAGTCTCCCACTTGCACTAGAGTCAATAATCCAGTTACATTGTGATGAATCGAACACCCATAGAGTTCTGGTGTTGATCATGTTTTTCTCGCGGAAGAGGTTTAGTCAACGGATCTGCGACATTCAGATCCATATGTACTTTGCAAATATCTATGTCTCCATCTTGAACATTTTCACGGATGGAGTTAAAACGACGCTTGATGTGCCTGGTCTTCTTGTGAAACCTGGGCTCCTTGGGAAAGGCAATAGCTCCAGTGTTGTCACAGAAGAGAGTGATCGGCCCCGATGCATTGGGTATGACTCCTAGGTCGGTGATGAACTCCTTCATCCATATTGCTTCATGCGCTGCCTCCAAGGCTGCCGTGTACTCCGCTTCACATGTAGATCCCGCCACGACGCTCTGCTTGCAACTGCACCAGCTTACTGCTCCATGATTCAACATATACATGTGTCCGGTTTGTGACTTAGAGTCATCCAGATCTGTGTCGAAGCTAGGATCGACGTAACCCTTTACGACAAGCTCTTCGTCACCTCCATAAACGAGAAACATGTCCTTTGTCCTTTTCAGGTACTTCAGGATATTCTTGACCGCTGTCCAGTGTTCCTTGCCGGGATTACTTTGGTACCTTCCTATCAAACTTACGGCAAGGTTTACATCAGGTCTGGTACACAGCATGGCATACATAATAGATCCTATGGCTGAGGCATAGGGGATGACACTCATCTCTTCTTTATCTTCTGTCGTGGTCGGGCATTGAGCCGAGCTCAATCTCACACCTTGCAATACAGGCAAGAACCCTTTCTTGGACTGATCCATATTGAACTTCTTCAATATCTTATCAAGGTATGTGCTTTGTGAAAGACCTATGAGGCGTCTCGATCTATCCCTATAGATCTTGATGCCTAATATGTAAGCAGCTTCTCCAAGGTCCTTCATTGAAAAACACTTATTCAAGTAGGCCTTAATGTTGTCCAATAGTTCTATATCATTTCCCATCAAAAGTATGTCATCTACATATAATATGAGAAATGCTACAGAGCTCCCACTCACTTTCTTGTAAACGCAGGCTTCTCCATAAGTCTGCATAAACCCAAACGCTTTGATCATCTCATCAAAGCGAATGTTCCAACTCCGAGATGCTTGCACCAGCCCATAAATGGATCGTTGGAGCTTGCACACCTTGTTAGCATTCTTAGGATCGACAAAACCTTCTGGCTGCATCATATACAGTTCTTCCTTAAGATAGCCGTTAAGGAATGCCGTTTTGACGTCCATCTGCCATATCTCATAATCATAGTATGCGGCAATTGCTAACATGATTCGGACGGACTTCAGCTTCGCTACGGGAGAGAAAGTCTCATCGTAGTCAACCCCTTGAACTTGCCGATAACCCTTAGCGACAAGTCGAGCTTTATAGATGGTAACATTACCATCCGCGTCCGTCTTCTTCTTAAAGATCCATTTATTTTCTATCGCTCGCCGATCATCGGGCAAGTCTGTCAAAGTCCATACTTTGTTTTCATACATGGATTCTATCTCGGATTGCATGGCTTCAAGCCATTTGTTGGAATCTGGGCCCGCCATCGCTTCTTCATAGTTCGAAGGTTCACCGTTGTCTAACAACATGATTTCCAGGACAGGGTTGCCATACCACTCTAGTGTGGAACGTGTCCTTGTGGACCTACGAAGTTCAGTAGCAACTTGATCCGAAGTACCTTGATCATCATCATTAATTTCCTCTCCAGTCGGTGTAGGCACCACAGGAACATTTTCCTGAGCTGCACTACTTTCCGGTTCAAGAGGTAGTACTTCATCGAGTTCTACTTTCCTCCCACTTACTCCTTTCGAGAGAAACTCTTTTTCCAGAAAGGATCCGTTCTTGGCAACAAAGATCTTGCCTTCGGATCTAAGGTAGAAGGTATACCCAATGGTTTCCTTAGGGTATCCTATGAAGACGCATTTTTCCGACTTGGGTTCGAGCTTTTCAGGTTGAAGTTTCTTGACATAAGCATCGCATCCCCAAACTTTTAGAAACGACAGCTTAGGTTTCTTCCCAAACCATAATTCATACGGTGTCGTCTCAACGGATTTAGACGGAGCCCTATTTAAAGTGAATGTAGCTGTCTCTAGAGCGTATCCCCAAAATGATAGCGGTAAATCGGTAAGAGACATCATAGATCGCACCATATCCAATAGAGTGCGATTACGACGTTCGGACACACCGTTACGCTGAGGTGTTCCAGGCGGCGTGAGTTGTGAAACGATTCCACATTTCCTTAAGTGCGTACCAAATTCGTGACTTAAATATTCTCCTCCACGATCTGATCGTAAGAACTTTATCTTTCGGTCACGTTGATTCTCTACCTCATTCTGAAATTCCTTGAACTTTTCAAAGGTCTCAGACTTGTGTTTCATCAAGTAGACATACCCATATCTACTCAAGTCATCAGTGAGAGTGAGAACATAACGATATCCTCCGCGAGCCTCAACGCTCATTGGACCGCACACATCGGTATGTATGATTTCCAATAAGTTGGTTGCTCGCTCCATTGTTCCGGAGAATGGAGTCTTGGTCATTTTGCCCATGAGGCATGGTTCGCATGTGTCAAATGATTCATAATCGAGAGACTCTAAAAGTCCATCAGCATGGAGCTTCTTCATGCGCTTAACACCAATGTGACCAAGGCGGCAGTGCCACAAGTATGTGGGACTATCGTTATCAACTTTACATCTTTTGGTATTCACACTATGAATATGTGTAACATTACGTTTGAGATTCATTAAGAATAAACCATTGACCATCGGGGCATGACCATAAAACATATCTCTCATATAAATAGAACAACCATTATTCTCGAATTTAAATGAGTAGCCATCTCGTATTAAACGAGGTCCAGATACAATGTTCATGCTCAAACTTGGCACTAAATAACAATTATTGAGGTTTAAAACTAATCCCGTAGGTAAATGCAGAGGTAGCGTGCCGACGGCGATCACATCGACCTTGGAACCATTCCCGACGCGCATCGTCACCTCGTCCTTCGCCAGTCTCCGCTTATTCTGCAGCTCCTGCTTTGAGTTACAAATATGAGCAACGGCAACGGTATCAAATACCCAGGAGCTACTACGAGCACTGGTAAGGTACACATCAATTACATGTATATCACATATACCTTTAGTGTTGCCGGCCTTCTTGTCCGCTAAGTATTTGGGGCAGTTCCGCTTCCAGTGACCCTTCCCTTTGCAATAAAAGCACTCAGTTTCAGGCTTGGGTCCATTCTTTGACTTCTTCCCGGCAACTGGCTTACCGGGCGCGGCAACATCCTTGCCGTCCTTCTTGAAGTTCTTCTTACCCTTGCCTTTCTTGAACTTGGTGGTTTTATTGACCATCAACACTTGATGTTCCTTTTTGATTTCTACCTCTGCTGACTTCAGCATTGAAAATACTTCAGGAATAGTTTTCACCATCCCCTGCATATTGTAGTTCATCACAAAGCTCTTGTAGCTCGGTGGGAGCGACTGAAGGATTCTGTCAATGACCGCCTCGTCCGGGAGGTTAATGTCCAGCTGGGACAGGCGGTTGTGCAACCCAGACATTTTGAGTATGTGCTCACTGACAGAACTATTTTCCTCCATCTTACAACTATAGAACTTGTCGGAGACTTCATATCTCTCGACCCGGGCCTGAGCTTGGAAAACCATTTTCAGCTCCTCGAACATCTCATATGCTCGTGTTGCTCAAAACGCTTTTGGAGCCCCGGTTCTAAGCTGTAAAGCATGCCGCACTGAACGAGGGAGTAATCATCAGCACGTGTCTGCCAAACATTCAAATCGTCTTGCAGTGCTGGGAGAGCAGGTGGGTCACCTAACGGTGCTTCAAGGACATATGCTTTCTTGGCAGCTATGAGGATGATCCTCAGGTTCCGGACCCAGTCCGTATAGTTGCTGCCATCATCTTTCAGCTTGGTTTTCTCTAGGAACGCGTTGAAGTTCATGTTGACATGAGCGTTGGCCATTTGATCTACAAGACATTTTTGCAAAGATTTTAGACTAAGTTCATGATAATTAAGTTCATCTAATCAAATTATTTAATGAACTCCCACTCAGATTAGACATCCCTCTAGTCATCTAAGTGTTACATGATCCGAGTCGACTAGGCCGTGTCCGATCATCACGTGAGACGGACCAGTCATCATCGGTGAACATCTCCATGTTGATCGTATCTTCCATACGACTCATGTTCGACCTTTCGGTCTCTTGTGTTCCGAGGCCATGTCTGTACATGCTAGGCTCGTCAAGTTAACCTAAGTGTTTTGCATGTGTAAATCTGTCTTACACCCGTTGTATGTGAACGTTAGAATCTATCACACCCGATCATCACGTGGTGCTTCGAAAAAACGAACTGTCGCAACAGCGCACAGTTAGGGGGAACACTTTCTTGAAATTATTATGAGGGATCATCTTATTTACTACCGTTGTTCTAAGTAACCAAGATGCAAAAACATGATAAACATCACATGCAATCAAATAGTAGTGACATGATATGACCAATATCATATAGCTCCTTTGATCTCCATCTTCGGGGCTCCATGATCATCTTCGTCACCGGCATGACACCGTGGTCTCCATCATCATGATCTCCATCATCATGTTTCCATGAAGTTGCTCGCCAACTATTACTTCTACTACTATAGCTAACGGTTTAGCAATAAAGTAAAGTAATTACATAGCGTTAAATCATTGACACGCAGGTCATACAATAATTAAGACAACTCCTATGGCTCCTGCCGGTTGTCATACTCATCGACATGCAAGTCGTGATTCCTATTACAAAAACATGATCTCATACATCACAATATATCATTCATCATTCATCACAAACTTTTGGCCATATCACATCACAAAGCAATTGCTGCAAAAACAAGTTAGACGTCCTCTAATTGTTGTTGCATCTTTTATGTGGCTGCAATAGGGTTTTAGCAAGAACGTTTTCTTACCTACAAAAAAGCCACAACGTGATTTGTCAACTTCTATTTACCCTTCATAAGGACCCTTTTCATCGAATCCGCTCCAACTAAAGTGGGAGAGACAGACACCCGCTAGCCACCTTATGCAACTAGTGCATGTTAGTCGGTGGAACCTGTCTCACGTAAGCGTACGTGTAAGGTCGGTCCGGGCCGCTTCATCCCACAATACGCCCACAACAGATTTGTGTTCTACTCGTGCAAAGAGAACTACGCATAGACCTAGCTCATGGTGCCACTGTTGGGGAACGTTGCAGAAAATAAAAAATTTCCTACGGTTTCACCAAGATCAATCTATGAGTTCATCTAGCAACAAGAGTGAGGAGTGCATCTACATACCCTTGTAGATCGAGCGGAAGCGTTCAAGAGAACGGGGTTGAGGGAGTCGTACTCGTCGTGATCCAAATCACCGGAGATCCTAGCGCCGAACGGACGGCACCTCCGCGTTCAACACACGTAAGGTCAGCGTGACGTCTCCTCCTTCTTGATCCATCAAGGGGGAAGGAGAGGTTGATGAAGATCCAGCAGCACGACGGCGTGGTGGTGGATGCTGCAGGGATCCCGGCAGGGCTTCGCCAAGCGTCTGCGGGAGGGAGAGGTGTAGCAAGGGGAAAGGGAGGCGCCAAGTGCAAGGGTGCGGCTGCCCTCCCTCCCCCCTCTTTATATAGGGTCCCCAGGGGGGGCGCCGGCCCTAGGAGATTGAATCTCCAAGGGGGGCGGCGGCCAAGGGGGTGCCTTGCCCCCCAAGGCAAGTGGAGGCGCCCCCTCCCCTAGGGTTCCCAACCCTAGGCGCAGGGGGGCCCAAGGGGGGGCACACCGGCCCACCAGGGGCTGGTTCCCCTCCCACTTCAGCCCATGGGGCCATCGGGATAGGTGGCCCCACCCGGTGGACCCCCGGGACCCTTCCGGTGGTCCCGGTACAATACCGGTGACCCCCGAAACTTTCCTGATGGCCGAAACTCGACTTCCCATATATAATTCTTTACTTCCGGACCATTCCGGAACTCCTCGTGACGTCCAGGATCTCATCCGGGACTCCGAACAACTTTCGGTTTGCTGCATACTAATATCTCTACAACCCTAGCGTCACCGAACCTTAAGTGTGTAGACCCTACGGGTTCGGGAGACACGTAGACATGACCGAGACGACTCTCCGGTCAATAACCAACAACGGGATCTGGATACCCATGTTGGCTCCCACATGCTCCTCGATGATCTCATCGGATGAACCACGATGTCGAGGATTCAAGCAACCACGTATACAATTCCCTTTGTCAATCGGTATGTTACTTGCCCGAGATTCGATCGCCGGTATCCCAATACCTCGTTCAATCTCGTTACCGGCAAGTCACTTTACTCGTACCGCAATGCATGATCCCGTGACCAGACACTTGGTCACTTTGAGCTCGTTATGATGATGCATTACCGAGTGGGCCCAGAGATACCTCTCCGTCATACGGAGTGACAAATCCCAGTCTCGATCCGTGTCAACCCAACAGACACTTTCGGAGATACCCATAGTATACCTTTATAGTCACCCAGTTACGTTGTGACGTTTGATACACCCAAAGCACTCCTACGGTATCCGGGAGTTACACGATCTCATGGTCTAAGGAAAAGATACTTGGCATTGGAAAAGCTCTAGCAAACGAACTACACGATCTTGTGCTATGCTTAGGATTGGGTCTTGTCCATCACATCATTCTCCTAATGATGTGATCCTGTTATCAATGACATCCAATGTCCATAGTCAAAAAACCATGACTATCTGTTGATCAACGAGCTAGTCAACTAGAGGCTCACTAGGGACATGTTGTGGTGTATGTATTCACACGTGTATTATGATTTCCGAATAATATAATTATAGCATGAATAAAAAGATAATTATCATGAACAATGAAATATAATAATAATCCTTTTATTATTGCCTCTAGGGTATATTTCCAATAAGAGTCTACTTTCAATTCTTTGATGAGGCCACTATTAGTAGTTTGCATTGGGGAGAAAATCAATATATATGCCTCAACCTACTTTTGTCATGTGACATCCGTATCAATATGCCACCATTGTACATGCCCCTAAAAAAATCTATGTGTTGATGTGGCTGGCTGGAGGTGCTGCCAGCATAGTTCATGCCCTAATACGCGTGGTCCCTAACTTGTGCCGGTCAAGCATCGACACTCCTGTAAGACTAGACAAAGCTTCACTTGGATGGCGCTTGCTTTACAACATTCTAACCTTTCAGTCATTGTCCAGTCTGATTCAAGCGAAGCTTTGTCTAGTCTTACAGAAGATGGACTAGTTCGTTCTGCCTATGGACATCTGGTGGTTGAAATTAAGGAGTTGATGAAAGACCAGGACTTTATTCCCCAGAAATTATATAGGGATCAAAATAGAGTTGCCGACCGTTTGGCAAATTATAGTCGTTTAGAGTGTACCATGGCTGTGTGCAGTGGCGGAGGACGAAACTGTTTTGAGGTGGGGCGAACTCTTAAACCAAAAAAAAATTGTGCACAACCAACATAAATAATACGAACCAACAATGCACACCAATATTTTCATATAATCCTAAACAGAATAGCCAAGTAAAATGAAAATGCAAACACATTTTAAATAGACGAACAACCTAAAACCTACCCAGGCAAGTTTTAATGGCGCGTAGAAGACCCAGGCAACGGTACTTCATCGGTACTTGCTTCCACGGAATCTGGAACCTCACACGTTATACCTTCATCTCCTAGAACCTCAACATTCTCCTCAACTATGGCTTCCACGGAATCTGGAATCTCTTCTTCCACTTGTTGAGAGGGCAAAGAATTTGCATTCTCTGTTTCCACGGTACTTGCTTGATTTTGATGAACAGATTGGCCCAGAGCATTGCCACTTTCCCGGGTACTTGGATTGGAGTTGGAGCTGCTGCGACTGCCACCAAGTACCTCAAAGTATCTCTTCAAATCTGCAATTCATCACATAAAATCTGTAATTAATCACTGCATTCTATCCTCTTGGCCCTTCCTGTCCAAAAATTCAGAGAATACCTATGCCCTTCTTCTTTGCCATTCCTTTCCCCTTCCTGTCCATCTTCTCTTTCTGGCGGCCGGGAACAGCGCGCCCTCCTGCTGCCCACCTGGAAGAGGCCCCCGCCCCCACGCGCGCTCGAAGCTCCTGCTGGCCGCCGCGGTGCCGCCCCCGCGCTCGCTGCTGCTGGCCGTCGCACCCTCGCGGCCTCGCCTAAGCTGCTGCTTGCTGCCGGCCCGGGGCGCCGCTAGGGTTGTCTTTTCTCCCGTGGACGAGTGGATGGAGCAAGGCGAGGGTGTGGCGGCTTGGACGAGACGAGATCGTGGGACAGATCAAGCGAGCCTGCGAGGCTGTGTGTGCGCGTGTGGGCTGGTGAGGTTGGTTTGGGCCGGCCTGATAAGGTGTCCAGGATAAATCACAGCCCAACAAACGTTTGACGATTATTCTAGCGATCAGACAAATTAGATCGATGTATATACGTATACCTAGTAAAAAATTACGAAAAATCAAGGTAGGGCGAGCGCCCCACCTCGCCCTACCGCGTCCTCCGCCTGTGGCTGTGTGGTTGTACCTAGGTCCACCATGTATTGAGGATCTTTTACCTCTCGACTGTAACTCTTTCATTATGGAATAAAACTCTCTTTTCCTCGAAAAAAAAGCAAAAAAAGAGCATCAGCACTCCTGAGTCCTGACCACGTCGGCAACACAGCCACCACAGGTTGTCCGGCCGGATCGACGGACGCTGTCGTATCGTACGGAGCTGTTGCCGCGCTGGTGCTTGTACGGGCATACCGTGCCGCGCCGGCAGATAGGCCGTCATGAGCGATGAACTGATGTCACGCGCGTCGTGTGTAGGCCGGCTCGACCCAACTCCCTCCCGCGTCCATAGCGACCCACCCAAACCGTCCCGCCGCACGCACCCCGTATTATCATACCGCCTCCTGTTCCCGCCGCAGCCCCCGCGACCGACAGGTTCGCCCCGGGAGCGATGCGGCGAGACGCGGCCGTCGCGCCCGCGGCGGTCGTGACCTCGCCGCAGATAGCGGCCGGCGGGGCGGAAACGGGGAATGCCGGGCCGGTGGTCATCGACATTGACTCGGCGCCAGCGACGGCGGCCATCGACATCGACCTCAACGCGGGGGGCGCGACCCGCGGCGTGGCGTGCCGGATCTGCCACCTCAGTCCCGAGGGCGGCGACGGGCCCGCGGCGGCGCCTGGGTCGGAGGTGATCCGGCTTGGCTGCTGCTGCAAGGAGGAGCTCGGCCACGCGCACCGACAATGCGCCGAGGCGTGGTTCCGGATCAAGGGCGATAGGTAAGACCTCCCTGGCTCGCTCTATCCTCTGCTGCATCGTGCTGCTCGCTTGTTTCCAACGCGGCACTTGTTGTTGCCGAAGTGTATGCTAGCTGCTTGCTGTACTAATTCCTCGCGGAATGCCGTACAAGCGCACTGGGCGTGTAGCTCCTGCCTCCTAGGATTTGCTGTTTATAAATGTCAGTGGTCTTGAAGTTAGGAGTATAGTGCTTGTTCTGAAATCTGAATCGCTACAGGGTCAAAAGTCTAGTATATTGTATGGGAAGGCTTCAGAGTTCATAGGGCAACACGAACATTTATCCTTTTAGCCACTTAGCCAAAGTTGTTACAAAAAGGAGAATGTAGCGATCTTGCTTCTTCGATACGGCAAAGTTTTAGCGTCTTAGGTTTGGCCAAGCTTCACTCGCTGTTGCTTTTTGAAATGACGACTTAGGTTCAAATGGACCTGCGGAAAATGTACCAAGGTGTTGCTTGTTAGCCACCTCAAATATAGAATCCTTTTTTTTTTGGAAGGATTGTTGTCCTGAATGAAGCAAAGGACTAAATTCGTTCCTTCTGGATGCTGGCCGGGATTACGCTTTTCACCCTTTCGTGTTGGTGTTTCGTGACTGTCTAAGCCTTTATGTCACTCTCTGACATGTGAGTGGCTTCCCTTTGGCGTTGGCAATATGAGATATTTTTATCAGATAAACCCAATCGTCTTTTGCTCTTGGCTGGGTCAAATCAACCAAAATATCCATAGGCGAACCGAGCCATTTTCGTTAATTCTGTTAGCATTTTCTTAGCAATTAACCAACTACCAGGGTCTCTGCAGTTATTCAAATTCTCATGCTTTAACAATCTTGTATCAATTTGTCCTGTGATCTCTCTGAAACTTGCATCAAGTGGCTAAGAAATGCAAAACTTTAATTACTACACAGGCGCTGTGAAATTTGTGGTTCAGAGGCCAAAAACATTACTGGCGTGGAAGTGAAAAAATTCATGGAGGAATGGCATGGGCGAAGAATGGCAACTACCGGGGCTATGGTAGAGAGGGAAAGCACTTGCTGGAGGCGGCAGCCATTTTGCAACTTCTTGCTAGCTTGCTTACTGATTGCTTTCATGCTTCCCTGGTTTTTCCGTGTAAATATATTGTGAGTTATGCTGCTGGGACTGGGTCATGTGGAATCACACGAATTGCACAGAATTTATAGGCAGAATCACAACACAGTTCCTCTTTCTCTTTTCCTTCGAAATTGTCCATCTGGGTATTTGTCCTCTTACATTCATCACTTTAAAATCCAAATACCCTTGTTTGATAATAAATGTTTATTTGAGATTCCAACATAATAAAATATACACTGAATCAGAGAGGCCTAAGGGCATCTCCAACGGCAACCCGCAAAAATCCTCCCGCATCTGTCCGCGGACAGGGGGGACCAGTCTGCGGGCACGAATGCGGGAGGCAACCATCCAACCTTAGTCGCATACATCCGGCCTTCCGGATTCCCCCCCCCCCCCCCAGTCCACATGATCAAGTAGCCACATGCAAAGGGCACAGAAGTTCAAATAAATGCATGCAACACTAGTTAAAATTGAAAAAAGTTCAATTATTTTACATCCCAACATTGTTGTCCCCCTTCACCGCCCATTGATGCTCAGTTAGATCTTCCTTGAGGTGCTTGTGAGTTGGTCAATGCCGAATATGTTGATGCATTTGAAAAAATTCCTCAAATGTGATCGGATTCTGGTCCGGAAGTTGGATAGGATCATCCAAGTTCTCAAATTCCAGATCTGCGGCAGCATCGTCACCCTCATCCTCGATGATCATGTTGTGCACGATCACACAATATGTCATCACCTTCCACAAGGTCTTCAGATCCCATTGTTTTGCAGGTCCACGAACAACTGCAAAACGGGCCTGAAGAACTCCAAATGCCCTCTCGACATCCTTTCTAGCCACTTCTTGTCTTTGGGCAGAGTGAGCCTTTTTTCTGGCCAACTGGGTTTGAGATGGTGCTGAAAAAGGGGTAGCCCATCGAGGATAGATACTGTCAACCAGATAGTAGCCCATGGTGTACTCATGTCCATTGACAATATAGTGACAAGGAGGAGCTTTTCCTTCAGCCAGCCTCACAAACAATGACGATCATTGCAGCACATTGATGTCATTGTGAGGCCGGGACATGCCAAAGAAAGCGTGCCAAATCCAAAGATCATGTGATGCAACTGCTTCAAGAATGATGGTGGACTTCTTAACATGACCCTGATATTGCCCTTGTAAAGTCTTCGGGCAATTCTTCCATTTCCAATGCATGTAGTCAAGAGATCCAAGCAAACATGGCCACCCTCTTGCCGCTAAGATTGCTAGGAGCCTCTCGGTGTCTGCCACAGTTGGTTCTCTCAGGTACTGAGGTCCGAACACCTCGATCACGACAGTTGCAAACCTGACAATGGCATCTTCACATGTGCTCCCAGACATCCGTAGGTACTCGTCCTACGAATCAGTGGTCGTGCCATATGCAAGCATTCGGAGTGCGGTTGTGCACTTCTGGTAACTAGAGAAGCCGATTCGTTCCCACGGCATCCTTCTTCAGGATGCAGTAGTCATCATAGGACCGGACGCCGTGGTACAAACGATGGAAGACAGTTTGCGCATCCGAAAACGCCAGCGAAAATGGTCAAAATAGTGCATTGAGGGCAAAGTAGTCAGCCATCAGTGTCAAATGCCCGCGCGCCCTGTTGCGGTTGAGTACTCGATGACCCTTGATCGAGCCCATGAAATTGAGAACTTGCTCCTCCACACGCTCCGCCTCGTCCTACGAGCCGTCGGAGGACTCAACATACTACTCATATATGTACTCCAAATCAGAATCCATTGCTACAAACAAGAAGGGACAATTGTTTCACCTTCGGTGATCCATCGAACGGTTGTCGTGCATGGTAGAGGATGGTACTTGGCGGGGCGGTCGGAGGACAGGGGGTTAAACGGAGGCAGAGGAGAAGCGGCGGGGAGCCCTGCTGGATCGCTGGAGGTGACGGAGACGCAGATTTCCAGTAGGGGTGTGGCATGGTGGCCGAGGTGGTGGAGCGGCGGCGACGACAAGAGAGAAAGAAGGAAGAAGAAAAATTGGGGAGGATGGAGTCGCGGGGCCTGGGAAGGGTTTTGGGTGGGCCTGGGGTGCCGGATTCGTACGTTTCGCGTGTCTGGACTCCTTCCCCCACTTTTGTCTTCGTTTAGCGGAAGAAATCGCGTCCATACCGTCCCGCGAACCGATACAGAACTGCGTTGAATGGCTTCCGCCGTCTGTACAACACGGTCTGTACGGTTGCGGGAGGTTTACGAGAAGTGACCGATTTTTTAACCTTATATGGTTCGGTCATGATCAACTGATCAATAACGCATCTTTCTTGACGACTTTTCACCCTTTCTTCTTTATTTTATAACCACTGCTGACATGGGCAGCAAGATTATTCCACACGTGAAAGTGAGGTATTTGTAGTAGACGTTATCGAAATGTCATACCTTCTTGCTTACCAAAGATTTGGACTCCGGTAAATATTTTTATGAGACGATGTGCAACATTCTGGTAAGCCTTTCATTAGCTTGTTGACTCTGTTTAACATCATCTCAGCTTCCAAGTTTTTGTTGTAAACCAGGAAAACTTACAGGTTCTATAAAGTTTAAGAGTCTGTGAGGTGTGCCTAGTGAAAAGTTCAGAAGTCTTTGTTCTCCTCCTGGCATTTGATGTGTAAAACCATTTTTACCGTCCTTGCATCAGAACATATGCTTACACTAAGTCATACTTATTCCCACGTCCTTAGGTACTCCTCTGGACGCAAGTGTATTACTCCATCCGTTTTAAATATAGGCCCTTTTAGAGATTTCAAGAGGGACTATATGCAGATGTATATAGACATATTTTAAAGTGTAGATTCACTTATTTTACTCGTATGTAGTCTGTATTGAAATCTTTTAAAGGGTTTATATTTAGAAACGGAGAAAGTACCTTTAACTTTTAAGTGTGAAATGAAATAGACCTCAAGTTCCAAACGAGACGAAGTGAACTTATAAGATCTTTCCCACAAGACATGCACTGGCGGAGCTAGACATAATTAGCTGGGGGGCGAAAGGTAAAATGTGAATGCTTGAGGGAGCCAAAAGCTAAAAAAGTTCTCATCTAAGTCCTCTTAATAAATTTTTTCTCACAAGTTGCTTCAATATTGGGGGGGGGGGGGGGGGGGGGGGCACAGCCCCTCAGGAAGCTACATAGCTCCGCCATTGAAGACATGGAAGCTTCAAAATGCTTGGGTCTGCAACAACGGAGACATGCATCGCTTGATCATCGCCCTTGTTGTTAGAGTTGTGTCGGATATAGTATACAAGGTAGATTACAGTTAGACTTGTAGTTGTATCGTGTTTACATAGGATGTGGAGTCGTGTCCTAGTAGGACACTTGTATCCTAGGCCTCTCTTATATAGCGAGGGTAGACACACGATGTAACCTATGCCAACTTAATAGCACCGGAACGCAGGGGAAGCCGGCGGCATGTGCTGGTGTCCAGGGCGACCGGGTGCGGTATTGTAGCGGTGTCATGGGGAGGAGCGCCCATAGTCAAGCCTCGGGGATGTAGCCATATCGGTGAACCTCGTTAACAAATCTCGGTGTCGTGCTCGGTTGATTGCTTGGTCCTCGGATGATCGACGGTATGCCTCGGATTTATTCTAACAAGTGGTATTATGAGCTAGGTTGTTCGGAGGTGCTAATCGTGTTGATATAGAGGAAACATTGAGTTTGAGATGCAGCCGGCTACGGACGTGGTTCTTGACGAAATTGGAGAAAAGCAAGATCAGCAGAACGCACGTGTGCTTATGGCAGCAGCTGTTGGCGTCGGCCGAGTCGATCAATCCAGATCGGTCCTGGTGGCGTGTGTGGCAACCCAGGCGGGAACGGATTACGGCGTTGCGAGCGGTCGATGCGGTCGAGCGAGGCGGCGGCCGTACGCGCGGATACGCGTGGCATTGACAAGTCGAGGCCGAGGCCGGCTAGTGGGCTGGGCCAGCGGCGCTGCAGCTCTCTGTGATGGGCTTGGTGATTTGTGGTGTTCACACATGCGCGTGCGTTGCGCGGAAGGGAGCTGAAGCAAGGCATCGTGTGGATTTGTTTGGAAATAAAAAAAGGGACCGAGTCCCTGGAGGAGAGGCGTTCTCCCCGTGGCCGTGACGCGGACGTGCAAACATCAAGGCACACTTCAAAAGAAAAGCATCCATCGTTAGAAGGCAATGACTTGGGCAAGCAAAGCTAGCATCTGAAGTTATGCAAGGGAGCTACTCCACGTGAAGACCAGAAGCCATCCTGTTGGATTTGCAACTAGTATACTTGCTGTACTTGGGGATCACGAAAAGAGTGCTCGGTAATTTTTTTTTTCACAGGTCGGCTGTACAAAGAACTATGGAGCCAGCGGGTACCAGGTTTGAGGTGGAGAAGTTCGACAGAATTGAAAACCTTGAGTTATGGCAGACAATGATGAAAATTTGTTGGCGCAACAGGGATGCTTGAAGGCGTTGCGGGATGTCAAGCCAGACGGACGATGAGGACTGTGAGGAGTTGCAGATGGTTGCAGTCGGGGTAGTTCGGCTGGGTCAGACTTGTCAGTCTGACGGATCGACGCAAGTCGGTTGGTACAGAAGACGGTGCGGGATCGGCGACGGCGACATAGGAGCGTGATGCTGATGGTGGCCGACTTCTGGGCGTGGAAACACGTGGCGCAGGCCCAAGGGCTTGTGTGGCTTCGACAAGACTATGGCGCGGGATTGATTCAAGGTGGTGTATACACGGAGCTTGAAGTCGATGAGGCGCGTGGGTGGACTGATCATCTACCATGAAGTCATGTTGAAGGTGGAGCTGGATTGAGGGGCTACGGCGTAAGTCGACAGAGAGTCGAAGCCTATTCAGCAGGAAAAGCGAGTGACACGCAATTCGGGCTGGAGCCCAGTGGTCTGATGGAAGCGTGAAACTCGTCATCGGTCGGTGATGATCGGTGGTACTCTGCAGTGGGGGTTGAGTGGAGTGGTTTCGCGACCCTTGAGACTCGACCAGGACAGCGGAGGCTCGCCGCGGTAATAGCGGCGAGGTGTGCGGTACGCACGAGGCATGGAGACGGGCCAGGGCTCTGGTGGTCATACATGTGGTGAGACAACTGCGAATTTGACTCGGGATGACTACAAGCAACGGTGAAATTCCTTCAACTTTCAGACAGGCGGTCAAGAAAGGAGCGGTGATGTTGAGTTCAGGTAACTCTTACGTGTGACACCCAATATGTGAGTTATTCATTTTCACGCAGGTCAGTGATCGTTGTGTGATGGCGTTGACGGATACTCTGGAAGTTGGGAGCACGGACTAGAGTAACAAGGAACTTAATTTTGCTCGAGTGTTGACTGTGGTCAAGAAAATGAAGGGACTACAAGTTGCAGGTGGAGTCACATGGAGTCTTTGGAGTAGCAGCGGTACTCATGGAATAAGCTCAAGTCCAATGTACATGGAAGTTTGACGCATTGACGAACTCAAGGTGGTGAGAATATTCGCCAAGGTGAAGTTTGTTAGAGTTGTGTCGAATATAGTATACAAGGTAGGTTACAGTTAGACTTGTAGTTGTATCGTGTTTACATAGGATGTGGAGTCGTGTCCTAGTAGGACACTTGTATCCTAGGCCTTTCTTATATAGCGAGGGTAGACACACGATGTAACCTATGCCAACATAATAGCACCGAAACGCAGGGGAAGCCGGCGGCATGTGCCGGTGTCCAGGGCGACCGGGTGCGGTATTGTAGCGGTGTCATGGGGAGGAGTGCCCATAGTCAAGCCCCAGGGATGTAGCCATATCGGTGAACCTCGTTAACAAATCTCGGTGTCGTGTTCGGTTGATTGCTTGGTCCTCGGATAATCAACGTTATGCCTCGGGTTTATTCTAACAGAGCTCCGCCATTGAAGACATGGAAGCTTCGAAATGCTTGGGTCTGCAACAACGGAGACATGCATCGCTTGATCATCGCCCTTGTAGACCACATTCTAGATGCGTTGAAGGCATGAAAGGTGGCCGGTGCGGTGTACAGAGCTTTTTCTGAGTAGTTAGTTTAGATCATCCTTCGGTGCGGTGTAGTCAGTGTGATTGCATGGCATTGTCAAGGACTCTCGTGTAAATTCATTTGCTGCCTTCTATAAAAATGTGTACTCCCTTCGTAAAGAAATATAAAAGCGTTTAGATCGCTTAAGTACATCATTGGTGTACTCTTGAAAAAAGTCTTTCCCACACGACGAACTAAACTTATTCCAGTTCGAAGCGACCCTCGGCGGATTCCGTTACCATTGATGACGGAATACAGAGGTTCAAACACGCAAAGCAACGTATAAGATACGGGGACTAGCTGCTTGAGGCCCCAGCCTATCCTTGTTCGTCCATTTTCAGTTCATGTCATCCTACAATCAGCTCGAGCACCATTTTGCTTGTTCCAGAGGCAACGTGAAAGAGGTGTCGTCATCCTGGGATTAAACAACATGGTCGTTCTCCCCGTCCCTGTCCCGGCTACTGTGCGTACGTAGCTGCAAGGCAGTCATCGCTCTTGTGCTTGGACTTGGATATGTTTGTCAACGCAGTAGCTGTCCACCGCCACCTCAAACTTATCTCCTGCTTTTTCAAAAGAAAACAAAAACTTATCTCCTGCAGAAGATGAAGGTCCTCGTCTATACGCTGCAGGAGCATTTGGTGCCCTCCGTAGGTGGCACGCGATCGACGACGACGGCCTCTGTACGTGCACACATGCAGTGCACTCGTTTACAGGACCCAACCAAGCAATCGGTACGTGTGGGTGTGGCTCGAGTCATCGGCGCTGCGGCGAGATTCCGACAAACCGACGCCCATGCCGCCATGCCGGCTCGTCGGAACCCCAAGCACCCGTACTACGTATACTTGCCCCAACGCCACGGCTTTTGGGCGGTCATTTTTCCGGCTTGTTTGTATGCGATGAGATCGAACGTAAAGCATTTACAGACGGACTTGGTAAATTCAACCTCTCGAACGTTCACGATATGTCCGCACTGACCAATCGAGTCTCAGTTTTTTCTTCAAACAACTAGACACCTCAATCATCATATCTTAAATCCACGCAAACTAGTATAAGGTGGAGAAGATCACCACTAACGTATAAAATTACGTCAACGCATTATATACATCGTCTGACTACTACACCATTAACATGCCATCGGACTACTAAAATTTGGCATGTTTGGCTATGGTGGAGAAGATCATCCGTGATTGTTCTTGCACTTCCCAGCGCCCTTGCAGTCCTTATCGCGGAAGTACCGGCCGACAATGCAGTAGGGATCGAGCCGGAACTGCTCGTTGCTGGAGTTGCCCGACCCGTCGTTGTCCTCCTTTTCCTCCTTGGGTGGCAGTCCGACCATTTCATGGACCCCCCCAATTCTGCTCTTGGGCGAGGGCGCGCGTGTTCCTCCGTTGTCCCTTCTTTATAATACGGGCGCAGATATCTTCCTCCTTTGCGTCCGCCTGCGCCGCCACATCCGCCGCCCTTATCTCACCTTCCCATGGCGGGCACACCGGTCCCGGTGGGACTCATACTATGCGGAAGCGGTAATGGGGAAGGATAGATTGAAGGCTCTCGGGACCGCGCTGATCCAGGGCTGGAGAATTCGAGCGCCCGATGCGTTGATGCTATGGAGTCGCGCCAGGCAGATCCTACCGTCGGCCTGGAGTTGTCCTCCTGGGAGCGGCGAAGTGCAATGCCGACGACCATTGCCTTCCCCAACCCGCACAGGATGACACCCCAACCGACAGATTCGGACTGGACAGAGTCAGAACCGCTGGCCACCATGCCGAAGAAAGTCGGAGATCACCGGACAGGAACTTGGGTGACGGAGAAGAGTGAAGTGGTTAGGGTTTGGTTCAACGAGCGGATGAGGAGAAAAATATATGAGGTCGGGTGGGCCCATATTTAAGCTGGATATAAGGGGTGCCAATCAGCACGGACATTTGACGCTCGTTTGAGGCGTCGGTGTGGCTCGAATTTTTATGACCGGTCAGTGACCGGGTCGTCCGCCCGGATGTTTGAGACGGGTTCAGGGGCCGGGCTGTAGATGCTCTTAAACCAACCGATCGAGGGTGGTCATATGTGGATCTTCTAAACGGTTTTGCTTAAGCTCAATCATATGAGAATTAACTTAATCTCTTCATATACGTACGCTTATACGTGGAGGTGGAGCCAGCGTAGTATCGTTGTTGGGTTCAGGTGAACCCAACGACTTTTGCCAGCGACGTATACAAATGTAAAGTTGCCGCAAAAACAAAAGAGCACACAATGTACATTTACACTTGGGTTCATACCAATAAATACCTTTACAAACAGTGTGATCGGATTGTCGGAATTTCTTTGTTCCCTGTAGTATGTGTGATCGGATTTACAAACAGTGGAACAGAAAGTGATTTAGTCGAATTATTTCAGAGGTGTCATGTAGGCCGTTAAATTATGAAAATTGACGTCTAGGTTCTCGAAATACAATAAATATGTTATCTAGGTCCAAAATTTGTCTGACCGGCCAGCTAGCTTCCTTGACCAGTGACATGTCGGACAGGGAGCCCCCCGCAAGGTAACGGCCGGTGACGAAAATATGCACACACAAAATTATAGTTTCAAAAAATGTTTGCGAATATAGAAAAAATGTTCATAACTTTAAAAAGTGTTCATTAATTTTAGAAAATGTTCACGAATATGGAAAACGTGTTTGCGAACAATAAATTTGAAATATGTCCGTGAATATGGAAACAATGTTCGCGACTTTAAAGAAATGTCCGCGGAAAATGAATTTGATCGGATGGGATGCCATCAAAGGCATGAATCCCTCCTCGGCGCCTGGATCAGATGGCCTCCCTGTTAAATTCTTCCAGTTCTTTTGGAACGTGATTAAACCGGAGGTCATGGCTATATTCGACGAGTTCTTTGTTGGCTCCATTGATCTTGGACGCCTCAATTACGGGATCATCTCTCTCATCCCTAAGAGCCCTTGGGCGTCTGACATTCGTCAATTCCGGCCGATCACGGTCATCAACGTGATCTTCCGTATTCTGGCTAAAGGGTACGCCAATAGGGTAATCCGACTAGCCGACCGTGTGACGCACCCCAACCAGTCGGTCTTCATTAAGGGTCGTTACATCCTGGATGGGGTCCTCGTCCTTCATGAAGTCCTCCATAAGGTCTGCTCCAAAAACCTCAAGGCGGTCTTCCTGAAGATTGACTTTCACAAGGCTTATGACACGATTAGCTGGCCCTTCCTTCGGGAAGTCCTTCTCAGGAAGGGTTTCGACGACTGATGGATCACGAGAGTCATGCACATGGTCACTTGCGGTCGCACGGCCGTGAACATAAACGGCGAGATCGGCCCTTTCTTCCCCACCCTCTGTGGGGTTAGATAAGGCGACCCATTCTCTCCGTTCTTGTTCAATATGGTCGTGGACGCGCTGGCGTCCATCCTTGATAAGGCGAAAGCCGCTGGCCATATCCGTGGGATTACTCCCCACCTCGCCGGTGGCTCTGGGATCTCCATCCCCTAGTATGCTGACGACACTATCATCATGGTTGAAGGCTCGGAATCTGATATCTCCAACCTCAAGTTCCTCCTTCTCTGTTTCCAACAAATGTCGGGCCTCAAGATTAACTTCGACAAGAGTGATGTGATGGTGATGGGATACTCCCCCGCTGAGTCTTTGGCCATTGCCAACAAACTTAACTGCCGTATGGGCTCCTTCCCCACGACCTACCTGGGGACGCCCATTAGTGATTCCCGGCTCACAGTCGCGGACTTGCGCCCCTCCGTGGCCAAGCTCCAAACGCGCGTCGAGCCCTGGCAGGGGAGATGGCTATGCAAAGCAGCCCGGACTATTCTCATCAATTCTTCCCTCTCCAGCATCCTCTTGTTCATCATGAGCTTCTACAGCCTCCACGAGTCCCTTCACAAGGAGATTGCCAAGATTCAGTCCCGCTTTTACTGGGCGGGTGACAACGATAAGCAGAAATATCATATGGTCAGCTGGCCCGACATTTGCAAGCCCCGAGAGCAAGGTGGCCTTGGCATCATGTGCTCTAAACGAATGAATATCGCCCTCCTCTCTCGCTGGCTGTGGCGTATCTCGCAAGGGCACGATGGTCTTTGGCTTGACATCATTTGGAACAAGTACCTGCGCGGACAGCCCCTCGCCTTTTGCCAAAAGTCGGAAGGTTCTCAGTTCTGACAGTCGATTGTCCAGCTTCTTCCGGTTCTCCGTATCGGGACCTCCATCTCAGTGGGCTCAGGGACCTCGACTCTGTTCTGGTTTGATCGGTGGGCCAGGGACTCCCCCTTCGCGGCTCGCTTCCCGGGCCTCTTCTCCATCGCCGTCGACCCCATGATCTCTGTTAGTAGGGCCCTTCTTGACTTAGGACGCCTTGCCTTCTGGAGGGCCTTTGGCTCCCTGGAATCCGCCGCCTGGCGTGAGTTACTTGACTGTGTTGCTCTCCACGAACCGCTGGTGGATGGCGTCCCTGACCTGGTGCGTTGGCGCCTTGAGCCTTCGGGACAGTTCTCCACCAAGTCGCTTTACTCGGCCATCGCCCCATCCGTCGCCCCCTCCCCCTATCGTTGGTTTGGGCCATCCGCTTGCCACTGAAGATTCATATCTTCATGTGGCAATGGATTTGCGGTCGGATCCCGTCAGGGGTTGAGGTGCATAAGCGAAATGGCCCGGGTACTGGCTTCTGCCCGCTCTGTGGGGTTCCCGAAGACTCGAATCACATTTTCTTCTCTTGCGCTTTCGCCCAGTTTCTCTGGAGCTGTTTTCGTGAGGCGGTCGGTGGAGATTGGTGCCACACCAACTTCCCGGACTTATTTGCCGAACTACAGATGTCCCTTGCGACTTCTCGCCACATTAGGTGGCTTGAGATTGGGGTCCTTGCCTGGACCCTATGGACTGTCCGCAATAAGCTTGTGATTCAGCGCACTCCTCTTCGCCGGTCTACTGACGCTCTCTTCAAATTCTCGGGTTTCTTGCAGCTTTGGCGGCCGCTTAGCCGCCCTCGTGACCGCGACGCCATCTCCGCCTTCATCGCCGACCTCCGATCGATGGCCGTCCGCTTGTTGCCGCCGCCCCTGCCGCCTCCCCCGGAGCCAGACTAGGCGATCTCTGCGTCCGGCTTGTTCTGTTTGTTTTCTTTTTTCTTCCTGGGCTTGTTGAGATGTGCCCTCAGCAGAACCTTTGTATCTGTTTGTGAGACCTGGGTGTGTGTGTGTGGACTTGACTCTGTATGTGTGCTCTCTGGCGGTTTGCTTTATTTATAAAGCGGGGCGAAAGCCTTTTTCAGTAAATGAATTTGAAAGGAAACTGTGAACGATGATTTTGAAAAAAAAATGTCCCCGGCTTTAAGAAAATGTTCGTGAACGACAAATTTTAAAAGAAAAGAAAATATGTTCGCGAACAACAAAAAATGTTCGCGAATATGGAATGAATGTCCGTGAACGATAAATTTGAAAATATGCTGGCGAACCACAAATATTGTTTGCGAACATGGAAAAGATATTCACGACTTCAAAAAATGTTTGCGAACCATGAATTTGAAAAAATGTTCGCGGAAGATGAATTTAGAACAAATATTCATGACTTTAAAAACGTGTTTGAGAATGATAAATTTTAAATAAAAAGAAAATATGTTCACAAACCACAAATATTGTTCGCAAACGATAAATTGAAAATATGTTCCTGAACAACAAATAATGTTCTCGAATTTGGAAAAATGTTCGTGAGTTAAAAAAAAGTTCACAAATGAAGAATTTGGAAAAATTGCACAAATTTAATAAATTTTCATTACTTTTTAAACTTTTTTAGAGATTTTAAAAAATTGAATTTAAAAACATTCATGAATTTGCAAAATGTTTGGGGTTAAAAACAAAGTTCATGAATTTGAAAATGTGTTTATGAATTTACAATGGTTTATTTGCATATTTCAGTCACCGGCCGTTACCTTATGGGCCACCCCTATCAGACGTTTCACAGGCGCTAGCTAGCCGGTCAGATAATGTCGGGCAGATTTTGGATCTAAATGACATACTTACTGCACTTTTAGGACCTGAATAGCGATTTTTATAGTTTGAGGATTTACATAACAGAAATAGTTCAGGGACCTATAATGCATTTCACTCTAGTTGCTTGATAGATCTTTTACGGAGTAAAGGCGCTTTTTTTCTTTGTCGACGAAGCGTTAGACGACATAGAGGGATTGCAGGTCACCACTATCATGGTAGCCGTGGCGGGCATGCTTTTACTAAATAATGAGCTCAAATTGAGCTACGTACAAATGTTTGCTTGTGAGAAAGTGATCCGGCTTGTACTTCTTAATGGGGCTTAGCCGCCGGCCAGGTACATATATTATGCACTCAGAATGTCAGATGTCCTAAGGGGCCTCGTACTCCGCAGAGATGCTTAGTCGCCGGGTGCATATTATGTCGTGATTTACCATCAAGAATATGATAGAATCTGGCGATGCGCATGCATGTGATTCGTGCGTGGCTAGCAACTGAACGGTGGATCGTATGGCTGCTTAGGTTCTGTTGGCTAGCGGTGAGCGGGATCAGCGTGGGTTGGACAACGATATCGATTGTCGACGGTCTAGGGAGGTAGGACCGTAGGAGTACATGTTTTAAGGTGGCATCATAGACTGGTAGACTGTAAACTTGTACCGGATCTCAGATCTATTTGAACCGTTTACTTAATAATATGACTGCATGTATCATTCTGATGTAAAGGCCGGGATAACCCTTCTTTAGAAAAAACCGATAGACTGACAGAGGTATAGACGATAAAACCAAATTGTTAGATAATTCAGAATTAGGTAGGCTCATCCTTCCTTTTCGAAAAGAATTAGCTAGGCTCATCCTTCCTTTTCGAAAAGAATTAGCTAAGCTCGGCCCTAATTTTCTAGTGGTATTCGGTCCTCGAGCTGCAATCCCTTTAGGCCTTGTTCAGTTGCACCTCTTCTCAAGAGGATTGCAGGGGATTTGGGTGAATTTTGACTTGTAGGGGATTATATCCACCTCAATCCCTGCCAAATCCCTTCTAAATCCCTGTCAACCGAACAAGGCTTTAGTGGTATTTGATCTTCGAGTTGTACGCCGTACAAGGCTAAGGTGAGGAAGATGGCGTGGTCAGCCATAAGGAGATGAAGAGCTGAGGTAAGTTTGCGTTAGGTGATGTTCCCCAGTCAATTTGAGTAGCCATTGTCTGAAAGCAAAGGGTCAAAAAAATTCTTGGTCAGTTAAATAACCCCAGTAGTCAAGCCTTGAATACTTTTACCCCACCATAATAATGATACTATAATTAACATCTCAATCATACTCATCTAACCATTCTCCATGCTTCTAGTTCTACGACTACGAATTAGCGCGATAGCAAGCAACGGATACCTATCCCTAGTGGCTCCAATTCGACCGTATTTTTTGAAATGGTGTTCGACCTTGTTTTTAGTGGTACTAGATAATTGCATATGCATTGTAGTGAGGTTTTTTTGACAGGAAGGCCATCATGGGTAGCTTTATTAAAACTCAAATGACACTTACATCATCAGCTAAAAATTTAAAGAGGAAATCCGGCGGAGCCTCCAGCCAAAAGATAGGAGTATTGGCACCACCCCACTGAGCTAGCTCATGTGCAACCATATTAGACTCTCTAATACAATGTTCTACCACAGCCTTCCCGAATTATCTCAACATCACTCGGCAATCTTGCAAAATAAGAGCCGCCACCATCGAGTGTCCTTCATTATTATGTAGCGCCTGCACCACTATCAGGTTGTCCATACGTACTAAAAGATTGTTGCATCCAGCGCTCTGTGTTAGTTTTAGTCCCTCCAACAGCGATGCTGCTTCTGCTGAAACCACATCTGGGACGTGGTCAAGTCTCGCCGTAGCTGCCCTGATGAAGCCTCCTCTGTTATCACGAAGCACTGCTCCACAAGCTCTGTGAAATTGTCTTCTGAGTAGGATGCGTCAACATGCAGTATTTGTTGTCCCATCATGCCAGGAGACCATCTATTTGTACGTGGAACTTGGGTCAAAATCCCTCTTGCTCTAACAAAATTCAAGGTTAAAGCGTATATTGCTGGAGCAGTCCGAACTGGACACTAAACTTGTTCACCCGGGACCAATTGTCTGCGTTGCCACCATATGTACCAACATGCCATTGCAAACAACTCTGGTAGTTCAACTGGGTCCCTATATATGCGCTGAGAGGCTTGATCACATAGCATAAATTCAATCAATGTTGAACCAGCACAATCCACTAGCGCTGCATCCGCTACTTCCTTTGCTATTCCAAGAGCTTCCCAAATTTGCATTACTCGGGGGCATTTAAAAAGGGCATGCATTATGTCTTCTGCTCCCGAAGAACATACTGGACATTGAGAGTTAATGCCAATATGGCGGTTTGCAAGGACACAAAGACATGGGATAGCATTGTGCAAACACCTCCATAGAAAAATTTTTATCTTCCCTGGTAGCTTGGGTTCCATAATCTTTTCCACACCGGATGTGATGAAGATCCACCTGACTGAAGTGCACCCGGGGTTGCCGCATAACACACTTCCCACTGTTTATAATATGCTGATCGTACCGTAAAAACGCAACTCTTCGTGAGATGCCACGCGATGTAGTCTTCCATCTCCTAATGATGGATTGGGATTTGAAGAATGCGGTCCGCATCAATAGGCCAGAAATTCTCACGAATAAGCAGTTCATCCCATTCCCCCGAGATTGGGTCTATTAATTCATGAACTCTCGTAAGCACTTGATTCGCCCGAACTGTCACTATTTTCCTTGAAGAGCTACTCGATATCCAGCAATCATCCCAAATATTTATTTTTGCTCCATCTCCAACTCTCCATATACTACCCTTCTTGAAAATTTGAATTCCTGCCCATATATTGTGCCATACGAAAGATGAGCCCTTTTTCAACTCGCAATTTAGAATATCACCCGTGGGATAGTACCTTGATCTCAAAACCTTTGCACAGAGAGAGTCATAATTTTCAATCAGCCTCCAAACTTGCTTTGCGAGCATAGCCAAGTTGAAACTGCTTATCTTTGTGCACACACATTTTCCACCACGCAAACCAGTGCATCCGGCGTTGGTTCTCATCGTCACCCCACCAATACTGCGACATTGCAGTGAGGTTAGCTCGTAATTGGGCCGCCATTCTTTTGTGAACCGCAAACCGTAGAACAATAGTTCTACGGTAAGTTCATTAAAATAAATATTTACATACAAAGTACAACCGTCACATAACGGCGCCTCTCTTAACCAATTCCCGCTCTACAAAAATCCACGGAAAAATTAATTTACATGATTGTCAATCCACTCCTTGAAAGACTCTCAATGCTTAACTTTTGTTCTGTGAAGGATCAACAGAAGATCATTCCTTAGTTGGGTCCTCCAGGACTGTAATGATGGGGTTTTAGCTTGGAATAGCTTGTAGTTTCTTTGCATCCAGATATGCTAGGATCCCATTATGACAATGTTCAGTGAGAAGTGTGATGAAAAAGATTCAGCCATGATAGTTATTTAATCCGATACATTAATTCCGCTTTTCCTGCCTTGAGTAATAAAATCCCAGCAGCTCAGAGCAAATGGGCAGTCCCAGAAGAGGTGAAGGGCTGTCTCTTCGGTGGAGCAATTGCAAAGCTCACATTTGTAGTTGGGCAGAATGAAAAAATTCCTGTGATGGAGGTTTCTAACGATTACTCTGTCATGGAGAAGGAGCCAAATGAAAATCTTGTATCTCAACATTGCTGCATATTTCCAAATCTTACCAAAAATTGGGCCGCCATTGTATATATAGTTATAATGTTACAGATTTAGTGGGTTTTTATGTGATATACTAAATAAAGCATGATTTTATATTTAGTGAACACTTATTAGTTTATCAAAGGAAATATGTTTTTATTCGTCATATTTACTAAACATTGATCAAAGAATCTTATATTTAGTAACCATTTATTAGTCTAGTAGACAAAAAGATAAAAGGAAGAAAATTAAAACAGGGAGGGGAGGGGGGGAATGTAGGGCGGTAGCCAAAATTTCCATTGTTGACCCGCTCCCTCCAGGCACCCGCTCCCTCACGCTAGGGTTCCGCCGCCGCCGGCGGCGGCGCCCTAGCCCCCTCCCGCCGCCGCCGGCCGCCGGCTCGCGCGCCCCGGCCCTCCCCGCCCCCCCTCTTCCCCCTCCCCATCCTGTTCCCGCCCCTGCGCCGCCTCCCCGGGAGGTGGCCGGGGCGGCGCGCCCCTCTTCTTCCCTCGGCCGCCACCCCCGTGAGCTCTCCCCCGCCGCGGCGGCGGGTGCCCCGGCGCTGGCCCGGGTGCTGCCGGCGGCGGCGGGCCCGTCTGTACCCGCGCGTTCGTCTCCCTCCCGGGGCTGGTGACGGCGGCGGTGATGCTCGGCTAGGCGGCGGCCCGGTGACCCGGCAGCGGTCGCCGGCAGTAGGCGCGGTGGCGGTGCTGCCCTTGGCAGCAGGACAACGTGGTGGCGTGCGGTGGCCGGCGGCGCGTCCCCGGCCCAGATCTGGGCCCTCCCGGCCCCATTTGGGTCCTAGCGGGCCGGTCCCTGGCGTGGCTTTGTCGTTGTCTGTGTGGTGAGGAGGAGGAGCGGCTCGGATGGGGGGCGGCGATGCCGATGGCGTGCCTGCTGCAGCGCGATGGCGGGAGCTGTCCGGGAATGGAGTTCCCGGCCGGGCCTGTGGGCACACGGGCCTGGTAGGCTCCTGCTAGTATGTCCGGTCGGCTACCGTCGTTGATGGTGGAGGTTGTGCCCTCCCGCGTGCCGACGATGATGCGGCCCCTAGTCCCGGCTCCTATCTCTTGTTGTGCAGACCTCACCTCGTGGTGCCGTGGTGAGACGGCGTGGAGGCTTCTTGACCATGGTGGCGCAAGATGGTGATCGGTTTGGTGGCAAGCTCTGGAGCACCTGAGGTGAAGGTTGGGATCGGGGGAAACCCCTGTCGGCCTGTCCGACCCCGATGCGGCGACGCCGGTGGGGGCTGCCGGACCTTCCTGGAGGGCGTCAGGGGCGACCTTTCCTCTCGCCTCGTCGTGTACCGGGGGAAACCCTTGGCAGCAGCGTCGTCTTCGTCGCGGTCCTTCTTGGAGGTGCTGATTGGTACCGGTGCTTCGGAGCCTTGGAGCTTGGTGGGAGATCTTCGGTGGGCGTAGTGGTCGTGAAGCTTCTTCGTTTCCGTCGATCCGTCGTTGTCGGCATTCTTTTCTCTTGATGTTTCTTTTTCGTTTTTTTGGGTGTGACTGTGCTGCTTCCGCCCCAGCACCTATCCTTGGATGTATCGGTTGGTTGCTTTGGAATACAAAGCGGGGGGAAACCTTTTTTCGTCAATGTAGGGCGGTAAGCTTAAGAAGAAGAAATAACGTATCTGCTTTTTAAGTACGTTTTTGTTTTTTGCGGTAACTTTTTAAGTACGTATAAGGGGAGTTTTGAGGGGTAAGATGAGGAAGGTGGTGATCAGCCATCAGAAGCAGATGAAGCGCTGAGATAAGTTTGTGACGGTCAATTTGGGCGGCCAAGGTCTGGAAGCGAAGTGTCAAAAAGATTCTCCGTCGGTTAAATAACCTCTGTAGTCAAACCTAGATTTCTTTTACTCCATCAATCAAGATAATAACAGTACTCGAGTAATATACTTCTACAAATTGTCTAAGCAACCACCTAATTCCCGAGTGTTTTTTCTTCCAAAAAAAAGTTTAAGGCGGGTAACAATGGCCTGGCTGGCAAAAGGCAAAAGACATATATACACGTGCAGCATCTACATTGAGTGAGATCGGATCCAGCCGATAAAAGTTTCCATTATTATTTTTGGTTTACAGAGGAAAAAACATTCAGCTGTCAGATAAACAAGCCTGTATCCTCTCCGACGCACACCTTTAAAAGCCCCAGCCATCCAGCCATCCAGCCATCCATAATTGCATTCAAAGGCGAGCGCACAAAAGAGTGAGACTACCTAGAGCACTCAGCACCGTCGTAGGCTCTTCGCCATCCGTTGAGTGTCCCAGGTTCTCAGCGTGCACGTCTGATCTGATGGCGGTACCAGCAGGAGATTCCTCCGGCGGCGACAAGTACAGGTCTCACCTGGCCGGCGAGGGCGAGAAGAACACCGTGTGGCGGCACGGCGCGCCACCCACGTACGACGCCGTGAACAGCCTCTTCGAGGCCGGGAGGACTCAGGTATTCCGTTTCCGTCGATCTTCAGTTCTTCAGACGCCCTGACGTGCGTCCCGTGTCCGTCATGCGGAAGAAACGCCACCGCGCTCTTGTTTTCTGCGACGGGGAAGGAACGCCTCTTTGTCGCGGCCTCGCGGCAAACCGGCGGCTGCATCTGCATGCGTCGGTGCGTCACACGCGCGTTTCTTGTCCCTTTGCAGGAGTGGGCGAAGGGGTCGCTTGAGGAGGTGGTGCAGAACGCGATCAAGACGTGGGAGATGGAGCTGTCGCACAAGGCCCGCATCGAGGACTTCAAGTCGGTGAGCCCCGGCCGGTTCACCCTGTCCGTGAACGGCGGGCGGGCCCTGACGGGGGAGGAGACGCTGGCCATGGGCAGCTACAACGCGCTGCTCGCCAGCCCGATCCTGCCGGGCACCGGCGCGTACGACGCCACCGCCGAGACGTTCGAGTCCTCGCACGACCTGTTCCGCTCCGCCTTCCCGCGCGGGTTCGCGTGGGAGGTGGTCAAGGTCTACTCCGGCCCGCCGGTGATCGCCTTCAAGTTCCGGCACTGGGGCCACATGGAGGGGCCCTACAAGGGCCACGCCCCCACCGGGGACAAAGTCGAGTTCTACGGCGTCGCCGTGCTCAAGGTGGACGAGCAGCTGCGGGCGGAGGACGTGGAGGTGTTCTACGACCCGGGGGAGCTTCTCGCGGGGCTTATCAAGGGTCCCAAGGAGGAAGACGAGGCGGCGGCGGCGCTCGCCGGGAGGCTCCGCGAGGCGGCTACGGTGTCCGCATCAGGTGCTGACGCGCAGCCGCAGGCCTGCCCCTTCCTTGGCTCTGGAAAGCAGGGGTGATCGAGTGGCCTCGTCGAATAAAACGTGTCAAGCCTCCAGTCTTCAGGGTGTTGCTGTTGCATCACTGTTTCGCAATCAGATAGATCTTTTTCGTCAGCTTTGGAGACCAACTGAAAGCTCAGTTCAACGTGTAATCGTACTGTTAAGTGCTTGTTGTTTGTTGGAAGTTGTTGGGTCCAGATCAGATCGATCGGGATCAGTGAGTACAGCTCTGTGAAGAAGTGGTTTCTGACGTGCTAGATGATTGATTTCTGCTTGAATTAAACTGTTTCTTGCAACAACAACAAAAACCATATTTCCTCTATGAAATAAATTTATGTAACTTTATTATGAAGAAAAATAGTGATGTTGCACGTGACAGGCCTATATGTAGGTGCCACATCAGTCAAAACGCTAATCAAAACCACTCTGGCAAACTTGCCCGTGGGAACTGAACCTTAACCATTGAATCCGGGAAATCGATACCCTTTACACACTGATCCCGATCCCGACCCTGGTTGATGCACCGGGAAAAAATCATTAGCAACTGGGATTATAGTCCTATCATCGATTATAAGGGCCCACATGTTATACTCTCTTGCGTATTGTAGAGGCAATTGCGCTGTTAGATGCGGAAGCAGATCGCCGCCCTTTCTTGGAAGACGAGTGGGCCCATAGATACGCCTTGGAAAACCAAGTCATGGCGATTTTGCGAGTGGAGGAGGAGTATTTGCGACGTAGGGGCGGAGTCAAATGGATCACGAAAGGAGACGCAAACACTGGATATTTCCACGCTTATGCGAACGGGAGGAAACGGAAGTGCTCCATTCCTCGTCTGCAGTCCAATCACGGGCTCCTGTTGACGCAGGAACAAATCGTGGCTCATATTTACGAGTTTTTCATAGGCCTTTTGGGGACGGCCGACGAAAAACCGATTTGCTTGCGCGGTGATCTGTGGGATCAAGCGGAGCGTGTATCCCCGGAGGAGAACGGCAGGCTTGCTCTTTCTTTTCTGCCCGAGGAAATTGATCAGGCCCTAGACGGCATGAAAACGAGCTCGGCGCCCGGTCCGGACGGGTGGCCTGTCGAGTTCTTCAAGAAGTTTTGGCCATGCCTTAAGCATCTGTTTTATGATATTGTCAACGGCTTTGCGCTGGGTATGCTCGACCTTTCTCGCCTGAATCACGGTGCCATTAGCCTTATCCCTAAGGTGAAAGAGGCAGATAACATTAAGCTTTTTAGACCCATTACCCTGATTAATGTGCCTTTCAAAATCTGTGCGAAAGCTTATGCATCGTGATTGGCCCCGGTCGTTCAACGGGTCATTAGTTCTAGTCAGATATGTTTTCTTAAACGTCGAAACATTCTTGAGGGCCCAATTGCGCTTCAAGAAATCGTTCACGAGTTAAAACACACTAGGGCCCAGGGCGTGCTCCTTAAATTAGATTTCGAGAAAGCATATGATCGTACGAACTGGGAGTTTGTGCGAGAAGTCTTCCTCAAAAGGGTTTTGAGGCAGGCTTTGTGCACCGCATCATGCACCTCGTGTGTAGTGGGCACACGGCGGTCACTATCAATGGCACAATGGGCAAGTTCTTCCGTAACAAACGGAGCCTCCGGCAGGGAGACCCAAGCTCGCCTCTCATTTTTAACTTTGTTGCGGATGCCTTGTCAGGCATGATTAATAAAGCGCGTGTAGCGGGTCACGTTAAAGGGTTAGTGCCCCACCTCATCCCTGGTGGGGTTGTTGGGGAACGTAGCAGAAATCAAAAAAATTCTACGCATCACCAAGATCAATCTATGGAGTAATCTAGCAACGAGGGGAAGGAGAGTGCATCTACATACCCTTGTAGATCGCTAAGCGGAAGTGTTCAAGTGAACGGGGTTGATGGAGTCGTACTCGTCATGATCCAAATCACCGATGATCCTAGTGCCAAACGGACGGCACCTTCGCGTTCAACACACGTGCAGCCCGGTGACGTCTCCCATGCCGTGATCCAGCAAGGAGAGAGGGAGAGGTTGGGGAAGACTCCGTCCAGCAGCAGCACGGCGGCGTGGTGGTGGTGGAGGAGCGTGGTACTCCAGCAGGGCTTCGCCAAGCACTATGAGAGACGAGGAGGGAGAGAGGTAGGGTTGCGCCAAGAGGGAGATCAAATCATGTGTTGGCAGCCCCAAAGATCTCAACTATATATAGGGGAGAGGGAGGGGGCTGCACCCCCTCTAGGGTTCCCACCCCAAGGGGTGCGGCAGCCCCTAGATCCCATCTAGGGTGCGGCCAAGGGGGGGGGGAGGGGGAAACTTGCCCCCCAAGTAAGGTGGAGGCACCCCCTCCCCAAACCCTAGGCGCCTTGGGCCCTGGTGGGGGGCGCACCAGCCCACCTAGGGCTGGTCCCCTCCCACACTTGGCCCATGCAGCCCCTATGGGGCCGGTGGCCCCACCTGGTGGACCCCCGGGACCCTTCCGGTGGTCCCGGTACGTTACCGATAGCACCCGAAACTTTTCCGGTGACCAAAACAGGACTTCCCATATATAAATCTTTACCTCCGGATCATTTCGGAACTCCTCGTGACGTCCGGGATCTCATCCGGGACTCCGAAGAACATTCGGTAACCACGTAATCTATTCCCTATAACCCTAGCGTCATCGAACCTTAAGTGTGTAGACCCTACGGGTTCGGGAGACACGTAGACATGACCAAGACAACTCTCCGGCCAATAACCAACAGCGGGATCTGGATACCCATGTTGGCTCCCACATGTTCCATGATGATCTCATCGGATGAACCACGATGTCGAGGATTTAATCAATCCCGTATTCAATTCCCTTTGTCTAGCGGTATAGTACTTGCCCGAGATTCGATCGTCGATATCCCGATACCTTGTTCAATCTCGTTACCGGCAAGTCTCTTTACTCGTTCCGTAACACATCATCCCGTGATCAACCCCTTGGTCACATTGTGCACATTATGATGATGTCCTACCGAGTGGGCCCAGAGATACCTCTCTGTCACACGGAGTGACAAATCCCAGTCTCGATTCGTGCCAACCCAACAGACACTTTCGGAGATACCCGTAGTGCACCTTTATAGCCACCCAGTTATGTTGTGACGTTTGGTACACCCAAAGCATTCCTACGGTATCCGGGAGTTGCACAATCTCATGGTCTAAGGAAATGATTGTTGGAAATATGCCCTAGAGGCAATAATAAAAGCATTATTATTATATTTCCTTGTTCATGATAATTGTATTTTATTCATGCTATAATTGTATTATCCGGAAATCATAATACACGTGTGAATACATAGACCATAACATGTCCCTAGTGAGCCTCTAGTTGACTAGCTCGTTGGTCAACAGATAGTCATGGTTTCCTGACTATGGACATTAGATGTCATTGACAACGGGATCACATCATTAGGAGAATGATGTGATGGACAAGACCCAATCCTAAGCATAGCACAAAATCGTGTAGTTCGTTTTGCTAGAGCTTTTTCAATGTCAAGTATCTCTTCCTTAGACCATGAGATCGTGTAACTCCCGAATACCGTAGGAGTGCTTTGCGTGTACCAAACGTCACAACGTAACTGGGTGACTATAAAGGTGCACTACATGTATCTCCGAAAGTGTTTGTTGGGTTGACACGGATCGAGACTGGGATTTGTCACTCCGTATGACGGAGAGGTATCTTTGGGCCCACTCGGTAATGCATCATCATAATGAGCTCAAAGTGACCAAGTGTTTGGTCACGGGATCATGCATTACGGTACGAGTAAAGTGACTTGCCGGTAACGAGACTGAACGAGGTATTGGGATACCGACGATCGAGTCTCGGGCTTGTAACGTACCGATTGACAAAGGGAATAGTATACGGGGTTGCTTGAATCCTCGACATCGTGGTTCATCCGATGACTTCATCGAGGAGCATGTGGGAGCCAACATGGGTATCCAGATCCCGCTGTTGGTTATTGACCTGAGAGCCGTCTTGGTCATGTCTGCGTGTCTCCCGAACCCGTAGGGTCCACACACTTAAGGTTCGGTGACGCTAGGGTTATTAGGAAGACTTGTATGTGATTACCGAATGTTGTTCGGAGTCCCGGATGAGATCCCGGACGTCACGAGGAGTTCCGAAATGGTCTGGAGGTAAAGATTTATATATGGGAAGCTGTCATACGGACACCGGAAGGTTTCGGGGGCATATCGGTATTGTACCAGGGCCACCGGAAGGGTTCCTGGGGTCCACCGGGAGGGGCCACCCCTCCCGGGGGGCCACATGGGCTGCGTGGGGCAGGAGCCAGCCCCTGAAGGGTTGGGCGCCCCCCCCCTTGGGCCCATGCGCCTAGGGTTGGGGGGGGGGGACCCTAGAGGGGGCGCCCCCCTTGCTTGGGGGGCAAGTTCCCCCTCCCTGGCCGCCGCCCCCCCTCTAGATCCCATCTAGAGGGGCCGGCCCCCCTTTGCCCCTTCCCCTATAAATAGAGGGGTGAGGGGAGGGCTGATTACCTAAGCCAAGGCGCAACCCCTCCCCTCCCCAACACCTCTCCTCCTCCGTACGTGCTTGGCGAAGCCCTGTCGGAGTACTGCTGCACCAACAACATCACGCCGTCGTGCTGCCGTTGGAGCTGTCTTTCTCAACCTCTCCTTCCTCCTTGCTGGATCAAGACGGAGGAGACGTCGTCCGTATTGTACGTGTGTTGAACGTGGAGGTGTTGTCCGTTCAGCACTTGGTCATCGGTGATCTGAATCACGGCGAGTACGACTCCATCATCACCATCCCCTTGAACGCTTCCGCACTCGATCTACAAGTGGTATGTAGATGCAAACTCACTCCCTTGACTCGTTGCTTAGATGAACTCATAGATGGATCTTGGTGAAACCGTAGGAAAATTTTTAATTTTCTGCAACGTTCCCCAACAATGATACTTGACATTAGAAAAGCTTTAGCATACGAACTACACGATCTTTGTGCTAGGCTTAGGATTGGGTCTTGTCCATCACATCATTCTCCTAATGATGTGATCCCATTATCAACGACATCCAATGTCCATGGTCAGGAAATCGTAACCATCTATTGATCAACGAGCTAGTCAACTAGAGGCTTACTAGGGACATGGTGTTGTCTATGTACCCACACATGTATCTGAGTTTCCTATCAATACAATTATAGCATGGATAATAAACGATTATCATGAACAAGGAAATATAATAATAATAACTAATTTATTATTGCCTCTAGGGCATATTTCCAACAGTCTCCCACTTGCACTAGAGTCAATAATCTAGTTCACATCGCCATGTGATTAACACTCACAGGTCACATCGCCATGTGACCAACATCCAAAAAGTTTACTAGTGTCACTAAACTAGTTCACATCATCATGTGATTAAGACTCAATGAGTTCTGGGGTTTGATCATGTTTTGCTTGTGAGAGAGGTTTTAGTCAAAGGGTCTGCAACATTCAGATCCGTATGTACTTCGCAAATCTCTAGGTCATATTGTAAATTCTGCTTCCACGCTCCACTTGGAGCTATTCCAAATGGTCGCTCCACTATACGTATCCGGTTTGCTACTCAGAGTCTTTTCGGATAGGTGTTAAAGCTTGCATCGACGCAACTCTTTACGTCGAACTCTTTATCACCTCCATAACCGAGAAACATATCCTTATTCCTCTAAGGATAATTTTGACCGCTATCTGGTGATCCACTCCTTGATCACCTTTGTACCCTCTTGCCAGATATGTAGCAAGGCACACATCAGGTGCGGTACACAGCATAACATACTATAGAGCCTACGTCTAAAGCATAGGGGACGACAACCGTCCTTTCTCTCTTTTCTGTCGTGGTCGAGCTTTAAGTCTTAACTTCGTACCTTACAACTCACGCAAGAACTCCTTCTTTGACTGATCCATCTTGAACACCTTCAAGATCATGTCAAGGTATGTGCTCATTTGAAAGTACCATTTAGCGTTTTTTGATCTATCCTCATAGATCTTGATGCTCAATGTTCAAGCAGCCTAATCCAGGTTTTCCCTTGAAAAACGCTTTTCAAATAACCCTATATGCTTTCCAAAAACTCTACATCATTTCTGACCAACAATATGTCAACAACATATACTCATCAGAAATTCTATAGTGCTCCCACCCACTTCTTTGGAAATACAAGTTTCTCATAAACTTTGTATAAACCCAAAATCTTTGATCATCTCATCAAAGTGTATATTCCAACTCCGAGATGCTTCCTCCAGTCCTTAGAAGGACTGGTGGAGCTTTGCATACCTGTTAGCATCTTTTAGGATTGGCAAAACCTTCTGATTGTATCACATACAACCTTTCCTTATGAAAACTGGTAAGGAAACTCGTTTTGACATCCATCTGCCAGATTTCATAAATGCAGCTAATGCTAACATGATTCCGACGGACTTAAGCATCGCTACGGATGAGAAAATCTCATCGTAGTCAACTCCTTGAACTTGTGAAGAACTCTTCGCCACAAGTCGAGCTTCATAGACGGTGACATTACCGTCCACGTCCGCCTTCTTCTTAAAGATCCATTTATCTCAATGGCTTGCCGATCATCGGGCAAGTCCACCAAAGTCCATGCTTTGTTCTGATACATGGATCCTATCTCGGATTCCATGGCTTCTAACCATTTGTCAGAATATGGGCCCGCCATCGCTTCTCCATAGCTCGTAGGTTCATTGTTGTCTAGCAACATGACCTTCAAGACAGGATTAATGTACCACTCTGAAGTAGTACGCATCCTTGTCACCCTACGAGGTATGGTAGTGACTTGATCCGAAGTTTCATGATCACTATCATAAGCTTCTACTTCAATTGGTGTAGGTGCCACAGGAACAACTTCCTGTGCCCTGCTACACACTAGTTGTAGTGATGGTTCAATAACCATATCAAGTCTCCACCATCTTCCCACTCAACTTTTCGAGACAAACTTTTCCTCGAGAAAGGACCCGATTCAAGAAACAATCCCTATTGCTTTTGGATCTGAATTAGGAGGTATACCCAACTGTTTTGGGTGTCCTATGAAGATGCATTTTATCTGCTTTGGGTTCGAGCTTATCAACCTGAAACTTTTTCACATAAGCGTCGCAGCCCCAAACTTTTAAGAAACGACAACTTAGGTTTCTCCAAACCATAGTTCAAACGGTGTCGTCTCAATGTAATTACGTGGTGCCCTATTAAAGTGAGTGCAGTTGTCTCTAATGCCTAACCCATGAACGATAGTGGTAATTCGATAAGAGACACCATGGTACGCACCATATCCAATAGGGTGCAACTATGATGTTCAGACACACCATCACACTATGGTGTTCCAGGCGGTATTAATTGTGAAACAATTTCCACAATGTCTTAATTGCGTACCAAAGCTCGTAACTCAGATACTCATCTCTATGATCATATCATAGACATTTTATCCTCTTGTCATGATGATCTTCAACTTGATTCTGAAATTACTTGAACCATTCAATAATTCAGACTTGTGTTTCATCAAGTAAATATACTCAGTATCTACTCAAATCATCCGTGAAGTAAGAACATAACAATATCCACTGCGTGCCTCAGCACTCATTGGACTGCACACATCAAAATGTGTTACTTCCAACAAGTTGCTTTCTTGTTCCATCTTACTGAAACCGAGGCTTTTCAGTCATCTTGCCCATGTGGTATGATTTGCATGTTTCAAGTGATTCAAAATCAAGTGAGTCCAAATAATCCATCTGCATGGAGTTTCTTCATGCGTATACACCAATAGACATGGTTTGCATGTCTCAATCTTTTCAAAAATGAGTGAGTCCACAGATCCATCAACATGGAGCTTCTTCATGCGTTTTATATCAATATGACTTACATGGCAGTGCCACAAGTAGGTGGTACTATCATTACTATCTTATATCTTTTGGCATGAACATGTGTATCACTACGACCGAGATTCAATAAACCATTCATTTTAGGTGCAAGACCATTGAAGGTATTATTCAAATAAACAGAGTAACCATTATTCTCCTTAAATGAATAACCGTATTGCGATAAACATAATCCAATCATGTTTATGCTCAACGCAAATACCAAATAACAATTATTTAGGTTTAACACCAATCTCGATGGTAGAGAGAGCATGCGATGCTTGATCACATCAACCTTGGAAACACTTCCAACACACATCGTCATCTCACCTTTAGCTAGTCTCCGTTTATTCTGTAGCCTTTTGTTTCGAGTTACTAACACTTAGCAACGAACTGGTATCTAATACCCTGCTGCTACTAGGAGTACTAGTAAAGTACACATTTAATACAATGTATATCCAATATACTTCTATCGACCTTGCCAGCCTTCTCATCTACCAAGTATCTAGGGTAATTCTGCTCCAGTGGCTGTTCCCTTTATTACAGAAGCACTGAGTCTCGGGTTTGGGTTCAACCTTGGGTTTCTTCACTAGAGCAGCAACTGATTTGCCGTTTCATGAAGTATTGTAGGACCTTGAGAAGAGGTGTCTAGAGGGGGGGTGATTAGACACTAAGAGCCAAAGTTGCAGTTTTTAAGTTTCTTTAAAGTTTGAGTGGAGTTTAGGCACAAGTTTAACATTCATAATACATATCAAGCAAGCATGCAAAGAGTATATGAGCAGCGGAAAGTAAAGCATGCAACTTGCAAGAATGTAAAGGGAAGGGATTGGAGGATTCAAACGCAATTGGAGACACTGATGTTTTTGGCGT
This sequence comes from Triticum aestivum, assembly GCF_018294505.1. Lineage (NCBI taxonomy): Eukaryota > Viridiplantae > Streptophyta > Magnoliopsida > Poales > Poaceae > Triticum > Triticum aestivum. The sequence continues at coordinate 520,282,381 of NC_057801.1, forward strand.
GGTTCCGATAGGTGGCGCTATCGTACATCCACGTTGATGGAGACTTCAACCCACGAAGGGTAACGGTTGCGCGAGTCCACGGAGGGCTCCACCCACGAAGGGTCCACGAAGAAGCAACCTTGTCTATCCCACCATGGCCGTCGCCCACGAAGGACTTGCCTCACTAGCGGTAGATCTTCACGAAGTAGGCGATCTCCTTGCCCTTACAAACTCCTTGGTTCAACTCCACAATCTTGTCGGAGGCTCCCAAGTGACACCTAGCCAATCTAGGAGACACCACTCTCCAAGAAGTAACAAATGGTGCATTGATGATGAACTCCTTGCTCTTATGCTTCAAATGATAGTCTCCCCAACACTCAACTCTCTCTCATAGGATTTGGATCTGGTGGAAAGAGGATTTGAGTGGAAAGCAACTTGGGGAAGGCTAGAGATCAAGATTCATATGGTAGGAATGGAATATCTTGGCCTCAACACATGAGTAGGTAGTTCTCTCTCAGAAATAGGATACTCGAAGTGTAGGTTCAGTCTGATGGCTCTCTCCACGAATGAAGAGGAGGTGGAGGGGTATATATAGCCTCCACACAAAATCTAACCATTTTACACAATCTACCAAACTCGGTGGGACCAAATCGTTGAACTCGATCAGACCGATTTAGCAAATAATGTGACTGTTAGGGTTTTCGGTGGGACCGAAATGCAACTCGGTAGGACCGATTCGGTTAGGGTTAGGGCATAATGTAATCTCGGTAAGACCGATTACTCAAACTCGGTGAGACCGATTTTGGTAATAAGCTTTCCAGAGAGTTGGTCAGGCAAACTCGGTTGGACAGATTATCAAACTCGGTGGGACCGATTTTGGTAATGAGTCAACCAGAAAGTTTGCATTGTAATCTCGGTAGTACCGATTGCTCAAACTCAGTGAGACCGATTTTGATAATGGACATACACAGAGAGATTACAATCCCATCTCGGTGAGACCGAGATCCCTATCGATGAAACCGATTTGCCTTGGCAGTGGCTAAGACATCCAAACTCAGTGGCGCCGGATAGGAAGAATCAGTGGGGCCGAGTTTGACTTTAGGTTTAGGACATATGTGTGGAAGTGGGAAAGTAGTTGAGGGTATTTGGAGCATATCACTAAGCACTTGAAGCAAGAGGATCATTAAGCAACACCTCATCCCTCCTTGATAGTATTGGCTTTTCCTGTAGACTCAATGTGATCTTGGATCACTAAAATGTAAAATGAAGAGTCTTGAGCTTGAAGCTTGAGCCAGTCCTTTGTCCTTAGCATCTTGAAGGAGTTCCCACATCCTTTAGTCTATGCCACTCCATTGTTGAACTTATCTGAAACATACTAGATAAAAATGTTAGTCCAACAAGAGATATGTTGACATTAATTACCAAAACCACCTAGGGAGAACTTGTGCTTTCAATCTCCCCCTTTTTGGTAATTGATGACAACATACATCAAAGCTTTAGATAAATATATAAAGAATAGCAAGTAAAGCTTTGGAAAGACATGTAACAAGCATAGGCTCCCCCTACATGTACGCAATCATGTGAGTATGGAATATAGAAGCATGTGATAGCATAACCATGATAGAGCAGGCAATGTGTTACATGTATCTTGGCCATATGCATCAGAGCAAAAAGTATTAAAGGAAATACCTTCATGCCCATGAGTCCTTCTTGCAAACAGTATGTACATCAGCAAGAATTCCTCATACACATGATTGTGATGAATATACTTACCTTGTAGTCTTGAGTTGGCTTAGGATGGAATGAACCTGGGTAAACAAGGTTAGATAACACAGATACATCTACTAGCCAGAGCAAACAAAAGAAAGCACAAGAATACCAAGACTGGGATGACATGTAGAGAGTGAGTACTAAGTACTACATTTGATTAGACATGTCCCCAAGAGTAAAGATATGCAATGAATTTGAATGATTTTTTTCCCTTAGATGTCTTGCTCCCCCTGAATCTAGCATGGGATACTGGGAGAAGATAGGGAATAGAAAATCAGAGTTGAAAGATATGAATGATGATCAGAGCTAATGCAAGCTAAAGCAAATAAGCACATATGAACATGTCTTTCCCCTCAAGAAGATACATGTGGCATCTCTCCTCTTGAACACCAAGCATCTGGGATCCTTGAGAAATACATTCTACTAGTATTCTCTCCCCCTGGAGATCTCTCTCTCTCTCTCTTTGAAGGATCTCTCTCCCCCTGACAAGGTGATACACTCTCTCTGATGTGATCTCTCTCTAAGAGATAAGCTTTGATGTGTTCTCTCTCTCCCCCTTTGACATCAATTTCCAAGAAGGGCTTGATAAAGATGTAATCTCTCTCTCCCTCTGGAATTTGTTGTGAATGGGTTTGATCCTTGAGTCACACCATAAAGCAATGATAAAAATGTGATGCTTGTAGAGGACAAGATTCATTGAGTGGAGCTGGATCAAAAGAAACACAGAATAAGTGGCAAATTGTTTTTCCTGTTGTGAAATCGGTGGCACCGAGTGGTATTCTTCGGTTGGACCGAAAGGATTCGGTTGGACCGAAAATAACAAATCGGTGTAACCGAGTTCATCGCAGAGAAAACACTTGTCACCTCAGCTCACTAGACTAGTAAGATCTCACAAAGATTTGCAAGGAATTAACTGAATGATATGCAAGGAATTTGATGCAGAAAATGCAGAGCAAACAGAAAGAAATCTAGATGAAGTTTTTTTTTGAAAGGGGAAACAAATATGCATGAGACAAATGCAAAACATAGAAAAGAACACAAGAGAACTTCATCTAGAGATGGTCGGCGACAAAGTCACCTATGTTAGAGTATATCGACTTAGGAGTCAAGTGAGATCACTTAATCATACGTCATACTCATCATTTAAGCTCAAAATGGGTTTGCCATTTTTCGTTTAAGCATCTTGATGTATTCACATCTTGTTGAGTTGCTTTAACTCATGACTTGGAGTAAAGCTTCTCTAAGATGGAATAACATACCTTGGATGGTGGTGGTGTCCATGTAGTTGAACTTGTGTGGGTTTGCTCAAGGTTGATGTAGCCCATCAAGAACTTGGAGCACCACTTAGAATTTGAGTCCATCTACCTACATGGGTTAGTTCTTGCAAGGAAGAGCACTTGTGTATCCAAAAATGACAATCATGAAGCTCAACATAGAATTTCTCAAAGGATATGTTTGAATGGTTTTGTGCTTCCTTGTCTTCAACCACCTTTGTGCAGAGACTTAGTGATGTAGAGATTGCTCAAGATATGAGTAGGTTACAACCTCATGGAATTTGATTCAACCAAGTACCTACATGGGTTAGATAACATGCAAGATACAAATATATCCAAGACATAAGATTTTCATCATAAGAGAAATATCAAGGATTAGTCATAAGCTCATGTCTTGCATGTATCCAATGGAGTTTCTACTCCAAGTTTGAAGCATCAATGATGTTCAATTCTCCTCTTAACCTGCAAAACACTTTCTCATCAAGAGGTTTAGTGAATATATTCGCTAATTCTTTTCGGTGCGAACATGCTTAAGATCAATGTCACCTTTAGCAACATGATCTCGAATGAAATGATGACGAACTTCAATATGCTTAGTTCGAGAATGTTGCACAGGATTATGACCAATTTTGATAGCACTTTCATTGTCACAAAGCAATGGAACATGTTTCACATATATCCCATAATCTTTAAGAGTTTGGGTCATCCAAAGTAATTGAGCACAACATGAACCAGCGGCAATGTATTCTGCTTCGGCAGTGGATAAGGATACTGAGTTTTGTTTCTTGGAGGACCAAGACACAAGAGATCTACCAAGAAATTGACAAGTACCCGAAGTGGACTTTCTATCAACCTTGTCTCCGGCATAGTCCGAGTCGGAGTAGCCAACAAGATCGAAAGAGGCCCTCTTAGGATACCAAATGCCAAAATTTGGTGTATGGATTAAGTATCTCACTATCCTTTTCACGGCCTTAAGATGACATTCTTTAGGAGCAGCTTGATATCGTGCACACATGCACACACTTAGCATAATATCGGGACGTGAAGCACATAGATATAACAATGAACCAATCATAGAGCGATAAACCTTTTGATCAACCGGTTCACCATCTTTGGTTAAGTCAAGATGTCCACTAGTAGGCATGGGTGTAGTCATACCTTTGCATTCTTGCATATTGAACTTCTTGAATAAGTCCTTGGTGTACTTTGTTTGAGAGACAAAAGTACCTTCCTTAGTTTGCTTTATTTGCAAACCAAGAAAGAATTTGAGTTCACTCATCATAGACATCTCAAACTTCTCCGACATTAGCTTCCCAAACTTTTCACTAAAATGAGGGTTAGTTGAACCAAATATAATATCATCAACATAAATTTGGCACACAAAGAGTTCACCATTAACCCTTTTAGTAAAAAGAGTAGAATCAATTTTCCCAATTTCAAAGCCTTTTTCAATAAGGAACTTGGTCAAGCATTTATACCATGCTCTAGGAGCTTGTTTAAGACCATAAAGAGCTTTGTGAAGTTTGTAAACATGATTGGGTTTCTTAGGATTGACAAAGCCGGGAGGTTGCTTAACATAAACTTCCTCCTCTATTTCACCATTTAGAAAAGCACTTTTAATGTCCATTTGGTACAAGGTGATATCATGGTGATTAGCATAGGCAAGTAAGATGCGAATGGACTCAAGTCTAGCAACGGGGGCGTAAGTCTCACCATAGTCCATACCTTCGACTTGTGTGTAGCCTTGGGCGACGAGACGTGCTTTGTTGCGAACTACTTGTCCATCTTCATCTTGCTTGTTGCGAAACACCCATTTGGTACCGATGATGTTGTGGTTGTTGTCGGGCTTCTCAACCAATGTCCAAACTTGGTTCCTCTCAAAGTTGTGTAGCTCTTCATGCATAGCATTTATCCAATCCGGATCTTCCAATGCTTCTTCAACCTTCATAGGTTCAATGCTAGAGATGAAAGAATAGTTTTCACAAAAGTTAGCTAAACGAGTTTTAGAGCGAGTGATTCTCCCGGTTTGAATGTCATTGTAGATTTGCTCGACGGGATGATCTTTAGCAATTCTTGCTCGAACTCGTGATAGCTTTTGCTTGGGTCTTCGTTGAACATCTTCTTCATCTTGTTCTTCTTCTTGGCCTTCTTCATTGTTGGCGTTGTCGTTCTCTTGTCGTGGTGGAGAAGGAGGTTGTTGACGTTCATCTTGATGCACTTCCTCGTTTTCTTCATCTTGGTGTGTCCCACTTGTGGATGCTTCCGTATCAACTCTTGGTTCACCTTGTCGTGAAGTAGAAGCTTCCACTTGGACGGACGAGGTACTCTCCTTCACCTCCGTTGGACGGACCTTGCCAATAGACAAGTCTTGGATTGCTTCCGAAGGATCTTTGTCTCCTACATCAATTGGCAATTGCTCTACTTGCGAGCCGTTAGATTCATCAAACTTCACATCTACCGTCTCTTCAACCTTTCGGGTGAAATTGTTGTAGACACGGTAAGTGTGAGAGTTTGAGCCATAACCTAGTAGGAAACCTTCATGAGACTTAGGAGCAAATTTAGAACGACGATGCTTATCAAGAATGTAGCACTTTGAGCCGAATACTCGAAAGTATCCAACTTGGGGTTTGTTACCGGTGAGGAGCTCGTATGCCGTCTTGCCGAGTAGCTTGTGAAGATACAAGCGATTTGTTGCATGACAAGCTGTCTCAACCGCTTCTGCCCAAAAGTGCTTCGGCGTCTTGTACTCATCAAGCATCGTTCTCGCCATTTCGATGAGCGTCCGGTTCTTCCTCTCAACAACTCCATTTTGTTGAGGTGTGTACGTAGCCGAGAACTCATGTGAAATCCCTTCTTCGTCAAGAAAGGTGTCCACATTTGCGTTCTTGAACTCCGTTCCGTTGTCGCTGCGAACCTTCTTGATCTTCACTTCAAATTGATTTTGGGCCTTCCTAGCGAAGTTTTTGAAGATCTTTTGGACCTGCGATTTATCATCGAGAAAGAACACCCACGTAAATCTGGAAAAATCATCAACTATAACTAGACCAAAAGAATTTCCACCGAGACTCTTGTAAGAGTTGGGACCAAAGAGATCCATGTGAAGTAGCTCAAGTGGCCTCTTTGTGGTCATGATGTTCTTCACGGGATGCCTTCCTCCAACCTGTTTACCTGCTTGACAAGCACTGCAAAGTCTATCCTTATCAAATATGACATCATTAACTCCAAGGATATGATTTCCCTTAATAAGCTTGTCAAGGTTTCGCATACCAACATGACCTAATCGTCTATGCCATAACCAGCCTTTTGAGGATTTAGCAATGAAGCAAGTTTTAGGTTGAGCCTTTTTAGTGAAATCAACAATGTATAGATCACCTCTACGCACACCGGTAAAGACCATTTTATGATTGTCTCGACGAAACACTTGGCAATCTACTTCAGTAAATAGGACATTGAAACCGAAATCAGCAAGTCTAGATACTGAAAGTAAGTTGTACCAAGAGATTCAACGAGCATGACATTTTGTATGGAGCTATCATGTGATATGGCCACCTTACCGAGGCCAACCACCTTACCCTTTGAGTTGTCACCGAAAGTGACATACTTTCGAGGACTATCATTATCAGCAAGCTCACGAAACATGTCTTTATCTCCGGTCATGTGATCGGTACATCCACTATCAAGAACCCATTCCTTTCCTCCTGACATATATCCCCGAAGATTTGCCATAAGACCAAAATGTCTCATTGCATCATCAAGATCGAAGTCACTATCATCATCCTCATCATAGTATCCATGTTCAACATCGTCATGTGGTGGATCAAATCCTAGAGAGGGTGATTCGTTAGAGTGAGTTTGACAATGATCTTGTCTATGAATTTTATAGCTTCGGAAATAATGTCACTAATAATACCAACATTTCCTTTGGCACGCATAAGGTTTGTAAGCTCAAATAGACGATCACCAAACATAGGATCACTAGTATTCATCTTACTCAAAGCAATAGACTTATGGAGAATTTCATCAAGATTTTTGAATGAATAATCTGGAAATCGTTCCTCAAGAAATTTCCATATAGTGTAGGCACACTTAAAGTAGGCAAACATCCAATCAAGTTTCTAGGCAATCCTCTAAGGATAAGTTCGGCAGTTCTAAGATTCCTAACCATGTCAATTGACTCATCATGGGTTGGATGCATAGGATCAACATAAGGTGCACAAGGGCTAGCAATGTACTTGTTCAAATGATATTGATTGAAAATTACAAGCATCTCATTTTTCCACTCATGAAAATACTCTCCATCAAGAATAGGCACTCTATGTCTAAGACTCCCCAAAGTAGACTCATCCATCTTCCTCCAATGGTGATTAAACCAAGGCAATGGAGACCAATGCTCTGATACCACTTGTAGGACCTTGAGAAGAGGTGTCTAGAGGGGGGGTGATTAGACACTAAGATCCAAAGTTGCAGTTTTTAAGTTCTTTAAAGTTTGAGTGGAGTTTAGGCACAAGTTTAACATTCACAATACATATCAAGCAAGCATGCAAAGAGTATATGAGCAGCGGAAAGTAAAGCATGCAACTTGCAAGAATGTAAAGGGAAGGGTTTGGAGGATTCAAACGCAATTGGAGACACGGATGTTTTTGGCGTGGTTCCGATAGGTGGTGCTATCGTACATCCACGTTGATGGAGACTTCAACCCACGAAGGGTAACGGTTGCGCGAGTCCACGGAGGGCTCCACCCACGAAGGGTCCGAAGAAGCAACCTTGTCTATCCCACCATGGCCGTCGCCCACGAAGGACTTGCCTCACTAGCGGTAGATCTTCACGAAGTAGGCGATCTCCTTGCCCTTACAAACTCCTTGGTTCAACTCCACAATCTTGTCGGAGGCTCCCAAGTGACACCTAGCCAATCTAGGAGACACCACTCTCCAAGAAGTAACAAATGGTGCGTTGATGATGAACTCCTTGCTCTTGTGCTTCAAATGATAGTCTCCCCAACACTCAACTCTCTCTCATAGGATTTGGATCTGGTGGAAAGAGGATTTGAGTGGAAAGCAACTTGGGGAAGGCTAGAGATCAAGATTCATATGGTAGGAATGGAATATCTTGGCCTCAACACATGAGTAGGTAGTTCTCTCTCAGAAATAGGATACTGGAAGTGTAGGTTCAGTCTGATGGCTCTCTCCATGAATGAAGAGGAGGTGGAGGGGTATATATAGCCTCCACACAAAATCTAACCGTTTTACACAATCTACCAAACTTGGTGGGACCAAATCGTTGAACTCGACCAGACCGATTTAGCAAATAATGTGACCGTTAGGGTTTTCGGTGGGACCGAAATGCAACTCGGTAGGACCGATTCGGTTAGGGTTAGGGCATAATGTAATCTCGGTAAGACCGATTACTCAAACTCGGTGAGACCGATTTTGGTAATAAGCTTTCCAGAGAGTTGGTCAGGCAAACTCGGTTGGACCGATTATCAAACTCGGTGGGACCGATTTTGGTAATGAGTCAACCAGAAAGTTTGCATTGTAATCTCGGTAGTACCGATTGCTCAAACTCGGTGAGACCGATTTTGATAATGGACATACACAGAGAGATTACAATCCCATCTCGGTGAGACCGAGATCCCTATCCGTGAAACCGATTTGCCTTGGCAGTGGCTAAGACATCCAAACTCGGTGGCGCCGGATAGGAAGAATCAGTGGGGCCGAGTTTGACTTTAGGTTTAGGACATATGTGTCGAAGTGGGAAAGTAGTTGAGGGTATTTGGAGCATATCACTAAGCACTTGAAGCAAGAGGCTCATTAAGCAACACCTCATCCCTCCTTGATAGTATTGGCTTTTCCTATAGACTCAATGTGATCTTGGATCACTAAAATGTAAAATGAAGAGTCTTGAGCTTGAAGCTTGAGCCAGTCCTTTGTCCTTAGCATCTTGAAGGAGTTCCCACATCCTTTAGTCCATGCCACTCCATTGTTGAACTTATCTGAAACATACTAGATAAAAATGTTAGTCCAACAAGAGATATGTTGACATTAATTACCAAAACCACCTAGGGAGCACTTGTGCTTTCAAGTATCCCTTCTTGCCCTTGCCTTTCTCGAAACTAGTGGTTTCACTAACCATCAACAATTGATGCTCCTTTTGATTTCTACTTTCGCGGTGTCAAACATCACGAATATTTCAAGGATCATCATATCTATCCTTGATATGTTATAGTTCATCACGAAGCTCTAGTAGCTTGGTGCAATGACTTTGGAGAAACATCACTATCTCATCTAGAAGATTAACTCCCACTCGATTCAAGTGATTGTTGTACCCAGACAACCTGAGTACAAGCTCAACGATTGAGCTTTTCTCCCTTAGTTTGTAGGCTAAGAAACTCGTCGGAGGTCTCATACCTCTTGACGTGGGCACGAGCCTGAAATCCCATTTTCAGCCCTCGAAACATCTCATATGTTCCGCGACGTTCCGAAATTGTCTTCGGTGCCTCAATTCTAAACCGTTTAATATTACTGAACTATCACGTAGTTATCAAAACGTGTATGTCAAATGTTCACAACATCCACAGACGACGTTCGAAGTTCAGCACACCGAGTGGTGCATTAAGGACATAAGCCTTTTGTGCATCAATGAGGACAATCCTCAGTTTACGGACCCAGTCCGCATAATTGCTACTATCAACTTTCAACTATATTTTCTCTAGGAACATATCTAAACAGTAGAACTAAAGTGCGAGCTACGACATAATTTGCAAAGACCTTTTGACTATGTTCAGGATAATTGAGTTCATCTAATGAACTCCCACTCAGATAGACATCCCTCTAGTCATCTAAGTGATTACATGATCCGAGTCAACTAGGTCGTGTCCGATCATCACGTGAGACGGACTAGTCATCATCGGTGAACATCTTCATGTTGATCGTATCTACCATACGACTCATGCTCGACCTTTCGGTCTCTTGTGTTCCGAGGCCATGTCTGTACATGCTAGGCTCGTCAAGTCAACCTAAGTGTTTCGCGTGTGTAAATCTGGCTTACACCCATTGTATGTGAACGTTAGAATCTATCACACCCGATCATCATGTGGTGCTTCGAAACAACGAACTTTCGCAACGGTGCACAGTTAGGGGGACACACTTTCTTGAAATTTTAATGAGGGATCATCTTATTTACTACCGTCGTTCTAAGCAAATAAGATGCATAAACATGATAAACATCACATGCAATCAAAAAGTGACATGATATGGCCAATATCATTTTGCTCCTTTTGATCTCCATCTTCGGGGCTCCATGATCATCATCGTCATCGGCATGACACCATGATCTCCATCATCATGATCTCCATCATCGTGTCTCCATGAAGTTGTCTCGCCAACTATTACTTCTACTACTGTGGCTAACGGTTTAGCAATAAAGTAAAGTAATTACATGGCGCTGCTCAATGACACGCAGGTCATACAATAAATTAAGACAACTCCTATGGCTCCTGCCGGTTGTCATACTCATCGACATGCAAGTCGTGATTCCTATTACAAGAATATGATCAATCTCATACATCACATATCATTCATCACATTCTTTTGGCCATATCACATCACATAGCATACCCTGCAAAAACAAGTTAGACGTCCTCTAATTGTTGTTTGCATATTTTACGTGGCTGTTATGGGTTTCTAGCAAGAACGTTTCTTACCTACGCAAAACCACAATGTGATATGCCAATTGCTATTTACCCTTCATAAGGACCCTTTTCATCGAATCTGATCTGACTAAAGTGGGAGAGACTGGCACCCGCTAGCCACCTTATGCAACAAGTGCATGTGAGTCAGTGGAACCTGTCTCACGTAAGTGTACGTGTAAGGTTGGTCCGGGCCGCTTCATCCCACAATACCATCAAAACAAGATTGGACTAGTAACGGTAAGCATATTGAACAAAATCAATGCCCACAACAACTTGTGTTCTACTCGTGCATAGAAACTACACATAGACCTAGCTCATGATGCCACTGTTGGGGAACGTAGCAGAAATCAAAAAAATTCTACGCATCACCAAGATCAATCTATGGAGTAATCTAGCAATGAGGGGAAGGAGAGTGCATCTACATACCCTTGTAGATCGCTAAGCGGAAGCGTTCAAGTGAACGGGGTTGATGGAGTCGTACTTGTCGTGATCCAAATCACCGATGATCCTAGTGCCGAACGGACGGCACCTCCGCGTTCAACACACGTGCAGCCCGGTGACGTATCCCATGCCTTTATCCAGCAAGGAGAGAAGGAGAGGTTGGGGAAGACTCCGTCTAGCAGCAGCACGATGGCGTGGTGGTGGTGGAGGAGCGTGGTACTCCAGCAGGGCTTCGCCAAGCACTACGAGAGACGAGGAGGGAGAGAGGTAGGGCTGCGCCAAGAGGGAGCTCAAATCATGTGTTGGCAGCCCCAAAGACCTCAACTATATATAGGGGAGAGGGAGGGGGCTGCTCCCCCCTAGGGTTCCCACCCCAAGGGGTGCGGCAGCCCCTAGATCCCATCTAGGGTGCGGCCAAGGGGGGGAGAGGGGGAAACTTGCCCCCCAAGTAAGGTGGAGGCGCCCCCTCCCCAAACCCTAGGTGCCTTGGGCCCTGGTGGGGGGCGCACCAGCCCACCTGGGGCTGGTCCCCTCCACACTTGGCCCATGCAGCCCTCTGGGGCCGGTGGCCCCACCTGGTGGACCCCCGGTGGTCCCGGTACGTTACCGATAGCACCCAAAACTTTTCCGGTGACCAAAACAGGACTTCCCATATATAAATCTTTACCTCCGGATCATTTAGGAACTCCTCGTGACGTCCGGGATCTCATCCGGGACTCCTAACAACATTCGGTAACCACGTACATCTATTCCCTATAACCCTAGCATCATCGAACCTTAAGTGTGTAGACCCTACGGGTTCGGGAGACACGTAGACATGACCGAGACAACTCTCCGGCCAATTACCAACAGCGGGATCTGGATACCCATGTTGTCTCCCACATGTTCCATGATGATCTCATCGGATGAACCACGATGTCGAGGATTCAATCAATCCCATATTCAATTCCCTTTGTCTAGCGGTATAGTACTTGCCTGAGATTCGATCGTCGGTATCCCGATACCTTGTTCAATCTCGTTACCAGCAAGTCTCTTTACTCGTTCCATAACACATCATCCCGTGATCAACCCCTTGGTCACATTGTGCACATTATGATGATGTCCTACCGAGTGGGCCCAGAGATACCTCTCCGTCACACGGAGTGACAAATCCCAGTCTCGATTCGTGCCAACCCAATAGACACTTTCGGAGATATCCGTAGTGCACCTTTATAGCCACCCAGTTACGTTATGACGTTTGGTACACCCAAAGCATTCCTACGGTATCCGGGAGTTGCACAATCTCATGGTCTAAGGAAATGATACTTGACATTAGAAAAGCTTTAGCATACGAACTACAGGATCTTTGTGCTAGGCTTAGGATTGGGTCTTGTCCATCACATCATTCTCCTAATGATGTGATCCCGTTATCAACGACATCCAATGTCCATGGTCAGGAAATCGTAACCATCTATTGATCAACGAGCTAGTCAACTAGAGGCTTACCTGGGACATGGTGTTGTCTATGTACCCACACATGTATCTGAGTTTCCTATCAATACAGTTATAGCATGGATAATAAATGATTATCATGAACAAGAAAATATAATAATAATAACTAATTTATTATTGCCTCTAGGGCATATTTCCAACAGGGGTTATGCACCTGCAATACGCAGATGACACGATGCTCTTGTTTGAGCCCGACGATCATAGCATAGCTACCATTAAGCTATTGTTGCTCGCTTTCGAGATTTTATCGGGGCTTAAGATCAACTTTTTGAAGAGCGAAGTGATCACCATCGGGGTGGATGATCCTGAAAGGGCTCGGATTGCCAATCTACTTAATTGCAGGCTGGGGACCTTCCCGATTAAGTACCTTGGCCTACCGATTTCGACCAAGAAACTTTCCATTGCGGAATGGGAGCCTCTATATGGGAAGGTTGCAAATTGGGTGAGCCCTTGGAGGGGCAGGTTTATGTCCTCGGCGGCTCGGCTTATCCTCACTAACTTGAGCTTGTCCTCCCTCCCGCTTTTCACAATGGGAATGTTTTTACTAGCGGATGGGGTTCACGCTAGATTCGATACTCCACGCTCTCAGTTCTTTTGGGAAGGAGCTGGGACCAAGCGCAAATAACACTTAGTGAAATGGGCAGCGGTTTGTAGGCCAAAAAAATTCGGCGGGCTGGGTGTTATGAACTCTAAACTCATGAACGTGGCCCTGCTTACTAAGTGGTGGTGGCGTCTGGCCCAAAATGAGTCGGGACTCTGGGCCGACATCCTCTGGGCTAAATATTTCCCGGATGGGAACTTGTTCAACGCTAAGATCATCGGTTCGGCCTTTTGGAATGGGGTCCAAGCGGTGCGACCGGCTTTCACTGTGGGTGCGCAGCTCTGTGTGAACGACGGCAAGTCCACACATTTCTGGCTCGACCATTGGTGGGGTCAGGGACCGTTGCGGCACTCCCACCCGGAACTGTACCACCTGGCAACGGACACCAACATTTTGGTGGTCGATGTGCTACGTGTACATCCACCTGCTATCTCCTTTATTAGGACTCTAGACACGACGGAGGCCGCCAGCTGGGACTCGCTCGCGGCTGACTTGGGTGGATTGACCCGTAGTAATGGGACGGACACCATTACGTGGAAGTTGACCTCTTCCAAGAAGTTTCCGGTCAAGTCCTTATACGACAAGCTTTCCGAGGGTACTACGCTAGACATAGCTAGGGGGCTATGGAAGGCCGGTATTCCTCTCAAAATCAAGATCTTCTTGTGGCAAATGTTTCGAAACCGCTTACCAACCTCCGACAATGTGGCCAAACGCAATGGGCCAGCGGATGGAACATGCACCACTTGCGGTTTTGGGGAAAACGCTAACCACGTGTTCTTTGGATGTGCACTCGCTAGATTTGCGTGGAGTGTGGTTAGATACGCTTTCAAACAAAATTGGAATCCACATTCTAGCCACGAATTACTTGCTATCTTAACGACGCAGCGTGGGGCTAGTGCCAGGATAGTTGGGCGATGCGTTGGGGCGCTGTTGTGGTCCCTTTGGTCGGTTCGGAACAAAATTACGATTGAGCACAAGTTCCCGGCCCACCCCTCTGATATCATCTTCAAATGTCACATTTTCCTTCAGGTATGGGCGCCGTTGGGGAAGAAGCGTGACGAGGAACGCATGAAGGAGACTATGGAGCTGATCAAGAGTACAATGGTGAAGGCGCGACAAGACGGGACGACTGCGTGACCATGAGTGTCTCTCTTTAAACCTATCTTTTTGAGGCTCCGCTTTTGTGATATAGGCCTAATATCTATCCCTTACTAGTTATATTCGGAGCCTACGGCTCGTAGACGGTTTTATTTGGTTTGTAAGACTTAAGTTTGTGTGGATGCTGCCTAGTGGCTTTATTAATTTAGAGCCGGACGCCTCTAGCGTCTATGTTCCAAAAAAACATGTTATACTCTCTCCGTCCGGAATTACTTGTCGCATAAATGAATAAATATGAATGTATTTATAACTAAAATACATCTAGATACATTCATTTGTCCGACAAATAATTCTAAATGGTGGGAGATTATCTTCATCCTCATTGTCGTAGAGCTGAGCACATCACGCATGATGACAGGGGTGCCAACTGCACTAGCGTCCTGTTCAACAAGCCATTGACACCCACACGTCAGGTAGGCCTTTGAGCTTTGCCCGAGGAATAGAACACGTATGTCTCATCGTTAATTTCTTTTCTTTTTCTCATGTTTCCTTTTTTATGCTTTTATCGGTTTTTCCTATTTTTTCAATTATTATTTTTACCTTTTTGTTATTCCTTTATTTAATTTATGAATATTTTTTGAAATTCATCAATGTTTTCCAAACACGGGAGTTTTATAAAGTTCATAAACATTTTATAAAATTTGTGAATATATTTTAAAATCTATGAACATTTTTAAAATTTGGATTTTTTTTCAAAATTCCTGAAAAAAATCATATTCAGAAAATTATTAAATTCATTAATATTTTTTGAAATTCCAAAAAACGAAATATAGTTCGAAATTGTGAACATTACAACTCATGAACACATTTCAAATTTGGGAAAATATTAAGTTTAGGAATATTTTTAAATTCATGAGTTTTTTGAATTTTAGGGAAGTTTTTCTAAAATTTAGGACATTTTCTAAATTCAGGAATAGTTTAATTCAAGAATATTATTATTTTTAAAATTATGACCAATTTTCAAAAAATAGCAACAAAAAGATGCTGAAACAAAAAAATGCTGAAAAAAGTACTATACATGTCGCAATAGCTGGCAAATGAGGAACTGTTAAATGGGCCTTCCCATTTAGCACCCTGCACATGTGTTTGCTCTACGTCCAACGTGTTGTGCACGCTATAGGAGCACTTTGGTGAGTATCAACAACGACGGGCCAACCACCCTTCAAGAAGGAGACGACTCAACATTAACGATTCCAAGGCAGGCTGGAATCCCTAGTCGGGAGTTGCAACCATCAGAAGCAACGGTCACCACCGAGGTGCCCTCATGCATTGCTCTTAATTTGTGAGATGTTTTCCAAGCTTGAGATATGTCTGATATGTCACTACCGACGGCTAACCAATAGTAACATATTTAAAGTACTTGAAAATATCGCGAGGGATGGTTAACATGACGACACCCTAGTAGTGAAATGTTATTATGACCAAATGATGTTTGCATTTGACTAGAATAGTATTTCCAGAAACAACATCATCATCTGAGGAGGATTAGAAAGCACATAAAATCCGGTAATTCAATTCTGTGCCCGGGCTCATGTATACCTGGTGAACAGTAAATAAAGAAATAGCAGAAACATTAAAAAAATCTGATTTCTTAATGCAAGATGCTTGAGTGTATCAGGTTCGTGCAAAATTTTGTGCATAAGTGACATTCGAGTAACTCGGGGCAAAAAAGACAAAATGAGCTCTAAACAGTGTTGTTTTCAAAAGTTTCACACAAGCCCGGAATTTTTCTTTTCGCCAAGAGCTAATGAAATGTCCAAACACCATGAAATTTGGCAAAGGCATCACGCACCACAATAAATTTTAGTTTTTTTGGATTTTTTTACTATTTTGAACGATTTTACTGTTCACCAAGAGGAGCATCTGCACCTGCGAGCCAAATGTGGTGTCCCATAAAGTCACATTACATATGTACTTTATACATGTTGTCATGAAAACAACTCGCGAATATGGAGCATCCTTAGTCGCGCAATTGTAAGCAAAGTTAGCAGGGGTGTGCACTATACTTATAGCGAAGGCTGTCGTACACGAACAAAACAAACAACATTGTTTTTTGAATAGGTCAAGTCGCCTCAACAGAACGCGGTCTAGTCGTATGTTAGGAATGCCTCAGGGAGGTGGATGGTTGTAGTCTCTGACTTGTTCGCGACTCCTGGAGCGCTTCCCAATTCTCTTACCGAGATTGGCCGGAGTCATGTGCAACTCCTTAGACCGAACTCTAGAGAATCTTGAACTTACAGAAAAGATCCAAGCCACCCCTTTCCCTCCGCCATCGCCGGCGTCCATCACCGGGGCTAGGCCCGGGCGGTGCCTGTGGCGGCGACTGATGTCTGTTAGAACTACGTCGGTATTTCCCCAAAGAGGAAGGTGTTGGGGAACATTGCAGAAAATAAAAAATTTCTACGCTTCACCAAGATCAATCTATGGAGTCATCTAGCAACGAGAGAGAGGATAGCATCTACATACCCTTGTAGATCGCGAGCGGAAGCGTTCAAGAGAACGGGGTTGAGGGAGTCGTACTCGTCGTGATCCAAATCACCGGAGATCCTAGCGCCGAACGGACAGCACCTCCGCGTTCAACACACGTACGGTCAGCGTGACATCTCCTCCTTCTTGATGCAGCAAGGGGGAAGGAGAGGTTGATGAAGATCCAGCAGCACGACGATGTGGTGGTGGATGCAGCAGGGATCCCGGCAGGGCTTCGCCAAGCGTCTGCGGGAGGGAGAGGTGTAGCAAGGGGAAAGGGAGGCACCAAGTGCAAGGGTGCGGCTGCCCTCCCTCCCCCCTCTTTATATAGGGTCCCCAGGGGGGCGCCGGCCCTAGGAGATTAAATCTCCAAGGGGGGGCGGCGGCCAAGGGGTGCCTTGTCCCCCAAGGCAAGTGGAGGCGCCCCCTCCCCTAGGGTTCCCAACCCTAGGTGCAGGGGGGGCCAAGGGGGGACGCACCAGCCCACCAGGGGCTGGTTCCCCTCCCACTTCAGCCCATGGGGCCCTCCGGGATAGGTGGCCCCACCCGCTGGACCCCCGGGACCCTTCCGGTGGTCCCGGTACAATACCGGTGACCCCCGAAACTATCCAGATGGCCGAAACTCGACTTCCCATATATAATTCTTTACCTCCGGACCATTCCAGAACTCCTCGTGACGTCCGGGATCTCATCCGAGACTCCGAACACTTCCGGTTTGCTGCATACTAATATCTCTACAACCCTAGCGTCACTGAAACTTAAGTGTGTAGACCCTACGAGTTCGGGAGACACATAGACATGACCGAGACGGCTCTCCGGTCAATAACCAACAGTGGGATCCGGATACCCATGTTGGCTCCCACATGCTCCTTGATGATCTCATTGGATGAACCACGATGTCGAGGATTCAAGCAACCCCGTATACAATTCCCTTTGTCAATCGATATGTTACTTGCTCGAGATTCGATCGTCGGTATCCCAATACCTCGTTCAATCTCGTTACCGGCAAGTCACTTTACTCGCATCGCAATGCATGATCCCGTGACCGAACACTTGGTCACTTTGAGCTCGTTATGATGATGCATTACCGAGTAGGCCCAGAGATACCTCTCCGTCATACGGAGTGACAAATCCCAGTCTCGATCCGTGTCAACCCAATAGACACTTTCGGAGATACCCGTAGTATACCTTTATGGTCACCCACTTACGTTGTGACGTTTGGTACACCCAAAGCACTCCTACGGTATCCGGGAGTTACACGATCTCATGGTCTAAGGAAAAGATACTTGACATTGGAAAAGCTCTAGCAAACGAACTACACGATCTTGTGCTATGCTTAGGATTGGGTCTTGTCCATCACATCATTCTCCTAATGATGTGATCCCGTTATCAATGACATCCAACCCCTTATAGATCGAGCGGAAGCGTTCAAGAGAACGGGGTTGAGGGAGTCGTACTCGTCGTGATCCAAATCACCAGAGATCCTAGCGCCGAACGGACGGCACCTCCGCGTTCAATACATGTACGGTTGGGAAGACGTCTCCTCCTTCTTGATCCAGCAAGGGGGAAGGAGAGGTTGATGGAGATCCAGCAGCACGACGGCGCGGTGGTGGTTGCAGCAGCGATCTCGGTAGGGCTTCGCCAAGCTTCAGCGAGAGGGAGAGGTGGTGCATGGGGAGAGGGAGGCGCCAGAGACTTTGGTGCGGCTGCCCTCCCTCCCCCCTCCTTATATAGGGCCCCCAAGGGGGGGCGCCGGCTCTAGGAGATCCAATCTCCAAGGGGGGGGCGGCCAAGGGGGTGGCTTGCCCCCCAAGACAAGTAAGGCGCCCCCACCCCTAGGGTTTCCAACCCTAGGCGTAGGGGGGCCAAGGGGGGCACACCAGCCCACCAGGGGCTGGTTCCCCTCCCACTTTAGCCCATGGGGCCCTCCGGGATAGGTGGCCCCACCCGGTGGACCCTCGGGACCCTTCCGGTGGTCCCGATACAATACCGGTGACCCCCCGAAACTTTCCCGATGGCCGAAACTAAACTTCCTATATATAAATCTTCACCTCCGAACCATTCCGGAACTCCTCGTGACGTCCGGGATCTCATCCGGGACTCTGAACAACTTTCGGGTTACTGCATACTAATATCTCAACAACCCTAGCGTCACCGAACCTTAAGTGTGTAGACCCTAAGGGTTCGGGAGACATGCAGACATGACCGAGACGCCTCTCCGGTAAATAACCAACAGCGGGATCTGGATACCCATGTTGGCTCCCACATGCTCCTCGATGATCTCATCGGATGAACCACGATGTCGAGGATTCAATCAATCCCGTATTCAGTTCCCTTTGTCAATCGGTACGTTACTTGCCCGAGATTCGATCGTCGGTATCCCAATACCTCGCTTAATCTCGTTACCGGCAAGTCACTTTACTCGTACCATAATGCATGATCCCGTGACCAGACACTTGGTCACATTGAGCTCATTATGATGATGCATTACCGAGTGGGCCCAGAGATACCTCTCCGTCATACGGAGTGACAAATCCCAGTCTCGATTCGTGCCAACCCAACAGACACTTTCGGAGATACCCGTAGTGCACCTTTATAGTCACCCAGTTACGTTGTGACGTTTGGCACACCCAAAGCACTCCTACGGTATCCAAGAGTTGCACAATCTCATGGTCTAAGGAAATGATACTTGACATTTGGAAAAGCTCTAGCAAAATGAACTACACGATCTTTGTGCTACGCTTACGATTGGGTCTTGTCCGTCACATCATTCTCCTAATGATGTGATCCCGTTATCAATGACATCCAGTGTCCATAGTCAGGAAACCATGACTATCTGTTGATCAACGAGCTAGTCAACTAGAGGCTCACTAGGGACGTGTTGTGGTCTATATATATTCACACATGTATTACGATTTCCGTATAACACAATTATAGCATGAACAATAGATAATTATCATGAACAAGGAAATATAATAATAACCATTTTATTATTGCCTCTAGGGCATATTTCCAACAGTCTCCCACTTGCACTAGAGTCAATAATCTAGTTACATTGTGATGAATCGAACACCCATAGAGTTCTGGTGTTGATCATGTTTTGCTCTAGGGAGAGGTTTAGTCAATGGATCCGCTACATTCAGGTCCGTATGTACTTTACAAATATCAATGTCTCCATCTTGAACATTTTCACGTATGGAGTTGAAGTGACGCTTGATGTGCCTAGTCTTCTTGTGAAACCTGGGCTCCTTCGCAAGTGCAATAGCTCCAGTGTTGTCACAGAAGAGTGTATCGGCCCCGACGCATTGGGTATGACTCCTAGGTCGGTGATGAACTCCTTCACCCAGATTGCTTCATGCGCTGCCTCCGAGGCTGCCGTGTACTCTGCTTCACATGTAGATCCCGCCACGACGCTTTGCTTGCAACTGCACCAGCTTACTGCCCCACCATTCAAAATATACACATATCCGGTTTGTGACTTAGAGTCATCCAGATCTGTGTCAAAGCTAGCGTCGACGTAACCCTTTACGACGAGCTCTTCGTCACCTCCATAAACGAGAAACATATCCTTAGTCCTTTTCAGGTACTTTAGGATGTTCTTGACCGCTGTCCAGTGTTCCATGCCGGGATTACTTTGGTACCTTCCTACCAAACTTACAGCAAGGTTTACATCAGGTCTGGTACACAGCATGGCATACATAATAGACCCTATAGTTGAGGCATAGGGGATGACACTCATCTTTTCTCTATCTTCTGTCGTGGTCGAGCATTGAGCTGAGCTCAATTTCACACCTTGCAACACATGCAAGAACCCCTTCTTGGACTGATCCATATTGAACTTCTTCAATATCTTATCAAGGTATGTGCTTTGTGAAAGACCTATGAGGTGTCTTGATCTATTCCTATAGATCTTGATGCCTAATATGTAAGCAGCTTCTCCAAGGTCCTTAATTGAAAAACACTTATTCAAGTAGGCCTTAATGCTGTCCAAAAGTTCTATATCATTTCCCATCAAAAGTATGTCATCTACATATAATATGAGAAATGCTACAGAGCTCCCACTCACTTTCTTGTAAACGCAGGCTTCTCCATAAGTCTGCATAAACCCAAACGCTTTGATCATCTCATCAAAGCGAATGTTCCAACTCCGAGATGCTTGCACCAGCCCATAAATGGATCGCTGGAGTTTGCATACCTTGTTAGCATTCTCAGGGTCGACAAAACCTTCCGGTTGCATCATATATAGTTCTTCCTTAAGATAGCCGTTAAGGAATGCCGTTTTGACGTCCATTTGCCATATCTCATAATCATAGTATGCAGCAATTGCTAACATGATTCGGACGGACTTCAGCTTTGCTATGGGAGAGAAAGTCTCATCGTTTTCAACCCCTTGAACTTGTCGATAACCCTTAGCGACAAGTCGAGCTTTATAGATGGTAACATTGCCATCCGCGTCCGTCTTCTTCTTAAAGATCCATTTGTTTTCTATCGCTCGCCGATCATCGGGCAAGTCTGTCAAAGTCCATACTTTGTTTTCATACATGGATCCTATCTCGGATTGCATGGCTTCAAGCCATTTGTTGGAATCTGGGCTCGCCATTGCTTCTTCATAGTTCGAAGGTTCACCGTTGTCTAACAACATGATTTCCAAGACAGGGTTGCCATACCACTCTGGTGTGGAACGTGTCCTCGTGGACCTACGAAGTTCAGTAGTAACTTGATCCGAAGTACCTTGATCATCATCATTTGTTTCCTCTCCAGTCGGTGCAGTCACCACAGGAACATCTTCCTGAGCTGCGCTACTTTCTGGTTCAAGAGGTAGTACTTCATCAAGTTCCACTTTCCTCCCACTTACTTCTTTCAAGAGAAACTCTTTCTCCAGAAAGGACCCGTTTTTGTCAACAAAGATCTTGCCTTCGGATCTTAGGTAGAAGGTATACCCAATGGTTTCCTTAGGGTATCCTATGAAGACGCATTTTTCCGACTTGGGTTCGAGCTTTTCAGGTTGAAGTTTCTTGACATAAGCATCGCATCCCCAAACTTTTAGAAACGACAGCTTAGGTTTCTTCCCAAACCATAATTCATATGGTGTCGTCTCAACAGATTTAGACGGTGCCCTATTTAAAGTGAATGTAGCTGTCTCTAGAGCGTATCCCCAAAATGATAGCGGTAAATCGATAAGAGACATCATAGATCGCACCATATCCAATAAAGTGTGATTATGACGTTTGGACACACCGTTACGCTGAGGTGTTCCAGGCGGCGTGAGTTGTGAAACGATTCCACATTTCCTTAAGTGCGTACCAAATTCGTGACTTAAATATTCTCCTCCATGATCTGATCGTAAGAACTTTATCTTTCGGTCACGTTGATTCTCTACCTCATTCTAAAATTCCTTGAACTTTTCAAAGGTCTCGGAATTGTGTTTCATCAAGTAGACATACCCATATCTACTCAAGTCGTCAGTGAGAGTGAGAACATAATGATATCCTCCGCGAGCCTCAACGCTCATTGGACTGCACACATCAGTATGTATGATTTCCAATAAGTTGGTTGCTCGCTCCATTGTTCTGGAGAATGGAGTCTTGGTCATTTTGCCCATGAGGCATGGTTCGCATGTGTCAAATCATTCATAATCGAGAGACTCTAAAAGTCCATCAGCATGGAGCTTCTTCATGCGCTTGACACCAATGTGACCAAGGCGGCAGTGCCACAAGTATGTGGGACTATCGTTATCAACTTTACATCTTTTGGTATTCACACTATGAATATGTGTAACATCACGTTCGAGATTCATTAAGAATAAACCATTGACCATCGGGGCATGACCATAAAACATATCTCTCATATAAATAGAACAACCATTATTCTCGGATTTAAATGAGTAGCCATCTCGTATTAAACGAGATCCAGATACAATGTTCATGCTCAAAGCTGGCACTAAATAACAATTATTGAGGTTTAAAACTAATCCCGTAGGTAAATGTAGAGGTAGCGTGCCAACGACGATCACATCGACCTTGGAACCATTCTCGATGCGCATCGTCACCTCGTCCTTCGCCAGTCTCCGCTTATTCTGCAGCTCCTGCTTTGAGTTACAAATATGAGCAACCGCACTGGTATCAAATACCCAGGAGCTACTACGAGTACTGGTAAGGTACACATCAATTACATGTATATCACATATACCTTTAGTGTTGCCGGCCTTCTTGTCCGCTAAGTACTTGGGGCAGTTCCGCTTCCAGTGTCCACTTCCCTTGCAATAAAAGCACTCAGTCTCAGGCTTGGGTCCATTCCTTGGCTTCTTCCCGGCAACTAGCTTACCGGGCGCGGCAACTCCCTTGCCGTCCTTCTTGAAGTTCTTCTTACCCTTGCCTTTCTTGAACTCAGTGGTTTTGTTCATCATCAACACTTGATGTTCCTTTTTGATCTCTACCTCCGCTGATTTCAACATTGAATATACCTCAGGAATGGTCTTTTCCATCCCCTGCATATTGAAGTTCATCACAAATCTCTTGTAGCTCGGTGGAAGCGACTGAAGGATTCTGTCAATAACCGCGTCATCCGGGAGATTAACTCCCAGCTGAGTCAAGCGGTTGTGCAACCCAGACATTTTGAGTATGTGCTCACTGACAGAACTATTTTCCTCCATCTTACAACTGAAGAACTTGTCAGAGACTTCATATCTCACGACCCGGGCATGAGCTTGGAAAACCATTTTCAGCTCTTCGAACATCTCATATGCTCCGTGTTGCTCAAAACGCTTTTGGAGCCCCACTTCTAAGCTGTAAAGCATGCCGCACTAAACGAGGGAGTAATCATTAGCATGAGACTGCCAAGCGTTCATAACGTCTTGGTTCTCTGGGATGGGTGCTTCACCTAGCGGTGCTTCTAGGACATAATCTTTCT
The DNA here is from genome assembly GCF_018294505.1 of Triticum aestivum. Lineage (NCBI taxonomy): Eukaryota > Viridiplantae > Streptophyta > Magnoliopsida > Poales > Poaceae > Triticum > Triticum aestivum. The sequence continues at coordinate 520,306,157 of NC_057801.1, forward strand.
TGTCAGCTATGAGGATGATCCTCAGGTTCCGGACCCAGTCCGTATAGTTGCTGCCATCATCTTTCAGCTTGGTTTTCTCTAGGAACGCGTTGAAGTTGAGGGCAACATGGGCCATTTGATCTACAAGGCATATTGTAAAGATTTTAGACTAAGTTCATGATAATTAAGTTCATCTAATCAAATTATTTAATGAACTCCCACTCAGACAGACATCCCTCTAGTCATCTAAGTGAAACATGATTCGAGTCAACTAGGCCATGTCCGATCATCACGTGAGACAGACTAGCCGACATCGGTGAACATCTCCATGTTGATCGTATCTTCTATACGACTCATTCAAGGAGCTATCATGAATCACTTTATAAATTCCTTCTTTTGACACTTCATCACAATTTTTAGATTCATGAATCTGAACCAAAACATCATAAAGATAATCTAGTGAACTCAATTCACTACCAATTGGTTCAGCATAATTGTATATTTTGAAAAGATTAGCAAGTGGATGAGGATCTATATCGATAGATTTTTAGCAAGCAAAGATGCAAGCAAATAGAAGGCATATGGTAATACAAGTACACATGAGATCTGACAAGAAAAAAGGCAAACGAAAAAGAAGGCGAATAAAAATTGTAAATTATTGTGAAGTGGGGGAGAGGAAAACAAGAGGCAAAGGGCAAATAATCTAAATTACAAGGAGATGATATTTGTGATTAGGAACCTGGTAGATGTTGGTGATGTCTCCCCGGCAATGGCGCCAGGAATTCCTTTTGATGTCTGCTAGAACTATGTCGGTATTTCCTGAAAGAGGAAGGGATGATGCAGCACATCGACGGTATGTATTTCCCTCAGTGATGAGACAAAGGTTATCGAACCAGTAGGATAACCACACAACACAGTGTAAACAGCTCCTGCACACAAATAACAAATACTCACAACACGACATGTTAAAGGGGTTGTCAATCCCTTTCGGGTAACAACACCAGAAATTGGCAAGTGGACGGGAGAAAGTTGTAATAGATTGGATAAATAGTTCGCAAATAAAATAAAGTGCAAAAAAGTATTTTTGTATTTTCGGTTTAATACATCTGAAATTAAAAGCAAATGAAAATAGATCACGAAGGCAAATAAATTAAAGAAGAGACCCGGGGGCCGTAGGTTTCATAGTGGCTTCTCTCGAGAAAATAGCAAATGGTGGATAAATAAATTAATGCTGGGCAATTGATAGAACTTCAAATACTCATGACGATATCCAGGCACTGGTCATTATATAGGCATCATGTCCAAGATTAGTAGACCGACTCCTGCCTGCATCTACTACTATTACTCCACACATCGACTGCTATCCAGCATGCATCTAGTGTATTAAGTTCATGGAAAAACGGAATAATGCAATAAGAACAATGACATGATGTAGACAAGATCTATTTATGTAGAAATAGACCCCATCTTGTTATCCTTAATAGTACCGGTACATACGTGTCGGTTCCCCTTCTGTCACTGGGATCAAGCACCATAAGATCGAACCATCACATAGCACATCTTCCCATTGCAAGATAAACAGATCAAGTTGACCAAACAAAACCCAAATATCGGAGAAGAAATACGAGGCTATAAACAATCATGCATATAAGAGATCAAAGAATACTCAAATAACTTTCATGGATAAAAACATAGATCTGATCATAAACTCAAAGTTCATCGAATCCCAACAAACACACCACAAAAAGAGTTACATCATATGGATATCCAAGAGACCATTGTATTGAGAATCAAACGAGAGAGAGAAAGCCATCTAGCTACTAACTATGGTCCCGTAGGTCTACAATGAACTACTCACGCATCATCGAAGAGGCACCAATGAGGATGATGAACCCGTCTGTGACGGTTTCTAGATTGGATCTGGTGTTTCTGGAACTTGTGGCGGCTGGAATTGGTTTTCGTCGACTCCTGTAGGGTTTCTGGAATATTGGGGTATTTATAGAGCAAATTGGCAGTGCGGGAGGCCACCGAGGTGGGTAAAACCCACCTGGGCGCACCTGGGCCCCCAGGCGCGCCCTGGTGGGTTGTCCTCCCCTTAGAGCACCCCTCTAGTACTTCTTTGGCCCAATAGGTGTCTTTTGGTCCAGAAAAAATCCACAAAAAGTTTTGCTGGTTTTGGACTCGGTTTGGTATTGATTTCCTGCGATGTAAAAAACAAGCAGAAAACAGGAACTGGCACTGGGCACTATGCCAATAGGTTAGTACCAAAAAATGATATAAAATGATTGTAAAACATCCAAGAATGATAATATAATAGCATGGAACAATAAAAAATTATAGATACATTGGAGACATACCAACAACCCCCAGCTTTTTCGCTCTCAGAGCTATTCTTGCGCGGGGTGGCGCGGTTCTGAGGGGTGCTCCCAGGCGGCAGCAGTCTAGCGCAGTGGAGGGACGCCTTGCCACTGGCATGGGAGATATGCTGCGTGGCCGGGTGCTTGGCGGCGTGGGCTGGTGCGCCCGCTCAGCCCAAATCTAGGCCCCTTCGAGCCCCATCTGGGCCTGGGTGGGCCGACGACTCTTCTGTCAGCGATGTTGCTCCATCGAGGCGAAGGGGTTGTATCGAGATACTTAGTGGCGGTGGCGCTGTCGACGGTTTGCTGCAACGTGGCAGTTGATATGTCTCCAACATATCTATAATTTTTGATTGCTCCATGCTGTTATATCATCATTCTTGGATGTTTTACAATCATCTTATAGCAACTTTATATCATTTTTTGGGACTAACCTATTGACATAGTGCCATGATGAAAGGTTTTGAAGAAAAGTTGGAATTAGAAGTTTCAATTCCTAGAAAATTGCATGATGAGTGGGAACCTACTATCAAAGTCAAGATAAAAAATTATGAGTGTTTTGCTTTATGTGAATTGGGTGCTAGTGTTTCTACAATTCCGAAATCTTGCTGTGATGTGCTTGATCTTACCGGTATTGAAGAGTGTTCTCTAAATTTGCACTTAGCGGATTCTACTATTAAAAAACCTATGGGAAGAATTAATGATGATTTTATTGTTCATGATATTGATTGCAAATAGGAATTATGTGCCCATAGATTTTATTGTTCTTGATATTGATTACAATCTGTCTTGTCTAATTATTCCTGGTAGACCGTTCTTACGTACTATTGGTGCCGTGATTGATATGAAAGAAGGCAATATTAAATTTCAATTCCCACTAAGGAAGGGTATGGAACACTTCCCTAGAACTAGAATTAAGCCACCATATGAATAAATCATGAGGGAATCATATGGATCTAGAAACAAAGATGACAATACCTAGATCATTTGCATTATGCCTAGCAAGGGACGTAAAACGATAGCGCTCTTTGGGAGGCAACCCAACTTGTATCTTTTTGATTTTTGGTTTTCTTGTTGTTTTCAATAAAATACCCAATTATGCCTCTGTTTATATGTGCTATTTTGGTTTAAATTAGTGTTTGTGCCAAGCAAAGCCTTTGGGATGATTTGGGAGATAGTTGATTTGATCTTGTTGAAAATCAGAAACTCTTGCGCTTAGAAAAATAATTTTCATAAATCACAGAAACATGATTTTTCTCTGAATTCTTTACACAATATTGATATACAAATTTCCCACATTATCCTAATTTTTCAGAATTTTTGGATTTACAGAAGTATACGAAGTTCCATGATTACTACACACTTATCTGTTTTTGACAGATTCTGTTTTCGTTGTGTTATGTGCTTGTTTTGATGATTCTATGGTTTCCTCTGAAGAGTTTTTGCCATGGAAAAGTTAAAATATAGTAGATATAATAGAATAACAAAATATGAATGGGTTTGCAATAGTACTTAAAGTAGTGATTTGCTTTCTTATACTAACGGATCTCACGAAGGTTTTGTTCAGTTTTGTGTGATTGAAGTTTTCAAGTTTTGAGTGAGATTCGTTGGATGAAGGAATAGGTATTAGAAAAAGCCTAAGCTTGGGGATGCCCGAGGCACTCCAAGGTAATATTCAAGAAGTATCAAGCAACTAAGCTTAGGGATGCCACTAGCCCTGTCGGGGATATACCCCGCGGTATGACCCGGCCAGAGTGATAACCTGACAGGTGTTAAGACAGATGATAACCCGGTAGGTGTTAAGACAGTTGATAACCCGGCAGGTGTTAAGTCAGAGGATAACCCGGCAGATGTTAAGCCAGATGATAAGTCAGATGGTAAAATGGCAGACAATCATAAACCAGCAGACAATCATAAACCGGCAGACAATCATAAACCGGCACCATTCATAACCCGACAGACAGAGTCGCCCGGGGTTAACAAGCCTGAGACGTTAAGAAGCCCAAGACATTAAGAAGCCCAGGAAGAGAAGGCAAAATAGTTTAAGTCTTAGTCCGAGATGGACTCTACATGTAACCCGCCCCTTCAACATATATAAGGAGGGGCAGGGCACCCCAAGAGGGGGGAGAAATAATCTTAGGGTTGGACATAACTGGGAGAGACGGTTTACGGTGACTCCGTCATAATGATAATAAGACCTAGCCACAAACAGCATGTAGGGTTGTTACCGTATGATGTTTCCCGGGGCCCGAAGCTATCTAAATCTTTGTCTTGCGTGTTAAGTCTCTCGATTCCGATCAACCCCTTCAAGCTACCGCGTAGATGCATTGGCCTCACGACTAAGTCCACACACTAGAACATCTGCCGTGACAATTTCACGACAATTGGCGCTGATACGTCAATTTTGCATCATGCTTTTATATCAATATTTATTGCATTATGGGCTGTTATTTCACGTTATGTCACAATACTTATGGCTATTCTCTATTATTTTACAAGGTTTACATGAAGAGGGAGAATGCCTTGGAATTCTGGGCTAGAAAAGGAGCAAATATTGGAGACCTATTCTGCGCAACTCAAAAAGTCCTGAAACTCCACGGAATATCTTAAAATAAATAAAGAAAAATCGTCGCCAAAGATGAAGGCCAGGGGGCCCACACCTTGCTCACGAGGGTGGGGGCCCCCCTGGGGTGCGCCTCCCTACCTCGTGGGCCCCCTGGTGGCTCTCCGATGCCCATCTTCTCCTATATGAAGTCTTTCGATGAAAAAAAACATTAAGCAACCTTTCGGGATGAGACTCCGCCGCCACGAGGCGGAACCTTGGCGGAACCAATCTAGGGCTCCGGCAGAGCTGTTCTGCCGGGTACACTTCCCTCCGGGAGGGGGAAATCATCACCAACATCATCACTAACGATCCTCTCATCGGGAGAGGGCAATCACCATCAACATCTTCACCAGCACCATCTCATCTCCAAACCCTAGTTCATATCTTGTATCCAATTCTTGTCTCCAAGTCCGGGATTGGTGCTAGTAGGTTGCTAGTACTGTTGATTACTCCTTGTAGTTGATGCTAGTTGGTTTATTTGGTGGAAGATCATATGTTCAGATCCTTTATGCATATTATTACCCCTCTGATTATGAACATGAATATGCTTTGTGAGTAGTTACGTTTGTTCCTGAGGACAAGGGATAAGTCTTGCTATTAGTAGTCATGTGAATTTGGTATTCGTTCGATATTTTGATGAGATGTATGTTGTCTAGCCTCTAGTGGTGTTATGTGAACGTCGACTACATAACACTTCACCATTACTTGGGCCTAGAGGAAGGCATTGGGAAGTAATAAGTAGATGATGGTTGCTAGAGTGATAGAAGCTTAAACCCTAGTTTATGCGTTGCTTCATAAGGGGCTGATTTGGATCCATATGTTTCATGCTATGGTTAGGTTTACCTTAATACTTTTGTTGTAGTTACGGATGCTTGCAATAGAGGTTAATCATAAGTGGGATTCTTGTCCAAGTAAGGGCAGTACCCAAGCACCGGTCCACCCACATATCAAATTATCAAAGTACCGAACGCGAATCATATGAGTGTGATGAAGACTAGCTTGACGATATTCCCATGTGTCCTCGGGAGCGCTTTTCCTATTATAAGAGTTTGTCCAGGCTTGTCCTTTGCTATAAAAAGGATTGGTCCACCTTGCTGCACTTTATTTACTTTTGTTACTTGTTGCTCGTTAAGATTTATCTTATCACAAAACTATCTGTTACCACTTATTTCAGTACTTGCAGAGAATACCTTGCTGAAAACCGCTTATCATTTCCTTCTGCTCCTCGTTGGGTTCGACACTCTTACTTATCGAAAGGACTACGATAGATCCTCTATACTTGTGGGTCATCAAGACTCTTTTCTGGCGCCGCTGCCGGGGAGTGTAGCGCCTTTGGTAGGTGGAATTTGGTAAGGAAAAATTTGTATAGTGTGCTGAAATTTTCTATCACTCGTTACTATGGAAAGTAATTCTCTGAGGGGCTTGTTCGGGGTATCTCCACCCTGTCCAGTAGAGAAAAGAGTTGCTCCTCAACCTACTGAACCTATTGAAAATGAAACTCCTTTTGAAATCCCTTCGGGTATGATGGAAAAACTGCTAGCTAGCACTTTTATAGGAGATGAAACAAAGCATCCTGATGAACATCTACTCTATGTGGATGAAGTTTGTGGACTATTTAAGCTTGCAGGTATACCCGATGATGTTGTTAAGAAGAAGGCCTTCCCTTTATCTTTGAAGGGAGACGCATTGACATGGTATAGGCTATGTGATGATATGAGATCATGGAACTATAAGAGATTGAAACTGGAATTTCATCAAAAGTATTACCCTATGCATCTTGTTCACCGTGATCGCAATTATATATATAATTTTTGGCCTCGCGAAGGATAAAGCATCGCTCAAGCATGGGGGAGGCTTAAATCAATGTTATATTCATGCCCCAATCATGATCTCTCAAGAGAAATAATTATTCAAAGTTCTTATGATTGGCTTTCTGATAACAATCGCACCATGCTCGATACTTCTTGTGCTGGCTCTTTTATGGTGAAGACTATTGAATTCAGATGGAATTTATTGGATAGAATTAAACGCAACTCTGAAGATTGGGACCTCGACGAAGGTAAGGAGTCAGGTATGACACCTAAGTTTGATTATTTTAAATCTTTTATGGATACCGATATTTTCCATAAGTTTAGCACTAAATATGGACTTGACTCTGAGATAGTAGCTTCTTTCTGTGAATCTTGTGCTACCTATGTTGATCTCCCCAAGGAGAAGTGGTTTAAATATCATCCTCCCATAGAAGTAAAAGTAGCTGCACCTATTAAAGTTGAAGAAAAGACTGTCACTTATAATGATCCTATTGTTCCCACTTCTTATGTCGAGAAACCACCTTTTCCTGTTAGAATGAAGGATCATGCTAAAGCTTCAACTGTTGTTCGTAAAAGCAATATTAGAACTTATAAACCTCCTGAGCAAATCAAAGTAGAACCTAATATTGCTATTGTTAAAGATCTCTTGTCTGATAATATTGATGGGCATGTTATTCAATTCTGTGGTGAAACTGCTAGAATTGCTAAACCTTGTGCTAAAGATAAACATAGACCTATGGTAGGCGTGCCTGTTATTTCTGTTAAAATAGGAGATCATTGTTATCATGGCCTATGTGATATGGGTGCTAGTGCTAGTGTTATACCTTATGAATTATATAAAGAAATTAAGCATGAAATTGCACATGCCGAGTTAGAAGAAATTGATGTCACAATTAAACTTGCCAATAGAGATACTATTTCACTAGTGGGAATTGTTAGAGATGTTGAAGTCTTGTGTGGGAAAACTAAATATCCTGCTGATTTTCTTGTTCTCAGTTCTCCACAAGATAGCTTTTGTCCCATTATATTTGGTAGACCCTTCTTGAGTACTGTTAATGCTAGGATAGACTGCGAAAAGAATGTTGTTACTATTGGCTTGGATGATAAGGTTCATGAGTTTAATTTCTCTAAATTTAGTAAACAACATCGTGAGGAAGAATCGCCTAGTAAGGATGAAATTATTGGTCTTGCTTCTATTGTTGTACCTCCTAGTGATCCTTTAGAACAATATTTGCTAGACCATGAAAATAATATGTTCATGAATGAAAGAAGGGAAATAGATGAAGTATTCTTTAAACAGGAACCTATTCTGTAACACAATTTGCTTGTTGAAATCCTGGGGGATCCTCCTCCACCCAAGGGTGATCCCGTGTTTGAGCTTAAACCGTTGCCTGATAATCTTAAATATGCTTATCTTGATGAAAAGAAAATATATCCTGTTATTATTAGTGCTAACCTTTCAGAGCATGAAGAGAAAGATTATTGAAAACTCTGAAGAAGCACCGTGCCGCTATTGGATATACTCTTGATGATCTTAAGGGCATTAGTCCCACTCTATGTCAACATAAAATAAATTTGGAAGCGGATGCCAAACCAGTTCGTGATCCTCAACGACGTTTGAATCCTAAAATGAAAGAAGTGGTAAGAAAAGAAATTCTCAAACTTCTGGAGGCAGGTATAATTTATCCCGTTGCTGATAGTCAGTGGGTAAGTCCTGTCCATTGCGTCCCTAAGAAGGGAGGTATTACTGTTGTCCCTAATGATAAAGATGAATTGATCCCACAAAGAATTATCACATGCTATAGGATGGTAATTGATTTCCGCAAATTAAATAAAGCTACTAAGAAATATCATTACCCCTTACCTTTTATTGATCAAATGCTAGAAAGATTATGCAAACATACACATTATTGCTTTCTAGATGGTTATTCTGGTTTCTCTCAAATACCTGTGTCGGCTAAAGATCAATCAAAGACTACTTATACATGCCCTTTTGGTACTTTTGCTTATAGACGTATGCCTTTTGGTTTATGTAATGCACCTGCTACCTTTCAAAGATGCATGATGGCTATATTCTCTGACTTTTGTGAAAAAATTTGTGAGGTTTTCATGGACGATTTTCTAGTCTATGGTTCCTCTTTTGATGATTGCTTGAGCAATCTTGATCGAGTTTTGCAGAGATGTGAAGAAACTAATCTTGTCTTGAATTGGGAAAAGTGCCACTTTATGGTTAATGAAGGTATTGTCTTGGGGCACAAAGTTTCTGAAAGAGGTATTGAAGTTGATAAAGCCAAAGTTGATGCTATTGAAAAGATGCCATGTCCCAAGGACATCAAAGGTATAAGAAGTTTCCTTGGTCACGCTGGATTTTATAGGAGGTTCATTAAGGACTTCTCAAAAATTTCTCGGCCTCTGACTAATTTATTACAAAAAGATGTACCATTTGTCTTTGATGATGATTGTGTAGAAGCATTTGAAATACTTAAGAAAGCATTAGTCTCTGCACCTGTTGTTCAGCCACCTGATTGGAATTTACCCTTTGAAATTATGTGTGATGCTAGTGATTATGCTGTAGGTGCTGTTCTAGGGCAAAGAGTTGATAAGAAATTAAATGTTATTCATTATGCTAGTAAGACTCTAGACAATGCTCAAAGAAATTATGCTACTACCGAAAAGGAACTTTTAGCAGTTGTATTTGCTTGTGATAAATTCAGACCCTATATTGTAGACTCTAAAGTAACTATTCACACTGATCATGCTGCTATTAAATATCTTATGGAAAAGAAAGATGCAAAACCTAGACTTATTAGATGGGTTCTCTTGCTGCAAGAATTTGATTTGCATATTGTTGATAGAAAAGGAGCTGAGAACCCCGTTGCAGATAACTTATCTAGGTTAGAGAATGTTCTTGATGACCCACTACCTATTGATGATAGCTTCCCTGATGAGCAATTAAATGTCATAAGCACTTCTCGTAGCACTCCATGGTATGCTGATTATGCTAATTATATTGTCGCTAAATTTATACCACCTAGCTTCACATACCAACAAAAGAAAAAGTTTTCTATGATTTGCGACATTACTTTTGGGATGACCCACATCTTTATAAAGAAGGAGTAGATTGTGTTATTAGACGTTGTGTATCTGAGCATGAACAGGAACAGATCCTACGCAAGTGTCACTCCGAAGCTTATGAAGGACACCACGCTGGAGATAGAACTGCACATAAGGTATTGCAATCCGGTTTTTATTGGCCTACTCTCTTCAAGGATGCCCGTAAGTTTGTTTTGTCTTGCGATGAATGTCAAAGAATTGGTAATATTAGTAGACGTCAAGAAATGCCTATGAATTATTCACTTGTTATTGAACCATTTGATGTTTGGGGCTTTGATTATATGTGACCTTTTCCTGCCTCTAATGGATATACACATATTTTAGTTGCTGTTGATTACGTTACTAAGTGGGTAGAAGCTATTCCAACTAGTAGTGCTGATCATAACACTTCTATTAAAATGCTTAAGGAAGTTATTTTTCCGAGGTTTGGAGTCCCTAGATATTTAATGACTGATGGTGGTTCACACTTTATTCATGGTGCTTTCCGTAAAATGCTTGCTAAATATGACGTTAATCATAGAATTGCATCTCCATATCACCCACAGTCTAGTGGTCAAGTAGAATTGAGCAATAGAGAGCTCAAATTAATTTTGCAAAAGACTGTTAATAGGTCTAGAAAGAATTGGTCCAAGAAACTTGATGATGCATTATGGGCCTATAGAACTGCATATAAAAATCCTATGGGTATGTCTCCGTATAAAATGGTCTATGGAAAAGCATGTCACTTACCTCTCGAACTAGAACATAAGGCATATTGGGCTATTAAAGAGCTCAACTATGATTTCAAACTTGCCGGTGAGAAGAGGTTATTTGATATTAGCTCACTTGATGAATGGAGAACCCAAGCTTATGAAAATGCCAAGTTGTTTAAAGAAAAAGTTAAAAGATGGCATGACAAAAGGATACAAAAGCGTGAGTTTAATGTAGGTGATTATGTATTGCTATACAACTCTCATTTAAGATTTTTTGCAGGAAAACTTCTCTCTAAATGGGAAGGTCCCTACGTTATCGAGGAGGTCTATCGTTCCGGTGCCATAAAAATCAACAACTTTGAAGGCACACATCCGAAGGTGGTAAACGGTCAAAGAATCAAACATTATATCTCAGGTAATCCCATAAATGTTGAAACCAATATTATTGAAACCGTAACCCCGGAGGAATACATAAGGGACACTTTCCAGACCGTTCCAGACTCCGAAAAGTAATAGGTATGTGGTACGGTAAGTAAACCGACTCCAAAACAATTTTTAAGGCAATATTTCTCCGTTTTGGAATATTTAGAAAAATAGAAAAATAAGTGGCAGTCCGGGAAGGACATGGGGCCTCCACGAGGGTGGAGGGTGCGCCCCCTACCTCGTGAGCACCTCGGGTGCCCTCCGGACTCCGTTTTCTTGCACTATACGTATTTTGGTCGGTAAAAATTCATTATATATTCTCCCGAAGGTTTTGACTCCCGTATCACGCAAATATCCTCTGTTTTCGTTTCGAGTTGTTCCTGCTGCAGTTTTGAACAAGATGTTGTCCCAAGATTCGGAGGGAGAAAGCTACATAGCTGATTATATTGCAAATCCAAAAGTATATGGGGATGTGGAACACTATGGCTGGACCACAGAGGAAGAAGAAGACTATGATCCAAAGAGGAAGGAGGAGACAAGATCTAATGAAGAGGGCGACCCACTACCTCAACCTGGTGATATGCATGTGGAGTTCAAGAAGTCAAGCCTCCCTAAGGTCCAATCTGTCCCACCACGTTTTTTGTAGGACAGCAAGGCAACACTATGCAAAAAGATAATGAAACTTGACCTCGAGAATGAGGATCTGAGGGAGGAAAATTTTAGCCTCAGGCGTAAGCTAGAGAAGAAAAGTGCAACAACTCCTACTTCACCACCTCCATCACCTCCGAAGAAATAATCACATGGGTATGGGCACTCCCCTTGGCAACTGCCAAGCTTGGGAGAGGTGCCCTGGTATCGTATCACCATCACAACCCCTATCTTTACCGTTTCTCTTAGTTTGATACTTTTAGTAGTATCTTGATTTAGTAGAATAAAGTCTTGGCATGATCTTGTTTTGAGTTTTGCTTTATGATCCCTCTATGTAATCGAGTCCGTGAGCTATCTATATAATAAAGATTAGTGTTGAGTCAAGGGCTTGATTAATTTTCCATGATTGTGGGTGAATAGAAAGAAGAAAAGAATAAAAAGAAACAAATAGTTCATATTGATCTTATTGAGAGTAATGACTTCACATAGAAAGAGTATGATGATTAAAAGTTGTTGGGAGTTGGCAAATATAGCTTTGGTCATCATTGTAATTAATAAGAAGTAATAAGGAAAGAGAGGTTCACATAAGATATATTATCATTGACATCTCTTATGATTAGGAGCACTCATTAAAATATGACATGCTAAAGAGTTGAGGTTGGACAAGGAAGACAACATAATGAGTTATGTTTTCTTACATCTGAGATAAAGTATGTTGTCATGGATCCTCTAACGTGTTGAGCTTGCCTTTCCCCCTCATGCTAGCCAAATTCTCAGCACCAAGTAGAAATACTACTTGTGCTTCCAAATACCCTTAAACCAGTTTTGCCATGAGAGTCCACCATATCTACCTATGGATTGAGTAAGATCCTTCAAGTAAGTTGTCATCGGTGCAAGCAATAAAAATTGCTCTCTAAATATGCATGACTTATTAGTGCAGAGAAAATAAGCTTTGTACGAACTTGTTGTGGAAGTAATAAAAGCGACGGACTGCATAATAAAGGTCCACATACAAGGGGCAATATAAAGTGACGTTCTTTTGCATTAAGATTTTGTGCATCAACTCTAAACGCGCATGACAACCTCTGCTTCCCTTTGCGAAGGGCCTATCTTCTATTATTATCCTCTACCTTATGCAAGAGTCACGGTGATCTTCGCCTTTCCTTTTTCATTTTATCCTTTGGCAAGCTCAGCATGTTGGAAAGAACATGATATATATATCTAATTGGATGTAGGGGAGCATGAATTATTATTGTTGACATTACCCTAGAGGTAAAAGGTTGTGGGGCAAAACTATAAGCCCCTATCTTTCTCTGTGTCCGATTAAAACTCCGTAACCATAAGTATTGCGTGAGTGTTAGCAATTATGAAGGACTAAGTGATAGTTGAGTATGTGGACTTGCTTTTAAGCTCTGACATAGACTCTTTCCGATGTTATGATAAATTGCAATTGCTTCAATGACTGAGGTTATAATTTGTTGGTGCTCAATAAGGTTTCTGATTCATACTTTTGCATTGTGAAAAATCATCACTTGAACATAAGTAATCATATGACAAAATCTATACATGTTGCTGTTATGAAATAATCATGATGCCTTCATGTCCGTATTTTATTTTTATCGACGCCTCTACCTCTAAACATGAGGACATATTTATTGTTATCGGCTTTTCGCTTGAGGACAAGCGAGGTCTAAGCTTGGGGGAGTTGATACGTCCATTTTGCATCATGCTTTTATATCAATATTTATTGCATTATGGGCTGTTATTTCACGTTATGTCACAATACTTATGGCTATTCTCTCTTATTTTACAAGGTTTACATGAAGAGGGAGAATGCCGGCAGCTGGAATTCTGGGCTGGAAAAGGAGCAAATATTGGAGACCTATTCTGCGCAACTCCAAAAGTCCTGAAACTCCACGGAATATCTTAAAATAAATAAAGAAAAATCGTCGCCAAAGATGAAGGCCAGGGGGCCCACACCCTGCTCACGAGGGTGGGGCCCCCGGGCGCCCCCCTACCTCGTGGGCCCCTGGTGGCTCTCCGACGCCCATCTTCTCCTATATGAAGTCTTTCGATGAGAAAAAAACATAAGCAACCTTTCGGGACGAACTCCGCCGCCACGAGGCGGAACCTTGGCGGAACCAATCTAGGGCTCCGGCAGAGCTGTTCTGCCGGGGACACTTCCCTCCGGGAGGGGGAAATCATCACCAACATCATCACCAACGATCCTCTCATCGGGAGAGGGCAATCACCATCAACATCTTCACCAGCACCATCTCATCTCCAAACCCTAGTTCATCTCTTGTATCCAATTCTTGTCTCCAAGTCCGGGATTGGTGCTAGTAGGTTGCTAGTAGTGTTGATTACTCCTTGTAGTTGATGCTAGTTGGTTTATTTGGTGGAAGATCATATGTTCGGATCCTTTATGCATATTATTACCCCTCTGATTATGAACATGAATATGCTTTGTGAGTAGTTACGTTTGTTCCTGGGGACAAGGGAGAAGTCTTGCTATTAGTAGTCATGTGAATTTGGTATTCGTTCGATATTTTGATAAGATGTATGTTGTCTAGCCTCTAGTGGTGTTATGTGAACGTCGACTACATAACACTTCACCATTATTTGGGCCTAGAGGAAGGCATTGGGAAGTAATAAGTAGATGATGGGTTGCTAGAGTGACAGAAGCTTAAACCCTAGTTTATGCGTTGCTTCGTAAGGGGCTGATTTGGATCCATATGTTTCATGCTATGGTTAGGTTTACCTTAATACTTTTGTTGTAGTTGCGGATGCTTGCAATAGAGGTTAATCATAAGTGGGATGCTTGTCCAAGTAAGGACAGTACCCAAGCACCGGTCCACCCACATATCAAATTATCAAAGTACCGAACGCGAATCATATGAGCGTGATGAAAACTAGCTTGACGATATTCCCATGTGTCCTCGGGAGCGCTTTTCCTATTATAAGAGTTTGTCCAGGCTTGTCCTTTGCTACAAAAAGGATTGGGCCACCTTGCTGCACTTTATTTACTTTTGTTACTTGTTACTCGTTACGATTTATCTTATCATAAAACTATCTATTACCACTTATTTCAGTACTTGCAGAGAATACCTTGCTGAAAACCACTTATCATTTCCTTCTACTCCTTGTTGGGTTCGACACTCTTACTTATCGAAAGGACTACGATAGATCCCCTATACTTGTGGGTCATCAGGCGCCCACCGTGGGGCCAGCGCACGGTGGTGTTGAGTTCTTGGAGGGATCTTTTTGAGGGATCAAGAAATTCACATTTTTTCAGATGAAGGATAGTCATCGACGAAGGGTTTATATTGTTTCAATGTCAAACAGTCAAAGTGATAAATATAAGATTTGTCCAAAGTCAAAAGGAGTTAGGGTTACGTTTCTTCGTAGTTACTGTTCGGTGGTTTATTTGATCACTTTTGATCCGCCGAGATGGACTCAAGCTTTTCCTCTGAAATCAACATACTACCAGTCCATTGAGCCTGTAAGAATTTTCACAATCAGCGGTCGGGTCTGATTACTATATTCCAAGCATGAGCTCGATCTGGCATGTTTGCATTACTACCGTACCTATGAGTTTTCAAGCCCCGAGGGTATCAACTAGTAGCGACTGATCGCTACCTGGGATAAAGATGACGAGGGTTGCGTGCTGCATGTCGCTGCGACCACGCGATTCGTTGAACCGGATCTATTTTCGCTACACCGTCGTCAGAAGATGGAAGAGAGAAATTTTTCTGTGGCAACACCTCAGACGCCGCCGCCGCTGGGTCACTGCAAACCCTATCTCCATTTTGGGACAGAATGAAAAAATACGCGTAAAGCAGAACTCGGTTGCGATGAGTCAAACAACAAGCGTATAGATCGAGGCCTGCCAATCAAATCATCACTTGTCTACATACAAGGAAATCAATGTCAATCCATGAGGGCTAATGTGATTAGTGCATAAAAAAAGAGGGGTCGAGTGGTCCAAGCCATCTACGACCCGGAGCAGCTACCGCGACAAACCGGGATTCTGCGGTGGCAACTTCACATCGCGAGCTGCTCCGGCCGGTTTATGCCGCCTTGCCGGGTCACTCCCGATGCCTCAGACTGATTCCGTTACCATCGTGGGTCTATGCCTCTACTGCAGCGGCGGCTGCACCTTGGGTCAGTGTAAACCTTTTGCCTCTGCTTCCACAGCTACAAGCCAACCCGGCTACCTCTCCTAGCTGGTTCAACCCGCTGCTACTTAACCATCCTGCGTTTCCTGCTCAGCTCCGAGAGATCTACGCCCGCCGCCCCTTCCATGGCTGGCCTCTAGCCTCTACATCCTTCTGCGGCCTTGAGACACGGATGCCGCGGACTGGCGCCACAAGCCTTCTTGGCATCCGTCGGTCGATCCGCCGTGGTTAGGCCGCCAGCCATCTTACCTCTGTGGTGAGGCGCCATACCGGTTTGCCTCGCCGATGAGCTGGCATCGCCTCTCCTACTTTGAGTTGCCACCTCGCCAAGTGGCCCTGCTTCCGAGTCGCTCTTCGCCTCGATCTCCGAGTCGCCCGCTGCCGCGGCCTTCTTCTGAGTCGCCCCGGTTTAGCCTCGCCTCCAAATCATGGGCTACCTCGAACTGCTGCGAACGCCGTTCACCTCCGCCGTAAATCAGCCTCTACTGCTGCTGAATCAGCCTCTACTGCTGCTGAATCGCTATACCGCGGTGTCTGGTGTTTTAAGTCGCAGTCTGTACCCTGGCCCTCGAGGCCTGCGGTCCCGCCATCATCGCTGGCGGCTCTCTGGCTGCCCCATCTGCTGCCTGGCTCTATTTCGACCTACCCTGCAGCCTCGCCCTCGAGCTGCTTCGCACCGGTTGACCCACCGTAGCAAGTCGACTGGCAACCGTGCGAAACTGCCACCGCACGGAGCCGCTACTAACAGATGTTGTCCCCTGCTCTCACCGCCGCTGTGATCTCGCCAGGCCACCCGAGCCGCTCGATCGACATTCACTAAATCACTAGGTCCAGCCATGGCCTCAAACCGGCCCTATCACCGCGAGCAAACTCTGCTCCGTCCGTGGCCTGCGTTAAACCACCGGCTGCTGCCATTAGTTCTGCGGACTCGTTGCTGCTACAACCCACCATTGTTGCCATTACCTGCCGTGTCGCCGGCTCTGCTCGCGCTGGGCTCCGCTTTATATCCACACATAGTTGTGCGTGAACCGCTACTACTGCATCTCGCGTCGCCCTGTGTTGCGTCAGGCCATGTTACCTGGAGACACCCCGTCATGATTAAGTCGTCTCGGCTTCTGAGCATCTCAATGACCCGCTCGGATGGGTCCTCCGCTTCTGAGCACCTCCTCTACCGCGGTCCGATGCGTCCGCTATGAGTTGCTGCTGCCGCACCATGTTCTGGCCTTGCTGCATCAAGCCACCGCAGGAGAGCAGCTGTCAACCTCGGACAGCTGCACGTCCTCACATCATGCCGCCCCGACGGTCTCGTCCCGCTGGAGCGACCGTTGAGCCACCTCTCTGACCCGCTGCACCACGAGTCGCCCCGGCGGTAAAAGTGGCCTCTACGCTAAGCCACCGTTGCGCCTCGCCCAAGGCTACCCCCCTTCGGCCTCGCCTCTACTATCCGCCTCGGCCAGAGAGTCGCCCCGCGTGGTGCAGCTGTCGAGGACCGCCCCGCACTCGTGGAATTGTCACGGCATATGTCATAGTGTGAGGACTTAGTCGTGAGGCCAATGCATCTATGCGGTAGCTTGAAGGGGTTGATCGGAATCGAGAGATGCAACACACAAGACAAAGATTTAGATAGCTTCGGGCCCCGAGAAACATCATCCAGTAACAACCCTACATGTTGTTTGTGGCTAGGTCTTATTATCATCATGGCGGAGTCACTTTAAACCATCTCTCCCAGTTATGTCTAACCCTAAGATTATTTCTCCCCGCTCTTGGGGTGCCCTGCCCCTCCTTATATATGTTGAAGGGGCGGGTTACATGTAGAGTCCATCTCGGACTAAGACTTAAACTATTTTGCCTCCTCTTCCTGGGCTTCTTAACGTCTTGGGCTTCTTAACATCTCAGGCTTGTTAACCCCGGGTGACTCTGTCTGCCGGGTTATGACTGGTGTCGGTTTATGATCGTCTGTCGGTTTATGATTGTCGGCCCGTTTACCATCTGACTTATCATCTGGCTTAACATCTGCCGGGTTATCATCTGACTTAACACCTGTCGGGTTATCATCTGTCTTAACACCTATCGGGTTATCATTGTCTTAACACCTGCCGGGTTATCACTCTGGCCGGGTCATACCGCGAGGTATATCCCCGACAAGCCCCGAGTGGCATCCCTTCTTTCTTCTAACGACCATCAGTATTTTACTAGAAACCATTTTTTATTCGTCACATATTATGAGTTTTGCTTGGAGCGTCTTGTATGATATGAGTCTTTGCTTGTTTTGCTTTATGTTTTAAGTCATCTATCCTTGCTGGACACACCTAGTTGAGGAGCCATATTATGCTATGACTTGTTAGAATTGCTCTCTATGCTTCACTTAAATCTTTAAGAGCTATGGAATTGCTCTAGTGTTTCACTTATATCTTTTTGAGCACGGCGTGCTTAACTATTTTTGAAGAAATGCTCTCATGATTCACTTATATTTATTTGTGAGTTAATAAAAAAATTAGCAAATTCTCTCTTGCTTCACTTAAATTATTTTTGAGAGAAGAAAAATTTTCATGCTCATGTTCTTCACTTACATTTGTTTGAGCTATCAAAAGCAACATGTGAAATTAGTCTCAAAGTGATAGATATTCAAGAGGGATATAATGAAAACTTTCATGAAGATCATTGGACAAAATAAACTTGATTCTTTGTAATAGTTTTGAGATATGATGATAGTGATATGTGAGTCATGTTGATGAGTAATTATGCTTTAGTAAGAACATTGGTGTTAAGGTTTGTGATTCCCTATGCAAGCACGAAAGTCAATAGTTATGCAATGAAATAACATCCTAGTTGTGGTGCGGTGTTAGTTATGCTTAATGCTCGCTTATGAGATTTTTTGTTTCTTGGTTGGATGCTTCCCAATCTTTTGCTAGCCTTCATTTGCAATAAGTATGATCACTACTTGTGCATCCAAAATCCTTTAAACCAGTTTCTGCCACATGAGTCCACTATACCTACCTATATGCGGTATTCTTTTGCCGTTCTAAGAAAATTTGAATGTTCCATCTCTAAATTTCAAAATAAATTTCTCTTTTGTGTGCTCGTACCTCTCATGAAACGGTAGGGGGTGGCTGATATATTTCCATGCTAGATATGTTATTCTCAAGATGAGCGTTTATTCACTTGTCATTGCACGAGAGTACGTCAAAGGTATTAGGGATGCCCAGTCCCGAAATAAAAAATGAATTTACTTTATGTTGTCAAATAATAAATTCCTTGGAAAGTGTTGGTGTGGAAGGCACCCATGGATAAGGTTAGCCATGGAAAGTGAAAGTATGGTGGAAAAAGGAATAAACTTTATTTTCTGTTTGGGAACCGCCTATGATATATCTAGCATGGAATGTATTGGGAACTACTCGAACATTTTTATTGACAGGAAAAGCATGCCACCCAAAATGTTTTATCTCTATCTTTTTCGCTTTGAGCTCTGGCACCTCTACAAATCAATACTTCCCTCTGCAAAGGGCCTTTCTTTTACTTTATTGATTTTTCATTTTACTTGAGTCTCCATCTTCTCTTATAAAGCACCATCTAAGGGGCACTATGATCATACTTGAGCATTGGGTGTAGCTAATATGCGAGTGTGTTTCATGAATGGATCAATGATTGAGCATAATGGGCTAGGGATAACTTGCTTTAGTGTTGATATTTTGAAAGACATGGTTGCTTGTTGATATGCTTGAGCATTAAAGTCTTCATGTCAAAACTAGACTATTGCTTTGAACCATATAAAATTCCAAATGTCCATGCTACAAAGAAAAGAATATGTGATGAACATGGTAGGCAGCATTCCACATCAAAAATTCAGTTCTTATCATTTACCTACTCGAGGATGAGTAGGAAGTAAGCTTGGGGATGCTAATACGTCTCCAACGTATCTATAATTTTTGATTGTTCCATGTTGTTATATTATCATTCTTGGATGTTTTACAATCATTTTATAGCAACTTTATATCATTTTTTGGGACTAACCTATTGACATAGTGCCCAGTGATAAGTCTCCAATGTATCTATAATTTTTTATTGTTCCATGCTATTATATTATCTGTTTTGGATGTTTTATATGCATTTATATGCTATTTTATATTTCTTTTGGGACTAAACTATTAACCTAGAGCCTAGTGCCAGTTTTTATTTTTTTGCCTGTTTTAGAGTTTCACAGAAAAGGCCAAACGGAGTCCAAACAGAATAAAACTTTCGCGATGATCTTTCTTGGACCAGAAGCAAATCAGGACACTTGGAGGTGAAGTCGGAGAAGCAACAAGGCAGCCATGAGGGTGGAGGGCGTGCCCAGGGGGTAGGGCGCACTCCCCTATCTCGTGGGCCCCTTGGGGGTCTCCTGACCTAATTCTTTCGCCCATATATACTCTTATACCCAAAACCATGAGGGGGAGCCACGAAAACACTTCTCCATCGCTGCAACCTTATGTACTCGTGAGATCCCATCTAGGGGCCTTTTCTGGTGTCTTGCCGGTGGGGGATTCGATCACGGAGGGCTTCTAGATCAACACGATTGCCCTTCCGATGAAGTGTGAGTAGTTTACAACAGACCTACGGGTCCATAGCTAGTAGCTGAAGGAAATATGCCCTAGAGGCAATAATAAAGGTGTTGTTTATATTTCCTTATATCATGATAAATGTTTATTATTCATGCTAGAATTGTATTAACTGCAAACTTAGTACATGTGTGAATACATAGACAAAACAAAGTGTCCCTAGTATGCCTCTACTTGACTAGCTTGTTAATCAAAGATGGTTATGTTTCCTGACCATAGACATGTTTTGTCATTTGATGGACGGGATCACATCATTAGAGAATGGTGTGATGGACAAGATCCATCCATTAGCTTAGCATAATGATCATTAAGTTTTATTGCTACTGCTCTCTTCATGACTTATACATCCTCCTCTGACTATTAGATTATGCAACTCCTGAATACCGGAGGAACACCTTGTGTTCTATCAAACATCACAATGTAATTGGGTGATTATAAAGATGCTCTACAGGTGTCTCCGAAGGTGTTTGTTGGGTTGGCATAGATCGAGATTATTTGTCACTCCGTGTATCGGAGAGGTATCTTTGGCTTGGTAATGCTCATCACTATAAGCCTTGCAAGCAATGTGATTAATGAGTTAGTTATAGGATGAAGCACTACCGAATGAGTAAAGAGACTTGCCAGCAACGAGATTAAACTAGGTATGATGATACCGACGATCGAATCTCGGGTAAGTAACATACCGACAAAGAGAACAACGTATGTTGTTGTGCGGTTTGACAGATAAAGATCTTCGTAGAATATGTAGGAGCCAATATGAGCATCCAGGTTCCGCTATTGGTTATTGATTGGAGATGTGTCTCGATCATGTCTACATAGTTCTCAAACCCGTAGGGTCCGCACACTTAACGTTCGATGACGATTTATATTATGAGTTATGTGTTTTTGATGACCGAAGTTTCTTAGGAGTCCCAAATGAGATCACGGACATGACTAGGAGTTTCGAAATGGTCGAGAGGTAAAGATTCATATATTGGACGGTTATGTTCGGACACCAGCATGGTTTCAGAAATGTCTGAAAAATTTCCGGAGTACCGGGAGGTTATGGGAACCCACCGGGGGGTTAATGGGCCTACGTGGGCCTTAGTGGAGAAGAGGAGGCACCGGCCAGGAGGTGTGATACGTCCATTTTGCATGATTCTTTTATATCAATATTTATTGCATTCTGGGCTGTTATTACACATTATATCTCAGTACTTATGGCTATTCTCTCTTATTTTACAAGGTTTACCATGAATAGGGGGAATGCCGACAGCTGGAATTCTGGCTAGAAAAGGAGCAAATATTGGAAACCTATTCTGCACAGCTCCAAAAATCCTGAAACTCCATGAAAGTTATTTTTGGAATTAATAAGAATTATTGAGCGAAGAAAGCACACGAGGGGGCCCACACCCTGGCCAGGAGGGTGGGGGTGGGGGGGCGCCCACCCCTACTGAGCGCGCCCCCTGTCTCCTGGGCCCCGTCGTGGCCCTCCGGTGCCCATCTTCTGCTATATGAAGGCTTTTACCCTGGAAAAAAATAAGAGGCAAGCCTACGGGACGAAACTCCGCCGCCACGAGGTGGAACCTTGTCGGAACCAATCTAGAGCTCCGACAGCGCTATTCCGCCGGGGAAACTTCCCTCCGGGAGGGGGAAATCATCACCATCGTCATCACCAACGATCCTCTCACCGGGAGGGGGTCAATCTCCATCAACATCTTCACCAGCACCATCTCCTCTCAAACCCTAGTTCATCTCTTGTATCCAATCTTGTATCCAAAACCACAAATTGGTACCTATGGGTTGCTAGTAGTGTTGATTACTCCTTGTAGTTGATGCTAATTGGTTTACTTGGTGGAAGATCATATGTTCAGATCCTTAATGCATATTATTACTCCTCTTATTATGAACATGAATATGCTTTGTGAGTAGTTACGTTTGTTCCTGAGGACATGGGTGAAGTCTTGCTATTAGTAGTCTTGTGAATTTGGTATTCGTTCGATATTTTGATGAGATGTATGTTGTCTTTCCTGTAGTGGTGTTATGTGAACGTCGACTACATGACACTTCACCATTATTTGGGCCTAGAGGAAGGCATTGGTAAGTAATAAGTAGATGATGGGTTGCTAGACTGACGGAAGCTTAAACCCTAGTTTATGCGTTGCTTCGTAAGGGGCTCATTTGGATCCATATGTTTAATGTTGTGGTTAGGTTTACCTTAATACTTCTTTTGTAGTTGCGGATGCTTGCAATAGGGGTTAATCATAAACGGGATGCGTGTCCAAGTAAGGGAAGTACCCAAGCACCAGTCCACCCACATATCAAATTATCAAAGTACCGAACGCGAATCATATGAGCGTGATGAAAACTAGCTTGACGATAATTCCAATGTGTCCTCGAGAGCTCTTTTCTCATTATAAGAAATTGTCCAGGCTTGTCCTTTGCTACAAAAAGGATTGGGCCACCTTGCTGCACTTTATTTACTTTCATTGCTTGTTACTCGTTACAATTTATCTTATCACAAAACTATCTATTACCTACAATTTCAGTGCTTGCAGAGAAAACCTTACTGAAAACTGCTTGTCATTTCCTTCTGCTCCTCGTTGGGTTCGACACTCTTACTTATCGAAAGGACTACAAGAGATCCCCTACACTTGTGGGTCATCAAGGTGGCGTGCGCCCCCAAGCCCAGTCCAAATTGGACAAGGGGTGGGGGCGCGTCCTCCCTCTTTCCTTCCCCTCTCCACCTTTCCCCCTCTCCCCTCTCCAAAAAAGGAAAGGGGAATCCTACTAGGACTGGGAGTCCTAGTA
Organism: Triticum aestivum; assembly: GCF_018294505.1. Lineage (NCBI taxonomy): Eukaryota > Viridiplantae > Streptophyta > Magnoliopsida > Poales > Poaceae > Triticum > Triticum aestivum. The sequence continues at coordinate 520,329,349 of NC_057801.1, forward strand.
GGACTCCTACACTCGGTACGCCCCCTAGGTCGGCCGCCTCCTCCCCTCCTCCTTTATATACGAGGGCAGGGGGGCACCCAAAAGCACATCAATTGTTCTCTTTGCCATGTGTGGTTACCCTGATACGTCTCCTATGTATCTATAATTTTTTATTGTTGCATGCTGTTATATTATCATTCTTGGATGTTTTACAAGCATTTTATAGTCATTTTATATCATTTTTTGGTACTAACCTATTGACATAGTGCCAAGTGTAAGTTGATGTTTTCTGCATGTTTTTTACATCGCAAGAAATCAATATCAGATGGAGTCCAAATGCCACGCCAATTTACGATGATTTTTTATGGACCAAAAGGAAGAAGGTGGGCCCTGGTTGCACCTGGTGGGAGTCTCGAGGAGGGGACGACCCACCAGGGCGCGCCAGGAGGCCCAGACGTGCCCTGGTGGGTTGTGCCCACCTCGGGTGCCCCCTGGACCGCCTCTTTGCTCTATAAATACCCCAATATTCCAGAAACCCTAGGGGAGTGGATGAAATATTCATCTAGCTGCCGCAGAGTCCAGAACCATGAGATCCAATCTAGACACCATCACGAAGGGGTTCACCACTTCCATTGGTGCCTCTCTGATGATGCATGAGTAGTTCTATGTAGACCTATGGGTCCGTAGTTAGTACCTAGATGGCTTCCTATCTCTCTTTTGATTATCAATACAATGGTATCTTGGAGATCCATATGATGTAAGTCTTTTGGCGGTGTGTTTGTTGGGGTCCGATGAACTTTGAGTTTATGATCAGATCTATGTTTTTATCCATGAAAGTTATTTGAGTCTTCTTCGATCTCTTATATGCATGATTTATTATAGACTTGTATTTTTGCTCTGATATTTGGGTTTTGTTTGGCCAACTTGATCTATTTATCTTGCAATGGGAAGAGGTGCTTTGTAGTGGGTTTGATCTTACGGTGCTTGATCCCAGTAATAGAAGGGGAACCGACATGTATGTATCGTTGCTACTAAGGATAACAAGATGAGATCTATATCGGCCACAATAGATAAATGGATCTCGTCTACATCATGTCATCGTTCTTATTGCATTACTCCATTTTCTCATAAACTTAATACATAAGATGCATGCTGGATAGTGGTCGATGTGTGGAGTAATAGTAGTAGATGCAGGCAGGAGTCGGTCTACTAATCTTGAACGTGATGGCTATATAATGATCATTTCCTGGATATCGTCATGATTATTTGAATTTCTATCAATTGCCCAATAGTGATTGTTTTTTCACTGTTTGCTATTTTTCTTGAGAGAAGCCACTAGCGAAACCTACGGCCCCCAGGTCTCTTTTCATCATATTTGCCTTTGTGATCTATTTTCTCTTGCATTTATTTTCAGATCTATTAAACCAAAAATACAAAATACCTTGCTGCAATTTATTTGTTCCGTGATCTATTTATCCTATCTACAAATTTACCTCACGTCCTTTGCCTATCTTGAGGCACCGTACCCCGAAAGGGATTGACAACCCCTTTAACGCGTCGGGTTGTGAGGTGTTGTTCTTTGGGTGCAGGGGCTGTTTACGCTGTGTTGCTTGGTTCTCCTACTGGTTCGATAACCTCGGTTTCATATATGAGGGAAATACCTACTGCCACTATGTTGCATCATCCCTTCCTCTTTGGGGAAATACCGACATAGCTTCAAGCGACATCAAAAGGAATTTCTGGCGCTGTTGTCGGGGAGGATCAAGTCAAGATAGTATCCCGACCACGTTCCATTTCTGGCGCCATTACCGGGGAGGATCTTCAACATAACCAGGTTCCTAATCACAAATCTCATCTCCTTGCAATTTACATTATTTGCCATTTGCCTCTCGTTTTCTTCTCCCCCACTTCACAAAAATATGTCTTTTTATTCGCCTCTGTTTCTTGTTCGCCGTTTTCCGTGTTTCCCCTGTGCAAACTTGTTTATCACCTGTTTCCCGTGTGCAAACTTGTTTATCACCTTTTGTCGTTATGGATCTCTCTTCTTCTATTGCGTACACCCCCAAGAACAAAGTTCTCAACTTTAAACAAAGGGGAGGAGAAAGTTTAATAGATGCTTGGTATAGGATTTGCAATGCTCATAATAGATCTATCTGCAAGCAATCTACCATTGTTCTTCTTCATTGCTTTTATGTGGGCATCACCACTTGGTATAGATTCGTCCTTGATACGATTATCGGTGGGAATTTTTTGATGTGTCCTACTCTTGATGCTTATAATGCTTTGGGAAATTTAGTGGGTTCACCACCACTCATGATCAATGAAACAATATTGACTCTCGAGCATGTTATGGAAAGACTAGATGCTATTGAAAAGAAAATGCTTACCATAGAACATATTGAAAATTTGGATAGAAAAATGCAAGGTTATGCTACTAAAGTTGGGTCAAAATCAGGAGATGTTTTCAAGTTGCTAAAAGAAAAAGGAACTATAATTCATGAAAGAATTGAAGAAACTCTGTCTAGGATTGATAAACTAGAAGAAATTTTTCTAATCTAGCTACGGCTTTTGCTTTCGCTAGAACTCCCATGAAAATTATCAAGACTACTCAAGCCACTAAAAACAAAGGATCAAATTCTAGCAATGATAAAGGGGATCTTAAGATGATTAGTATCCATCCCAACTTTATTGAAGTCATAAGAGATCCTTTCTACGAAAAATAAGTTTTTCAATCTCGTGCCTAGAAGTATTGCCCCTAAGAATTTATATGCACAATCCTTGAAAATTCCTAAGTGCTTGATCGAAGAATTGGACAAAGATGACAAAACTTAGATCCAACGCGTTATGCCTAGCTAGGGGCGTAAAACGATAACGCTTGTTGGGAGGCAACCCAATGAATAATTTTTTTTGCTTTTCGCTTTCTGTTATTGAGTGTTAGCACAATTATGATACTGTTATGATTGTGTTTTTTGTGTTTTAGTTAGTGTTTGTGCCAAGCAATGCCTTTGGGAAGACTTGGGTGAAAGTTTATTTGATCTTGCTGAAAAACAGAAACTTTTGCACTCACGAGATTCATTGTCATTTTTTACAGAAGAGTTATTTTAAGTTGGTTCTTTTTGCATATGATTAATAGAAAAATTCCTCACGTACACATATTTATTTAATAATTTTTGGAGTTACATAAGTATTCTAAATTTTCCGATTGCTACAGATTGTTCTGTTTTTGACAGATTCTGTTTTCTTTGCGTTGTGTGCTTGTTTTGATGATTCTATGATTTTGTTTATTGAATTTTTGCCATAGAAAAGTTGGAATACAGTAGATATAATGCAAAAAAAATAAGAATAGGTTTGCTACAGCACTTATAGTAGTGGTTTGGTTTCTTATACTAACGGATCTCACGAAGGTTTTGTTTGAGTTTTGTGTGATTGAAGTTTTCAAGTTTTGGGTTATCTTATGATGGATGAAGGAATAAGGATAAGCAAAAGGCTAAGCTTGGGGATGCCTGAGGCAGCCCAAGATAATATTCAAAGAAGTAGAAAGCAACTAAGCTTGGGGATGCCCCCGAGTGGCATCCCCGCTTTGTTCTAACAACCGTCGGTATTTTACTTGAAACTATATTTTTATTCGTCACATGATATGAGTTTTGCTTAGAGCGTCTTGTATGATATGAGTCTTTGCTTCTTTTGCTTTGTGTTTTAAGTGTCGAATCCTTGATGGACACACCCTTTTTAGAGAGCCAAAAAATTATGCTATGCTTGCTCCTATGCTTCACTTAAAATTTTAGAGCCATGGATTTGCTCTAGTACTTCACTTATATCTTTTTGAGCACGGTGTGCTTTGTTAATTTTGAAGAAATGCTCTCATGCTTCACTTAGATTTATTTGGGAGTTAGTAAATTTTTAAGAAATTCTCTCTTGCTTCACTTAGATTAATTCGAGAGAAAGAAAAAAATTATGCTCATGATCTTCACTTATATTTGTTTGAGCTTAACAAAAGCAACATATGAAAATAGTCCCAAAGTGATAGATATCCAAGGAAGATATAATAAAATCTTCCGTGAAACATTGGACAAAAGAAACTTGATTCTTAGTAATGGTTTTGAGATATGACGATATGATATGCGAGTCATGTTGATGAGTAATTGTGCTTTAGTAAGAATATTGATGTTAAGGTTTGTGATTCCCTATGCAAGCACGAAAGTCAATAGTTATGCAATGAAATTTATATCCTAGTTATGGTGCATTATTCGGTGTTACTTATGTTTAATGCTTAGGTACGAGATTTTTCTCTTATTGGTTGGTCGCTTCTCAATGTTTTTGCTAGCTTTCATTTTGCACTAAGTATGATCACTACTTGTGCATCCAAAACCCTTTAAACCAGTTTTGCCGTATGAGTCCAGTATCCTACCTATATGCAGTATTTCCATGCCATTCTAAGCAAATTTGCATGTGCCATCTCTAATGTTCAAAATAAATTTCTCTTTTGAGAGCTCTACTACTCGTGAGGCGGTAAAGGGTAGCCAATATTTTCCATGCTAGATGTGTTATTCTCACGATGAGTGTTTATTCACTTGTCATTGCACGAGAGTATGACAAAGGTAATAGGGATGCCCAGTCCCGAAATGAATAAATGAATTTACTTTATGTTGTCAAATAATAAATTCCTTGGAAAGTGTTGGTATAGAGGGCACCCGTGGATACGGTTAGCCATGGAAAGTGAAGGTTATGGTAAAAAATGAATAAACTTTATTTTCTGTTTGGGAACCGCCTATGATGTATCTAGCATGGAAAGTGTTGGGATGCTCCAAGTTGTTTTCGTTGGTAGGAAAAGTCTGCCTCTAAAAAATAATTTTATCTCTCAATTTAAGCTTTGAGCTCTGGCACCTCTACAAATCACTACTTCCCTCTGCGAAGGGCCTTTCTTTTACTTATGCAAATTTTATTTTTGAATTTGAGTCTCCATCTTCTCTTATAAAGCACCAACTAAGGGGCACTATGATCGTATTTGAGCATTGGGTGTAGCTAATATTTGAGTGTGTTTCATGAATGGATCAATGATTGAGCATGATGGGCTAGGGATAACTTGCTTTAGTGCTGATATTTTGAAAGACATGGTTGCTTGTTGGTATGCTTGAGTATTAAAGTCTTCATGTCAAAACCAGACTATTGCTTTCAATCATATAAAAGTCCATATGTCCATGCTATAAAGAAAAGAATGTGATGAACATGTTAGGCAGCATTCCACATCAAAAATTATGTTTTTATCATTTACCTACTCAAGGACGAGCAGGAATTAAGCTTGGAGATGCTGATATGTCTCCAACGTATCTATAATTTGTTATTGTTCCATGTTGTTATATTATTATTCTTGGATGTCTTACAATCATTTTATAGTCATTTTATATTATTTTTTGGTACTAACCTATTGACGTAGTGCCAAGTGCCAGTTGCTGTTTTCTATATGTTTTTTACATCACAGGAAATCAATATCAGACAGAGTCCAAATGCCATGCCAATTTGTGATGATTTTTTATGGACCAGAAGGAAGAAGTTGGGGCCTCGGTTGCACCTGGGGGATAGTCCCGAGGAGGGGACAACCAACAGGGCGCGCCAGGAGGCCCAGGTGCGCCCTGGTGGGTTGTGCCCACCTTGGGTGCCCCCTCACTACAAAAAAAGACACATCCATGACATTTTGGGCCGAACGAATTTTTTTTCTGTCATACATAGACACTTCTATGACGATAATTGTGACAAAACCCGGTATCATCATAGATGTGGTGGGCTCCTACTTCTATGACAAAAAATCATGACAGAAAATGGGCTTTTCGTCCTGGGCGGGCTGGAGACGCAGGTGCATGACATTCTTTGGGCCGTCCATGACGGAAAAAACCGTGGTAGAAGCGAGGGTGAGGAAAATTTCGGGGAGTTCCAGTTACGGTGGGAGTTCGGGGGCCGAGCGATGCGCGTTTCTCTCGTACACGTACGTGCGTGTGTGTGAGGCGTTGGCTCGAACTGAACCCGAGCGAGGCGTTGGGCTCTAACTGAACCCGAGCGATTGCACTACAGGCTACGCGTTACTGAACCCGAGCGATCGATCGATGGCTGTTAACTGAACCCAATCGAGCGATTCCTTCGCTACTGCTGCTCACTAAAGCCGGTCGATTGGATGAACAGTGAGCATTGCGAGGGGGTTTGGATGAATAGTGAGCGGTGGCATTGCCTCTGGATGAACAGGACCCCGTGGTGTGAAGGGCTGGATGAACAGTAGACGGTGTGGAGGGGTGCCCGTGGAGGGGTGGTTGAACAGGACCCCATGGTGTGGAGGCCTGGATGAACAGTAGACGGTGGAGGGGTGCCCCTGGAGGGGTGGTTGAACAGTAGCTGGTGGAGTAGCGCGCGGTGGAGGCTGGATGAATAGGAGCCCGTGGATGAACAGTCACAGGTGGAGGCTGGAGGAGGTCGACGGTGGATGAACAGTAGGCCGTGGAGGCTGGAGGAGATCGACGGTGGAGATGAACAGTATCCCGTGGAGTCCCGTTTTGCGGTACGCCACACCCCTCCCGATGAACAGGACCCCCCCTTTCGACCGTAGCGCTCCAACACAAGTTTGTTTCATCTATTTTGCGGTACGCCACACCCCTCCCGATCAACAGGACCCCCGTTTCGACCGTAGGAGGTCCGTTTCGTCCGTTTTGCGGTACGCCACACCCCTCCCAATCAACAGGACCCTCATTTCGACCGTAGGAGGTCCATTTCCTCCGTTTTGCAGTACGCCAGACCCCTTCCGATCAACAGGACCCCGTTCCGAACGTGGCTGGTCAAACACAAGGCCGTTTCTTCCATTGTGAGGTATGCCAGGCCTCGTTTCCATCGCATGTTCCGTCCAAGCCCTCCTGATGAACACGACCACGCATTCCATTCCAATCCAGCCGGTTGGCTCCCACGCGTTCCGTTGCCTCCCCATGAACATGACGCATTCAGTTGCCTCCCCATGAACACGACGACGACGCTATTTCTCCGTTCCAACCCAGCCATGTACATGAGCCCTAGCCGTACGTATGCACGAGTAGGCATTCGAGACCCTGTCCGTATGTACGTACATGGCCGTATCTTCTTTCTTGCACCCTGGCCGCTGTACGTACGTGTACATGCTACATGTGCGCCTCTACATCGACTAGTATATATGTACACGTTCGCGACCAGAATGACAACGCTACGTACGCTTCGACCAGGTGGGTCTTGACTGTCAGGCACTTCCTTGCGTGCGAAGATGTAGCTGGTGGGTCCCAACAGTCAGGGGGGCGAATCGTTTCGTGGTTTTTTTGCCCGGACGCACTTCCTTGCGTGCGAAGGTGTAGCTGCTGGGTCCCAGCAGTCAGGGGGGCGAATGGTTTATTTTTTGCCCGGACGCACTTCCTTGCGAGCGAAGGTGTAGCTGGTGGGACCCAGCAGTTGGGGGGGGGCAAATCATTTTTTTCGGACGCACTTCCTTGCGTGCGAAGATGTAGCTGGTGGGTCCTAGCAGTCAGGGGGACGAATCATTTTTTTTGGACGCACTTCCTTGCGTGCGAAGATGTAGCTCGTGGGTCCCGGCAGTCAGGGGGCGAATCATTTTTTTCACGAAATATGGTGGCCCGTCCGGCGGGTCCCCGCTGTCAGGTGGAGGAATAATTATTTTGCGCGTAATAAGGAGGCACTTCCTTGCGGCTACCGTGGACCCAGCTGTCAGCCTCTCCACGTACAGTCCACGTCCGATGGAAGTTGTTCCTTGACCACGTTAACCACGCCGCGCCGAGAGCACCACGGCGGTGGACTACGGCGAGGCCTAGGAAGGGGACGACGCGGAGACGGGGAAGACGTGGCCGTGGATGCACACGTAGAGAGGAGTACGAGGGTTCACTGGTTCGGCTGCGCTGCCGTCACCGCAGAATAACATGGGGTGTTGGTGAGTGGAGGGATGGCCTGGCTAGCGGTGGGAGTAGTAGGGGGCGGTGAGGCCTCCGCGGCAGCACAGCCGGCCACGGGAGGCAGGAGCAGGCGGCACGATCGACGCTGCTTTGGGTGGCTAGAGCAAGAAGACCAGAGGTTGAAGAAGCACGACGGCCGTTGGATGGACATCGTACGGTCACTGCAGCTAGAATCGTTTATATTGACTAAGTTGACAAAGCCCTTGGTACGTCAACTTAGTAGGCCCACAGGTCAGCTTCCAAAACGGTGCGCCCCAAATGTCAGGGGGGAATCATTTTTTGGGCGGGTGAAGCTAGAATATCCGAGATTGAAGAAGAAGCACGGCATCCGTTGGATGGACATCCAACGGCCACTGCTGCTAGAACCGTGTGTTGACTATAAGTTGACAAAGCCTTGCATACGCGTCAACTCTGTTTTTTTAGGGGACGCGTCAACTTAGTAAGGCCAGAAGTGTGTGGCAGAGAACTTATAGCCCATTTGAGATTTGTAAGAATGTGTAGCCCATTTTTGAATTCTAATGGAATTTACTACAGCCCATTTACAGTTTGTTAAAAGTACAGCCCATTTCAACCAACCGTTCAAAACAGAATTCAATAAAATTTCCCACATTTTGATGGGATCCGAAATATTTTTATCCCGAAATTTCTAGTCAGATTAAATACAATTTCAATATAAATTTATATTACGTAAAAATCCAACGAAACATTGCGCTCGCAACAATTAATGAAATTAAAATTTTCAATATCCAAAAATAATATTTTATAAAGTAATCACGTGTTTGGTGCATTTTTTATAGTTACTGCCCAGTTTTTATAATTACATCCCATTTATTATTTCTTAAAGCCCATTTTCTTGTTAAGCCTAATGCATCCCTCCTAGGAAAGATTTGCAGCCCAGCGGGGCGGAGAATAACAACTTGACCTTGCCTGGGTATTCCTAAAAAAAGTATAGCTGGGCTAGCCATTTTCAGCTTGAAAAAAATTAATATCTGGGCTGGATATCTGGCCTGGGCTAGACGGGCCACAGCCCGCCCAGTTAATACCTGCAGCGATGTTTTCGTTGTTGTTCAGAGGAGAAAAATTAATATCTGGGCTAAACATCGAAAAACTCTGCAGTGCTCACACCTCAAAAACACAAATACTGCTCGAGCTGCTTGGTCCCAGCTGTCGGCCGCTTCTTGTGCAATTCTCTCGTTTATTGACTACTCCCTCCTTTCCGGTTTATAGTGCTCAATTCAAAAATCTCACCAATCAAGGTAGATGGCAAGTGGTGGAATACTTTTTGTAGTTTTGCGAAAGCACCTAATTAATGCTCTTGTTATCCTAAAAAAATTATGTTTATCCATGCATTAATTGCAATGCATGCATGCATAAAGTACATGCATTAGTCAATTTTCTCTTAATACTTGCATGCAATGATTTAATGCACCTTGGAATCTGAACATGTGATGGAAAACAACCAAATTGAGCCTTATAAAATGGAAAAAGTAAAATTTTGAGATAAGCCCTATAAACTGGAAAGGAGGGAGTACATATGTTGACAATGGTGTGGGACCGTGATGTCAGGAAACCAGGAGGAAGCAAAATAAATTATAGTTATATATATATATAATAAGGAGGCACTTGCGTACGTGAGGCTGTGGACCTGGTGGGTCCCCATTGTCATCCTCTCCAAGTAAAGTCATCTCCTCGCCCGTGCGCGCTTTCCGCCCGAAACAGTCAGCGTCGCCCGCCCCGCTTCCCGGTGCAGGCGATTGCTCCGCCTTCAAATGACACAAGTGCCATCCGTCCGTCCATCTGCTGCCCACATTAATGATACGCGGTTGCCAAGGCGGCTACTCCGGCACCACATGTCTGTCCCTCCGCCCGCCCACCATTGCTATATAAACTGCTACGTCGGTCATAGCCGTCATCCACATTTGTTTCCTTTCTCCTGTCCACACCACTACTGCCCACCATGGCTTCCTCGTGCTGCAACGCTCTTCGGGACGGGCGGACGACAGACCACAAGGAGATGGCAGGCCGACAGGCAGCCGGAGGACGACGACGTCCCAATGGAGAACATGGTAGTCGACGATCCAGCGCCAACCCCCTCGTCCGCGCCATCCTCGCCGGTGCATTGCACCATGACCATCGGCGAGGCCCGTGCCCAATATATGGACAGGGTGAGGCAGATGCGTGAGGAGCAGTTCCGGGAGGCGTAGGCCAACTCCGCCTACAACCACCATCTCCTCCAGGAGCACCTGCAGGCGGAGAAGCAGATCACCGCGGGGCGGGCGGAGCAGGAGGCGTTGCTCGACTCGTACCGCTCCACCTGCAAGGGCCGCCTCGAGCGCTGGCGGTACCACATGCGGGTGGCGGAGGCTGCGGCCGCCTACAAAGAGGCTAGCAAAGAGGGCGATGAAGCGGGCGAGGCACTGTTTGGCGAGATCGAGGAAAAGGCAGAGGACAATGCCGACTCCGACGAGTCCCCGCTCCACTGGCGTCGACGAGGCCCTAGTCTGCCGAGGCTCCGCGGCGCCAACAACAAGGCATAGGACACTGCCGGCTCTGCCGAGGCCCCGCCTCGCCAACAACGAGGCAGAGGACATCGCCAGCTCAGCCGAGGCCCCACCCTACCGGCAATGTGGGGGAGGATTTCCACCGCTCCGCTGAGGCGCCGCCCGCTGGCAACGGGACAGAGGACATCGCCGGCTCCGCCGAGGCCCCGCCCCGCTGCCAACGAGGCCGCGCCACATAAAAAACGAGGAAGAGTAGAACACGGTAGGTCGCCGCCGCTCGGGTCCAAGTAAGGCCACCGTTGCTACCCTCCGGTTGAAGCCAAGCTAGGCGGGTTGACCATTGACGTCCGGTTAGCTTCTTGGCGGCAACGAGGAGTCGGAGAGCTGCGCTGGAGAAGAACGCTGCTTCTACTTAACTGCTGGTGCAGTTGGCGGACTGACACGTGGGCCCAATAGGCCACATGTCAGTTACGCAACTGCACATGCAGTTAAGTCACTGAAGCTTCTGTTTGGCTTAGCGGGACACAGGTGGGTAGCTTCGGTTAATTAATTATACCTCCAACACACCCCTTTTTAGTTGAAGAATGTATGAAATGTAATGAAATCCGGCATGTTTATATGAAATCCGACCGTGTATGAATGAATTTATTTCGATTAGTTTGAATTCCTATATCACTGGCATTGGATGAACATGCAAAACAATACGTACTAGCATTATTCCCAGGGTGATCACCTCGTTTGCAGCAGTTTCACATGTACTCCCTCCGGTCCTTTCTAGTCTGCATACAAGTTTTGTCTGCAGTCAAAGTATCTCTACTTTGACCAATCTTATACAAAAAAGTATGCACTTTCACAATGTGCGAAGTAAAAAGGAACAGAAGGAGTACAAAGAGTTTGAGCAGCTTTTTAGCGTTTCTGTACATTGCAATCAAACACACAGGCCTGGCAATTCATAGAGAACATTCAAAACAATCGATGATTATGCATCTCAGCGACTCACATGTCAGAGGCAATATTTACTTCACAACTAAAGAATAAAGAAAAAATTGATCGACGCTGCTGACAGCAAAGGGCGTCCCATTCGAAAATATCAAACGCATGTCTTGCTAAAATCAATGAGCAAAATTTGACAAGGTTGTCCCATTCCAAAATATCAAATGCCTACGATTGTGGAATGGGCAGGGTTTGCCATCAGTTCGGACATTGACATGGCACCTCGTGCTAAATAAACCAGCTGTTCTTTTTGTGCAGTTCCACCAAAATCAACCAAATTCGCGCGTAGCTTGTATGATTTCGCCCTTATATGTTGCAACGCCTTGAACTTATCGGCACCTCCTTTCTTGTGGTGGAAATGAATGATTCGATGTATTCATGAACATTTTGTGCAGTTCCCATTGAAATCAAGCTGAGCACCCCTGTTTGCACAAATACAAAAAAGTGATTAGTATAAAGCAAACTGTACTATGAATTGACAGTTTCAACAGGCACATACATGGTCCATGTAGAGCACACTTTTAGAAAAATGGAACTCACCAGAAAGAATCCTAGAACAACATTGTACTCGCGCATCACAGCAAAAAATGGAGATTTGTCAGTCCTTCTGAGCTGAAGTTAGTTTGGTCTTGTGGGGAGTAATGTAACCATCCTTCAACTGCTCCTTCTGATGAGAAGATAGACAGGGCTTCTTCATCCTGGCATAATCGGAACTAGTCACTTCACGTACTCCATATTCTTCTTCAGAGGAAGATGATCCTGTTGTGCAAAGACAAGAGGACTACTAAATGCTAGCATCCCTGTTTGCTCGAAAAAAGGAAAGGAAATATTTAAAACAACACAGATGAAGCACTTCTCAAGGACAATACCACTTTTTCATGACAGTATCTAAACAGTAGCACAACACCAATAGAGATGACAAAGCTCAATCATATGGATGAAATCAGTGGGCGAGTACCAACCTTTGTCAGGAGGCTTATTGTGTAGAGCATACAGATGAAGCACTTCTCCGGAACCATCTGTTGCTATCTACGGTGGTGGCCATGCTTACTATATACTCCTCGATTAGTTTAATGTTTCCAACATCTTCTTGTGCAGTTCCACTAAAATATATGGTATCTTCAAAGAAGATCCCTGTTTGCACAAGTAGAGATAATTACGTATTACATTAAGAGTGGCATCAAATCAGTGGCAAAACAATTGCTCGTTCCAGCCATAGCAATAAATTAAGATGCAAAACTATATCATTACTTGTGTCATCACAGTTCCAGTGCTTCATTACAGCACCGGGAGTTGATTTTTGTTTTTCTTCCGCTTGTTCTTCCCCTTCATCACTTGGTTCAATAACAGACAAGCTTCGCCTTCAATGTAAGATTTGGCATGTCAATTAGGGAGCACAAGTATAGTACTAAACTTAATTTTCTGATGAAAGTGGCAAAATACAGGCCAACAGTTGTGAAATATCCTTATCTTACCTCAATGGGATATTACGGTGCACATACAGATTGGAAGTCTTGTCTCCATTTGTGCAGTTCACTAAAATCAAGCAACATTATCGTACAAGTAGCACAACATATGAAAGCACACTGCAGAATCATGTGAAAGAAGGCTAGTACTGACCTCTCATGATGCGGAATTCAAACAACTCACAAGAAGAAGATCTGAACCAAATTTGCCTAACGGATAGGAAGTAAGATCTCCTCTTGTGCAGTTCCACTAAGATCAAGCAATCAAGCAACATTGTCGGTGTGACATTTTGGTTGAACTGCACAAAACACTCTTAAAACAAAAGTGTTTTGTGCAGTGCAACAAAAGGTCACAATGGCAACGAGGTGAAGTAGATAACCCTGTTTACACAGAGGTGCAAAGGAAACAATTAGTGGTCAATAACGGTGGATGACACAGAAGCCAACAAAAAGAAGCATCTACCTTATCTAAATGGGAAAGAAAGCAAGACAGTAGCATTTCTCAAACGGTGGCATTGATTAATATTAACATAGAGATTATATTAACAATAAAATTCGTTAAACATGTAATTTGCTTTTAACTGTGGCATTGCATCAATTTTCCAGCGGCATTATTAGAGGGTGTTTGTTTACAGGGACATTTTGGTGTAGGGACTAAAAAAACTCCATGTCAGTCCCATCTAAACCAAACAGGAGGGACTTTTAGGGACTAAAAGTGGGCATTTGGGACTAAAGAAAGAAGACCCCGAGGGAGTCTTTTTGGGACTTTTTCCAACAGTTGCCCCTGCCACGCATCGCACCTTGTCTCTATTAGTTCATTACTAGGGGTAACATGGTCTTTTAGCATGTCATTTAATAACCTCTAGTCCATGTTTAGTCCCTGGAACCAAGCAGGTAGGGACTAGGGAGTTTTTAACCAAACAGGGCCTTAGATTAACAACAGCTAATGAGTTGCACGGGACAGTGGACGCACCAGCACCATGTGCATCTACCGATGTACTGTGGTCATGCACAGTCTGTTGCAACAAAGAACAAACAACCAAGGAGCATATTTGTGTTGGTCCCAGTTTTGTTATCTTTAGACACCTTTCCCTATGTGAGCGCAGCAAATCTAGTCCTGCTCAAACTCTACAGCCTTGTCCCTTCCTTTCCTTTTTGAACTAGTACTTTCGCCCCTTCCTTTCCTCTTTGAACCACGTCCTAGATTTATGCGATACAACTTTCCCCACTACTTTCCCCCATTCCTTTCCTCTTTGAACCACGTCCTAGATTCATGCTATACAACTTTCCCCCTTCATTTCCTCTTTGAACCACGTCCTAGATTCATGCTATATACAACTTTTCCCACTACTTTCCCCCACTCCTTTCCTCTTTGAACCACGTCCTAGATTCATGGTATACATGCAGCTAGAGCAATGCATGTGGAGTAAGTAAATTATACCTTAAGGTTCTTGGGGCGTGGTTCGGTGGGCGACGGGACGGCGGCGAAGAAGAAGGGGTCGGAGGCCCTCCCGCGCCGCCGCTGGGTGGAAAGTGAACAGCTGCGCCGGTAGTGGATTCCCTCCCTCGCCGACGGCGACAGCGTTAAGCCTCCTTCCCTTCCCGGCGGACGGATCCTGCCGGCTCTTTGAGCAGCAGTGAGGGGAGAGAGAGGCCAACGAAGTCTTGTTTAGATCTGGAGAGGGCGAGAGAGTGTGAAGAGAGCAACTACAAGCGCTGAGGCTCCAGCGTGTATATATATACTGGAGAGAGAGTGTGAAGCGTGCAAACCCTAGAAAACAAGTGCCGAGGCTGCAGCTTATACGTGATGAGGTGATTATACGGTCACTACGAGATCGTATAGCTCCGTATCCATCCATTTTGACCAGTCAAAGAATCCTCCTGGCACAAATTATGCTCAAGTGTAGTTATCGAACCCGAGACCTCAAGTTTGATGAGCGAACAGGCTAACCAGTTACACAACCCTCCCGTTATGTTCAACGAGAGGAAAATAACCTTTTATACATTCCTGCATTCGTGTGACAAGCATGCCGTGTTTTTTGTGTGTGTGGGAGTCATTGGGATTTCAATCATAATCGTGTCATGTGGCTTTGGTGGTAAGACTATCCACAGTGGTGCAGAAATAATGCAGCCTTAGTCACCTTACCTCTCTCCACGTAGTACGTTGGGTCCCACCAGTCAGAGGGTGAAACAAACAAATTAATAAGAAAAATTAAAAGCGCCAGCGGTGTATCTTACCTCACACATCTCGCTACTGCTCGGGAACACTGTCCAATTGATCCCTCTGTTCGCTCACGTACTATTTTAAGTGAATCCTTATTATAACATGCACACAAATTTTGGGCACTTGTATTCGACTTAAGTCAGTGTGCCACCGTATCTCGTATACTTACTACTCCCTCCGTCTAGGTGTAATAAGTCACGTTAGAAGGTGCAACGGGACCAAGGTGCGTGCGTGTGCGTGTGTGTGTTTAACAGCATGTGTGTGTTAGAGAGAGCGACAGATCGACCTACTCCTACAGAGAGATGGTGTGTAGTGTACGATTTTAGCCGCGAGAGTCGGTGCATCCTCTCGTTTCCGGGCGTGTCCGGTAGGGACATGCGGACAGCTGCCACGCCCGCTCCTGACCAGCCTGGCCCACCCAAAGCCCCTCCATCGCCCGCGCGCGCTTCCCGCCCGAAACGGTCAGCGCCGCTCCAAAGAATCGGTGCCGCATTCATGCCCGGGCAGAGCGGACGCGACCTCTCACTGGCGCAAGAGTGATGGTTGCTTCGTCCGTCCAACTTACTGCTGGGTCTATGTGATTTGACGGCTCATTGGTCTTTATTACTGAGGTGGTAGGACTGCTGGATGTCCCACGCTTTCGGCGAAAGGAGGTACTACTACTAGATTACAATTTTCTCCATTCTTACAGCGGAGGAGTGCAAGAGCAGTGAAAACACGCAGGCTCAGTGATTACATGGCCCACCTCACACTATCACCGTGCGACACCTAACTCTTTACATAGTACTCCCTCCGTTCCTAAATATTACTAGATGAGTCCCCGCGCGTTGCCGCGGAACAGCCGTATATCTCTCTGCGCAAAATTATCGATTTCATAGAACTAAAAAAACTCTATAACCGCATGACAAATGTGGTAGCCAAACTAAATAAACTCCCATCATCATTTAGATCATCCCACGTAAGGAAAAAAGATCAGCCAACTCCTACTGCATAATGGGATTATATTTTTCTTTTTGACATGTTAATGGGACTTAAAAGCTCACTTACATGCATGCTACCGGTGCATGCTTGCATGCAGACATGTTGATGTGATTTAAAACCCACTCACATGCATGCCACGGTATTTCTGCATGCTTGCATGTGGCTTAGTGCGGAGCCTCTCAACGTCTAGATCAGACGGCTATTATGGACTGATTTAGTTCATCTAACGGCTACATTAATTTTGATGATGTGGCTCAAGGAGAGGATAGAGAATTCCTAGTAGTGGGGGCTAGCTATTACTAGTAGATAAGTCTTTGTAGAGATTCCACTAGGTGAACTACATACGGAACAAAATGAATGAATCTACACTTAAAATGCATCTATATACATCCGCATGTGGTTCATGGTGAAATCTCTACAAAGACTTATATTTAGGAACGGAGGAAGTACTAGTATAGTACGTACTGTAATTTATCAGCGAGATAAATTTGTACAATGCTATGAAGCTTCCAGCTTCTGTTACATGTATCTTGCGTCCAAGGTTGCCCGTTGCAACATTTCATCAAATACAAAGGAGACTAACATGCATGCTATTGCATCTCAATGATTGACAGATCATAGCAAATATGTACTCCCTCCGTTCCAAAATAAGTGTCTCAACTTTGTGCAAACTTTAGTACAAAGTTGTACTACTACTAAAGTTGACACTTATTTTGGAACAGAGGCAGCTAAAGAAAAAAACGATCCATGCAGTCCCTAGCCCTTGAACCGTGAACCCTGACCAGGCTTCAATTTGCTGGCAACGTTCGAGCTTCCTAATAAATGAAGTTTGCAACCTTTTGACCATCGGATCATTTTGTGCAGTTTCACCAAAATCGAGATGAGCATCCCTGTGGCAAAGAAATTGAAGAAGCGTGATTAGAATAAGATTACTGGGACTAGTTGATGAGACATAAACTCATCACAAATACAGTACGTAGAAGCCAGTAGAGGTATGTGCGGGGCAAAGAAGTAGAGAAATATCCACAGGGAGTGATGTGGGCAGCTGGAGCAGTGGTGCAAGCCGGCTGTAAAGGGAGTTGTACCTGAGGGACGTAGCTCAACCTTGAGGAGGGCGGCGGGAGGCGGCAACTGCCCACGTCGCGGCAGTGAGCAAGGGACGAAGGCAACCTCACCGGCTTTGTGAGAGAGAACGGCGGGGACCCCTGATCGGGACGTGCCGACAGTGGGTTTTCGCCGTCGGCGACGGCCACCGCATCTACACTAAGCATCCACCCCTTCCCCAAGCGGACGTGATCCGCCGGGATGTTAGAGATGTGGCCACAGTCGTTTTGTGCGAGAGAGTGTGAAGAGAGCAACCCCAGCAAGCAACCGTGTAGGCTGGCCCGTCCTGACTATGTATATAGTGGAGCGGTTTCCTTTTCTCTCCATATGAACCTATCATATTGCGTACGTGCCACTGAAGAAAAAAAACTTTATTTATAAATGACGCGGCACCTACTACTCGTTCTCCTATAACCTTGCGCTTGGCATCTCCAAAATATTAACCTTGCGATTGGCTCTTCGCCTCTTCGGGAAGTCGAGCAATAATGGTAGTGCAGTATATATCGTTCTGGCTATATGAGACCGAATGAATTGCTGCACGTCCACCACGTGGGCAAGGGTCGAGGGGCGAGGGAGAGTTCTACATACAGAGCAAAATGAGAGAGTCTACACTCTAAAATACGTCTATATACATCAGTGTTTGGAGTATGTACTAGTAGTTCATATTGAAATCTACTAAAGGACATATATATTCCAAACAATATGATATAATCTCTATAACCAAGGTAGTAGGGACGAGGAGTAAACGGAGGGAGTAGTAAATTTTTCTCCTCGTCCTGCGAGCCACCGCGCGCATGGGCGAGGGAGCGGGCGTAAGGCGGAGCAAGCTTCACCTCATCCTGCGAGCCACCGCGCCCGTGGGCGGGGATGGCATACTAAGCAAGCTTCTCCTTGTTCTGCGAGTTGACGGGACACATCAAAAGTACTCCAGTGTATAGAGCCTTGCCTCTAAGGTAGGCCCCACATGGTTTGCCTCTTTTTTTAACATAACACGTCAAGTCGCAATTTGTTTGTTCACCCGTGGTAGACGATCCTCCCTCCACCAAGTGGACAACCAGTACACGTGCCAAATTACCACGTGGGCTGCCTTTTTCGTACAGAAATGAGCTCCACCGTGTACCCGCGCGGGTGTGGTTGGGAAAGAGACGGGAGTACGTGCGCCGTGCATGCACCTCTTCTCTTCGTGCACGTCCCCCACCTACGTGGGTGTGTGTGAGAGATACAAACCGCGTTCGTGAGTGTTTTTTGTGGGGTGGGGTGGGGTGGGGGTTGATTTCGTGAATTATTTGTGGGAATATGTGTCGATGACATCTCAAACAAAATTTTGCATGCAATGTGTGTGAAATGGAGGCCTATCCATATCATACATAGAGGGTCGGGCAATCCACGAGAAGAGAGGGAGGGGTCATAGCTATCGATAGAGTCGAAGAGAGGATCAAGTGGGTGGGTGCGAGATCGATGAAGAGAGCCATCGAAATTGTGTGTGTGTGTGCAAGTCAAAGATATAGGGCGACTGGCCTACCGGAACGTTAGAGGGCACATGTCAAGTTTGTGTGTGGCAGGGAGACATGACTAGAGCGCTCGATGTATCGGTGTGTGTGGGGGGAGGGGTGGGGGAGGGGTAGGCAGAGGCCTAACTATAGAGGTAGAACGACTCGTATATGTGTTGAGAAGGAGAGACCCAGCTATGTCTTGAGGGAGATCGGTCGACATCCATACATAACTGAAGGACGGGAAATATGATGGGACAGAGAGAGAGAGAGAGAGAGAGAGAGAGGAGAGGGAGGGAGAGGGGTAGAGTGCTGGATGGGTGATGGAGTTGCTTCTCGGAGATGGTGGGAGAGGCCTACTAGACAAACTGAGGGTGGAACTGCAATGTTATCAATAAGAGTGGGGATGTGTTTCTGTGTGTGCCTGTGCGTGATAGATCTGTCGGGACGCATCCATGGATGATGAAGGGGAACCATGTGTTTGGTAAGCAAACCTAACTAGATCGGTAGATCAATTGTTGTTTGTCGGAGGAAGGGAGAGACACAACTAATGAGGTAGATCGATCGACGTGTGGGTAAAAACGAGTTATAAGGACCTAGCTAGCTATATGTATAGCGAGAGATCGGTCGGTGTACGTCCATTTGTTAGAGGCAAATAAGGCCCAGCGAGACGGATAGACAGAGAGAATGGAGCTAGGAGGTGGTGCGAGAGGCCCAACTACTAGCTAGATAGGGGGAGGAGTGTGCGGTTGTGAGATCGATGAAAAGAGGGGCGAGAGTTTACACGTGTGTCTGACCGTATGAGAGACACGAGGCAAGGACACATAAAGGAGGAGATTGAAGGTGTGTGTGTATGTTGTAGGCAGGCATCGCTGGAGAGGTTTATCGATCGGTGTGTGTCGGAAAGGAGTTGTGGAGACTCTGGGAGAACGACCTAAAGAAAAAAATGAATGTGCCCGGTGGATAGAATGCCGAGGGAGGGGGAGGGCGAGGAGGGCGTGTGCATGCACGAGAGAAAGTTAGTGGTAGCTACAAAGGTTAGAGGATTGTGTGGGTGTAAGAGACTAACAAAGATCATAATTTGATATGAAAGCGGATTCATATATTTGAATAGGAGATCATAGTGTTTTAAACATTGCATGCATGAATATAGCGGTGATACACGTGTTGTGCACATGTTATACCATAATGTGATAATGCATGGCGTTTGCAACTCACAGCTAAATGCCGAACAATCTAAACCATACTATACATCAAACAATCTCACATTTTATTTGAATTTGTGATAATGTGTGGCGTTTGCAGCTTACAACTAAATATCGAACAATCTAAACAATACTATATATCGAACATTCTCACATTTTATTTGAATTTGTGGTAATGTGTGGTGTTTGCAACTCACATCTAAATACTTGTAGGCGTAGGGGGCGGGGCACCATACATAATGTGATAAACACATTATACATATGAGACATGGTTTAGATTATGAAGATCTAGCTAGAGCTAGAAATGTAATGTGATTTGAAATCAAAATAAAGTGGATTCAAAAAATCTAGTTCGAGTTCATATAGTACACATAGTTCATATGTAACTCGAGACTAATCATGTGGTGTGCTGTGAAGATAATACACAAACGATGGTTTAACTTGACAATAATGATGATTGTAGATCTTATTAAAACAGAGAAACGAATTCAAATGCTTTGACTTCACAACAATCATTACTGTAGATCTTATTCAAATAGAGAAACGAATTCAAATTTAGTTCATATTGAAGCGGTAGTATATACGTTTGGAATGCACTAAAACGTTCATTTGAGTAGTAGGTTGCATGCATTATACACGTAGCGAAATATTTTAATTGAACATAACATGAATTCAAAGTTTTGAATGACATTTGTAGTGCGCATTGATTTGGTACAGTACACGTTAGGCTTGTCCGGAAATTTCAACCCGCGCCTTGTTAGCCCGAAATATTTAAGATATATCTTTGTCTCGTTGTGCTCCGACAACTCCCTCCATCTCAACCCGCGCCTTGCTATTCCGAAATTACAACGCGCGCGAAAACTCCCACCTCCTGTGAAATCCCGACACGCGAAATGCCCGTGGTACCCCTGAACCGAAAGAACCGCCTCAAATCGGTGGGGGTACTTTCGTAACTTACCCCACATTTCGGACAAGCGCGTCCCTAAGCCATGGTTCCCCACTGCCATCCCATCCGCCCACCCATTCGTACACCGAGGCCGCGAAAACCCGCGACGAAACCCCACACCCTGCTCCGTCCGCCACCCAGCCGGAGCCTCTTCCCCGACGACGTCGTCCACAGCAACACCTCGACGTCCCTCATCCACCGTACCGGATGAGGATCCGTCGTCGATCTCATCGTCCCGCCGGTTCAGCCACCCCGTCCTCCACCTCCAAGGAGCTGCCCCGACGTTCCCCTCGTCTTTCGCGCCACCTCCATTCCCACACCGCCGTCTTCACCTGCACCACCGGAAGAGCATCATCATCACCGTTTCCTCGGATGAAGCTGCGGCCTAATCGGCGCCACCAAAGAGGTTGTACACTAATCGCCGCATTTTCTTCTTGATTCGATCTCACGGTGCTGCCGGCGCTCGGTCCCGAGCCGACACGGCGCGGCTCCATCCACGGCGGCGTCGCCGGCCACTTCCTCCACGGCGTCGCTCCCTCGGCGGCGACGTCCACATCAGTAGGAGCTGCTGCTGCTTTAGCTCTCGCTCGCGCTGCTGCTCTGCTCTTGCTCTCGGTCCCCTGCCTGGTCTGCTCTTGCTATTGCTCTTGCTCGCGCTGCTGCTCTCGCTCTTGCTCTTGCTTGCGATGCTGCTCCGATTTAGCTACACTTCAGTCGACTGAATCGACTTTTGGGTCAGTCGATTTTCAGGGGGTGGGGGGCTCGCCGGGGTGAAGGAAGAACCAGCCGCAGCGGGGAGGGGGGCTCGCCGGAGAGGTACCCCACTATCTATCTTAGGGTTCAGGGTGGGGCGGTGGTCGCCGCGGTGGCGGGCGTTGGCGGGCGGTGGCGTGGGGATCGCCGGAGAAAAAGCTCGGCACGGGGGGGGCCTAGAGGATGGCCGGGCGGCGGCGGACCGGCGGTGGGGAGTGTTTTCGGGGCGGGCGGGCGGCGCACCGCCGGCCGCGGGCGGCGGGGGCTGCTGTTTGGCCGGTGGTGGCTGGCGGCTCAGGGGGTGGAGGTTGAAGATGAACCGCAGGCCCTTGATTTCGTATCCAACGGCTGCAAAATCGACTGACCAGAGATGAAAAAGTCAGTCGACCGACGTGTAGCCTCACCTTGCTAGTGCGTTCAGTTTCGACAGCAAAATTCAGTTTCGACAGCAAAATTCAGTTTCGACAGTTAAGTTCAGTTTCGACAGTTAATTCAGTTTCGACAGTTAAGTTCAGAGATGAGCGGCTGATGTATTTTACATCTAGCACTTTGTGGTTATGTATTTTACGTCATGTATTGGAGATGCTATTAGAATTCCACTCAGGTTAACGTTGTTCGTTGTCTCTCTTGTCCTGCTTCAGCCTCGGCGTCGTACAACTCACCGGAGCTGCTCCAACGACGAAACCCTCCATCACAGCGGAGCAGTACCTCGGGCTCCATCTCCAGACGCCTAAGATCTTCTTCCCCTCCTCCGACAGCAAAGTCAGCCGGAGCATCCTCACCGGCCAACCCAATCACGCTGAGATCGACATGGCTTCGCCAAAGAGGTTGTACACTTGTTGCATCTCTTTTTTACTCTACATGTTATATATATTGTCCACTGAGCACACGGATTTGTTCCTTTAGTGTCTCCTTGAAAGAAAAAACGTAGGAATTTTAATTTTCACTTGTCCTCCTTTTCAAATTCCTATTCATGAAGCACAAGACTAAGAGATAGTAGCATAATAGCATTATAACCGTACATTTTCTTGTGGTTTGACTTAATCTCACCATGCTTCTTTGCATCCTGTGATCTTCCAATTGTTGTGAATCAAACACCCAGATTGGCAGAAATCCTGTGTTTTTAAATTCTCTGTTTTGCACGTGCATTCCTATCCTATTCCTGTCTATTTCCTATCCCTGCATTGTTGGAATCCTCCAATTCAAACGAGCCCTTACAGAATTACTTCTCTTACAGATAGTTGTCAAAGAAAACCTTGCGTGGTTTGTCCCGCTCCTGCTGCGCCGTCGTCCACCCCAGCTCAGCTGCTCCAACGACAGAAGGGTCCAGCACAGCAGGGATCCGGCCTCCAGACTGTCTTTCGCCGCCTCAGATCTTCTTCCCCGCCGCCGGCAGCCATGAAAACTGCATTACCATCATCAACCGAGCAGATGACCTCGAGGACTACACGGGTCCGCAAGAGAGGTCGCACTCTTTCGTGTCTGCTTACGTTATGCATCGCTTAATATTACATGCTACTTTATCGTCCTGTTCACCGATTAGACTCTGAGTCAGCTCCAAACTAATGGTCAAACTTGAGTTTTTAAATGGTTGTGGGGTACATATCGGGGCCGCTATCAATAGTATCTATCTACTATCTGGTTAATCTCCGGTGTCTACTATGAGTTTCATGTTGGGTGGGAAACAAACAGTAAAGAAGCCATTATCTGTATTTTTTAACTGAAGCCATTATCTGCCTGCTATTATTGGTTTTGGGTCTATCCACAGGTTGCTACCATCACTCTGGATTTCTGCATGCACTCCTTACATAATCTCACTATGTTTTATTCCTATGCATGACAGTTATTGTAAACAATGGAACTGAACATGTAGAGCAAAAGAGACGAGCCTTGCGTGGCAATAAAATTTCATGCAGACGTCGCTCCATGGTAGGCGCAAAGGCAGCCCCCCTCCACGCATTTCGGATTGTAATCGAGAGGAAGATATCTGTTCTGAGGGGGATTCAGAAGGAGAAGACAACTCCTATTTACCCCCTGAGGTCTTCGCTCTAACTTGGCATGCTGATGTTGGTTATATCATGCATATGGTGTCTTGCATTGCTTACTTTATACATCAAATATGTCATCTGCTTAGTTTAGACATCCTTTGTGCGAATGCCATCTGTTTAGTTTATTCATCGTTTATGTGAATTATGCAACGCCATCTTGTTTAGCCAGGCATCATATATGTGAATTTTGCAATGCCATCCTGCTTAGCCAGTCATCTTATATGTAAATTATATCAGGCCATCCTTTTTTTCGTTACATATTACATTTGTCAACAATGTTAGTACATTCAACTGCTCTTCGTGTGCATCAGCCATTTGACACGGTGATGGCAAATTCTGGAGTGAAAACAAGGTCTTCAGAGCAGACTATGCTATCTGACGAAGCGCATATCTCGCTGGTTACGGATAGCTCCTCAGAGGAGGATTCAGAGACAGATGACCAGTCCTATTCCCCCCCCCCCGAGGTGTATGCTCTAACTTGGCAGGGTTATGTTGCTCATATCGTGCGTATGGTGTCTCGCATTGCTATGTCATTTGATTAGTTTAGACATGCTTTGTGTGAATGCCACCTGTTCAGTGTCTAATTACCATATATGTGAATTATGCATTGCCATCTTGTTGCAAGACATTATATATGTGAATTATACAATGCTATCTTGTTGCAAAGGCATTATATATGTGAATTATGCAATGCCATGCTGTTTAGCCAATCATCATGTATGTGAATTATATCATGCTATCATTTTTTTGTATTACGTGTTCCATTTGTCGACAACGTTTGTATATTCAACTACTCTTCCTGTGCATCAGCCATTTGAAGCGGTGATGGAAGTATCTGGAGTGAAAACAAGGTATTCAGAGCAGACAATGCTACCTGCTGAAGCAGACATCTTGCTGGTTACAGAGAGCTCCTCAGAGGAGGATTCAGAGACTGATGACCAGTCCTATTTCCCCCCTGAGGTCTATGCTCAAACTTGGCAGGGTTATATTACCCATGTCATGCATGTTGTCTTGCATTGCTTAGTTTTTACATCATATATGGATTGCCATCTGCTTACTTGCTTACTATATAAATCATATATTTGAATTATATCATGCCATCATGTTTACATAGTACATACACATCATCTATCTGAATTATGGCATGGCAACCCATTTAATAAAGACATCATATAGTTATATCATCTCATCCTGTTTAGTGTTTACAGTCATCATATTTTGAATTATGGCATTCTATCCGTGAATGTATGTGAATTATGGCATGCCAACCTATTTAATAAACACATTATATAGTTATGTCATGTCATCCTGTTTACATAGTCTCATATTTTGAACTATGTCTTTCCATCTTTTTTAGTTAGCCATCATAATGTGAAATTGTGTCATGCTATCCTGTTTAGTTAGCCATCATATATGTGAAATTGTGTCATGCTATCCTGTTTGGTTAGACAACATAAATATGAATTATTTCATGCCCTCTTTTATTCCCCACTATCCATTGCACCTGTCTATCATACAATGTCTATACTTTCAATTACTTTTCTTGTTTATCAGCCATTTGAATTGGAGAGCGTGATGGCAGTATCTAAGGGAGTAACAACACGGTCTTCAGAAAAGATAGTGCTACCAGTTGATGCAGATAGAACCACGGTTGTACTTGCCCAAGGACCAGATCCACCACACATAACCCAGACTCTCGCAGATTGTACCCCTACCCAGTTGGACAGAGAACCAGCTACACCCCTTCTAACCCCAACCCCGGCAGATAGTAACCCAGTTCCAGTTGACACAGCACCGTCTCCACCACAGAGCACCCAAACACGAGCAGTTAGTAAGGGAACTGCAGTGCCCAAAGCACGAGGACCACCACTCTGAATCCCAACTCAACGCTTAAAGGAGAAGAAGATTTGTTCTCAGGTCAGGTTCTGTAGCTATGGTTCATACTCCTTTGCTCTTGCATTACTGTATTTACTCATACCAACTATTTTCAAATTTGAAGGATGGAATTGAAACTCCAATGGCGCAACAGGTATGTTTTAAACCTGTTTCTTTAACTGGTTTGCTGTTGTAACCTGCTCTATGTTGATTTCAGTTTCAATTGAATAAACAGTTATGTTCTCATGTCATGCACATTACAAGTGTTGTTATTGCTCTATAGTTACCCACACTTATATTCTGTCTATTCTGCTTTGTCTTGAACAAATATTATTTGAACTGTGTCTCTATCTTGATTTGGCAACAAAAACTAGAATGATATAGACCATAAAGTGACCATGGTACATAGATATATGTTTGTTTCATGTTGTTATCCTGTCCACTTTACTACTGAACTCATTTACCAAAATGAGTTTCATATACAACATGGTAAACATGTGATGTGTCTGCTTGTTTCTCTTTTAGAATGCGGACAAAATATTGGAGAACAGTACCGCGTTATCCAATGGTAAAGGAAGTAATGCAGATAAGGTTCAAGATAGTGAGACATCCCTGTTGGTCTCCAAGAAAGCTGATAAAAACTATCTTGACGACAGTGAGGGAACCCAAAAGTCCTGTCTTGATGTAGTGTTCGAGTTACTGGCCACTACTGCTGGCACAAGCTCTTCGAACTCGCTGCCTGAATCAGTTCGTCTTCTTGAGTCTCAACTTCAAGTTGAAAGACATCGATCAGATGTGCTGCGACAGGAAGCTGAAGGACTGAGGAAGTCCCTGCAGAATTCAGATGCATATTTCTGGTGCAACAGCAAGCGCTGGAGGATTTAAGCGCCAAACAAGAGAAAGTTAATAAGCTTGCTAAGCATCTTGCCAGCATTATGGGTACCCAGGATATTGTTTCTTGAGATCTTCTGAAGTGGTTTCAGTTCTGGATTTGTTTTGCTGCGGCGTTTATTTGCGCTGGTCGCCAACTTTGACAACCAGTGTATATGATATGCTGCTTTGTTCCCTATATTTGCACTGGTGGCGAACTTTGATGCCCAGTGGATGTAATATGTGTAATAGCCGTGATAGCCTAGCGTTAGTTGCTTGCTTATTTATTTCCTTGTTGTCTTGTTTATTTGTTTGCTTGTAGTCATTGCAGTTCTTTTTCCGCGGTTTGCTAGTGGCTGCAATAACCTATTTTTTAAAACTAGGCCACAATAACCATGGGCTAATATTTACTGTAGTGACACTGGGCCTCCTACGGGCCGTAGAAACAGTGGGCCTTCTACGGGCCGTACAAATAATGGGCCTTCTACGGGCCGTAGAAACAATGGGCCTTCTGCGGGCCGTATCATCAATGGGCCTTATACGGGCCGTATGATCGATTGGCCAAACATGGGCCAAACAGACCGCATTATGGCCGTAAACGGGCTAGAGTTGGAATCGTCTGTTCATGGGCCGACCATAATGGGCCATCGTTAATAGGCCGTATTTGATGACGCTATGAAAACGGCCCAACGTATTAACGGACCACAAATGGGCCGACTGTAACCACGGGCTGAATTTGGCCCACAAGCAGAAAATGACAGTAACGGGCCGTAAGTAAACGAATGCTGGAAATGAGCCCAAGAATAAATGGGCTCTGAGAAGGCCGAAAGATAACATGGGCTGGAAACGGCCCAACGGAATAACGGGCCGTTAATGGGTATAAAGTGATACACTGTTCATTACGGGCCAGTTTCACCACGGGCCGTTAATGGGTGTAAAGTGATACACTGTTCATTACGGGCCAGTTTCACCACGGGCCGTTAATAGGCCAAGAGTTACATAGGCCTCATATGGGCCGAAAGACGTCATGGGCCATACATGGGCCAGAAGTGAAAACGGGCTGGAATCATATTGGATGGCCCAGATGACGCTACTGGGCCTAATTCGGATAGGGCGTACGGGCCTTGGGTTAGCGGGCTGTAAATGGGCTATATGCGAACAGGCCGTTAACAGGCTTTCCATGGGCCGGCCCGCCACCTTTTGACCAAGTCAAACGGGTCGGCCTTTTCACAGGAATGGGCCTCTGTTGGGCCGTGCCACGTGTCGACGTATCATAGGCGCCTTCCGTCCAATGAGTGGATGACATCTGTCCCAACGATGAGCCGACACGTGTTTCCTCCAGCCAATGATGATTTTACACGTGGAAAATCCTGATTGGTCGGGGCTGTTAACGGGTTATCGGATCCAAAACCCGACCCGATAGCTTAACGGCGTTCCGTTATGGTGGATGCCACGTGTCGGTCACCCTTGATGAAAGCACTTCTGTGACGCGCGATTTATCGTCATAGAAGTGGACACTTCCGTGATGATAATTTTGGTAATGTATGGAACACTTCTACGACAGCACAGGTATGACTATCTTGATTATGTCATAAAATCGTCATGGATGTACATGCATGACAAAAAACGCGACCTACTGTGACAGACACGTATCATCACGGAAGTGTATTTTTTAGTAGTGCCTGGACCGCCTCTTTGCTATATAAATACCCCAATATTCCATAAACCCTACGGGAGTGGACGAAATATTCATCCAGCCGTCGTAGAGTCCAGAACCATGAGATTCAATCTAGACACCATCAGGGAGGGGTTCACTGATGTGTCTCCGGCGTATCTATAATTTTTGATTTGTTCCATGCCAATATTCTTCAACTTTCATATACTTTTGGCAACTTTTTATACTATTTTTGGGACTAACATATTGATCCAGTCCCCAGTGCCAGTTCCTGTCTGTTGCATGTTTTTTTTTGTTTCGCAGAAAACCAATATCAAACGGAATCCAAACGGGATAAAAACGGACGGAGAATGATTTTGGAATATTTGGGATTTTCCGGAGGAAGAATCAACGCGAAACGGTGTCCGGGGTGGCCATGAGACAGGGGGCGCGCCCTCCCCCTTGGGCGCGCCCTGGACTCTCGTGGGCCACCCGTAAGGCGGTTGACGCTCTTATTTTGCTGCAAGAAAGCTAATTTTACGAGAAAAATCTGGGCGAAAGATTCACCCCAATCGGAGTTACGGATCTCCAGATATAAAAGAAATGGTGAAGGGGAAGGATGTGAGAACGCAGAAACAGAGAGATAGATCCAATCTCGGAGGGGCCCTCACCCCTCCCAAGCCATGGGAGCCAAGAACCAGAGGGGAAACCCTTCTCCCATCTAGGGAGGAGGTCAAGGAAGAAGAAGAAGAAGAAGGGGGCTTCTCTCCCCCTTGCTTCCGGTGGCGCCGGAGCGTTGCCGGGGGCCATCATCATCACCGCGATCTTCACCAACACCGCCGTCATCTTCACCAACATCTCCATCACCTTCCCCCATCTATATCCAGCGGTCCACTCCCCCGCATCCCGTTGTACCCTCTACTTGAACATGGTGCTTTATGCTTCATATTATTTTCCAATGATGTGTTGCCATCTTATGATGTCTGAGTAGATTTTCGTTGTCCTATCGGTGATTGATGAATTGCTATGATTGGTTTGAGTTGCATGTTTTATTATTGGTGCTGTCCTATTGTGCCCTTCGTGTCGCGCAAGCGTGAAGGATTCCCACTGTAGGGTGTTGCAATGCGTTTATGATTCTCTTATACTGGGTTGCGTGAGTGACTGAAACACAAACCCGAGTAAGGGGATTGTTGCGTATGGGATAAACGGGACTTGATACTTTAGTGCTATGGTTGGGTTTTACCTTAATGAATCTTTAGTAGTTGCGAATGCTTTCTAGAGTTCCAACCTTAAGTGCATATGATCCAAGAAGAGAAAGTATGTTAGCTTATGTCTCTCCCTCAAATAGAATTGCAATAGTGATTACCGGTCTAGTAACATAGTCAATTGCTTAGGGACAATTCCACAACTCCTACCACCACTTTTCCACACTCGCTATATTTAATTTCTTGCTCTTTATCTAAACAGCCCATACTTTTTATTTACTTGCTCTTTATTATCTTGCAAACCTATCCTTTCACACCTACAAAGTACTTCTAGTTTTATACTTGTTCTAGGTAAAGCGAACGTCAAGCGTGCGTAGAGTCGTATAAGTGGCCGATAGGACTTGAGAGAGTATTTATTCTACCTTTAGATCCTTGTTGGGTTCGACACTCTTACTTATAGAAAATTGTTGCGACCCCCTACACTTGTGGGTTATCAAGACCTTTTTCTGGCGCCGTTGCCGGGGAGTCATAGCGTGGGGTGAATATTCTCGTGTGTGCTTGTTTGCTTTATCACTAAGTAATTTTTATTTGCTGTTCTTAGTTGTTCTCTATCTTTAGTTATGGATATGGAACGCAAAATACCAAAAAAAATAGATGTACTTGCTACTCATGTAGATGGGGTAACTCCTAAAACCCACGACTCTCATTATGTGAGAGATATTATGTACTACTTTGATAATCATGAGAAAACCCCATTCAACTTTATAATGGGAGACACGTTGGATCAACGTGAATACTTTAGGGATTATCGCTCGACACAAAAAGGGAAACTATTATGGGATCAATTTCTTATGTTGCGTTGGTATGCCTGGAATCTCTGCTTGAGATATGATATTACTTGTTGCTCTAGGATGGAGGCTCCACACCTTCCCTTTTCATGCAAATTTAATGATAATGAAACCTTAGCTTCTTATGCTAATGGTATATATGATTACTATGATGTGGAACAAATGGAATAATTTGTTTCTTTTAAGGCTGCTTATGAAATTGAAGCTTTGTTTGAAAAGTATGAAGCTTTTGATGATGATGGTTATAGGCCTGAAAATCTTGGTATACTTAGATATTGCTATGAAAATTATGAATACAATTATTATATTAATGCTTTTATGAAGAAAGTCTCTGCTATCCAAGAAGAGACTAATATTTTGCAGGAAGCTATGGATGAAGAAATTGATGAATCTGTGAGCTCATTGGATGAAAAAGATGATGAGAAGAGCGAAGAACAAAAGGAGGAAGAGCGGATTAGCTACCTGTTCCCACCTTCTAATGAGAGTAACTCTTCAACTCATACATTGTTTATTTCCCCTTCGTGCTTACCGAAGGATGATTTCTATGATGATTGCTATGATCCCTTGAATTTGTTTGAAATATCCCTTTTTGATGATGCTTGCTATGCTTGTGGCCAAGATGCCAATATGAATTATGCTTATGGAGATGAACTTGCTATAGTTCCTTATGCTAAACATGAAATTGTTCCTATTGCACCCACGCATGATAGTCCTATTATCTTTTTGAATTCTCCCGACTACAATATATCGGAGAAATTTGTGCTTAGTAAGGATTATATTGATGGGTTGCCTTTTGCCATTGCATATGATGATTTTGATGAATGTAATATGCATGTGCTTGCTGCTCCTACTTGCAATTATTATGAAAGAGGAACTATATCTCTGCCTCTTTATGTTTCCAATATGATAAAATTGCAAGAAACTGCTTATACTATGCGTTGGCCTTTACTATGTGTGCATGAATTGTTCTTTTATGACATGACGATGCATAGGAAGAGAGTTAGACTTCGTTGTTGCTTTATATATGTTACTTTGTGCTCACTACTAAATTACAAATAATTGTTAATTAAAATTGGCTTTGATATACCTTCGGATCCGGGTGGATTCATTACTTGAGCACTAAATGCCTAGCTTAATGGCTTTAAAGAAAGCGCTGCCAGGGAGACAACCCGGAAGTTTTAGAGAGTCATTTATTTCTGTTCAGTGCTTTTATATAGTTTAAAAACAAAAATATAAAGAGGGGAACCTAAAAACTTTTCAAAAAGGAAAGTGAAAGTGACAAAGACAAGCATTGTTGAAGTGGAAGAGCTCCTTGAACTTTGTTCATGCTCACGGAAACTTTGTGAATCTTGATTACAGAAACTTTTCATCAAAAATAATTATCCCCTTGTACAATTCCATTGTTTTATAAAAATAATGTGCTAAGGTTTGCCTTTAGGATGTTTACAATGCTTGTTGGTTTGTACGGTGCAGGACAGAAACTTTGGCTGTAGTGCGCGATTTTACATTTTTAACTGGAACGTCAATTGGTTCTGATACTTTTTGCACTGTCTTGATATACAACTTGTTTATTTTTCCTAATTTTGGTAGAATTTTTGGGGTACCATAAGTATGGTGGATGTTCAGATTGCTACTGACTGTTCTGTTTTTGATGCATAGTTTGCTTGTTTTGATGCTATCAATTTATACTAGTGGATTAAGCTATGGAAAAGCTATATTGCATAGACACAATGCAAAAACAAAATATGAATTGGTTTGCAACAGTACTTAGAGTGGTCATTTGCTTTATTATACTAACGGATCTTACCGAGTTTTCTTTTGAAGTTTTGTGTGGATGTAGTGTCTAATCGAGGATGTCTCGATATGAGGAAAAGGAAGAGAGGCAAGAGCTTAAGCTTGGGGATGCCCGAGGCACCCCAAGTAAATATTCAAGGAGACTCAAGCACCTAAGCTTGGGGATGCCCCGGAAGGCATCTCCTCTTTATTCAACAAGTATCGGTATGTTTTCGAATTCGTTTCGTTCATGCATTATGTGCAAGTCTTGGAGCATCTTTTGCATTTAGTTTTCACTTTTCTTTTATGCACCATGCTGGTATGAGATAGTCCTTGGTTGATTTATAGAATGCTCACTGCACTTCACTTAAATCTTTTGAGTATGGCTTTTTAGAATGCTTCATGTGCTTCACTTATATCATTTGAAGTTTGGATTGCCTGTTTCTCTTCACATAGAAAACCGCCATTTGTAGAATGCTCTTTTGCTTCACTTATATTTGTTAGAGCATGGGCATATCTTTTGTAGAAAGAATTAAACTCTCTTGCTTCACTTATATCTTTTTAGAGAGATGACAGGAATTGGTCATTCACATGGTTAGTCATAAAAGAGTCATGCTAGTGGGTGGTTCTGGATTGTAGAGACACTTGTGTTGAGGTTTGCAAGTCACGTAGCATGCACGTATGGTAACTGTTGTGTGACAAATTTGAAGCATGGGGTGTTTCTTTGATTGTCTTCCTTATGAGTGGTGGTCGGGGACGAGCGATGGTATTTTCCTACCAATCTATCCCCCTAGGGGCATGCGTAGTACTACTTTGCTTCGAGGGCTAATAAACTTTTGCAGTAAGTACATGAGTTCTTTATGACTAATGTGAGTCCATGGATTATACGCACTTTTACCTTTCCATCATTGCTAGCCTCTTCGGTACCGTGCATTGCCCTTTCTCACCTCGAAAGTCGGTGCAAACTTCGCCGGTGCATCCAAACCCCGTGATACGATACGCTCTATCACACATAAGCCTCATTATATCTTCCTCAAAATAGCCACCATACCTACCTATCATGGCATTTCCATAGCCATTCCGAGATATATTGCCATGCAACTTCCATCATCATCATATACATGACTTGAGCATTCATTGTCATATTGCTTTGCATGATCGTAAGATAGCTAGCATGATGTTTACATGGCTTGTCCGGTTTTTGATGTCATTGCTACGCTAGATCATTGCATATCCCGGTACACCACCGGAAGCATTCATATAGAGTCATATCTTTGTTCTAGTATCGAGTTGTAATATTGGGTTGTAAGTAAATAAAAGTGTGATGATCATCATTATAGAGCATTGCCCCATAAAAAAAGAAAAAAAGGAAAAAAAGGAAAGGCCAAAGAAGCCAAAATAAAAAAAAGGGGGCCAAAGAAGCCCACCAAAAAGAAAAGAAAAGAAAAAAGAAAAAAGAAAAGGGGCAATGTTACTATCCTTTTTCCACACTTGTGCTTCAAAGTAGCACCATGTTCTTCATATAGAGAGTCTCCTATGTTGTCACTTTCATATACTAGTGGGAATTTTCATTATAGAACTTGGCTTGTATATTCCAACGATGGGCTTCCTCAAATGCCCTAGGTCTTCATGAGCAAGCAAGTTGGATGCACACCCACTCAGTTTCTTTTGTTGAGCTTTCATACACTTATAGCTCTTAGTGCATCCATTGCATGGCAATCCCTACTCCTCGCATTGACATCAATTGATGGGCATCTCCGTAGCCCGTTGATTAGCCGCATCGATGTGTGACTTTCTCCTTTTTTGTCTTCTCCACATAACCTCCATCATTATATTCTATTCCACCTATAGTCCTATATCCATGGCTTGCGCTCATGTATTGCGTGAGGGTTGAAAAAGCTGAAGCGCGTTAAAAAGTATGAACCAATTGCTCGGCTTGTTATCGGGGTTGTGCATGATGGGGGAATTTTGTGTGATGAAAATGAAGCATGGCCAAACTATATGATTTTGTAGGGATAAGCTTGCTTTGACCTTGTTGTTTTGAAAGACATGATTGCTTTATTGTTACGCTCGAACTATTATTATTTTTATGTCAAATGATAGACTATTGCTTTGAATCACTCGTGTCTTAATATTCATGCCATGATTAGATATATGATCAACATTATGCTAGGTAGCATTCCACATAAAAAATTATCCTTTTTATCATTGACCTACTTGAGGACGAGCAGGAATTAAGCTTGGGGATGCTGATACGTCTCCGTCGTATCTATAATTTTTTATTGTTCCATGCCAATATTCTTCAACTTTCATATACTTTTGGCAACTTTTTATACTATTTTTGGGACTAACATATTGATCCAGTGCCCAGTGCCAATTCCTGTCTGATGCATGTTTTTTTTTCCGCAGAAAACCAATATCAAACGGAATCCAAACGGGATAAAAATGGACGGAGAATTATTTTGGAATATTTGGGATTTTTCGGAGGAAGAATCAACGTGAAACGGTGTCCGGGGTGGCCACGAGACAGGGGGGCGCGCCCTGGACTCTCGTGGGCCACCCGTAAGGCGGTTGATGCTCTTCTTTTTCTGCAAGAAAGCTAATTTTATGAGAAATATCTAGGCGAAAGATTCACCCCAATCGGAGTTACGGATCTCCATATATAAAAGAAACGGTGAAGGGGAAGGATCTGAGAACGCAGAAACAGAGAGATAGATCCAATCTCGGAGGGGCTCTTGCCCCTCCCAAGCCATGGGAGCTAAGGACCAGAGGGGAAACCCTTCTCCCATCTAGGGAGGAGGTCAAGGAAGAAGAAGAATAAGGGGGCCTCTTGCCCCCTTGCTTCCGGTGGCGCCAGAGCGTTGCCGGGGGCCATCATCATCATCGCGGTCTTCACCAACACCGCCGTCATCTTCACCAACATCTCCATCACCTTCCCCCATCTATATCCAGCGGTCCACTCTCCCGCATCCCGTTGTACCCTCTACTTGAACATGGTGCTTTATGCTTCATATTATTTTCCAATGATGTGTTGCCATCTTATGATGTCTGAGTAGATTTTCGTTGTCCTATCGGTGATTGATGAATTGCTATGATTGGTTTGAGTTGCATGTTTTATTATTGGTGATGTCCTATTGTGACCTCCGTGTCGCGCAAGCGTGAGGGATTCCTACTGTAGGGTGTTGCAATGCATTTATGATTCGCTTATAGTGGGTTGCGTGAGTGACTGAAACATAATCCCGAGTAAGGGGATTGTTGTGTATGGGATAAACGAGACTTGAAACTTTAATGCTATGGTTGGGTTTTACCTTAATGAATCTTTAGTAGTTGCGGATGCTTGCTAGAGTTCCAATCATAAGTGCATATGATCCAAGAAGAGAAAGTATGTTAGCTTATGCCTCTCCCTCAAATAGAATTGCAATAGTGATTACCGGTCTAGTAACATAGTCAATTGCTTAGGGACAATTCCACAACTCCTACCACCACTTTTCCACACTCGCTATATTTACTTTCTTGCTCTTTATCTAAACAGCCCCTACTTTTTATTTACTTGCTCTTTATTATCTTGCAAACCTATCCTTTCACACCTACAAAGTACTTCTAGTTTTATACTTGTTCTAGGTAAAGCAAACGTCAAGCGTGCGTAGAGTCGTATCAGTGGCCGATAGGACTTGAGAGAGTATTTATTCTACCTTTAGCTCCTTGTTGGGTTCGACACTCTTACTTATCGAAAACTGTTGTGATCCCCTACACTTGTGGGTTATCATTCACCACTTCCATTGATGCCTCTCCGATGATGCATGAGTAGTTCTTTGTAGACCTACGGGTCTGTAGTTAGTAGCTAGATGGCTTCCTCTCTCTCTTTTGATTATCAATACAATGGTCTCTTGGAGATCCATATGATGTAAGTCTTTTGGCGGTGTGTTTGTTGGGATCCGATGAACTTTGAGTTTATGATCAGATCTATGTTTTTATCCATGAAAGTTATTTGAGTCTTCTTTGATCTTTTATATGCATGATTGCTTATAGCCTCATATTTCTTCTCAGATATTTGTCTTTTGTTTGGCCAACTTGATCTATTTATATTTCAATGGGAAGAGGTGCTTTGTAGTGGGTTCGATCTTACGGTGCTTGATCCCAGTGACAGAAGGGGAACCGACACGTATGTATCGTTGCTACTAAGGATACCAAGATGAGATCTATATCTGCCGCAATAGATAAACGGATGTCATCTACATCATGTCATCGTTCTTATTGCATTACTCCATTTTCTCATAAACTTAATGCACTAGATGCATGCTGGATAGCGGTCGATGTGTGGAGTAATAGTAGTAGATGCAGGCAGGAGTCGGTCTACTAATCTTGGACGTGATGCCTATATAATGATCATTGCTTGGATATCATCATGATTATTTGAAGTTCTATCAATTGCCCAACAGTAATTGTTTTCCCATCGTTTGCTATTTTTCTCGAGAGAAGCCACTAGTGAAACCTACGGCCCCCGGGTCTCTTTTCATCATATTTGCCTTTGCGATCTATTTTTTCTTGAATTTATTTTCAGATCTATTAGTCCAAAAATACAAAAATACCTTGCTGCAATTTATTTGTTCCGCGATCTATTTATCCTATCTACAAATTTACCTCACGTCCTTTGCCTATCTTGAGGCGCCGTACCCCAAGAGGGATTGACAACCCCTTTAACACGTCGTGTTGCGAGGTGTTGTTCTTTGTGTGTAGGGGCTGTTTATGTTGTGTTGCTTGGTTCTCCTACTGGTTCGATAACCTTGGTTTCATATCTGTGGGAAATACCTACCGCCGCTGTGCTGCATCATCCCTTCCTCTTTGGGGAAATACCAACGTAGCTTCAAGCAACATTGGACCTCCTCCATAGTTTACTCCTCCGGTCATAGCGTCGTAGTGCTTAGGCAAAGCCCTGCACGGATTACATCATCAACATCATCACCACGCCGTCGTGCTGACGGAACTTCCCTCGACCCTCTACTGGATCAAGAGTTTGACGGACGTCATCGAGCTGAACGTGTGCTGAACACGGAGGTGTCGTACATTTGGTACTTGGATCGGTTGGATCATTAAGATGTTCGACTACATCAACCGCGTTAACTAATGCTTCCACTTTCAGTCTACGAGGGTACATGGACACACTCTCCCCCTCTCATTGCTATGCATCTCCTAGATAGATCTTGCGTGATCATAGGAATTTTTTGAGATTGCATGCTACGTTTCCCAATAGTGGTATCAGAGCCAGGTCTATGCGTAGATGATATGCACGAGTAGAACACAAAGAGTTGTGGGAGATAATAGTCATATTGCTTACCACCAACGTCTTACTTTGATTCGGTGGTACTGTTGGATGAAGCGGCCTGGACCGACATTTCATGACCACGCTCATGAGACTGGTTCTACCGACGTGCTTTGCACACAGGTGGCTGGCGTGTGGTTGTTTATCCAACTCTAGTTGAATCGAGTTTGACTATGGCCGGTCCTTGTTGAAGCTTAAAACAACACACTTGACGAAAAATCATTGTGGTTTTGATGTGTAGGTAATAACTGTTCTTGCTAGAAGCCCGTAGCAGCCACGTAAAACTTGCAACAACAAAGTAGAGGACGTCTAACGTGTTTTTGTAGGGCTTGTTGTGATGTGATATGGTCAAGACATGATGTGATATATATTGTGGTATGAGATGATCATGTTTTGTAACAAAGTTATCGGCAACTGGCAGGAGCCATATAGTTGTCGCTTTATTGTATGAAATGCAATCGCCATGTAATTGCTTTACTTTATCACTAAGCGGTAGCAATAGTCGTAGAAGCAATAGTTGGCAAGACGACAACGATGCTATGATGGAGATCAAGGTGTCAAGCCGGTGATAATGGAGATCATGACGGTGCTTTGGAGATGGTGATCAAAGGCACAAGAAGATGATGGCCATATCATGTCACATATTTTGATTGCATGTGATGTTTATCTTTTATGCATCTTATTTTGCTTAGTACGGCGGTAGCATTATAATATGATCCCTCACTAAATTTCAAGGTATAAGTGTTCTCCCTGAGTATGCACCATTGCTACAGTTCATCGTGCTGAGACACCACGTGATGATCGGGTGTGATAAGCTCTACATTCACATACAATGGGTGCAAGCCAGATTTGCATGCGCATAATACTCGGGTTAAACTTGACGAGCCTAGCATATGCAGATATTGCCTCGGAACACCAAGATTGAAAGGTCAAACGTGAATCATATAGTAGATATGATCAACATAGAGATGTTCACCATTGAAAACTACTCCATATCACGTGATGATCGGGCATGGCTTAGTTGATATGGATCAGGTGATCATTTAGATGACTACAGGGATGTCTATCTAAGTGGGAGTTCTTTAGTAATATGATTAATTGAACTTTAATTTATCATGAACTTAGTCCTGATAGTTTTTTGCATATCTATGTTGTTGTAGATCAATGGCATGTGCTACCGTTCCCTTGAATTTTAATGTGTTCCTAGAGAAAGCTAAGTTGAAAGATGATGGTAGCAATTACACAGACTGGGTCCGTAACTTGAGGATTATCATCATTGCTGCATAGAAGAATTACATCCTGGAACCACCGCTAGGTGCAAGGCCTACTGCAGGAGCAGATGCCGATGTTATGAACGTATGGCAAACTCGATCTGATGACTACTCGATAGTTCAGTGTGCCATGCTTTACGGCTTAGAATTGGGACTTCAAAGACGTTTTGAACATCATGGAGCATATGAGATGTTCCAAGAGTTGAAGTTAATATTTCAAGCAAATGCCCGAGTTCAGAGATATGAAGTCTCCAACAAGTTCTATAGCTGCAAGATGGAGGAGAATAGTTTTGTCAGTGAACACATACTCAGAAGGTCTGCATACTACAACCAGTTGACTCAGCTGGGAGTTAATCTTCCTGATGGTAGTGTCATTGACAGAGTTCTTCAATCACTGCCACCAAGCTATAAAGGCTTCATGATGAACTATAATATGCAAGGGATGGAAAAGACTATTCCCGCGCTCTTCGCAATGCTAAAGGTTGTAGAGGTAGAAATCAAGAAGGAGCATCAAGTGTTGATGGTTAACAAGACCACTAGTTTCAAGAAAATGGCAAAGGGGAGAAGGGGAACTTCAAGAAGAATAGCAAGAAAGTTGCTACTCCCGGGAAGAAGCCCAAGTCTGGACCTAAGCCTGAAACTGAGTGCTTCTACTGCAAAGGGACTGGTCACTGGAAGCGGAATTGCCCCCAAGTATTTGGCGGATAAGAAGGATGGCAAAGTGAAAGGCATATTTGATATACATGTTATTGATGTGTACCTTACTAATGCTCGTAGTAGCTCCTGGGTATCTGATACTGGTTCTGTTGCTCATATTTGCAACTTAAACAGGGGCTACGAATTAAATGAAGATTGGCAGGACGAGGTGACGATGCTCGTCGGAAATGGTTCCAAGGTCGATGTGATCGCCGTCGGCACGCTACCTCTACATCTACCTTAGGGATTAGTTTTAGACCTGAATAATTGTTATTTGGTGCCGGCGTTGAGCATGAACATTCTATTTGGATCTTGTTTAATGCAAGACGGTTATTCATTTAAATCAAAAAATAATGGTTGTTCTATTTATATGAGTAATGTCTTTTATGCTCATGCACCCTTGTTGAGTGGTCTATTTTTGTTGAATCTTGATCGTGGTGATACACATGTTCATAATATTGAAGCCAAAAGATGCAAAGTTAGTAATGATAGTGCAACTTATTTGTGGCACTGCCGTTTAGGTCATGTTGGTGTAAAGCGCATGAAGAAACTACATGCTGATGGGTTTTGGAATCACTTGATTATGACTCACTTGGTGCTTGCGAACCATGCCTTATGGGCAAGATGACTAAGACTCCGTTGTAGCGACCAGACCTCAAACGGTCAAGTCACTGTGCATCAGTGTCATCCCTAGATCAGTAATGCTGACACGCACAGTACTCGAGGATTTATAACAGAGTAAATATCACACACTTATTACATCGATGGTCTCAAAAGAGAACTTATTACAGTAATATGGCTTAAGGCCATCTAAATACGATAACAACGAAAGGCTTGGAAGATAAAGTGAGTCCATCAACTCCAACGACATAGCTTAGTGAAAGACAGCGACCTATGGCACCTTAATCGTCGTCTGAAAAGTCAGCAACATGATATGTTGCAGCCCGAAACGGGTCAGCACATGGAATATGCTGGCAATGTAACACATATAGTAATGAACAGAATAAATGCTATCACTACATGCACATATGGATGGTGGAAAGCTCTATGGTTAAAGTTTTTGCATAAAGCCAATTTTTTCCTACAATAAAGGAATAAATTTTATTTAACTATCATGGTGGTTGTTAAACATTGAGAAGGTTCCTCCAACTCAATCCCAATCAAGCATCATCATTAAAACCAAACAAATTAAGTTAGAGTGATGATATCAACATGATAATCCAAGATCCAGATACTCAAGATGTCCATAATCGGGGACACGGCTAACCATGATTAGTTTGTACACTCTGCAGAGGTTTGCGCACTTTTCCCCACAAGACTCGATCTCCTCCGTTAGATTTCTTGCACTACATGATGTTTGAGAAACGGATGACCGAGACATAGTCTTTCAGAAACATTAACTCTTTACTCTGGGTGGACAGTTACACCTACTTTCCCCTACATCTGCTAGCCCACCACTGAAAGAGGTCATGCAACTTAATCAACTATGCTAGAGCCCATAATAGTTTGTGGCTGCACACGGAAGTTTCTAGCATGAATAATCTTATGATCCCTTTGAGCCTGGGTGGCGGACCTTAGGATGATCACACGGAACCCCGGGATATCCTAGGACAACACTGGGTTCTCCAGGAGCCCACAAACAATCCACCCAGATGTGTATTTAAGTAGCCACCTTAAGTTAACCATTAATTAACAATACTCACATCTGTCATGGATACACTCACCCAAACCACGTCTAGGAGCATAGCATAGCAATATAAGCATAACGTAGATGTAACTCCCAAAGCTTTGATAATAAACAGGGCAATAGGTTCTACCTCATCAACTACTTCCCAAAACCCACATGTTAAATCAGATCCTAACCATGCAATGTTTGAGGGTTTGATCTAATGCAATAAAACATGGGTAATAAAGGATATGATCAAAGTGTTACCTGCCTTGCTGATGATCCGCAAAACCTAGAGACTCGTAGTAGCATGCTTCGCACTCCGGAAATTCTATCACAATCAAACAATAGCATACATAAGTACTCAACTAAATGCATAGGTAAAACATAAATAAGAAGATCTAACCAGAAAGTTCAACTGAACAAGTCTGTTTTGCAAAACGAATCAACTCAAACAGAGAAACGAAACTCAAACTACGAAAGAAACAAGATCCATTTACTAATCTGGACTAAAGTCAAATTTTACAGTACGAAAATCTTGTTCAAGTTGGTTAAACAGAAAGAGGGCTTCGAGGCGAAGATCTAGGCGCTTGAATTGCCTGATTCAGATAAACGAGCGAAACGATAAACTAAAACGAAGAACATGGCAGAAATCGCGATCGAAAATAATCGCGGAAAAACCCTGGAAAAAGAAAAACTGACGAACAGGCTAACGAACGAAGGTACACTGTCTGTGCTAAATGGACGAACAACGTTCGCTAAAATGAACGTACGGACGAACGTCCGTAAACTAACTAAACCGGAAAAACCGAACCGATCTAATCTAAAAAAACGAATTTAGGTTTTCGAAATAAAACCGAACGGCTTTTAATACACAACCGGCAGCTACCTCGGGACGGGCGGCGGCGGCGGTTACTCCGGCGAGGTCCGGCGGCGGTGGCGGCTCCGGCGGGGTTACGGCGGCGGCAGCAGCGGCGGCGGCGGTTGGCGGCTGGCTGTGGCGGGTTTGGGCTGGCAGGGTGGGCTGCAGGGCAAGGGGGGCTTATAAGGCCCGGGGCAGCAGGGAGTCCGGGTCGCCCACGGCCCGTAGGTCGGTTTGACTTTTTTTTTAAAAAAATAAAATATTCTGACGCGCAGAAATACAAAGAAAAGAAATACTAAACGGACTCCAAAACTCCTGAAATAATATTTCACCGTCCTCTAAAAATATAGCGGACAAAGTGAACATTTATTTGGTCCTCTAATGCAATTTTGAAAAATGCATTTTTTCCTATTTCAAATAAAATGGCAATAAAACTCCGAAAAAAACTCTTATTTGATTTTAATATTTTTCCTCCAATATTTCTTTATTTTGGGAAGTCATTTTATCCCCTCTCTTTTATTTTCATATTGGAAATATTCAGAGAGAAAAATAATTAAAACCAAATAATCCTCTTTTCAAAATTTGAGAAAACTCAAATATGAAAATAACGAAATCCCCAACTCTCTCCGTGGGTCCTTGAGTTGCTTAGGATTTCCAGGATCAACCAAAAATGCAAGCAAATATGTTATGCAATGATGATCTAATATATAACATTCCAAATTGAAAATTTGGGATGTTACAAACCTACCCCCCTTAAGATGAATCTCGCCCTCGAGATTCGGGTTAGCTATAAAATAGGTGCGGGTGGTCCTTTCGTAGGTCTTCTTCTCGTTCCCAAGTTGATTCCTCCTCGGTACGGTGGCTCCTTGCAAAACTTGATAACCTTGTTGCGTGTGACTCGGCTGGAAAACTCGAGAATCTTCACTAGTTTCTCCTCATAAGTCAAATCGCTATCCAACTGAATCGCTTCCTGCGGCACTGTATCTCTCAGAGGGATATCGGCCATCTCTGCGTGACACTTCTTCAACTGGAAACGTGAAACACATCATGAACTCCTGATAATCCTTCTGGCAATTCCAACTTGTAAGCAACTTCTCCCATACGCTCCAAAGCTTTGTATGGTCCCACAAAACGTGGTGCTAACTTTCCCTTAACTCCAAAATGCTTAACTCCTCGAAGTGCGGACACACGTAGATATACTTTGTCTCTGACTTTGTAAACTGTCTCTTCCGACTGGACTGGGCTACTTTGAATCTATTGCGAATCAACTTATCCTTCTCTTCCGACTCCTTAATCAAATCTAGTCCAAACAACTGACAATCTCCAACTTCATTCCATAACAACGGTGTCTTGCACCTCCTTCCGTATAGGGCTTCGAAAGGGGCCATCTTCAAACTAGCTTGATAACTGTTGTTGTAAGAGAACTTTGCATACAGCAAATTGTCGTCCCAACTAGATCCATAATCTAGCGCACAAGCTCTCAACATGTCTTCCAGAATCTGATTGACTCTCTCGGTCTGTCCATCTGTGTGTGGATGAAAGGTTGTACTGAACTCTAACCTGGTACCCAAAGTCTCATGCAACTAATTCCAGAACTTTGAGGTAAACTGGTTTCCTTTATCTAATACAATGGTCCTCGGAACTCCATGCAGACATACGATCCTGGTCATATATATCTTTGACAACTTAGCACTGGTGTAAGTGGTCTTTAGTGGGATAAAATAAGCTACCTTCGTCAAACGATCAACTACAACCCATATCGAGTCATAGCCTAAACGAGTCCTGGGCAATCCCGTGATAAAATTCATGCCTAGATTATCCCACTTCCATTCGGGTATCAGCAATGGCCGTAGCAATCCCGCTGGCTTCTGATGCTATGGCTTCACTATCTGACATACATCACAAACTGCTACATACTCCACAATATCCTTCTTCATTCTGGTCCACCAAAAACTGTCCTTCAAATCCAGATACATCTTGGTATTTCCTAGGTGAATAGAATACGGTGAATCATGGGCCTCCTGTAGAATCAACTTCCTGATCTCGGGATCATTAGGCACGTATACGCAATCTTCGAACCATAAATTATCGTGCTCATCCTCGCGAAATCCTTTGGCCTTTTCTTTGCTCATCCTTTCCCTTATCTCGCAATCTCCTTGTCAGTCTTCTGAGCTTCTCTGATCTTATCCATCAAGGTAGACTGAATTTCCAATGCTGCTACATATCCTCTCGGAATTATTTCCAAACATAGCTCACGAAGATCTTCTGCTAACTCCTTGGGTAAACCTCCGGTCATGAGTGTATTGACATGACTCTTGCGACTCAACACATAAGCTACTACATTATCCTTTCCGGGATGATAGTGCAACCTCATATCATAATCCTCGATGAGCTTCAACCATCTCCTTTGCCTGAGATTCAACTCCTTCTGCATGAAGATATACTTCAAACTCTTATGATCCGTGTACACCTCACAGTGATTTCTGATGAGAAAATGTCTCCACGTCTTCATCGTATGCACTACGGCTGCTAACTCCAAATCGTGTGTGGCATAATTCAGCTCATGGGGTTTAAGTTGTCGTGAGGCATATGAAACAACTCTTCCCTCCTACATAAGTACTACTCCAAGTCCTCGACGTGAAGCATCGCAATACACTTGATAATCCTTCCGTTGATCTGGAAGAATCAACACTGGGGCTGTAACCAAACTTTTCTTCAACTCCTAAAAACTGGCTTCACATTCCTCAGTCCATTTGAACTTAGTGTCCTTCTTCAACAGCTCTGTCATGGGCTTCGCAATCTTAGAGAAATTCTCAATGAACCTTATGTAGTATCCTGCGAGTCCAAGAAAACTCCGGATCTATCCAACTATCGTGGGAGCTTCCCAATTCATCACAGTGACAGCCTTGGTGG
This sequence comes from Triticum aestivum, assembly GCF_018294505.1. NCBI lineage: Eukaryota > Viridiplantae > Streptophyta > Magnoliopsida > Poales > Poaceae > Triticum > Triticum aestivum. Next base: position 520,373,959 of record NC_057801.1, read on the forward strand.
GGTCTACTGTTATTCCTTCTCCGGATATAACATGACCGAGGATTCCAACTTCCTTCAACCAAAACTCACACTTGCTGAACTTGGCATATAACTAATGTTCCCTGAGCTTCTCGAGAACTAAACGCAAATGCTCCTTATGTTCCTCTTCATTCTTCGAGTAGACCAAAATATCATCAACGAACACTAAGATGAACTTATCCAAAAACTCCATAAACACTTTGTTCATCATGTTCATGAAATATGCAGGCATGTTAGTCAGACCAAATGACATAACGTATACTCATATAGCCCGTACCTTGTGGTAAAAGTTGTCTTAGGTATATCCTGCTCTTGAATCTTTAGCTGATGGTATCCTGATCGGAGATCGATCTTGGGAAATACCTTAGCTCCTTACAACTGGTCAAAAAAGTCATTGATCATCGGCAGTGGGTACTTGTTCTTGATTGTCACTTTGTTCAATCCACGATAAACAACAACCATCCTTAATGATCCATCCTTCTTCTCCACTAGAAGAAATGGTGATCCCCAAGGTGACGAACTTGGGCGGGTATAACATTTATCCAGTAACTCCTTAATCTACTTCTTAATTTCTTCCAAATCCTGGGCGGGCATCCGATACGGTCTCTTTGATATTGGCCCTGTGCTTGGCAAAAGCTCAATCAAAAACTCAATGTCTTTGTCCGGTGGCATGCCTGGCAACTCCTCTGGAAATACATTAGGGAAATCCTTCACCACTGGTACTTCCTCCTGTACAACTCCTGATAAGGAATTCACTTGAGTGCTCTTCGGCATATGCCGGGATACATACTTAATACTTATTCCTTCTAGGGTGGTGAGCAAAATCGACTTACTGGCGCAATCAATGTTTCCTCCATACATTGATACCCAATCCATACCCAGAATCACATCCAATCCTTGCGACTCCAGAATTATCAGATCCGAGGGGAAAACATGCCTACCTATGGTCGATGACATCTAAAAACATCCTTGACTTGCCATATGCTCTGCTCCTGGCGAACTTACTAACATCGGTGTTCTAAGAACTTTGGTGGGCAATTTATACTTATCCACAAATCCCCTTGATATGTATGAATGCGATGCACCAGTATCAAAAAGAACGATTGCAGCAAATGACTTAACCAAAAACTTACCTATTACTGCATCTGGCTGTGCTTCAACCTCCTCCGCGCTAACATGGTTCACCTGTCCCCTATTGAAAGGGTTGGGCTTCATCCCAGAGCTTCCATTGACATTTCCATTCTTTGCTTCAGAACACTCCATGGTGTAATGTCCATTCTTCCCGCACCTAAAAACAAGTAATGTGACTTAGATCCTTCTTGGCAGGCGTTGCTGGGTTGGAACGGTTTTGGCCGTTGCTTCCTCCATTCCCATTCCCATTCTTGGGGCCACTATGGTTATGCAGAATCCCTCCATTATGACCTCCATGGTTATGGTGAATGTGTCCTCCCGAGTTCGGGGTAAAACGGGGTTTCTGTTGAGCTCTCGAATTGTGCTTCCCTTGTCCATACTTCCTCTTGCGACTGTCTATCTGCTGCTGCTTCCCTTCAATCATAAGAGCTCTATCTACCAACTCCTGGTAGTTGTTGAAATTTGTCACCATCAACTGCATGCTCAGCTCATCCTTCAGTCCTTCCAGGAACTTCTCCTGCTTAGCGGCATCCATAGCAACGTCATCAGGTGCATATCATGCTAACTTACTAAAATCATCCACATACTGGCCCACTGTGCGTCCTCCTTGGTGCAAGTTGCAAAACTCATGCTTCTTCATGGACATAGCTCCTGCTGAAACATGGGTAGTGCGAAAGGCCTGCTGGAACTGATCCCATATAAAAGTGTCAATGGGATAAGTGGCTGTGAAATTCTCCCACCATGATGCTGCGGGTCCATCAAGCTGGTGTGCGGCAAACCGCACTCTCTCTGCATATGTGCATCCTGCAGTGGTTAGCTCCCTTCTAATCATGCGGAGCCAATCATCTGCAACAATCGGCTCGGTGCTACTAGAAAACACCGGCGGATTTAGCCTTAGAAAACGGGCTAAGTGATCAACAGGTGGTGGTGGTGGTGGGTTGTTGTTGTTGCCTTGGTTCTGATTCTGGACTAGTAGCTGCATCAGGGTATTCTGTTGCTGGATCAACTGGGTGAGCTCCGGTGGGAAAGCAAATCCATTGTCACGTCTCGGAGGCATCTGATGGGTTTTAGAAAAGATGAGAAAACAGAATAGAATGAGGTCTAAAGGGAAAACACTACCCATATGCACATGAGACAAACACAAACATATCACTTCAATCAATTCAAACAAGGGCATACAATAGGTCTAATTATCGTTACAAAAGTGCTCGGACTATACTATATACATGGGGGAATACTACTACTGATATGGTGGTCAGGTAGAAGTTTTAATCGGTGGAAGACTCCATGATATCTGCTCCAGCTTCATCAACATAGTCATCATCACTATCGTCGGGGTCTGAGTCGGTGTTGTTGATGATGATGTAGTCCTCCGAATGAATGGAATCGTCGTCTTCTCCTCCTGGCGTGGGGTCTCCCATGAATACTCCTAGCTTCCTTGTTAGGTCGTTATTCTTCTCCACGAGTATCATCATTTCCTCCTCATATCCATCGCGTGTAGACTAGAGTTCTTCCTCCAGTTCCGTGATCTTGATCATTGCCTTCTTCGGATCTATCATGCCTGCACACATCTGGTTCTCCTGGAGATGAATGTGCTGGTTTAACTCCTGGATGAAAGATGCAACGGACCTATCCCTCCTGGTACCGATCATCTCCCATTGCTCATCTCAGCGCCCACAAATCTGGTACATAGTATCCTTGAGGTCCTTGTGGTAATCTTTTCCAATGCGTCCCATGGTGATGTGGGCTGCCATGCTCTTTCCTAAACTCCAGGTTGGTGCATCAAAGGAAAAATCTATGGGCTCCTTGACTGGCATGAACGTCCTTCCTGGAACTTGAACCTGAATCATATAGCGCTCCTCTTCTGGTAAAGTGGCGATGTAGATCCCGGTGAAGCTTGGTATTCCGATGTTCAGGTACCTAGTAACTTCCTTCAAGTGTCGTCCAAAAGGTGTTTCTTCATCCGGTTGTGTAAACTTGTTCCTTGCATACGCCATCCTATAGAGTAGAAAAGGGAGACAAGTCAGAAATGAGTAGAGAAGAGTGTACTACGGTCTTAGCTTAGCGGTCGTGTCCTACAGTCAGCGTGTGCTCTGATACCATCTTGTAGCGACCAGACCTCAAACAGTGAAGTCTCTGTGCATCAGTGTCATCCCTGGATTGGTAATGCTAACACGCACAATACTGGAGGATTTATAACAGAGTAGCAATCACACACTTATTACATCGAATGTCTCAAAAGAGAACTTATTACAGTAATATGGATTAAGGCCATCTAAATACAATAACAGCGACAGGCTTGGAAGATAAAGTGAGTCCATCAACTCCAACGGCATAACTAAGTGAAAGACAGCGACCTATGGCACCTTACTCGTCATCTGAAAAGTCTGCAACATGATATGTTGCAGCCCGAAATGGGTCAACACATAGAATATGCTGGCAATGTAACACATAGAGTAATGAACAGAATAAATACTATCACTACATGCATATATGGCTGGTGGAAAGCTCTATGGTTATAGTTTTTGCATAAAGCCAATTTTTTCCTACAACAAAGGAATAAATTTTATATAACTATCATGGTGGTTGTTAAACATTGAGAAGGTTCCTCCAACTCACCCAATTAAGCATCATCATTAAACCCAAACAAATTAATTTAGAGTGACGAGATCAACATGATAATCCAAGATCCAGATACTCAAGATGTCCATAATCGGGGACACGGCTAACCATGATTAGTTTGTACACTCTGCAGAGGTTTGCGCACTTTTCCCCACAAGACTCGATCTCCTCCATTAGATTTCTCGCACTACATGATGTTTGAGAAATGGATGACCGAGACACAGTCTTTCAGAAACATTAACTCTTTACTCTGGGTTGATAGTTACACCTACTTTCCCCTACATCTACTAGCCCACCACTGAAAGAGGTCATGCAACTTAATCAACTATGCTAGAGCCCATAATAGCTTGTGGCTGCACACGGAAGTTTCTAGCATGAATAATCTTATGATCCCTTTGAGCCTGGGTGGCGGACCTTAGGATGATCACACCGAACCCCGGGATATCCTAGGACAACACTGGATTCTCCAGGTGCCCATAAACAATCCACCCAGATGTGTATTTACGTAGCCACCTTAAGTTAACCATTAATTAACAATACTCACATATGTCATGGATACACTCACCCAAACCACGTCTATGAGCATAGCATAGCAATATAAGCATAACGTAGATGTAACTCCCAAAGGATTGATAATAAACAAGGCAATAGGTTCTACCTCATCAACTACTTCCCAAAACCCACATGTTAAATCAGATCCTAACAATGCAATGTTTGAGGGTTTGATCTAATGCAATAAAACATGGGTAATAAAGGAATGATCAAAGTGTTACTTGCCTTACTGATGATCCGCAAAACCTAGAGACTCGTAGTAGCATGCTTCGCACTCCGGAAATTCTATCGCAATCAAACAATGGCATACATAAGTACTCAACTAAATTCATAGGTAAAACTCAAATAAGAAGATCTAACCAGAAAGTTCAACTGAAGAACTCCAGATTGCAAAAAGAATCAACTCAAACGGAGAAATGAAACTCAAACTATGAAAGAAATAAGATTTGTTTACTAATCTGGACTAAAGTTAAATTTTATGGTACCAAATCTTGTTCAAGTTGGTTAAGAAGAAAGAGGGCTTCGAGATGAAGATCTAGGCGCTTGAATCGCCTGATTCCGATAAAAGAGCGAAAAGATAAACTAAAACGAAGAACAGGGCAGAAATCACGATCGAAAATAATCGCAAAAAAACCCTGGAAAAAGAAAAACTGACGAACAAGCTAATGAACGAATGTTCGCTCTCTGTGCTAAACGGACGAAATGCGTTCGTTAAAAACGAATGTACGGACGAACGTCCGCAAACTAACTAAACCGGAAAAACCGAACCAATCTAATCTAAAAAAACGAATCTAGGTTTTCGAAATAAAATTGAATGATTTTTAATACAAAACCGGCGGCTACCTCGGGACGGGCGGCGGCGGCTCCAGCGGGGCGACGGGCAGCGGCGGCGGCGGCGTAGGGCGACAACGGCGGCAGCAAGCGGCGGCGGCTGGCGGCGGCTAAGGTTTCGGCGGTGGCGGTGGGTTGGGCTGGCGGGGTGGGCTGCGGGGCAAGTGGGGGCGGCGGAGAGTCCGGGTCGCCCACGGCTCATAGGTCGGTTTGACTTTTATTTCTTTTTTAAAAAAAATCCGACGCGCAGAAAAACAAAGAAAAGAAATACTAAACGGACTCCAAAAATCCTGAAATAAATTTTCACCGTCCTCTAAAAATATAGCGGACAAAGTGAACATTTATTTGGTCCTCTAATGCAATTTTTAAAAACAGTTTTTTTCCTATTTCAAATAAAATAGCAATAAAACTCCAAATGAAGCTCTTATTTGATTTTAATATTTTCCTCCAATATTTCTTTATTTTGGGAAGTCATTTTATCCCCTCTCTTTTATTTTCATATTGGAAATATTCGGAGAGAAAAATAATTAAAACTAAATGATTCTGTTTTCAAAATTTGAGAAAACTCAAATATGAAAATAACGAAATCCCCAACTCTCTCTCCGTGGGTCCTTGAGTTGCTTAGGATTTCTAGGATCAACCAAAAATGCACGCAAATATGATATGCAATGATTATCAAATATATAACATTCCAATTTGAAAATTTGGGATGTTACATCCGTCCTCCGAAACAACGGAGCGAGCCACTGACTTATTGGAAATAATACATACCGATGTATGCGGTCCGATGAGTGTTCAGGCTCGCGGCATTTCTAACCTTCACAGATGATTTGAGCAGATATGGGTATATCTACTTAATGAAACATAAGTCTGAAACATTTGAAAAGTTCAAAGAATTTCAGAGTGAAGTAGAAAATCATCGTAGCAAGAAAATAAAGTTTCTACGATCTGATCGTGGAGGTGAATATTTGAGTTACGAGTTTGGTCTTCATTTAAAAGAATGTGGAATAGTTTTGCAACTCACGCCACCTGGAACACCACATCGTAATGGTGTGTCCGAACGTCATAATCGTACTTTATTTGATATGGTGCGATCTATGATGTCTCTTACTGATTTACCGCTATCGTTTTGGGGTTATGCTTTAGAGACGGATGCATTCACGTTAAATAGGGCACCATCTAAATCCGTTGAGATGACACCATATGAACTGTGGTTTGGCAAGAAACCCAAGCTGTCGTTTCTTAAAGTTTGGGGCTGCGACGTTTATGTGAAAAAGCTTCAACCTGATAAGCTCGAACCCAAATCGGATAAATGCGTCTTCATACGATACCCAAAGGAAACTGTTGGGTACACCTTCTATCACAGATCCAAAGGCAAGATATTTGTTCCTAAGAATGGATCCTTTCTACAGAAGGAGTTTCTCTCAAAAGAAGTGAGTGGGAGGAAAGTAGAACTTGATGAGGTAATTGTACCTTCTCCCGAATTGGAAAGTAGTTTATCACATAAATCAGTTCCAGTGATGCCTACACCAATTAGTGAGGAAGATGATGATCATGAAACTTCAGATCAAGTTACTACCGAACCTCATAGGTCAACTAGAGTACGATCCGCACCAGAGTGGTACGGTAATCCTATTCAGGAAGTCATCTTACTAGACCATGATGAACCTATGAACTATGAGGAAGCGATGATTAGCCCAGATTCCGCAAAATGGCTTGAGGCCATGAAATCTGAGATGGGATCCATGAATGAGAACAAAGTGTGGACTTTGGTGGACTTTCCCGATAATTGGCAAGCCATAGAAAATAAATGGATCTTCAAGAAGAATGCTGACGCTGACGGTAATGTTACTATCTACAAAGATTGACTTGTTGTGAAAGGTTTTTGACAAGTTCAAGGAGTTGGCTACGATGAGACCTTCTCACCCGTAGCGATGCCTAAGTCTGTGCGAATCATGTTAGTAATTGCTGCATTTTATGATTATGAAATATGGCAAATGGATGTCAAAACTGCATTCCTTAATGGATTTCTTAAAAAGGAGTTGTATATGATGCAACCAGAAGGTTTTGTCAATCCAAAAGGTGCTAACAAAGTGTGCAAGCTCCAGCAATCCATTTATGGACTGGTGCAAGCCTCTCGGAGTTGGCATATATGCTTTAATAATGTGATCAAAGCATATGGTTATATACAGACTTTTGGAGAAGCCTGTATTTACAAGAAAGTGAGTGGGAGTGATAACCCGCAAGTATACGGGATAGTTGTAGCCTCTTTCGATAAGTAAGAGTGTCGAACCCAACGAGGAGCTAAAGGTAGAACAAATACTCTCTCAAGTCCTATCGGCCACTAATACGACTCTACGCACGCTTGACGTTCGCTTCACCTAGAACAAGTATGAAACTAGAAGTACTTTGTAGGTGTGATAGGGTAGGTTTGCAAGACAATAAAGAACACGTAAATAAAAACTAGGGGCTGTTTAGATAAATAAACAATAACATAAATATAACGAGTGTGGAATGGTGGTAGGAGTTGTGAAATTGTCCCTAAGCAATTGACTACTTTACTAGACCGGTAATCACTATTGCAATTCTATTTGAGGGAGAGGCATAAGCTAACATACTTTCTCTTCTTGGATCATATGCACTTATGATTGGAACTCTAGCAAGCATCCGCAACTACTAAAGATCATTAAGGTAAAACCCAACCATAGCATTAAAGTATCAAGTCCCCTTTACCCCATACACAAACAACCTACTTACTCAGGTCTGTGCTTCTGTCACTCACGCCACCCACCATAAGCAAATCATGAACATATTGCAAACCCCTATAATGGGAATCCCTCTCGCTTGCGCGACATGGAGGGCACCATAGAACAGCACCAATAATAAAACATGCAACTCAAACCAATCATAGCAATTCATCAATCACTGGTAGGACAACGAAAATCTACTCAGACATCATAGGATGGCAACACATCATTGGATAATAATATGAAGCATAAAGCACCATGTTTAAGTAGAGGGTACAGCAGGTTGCAGGAGAGTGGACCGCTGAATACAGATGGGGGAAGGTGATGGAGATGTTGATGAAGATGATGGAGGTGTTGGTGAAGATCGCGGTGACGATGATGGCCCCCGGTAGCGCTCCGGCGCCACCGGAAGCAAGGGGGAGAGAGCCCCCCTTCTTCTTCTTCTTCCTTGACCTCCTCCCTAGATGGGAGAAGGGTTTCCCCTCTGGTCCTTGGCTCCCATGGCTTGGGAGGGGCGAGAGCCCCTCCGAGATTGGATCTGTCTCTCTGTCTCTCTCTGTTTCTACGTTCTGGGATTCTGCCCTGGCACCGTTTCCTTTATATCTAGAGATCCGTAACTCCGATTGGATTGAAACCTTTGCCCAGATTGTTTTCCAAAAATTAGCTTTCTTCCGGCCAAAGAAGGGCATCAACCGCCTTACGGGTGGCCCACGAGGGTGGGGGCGCGCCCACTTTAAGTGGGTGTGGGCCCCTATCTCTTGGCCACCTCGGGCATCGTCTCGCATTGATTCCTCCTCCCAAAAATCATAAATATTCCAAAATAATTCTCTGTCCGTTTTTATCCCGTTTGGACTCCATTTGATATGGGGTTTCTGCAAAACATAAAACATGCAATAGACAGGAACTGGCACTGGGCACTGGATCAATATGTTAGTCCCAAAAAATAGTATAAAAAGTTGCCAAAAGTATATGAAAGTTTAATAATATTGGCATGGAATAATAAAAAATTATAGATACAACAGAGACGTATCAGCATCCAAGCTTAATTCCTGCTTGTCCTCGAGTAGGTAAATGATAAAAAAGATAATTTTTGATGTGGAATGCTACCTAGCATAATCTTGATCATATTTCCAATCATGGCATGAATATTAAGACACAGTGATTCAAAGCAATAGTCTATCATTTGACATAAAAACAATAATACTTCGAGCGTACCAATAAAGCAATCATGTCTTTTCAAAACAACAAGGCCAAAGCAAGCTTATCCCTACAAAATCATATAATTTGGCCATGTTTCATTTTTGTCACACAAAATGCTCCCATCATGCACAACCGCGATGACAAGCCGAGCAATTGGTTCATACTTTTTAACGTGCTTCAGCTTTTTCAACCCTCACGCTATACATGAGCGCAAGCCATGGATATAGCACTATAGGTGGAATAGAATATGATGGTGGAGGTTTATATGGAGAAGACAAAAGGGGGAGAAAGTCTCACATTGACGCGGCTAATCAACGGGCTATGGAGATGCCCATCAATTTATGTCAATGTGAGGAGTAGGTATTGCCATGCAACAGATGCACTAACAGCTATAAATGTATGAAAGCTCAACAAAAGAAACTAAGTGGGTGTGCATCCAACTTGCTTGCTCATGAAGACCTAGGGCATTTGAGGAAGCCCATCGTTGGAATATACAAGCCAAATTCTATAATGAAAATTCCCACTAGTATATGAAAGTGACAATATAGGAGACTCACTATATGAAGAACATGGTGCTACTTTGAAGCACAAGTGTGGAAAAAGGATAGTAACATTGCCCCTTTTCTTTTTCTTTCTTTTTATTTTTTTTCTTTTTCCCTTTTTTGGGTGGGCTTCTTTGGCCCCTTTTTTATTTAGGCTTCTTTGGCCTTTCCTTTTTTTTCTTTTTCTTTTTTTTCATGGGGCAATGCTCTATAATGATGATCATCACACTTTTATTTACTTATAACTCAATATTACAACTCGATACTAGAACAAAGATATGACTCTATATGAATGCCTCCGGTGGTGTACCGGGATGTGCAATGATCTAGCATAGCAATGACCACAAAAAAACAGACAAGCCATGAAAACATCATGCTAGCTATCTTATGATCATGCAAAGCAATATGACAATGAATGCTCAAGTCATGTATATGATGATGATGGAAGTTGCATGGCAATATATCTCGGAATGGCTATGGAAATGCCATAATAGTTAGGTATTGTGGCTGTTTTGAGGAAGATATAATGAGGCTTATGTCTGATAGAGCGTATCGTATCACGGGGTTTGGATGCACCGGCGAAGTTTGCACCGACTCTCGAGGTGATAAAGGGCAATGCACGGTACCGAAGAGGCTAGCAATGATGGAAAGGTAAAAGTGCGTATGATCCGTGGACTCACATTAGTCATAAAGAACTCATATACTTATTGTAAAATTTTATTAGCCCTCGAAGCAAAGTACTACTATGCATGCCCCTAGGGGTATAGATTGGTAGGAAAAGACCATCGCTCGTCCCCGACCGCCACTCATAAGGAAGACAATCAAAGAAACACCACATGCTTCAACTTTGTCACACAACGGTTACCATACGTGCATGCTACGGGACTTGCAAACCTGAACACAAGTGTCTCTACAATCCACAACCACCCACTAGCATGACTCTAATATCACCATCTTTATATCACAAAACTATTGCAAGGAATCAAACATATCATATTCAGCGATCTACAAGTTTATGTAGGATTTTATGACTAACCATGTGAATGACCAATCCATGTCATCTCTCTAAATAGATATAAGTGAAGCAAGAGAGTTTAATTCTTTCTACAAAAGATATGCCCACGCTCTAACAAATATAAGTGAAGCAAAAGAGCATTCTACAAATGGCAGTTTTCTATGCGAAGAGAAACAGGCAATCCAAACTTCAAATGATATAAGTGAAGCACATAAAGCATTCTATAAAGCCATACTCAAAAGGTTTAAGTGAAGTGCAATGAGCATTCTATAAATCAACCAAGGACTTTCTCATACCAGCATGGTGCATAAAAGAAAAATGAAAACTAAATGCAAAAGACGCTCCAAGACTTGCACATATCGCATGAACGAAACAAATTCAAAAACATACCGATACTTGTTGAAGAAAGAGGGGATGCCTTCTGGGGCATCCCCAAGCTTAGAAGCTTGAGTATCCTTGAATATTTACTTGGGGTTCCTCTGGCATCCCCAAGCTTCAGCTCTTGCCTCTCTTCCTTTTCCTCATATTGAGACCTCCTCGATTAGACACTTCATCCACACAAAACTTCAACAGAAAACTCGGTAAGATCCGTTAGTATAATAAAACAAATCACTACTCTAAGTACTGTAGAAAACAAATTCATATTTTTTTTGCATTGTGTATACTGTAACATAACTTTTCCATGGCTTAATCCACTGATATAAATTGATAGATTCATCAAAACAAGCAAACTATGCATCAAAAACAGAATCTGTCAAAAACAGAACAGTCTGTAGCAATCTAAACATTCACCATACTTCTGGTACCCCCCAAATTCTACCAAAATTAGGAAAAATAAACGAGTTGTACATCAAGACAGTGCAAAAGGAATCAGAACCGTTTGACTTTCCAGTTAAAATGTAAAATCGCGAACTACAGCCAAAGTTTCTGTCCTGCACCGTACAAACCAACAAGCATTGTAAACATCCTAAAGGCAAACCTTGGCACATTATTTTTATAATACAATGGAATTGTACAAGGGGATAATTATTTTTGTTGAAAAGTTTATGTAATCAAGATTCACAAAGTTTCCGTGAGCATGAACAAAGTCCAAGGCTAGCTCCCACTTCAACAATGCTTGTCTTTCTCACTTTCACTTTCCTTTTTGAAAAGTTTTTAGGTTCCCCTCTTTATTTTTTTTGTTTTTAAACTATATAAAAGCACTCAACAGAAATAAATGACTCTCTAAAACTTCCGGGTTGTCTCCCTGGCAGCGCTTCCTTTAAAGCCATTAAGGTAGGCATATAGTGCTCAAGTAATGGATCCACCCGGATCCCAAGGTATATCAAAGCCAATTTTAATTAACAATGATTTGTAATTTAGTAGTGAGCACAAAGTAACATATATCATGCAGCAACGAAGTCTAACTCTCTTCCTGTGCATCGGCATGTCATAAAAGAACAATTCATGCACACATAGTAAAGGCCAATGCATAGTATAAGCAGTTTCTTGCAATTCTATCGTATTGGAAACATAAAGAGATGGAGATATAGTTCCTCTATCATAATAATTACAAGTAGGAGCAGCAATCACATGCATATTATATCTATCAAAATCATCATGTGCAACGGTAAAAGGCAACTCATCATTATAATCCTTAATAAGCACAAACTTCTCCGATATAGTGTAGTTTGGAGAATTCAAAAAGATAATAGGACTATCATGCGTGGGTGCAATAGCAACAATTTCATGTTTAACATAAGGAACTATAGCAAGTTCATCTCCATAAGCATAATTCATATTGGCATCTTGGCCACAAGCATAGCAAGCATCATCAAAATGGGATATTTCAAGAGAATCAACGGGATCATAGCAATCATCCTTCGGTAAGCATGAAGGGGAATTAAACAATGTATGAGTTGAAGAGTTACTCTCATTAGAAGGTGGGCACGGGTGATCAATCCGCTCTTCCTCCTTTTGTTCTTCGCTCTCCTCATCATATTTTTCATCCAATGAGCTCACAGTTTCACCAGTTTCTTCTTCCATAGCTTCCTGCAAAATATTAGTCTCTTCTTGGACAGCGGAGACTTTCTCAATAAATGCATTAATATAGTAATTGTATTCATAATTTTCATAGCAATATCTAAGTATACCAAGATTTTCAGGCCTATAAACATCATCATCTAAAGCTTCATACTTTTCAAACAAAGATTCAATTTCATAAGCAGCCTTAAAAGCAACAAATTCTTCTATTTGTTCCACATGATAGTAATCATATATACCATTAGCATAAGAATCTAAGGTTTCATTATCATTAAATTTGCATGAAAAGGGAAGGTGTGGAGCCTTCATCCTAGAGCAACAAGTAATATCATATCTCAAGCATAGATCCCGGGCATACCAACGCAACATATTAATTTGATCCCATAACAGTTTTCCTTTTTGTGTCAAGCAATAATCCCTAAAGTATTCACGTTGATCCAACGTGTCTCCCGTTATAAAGTTGAATGGGGTTTTCTCAGGATTATCAAAGTAGTACATAATATCTTTCACATAATGAGAATCGAGGGTTTTAGGAGTTACCCCATCTCCATGATTAGCAAATACACCTAATTTTTTTGGTATTTCGTGTTCCATATCCATAACTAAAGATAGAGAACAACTAAGAATAGAAAATAAAAATTACTTAGTGATAAAGCAAACAAGCCCACATGAGAATATTCACCCCACACTATGACTCCCCGGCAACGGCACCAGAAAAAGGTCTTGATAACCCGCAAGTATACGGGATAGTTGTAGCCTCTTTCGATAAGTAAGAGTGTCGAGCCCAATGAGGAGCTAAAGGTAGAACAAATACTCTCTCAAGTCCTATCGGCCACTGATACGACTCTACGCACGCTTGACGTTCGCTTTACCTAGAACAAGTATGAAACTAGAAGTACTTTGTAGATGTGATAGGGTAGGTTTGCAAGATAATAAAGAACACGTAAATAAAAAGTAGGGGTTGTTTAGATAAATAAACAATAAATTAAATATAACGAGTGTGGAAAAAGTGGTGGTAGGAGTTGTGAAATTGTCCCTAAGCAACTGACTACTTTACTAGACCAGTAATCACTATTGCAATTCTATTTGAGGGAGAGGCATAAGCTAACATACTTTCTCTTCTTGGATCATATGCACTTATGATTGGAACTCTAGCAAGCATCCGCAACTACTAAAGATCATTAAGGTAAAACCCAACCATAGCATTAAAGTATCAAGTCCCCTTTATCCCATACACAAACAACCTACTTACTCGGGTCTGTGCTTCTGTCACTCACGCCACCCACCATAAGCAAATCATGAACATATTGCAAACCCTACAGCGGGAATCCCTCTCGCTTGCACGACACGGAGGGCACCATAGGACAGCACCAATAATAAAACATGCAACTCAAACCAATCATAGCAATTCATCAATCACCGGTAGGACAACGAAAATCTACTCAGACATCATAGGATGGCAACACATCATTGGATAATAATATGAAGCATAAAGCACCATGTTTAAGTAGAGGGTACAGCGGCTTGCGGGAGAGTGGACCGCTGAATATATATGGGGGAAGGTGATGGAGATGTTGATGAAGATGATGGAGGTGTTGGTGAATATCGCGGTGATGATGATGGCCCCCAGCAGCGCTCCGGCGCCACCGGAAGCAAGGGGGACAGAGCCCCCCTTCTTCTTCTTCTTCCTTGACCTCCTCCCTAGATGGGAGAAGGGTTTCCCCTCTGGTCCTTGCCTCCCATGGCTTGGGAGGGGCGAGAGCCCCTCCAAGATTGGATATGTCTCTCTGTCTCTCTCTGTTTCTGCATTCTGGGACTCTGCCCTGGCACCGTTTCCTTTATATCTGGAGATCCATAACTCTGATTGGATTGAAACCTTCGCCCAGATCGTTTTCCAAAAATTAGCTTTCTTGCGGCCAAAGAAGGGCATCAACCGCCTTACAGGTGGCCCACGAGGGTGGGGGGCGTGCCCACTTTAAGTGGGCGTGGGCCCCTATCTCATGGCCACCTCGGGCATCGTCTCGCGTTGATTCTTCCTCCCAAAAATCACAAATATTCCAAAATAATTCTCCGTCCATTTTTATCCCGTTTGGACTCCGTTTGATATAGGGTTTCTGCAAAACATAAAACTTGCAATAGACAGGAACTGACACTGGGCACTGGATCAATATGTTAGTCCCAAAAAATAGTATAAAAAGTTGCCAAAAGTATATGAAAGTTGAATAATATTGGCATGGAACAATCAAAAATTATAGATACGACGGAGACGTATCAGGGAGCTCTGTAGCATTTCTAATATTATATGTGGATGACATATTGTTGATTGGAAATAATACAGAATTTCTGGATAGCTTAAAAGGATACTTGAATAAGAATTTTTCAATGAAAGACCTTGGTGAAGCTGCGTATATGTTGGGCATCAAGATCTATAGAGATAGATCAAGACGCTTAATTGGGCTTTCACAAAGCACATTACTTGATAAGGTTTTGAAGAAGTTCAAAATGGATCAGTCAAAGAAAGGGTTCTTGCCTTTGTTACAAGGTGTGAAGTTGAGTCAGACTCAATGCCCGACCACTGCAGAAGATAGAGAGAAAATGAAAGTCATTTCCTATGCATCAGCCATAGGTTCTATCATGTATTCAATGTTGTGTACCAGACCTGATGTGTGCCTTGCTATAAGTTTAGTAGGGAGGTACCATAGTAATCCAGGAGTGGATCACTGTACAGCAGTCAAGAACACCCTAAAATACCTGAAAAGGACTAAGGATATGTTTCTCGTTTATGGAGGTGACAAAGAGCTTGTCGTAAATGGTTACATTGATGCAAGCTTTGACGCTGATCTGGATGACTCTAAGTCGCAAATCGGATACGTATTTATATTGAATGGTGGAGCTGTCAGTTGGTGCAGTTCCAAGCAGAGCGTCGTGGCAGGATCTATGTGTGAAGCGGAGTGCATAGCTGCTTCAGAAGCAGCAAATGAAGGAGTCTGGATGAAGGAGTTCATATCTGATCTAGGTGTAATACCTAGTGCATCGGGTCCAATGAAAATCTTTTGTGACAATACTGGAGCAATCGCCTTGGTGAAGGAATCCAGATTTCACAAGAGAACCAAACACATCAAGATACGCTTCAATTCCATCCGCGATCAAGTCAAGGAGGGAGACATAGAGATTTTCAAGATACATACAGATTTGAATGTTGCGGATCCGTTGACTAAGCCTCTTCCACGAGCAAAACATGATCAGCACCAAGACTCCATGGGTGTTACAATCATTACCATGTGATCCAGATTATTGACTCTAGTGCAAGTGGGAGACTGAAGGAAATATGCCCTAGAGGCAATAATAAAGTTGTTATTTATATTTCCTTATATCATGATAAATGTTTATTATTCATACTAGAATTGTATTAACCAGAAACTTAGTACATGTGTGAATACATAGACAAAACAAAGTGTCCCTAGTATGCCTCTACTTGACTAGCTCATTAATCAAAGATGGTTATGTTTCCTGACCATAGACATGTGATGTCATTTGATGAACGGGATCACATCATTAGAGAATGGTGTGATGGACAAGACCCATCCGTTAGCTTAGCATAATGATAGTTAAGTTTTATTACTACTGCTCTCTTCATGACTTACACATGTTCCTCTGACTATGAGATTATGCAACTCCCGAATACCGGAAGAACACCTTGTGTGCTATCAAACGTCACAACGTAACTGGGTGATTATAAAGATGCTCTACAGGTGTCTCCGAAGGTGTTTGTTGGGTTGGCATGGATCAGGATTAGGATTTGTTAGTCCGTGTATCAGAGAGGTATCTCTGGGCCCTCTTGGTAATGCTCATCACTATAAGCCTTGCAAGCAATGTGACTAATGAGTTAGTTACGGGATGAAGCACTACGGAACGAGTAAAGAGTCTTTCCAGCAACGAGATTGAACTAGGTATGATGATACCGACGATCGAATCTTGGGCAAGTAACATACCGATGACAGAGGGAACAACGTATGTTGTTGTGCGGTTTGACCAATAAAGATCTTCGTAGAATATGTAGGAGCCAATATGAGCATCCAGGTTCTGCTATTGGTTATTGATTGGAGATGTGTCTCGATCATGTCTACATAGTTCTCGAACTCGTAGGGTTCGCACGCTTAACGTTTGATGACGATTTGTATTATGAGTTATGTGTTTTTGATGACCAAAGTTTGTTCGGAGTCCCGGATGAGATCATGGACATGACGAGGAGTCTCGAAATGGTCGATGGGTAAAGATTGATATATTGGAAGGTTATGTTCAGACACTGGAATGGTTTTAGAAAGGTTCGAACATTTTCCGGAGTACCAGGGGATTACCGGAACCCCCCCCCCCCTCGGGAAGGGGGGGGGGGGTAATGGGCCTACATGGGCCTTAGTGGAGAAGAGGAGGTGGCGAGCGACCCCCCAAGCCCAGTCCGGATCAGACAAGAGGTGGGGGCGTGGCCCCCCCTCTTTCCTTCTCCCTCTCCACCTTTCCCCCTCTCCCCTCTCCGGAAAACGTAAGGGGAATCCTACTAGGACTGGGAGTCCTAGGACTAGGAGTCCTAGTAGGACTCCCCACACTTGACGCGCCACCTAGGCCGGCCGCCTCCTCCCCTCCTCCTTTATATACGAGGGTAGGTGGCACCCCAAAGCACATCAATTGTTCTCTTTATTGTGTGCGGTGCCCCCCTCCACAGTTTACTCTTCCGGTCATAGCGTTGTAGTGCTTAGGCGGAGCCCTACGTGGATCACATCATCAAAATCGTCACCACGTCGTCATGCTGACGGAACTCTCCCTCAACCCTCTACTAGATCAAGAGTTCGAGGGACGTCATCAAGCTGAACAGGTGTTGAACACGGAAGTGCCGTACGTTTGGCACTTGGATTGGTTGGACCATGAAGATGTTCGGCTACATCAACCACATAAACTAACGCTTCCGCTTTTGGTCTACGAGTGTACGTGGACACGCTCTCCCCCTCTAGTTGCTATGCATCTCCTAGATAGATCTTGCATGATCGTAGGAATTTTTTGGAAATTGCATGCTATGTTTCCCAGCAGTAGCTAGATGGCTTCTTCTCTCTCTTTGATTCTCAATACCATGTTCTCCTTGATGTTCTTGGAGATCTATTCGATGTAATACTCTTTTGTGGTGTGTTTGCCAAGATCCGATGAATTGTGGATTTATGATCAGATTATCTATGAATATTATTTGAATCTTCTTTGAATTCTTATACGCATGATTTGATATCTTTGCAAGTCTCTATGAATTATCAGTTTAGTTTGGCCTACTAGATTGGTTTTTCTTGCAATGGGAGAAGTGTTTTGCTTTGGGTTCAATCTTAAAGTGTCCTTTCCTAGTGACGGTAGGGGCAGCAAGGCACATATTGTATTGTTGCCATCGAGGACAAAACGATGGGTTTTTCATCATATTGCTTGAGTTAATTCCTCTACATAATGTCATCTTACTTAATGCGTTACTATGTTCTTTATGAACTTAATACTCTAGGTGCAGGCAGGAGTCGATCGATGTGTGGAGTAATAGTAGTAGATGCAGAATCATTTTAGTCTACTTGACACGGACGTGATGCCTATGTTCATGATCATTGCCTTAGATATTGTCATAATTATGCGCTCTTCTATCAATTGCTCGGCAGTAAATTGTTCACCCAACGTATTATTTGCTATCTTGAGAGAAGCCACTAGTGAAACTTATGGCCCCCGGGTCTCTTTTCCATCATATAAGTTCTATTTTCCATCATATTAGTTTCTGATCTATTATTTTGCATCTTTTACTTTCCGATCTATAAACCAAAAATACCAAAAATATTTACTTTTGCCATTTATCTATCTCTATCAGATCTCACTTTTGCAAGTAACCATGAAGGGATTGACAACCCCTTTATCATGTTGGGTGCAAGTTTGTTGATTGTTTGTGCAGGTATTTGGTGACTTGTGCGTTATCTCCTACTGGATTGATACCTAGGTTCTCAAACTGATGGAAATACTTACTCTACTTTGCTGCATCACCCTTTCCTCTTCAAGAGAAAAAACAACACAAGCTCAAGAAGTAGCAGGAAGAATTTCTGGCGCCATTGCTAGGGAGATCTGCGCCAAGTCAAGCCATACCAAGTACCCATACTAAACTCTCATCTGTTGAATTATATTATTTGTCATTCGCCTCTCGTTTTCCCTCCCCCACCTCTAAAACGATTATCAAAAAGATTTACCTTTTTTCGCCCCTCTTCCGTTCGTCTTCTTCGCTTTCTTTTTGTGTGCTTGTGTGTTGGATTGCTTGCTTTGTCACGATGGCTCAAGATAATACCAAATTGCATGACTTTTCTAACACCAACAACAATTATTTTATTAGTACTCTGATTGCTCCCACTACTATTGCTGAATCTTGTGAAATTAATGCCGCTTTGCTGAATCTTGTTATGAAAGATCAATTTTGTGGCCTTCCTAATGAAGATGCCGCATCCTATCTAAACAATTTCATTGATTTGTGTGATATGCAAAAGAAGAAAGATGTGGATAATGATATTGTTAAATTGAAGCTATTTCCGTTTTTGCTTAGAGATCGTGCTAAGACTTGGTTTTCATCTTTGCCTAAAAATAGTATTGATTCGTGGAACAAGTGTAAATATGCATTCATCTCTAAGTATTTTCCTCTCGCTAAGATCATCTCCCTTAGGAACAATATTATAATTTTAAGCAACTTGATCACAAACATGTTGCACAATCTTGGGAGAGGATGAAATTAATGATACGAAATTGCCCTGCACATGGTTTGAATTTGTGGATGATTATACAAAAAAAATACGCCAGATTGAATTTTGCTTCTAGAAATATTTTAGATTCGGTCGCAGGAGGCACTTTTATGGAAATTACTTTAGGAGAGGCTACTAAACTCCTAGATAATATCATGGCTAATTATTCTCAATGGCACATCGAAAGATCCACTAGTAAAAAAGTGCATGCGATTGAAGAGATTAATGTTTTGAGTGGGAAGATGGATGAACTTATGAAATTATTTGCTAATAAGAATGCTTATTTTGATCCTAATGATATGCATTTGTCCACTTTGATTGAGAATAATAATGAATCTATGAATGTGAATTTTGTTGGTAGGAACAATTTTGGTAATAACGCGTATAGAGGTAATTTTAATCCTAGGCCATTTCCTAGTAACTCCTCTAATAATTATGGTAATTCCTACAACATCTATTATGGAAATTTTAGTAAGACACCCTCTGATTTTGAGAATAGTGTTAAATAATTTATGAGTTCACAAAAGAATTTCAATGCTTTGATTGAAGAAAAATTTCTCAAGATCGATGATTTGGCTAGGAACGTGGATAGAATTTATCTTGATGTTGATTCTTTGAAACTTAGATCTATTCAACCTAAGCATGATAAATGAGTCTCTCAAAGCCATGAGAATTTCCATTTATGAGTGAAAAGAAAGAACCGCTAAGATGCGTGCTAAAAAAGTTCGGTTTATTAAAGTGTGTTCTTCTAGTTTTCATGAGAATAATGATGAAGATCTAAAAGTGATTGATGTGACTCCTATTGAATCTTTGTTTTCCAATATAAATCTTGATAAAGATGGGACTAGAGATGAGTCAACTTTAGTTAGAAGGTGTCCCAATGATTCAGAGCTTTTAGATCTAGATGCAAAAATTGATAGAAGTGGAATTGGAGAGGTCAAGACTTGAAGTACCAATGAACCCACTATTATGGATTTCAAGGAATTTAATTATGATAATTGTTCTTTAAAATATTGTATTTCCTTGTTGCAATCTGTGTTCAATTCTCCTCATGCTTATAATCAAAACAAAGCTTTTACTAAACATATCGTTGATGCTATGATGCAATCTTTTGAAGAAAAGCTTGAATTGGAAGTTTCTATCCCTACAAAACTTTATAATTAGTGGGAACCTACTATTAAGATTAAGATTAAAGATTACGAGTGCCATGCTTTGTGTGATTTGGGTGCTAGCGTTTCCACGATTTCGAAAACTTTGTGTGATGTGTTAGATTTCCGTGAATTTGATGATTGTTCTTTAAATTTGCATCTTGTGGAATCCACTATTAAGAAACCTATGGGAAGGATTAATGATGTTCTTATTGTTGCAAATAGGAATTATGTGCCCATACATTTCATTGTTCTTGATATAGATTGCAATCCTACATGTCCTATTATTTTTGGTAGACCTTTCCTTAGAACGACTGGTGCAATTATTGATATGAAAGAAGGAAACATTAGATTCCAATTTCCATTAAGGAAAGGCATGGAACACTTTCCTAGGAAGAAAATTAAATTTCCTTATGAATCTATCATGAGAGCCACTTATGGATTGCATACCAAAGATGATAATACCTAGATCTTCGTGTTTTATGCTTAGCTAAGGGCATTAAACGATAGCGCTTGTTGGGAGGCGACCCAATTTTATTTTTGTTGTTTGCATTTTGTTCCTGTTTAGTAATAAATAGTTCATGTAGCCTCTGGTTAGATGTGATGTTTTATGTTTTAATTAGTGTTTGTGCTAAGTTAAACCTTTAGGATAGCTTACGGTGATAGTCGTGTTGATCCTGCTGGAAAAAAACTTTTGTGCCCAATAAATAATTTCCAGAATTTTATTGAAACATGCTTTTGATCTGTTTATTTTTGCTCTGGATTGGTGCACAAATTGCTCAGGTTTTACTAATTTTTCAGAATTTTTGGAGTTACAAAAGTAATCGGGAGTTATAGATTACTACAGACTGTTCTGTTTTTGACAGATTCTGTTTTCTATGTGTTGTTTGCTTATTTTAATGAATCTATGGGTAGTATCGGGGGGTATGAACCATGGAAAAGTTGGAATATAGTATATATTACACCAATATAAATAAAGAATGAGTTTGCAACAGTACCTTAAAGTGGTGATTTATTTTCTTATACTAACGAAGCTTATGAGATTTTCTATTGAACTTTGTGTTGTGAAGTTTTCAAGTTTTGGGTAAGGATTTGATGGACTATGGAATAAGGAGTGGCAAGAGCCTAAGATTGGGGATGCCCAAGGCACCCGAAGGTAATATTCAAGGACAACCAAAAGCCTCAGCTTGGGGATGCCCCGGGAGGCATCCCCTCTTTCGTCTTCGTCTATCGGTAACTTTACTTGAGGCTATATTTTTATTCACCACATGATATGTGTTTTGCTTGGAGCGTCTTGTATGATTTGAGTCTTTGATTTTTAGTTTACCATAATCATCCTTGCTGTACACACCTTTTGGGAGAGACACGCATGAATCGTGATTTATTAGAATAATCTATGTGCTTCACTTATATCTTTTGAGCTAGGCAATATTGCTCTAGTACTTCACTTATATCTTTTTAGAGCACGGCGGTGGCTTTATTTTATAGAAATTTACGAACTCTCATGCTTCACTTATATTATTTTTAGAGTCTTTTAGAACAGCATGGTAATTTTCTTTGGTTATAAATTTAGTCCTAATATGATAGGCATCCAAGAGGGATATAATAAAAACTTTCATATAAAGTGCATTGAATACTATGAGAAGTTTGATTCTTTATGATTGTTTTGAGATATGAAGATGGTGATATTAGAGTCATGATAGTGGATTAATTGTGAATTTGAGAAATACTTGTGTTGAGGTTTGTGATTCCTGTAGCATGCACATATGGTGAACCGTTATGTAACGAAGTTGGAACATGAAGTATTTATTGATTGTCTTCCTTATGAGTGGCGGTCGGGGACGAGCGATGGTATTTTCCTACCAATCTATCCACCTAGGATCATGCGTGTAGTACTTTGTTTCGATGACTAATAGATTTTTTCAATAAGTATGTGAGTTTTTTATGACTAATGTTGAGTTCATGGATTATACGCACTCTCACCCTTCCACCATTGCTAGCATCTCTTGTGTCACGCAACTCTCGCCGGTACCATACACCCACCATATACCTTCCTAAAAACAGCCACCATACCTACCTATTGTGGCATTTCCATAGTCATTCCGAGATATATTGCCATGCAACTTTCCACTGTTCCCTTTATTATGACAAGTTTCGTCATTGTCATATTGCTTTGCATGATCATGTAGTTGACATCGTATTTGTGGCAAAGCCACCTTTCATAATTCTTTCATATATGTCACGCTTGATTCATTGCACATCCCGGTACACCGCGGAGGCATTCACATAGAGTCATATTTTTGTTATAAGTATCGAGTTGTAATTTTTTCGAGTTGTAAGTAAATAGAAGTGTGATGATCATCATTATTAGAGCATTGTCCTATGTGAGAAAAAGAAGGAGGCCAAAGAAGATAAAATAAAAAAAGAGGCCAAAGAAGCCAAAGAAAAAAAGGGAAAAAAGAGAAAAAAAGAAAAAGAAAAAAAGAGAGAAAAAGAGAGAAGGGACAATGTTACTATCTATTTCCACACTTGTGCTTCAAAGTAGCACCATGATATTCATGATAGAGATTCTCCTATTTTGTCACTTTCATATACTAGTGGGAATTTTTCATTATAGAACTTGGCTTCCAACGATGGGCTTCCTCAAATCGCCCTAGGTCTTCATGAGCAAGCAAGTTGGATGCACACCCACTTAGTTTCTTTTTGAGCTTTCATACACTTATAGCTCTAGTGTATCCGTTGCATGGCAACCCCTACTCACTCACATTGATATATATTGATGATCATCTCCATAGCCCATTGATACGCCTACTTGATGTGAGGCTATATCCCTCTTTTTGTCTTCTCCACACACCCCATATTCTCTTCCACCATAGTGCTATATCCATGGCTCACGCTCATGTATTGCGTGAAAGTTGAAAAAGTTTGAGAACATCAAAAGTATGAAACAATTGCTTGGCTTGTCATCAGGGTTGTGCATGATGAAATACTTTGTGTGATGAAGATGGAGCATAGCCATACTATATGATTTTGTAGGGATAAGCTTTCTTTGGCCATGTTATTTTGAGAAGACATAATTGCCTTGTTAGTATGCTTGAAGTATTATTGTTTTTATGTCAATATTAAACTTTTGTTTTGAATCTTTTGGATCTGAACATTCATGCCACAATAAAAGAGAATTACATGGATAAATATGTTAGGTAGCATTCCACATCAAAAATTATGTTTTTATCATTTACCTACTCGAGGACGAGCATGAATTAAGTTTGGGGATGCTTGATACGTGTCCAATGTATCTATAATTTTTGATTGTTCCATGCTATTATATTATCTATTTTGGATGTTTTATATGCATTTATATGCTATTTTATATTATTTTTGGGACTAACCTATTAACCTAGAACCCAGTGCCATTTTCTATTTTTTGCATGTTTTAGAGTTTCGCAGAAAAGGAATACCAAACGGAGTCCAAACGGAATAAAATTTTTGCCATGATCTTTCTTGGACCAGAACCAAACCAGGAGACTTGGAGATGAAGTCGGAGAAGCAACATGGCGGCCTCGAGGGTGGAGGGCACGCCCCCTACCTCGTGGTCCCCTCGGAGGTCTCCTGACCTAATTCTTTTGCCCATATATACTCTTATACCCCAAAACCATCAAGGGGAGCCACGAAAACACTTTTCCACCACCGCAACCTTCTATACCCATGAGATCCCATCTAAGGGCCTTTTCCGGCGTCCTGTCGGAGGGGGATTCGATCACGGAGGGCTTCTACATCAACACCATTGCCCTTCCGGTGAAGCGTGAGTAGTTTACCACAGACCTACGGGTCCATAGCTAGTAGCTAGATGGCTTCTTCTCTCTCTTTGATTCTCAATACCATGTTCTCCTCGATGTTCTTGGAGATCTATTCGATGTAATACTCTTATGCGGTGTCTTTGCCGAGATCCGATAAATTGTGGATTTATGATCAGATTATCTATGAGTATTATTTGAATCTTCTCTTAATTCTTATATGCATGATTTGATATCTTTGCAATTCTCTTTGAATTATCGGTTTAGTTTGGCCTACTAGATTGGTTTTTCTTGCAATGGGATAAGTGCTTAGCTTTGGGTTCAATCTTGCGATGTCCTTTCCCAGTGACAGTAGGGGCAGCAAGGCACGTATTGTATTGTTGCCATCGAGGATAAAAAGGTGGGGGTTTCATCATATTGCTTGAGTTAACTCCTCTACATCATGTCATCTTACTTAATGCGTTACTCTATTCTTTATGAACTTAATACTCTAGATGCAGGCAGGAGTCGGTCGATGTGTCGAGTAATAGTAGTAGATGCAGAATTGATTTGGTCTACTCGACATGGACGTGATGCATATGTTCATGATCATTGCCTTAGATATCGTCATAATTATGCGCTTTGCTATCAATTGCTCGGCAGTAATTTGTTCACCCACCGTATTACTTGCTATCTTGAGAGAAGCCACTAGTGAAACCTATGCCCCCCGGGTCTCTTTTCCATCATACAAGTTCTATTTTCCATCATATTAGTTTCCGATCTATTATTTTGCAATCTTTTACTTTCTGATCTACAAATCAAAAATACCAAAATATTTACTTTGCCATTTATCTATCTCTATCAGATCTCACTTTTGCAAGTAATCGTAAAGGGATTGACAACCCCTTTTATCGCGTTGGGTGCAGGTTTGTTGATTATTTGTGCAGGTATTTGGTGACTTGTGTGTTGTCTCCTACTGGATTGATACCTTGGTTCTCAAACTGAGGGAAATACTTACTCTACTTTGCTGCATCACCCTTTCCTCTTCAAGGGAAAAACCAGCGCAAGCTCAAGAAGTAGCACCTAGTGCCAGTTGCTTCTTTCTACTTGTTTTTTACATCGCAGGAAATCAATATCAAACGGAGTCCAGACGCAGTGAAACTTTTTGTGGATTTTTTTGGACCAGAAGACATGCAGTGGGTCAAAGAAGTACCGAAGAGGGGGCCCGAGGTGAGCACAAGACACCAGGGCACGCCTGGAGGCCCAGGCGCGCCTTGATGGGTTGTGCCCACCTCGCTGACCTCCCGCACCGCCTCTTTGCTCTATAAATACCCCAATATTCTAGAAACCCGAGGGGAGTCAACGAAAATAAATTCCAGCCGCCGCAAGTTCCAGAACCACCAGATCCAATATAAACACCATCACAGAGGGGTTCATCATCCTCATTGGTGCCTCTCCAATGATGCTTGAGTAGTTCATTGTAGACCTACGAGTCCGTAGTTACTAGCTAGATGGCTTCCTCTCTCTCTCTCTCTCTCTCTCTCTCTCTCTCTTGGTTCTCAATACAATGGTCTCTTGGAGATATATTTGATGTAACTCTTTTTGCGGTGTGTTTGTTGGGATCCGATGAACTTTGAGTTTATGATCAGATCTATGTTTTTATCCATGAAAGTCATTTGAGTCTTTCGGACTCTTATATGCATGATTACTTATAGCCCCGTATTTCTTTTTCGAATCTTTGGTTTAGTTAGGCCAACTAGATCATTTTTTCTTGCCATGAGAAGAGGTGCTTTGTGATGGGTTCGATCTTACGGTGCTTGATCCCAGTGACAGAAGGGAACCGACACGTATGTACCGTTGCTATTAAGGATAACAAGATCCGGTCTATTTCTACATAAATAGATCTTGTCTACATCATGTCATTGTTCTTATTGCAATACTCTGTTTCTCCATGGACTTAATACACTAGATGCATGCAGATAGCAGTCAATGTGTGGAGTAATAGTAGTAGATGAAGGCAGGAGTCGGTCTACTAATCTTGGACGTGATGCATATATAATGATCATTACCTGGATATCGTCACGATTATTTGAAGTTCTATCAATTTCCCAACAGTAATTTGTTCACCCACCGCATGCTATTTTTCTTGAGAGAAGCCACTTGTGAAATATATGGCCCCCGTGTCTCTTCTTAATCATATTTGCCTTTGAGATCTATATTTATTTGCTTTTATTTTCAGATCTATTAATCCAAAAATACAAAAATACCTTTCTGCAATTTTTAGTTATTTATTTTATCTCGCATTCCCGCGAGATCTATTTATCCAATCTACTACAATTTTATCTATCTTTTTACCCGTGAGGGATTGACAACCCCTCTCTTACGTCGGGTTGCTAGTATTTGTTCTTTGTGTGCAGGAGCTGTTTACGTAGTGTTGTGTGGTTCTCCTACTAGTTCGATAACCATGATCTCATCACCGAGGGAAATACCTAGCGTTGTTGTGCTGCACCATCCCTTCCTCTTTGGGGAAATACCGACGTAGTTCAAGCCAACATCAGCGGCGGCAGCTTTACAGGCTCGATCTAGGCCCAGCTGGCCCCGAGAGGCCTGGTGTTCCCCTGCTGTCGCGTCCGGTCGGCTACCGCAATGGTGCCGGAGGTTGTGGCCTCCCGCACGACAGTGATGGAGGTAGTTCCCTCCCGCGCAGCTTTGGTGCTGCCACTCCCGCTTCCTTGCGCTCCTTCTTTCCGTCCTCTTGGCCTCGCGATGGTGATCTCAGTGAGACGACGAGGGTCGAGTTGAGTCCATGGTGTCGCATGTTGGTGGGTGGCTATCTGGTTGGAAGGCTTTGGATCGGTCGGATAGTGGTGGTTTGGGTTTGGGAGAAATCCCTACCGGATCATCTGGCACCGACGCGGTGAAGCCTTGAGGGTGCCACCATTTCTTCCTAAAGGGCATCAGATTTACCCATTCCCCAATCCCTTCCATGTGCCGGGGGAAACCCTAGGACATGTCCAAGCAGCAGTGTCATCATCTTCGCGTTCCTTCTTGGAGGTGTTGCTTGGTTCGCGGAGGTCCGGAGTCTAGAAGGGTGGTAGGAAAACTCTGGAGGGCGCAGCGGGGCGAGTCATCCGCATTTTGTCGAGATGCTGTTGTTGGCATTAGTTCTCTTTTTTCTCTCTTCTCTTTTGGGCTTGATGTGTTTTTCGCCCCAACAGATGTCCTGTGATCGGTGATGGTTGCTTTATAATATAAAGCGAGGGGAAAACCCTTTTTCGGCAAAGATCCAAGAGCCCTAGTTCCACCTCCCCCCTTGAGTTTATTCAAGCGAGAGTGCATCACCACACATGTCCATGGGAGGCTTATATAGGATAGTGATCCTTGACAAATGACAAAGGCTACCCAATGGTAGATAGCCAAGGTGGATGGTAAAGTTTGGTCCACAAGTCCATGAGGACTAGTTAAAGGTGGGTTGTCTGTAACGCCCCGGATCCGATGCGCTAGGTGTCACCACGTTATTCGCCGTCCTTGCCATGTCAGTTGCTAGCGTGTTGTATTTTTCCACGTCATCATCTGCATTTCATATCATGTCATCATGTGCATCGCATTGGCATACGTGTTCGTCTCATGCATCCGAGCATTTTCCCCGTTGTCCGTTTCACGATCCGGCACTCCTATGTCCTCCGGCGTCCCCCTTTTGCCTTTTTTCATGTGCGGGTGTTAAACTTTCTCGGAATGGACCGAGTCTTGCCAAGCGGCCTTGGTATAGCACCGGTAGACCGCCTATCAAGTTTCGTGCCATTTGGAGGTCGTTTGATACTCCAACGGTTAACCGCGTAGCCCGAAACCCCCCTTCTCTTTGCAGCCCAACACCCCTCCAAAGTGGCCCAAAACCCAGCAAACTCCCCTCCATGCTCTCGGTCATTTGATCACGATCGCGTGGCCGAAAACCGCTCCTCATTTGGACTCTCCTAGCTCCCAGAATCTATAAATAGCCCCCTCCCCCGAAATTTGCGGATCAATTCCCCCCGAAACCCTAGCTTCGTCCTTATCCCGCAACCGGACACGTCCGGACCCCATCGGACATGTCCGCCCGTCGCCCCCGTCCAACCGCGTCCCGCCATGTGGCTCCGCCACCGCCCCCGCGCCGCCAGCCCATCGGGCCCGCCTCCGGCCCGCCCGGCCTGATCCGCCGCCGCCGTCGCCCGCGAGACGCCCTCGCGCCCGCGCCGCCGCCCCGAGCGCCGGCGTGCTCCGCCGCCCTGCCGCCGGCGCGCCGCCGTGCCTCGCCTCCTGGCCCGCGCCGCCGTCATCCGCCGCCGTCTTGTCCGGCACCGGCCCCCGGCGCCGCCTCCGCCCTTCGCCGCCGCCTCCGCCCCTACGCCTAGCACCGCCGCCGCCGGCCTCCGCCTCGGCACGGCCGCCGTGTCCGCGCCCGCGCGCGCTGGCCGCCGCCTCGCCGCGCCGCCCGACCTCCGGCCGCGCCGCCGCGCCTCTCCCTCGCCTCCTCCGGTCGGATCCGGCCCGAAGAACCTCGTCGGCCGCCTCCCCACCATCATCTCCGGCGAGCCTCGAAATCCGCACCCGGGTCAACCCCAGATCCGGAGGTGATATTTCTTTCAAGTCCCTGAGATGTTGACATTATCATGCCATGTTCGTCGCATCGTATCTCTGCATCCGTAGCTTCGTTTTATGCGTGTAATATGTCAAATTGTTCGTCTCAACGAATACTTCATTTCATTCCATTGCATCATGTCCATTTGAGTTAATCTTGATGCCCGAATCATCGTTGCAAGAGTGCATGTTGCTGTTAATCTGCTGAAACTGTTATAACATGCTCATTTGTCATTTTTGCCATGTTTGATGTGTGCATCCTGTGAGGTTGATGTCTACATGTGTTTTGAACTATGCCATGCCATCTTTCCAGGAGTGTATGTCGTGTATTTTTGTGATCAATATGGTGACTAGCACAAGCATGTAAACTAGGCCTCGTGATGTTGCTGATTTTAGTCCCTGTTCTGCTGTTATTTTGATGCCATGTAAACTTGATGCTACAGAGAGATCCATGCTTATTTTGAGATACTTCAGTAAGGATGTTTTGAACATATGGTTATGCTCTATCCTTCCATGCCCCTGGTTGCATTTATAGCTTGCCGTAGATTGTTCATATTTTGCTCCAAACTTGCTAAATGATGTTGCTGTCAGCCTGTTAACTTTAAGTTCAATGTTGCCATGATTTTTGTTAGTGATCCATGCACCCTATGAACTTGATCTTGCCATGCTTAGCTTCATAAACATGTATTCTTACTGTTGGTTGCCTTGCCATGCCATGTATTGCTCTGTGGTGAGTGGTTCAAGCTCACCAACATGCCTACTTATTATTGTTCCTGCCATGTTTGAATCTGTCATATAATTTGCCATGTTTACATGGGTGCCATCATATTTTCTGTCCCCTTTTGGCTCTTGGTCAGTAAGGGACTTTTGTTCTATTCAATTAGTAGATTCATGCCATGTCGTTGTTTGCCATGTTAAGTTCCTGTAACATGTTGTTTGATAGCTCTAAACATTGCAACCTAATATTACTTCCTGATAAGTCTGAAACTGTTATTATTTGCAAACTTGCCATGTGTGTCTGAGCATGTTCTAGTGATTTCTGGAGATAGCTCAGTGTTCATGTTTTGTTATTCTTTACCTGTACATCATGTCCATGCCTTTTGTTTTCATGTTGAGCTGCTGTAGCATGTTGTTTTGATGTTTGCAATATGCCTAGTTGCTGTTTTGGACATATTGTTATGTCTTGTATAGAGTGTATGTGTTGCACCGTTGCTCCATTTTGAGTGTGCTCTATATGAAACTTGCTTGATTTTGCATGTAGTTTCATATTATCATGTTGCATCCTTGTTTTGGTGTGTTTGCTTGATGTTTGAATGCATTTTCCATCAATGCCATGTTTAACTTGTTTTGCTCATATCTTCTAGGCCGCAGCTCCGAATCTAATGAACTTTATATGTAACTTGACTAGAATTTCGCGTAGATACTCTTGGTGCTCTTTAACTTGCTGTTTAACAACTTGAACGTAAGGTTTATTCAGATCTGGACCAATTTCGAAATTTGCATATGAGGACTTACCGGAATCGTTATATGTTGTTCTCGGCCTCATTTAAACTTGCCTTGATGTGTTGTTCTTATTCGCCTCATCTCTTGCCATGAGTAGCTTCATGTAGCTTTGTCATGCATCATGCCTGTTGTGCATCATGTCTTGTCTATGTGTGGTGTGTTTACCATGTTGTGTGCTTCTTCTTGATAGTTCCCGTTTTCATTGCGATCGTGAGGATTCGTTCGTCTAAGCTTGGCTCGTCTTCGTGGCTTCATCTGTTCGTCTTCTTCATGGACTCGTTCTTCTTCCTTGCGGGATTTCAGGCAAGATGACCGCTACCCTGGATCTCACTACTATCATTGCTATGCTAGTTGCTTCGTTCTATCGCTTTGCTGCGTTACCTTATCTTTTGCTCGTCAAGCCTCCCAAATTGCCATGAACCTCTAACCTTTGACACCCTTCCTAGCAAACCGTTGCTTGGCTATGTTACTGCTTTGCTCAGCCCTCTTATAGCGTTGCTAGTTGCAGGTGAAGTTGAAGATTTCTTCATGGTGGACAGGATTTTGTTGGGATACCACAATATCTCTTATTTAATTAATGCATCTATATATTTGGTAAAGGGTGGAAGGCTCGGCCTTATGCCTGGTGTTTTGTTCCACTCTTGCCGCCCTAGTTTCCGTCATACCGGTGTTATGTTCTCGGATTTTGTGTTCCTTACGCGGTTGGGTGATTTATGGGACCCCCTTAACAGTTCGCTTTGAATAAAACTCCTCCAGCAAGGCCCAACATTGGTTTTACCATTTGCCTCACCACCACCTACATTTCCCTTGGGAGTAATTAACTCAAGGGTCATCTTTATTTTTAGCCCCCCCGTGCCAGTGCTTGTCTAAGTGTTGGTCCGAACCGAGTAGACTGCGGGGCCCCCTTGGGGAAACTCGAGGTTTGGTTTTACTCGTAGGATGTCTCATCCGGTGTTGCCCTGAGAATGAGACATGTGCAGCTCCTATCAGGATTGTCGGCGCATCGGGCGGCTTTGGTGGTCTTGTTTTACCATTGTTGAAATGTCTTGTAAACCGGGATTCCGAGTCTGAATGGGTCTTCCTGGGAGAAGGAATATCCTTCGTTGATCGCGAGAGCTTATCATGGGCTAAGTTAGGACACCCCTGCAGGGTATAAACTTTCGAAAGCCGTGCCCGCAGTTATGGGCAGATGGGAATTTGTTAATGTCCGGTTGTAGATAACTTGACACCAGATCCGAATTAAAACGCATCAACCGCGTGTGTAGACATGATGGTCTCTTTTCGACGGAGTCCGGAAAGTGAACACGGTTTCTGGGTTATGATTGACGTAAGTAGGAGTTCAGGATCACCTATTGATCATTGCTAGCTTCACGACCATTCCGCTTGCTCTCTTCTCGCTCTTATTTGCGTTGGTTAGCCGCCATACTATGCTTAGTCGCTGCTGCAACCTCACCACTTTACCCCTTCCTTTCACTTTAAGCTTTGCTAGTCTTGATACCCATGGTAATGGGATTGCTGAGTCCTCGTGGCTCACAGATTACTACAACAACAGTTGCAGGTACAGGTTATGCGATGATCATGACGCGAGAGCG
Source organism: Triticum aestivum (assembly GCF_018294505.1). NCBI lineage: Eukaryota > Viridiplantae > Streptophyta > Magnoliopsida > Poales > Poaceae > Triticum > Triticum aestivum. The sequence goes on from NC_057801.1 coordinate 520,406,060, forward strand.
ATGCTTGCTTGCGTTGAGTTCTTCTTCTGCTTCTTCGATCAGGGGATAGGTTCTAGGTCGGCAGCCTGGGCTAGCAGGGTGGATGTCGTTTGAGTTTCTGTTTGTGTTCCATCCGTAGTCGGATGATGCTCTTATGTATCGTGATGTTGTATTCGTGTGGCATTGTATGCTTCTTGTATGTAACCCCATCTATTATGTAATGTTGATGTAATGATATCCACCTTGCAAAAGCGTTTCAATATGCGAATCTATCCTTGGTGGGACCTTCGAGTTCCTTTTGGATAGGGTCGCATATTGGGTGTGACAAGTTGGTATCAGAGCCTCGACCAACCTTAGGAGCCCCCTTGATTGATCGTGTAGTTTGGCCGTTGTTGAGTCTAGAAGAAAACTATTTTTCAGAGTCTAGTTATATCGGAGAATAGGAATTCTTTTTACTCCTCAGCCCCTTCGTCGCTCTGGTGAGAAATCTTGACGTAGGTGTTTTGAATTACTTCTCTTCCCCTTCAAATTTTTCTTTAGGTTCACGCAGTTGGTTTCCGATCGTTGGTTCTCATTTTTTTTTCATCCGGTGCATTTCTCGTCAAGTCGACTCGAGCCTCATTATCTTTGAGTTCAATCCTCAGTTGTTTTCTTTCCCACCCACCCACCCCTTTTCTTCTCGAAGCCGGAGTCCGTAATCGAGTATCCATCCTACTCGTGCAAAGTTTTTGCTTTCTTTCCTCAATGATTTCAACCGGTGTTTTCTCTTCAAGATATTCGTCGGTTTCCCCTTCCAAGTTGCCTTTGTTTTCCCGCCCTCCCACCCTTTTCTTCCCGGAGTCTGAGTCTTTTTCGACCATCGATTTCATTCATGTGGAGCCTTTTCAGTCTTCCCTCAATCATTTCAACCGGTGAATTCTCGTCTCGGTGGACATTCTTCATCTCTTTTCTTCTCCGGTGGATTCAATTCTAATTTTCGGTAGTGATTATATTCTTTTCCTTGGATCAAGTGTTCTCCTTGCTCGTTTGCCTCTCGCCATTCAATCATCCCGGAGTTCAAGACATCACAGGAGATTCGTCTGTGTTCCAATTAATTCGAGGTTGTCACCTCATTCAAATATTTCAATTGTTCCGGTGCATTATCTATCTGTTCAACAATCCTTTACAACGGTGTTTTTCTCTTCAGTGGGCCCTAACCCACAGGTCTTTTCCCAGGATCTTACCTGACTCTTCTAATTCCCCCGGAGCTATTCCAAATTCTTTTTAGAGTTTGACGTAAGAATGGATTTCATCAGTTAGATGCCTTTCCAAGATCTCTTTCAAATCATTTCATCGTCGGCTCAACCTCTTTGCTCTTCATTCTTCCGGAGTATCTCAGTAATTTCGGTGGTGTTTCTCGTCATCATTCTCAACTTTGAAGATCGAAGAAGAGTTTTTCCTCTAAATCTTGCCCGTTCTCTCGAAGTTTCCTGGTTCTAGCTTCATGTTATCCTCTCATATTATTCCATTTGTCAGTTATTTCTTTTCTCAACCATCCAGAGTATTTCAGGAGTTGATTTCTGTTTCTTTTCATCGGAGGCCATCATTCTAGTTATCGTTCTCTATTTTTCCCGGTGCTTCGTTCAAGTATTCTTCAATTAGTTTGCGAACTCTTTGTTCTCTCGCATTTTAATTCCCTCAAGTATCTTCGTGCTTCTCTAACTCTTCATGGTGATTCATTCTCTTTCGTCAGTCTTTTCTGGATTCTTACGATGGTTCGTTCAAGATTCTTTTCCTTGATTATCATATTAATTCATTCGTTCTTTTCAATCCTACCGGTGGTTCATGAAGTCCTTCTCAAGTTTTGTGCTATCCATTCTCAATCCTTTTTCTTTCAAGAAGAATAAGTAGTATGCAAAATCCATTGATTGTCATCAATTTAACTTGATGAAGGATAAGCATACAATAAATCTTATTCTTATTTCATCCAAGTGAGTAATCCCTTCCTTCGGAGTTTGTTCTTGATGAATAAATTCTAGTTCCAAGTGTTTTCATCTTTTCTTTTCCGGAGTTCAAATTTCCTCGGTCATTTCGTCGGAACCTCCATCTAAATCATCGCAACGCTCATCTATTCTTTCATCCTTCATTTTATCTCGTCATCCTTTTGTTACCGGAGTTCTTCATGGTGGTTCTTCATGATTTAATTCATTCTTCAAGAGTTCATCAAGTATTATTCCATCTTCTTAAGTTCGTGTTCTATTCCTCCATGTTTAACCGGAGTGCTATCTAAATCCTTTCAGTCTTATTCGTTTCTTATCTCGTTCTAACCGGGGTGGTTTCATATTCTATCTGATTCCATGAGATTTCGATTCTTGTCATTCTTGTCGCTCCTCTCTTCTTCTCGAGTGCTCTCGATTCTTTGATTCTTCTCTTGAGTTCTTGTTTCACCTCATCCCTTTTCCCTTCCGTCTCGGTCCTAAGATCTCGGGACGAGATCTCTTGTTAGTGGAGGAGTGTTGTAACGCCCCGGATCCGATGCGCCAGGTGTCACCCAGTTATTCGCCGTCCTTGCCATGTCAGTTGCTGGCGTGTTGCATTTTGCCACGTCATCATATGCATTTCATATCATGTCATCATGTGCATCGCATTGGCATACGTGTTCGTCTCATGCATCCGAGCATTTTCCCCGTTGTCCGTTTCGCGATCCGGCACTCCTATGTCCTCCGACATCCCCCTTTTGCCTATTTTCATGTGCGGGTGTTAAACTTTCTCGGAATGGACCGAGTCTTGCCAAGCGGCCTTGGTATAGCACCGGTAGACCGCCTGTCAAGTTTCGTGCCATTTGGAGGTCGTTTGATACTCCAACGGTTAACCGCGTAGCCCGAAACCGCCCTTCTCTTTGCAGCCCAACACCCCTCCAAAGTGGCCCAAAACCCAGCAAACTCCCCTCCATGTTCTCGGTCGTTTGATCACGATCGCGTGGCCGAAAACCGCTCCTCATTTGGACTCTCCTAGCTCCCAGAATCTATAAATAGCCCCCTCCCCCGAAATTCGCGGATCAATTCCCCCCGAAACCCTAGCTTCGTCCTCATCCCGCAGCCGGACACGTCCGGACCCCGCCGGACATGTCCGCCCGTCGCCCCCGTCCAACCGCGTCCCGCCATGTGGCTCCGCCACCGCCCCCGCGCCGCCAGCCGACCGGGCCTGCCTCCGGCCCGCCCGGCCCGATCCGCCGCCGCCATCGCCCGCGGGACAACCTCGCGACCGCGCCGCCGCCCCGAGCGCCGGCGCGCCGCCGTGCCTCGCCTCCCGGCCCGCGCCGCCGTCGTCCACCGCCGTCTCGTCCGGCACCGGCCCCCGGCGCCGCCTCCGCCCCTACGCCTAGCGCCGCCGCCACCGCGCCCCGAGCGCCTCCCCGCCGCCGGCCACCACCTCGGCACGGCCGCCGCGTCCGCGCCCACGTGCGCCGGCCGCCGCCTCGCCTCGCCGCCCGACCTCCGGCCGCGCCGCCGCGCCTCTCCCTCGCCTCCTCCGGCCGGATCCGGCCCGGAGAACCTCGTCGGCCGCCTCCCCACCGTCACCTCCGGCGAGCCTCGAAATCCGCGCCCGGGTCAACCCCAGATCTGGAGGTGATATTTCTTCCAAGTCCCTGAGATGTTGACATTATCATGCCATGTTCGTCGCATCATATCTCTGCATCTGTAGCTCCGTTTTGTGCGTGTAATATGTCAAATTGTTCGTCTCAACGAGTACTTCATTTCATTCCATTGCATCATGTCCATTTGAGTTAATCTTGATGCCTGAATCATTGTTGCAAGAGTGCATGTTGCTGTTAATCTGCTGAAACTGTTATAACATCCTCATTTGTCATTTTTGCCATGTTTGATGTGTGCATCCTATGAGGTTGATGTCTACATGTGTTTTGAACTATGCCATGCCATCTTTCCAGGAGTGTATGTCGTGTATTTTTGTGATCAATGTGGTGACTAGCACAAGCATGTAAACTAGGCCTCGTGATGTTGCTGATTTTAGTCCCTGTTCTGCTGTTATTTTGATGCCATGTAAACTTGATGCTACAGAGAGATCCATGCTTATTTTGAGATACTTTAGTAAGGATGTTTTGAATATATGGTTATGCTCTATCCTTCCATGCCCCTGGTTGCATTTATAGCTTGCTGTAGATTGTTCATATCTTGCTCCAAACTTGCTAAATGATGTTGCTGTCAGCCTGTTAACTTTAAGTTCAATGTTGCCATGATTGTTGTTAGTGATCCATGCACCCTATGAACTTGATCTTGCCATGCTTAGCTTCATAAACATGTATTCTTACTGTTGGTTGCCTTGCCATGCCATGTGTTGCTCTGTGGTGAGTGGTTCAAGCTCACCAACATGCCTACTTATTGTTGTTCCTGCCATGTTTGAATCTGTCATATAATTTGCCATGTTTACATGGGTGCCATCATATTTTCTGTCCCCTTTTGGCTCTTGGTCAGTAAGGGACTCTTGTTCTATGCAATTAGTAGATTCATGCCATGCCGTTGTTTGCCATGTTAAGTTCCTGTAACATGTTATTTGATAGCTCTAAACATTGCAACCTGATGTTACTTCCCGATAAGTCTGAAACTGTTATTATTTGCAAACTTGCCATGTGTGTTTGAGCATGTTCTAGTGATTTCTGGAGATAGCTCAGTGTTCATGTTTTGTTATGCTTTACCTGTACATCATGCCCATGCCTTTTGTTTTCATGTTGAGCTACTGTAGCATGTTGTTTTGATGTTTGCAATATGCCTAGTTGTTGTTTTGGACAGATTGTTATTTAAATACATTAAAACTAAGCACCCTCCCAGCCCTCTCAGGACATCGGCACTTCTAATCGTTGGATCGTCACTTTTAATCGATTTTGACCATCGGATTCGTTGTTAACCGCACCTAAATCTCGTGTGTGCATGCTAACTCATGCATCAGGCTGTGCTGGCCTTTTCGGGCCGCTACTCCAGTGGCTTCTTTGGGCGTCTAACGTTCATTTGGGCCTACTGTCCTACTGGGCCTGCACTACCATCCTCGCAGAAGTGTAAAACAGAAGAGACGAACCCTAAAACGAGGGATGTTCGCGACCCTCCTCTGTTCCGATTGCGCCGCCTGACCAGGGCCTCGGATTGCATCGACAATTTGCACGGAATAGGCATACAGCACCTCCGTGGTCTGTTCGGTTGCACGGACGCCAGCGGCGCGGTCGGATGGGGCACGCGAGCGGCCCGTTGTTCGTATCTGGACCAATATTACCGTGGGAGGCGATGGGTACCTCAGAAAACAATAGCAATCTCCTCTTCTCGGCGATGGGAGGCGACATATTAGATTCTCATGGTGACTTCCCTCACCAGTGGAGTGCTCGTGGATCAAGATAAGGGGTGAGAAAGGAGTGCCACCCGGATCCCATCCTTGCCGCCGTTCCCACTTCGGGAGATGAACAAGTGGAAAGAAGGTATGCAAGGCGCGCGTCCAATTTTCTTAATGCTATCTTTCAGATTTGATTTACGGAACGTGCTGGGGGCTGGGTGGATTTGAGAGGGCTCGCGAGTCCTGACCTCTGCTGCAGACTCTTCTTGAAAAAAAATGCTCCAGACTCAAGGCCGCCGCAACCGAGGAAGTGAATAGCGATGATGCACACCAGAGGATGCAAGCCTCTTTCTCTGCCTTTCTGGGGTCGTTGTTACACCATGAGGACAGTGCATGTTACAGTCTTCTCTTTGAAGATATTTTCTTCACTGATACTCACATATCAGTTCTTATCTGTCATTTTCACAATTTTGTGCACTAGCGTGAGGCTCACTTGGAGTTTTCCTTAATTCTGATTTGATGTCCGCGGTAGGTGATCTTCAAAATTGACATTCTTCATCTGAAGTATGAGACCGTTGATTGGTATTCTCCTGCAGGTATCAAAATAATATTACATTGTTGATTACGCAAGATGAGGATCTCATATCTGGCCAAAATACTTCCCGGAAGGATCTCATATCTGTATAACCGTCAGAGTTCAGAGTATAATAGATCAAGCGGCACATGACAGATGAAGAACACCGGTATGTGCTTGATACCATGAGCTAATAGGCAGTATAGATTAGTGATTATACTGACAAGCGGATAAAAAATGATGGTGCGCTGCACCGTTCAAATGGTAGCACAAGATCGAAATATAAGAATAAAGGGCTGCATTATACTTAGATTGTGATCACTAACACGGTACATCTACAACTATGGTCCAATACAGTACTGAATCACCACTGCAAAACCAGGTAATATTAACAAAAGTTGATTGAACAGGGGAACGATGACATGTGTCGACATAATAATATGTATTCTCCCTTATACTAGCTCACCACCATACAAACATAACGTTCAAATAATAACTCTCTATTTCTTATATGAAATGTATCACTTCAAAAGTAATAACAAATATATAGATATTACTTCATGCCAATTTGACTCCAAAGTAACATGGCTTCTCTTTTCATATACTTGCATCATTCACTGACATTATAGTGTACAAATTAATGGGCCCGGCAACGCGCTCCATCAGTGATCTAGTGTCTTGTATAGAGTGTATGTGTTGCACCGTTGCTCCGTTTTGAGTGTGCTCTATATGAAACTTGCTTGATTTTGCATGTAGTTTCATATTATCATGTTGCATCCTTGTTTTGGTGTGTTTGCTTGATGTTTGAATGCATTTTCCATCAATGCCATGTTTAACTTGTTTTGCTCATATCTTCTAGGCCGTAGCTCCGAATCTAATGAACTTTATATGTAACTTGACTAGAATTTCGCGTAGATCCTCTTGGTGCTCTTTAACTTGCTGTTTAACAACTTGAACATAAGGTTTATTCAGATCTGGACCAATTTCGAAATTTGCATATGAGGACTTACCGGAATCGTTATATGTTGTTCCCGGCCTCATTTAAACTTGCCTTGATGTGTTGCTCTTGTTCGCATCATCTTTTGCCATGAGTAGCTTCATGTAGCTTTGTCATGCATCATGCCTGTTGTGCATCATGTCTTGTCTATGTGGTGTGTTTACCATGTTGTGTGCTTCTTCTTAATAGTTCCCGTTTTCGTTGCGATCGTGAGGATTCGTTCGTCTAAGCTTGGCTCGTCTTCGTGGCTTCATCCGTTCGTCTTCTTCATGGACTCGTTCTTCTTCCTTGCGGGATTTCAGGCAAGATGACCGCTACCCTGGATCTCACTACTATCATTGCTATGCTAGTTGCTTCGTTCTATCGCTTTGCTGCGTTACCTTATCTTTTGCTCGTCAAGCCTCCCAAATTGCCATGAACCTCTAACCTTTGACACCCTTCCTAGCAAACCGTTGCTTGGCTATGTTAATGCTTTGCTCAGCCCTCTTATAGCGTTGCTAGTTGCAGGTGAAGTTGAAGATTTCTTCATGGTGGACAGGATTTTGTTGGGATACCACAATATCTCTTATTTAATTAATGCATCTATATATTTGGTAAAGGGTGGAAGGCTCGGCCTTATGCCTGGTGTTTTGTTCCACTCTTGCCGCCCTAGTTTCCGTCATACCGGTGTTATGTTCTCGGATTTTGTGTTCCTTACGCGGTTGGGTGATTTATGGGACCCCCTTAACAGTTCGCTTTGAATAAAACTCCTCCAGCAAGGCCCAACATTGGTTTTACCATTTGCCTCACCACCACCTACATTTCCCTTGGGAGTAATTAACTCAAGGGTCATCTTTATTTTTAGCCCCCCCGTGCCAGTGCTTGTCTAAGTGTTGGTCCGAACCGAGTAGACTGCGGGGCCCCCTTGGGGAAACTCGAGGTTTGGTTTTACTCGTAGGATGTCTCATCCGGTGTTGCCCTGAGAATGAGACATGTGCAGCTCCTATCGGGATTGTCGGCGCATCGGGCGGCTTTGGTGGTCTTGTTTTACCATTGTTGAAATGTCTTGTAAACCGGGATTCCGAGTCTGATCGGGTCTTCCTGGGAGAAGGAATATCCTTCGTTGATCGCGAGAGCTTATCATGGGCTAAGTTAGGACACCCCTGCAGGGTATAAACTTTCGAAAGCCGTGCCCGCAGTTATGGGCAGATGGGAATTTGTTAATGTCCGGTTGTAGATAACTTGACACCAGATCCGAATTAAAACGCATCAACCGCGTGTGTAGACATGATGGTCTCTTTTCGACGGAGTCCGGAAAGTGAACACGGTTTCTGGGTTATGATTGACGTAAGTAGGAGTTCAGGATCACCTATTGATCATTGCTAGCTTCACGACCGTTCCGCTTGCTCTCTTCTTGCTCTTATTTGCGTTGGTTAGCCGCCATACTATGCTTAGTCGCTGCTGCAACCTCACCACTTTACCCCTTCCTTTCACTTTAAGCTTTGCTAGTCTTGATACCCATGGTAATGGGATTGCTGAGTCCTCGTGGCTCACAGATTACTACAACAACAGTTGCAGGTACAGGTTATGCGATGATCATGACGCGAGAGCGATGCTTGCTTGCGTTGAGTTCTTCTTCTGCTTCTTCGATCAGGGGATAGGTTCTAGGTCGGCAGCCTGGGCTAGCAGGGTGGATGTCGTTTGAGTTTCTGTTTGTGTTCCATCCGTAGTCGGATGATGCTCTTATGTATCGTGATGTTGTATTCGTGTGGCATTGTATGCTTCTTGTATGTAACCCCATCTATTATGTAATGTTGATGTAATGATATCCACCTTGCAAAAGCGTTTCAATATGCGGGTCTATCCTTGGTGGGACCTTCGAGTTCCTTTTGGATAGGGTCGCATATTGGGCGTGACATTGTCCCTGGCTAACGATGAGCCATTCTTTCTCATCCATTCGTGAATGAGGCTTGGCTAGTTGGGTCTCTAGGCTTGGGATCATTTGCTTCTTGGCTTCTTTGTTGACTTAGTATTTAGTTTCTTCTCCTTTTGACTTATTAACCATCACACTTTATTTGGAGTTTCTTTGTCAGTTCATTATACGGCGGTACTATCGATGGGGTGTGACACGTACCGGGAAGACCGGATGGGATTCACACGAGGCAATTACCTAGGTTCAGGACCTCACGGTGGAGGCAAAACCCTACTCCTGCTATGATTATACTGGTGATGGATAGCCTCATATGAGAACTTTGGTGTGGTGTACAATGGTAGTCGCTAAGATCACGTAGGTCTATATTGATCAAACCTAGTCTAACCCTAGCCTTGCCTTATATAGGGGAAGAGGCCTAGGGTCAAGTATATTTAGTGGTATAGCCTTATGGGCCAGCCTAAGCTCACAAAATAATGGTATTCTTTTGTCTCGGCCTGTCACCTGTGAGAAAAAAATTGTTTTCTTTCTTTGTTAACCCATCCTCGTCCAATTCTTTCTCCGGACCATCATCATCTGAGTCATACCCATAGGCACGCATACAGGGCCTGTCACGGTCCATGTCCTCCTGAGCGACATGGGCCTCTAAGTCACCGATATAGTTAGCATGAATCTCATCCTCTTTCTCGTACTTATCACCATCATAACCTTGATCCACATTGACACCATCATCTTCTTCATTGACTTGGTCACTAGCATTCAACTCAATTGCATTTGCTTGGCTAGTTGACAGTTGGCTAGAAGCATTTGGGCCAAACACCTCGCCCGATCCTCAATACGTGTCACACTTCTACTCGGGCTCATATCATGACATGGGGAGGAGACATGTCAGTTAAGTCAATTCCAAATCGAGGACCTTCGACGTTTGTGGCAAACAATTTAATGACTTATCTTCTGAGTCCGCAACTAGATCCTGGTAATCGAGATCTTGAACCCACACCAACATCACACCTTCCTATTAGTTCAATTCCATCATCCGAGGCCATCCAATTCTCTTACTCTTTCCACAACCTCCTCATAACAAGGATTTGTCTTAAATACCATGGCTTTCTCTTCACCGTCAACAATGTCAGCACTATTACCCCAAAATGTCACTTTGTCCAAATAATGAACATTAACAAGTCTCGTCATCTAAAAAGTAAAAACAATGACACAAGAAACTCAATGCATCAACGGCAAGTCTAATGTATTATATGGATCGTGACATTACTAATGCATCATATCCAAAAGCACATCAGAACTAATATATTCAATAGATCATGGAATTACTTAAAACATACACTAACCCTAGTCCTATTCTTGCGATAAACCACAAGCATAATGCCTACTACACATCATAAAACTCATACAACTCTACATCCATTCAATCCAAACTAGGGTTCGTCCAAAAGTGAACAATGCCACCAAATAAGATGATTTCAACCAACCAAATCATGGGGGCGTGAGATATTACCTCAAGACATGGAAATGCCTCCGATTCACCGAGGAAATGGCATCGATTTGAGAGGGATTTGAGAGGAGTTTGGATTGGAGAGAGATTAAGTAGGGCAACAACTCAGGTGTTAGAGAAGGAAGAAGAATGAGGGTTGATGGGTGGGTGAGTGGCCCACCCAAGGCCCCCATCCACTTACTCTTTATGGGGTCTATCGTCATCGGCCTTGGCGGTAGGGTTAGAAGGCTACCGCCGGGATTAGTGGCGGTAGCCCCTTTGCCCGGTAGGCACGACTGAGGGGCATGAACCGGGGTTTACCACAGTTGTCCCCGGTGGTATCCCATGTAGCCCATCGCCGATGTATATGACGGTAGCAAAAAGATCATATTCGGCTAAACATACAAAGTGGTGTCCAATTGCCCTAAACTTTTGCTAAAAGGTTAAGATAATGATTTTGGCCAAGGTGTGCACTCAAGTAGACCCCGATAAACTGCTTCTTCTCTAAATGCCTCTATAAAAAAGGGGGGGGGCTGGTCTTGCCCTCAAGTGGGTTTTCTGAAACTTAATGTTGATGCTTCTTTTGACCTAAACTGAAGCCTTGTCTCTCAAATTCGGACTATCGCTGACGAAAAGGTCGGGATGCAATCATCTTATTATTAACTCGGAGAATCTGGATGTGATTGATACCATGAAGGATGGAGGATGGTCGGCGGGTGCAGCGGCGGTTATTTTTGACGATTGTTTTCATTATGCTTGTGATTTTATTATTACTAGATTCGAACGCTATAACAAAAAAGCAAACAAAGTTGTCCACGAGCTCGCTAGATTAGCTTGATATTCTTTGACTTCTGATTTGCATGAGGAGCCCTTAAATGAAATTGTAACAATACAAAAGTAGACCCCGGTAAAGAACAGCACCGCATGGGTACCAGCTATACTCGCACCTGTTTTTGTTGGCTAGCATAGGGCATAGCCACAACCTGACAGGCTGACACGTCCATCCTCCACTCCTGCTCCGCCTTCGTCTTTTCAGTCCACCTCCCTCTCCTGCATCGACCCTGCAGTCCAGAGCCCGGAAGCGTGAGCCACCTCCGCTTCCAGGAGCTTCTCGAAGGGGGCCGCCGATGACCCTCTGATCGTCCGTCGCCATGGGCTGCGCCGGATCCACCCCTAAATCTGACGGTCTCTCCTTTCACTCCGTCTATCTCGATTCTGTTAATGCTTTCTTAGGTGGGTTCATGATTGAGATCTTGGGCAATCTGGTCCCACTATCGGAGTAGTGTCCTAGGTTCTTGATCAAGGCGCCTGTAACTATTATGTCGATTTAGCCCTGCCTGCCGTTGGTTGCTTAGCAGATTGGATTGATGATGCGTCGCTGCGGTAATTCAGCTGGAGGTAGCAGGGAGGGGGGATTAGTGCTGCTTATGGAATGCTGTATCATGTCCCATGTTATATTTGGTCATATGTGATCGTTCTGCTCATGTTGGCAATTTGCAAAGTTCTAAAGGCCAAACTGAACAATTATTGGAAGAGAGGATATGTGTGTTATGAAAAAGCAATTGATAGGTGACCTATTCTCCATTTGTACTGTGAAGTACTCCCTCCGTCCCAAAATTCTTGTCTTAGATTTGTCTAGATACGGATGTATCTATTCATGTTTTAGTGTAAGATACATCCGTATCTAGATAAATCTAAGACAAGAATTTTGGGACGGAGGGAGTAACAGGTTTAACATCCAATTAGTGAGTATGACAGATATAATTATCGAGGAAGGTGATGGGACCGTCGATTTATTCCTCCGTAGAACAGAGTACCTAGCAACATTATTGAAGATGTGACACGACGAAAGACCTACCGAAATGACGTGTTTTTTACTGTAGGAGGAAAGACATTACTTTTGGGGGTTCAGTAGTAGAAAATATGTCTGTTTTGGTAAAAAAAAATGTCCTTAAAATCAGTGTTTGTCCGTGAGCATGTTTAAATGATAGTGAGATGACAATAGCAAAAGGAAACACTCTTCCTTATGTAGTTTCTTTTAACGTCCTCGTCGGATACTGAGCTTGCCCAACTACTTTTCTCTAATAGTTATTAAATGAACTGACATTGTGCACAACCTTCGTATTAGTTACACGAATTTCAACTGGTCAGCAAGGTGTAAACTTGAAATGTGTCAAGGCGGTGAAGATGAAATTTGTATTTCACGGTTCAGCAAATGAAGGGCGTTTACTAACTGATATAAAACAGGCCTCTGAAAAACAAACCCACTGATGAAACAGGCTTTTAGACAAGTAGCTTTGTTAAAAATCTTTGTTATTAGTTATTGGAAGCCAAATTGTGTACTTCCGTTATTTTGTATACTTATGCAGTGTCTAAAACAACATGAGCCTGATTCAGTTTAAGATAAACACAGTGCTTACTTGCTGTGACTGTTTTGTTGATCTCAGATAGCAGTAAGAAGCTGAAAAAAACAAAGCCTTGGAAGCACACTCAGTCAATTACACCAGCACAACTCAAACAGATGCGCGAAGAATTCTGGGACACTACTCCTCACTATGGTGGACAGAAAGGTACTGTAGTACTGTACAACTTTGTAGTACTGTGAACATTTATCTGCAAGCGATTTATACTGCTTGCTGGACCAGTTCCTTTTTCATGCTCTGAACTTTGACCTAACTTTACTAAATCTGTATGCAGTTCTTTTTAAATGGTCTGAATGCAGATTTGTACACTGAAATCTGTACTAGATCAGTATGCAGTTTGTTACATTAAACTTTTGAAGTACATGTACACTTATAGTGTTGATTTGCTGTTTTGCTAGTTTAGTCCACTGTTGATGTTAAATTTAACATGTTAACTTATAGTCCTTGAGGAGGAAACAAATATGAACGGATAGCCAAACAGAAGTTGGCATGTGTTGTACTCCCTCCATTCACAAATATAAGATGTTTTGGATATTTCAATATGAACTAGATATGGGCTGAAATGAGCGAAGAAACACACTAAAACGTGTCTATATACATCCGATTCAAAATATAAGTTACTCCCTTTGATCCATATTAATTGTCGCTGATTTAGTACGACTTTGTACTAAATTAGGGACGACTAATATGGATCGGGGGGAGTAGAACATCTTACATTTGTGAACGGAGGGAGTAGATTTTATTGATGCAAATCTCCTTGTACTATGGACATTGCCGCAGGTTCTTTGTTGGGATGGACCGTGCAAATTCTTTAAATATCTACTTAACATTTAGCATATTTTATGTTTGTTTGGTCGAGCGAAGGGTTGGTCTGAGCCATATGTTGAACTGTTGTTTTATCATATGCATGGAATTCATGTTTATTGTTTTTTTGATATTGCGCTCTTAATTTGCTTACAACTAAACAGTTGAAGAAGCACTAGATATTCTAATTTGAACTAAAAACTACCATCCGTTTCCATTCAGAGATCTGGGATGCACTTCGGGCCGCTGCAGAAGCTGATTTATCTCTTGCGCAAACCATAGTAGACAGTGCTGGCATCATTGTCTCAAATTCTGACATGACACTCTGCTACGACGAAAGAGGTAAAAAAAAATCCTTGTATCGCATGCATCTTCTCCACCGTCCTGTGCTTTCAGAACCAAAATCAATGGCTGGGAAACTCTGCTGCAGGTGCCAAATACGAACTACCAAAGTACGTTCTGAGCGAGCCGACTAATTTCATCCGGGAGGAATGAATTCATAGACCACGAAGGATTCGTGTAAATCATGTAAATCTCATTTGTCCGGCGACTTTAGTCTTTACTTGCTCAAAACTTCAATGGAGATGCCACATTCAGTTTACAGTTCTGGTCTGAGTTGTTATGGACTTGTAGTGTTCGTATCTCTTTCTAGGCCGACACCCGAGTATGGTACACTGAGCTGTCGAAACCCAGAAATAGGAAAAATATAGAATTGCAATGTTATATTTTTTTCAGACAAATTGCAATGTTATATGTACATTTATTTAGGCAAATTTTATGTGTACTTTTTTTTAGAAGTGTTATATGTATACTATTTTTTTGAGTGATATGTTATATGTATACTTGAGAGGAAGGAATACCTACGGGGTAGGCCCAAGTATATGGCCCAGCCAAAGGCCCAGGCCCGTCAAGATTACAGCCCAAGACGCCCTCGAGCAACCGTTCGCCCAAGTGTCTTCTTAAGTCGGATTGCACCCCTCCAATCGAGCAAGGACCGTCCAGGCTGGGAGCAGATAAATTTCTTACCGTCGGCTGCGCCAAGAGACATGTATACTATTTTTTGAGCTTCACTGGATCTTTGGCCCACATGTCAATGACCCAACTGCGTCTGCAGTTACGTCATTGAAGCAGCGTCCGTCAGAAGGAGCGCGCCGGGCTTAGGGTTGAACCTGTATAATTTCTTGTGAGTGTTACCTCCCCAAAGAGGACCCAAACCTATGTACAAGAGCAAAAACACCATCATAGGAGTAGGGTATTACCTCCTTGGCGAAGGCCGATAACATGAATTTGTGATAATCATGGTGGATTGAGCTGCTTCTACCTAATTGGGTACTCTTGCTTATAGAGCATAACTGGTTTGATGCTAAAAGTTGGCATGTCAATTTTTGGCAATTACCAAATGTTGGCTAGAGATTGATCGCTTGCCAATTTTCGTTGCCAGTGTCACAAAAGATTGCCAAATGTTGGTAACTTTTGATTTTGCCAAGCGTTGGCATGCCAAATATTGGTGATGCCAATTGTTGATAGCAAACCAATTATGCTCATACTCCCTCTGTTTCATAATATAAAAGTATTTTTAACACAACATGAGTGTCAAAAACGCCCTTATATTATATTATGGGACGGAGAGAGAGTACTTGTGAACGAAGGGAGTACAATATTACGCTGCTTGAGCGATTATTGAATGTTTCTGAACGGTCATATTTCTCGCTTTCAGGACAGGCAATCAGACCTGTCGTTTGACCCACAACTCCGTCCTCCCATGTCTGGTGTTGCCATTTAAACTGATGGATGGCCGTGCGACGGTACGGGAACTTTAAATCATTGCATCTCTCCCATCATAAATGACCTGTACGGTTGTACCGACAGCTTAACATTTACTAACTGTGAGGCTTCTTTCCGGTCTGCGCAACTAATGAATGCACGGTGGTGATCGCTGCATTTTACGGGCGGCGATTTTCGTGATCTTTCCTCACAGTTGGCGTTGGGGAAGGAAACGAAAAACATGTGTGCTTGCACGCAGGATCATGATACTAACCGGAAATGGCCAAGAAAATTACTACGAATATACGTAGATGCCTGATCCGCCAGAGTATGACTAGGACCACGGTTCGAGCGGTCTGTCTAGGATTCCATGTGTGCGTAGGCTGGATCCGAGATCTGATCAGGACTGCACGATTTTGATCACATGATGATCTCAACTTTTGGGCTCGTGTGTAATGTAAAGGAAGGACCAGGCTGTAGACCCTTGGTGGTTCATGGCAGTGGAGCTGTAGCGTGGTTGGTTGGACCCCGGCCGGGGCCGCTCTCAGAAGCCTAGGATGCTTTCTGCACTGTTCTTCCAAGTGTGTCTTGGATGGGTTAAACTTGGGCTCAACCCATTTGTGATTGTTATTGACCTTCTCTACTTCTTTTTCTGTGGCCGAGGAGCAGAGATCTTTGCAACTCAGGACACATGATGAGTTCTCGCTCGTCAAGTACCGATCTCGCATCCAAAAAGAGAAAAGGCAATCTACACACTACCACTAGACTCCCGGAGATCAGCTTACAGCAGACAAGGTTATACATAGGGCATCTCCAACGCGTAGGAAAAAGAGTAAATTACTCAAAGCCATCACATTTGTGGTTAGGGTACTCCAAAACCACCGTTTTTGCCGAAAACTACAAAAAACCACCAACTCTGCGGCAAGTGAGTAACAGATCACACTAATTCGATATTGAGCCGTGTATAATAGCAAAACTGACAGGTGGGACCCGTCTGTCTGGGCTGATGTGGCGAAGATTTTTCCTAGTCAAAGTTTGACCTGCTGAGGTGGATGGGGGTCCCACTTGTCTGCCTCGCACTTCCTTCTTCCTCAAATTTCTCCCTCCCTCCCCTTCTGACCAGCACCGGCGGCGGCTGAGGCCGAGCTGAAGGAGGGGCGCCCGCCGGCAAGCTCCGCCTCGCGCCTTGCAGTGAGGCTGCCTCGCTCTCGCCTCGCCGGTAAGCCCCAAGCCCCGCCCGGCCCCGTGCCCGCCTCGTCCCGCGACTGAGCGCCTGGATCTAGACGCGAGGATCAAGCCCGCCTTGCGCCCGCCGGCCTCGCCCCGCACCCGCGCTTGCAGTGCCACCGTGCCCGCTATTGCAGTGCCGCCGTCCCGCGCCCGCTATTGCAGCGCCCGTCGCCCCCGCCCACCGGCAAGATCTCCTTGCAGCGTCGCCGCCCCGCGCCATCACCGCCGCCCCGCGCCATCACCGCCGCCTCCCTTCCCTTGAGGCGCATCGCCGCCCCGTCGTCGACGTGGAGCTCGAGCTCGCAGCCCACCGCCGACCAAACTTACGGCTGCACCGCCGCTGCCTCTAGTCGCCATTGACTTGGGTGGAAAAAGAAAAATTGATGAAAATAGATGAGAAGCTGACTGGTGGGGCCATCGTCCACCTCAACATATTTTCCATGGAGGCATGCCAAATCAGCCTGACATGTGGGTCCCACCCGTCAGTTCCACTGTTAGACGCTGCTCAGTTTCGAATTAGTGTGATTTGTTACTCACTTGCCGCGGAGTTGGTGGTTTTTTG
The DNA here is from genome assembly GCF_018294505.1 of Triticum aestivum. Classification (NCBI taxonomy): domain Eukaryota; kingdom Viridiplantae; phylum Streptophyta; class Magnoliopsida; order Poales; family Poaceae; genus Triticum; species Triticum aestivum. Next base: position 520,423,107 of record NC_057801.1, read on the forward strand.
TAGTTTTCAATAAAAGCGGTGGTTTTGGAGTATCCTAGCCACAAATGTGGTGGCTTTGAGCAATTTACTCTAGGAAAAAGGAAGCCAAGCACACAATGCATGCCCTAGAGTGGTACAGTTCCCGCCATGACCAGTTCAATTCCCAGCACACTGCATGTACTGATACTGGTGGTACACATGTTCCTACCCATTTGTCAGCTTATGGCAAGCGGCAGGGTACGGTGCAGACTCGAGTCGCAGAATGTGAAGGCAAAAGGGTAGGCATGAGGAATAAAAAGTCTGGTATCACTTGTGAATGAAGTGAAGCGCGTACTCATCGGCGGAAAGCTACTTTTAGCCCGGCCGATGTCCATGTGCATGTGCATGGGGGTGCGGCCGGAAAGCCTACTGCTCCTGCGGTGCACACCATCGACGCAGGGCCGGGCATCGAGCACCGTCTGATTGGAGCACCGGTTTCCCAAGTCGTGGCTGAATCTGCCTGCTAGTTTTAGTTTAGACAGACCTGGCTGCCCCTTCATTAACTGGATAGATGTAGTGACAGTTTGTTGTTCAGACGGCGGTTTTAGTCTTACTATGATATTACTTTGTAAGATCTTTTAAGAATAATTAATAAAGTGGCAGTATACATCGTTCAGATGCAGAGGCCAGGGGTCATCATTTTTTTCTAAAAAAAAAAGCTGAGATTAGGCAGGATTCTGCCTACTGCTAGTAACTTGTTTTATGGTAGCCCACAACTTATCCATATGCAGATTATGTTATCATGCTGCCAACCTCTAATCAATTAATTTAATCATAGTCTCCTAGATTTAGCGTCGCTATTTAGTAATCTATAAATGTAGCTAGACAGCTAGGTAGATAGGACGCGCGTGCCTTTACCAGCGACGTTTGTTAGAGAGATGGCATTTTCTCTTTCTTTTCTCTGTACTGCTAGATTATGGCGTAGGGTGTTGGTTAGGATTTCATGGACAAGTTGTCGCGGTCAGGATTTCATGGCCTTTAGGTTTTTAGATATGACTCGCCGGCAGGCAGGCAGGTAGTGCAGCAGCGCTCTCCTCGCTGCTGCACCCTCCGTTTCAAAATAATATTATATTATTACATTTTCATGTTCATGATTAAGAGTTTAACATTGACTTAGTGTGAGTGGGAGTCTGTGGGAAATACGCCATAGAGACAATAATGTTGTATTATTATATTTCCATGTTCATGGTTAAGAGTTTATATTTGATGCTATAACTGCTATGATAGTGGAATATGCGATTCAGTGAAAACTCATATGCACGTGTAGAACGATAAATGGTAAAATAAGATTCCTAGTCCCGTCTTTAAGACTAGCTTAAGTGTTGTTCATGATCATGTTTTCCGGATCTTGACATATCATTAAGTGTAACAATAGTCTCAAAACAACATTGCGAGTGTGACGTTAGAAGAACGACCATATTGAATCGACCCAAACTTGTTAGTTATACTTGAAGATAATATCGTCATAAGTCAATTACTATAACACATAGTTTTTTTTCCGCGAATACGCAAGCTGTGTATCTTTGTATTGATAGAAGGAGAATGTAGCATGAGATTACAACTCATACAAGGCCATGTATGCTGGAGGCATGGTGCACAAGCGTTGGAGCAAACTAGAACAAGGGGTCTGCTCGGCCCTAACTGTCTGGACTAGAAACTACGTGCCAGGAATGATGTTAAGTAGCCCTTTGGCGCCGGCCTTGGCCCATAGATGCGCCTCGTCCTTGATGGTGTCGGTGAGGAGGGTGAGCGAAGGGATGGCTCTATCAAAGATGCAAGCGTTACGGTGTTTCCAGATCCACCACACCGTGAGGATGATGAGGGAGGAAAGGCCATTCCGCACGGGGGCCGGTGAGCGGTCGAGGCAGGAGGGCCACCAGGTTTGCAAGGGGGCGGCGGCATTTGGGAGGTCGACGGCCATGCGAGCCCATCCGAGGATCTCATGCCACACCTGCCGGGCGAATGAGCAGGCAGTGAGGAGATGATGCATGGACTCGGACTCTTGGTCACATTGCGCGCACGTGTCCTCATGAGACAGGCCGTGGCGGGCGAGGCGCTCCTCGGTCTAGCAGCGGTCTTGCATGGCAAGCCAGAGGAAGAATTTGACGCGAAGAGGCGCCCATGGCCGCCAGGTGAGGCGCCAGTGAGGATCTTCACACGCGCCAAAGAAAAGCGCCTTGTAGCAGGAGCTCGCCGAGTACGTTGCGGTCCAGTGCCAGGAAAGCATGTCTGGCGTGGTGGTGAGCAGCGTATGGCGCACCTGGCGCCATAGGTGAATGTATTGGACCATGGCTACTAGGCCAAGCGCACCTCGAATGTCTTGGACCCAGGAGCGGGGATGGAGGCCGTCGCGCACACAGCGAACTTTGCGGAGGCGGCGTGGAACGAGCGCGTAGATGAGGGGGCAATCTCAGCCACGGATCTGCCGTTGATCTAGTGATCGGTCCAGAAGCGGCACATGTCACCCGGCCAACTGGTGGAGGCGCGAAAGATGGCGTTCGCGTCGGCGTCGTGGGGAAGGGGAAGGTGACTCCATGGCCACGAGGGGTCCGTGCGTTGGAGCCAGAGCCAACGAACGCGCAGAGATAGGCCCACGCGATAGATGTCACGGATGCCAAGCCCGCCGAGAGAGATGGGGCGGGACACGCGTTACCAGTTGACACGGCATTGGCCTCCATTGGCCTCCTTGTGGCCAGCCCAAAGGAATCCGCGGATTATCCGGTTCACCTTCTTGATGGCCGTCTTGTTGAAGGCGATGGCCGTGTGGAAATGCGTGGGGATGGCGCAGAGGACATGGCGCACGAGAGCGAGGCGGTCACCATGGGAGAGCATGAAGGCACGCGAGGTAGAAAGCTTGTGGCAGAGCTTGGCGAAGATCGACTCTAGGATCCTCGAGTTGGTCTTGCGGACGGCAAGGGGCAGTCCCAGGTAAGTGATGGGGAAGTGGGCCACGCGACACTGCATCTCGGAGGCGATCGTGGTGATGTGGTCGTCCGTGCATTGGATTGGGGTCGCCGAGCATTTGTTAAAGTTGGTATGCAGACCGGAAGCCTTGCCGAAGACCTGGAGGAGGCCGCGCACGGTAGCAATGTCGTGGCTATCCGGGTGGCAGAAGACGACAACGTCGTCCACATAGAGAGATATGCTCGATGTCGTATGCCAAGAAGTAAGGCAATGGAGGAGGCCGAGATCCACAACACGCAGCAGCATAGTGTTGAGGACGTCGATCACAATCGTGAAGAGCATGGGAGAGACCGGGTCGCCCCGTCGCAGGCCATGGGCATGATCAATTGGTGGGCCTGGATGACCGTTGATGAGCACTCTCGTCAAGGCCGTAGAGAGTAAGATAGAGATCCACTCGCGCCATCGAGGTCTGAAGCCAAGGTGAGTCAGAACATGCGGGAGAAATGGCCAAGACACACTGTCGAAGGCCCGCGCGATGTCAAGTTTGAGGAGCATACACGGCGCCTTGAGGTTGTGGAGGAGACGGGTCATCTGCTAGATGAGCATGAAGTTGTCGTGGATGCCCGTCCTCCGATGAATGCACTTTGGTTGGTAGAAACCAAGGATCCGAGGTGAGGCGCCAACCTCAGGGAGAGCAGCTTCGCGGCAAGCTTGGCGAAGATATGGATGCGACTAATCAGCCGGTAGTCAAAGAGTGATCTCGCGTCCGCGCGCTTTGGAGCAACGTGAGTAATGCCTTGTTGAGCTTTTGGAAGCTTCTGCCGTTCATGGAGTATAGCTTGTCGAAGGCTTCACGGAAGTCATGCTTGATCGTGTCCCAGCAAGCAAGAAGGAACTCAGAGGTAAAGCCATCGGGGCCGATCGCCTTGCCGGCCGGCAGTCTTTTGATGGTGGCCCAGATCTCGTCGTCGGTGAATGGTGCATCAAGCTCGAGCAAGTTGAATCGCAGCATTTGGAGAGCCTGAAGATCAAGCGTGATATCGCGCTCGACGGTGGTGCCGAGAACCTTGGAGAAGTGGTCGAAGGCGGCGTCAACCATGGCGTCATGATCAGTGACAATCATGGAGCCAACCAGGAGGCCTGTCATGACGTTGCATTGTTTGCAATGGGCCACAAGGACTTTGTAGTAGGAGACCGCGGCATCGTTGCTACGCAGCCATGAAAGGCGCACGCGCTGCCGTGCGATGGATCTCTCGAGAGAAGCGAGGCCGAGGTACGAGGCCTTGATTTTTTGGGTAGCCAAGTCTCAAGGTGGGAGAGAGGCCTCAAGTCTTGCGTCGTATCTAGACGCGCAATGGCTCCCGCGCGACCTTGAGCTGCAAGGAAACATTGCCAATCGTGCGCGCACTCCAGCGCTGGAGCCGACGAGCCGTCACCTTGAGACGTGTCATGATCCTTCTGAAAGGGTCGGCATCAGGCGGAACGGATGTCTATGCCTTGGAGACCACCTCATGGAAGCCGTCAAGCTTTGGCCAGAATCTCTCGAAATGGAAGTGCCTAGCACCCAGTGGCCGCGCCACATAGTCGATCAAGAGCGGTCAATGATCCGAGGCTACCGAAGAGTGGCGCTGTAGGAGGTAATGAGGGTGGGCGATCTCCCATCCAGTGGTATAGAGGATGCGGTCGTTGCAGACCAGGGTCGGGTTGTCGCGCTCGTTAGACCAAGTGTAGCGGCGGCCGTGCATGTACAAGTCATGGAGCTCCTCATCGGCAATGAAATGTCGAAATCTACCTGTGACATGGTGGTTGAGATTGGCATTGCTCTTCTCAGCCGCCGAGACAATCATGTTGAAGTCGCCGCCGAGAAGCCACGGGCCTACGCGGGACTCACACACGTCATGCAGCTCGGCCAGGAACTCGAGCTTGGCCTCATCATCTTGTGGCCCGTAGACCCCGGTGAGCCACCAGTGGCCATCCCCAGCCGAAGGGGTAACAAGAGCCGTGACAGGGTGCATGCCGATGAGAGGATTTGAGAGGGAGAGGTCCGATCATCGCCAGGCAAGCAAGATGCCCCCACGGGTGCCAGTTGCGGGGAGGAAGAAGTAATCCTCGAAGAGGGGACCAAGCGTGTCGAGCACAATGGAATTGGTGACAAGCGCAAGTTTCGTCTCTTGAAGACAAACGATGGAAGGGGCGGCAGCGGTGATCACGCTGCCGACGGTCGTTCACTTGGCACTGGAGTTAAGACCGCGGACGTTCCAGAAAATAGCTTTAAGGTTGCAATCCATGAAAAATTGGTAAAGCCGTTGGAGTTACAAGCCCATCAGCGCTAAGCCTCGATGAGCTGCGCGCTTGTCGCACGTGTGGTCGCAAGCAGCGCTGCCGGTAGCTGCCATCCAAAGAAGTCCGCGAAGGCCTGAAGGACATCCACGACCAGCGGCTGCTCGAAGAGGAGGGCATACTTGTCGAGAATGTCATTGGAGATAGGATAATCGTCATCCTCGATAAGGCCAAGGAGCCAGAGGAGAACTCGTTTTGCTTTCATCTCCGAGCTAAGACCAAGATCGGCACGAGCAATCCGAAAGCTACAACGTGGCATGAAATTTGCCGGGAGTTCCTTCCGTCTATGTCGCGGCTTAGGGGCAAGTAGAAGGGAGGAGGCCTTGACAGAGATAGCATTGATAAAGGAGGCGAGGGGGCGTCGTTTGTGGCTGACTGCATGGGCTAGATGGCCAGGTCATCAACCATGGCCATAGCTGGCTCCGGGTTGGGCAAAAGCGCCGGAACAGTAGCAGGGGGTTGAACTTGACCTGGGGCCGGGGTGGGAAACAGCAGGCGATGGGATGATCGCCATGCATGACATAGTGTGCGGGGTGGCGACAAGCACGCCATGCAGCAGAGGGGTGGGCGCGGGCCTAGGGGACATGAAGGAATCATGCACGTCGCCCACAGGGATCCGAAGCGCACCAAAAGCGGCACCCGAGGCTGGGGCCGAGACAGGCGGGGCATCTGAGGCCGAGTCGGCCAACCAATCCGCACCAAGCAGGATCGGCGCGGGATCCGAGGGCGGGGTGGAGGGCAGTTGGCGACAGGCGCTGTCAGGAGAGGCACAACGGTAGGATCCACGATACTTGCCGGAGAAGACACGGTTGCGACTGGGGCGTTCAAAACACGCATGTCCCCGGGCCCCCTGGGTCTCACAGGATTGCAAAGGAGTGGACGGGTGGGTCCCAGCGGTAGGTGGCGGGCTGGCGAGGCGCCCCAGCCTTTGACGCGCGGGGACCCAGTCAAAAGGTGGGAGATTCCCAGGGTGGGCCCCCAGGATCCCGGCCCACACGCGGCATGGCGGAGGCGCGTGCGTCCGGCGGCGTCCACGCCGGTGATCATCGCGACAAGGAGGAGGGCGCATGTTGTCCGGATGGGCGGGAGGGAAGTCGTGCTGCTGCGGCCAGTGGGGGCGAGCTCGGCGCCGATTCCGCATCACAGGTGGCGGGCGGCGGAGGCGGTGGTGGCGGAGACGGGCGGCGGAAGTCCAGGCAGGAGGCGACGTGAATGCGGAAAGGGAAGCGTGCAAGCCCAAGCGCAACGCGCTCAGCACGGTCAGGGTCGGCGTTGAGGTCCATCGCGTCATCATCTTGGACGAGCAGCTCGGAGGAGCGCGGGATCACGTCGGGGTTGATGGTCCAAGCCGTGAGCTTGAAGACAGACATGTCGGACATGCTCCTGGTCTCAGGCGCAAGGTGCTCAATCTTGCAGAACGGGGAGAGCAAGGTCTCGGTGGCGGAACGATGCCAAGCATGGTCCGGGACACCAAATAGTTCCAACGAGATGAGGAACAGGGCCTTCACCGGCTCGGAGCCCGTCGCCCGGCCCCAGGGATGGAAGATGAGGTGAAATCGAGGTGTGCGCACCCGGCTGGTGGCGATGCAAGCGCGGAGCGCGGGATCAGTGAAGCAGACGTGGAAGTCCTCCGGAGCGTGATGGTGGACCGAGAAGTCTCCGTCGGCGAGGCCGCACTGGGAGCGAAGGCATCGGCGATCTCTTCGCATGAAACACCAGTGCATCGGCCTACGACTATGACTAGCTTTGTGCGCTCCAGAGCGCGCTTGGCATCAATGACCTCCTGGGAGCAGGGTAGGTAGCAGACAGCCGCGGCGGGGCGGAAGGCAGGGTGTTCGGAGAGCGGGGTAGCGACGGAGGAGCCGATCAAGGCTGGCGAGGAGGGGCGTGAGGACACCACAGACACAGAGGACACGGCAAGGGAACCACCTCATGGCCCATCGCAGTCCACCTAGAAGGCACGGGGGAGGGCGACGAGAGGCGCTGGCAGCCGGTGCATGCTTGCCCGGAGGACGCGGGCGTAAACAGCCCGGACAAGGAGCGGGTGGTAGCCGCCGAGCCAGCCAACGCAGGGCGGCCGACGACCGCAGCTGGGGAAGGAACGCGGCGCCAGAGCGGAGGGGGAATGTCCGTCAGAGGAGGAAGGGGCAGCATGAGGGAGAGAGCAGTGCTTGGCGATGTGGTCGAAGAATCGGCAACGCACGCAGCGGATGTCCTTCCGGCACTCAGAGAGAGGGTGGCCGTTGTCGAGGCAGCGCGGGCAGTCCCCCGCACGCAGCCAGGAGGGGTGGGGGCGAGGCTGAGCCTCGGCGCCCCGGCGCTGGTGGCGGGGTTCACGTGGGCGTGGGTGCTTGCGGCCCCGAGCGACGTGCCACGCATCATGTGCATCGTCCCCGCCCGTCGACACCCGGCAGATCTCGGAGCGGACGGGGGGACGAGCGGCAGGCGGCAAGGGGATCGCAGCTGGAGGGGAGGGCGAGGGCCGCGCCAGCGACGGTGGGGACGACCCGCTGGGCGCCAGAGCAGGGGAGCGGCACAAGGCCTGGCGGTAGGAGAGCGGAGATCCCGCGGAGGAGGGGCTGGACTCAAGCCAACGGTCCTCGCGGGAGCGCCCGACGGCGGTGGGGAAGGAGGAGGAAGCCATGGCAGCATGCTGGGTGGCATGGTCGGAGTGGCCGACACCGAGGGCGGTTCATGCCAGGGCCGGAGTGGTCGCCGGCGTGGGAGCGAGCGGGAGCCAAAACCCGCTAGTTGATAACGGGTATATCTTTAGGCTCTTGTTTTTGTCCATGAATCCGTTTTCGACTACAACCTGATTCTTCGCTATAACACATAGTGTTAACACTATGTTAACATAGTGTTAACATGTGTTTTAGTTCCTTAGACTATGAGAGTATCGTAGTCACTTCTTACCGTACGATGAGCTTTGAGTTTGCTCAAACGTCATCTGTAACATGGTGATCATAACGAGATCTTACAGGTTCATCAAAAAGTTTGACAAGGGACGCGATAGCTTGAGAAAGAAATTTACTCCTCCGACGATGGAGAGAGATATTGTTAGGGCCCTCTTGGTGTGAAGGCACCCATCATCGTCTGACCAGACACATGTCATAACATCACGGGGATGCCGGAACATGACAGCGAGAAAGAAGAAGAAAACCGATAACGAGGAGACCAGTAAAGTGAGCATGTGTATGACTCAAGAGGATACCTATATATTCACCTTGGGTTTTGTAAAGTATCGCGAGGCAAAGGGAAAATCACATGATAACCAAACGTTCACTCGAATGTCATTCGTGTAACCATAGGGATCAATATGGACGTCCATGGTTCCGCTATCGATCATTGAAAAAAGGAGTTTAGTTCATGTCTATGATTTACTGAACATACGGGGTCACAAGCTTAAGGTAATTATGATCTTCTGAGTGTTAGTAGGATGAGAGTATCGAGGATTTATTTGTGGAATTTTTTCATTAATATTTGGAATAGTTTCAAGAGGAACCGGAAGCATTTAAGGATCACCCGAAGGGTTTCAGAGCTTATCGGGGAATACCGGGTATTCCCGGTAAATAATATATAGGTGTAAAATGTTTCCGGTGATGTTAAATTAATAATACATGCTCTATTAATTGTTAGAAGGCTTTTATATTTAATTTAATATCAACGGGCCTTAAAAGGCCAAGTGTTGGAAGGAATAATGGGCCACCATGGCCCAATAGGAAAGGCTCCCCACTTTTCCAAGTGAGAAGGCCGAATTGGTGTGGGGGAGTATTCCCCCCTCCCCCTGGTCAGCGCACCCAGGAGGGGCATTCCCTCCTTGGTGGCAGCCCCTCCTCTCCCCTCTAACATATATATACTAGAGGATTTTGCCCTTTGGGACACACAAGTTTTGGAGTCTCCTCTAGTACATCTAGTTCTAGTTATAATTGATCCTAGTTGATCTGATTATACCTAGACCTAGTTCCTCTAATCCTCATAATTAGAAGCTCAGTGTGGTTCTAATCTTCTCCCTCTAATTCTCCGACGATGAAAGCTCTGGACGGTGAAGCGCTGCTAGATTGTGAAGACCGTATGCTTGCAACCAAGTAGAGAGGTCGTGCTTTCGGTCTTTTGTTCGAGGGTTCGTTCAAGGGCACTTTGCAAGATCGTCATCAAGGGTTCAAGGGACTCCAAGTACAATCTACACAGGCTCATCTACTTTCGATGCTCTGGAGTCAGTAACAATCGTTGATCCAAACCCTATATGCATCTTCATATTGTACCTGGGTGATCGTAGGGTAATATATTTTTTGTTTTCTACTATGTTTCCCAACACCTATGTGTTGGACGGGATGGCCCGACAACATCGCCCGCACTATGACGGCGGGCGAAGGGATGTCCCGTTGCTCCTTGACTGCACCTCACATCTGTCGCCGTGATCTAGACGGGTGCAACGCAAATCAATGCAGAGAGCGGCCGCTCTTGTCGCCATTGGAGTTGGAGCTGTTGCGGTCGTCCACCATGGATTGGATTGTTAAGAGGGAATGACGTATTGGGAAGAGGAGAGGACTGTTTGGGAAGAGGAGAGGACTGTTTGGGAAGTGGAGAGGATGTATTGGGAAGAGGAGAGGGCGGAGAGAGTGGATTGGAGGTCTAGGGTTCATTAGAGGGGATATATGTGGGGTCGGGGTGGGCTGGGCTGATGTGGCGGACGTGCCCGGCGCATGGAGGCCGCCCCATATTTGGGCTGGATATGAGGGGCGTCGGACAAATCGGGCATTTGAGTATGACTTGAGGCGCCCGGGTGGGTTAGTTTTTTGTGACCGGTCAGTCCGCCCGGGCGTTTGAGACGGGTTTGAGGCCCTCGGCGGTAGACGCTCCAAAGACATTTAGGTTTTACTCGCTGATGACCCACAAGTATAGGGGATCAATCGTAGTCCTTTCGATAAGTAAGAGTGTCGAACCCAACGAGGAGCATAAGGAAATGATAAGCGGTTTTTAGCAAGGTATTTTCTGCAAGCACTGAAAGTAAGGGCAATAGATAGTTTTGTAGAAGGATAATTTGTAGCAAGTAACAACGTGCAACAAGGTGGCCCAATCCTTTTTATAGCAAAGGGCAAGCTGGATATTCTCTTACACTCCCTCTGTCCCAAAATTCTTGTCTTAGATTTTCCTAGATACGGATGTATCTAATACTAAAACATGACTTGATACATCCGTATTTAGACAAATCTAAGACAAGAATTTTGGGACGGAGGGAGTAATAAGCAAAGCGTTCTCGAGGACACATGGGAATTGTCGTCTAGTCACGTTCATTATGTTTATTTGATTTGTGTTCGCTACTTTGATAATATGATATGTGGGTGGACCAGTGCTTGGGTGTTGTTCTTACTTGAACAAGTAACCCACTTATGATTACCCTCTCTCGCAAGCATCCGCAACTATGAAAGAAGAATTAAGATAATTCTAACCATGGCAAGAAATATATGGTTCTAAATCAGCCCCTTACGGAATAACACATAAACTAGGGTTTAAGCTTCTGTCACTCTAGCAACCCATCATCTACTTATTACTCCACAATGCCTTCCCTTTGGCCCAAGTATGGTGAAGTGGCATGTAGTCGATGTTCACATGACACCACTAAAGGAAGCAACAACATACATATCATCAAAATATCAAACGAATACCAACATCACATGATTTCTTATAACAAGACTTCTCCCATGTCCTACAAATCATATTCATGTTCAAGATCAGAGGTGTATTGGATATGATTGAGGATATGAACGTTTAATCTTTACCAAATAAACTAACTAGCATCAACTACAAGATGCAATCAACACTACTAGCAACCCACAGGTACCAATATGAGGTTTTGCGACAAAGATTGAATACAAGAGATGAACTAGGGTTTGAGATGAGATGGTGCTGGTAAAGATGTTGATGAAGATTGATCCTCCTCTGACGAGAGGATCATTGGTGATGTCGATGGCTTCGATTTCCCCCTCCCGGAGGAAAGTTTCCCCGGCGGAATCGCTCCACCGGAGAGCAAAAGTGCTCCTACCCATGTCCCCCTCGATACGGTGGCGCTTTGTCCCAAAAGTCTTCCTTTTATTTTCTTCTAGGGCATATGGCTTCATATAGCAGAAGATGGGCACTGGAGGCTGATACGTCTCCGACGTATCTATAATTTATGAAGTATTCATGCCATGTTTACAACAATTTTATATGGTTTTAGTATGATTTGATTAGAACTAACCTAGACTAACGTTGTTTTTAGCAGAACTATCGTGGTGTCGTTTTTTGTGCAGAAATAAAAGTTCTCGGAATGGGCTGAAAATTTACGGTGATTTTTTATGGACCAAAAGAGAACCCCGAAGCACAAGAGTTGGACCAGAAGAGTCCCGAGGCGATGACAAGGTAGGGGGCGTGCCCCACCCCGCGGGAGGGTGCTCCTACTCGTTGCTGCCTCGTGGACCCCCTTGATGTGAGACCGATGCCAAAAAATCCTATAAATACCAAAACCACCAGAAATAATCCTAGATCGGGAGCTCCACCGCCGCAAGCCTTTGTAGCCACGAAAAATCAATCTAGGCCCTCTCCGACACCTTGCCGGGGGGTCCATCATCACCATGGAGGCCAAGGACCAGAGGGAGAACCTGTCCCCATCTTGGGGGGGGGAGAGGACATGGAGGAGGAAGCACAAGGGGGAGACTCTCCCCCCTCTCTCTCGGTGGCGCCGGAGTGCCGCCGGGGGAACCATCACTGCGGTGATTGTCTTCATCAACATCACCTTCTTCATCACCATCCTCATCTCTTTTACGCGCCACTCTCCCGCACCCCGCTGTAATTCCCTACTTGAACATGGTGCTTTATGCTACATATTATGATCCAATGATGTGTTGCCATCCTATGATGTTTTGAGTAGATTTCTTTTGTCTTTTGGGTTGATTGATGATCTAGATTGGTTTGAGTTGTATGTTTTATTTTGGTGCTGTCCTGTGGTGCCTTCGGTGCCACGCACACGTGAAGGATTCCCGATGTAGGGTGTTGCAATACATTCATGATTTGCTTATAGTGGGTTGCTTGAGTGACAGAAGCATAAACCCAAGTAAGGAGGTTGTTGCGTATGGGATAAAGGGGACTTGATACTTTAATGCTATGGTTGGGTTTTACCTTAATGATCTTTAGTAGTTGCGGATGCTTGCTAGAGTTCCAATCATAAGTGCATATGATCTGATACGGGGCTAACCCGGTGTAGGCTGATCTTTCATGATTGGAGTGGACTCCCTCGAAGAACATGATGAACACGGGGAAGAACGGAGAGAAATCACAAGGGGAAACACTCAAGAACAAGCCCAATCACACATCCACTAGACAATCAAGCACACAAGATCCACAAGGTACATGAACAACAAAAGGAAAGATACAAGGTAGAGTTCATCTCCAAGAGGAGGTCTTGATGGTATCCTAGACGGACCTTCCCACGAGGGGGTCTTGATGATATCCCGCAGGATCTTCTCACATGGAGGTATTGAACTCCATGGGAGTGGTCTCTCTCTCTCTCTCTCTCTAGAGGAGAAGGTAGGAGCAAAGCTCACCTAAGAATGAGCTATCATATTTGCTACCCTAGAAAGGAGGAGGGAGAGGTCTATTTATAGTCTTAGTGCAAATGGGGGCGAAGTGAAGGGGTACATGGGCCTCAGCCCGTAACTGGACACAGCCAGGGTCCGGTCGTCCGTGAGACGCCAGTCATCCGGAGGCTCGCGGGGGTCTGGACGTCCATAGGTGTCCGGTCGCCGGTCGTCCGATCTTACTCGGATTTCCATATATTAGGTTTTGTTGCCACGGCGTCGGACGTCCGTAGGTGTCCGGTCGTTCGGAGCCTGGAAGGTGTCGGACGTCCGGGCTGGGCCAGTCGTCCGGAGCCTATAGCTTCCATGACAACTCCGTCTTCTTCCGTCTTCTCTTCCATGCTTCCCTCATGGATGGTGTAGGTGTTCCTTGGCTCTTGCACTCCTCCTCGTCGTCTGTGAAGCTCCGGCAATACCTATGCATGCACATGAGTGGAGTGTCAAGTAGTATGTCATCCTCGAAGGGGTCAAGTGAGCACGTGTAAAGGAAAAGATTCACCTTTATGTATGAGAAGTAGAGGTCGCACATGTCACTTGCCAAACGGACTCTTGACATGGTGATGACCGTAGGATGCTCCGCATCATCCCCTCCCCCTTGGAAAAGATCCGACCTCAGATCGGAAACCAAATCACCATGGGAAAGAGATGGCGTTGCCGTGTCGAAGCGGTCGATCACCAAGCACTCATCATCTTGAAGCTCGAAATAGGCACTCTCCAATGTCGCACCGTCTAGTGATTCCTTCAAAAGGGGCAAAGATAACAAACACTTGGAAAAATAAATGTGGTTAGCGTTAGTGCAAAGCCAAACATTCAAGAGGTGATTCACCGAACAAGTGTTGTCATCAAGCATAGCATAGGGTGTGACAAAGTATTGTGACATGGCATGTAAGCATATCAATCGAGCACAAGCAAAAATATCATGGGGACAAGTATGCAATTGTGAGGTAGATATGCAAATATGTGTGACAAGAGAACAAGCATCTAACTCAAGTTCATAGCAAACATGCATAAAACGCTCGACAAATGGTCGATGGTAGGCATAGGAATCATTCACAACACCAAATAAGATGAGATGTCTAAACACATGGGTCAAGTGCAAGACAATCCAAGCATGGCGTGCATAGGGTGTAGTGAAGATATTATGGCACTCAACACGATTGAAAGAGCAATTGTAAATCATGTGTGAGGCAATCAAGTCAATCATGTGACAAGCAATGGGGCATGGCATATGTGAAGAAGTGACATTGTTGCAACCAAACATATGATAGGAGCAAGTAATCCAAGAATTGGATGCAACACACAAGGTATATATGTCATGAGGCATGGAAATGTGATAATCATGGGTGAAAGCAATATCTCGAACATGCGTGCAAATGGTGCAAGCAACACATGAAGTATGATCCACAATATCCAAGCTCAAGAAGGATGTCACCTCCAGGGCCGAGCCCATAGTTGTGCCGACTGTGCGGCCCGCACAGGGCCCATAAATTTTGAGGGCCCCAAATTTTTGTATAGGCCTGTGACTATGTTTTTTAGACAATGGCTTGTGACTATGTATGGATGGCGCTGGCTTCAGCGGCCCAACATACAGCCCAGGCCAAGCCGCCCTATGCAGGTACACACTGGAAGCCCTAAAAATACCTAACACACTAGATTGGAGGATGGGATGGAGGCAAGGCGACCTGCTCCTACCAGTCCACCGCCAGCCGCCAGAGACGTCTTCCCACTCCCTGGTCGCCCCCTCCCAACCCATCAGCAATGCCCTGGCCGTGCTGCTGCGGTTGCGCTTCGACCCACGACCGTCCACCACTGATGCGACGAGCCGCCGAGCCCAACCTCCGCTTTGCTCTGCTGTCGTCGTGCTTCCATCCGCCCCAGCCGAGGCCGCCGATGGCCCCTGCCTATGCCTCCACGTTCCCTTTGCAGAAGATGATCTTCAATAGTAGTATGGGAACTAGTTGTTTTTCGAAGGAAATTTCCAAGAAGATGCGTGCTTGAAGATAGGTCGATTTCGATTCATTAGAAGAACGATGCAAAGCCAAGGCATTACAGTACATGTAGATGCAAAGTTTATTTAGTGGTGTTGTGGTGGTCAGCAGATGCATATTAGGCTGAATAAATAGGTAAACTGCAAGTTTCTAGTCAACAATGACATTGAAAAATGAGGATACTGGCACTTATATTTGAAGAGTGAATATTAATAAATATATAACTGATTCTAAAATGACAATGCTTGAACAGATGCATACATTTTAACCTTAAAGGTTTCGCAAATGGTTTTTATATCAACCCGTGGTAAGTATTTCAATTTATATTAATGATAATTATTTCACTTGATGATTATGCATTTTCTTACGACATTATAATTTTGATGCCTTGAAGGTGTTGGTTCTTCTTTTACTGTTGATCTGGTTATGGGAGATATGGATGAAGTAAATAATTGATTTGGTACTCTTTTCATCCCTTTATTATTATTTGCAATTTTCCATGTTTATCTATTTTTTGGATCATTACCCATTGAGTTTAAACTCTAGATTTATTGAGCAACCGAGATTTATTTTGTATGTTTTAGAATAGGGTATTTTTTGGGAATGTTATGTGATATTTTTGGGTAGTAACAACTTGCCAAATATTTTTGTCTATGTTGCCGAAAATAAAATGGCCTGGGGTTTGCTTCAATCCTGGCTCCGCCACTGCTTGCCTCCTCGGTTAAAGATCAGAGCATATATAGCAGTTCAACCGAACAGGACACAAGACTAGGGCAGTTAGACGGTTCATCTAAATGGAAAACATCGACACATAATCTGCAATTGGTATTTGCTTCATTTTTCTAGTGAGATAGGGCTCCATTTTTGAGTTTCGCACAGGGCCCCAGATTTTGCCGGCCTGACCCTGGTCACCTTGAAAGTGCGTCCTTGTGCATTCTTCACAATGCCGAAGTGGTAGGAACTATGGTGTAGAAGCGAGTCATGGTAGAATGTATGAGGCTCACTCTCAAGAGCTCGAATGGTCAACTCACGTGAAGTGGAAGTCGACACAAAGTCCAAGTATCCTACACATGCACAAAACAAAACAAAGAACATGTGCTCATGGTAGATAAACACATCATCCATCATGATGGTTCTCATCTTTTGCACATAACCATTAGAAGCACAAGTGCATGAATAATATGATGCAACAATGGCAATATTCATGGCACTAGGTATATGGTGCAAAGAAGTAAGACAAGCATGCTTCACAAGAAATGTGTCAAAATCTCCAAGCATATGCGAGAATGCTATGGGGGCAATCTCACGAGCAAGACGAGAATCATTGTTGCACTCAATACATGGCAAATCATCTAGCATGAGAGAGGCAACACATGGAGATATATGACAAGAAGCAATATGAATCATGTGCAAAGCATATAGATGGTTGTCATCAACCGCATGAAATGAGCAAGTATGAATCATGGGTGATGCAACATAAGCAAGCATATCAATCAAGTCGTGCAAACTAGTGGAGCGAAGATGCAACACACTAGACTAAATCATGGCAATCATGTCATGTGAGCAAGTAATAGGCATAGACAATGCACATGACATATCACAAGCACGAACACAAAGCAAGATCATAGTATCATCATAGGGGTGGGTCACAAATGGAACATGGCAACAACAAGTAATATCTCCACCAAGCTTGCAAATACACATAAAACTATGAGAATCAATCATCATGTGTAAAGCAAAGCATGGGTCACAAATGCATGGCAAAGGCATAGGAATGGGCATATCATGCAAAGTGAACATGGCAAGATGGGCATATAATATGTCATGGACAACAACCCATAGCCAAGTGAGGGCCATGTAGAAGGAATGCACAAAGTCTTTGCACGAAGAGAGTGGTGGGAAAGACAATCCATGGGATCCGAAATCATCGTTGCTCTCTAGAGCTCGTTTTGTCAACTCGTGGGATTGCGAGGTTGACAAGTATTCATGGGTACCTACACAAAAGAGACACAAACCAAAGAAATTGTACGCGTGGTAAATGTACACATCATCCATCATGATGTGTATGTGCATATGTGAGTTAGCACAAGATAAGCATCGCTCAAAGAAATTTGATGCATGGTATAAGAACATGTCATCCATCATGAAAGAATAGTTATTATGTATGACACGATGGGGACACAAATTGAGAATGCAAGTATATGGCACATCAATAGCATTTTCATTCAAGGGAAACATATGGGGCACACAAGTATTGGGATCATGCAATGAATGGGATGGATCAAATTCTCCTAACATGTATGAGGAAACTATGGGGGTCTCCTCATAAGCAATATTGGAAACATCATATGGAGAAAATGGACAACATCCAAAACAATGCATATTCGAAGCTAGGTGGGCATGGCATGGCATATGAGATAAATGATGCAAATGGAGCATATCAATATCATCACAAGAAAAACAAATGCCAATGACCATGGGCTTGTCATATATGCCATAAGTGCAAATTGGGTTTATTTTAATGGCATATGCATAGTCAATATGAAGAGATTGCAAATAAGACATATGGTTGATCTCATGCATAGCATATGACAAGTCAAGAGGATTATCAAACATGATGTGACCTAAAGAATTGTCACAAGAAATCCTATGTAACATGGAATCACAACTAATAGACTCCACATGAGAATTATCATACTCATCATAAATGGGCAAATCGTCGCATGGGGAAATCATACTAGCATGAAGCATGGTACTAGGTGGATCAACATCATGCAAGCAATCAATGTCAAGAATGTTCACTAGTGGGACTAGAGCATCACCGTCACCTATGTTACCTTTGTCATTCCACTCAAGTGGTGTAGGTGAAGTGGGAAAGACCAAATGGTGGTCATCTTCATCTTGATGGTACCATGTGGGGGTGCATCATATTCCACCATGGCCATCATCTTGTCCAAAGGGAGGACGAAGTCGTCAAGGATCGGCGCGTCATCATAAATGGGACTGAGGGAGTCCAGGATTAGGGGGTCCTCGGACAGCCGGACTATATGCTTATGCCGGACTGTTGGACTATGAAGATACAAGATTGAAGACTTCATCCCGTGTCTGGGTGGGACTCTCCTTTGCATGGAAGGCAATCTTGGCAATTCAGATATGTAGATTTCCTTCTCTGTAGCCGACTCTGTGTAACCCTAGCCCCCTCCGGTGTCTATATAAACCGGAGGGTTTAGTCCGTAGGACAAGAATAATCATAATCATAGGCTAGCTTATAGAGTTGAGCCTCTATGATCTCGTGGTATATCAACTCTTGTAATACTCATATCATCAAGATCAATCAAGCAGGAAGTAGGGTATTACCTCCATAGAGAGGGCCCGAACCTGGGTAAACATCCCGCCTCCTGTTACCATTAGCCCTAGACGCATAGTTCGGGACCCCCTACCAGAGATCCGCCGGTTTTGACACGGACATTGGTGCTTTCATTGAGAGTTCCACTATGTCGTCACGGTAAGTCTTGATGGCTCCTTCAATCATCCGCAACGATGCGATCCAGGGTGAGGTCTTCCCCCGAATAGATCTTCGTATTCGGTAGCTTCGCACTGCGGGCCAACTCGCTTGGCCATCTGGAGCAGACCGATAGCTACGCCCCTGGCCATCAGGTCAGGTTTGGAAGCGTGAACTACACTCCCGACATCCGCAGAGACTTGGTCTTCGACGGATTCGAGCCCATGACAGGTGCGCCATACAGTCACGATGAGCATGACTTGGATCCGCCATCGGACGACGTTCATGAGATCACACCTGTAGCTGCCCCGGCTCTAAATCCAGAGCAAATCGTACCATTCGAGGACGGGTGGATGGACCCCGCCACGGAGGCCGCACACTCAGCGGCGATAGAGCCGAACATAGACTTCGCCTCCAATGAGGTCTGCGTCATCGGACCCTCGGGCTCGTCTCCAGCCATAGGCCCCGAACCGCGTGCATGCGTGCCCATCAAACCTGATTGGGCACCGATCATGGAGTTTACCTCCGCGGATATATTTCAGCACTCGCCCTTGGGCGACGTGCTAAACTCATTAAAATCTCTCTCCCTGTCAGGAGACTCTTGGCCGAACTATGTCCGGCTTGAGTGGGAAGCGGACGACGAAGAAATTCGTCACCCACCACCACCCACTTAATAGCCACTGTCGACGACTTAACCGACATGCTTGATTTTGACTCCGAAGACATCGACGGTATGGACGACGATGCCGGAGAAGAACAAGAACCGCCGCCCACAGGGCGCCGGACAACCACCTCATCATATGATATATATATATATATGGTGGACACACCCAAAGAAAGCAATGGCGATGAGGCAACAGAGGACAATCCCCTTGAGAAGCAATCTAAGCGCCATAGAAAAAATAGTGATACCGCCACAAGAGACAATAGCACTCCGGATGATGCCGAAGACGAAAACAATCCCGCCCAGCCAAGCTTCGAGGAAGTCGGACGGGAGGTTGTGCAAGCTAGCCTTGATGAACAGGCAATGGATGGAGACTCGAAGGATGACAATTACATGCCTCTTTCCGAAGATGAGGTGAGCCTCGGCGACGAAGAATTTATCATGCCTGAGGATCCCGTCGAGCAGGAGCGCTTCAAGCGCCGGCTTATAGCCACTGCAAAAAGCCTAAAGAAAAAATAGCAGCAGCTTCAAGCTAATCAAGATCTGCTAACTGACAGATGGACTGAGGTCCTGGCAGCCGAGGAATACGGACTCGAGCGCCCAACCAAAAGTTACCCGAAGCGCAGGTTGTTGCCTCAATTCGAGGAGGACGCACTAGAGCCTACACTACCAGTGCAGGATGCGGCTGACCGGCCACCTCGTGGCCGAGACAAAGCGGCGTATCAGCCCGAACACCAGCCCACGCCCCGTCGCCAAACAAATAAAAACACGAAGGCCCGGGGCTACACACATGACCTCCGAGACGAATTGGAAAACAAAGCAGGACAATCAAGATCGATCTACAGATCACGAGGGTGCGCCCCAACGCGTGACGATGACCACCACGTCGGATATACTAAATACAAATCCGGCCGGGCCGAATACAACAGATGAGACTCATTTGAACTGTGTCGTGATGTAGCCTGGCATAGAGGCACCGCACACCCCCTATGCTTCACTGATGAAGTAATGGAGCATGAATTCCCAGAAGGGTTTAAGCCCGTGAATATCGAGCCCTATGATGGGACTACAGACCCCGCGGTATGGATAGAAGATTTCCTTCTCCACATTCACATGGCCTGCGGCGATGATCTACATGCCATCAAGTACCTCCCACTAAAACTTAAGGGACCGGCTCGGCATTGGCTGAATAGTTTGCCGGCAAACTCCACTGGAAGTTGGGAGAACCTGGAAGACGCATTCCTGGATAACTTCCAGGGCACTTATGTGTGACCACCGGATGCTGATGATCTAAGTCACATAACCCAATAGCCCGGAGAGTCAGCCAGGAAATTCTGGACTCGGTTCCTAACTAAAAAGAACCAAATTGTCGACTGTCCGGATGCCGAAGCCCTAGAGGCCTTTAAGCATAACATCCATGACGAGTGGCTTGCCCGACACCTCGGCCAAGAGAAGCCAAAGTCCATGGCAGCCCTCACGACACTCACGACCCGCTTTTGTGTGGGTGAGGATAGCTGGTTGGCTCGTAGCAACAGCACATCAAGACACCCTGGCACCTCAGACGCCAGAGATAGCAATGGCAAACCCCGACGCAATAGACACAAGCGTCACAATAATGGTGATAACGCCGAAGACACGACCGTCAATGCCGGATTCAGTGGCTCTAAGTCCGGTCAGCGGAAAAAGCCATTCAAAAGAAACAATCCGGGCCCGTCTAGTCTGGACCGTGTACTCGACCGTCCATGCCAAATTCATGGCACCCCAGGAACACCAGCCAATCACACCAACAGAGAATGCTGGGCCTTCAAACAAGCCGGCAGGTCAGGTGCCGAAAACAAGGAGAAGGGGTTTCAAAGCGATGACGACGACGAGGAGCCCCGGTCACCGAACACAGGAGGGCAAAAGAAATTTCCCCCGCAAATCAAAATGGTGAACATGATAAACGTCACCCACATTCCCAAGATGGAACGGCTGTGCACTCTTAGGGATGTCGACGCAATGGAGCTAGTCGCCCCAAAATATAACTTATGGCTGATCACCTTTGACCGTATGGATCGTCCGACCAATACCATTCAGGGCAATTCAGCCGCACTAGTCCTTGACCCAATAATCGATGGATTCCACCTCACACGAGTCCTTATGGACGAAGGCAGCAGTCTAAACCTGTTGTATCAGGACACAGTGCGCAAGGTGGGTATCGATCCTTCAATGATCAAGCCCACTAAAACCACCTTTAAAGGTGTTATACCAGGTGTGGAGGCCCATTGTACAGTCTCCATCACTCTGGAGGTAGTCTTTGGACCACCGGACAACTACCGCAACGAAGAATTAATCTTTGACATCGTCCCTTTTCACAGCAGCTATCATGCATTGCTCGGACGAACCGCGTTTGCTCGACTCAACACAGTGCCACATTATGCCTACCTTAAGCTCAAGATGCCTGGTCCGCGCGGCGTCATAATAGTTAATGGCAAGGCCGAATGCTCCCTTCGTGCCGAAGAATTCACCGCCGTCTTCAGAGTAGAAGCACAAAGTGGGATCTTTCAATCAAACCTTGAGTCGACAGCCAAGCTTCCGGACACCATCAAAGGAGTCCGAACTACTTCGCGGCAGGATAGCCTGGCTCATCAAGAGCTCAATTAATACTCCGGCAGTAAACAGAGGCAAGGCTAGGATAGGCCACACAATGCAGCTTAACCGCTCTGTGGCACACAACTGTTTTTTGCATTTTCTTTGCAGGTCCACTTTTGTGTAGGCCAGGACTGGTGACATGGAGACCAGATGCATGAACAGACGAATATACCAAGAAGGGAAACAACTCGAACGTGTAAGGGAATCCTTAGATATTCCCCTCGATGACCATCCCATTACAACCCGGATCCGCACACAGCCTCCCCCACCTGGTCTCAGCAGGTTCCGAAGTCATATTTATTTTTATCACATTACCTGTACTCATACGCATCGACGTGTTATTCAATTACAACATGTGGCTTTATATGACACTTATTTGATGTTTTTTCTTATTGACACTCTTTGTCAAATGGCATACGTACACTGCAATATGCCTTAATATGCCAGGGGCCTCGTTGTACCCATAATACGGCAATAAAGTCTGAACACCTTCACGGTCGTTCGGCACCCCGAACTTATAGCATTATATGCGTCGGCTCCGAATCATGTCTTGGGTCAATAGTTGGGTTGCCCGGCTCCTGTGCTTGCTACCCTACGTTCCGCTATATCAGCTAGGGTAGTAAAGGCAGAACTACTGCAATTGCCTCTCGGTTCTTCCGGACGAGCGCCTCAGTAGAGAAAGCCTAAAACTGACTGTCCTGATACCGCGAGAGCTGGTCAGCTGTTCAAGAGGTTGCAAAATCGTTAAGGATTTCTTCCGCATTATGCGATAACTAATGCAGCGTGATCGGCTTTTCCTCCGATCAGGTGTTTATAGAGCCCCTAGTGCGGTCTTCCAAACACCAGGCGCTGCGCCTACCTTTCTTTTGTCAAACTCCTATGGCTAAGTGAGAGTGATAAAGCCTTATAGTCCGATTGCCTGGTTCGTCGCGCTGAACACCTCCTTCACGGACCCAAAACTGGGGTAAAGAGTGCTCAGGTTTATCCCGAACACCCCCGTACTTCCTACGTGGGGGCAGAAGCCGACGACTGGCCAACTCTCATGATTAATATATAAAATGGCCGCACAGGAGGAAAAACATTCAAATAACATGCAATAAATAATAGAAATGACCTTGTTCAACATTACATAGGACAACATGAATGTATTCATGGGAATATAATGTCCTTGGTGCATTGCTCCGCCACAAGGCGGGATCCTTTCAGGACACTATCATAATATAACTTGGGCTTGCGGTGCTCCTTCCCCTCCGGTGGTCCTTCGGTCATCAGCTTTTCAGCATCCATCTTCGCCCAGTGCACCTTCGCGCGGGCGAAGGCCATTCGCGTACCTTCCATACAGACCGACCGCTTGATGACTTCAAGTCGAGGACAGGCACTAACAAGCCGCTTCACGAGCCTGAAGTAGCTGCTGGGAATCGGCTCGGCAGGCCATAGCCGGAGAATTAAATCCTTCATGGCTAGTTCGGCCGCCTTATGCAGTTCGATTAAGTGCTTCAGTTGATCGACAAAGGGCACTGGATACTCTGGCACTAGATACTGCGACCAGAAGAGCATCTCTGCAGTACTCCTTTCTTCGGCTCGGTAGAATTGTGCGACATCAGATATGTTGCGTGGCAGCTCCACAAATACCCCTGGAGAAATCTGAATTCAAATTAGTAACGTGATTTTCTCTTCAAATACTTGCTTTGCATAGAAAAAACTTTACCTGCTGCGATCTTCCTCGCCTCCTGGATTTCCTGAAGGGTGCCTTGGGCTTCCCGCCGGGCATGGCGTGCGGCTTGATGAGCCTTGGTGAGTTCAGATTCTTTTTTCGTTAAACTCTGCTCCAAGGTCTCGCATTTTTTCACGGCCTTTTGGAGCTCTTGCTCAGCTTTAATAACCCTGGCCTCGTGCTTCTCACGAAGAGCCGGCTATGCGGCTGCCTTCTTCTCGGCCTCGGCCATAGCCTTCTTAAGAGCCTCGACTTCGGTCATCGCCCCTAGAGCACACCATGAAAATATTTTCATCATATTAAATTATTCATTCGCGCTGAACGCGAGCAAGGTTTTTGCATACCTTGGTTATCCTCCAACTACTTTTTCAATTGGCCAAGCTCTTCTTTGGCCCGCTCCAGACTCTGCTTCAGTCTGGAGACTTCCGCAGTATGAGAGGCGGCAGTCGCTACAGACGCCTGCTTATAAAAGAGGAAGATGTGCCATAAGGTGAGTCTCCTGTGAACATATATTTGATCCTCTGTCCGGTTCTTTCTTTCACCGAATAGTGTATCAGGGGCTACTACCTATACTATAACACTCTTTGAAACCTCACAAAACATACCTCAAAGCTCGTTATAATGCTGATGCAAGCTTCATTCAGCCCACTCTCAGCGGACTGAATCGTCTCAATCACCGCACCCATAAGGGCACGGTGTTCTTCAACGATGGAGGCTCTCTTCAGCGCCGCCGATAAGGTATCCGGCACCTCTGGTTGGGCAGAGGTTGCTGGTGGAACAGGCACACCCCCTCTTGTCGAGGGAGGCTGCCTGCCTAATTCTGGAGCTGTATCAGTCTCCGGGATTGTGTCCGGCTGGGGGCCGGATTCGAGATAGCCCCCGCCGTCGATGTCCATGGGAGCCTTTTCTCCCGTGTGTCTGGTCACCAAGGTTTGACCCCCTCGCGCCGCCTTGACGGTCTTTTCACCCCCTCCTTGGCCTGAGTCCCTTTGGGATGATGCCTCGGTCTCGCTCATGTGTTTTGGGGAGGGGGCCTTCGGGGGTGTCCCGCTGTCCATAACATCCGAGCCCAGTAAATCCTCCGATGAGGATTGTTCGGCACGGGACCTCGCCGGACTACAAAAAAGGAGGTGTGGCTCAATGATTAAACGTTGTACAACAGTAAGTCTGGATGCGGAAACATGTCCGGATTTTATATATACCCACGATTTCACCAGGGGCTGGACCCTAGGATCCCACTGCGGGCTGCTGTCAGTGGCAGTGGCGGATTCCTCCAGAAGGGGAGTTTTTCCCTTCTTAGGCGACTCGGCCTCCAATTGTGTGGAGGCCGTCCTTTTCTTTCTTCCCCTCGCTAGGGGGGATTGGTTTTCCTCCTCTTCCTCGTCCTCTCCGGAGGAAGAGAGGGCATCAGAGTCTTCGGATATTGTGTCCGAAGTGCCGCAGCGACGAAGGCCGCCCCTGGTCTCTTTGGTCTCCTTCTTGGCTTTCTTCTTCGGCGCCTTATAAGGCGTCGGGACCAGCATCTTCGTAGAAGTGGGCTGGTTGGTTCTTCTGGCAGTGGGGCCGGATAGTAAATCCGCCCCGCCTTCTTCGTCCATCCCTAGGAGAGTTGTGGAAGACACATTAAGCATTTCCCTTGGATTATGCAAATAAAACGTATGACTTGCAACGTACGATGAGTTACCGAACTTGTAGGGCGGGACAGTTGATACCCATGGTCCTCGGCTGAGTCCGGCCATGATTTGCCAGACTTAAAGAGCACCTTCCAGATGCCTTTGTGCGATGAGACAAAGAACTCTAGCAAGGTCTGGTGCTTGGGCAGGTCGAATTCCCATAAATTGCAGGCCCTGTGTTGACAAGGGGGAATCCGGCGAACTAACATCACCTGGACTACATTGACAAGTTTGATATTCTTGTCTTCCATATCCTTGACGCGCGTCTGGAGCACTGACAACTCGTCGGACAAAGACCAATTCAGGCCCTTCTTGAGCCAGGACGTAAGCCGCAGGGGAGCTCCGGATCGGAATTCGGGAGCTGCGGCCCATTTTGTGTCGCGTGGCTCAGTGACATAGAACCACTGCTGTTGCCACCCTTTGACGGAATCATTGAAAGTACCTGATGGCCATGTGACGTTGGGCATCTTGCTCACCATGGCACCTCCACACTCAGCGTGCTCGCCGCTCACTACCTTGGGCTTCACGTTGAAAATCTGCAGCCATAAGCCAAAGAGTGGCGAGATGCGGGGAAAGCCCTCGCACACGACAATGAATGTCGAGATGTTGAGGAAGGAATTGGGGGATAGATCATGAAAATCGATCCTGTAGTAATACATAATGCCGCGAACGAATGGGTGGAGGGGAAACCCTAGCTCGCGGACAAAGTGAGGGAGGAATACAACCCTCTCATGGGGTTCTGGAGTCTGGACGATCTGTCCCGCCGTTGGGAGACGATCGCTGATTTTCTTGGCCAGATACCCGGCCTCCCGAAGCTTCTTGATATCCTTCTCCCGGACGGTAGAGGCCATCCACTTGCCTCCTGCTCCAGACCCGGACATTTTCGGAGGGCCTTGGTGGGCGGAAAAGGAGAACGCTTGGGCGCTGGAGCTCGAGCGAGAGGGAATGGATGAGCAGAGGAAGAAGAAGGCATGGGTGAAAAAGGGGAGTCCTTATCTCCTTATAAAGGCGGCAGGAATCCTGCGCCTCCCCACTTGCCCTGGAAACTTGCTTATCCCCCAAGCGCCATGATTAATGGCGCGGTTGGGTTACCCACACCCATATAGATGAGAATCCCATGATAAGGGGACACGATCTCTGCTTCGACAGACGTGCCAATAAAACCGCCTCGCAAGATGTGCAGTAGCAGGTTGAGAAAAACGATTCGAATGATGACCGGGCCGCGGCGTGATGTCATGCTATGAAAAGTTGTCAGCAGATTATACTTGTGGAATACTGTGCTCTCTATGGTGGTATGTGGAATTTGTTTTGCAGAGCCGGACACGATCCTTGTGTTCAAGATCTTCTTTGGAGTATTCGGAGAAGGAACCCGCCTTGCAATGCCGAAGACAATCTGCGCATCGGACTCATTGTCATTGAAGCCTGTTTCAGGGGCTACTGAGGGAGTCCGGGATTAGGGGGTCCTCGGACAGCCAGACTATATTCTTATGCCAGACTGTTGGACTATGAATATACAAGATTGAAGACTTCGTCCCGTGTCCGGGTGGGACTCTCCTTTGCATGGAAGGCAAGCTTGGCAATTCGGATATGTAGATTTCCTTCTCTCTAACCGACTCTGTGTAACCCTATCCCCCTCCGGTGTCTATATAAACCGGAGGGTTTAGTCCGTAGGAAAAGAACAATCATAATAATAGGTTAGCTTCTAGGGTTTAGCCTCTACAATCTCGTGGTAGATCAACTCTTGTAATACTCATATCATCAAGATCAATCAAGCAGGAAGTAGGGTATTACCTCCATAGAGAGGGCCCGAACCTGGGTAAACATTGTGTCCCCCACCTCCTGTTACCATTAGCCCTAGACGCATAGTTTGGGACCCCCTACCCGAGGTCTGCCGATTTTGACACCGACAGGGACCTAACACCAAATGAGAAGACACAATAGAGGTAGAGGTCAAGTTGTTAGAAATGCAAATGGCCTCACGAGACTTATCAACTATCTCACTCTCTCTATGTGGTGGTTCACTCACTCCCTCAAAGTAGGTGCACTCGAAGTCACATATGGTGGAGTCACTCATCTCAGTCAAGTGGTGGGGGTTGTGGCTCTCCTCACATGGGATTTGTGGCAACACATCATATATGGTGCTAGTGGTGAAGTCACTCTCACTCTCAATATGATGGCACAAGTCACTCAAGTCATCATACGTCACCGTGGTCGAAGGAAAAATCCCATGCTCAACCATCTCGTCGCCGTCGCCGTGGATGAAGGCCGAAGATGGCACATCATCGCTCTCCTTCATGACCGAAGGAAAAATCCATGCTCGGTCATCTCATCATCGTCGCTGTGGATGAAGGCTGAAGATGGCACATCATCACTCTCGCCTCCAAAGATGGAAGCATCATCCTTGCTCGCCACCTTGTCGCTTGCCTCCAAAGCTTGGTCCTTGAGGGTCTCCATAGTCGTACTCATTGTCGCACCGTCTTGAAAAAGAGTCGAAGTAGACTTGGCACCATCAATGTCACAAAGAGGGATGGATGTAAAGTCGAGCTTCGGAGCATCGTCTTGGAGCTCATCAGGCTTGGACATCGTGGTGGTACTAGCCTCATGCTTGTCGTAGAGCTTGGTCACCGCAAAGTGTGCTTGGGGTGGAGAAGCCTTGGCCTTCATGAGTTCTTGTTCCGCCTTGAGAGCACCAATTTAGTATTGTTGAGGGACTTGTAGTTCTCGAGGAAGATAGTCTTGGAGATGTCGTTGTTCAATCCCATCATGAAGTGGAACTTCATCGAAATGGGGTCGTCCACGTCGGCTCGTCGCAAGGCAATCTTCATCTCCTTGAAGTACCTATCGATGGACTTGCATCCTTGGATGGTGTTCTCCAATTGGCGTCGAAGTTGTTCCATGTAGGTTGGAGGCACAAACTCTCGCCGCAAAGATCTCTTTGTCTTGGGCCAACTCATCTCGTAGCTCTCCGAAGGTGTGTGAGGCCACCATGTCGAGGCGTAGTCGTGGAAGTTTCTTGAGGCGCACTTCACTTGATCTTCGGGACGAACTTGATGGAGCTTGAGGTAGTCGTCCATCAAACGCTCCCACTTGAGGTACTCATCGGGTTCTTGAGTCCCATAGAAAGGAATCACACGGTCGATGTCGAGGTCGTAGTAGCTCGGTGTAGTCGCAGACTTGAGCTTGGGGAGCTTCTCTTGAGTGTAGCCTTGAGGTTCTTGTTGGCAAAGATGCCGTATGTCCGTAGGAGAAGATGCCTTGAAGTCGCTTGGCAAAGATGCCAAGGGAGATGGTGAAGTCTTTGAGCCGTTGTTGGTGTATAGCTCTTGACCCTTACGTTCTTGTTGGTGACGGTGTCGATGCCGACGTGATCCTGCCGGAGATGGTAGCTCGGAAGCATGTGCTCTTGAGCGTCTTCTTAAAGATGAGGAGGATCGCTTGTAGGACTTGATGAGGGCTTTGATCTCCTCCATTTGAGCTTGCATCTTGGCATCGGAGTTGTTGTTCGTGGCATCGAACTCGTCGTTGTTTTTGTAGACCGAAGGTGAAATGCCTTGCCTATCCATCCAAGACTCGAGTAGAGGTGAGTAGGAAATGAGATAAACAATACCAAGTTACCTTTTCCCAAAGTTGAGGATGTATCCCGTTTCACTCAATGTGAATGAAAGAATATGGAATTGGTACCGAACTTGTTCACTCACACCTATCAAGTAAAGCTTATGGTAGAGCTCGGTGAGGATAGTGGCACAAAAATTTGATGCAAAATGTTAGCAAGAGTCAATAATGTTGAAAGAGATTCACAAATTCGCAAGCGAAACAAGTAGACCAATAGCAATATGTGGCACACGAAAACACACACACGGATAGATAAATGGGGTCGTGTAACCAAGGAATGAGCACAAAATGTGGAATCCACGGAAAACGCTCGTGTTACACAACTCAAGAGAGACGCTAGAACGATTTCTCAATAGGCGGATACGACACTTGTGCACAACCTATAAGATGCAAAATGGATAAACTTTGTATCCCAAGTATGCTATGTATGTATGGTTCCCGGTGTTTCTCTCAAGATGATCCAAGATGATCGGATATGACAATCTTATATGAAATGTGGTATGATGCTATGGCACTTGCTTACAAGCTCTTTGCTCTCTCTTTTACTTAAGAGCTTTATTTCTTTTTTTTGTATGGCCACTTTTACACAATGCACAAACCAAGAAGCAATTGTGTATATGTGGGAACAAACTTGTGACACGAGATATGATACCAATATATGCCCCACGATGATATGTTATGTATGTTATGGGAAGTATGATCACTAATGTGCACAAGTCACGTTGTCGGCAATACTCAAATGGCTAGTCTCGATAGGCAAGTAACGCAAAATGGGCTAGATGTTATCAATGCAATTGCAAGTGGAATGTACAATGGTGTCGTCGAGGTTACCGTCCTTGGTGATGATGAGAGGCGGTGTCGCCGATGTCGACCCGTTCCTAGTTAGCCGAAACACCCTAGGAAACGGAAAAACCGCAAACTCAAAATCTCAAAGAAAAAAGTCAAATGGTGGTAGTGGAGAGCGGCGGTGGTTTGTACTTGGCAATGCGGAAGTGGGATGATGGGCTATACATGTGTCGGAGTTAAAGTTGTCATCCGTAAGTAGCCGAAACACCTTAGGAGACACAAGCTACAACTCAAACAAGCTCAAACAACAATTGGGTTAAATTGGGTTGGCGAAAATGTATGGTGGGCACGTCTATGCGGAAGTGGTGGTGGTGGATGATGAAAAAGCAACCATCCCTAAGTAGCCAAAACACCTTAGGAGACTCAAATCACTCCTCAAGCAACCACAAATGGAATGGGGAACAAAATGTGTTAGGTTGCGGAAGTCGGTGGTGGCTATGCGGATGATATGGTCGAGGGCCTAGGCAAACTTGCCAAAATTTTGAAAATTTGATGGAGTCAAATGATGTTAGTGGTATTTTTGTGGGATGGGGGATGTCAATAGCTTCAAAACGAGCTAAAGAACGTCAAAATCAGAGTTCGGATGAATTAGTTATGGACAAAACAAAAATCAACCGAAGTGGGAATCTACAGGTTACGGACGTCTGTAAAAGGATGGATGTCCGGTCGTCGGACGTCTGGGAGGGCACGGAAATCCGTGATTTCTGTTCTGTTGGTAGGCTTCGGTCGTCCGGAAAAGGTCGGACGCCGGGGGTCGGGGTCAACACTACAAAAAAAATACGCTTCCGTGATGATACGTGTTTTTCACAATAGGTCTCGTTTTTTGTCGTGCATGTACATCCATGACGATTTTATGACAGAATCAAGATAGTTATACTTGTGCTGTCATAGAAGTGTTCCATGACATTACCAAAATTATCATCACGGAAGTGTCCACTTCCATGACGATAAATCGCGCGTCACAAAAGTGCTTTCGTCAAGGGTGACCGACACGTGGCATCCACCGTAACGGAACGCCGTTAAGCTATCGGGTTGGGTTTTGGATCCGATAACCCGTTAACAGCCCAGACCAATAGGAAATTTCCACGTGTAAAATTCTGATTGGCCGGAGGGAACACCTGTCAGCTCATCAGTGGGCCAGATGTCGCACGTCCATTGGAGGAGACATGCGTATGATACGTCGACACGTGGCTGGGCCCAACAGAGGCCCATATAGGTTAAAAAGGTCGGCCCAATCAAAGGCCCGTAGTACTTAATTAGGTACTAGTGGGCCAGCCCAATAACGGTCTGCTTAATAAAGGCCCATTTACGGCCCGAAGCCAGATCTAACCCATTAATTGTTCGCCCAATATTTGGGCCCATTTATGCCCCAAAGCCAGATCTGGCCCGTTAATTGTTTGCCCAATATTTGGGCCCATCTATGGCCCGAAACCAGATCTGGCCCGTTAATTGTTCGCTGAATATTTGGCCCAACTACAGCCCAGTGACTTTTGACCTGTTAGAGGCCCGATGTAGACATGGGCCCATTTCAGCCCGGTGTGACTTTCGCCCTGGAAATGGCCCGTGCTGTCCATGGGCCATATATGGTCCGATGGGACATCGGGCCCACTAACGGCCCGTGCTAAAGGTGGCAATAGTTAAGCCCAACGTGACTTTGGGCCTGTTAAAGGCTTGTCGCGTAATTCGGCCCGTTGATGCCTGTACTAAGCTTTCGGTCTCTTAAAGGCCCATGATATCAGTGGGCCAACTAAGGCCCGAGATATGTTTCGGCCTGGTAACGGCCCGTGAGCTAACTGTGCCCAAAAAGGCCCGGTCTACATTTCAACATGCTGAAGGTCCGTCGACGACTAGTGAAAATTAAGGCCCAACATGCATTTTGGCCTGTTAAAGGCCCGTGGTTTCATCTCGGCCGTAACAGGTCAGTACAATATTCAGGCTGTTAATGGCCCAACGCTACCTGGGCCAAACTAAGCGTTGGGTCGACAAAAGGCCCAACTAAAATATAGGCCAGTGTAAGTTGTGTGCCTGGCGCAATGTGTGAAGGCCCCAATCATTCGGGCCCAAGAAAGACGCAGGCTAGCCCAATTATGGCCCGCTAGAAACCAGGCCCGTTAGAGTCGAATGTTTCGGCCCGGTCGAGTACATCTGATTTTTTTTTCAGATAGCGAAGGATGGCAGTAACTAGTAGGAATTAAGAACAAACCTACTCTATACATTAAAGAAATTACGGCATAGTAACTAAGAATAAATATATACTATACAATAAAGGATTTAAGGTATATTACATCTACTTGGCATCGAAGTTCGCCACCAGTGATGATAAAGTGCAACGAAGAAGCAGATTACAAAAACTGGGCACCATTGCAGCGTAACAAAATAATACTGAACCGAGACCACTTCCAAGACAGTTCAAGAGAGGTTAGCCTTGTGGGGGAACTACTGCGCAAGCTGCTGAGCAAGGCTGTGAGACCGGCCTAGCATGTCGATCATAGCTTCCAGGTGTAGCTGTTTAGCGATGAGGTTCTCATTAGTGTTCTCCGCAATCTTTCTTAGAGATAGGACTTCAAGTCGAAGTTGAGTTGTAGAATGCCTTTCTGCTAGAACTTGGGACTGAAGAAGTCGAACTGATTCAGACAATGAATTCTGTGAGCTTGTCTGACTGCTAGTCTCAAGTAACTTGAACACTGCATCAAGACAAGACTATGGGGTTGTCTCGCTATCTTCAAGATGTTTTGCCTTCTTTGCTGCAATATATGTTGGGTTTGTCTCACATCCTTCAGCAGTCTTGTGCATGCCATCAGGCATATCACCCCGAAACAAAGCAGAGAGATGATAGGTTTTGCACATGTATAAACAAAGATGATAACTGTGTTGTCAATTCCATCCAATTTCAAATTGGAAAATAAAGAGTAAGTTCAAAATATCAATAGCATAATTTGGCATTGTTCATAATACGGGGAGCTTCACCACACTACTGGATTACCATGTCAACATAACAAGCATAGATGAAGGGCAAAGAAAATTATTGTATCTATTTTGGATAATGTGCATGGCATGTTGTTCATATCATCAGCCACATCAGTAAGATAAAACAGGAAATGACAAGGTGCAAACGTGGGCTGCTTCACCACACACTGGATTATAGATCCACAAAAACAAGCATACATATAGGGAGTATTAAGTAATGTGCATGGTATGAATAAGGAATTTGGTTTTACAAGTAAAACTTAGAACTTACGGTTCTTGCGAACATGCATTTTGGTAGAAACAACAAACTAAACAGCAGTAAACGATAGGTAGTATGAGCAAATTAAAAAGCAGTTGAGGATAAAGGATTTAGAAGGACTGACTTACATTAACAGTTAACACCGGCTTTATAATGCCCTTCTCCATGTCAAGGGAAGGATAACTCAAGAATTTCAGCATAGAATCTTCTTCATAAGCATTGCCTGTACTCTACATTTTCTAGAGAGTAATTATAGATATGATAATACTGGAAGGGATAGAGGATAATGAAGATAAGATGCAGATTGATGCTTCATAATCAACTACCAAGCCCTGGAAGTACAAGCGTTACAGGACAAAATGTACTGACAAGAGCAATGGGCTACACGTCTGCATTGGCATTGTCTGTGTATTCTACTTGTTGGTAAAATTAAATATAGATCTCATCTTTTTTAGTAAATGGTGGGCGAGGGAGATTAGATGCAGAATGTTACACGATGAACCAATCCCTCTTCCCATAATACAAGAGTGTTTTGAACACTGGTGTACTGTACAAAATGTTCTTATATTATGGGACGGAGGGAGTAGCTGTTAATGTAAGTACAGTGATAGACCACGTTCAGTCCTTACAAGAGGACTGCAGAGCTAAACCTCTTCAAAAGCATTGGGTTGATTCTAAATTTATGTAAGAGTCCATATGGATCTTATAATGTCTACCAAATGGACGATTACGAGGCTAACATGTGCAGTGATGCTACATAATCAAACAGCTATGAAATTAAGTATGGTCATACAGGGCAAGAGGTACTCACAAGAGCAATGCAATGTGCAGTATAGTTGCGAGATTCTATGGTCCCTTGAGAACGAATGTTCTTCTGCTAACAATTTTCATACAAGTGAGACATTAAGGCAAATGCAGAAATGTAGTACAAATTGTGATGTGATATCATAGACAGCACCTTACGCTGCAGCCGAGACCAATGTGTAACAAGATTATTCCAGTCACCGTCGGATAAATGTAGCACCGGAGTGCGCTTGCCTCAGGTAGGAACGATACTTCATCAACAAGTGCTTGAAAAGCGCAACCAACCCTTGCTCGTCTTCACAATCCAGTTTGCTCCTCGCCTATTTAAAAGAATGAAATCTTGTGTCTTCTGTCAGCAGAAACATATGCAGTAATGACCATGAATAACATTAGTACATTACTTACGCGTAAGTTGCGGAGGAAGACTGGAAATTGTTCTGTGTCTGCGGTATAATATTTCCATGAAGGAAAGATGCGCACAAAGTTCCTCACAACAACATAAACTTTGTCTTCTAAACTGGGAAGAAATGGAACAGGGGTCCTATTTGCTGCAATTGGGGCTCTCTCTGATTTGAAAAGGGATTTGGCAACTGGATTTGGTGTACTCTTTGCTGGAATGGTGGTTTTGTGTCGTAGAGCTGGTGCTATGTCAACTGGCATAATCATACTGTTTGCTGCAGTTGGGGTCTGCTGAGTTGGGGCATCAGAAATGACTAGTGTAGTAGGTCTAGAGTCTGCTAGAGTTGGGGTGTTTTGTGGGTCAGGTGATATTGCAACTACACCTAATGGGCTATTTGATTTATCAGGTGCCACTACCTTTTCCAAATACTTTGCTTGTGCTCCTCCACGATCAGCAATCGCCCTCTTCCTTTTGAACGTCTGATACACAAGAACAACACTTGAATGGATAAATATGGTATTATGACAGATGGAATATGTACTGAAAATGGATAGGTAGGGCGTATTCACATACACGATGTGTAAACTAAGCTAATGGCAGTTCAACAAAGTAGAAGCAATGCAAAGCATCAGTCGCAAGATATGTGCGAGCAATGTAACCTTGGAAAGTTAGAGCAAGCACCTTGATGGGTGAATAAGATAGGGCATCTTCCTCTAACTCCTCCACTAGGGAGCTACATTGACTTAGGTCTCCCTCTAGCTCAGAATCACTGTTAGCATCATATTCTGAGCATGAATCTGTAGGTGGAGAGCGTTTGCATTGCATTGCATTGCATCCAAATTTGATTTTAGTCTGTTAATGCCAAGTTTGACAACCATGGCATTGTTCTGCTTTATTCTTTTCATGCGCACAAGCTCATAATCATTATGATGCTGTTCAGAATCTGAGATTCATGAAAACATAAAAAGTAGTCAGATTATCTATGGAATGCATTGCGGATTCGACTCGAAGAGTGTCTCCCTATAAGCCCCTGCATATGCAAAGTTCACCCCCAACCGTGCTGACCAGACGACACACAGAAATACAAACCCCTTATGTCTCTATAATAGGCAGGCACACATTTCAAAACTGAAGTAGGAACATTAGAATCATATGAAATTCATATTTGAACAAATAAACTAAGCAATTATGAGTGGCATAATGTTTAGCTTCAAGGGTGGAGTGTTGGTAGTGCGACACAAAGCAAGTAGGCAGATTGTATTCCATGTAAAAGATCAAAACCTATGTAAAAGCTGGAAATGACACTTTCTTTCTATACAATGCAGTGTTCGTTGCCCACACATGATGGAAGCGATCACATAGAGAAATACTATTGACTCATGTCTACGGTTCTAGTATTTAGAAACAGGGTGGTCCACCCTAAAAGAATATTGACAACAAATATGACAAGGCAAGCATAGATGTAGTGAACCAATCATTTACTTGTGAGCTTACTAGGAAAAGTATGTAGAATTGTAACTGCAGTTAGAGACCGTCCAAAATTTGAATGAAGAAGTTTGTCTAGCACTTATTGTTTGCAACTAATCGATGTGAATAATTGGATATTATATCGAATGAGTAAGAAAGACAAGTAAAATTGTCAACAAACCTGGCTTGCAGTAGTAATTTGGGTCAATGTCACTATGACCAACAATCCAAAATGACTAGTGTCTGTTCCGAGGGCCGGAATTTTGAAAACCCTGTGAACTTTAGAGGTACTAAAGATTACTGAAATACATCTGAACCATTAAGTGTAGGTAGCACTGAGCACACAACAAACCCTAATGACAGTCCTGCCTAATGACTAATGAATCAATTAGAAAAAGGGTGATGAGGAGTGGCTGCTGAGTGTTGAGGATGTATCTCAGGATAAATCGGGTTGGCTTGGTGGGTGTTGCACGCCTGAGCCCTGAACGAACTGGGAAGGTAGGCACGGCGGCGTGCCCGGGCAGCGGTGATGCTGTTGAGCGAGCGGCTCCTGGCCTCCTATTAGTCCGGCGTCTCCTCCTAGAGTCATGCCGTCTGGGGACGGTAAGTCACCGGCGAGGCAGGCGGCTGGGGCGAGTAGAGATCGGAAGTGCGCAGCAGAACAGAGGGGAATCGGGGCCTGGGACGACCCAAAATCCCAGGGTGGGCCAGCCCACCATGGGCACCCTGTAGAGATACACACCCAGCAGCGAACATGCATTTTCAAAACTAATTTAGGAACATTTAGCTGACCAATTAAATAACTAAGTTTTATAATATCAGATTTGTATTTGAACAAAGCTTGTTTAGCTTGATGGGTGAAGCGGTGTTATTATGACACGAAGCACGTATTCTGATCGTATAGTGATCATAAAAGGGGGAAACTCTAAGCATATTTTTTTTAGCAAAAGAGGGTTTCCCCTCCGATTTCTATTAAAGAAACCACCACGGAACCAACATGATCAATTAAACCCTAAGCATGATCAATTAAACCGTATTATGACTGTGCCATGGCAGATTTGAAGCTGCAAACCGGAGAAATGATATTTAGCATCCATTGTTTGCTTCGAACTAAGAACAAAATTCTAAGAGCTGAAAAGAAAGTATAGTAACCAAGTTAAGATCTATTTTCTGGTTGAGATCAAAGAGTTGAGGAGATATGAAGTACCACCTCTCTTGCGGTGCCGTGTAGGCATCGGGGGTGCGATGGCTATCGGTGGCATTGAAGCAGATCTGCGACGGTAGACGGGTGCATCGGGGGATAAGTCCCGTTGCGGTGGAAAAGAAGTTCGTGTGAGTGGCCCCAGCAAAGAGGACGATGGCGCCGATGAAGCGAGAGGATGCGATGCAAGGCTATTGGTCCGTCGCCGTGGATGAGAAACGTCCATCTCTAGCAGTGGACGACCCAGTCTTGGTAGGCGCTCCGGCATGGTGGACGACGGTGGCGATGGATGTGGTGGAGGACGGTGGCGATGGATGGGTGGCGGACGGAGGCTGGTGTGGGGATGGTGTTCTAGCATGGACAGTGTATGAATGGGAAAATGGAGGGAGAGGTACGGGGAACCATGTTTTTGGGACGCGCCCGTCTAAAATATGGGAAAGTTACGAACTTAGCCCCCGTTTAAAATTTGGACGTCTCATCGGTTGGGGATAGGACTGTAATCTCGCATCTCGCCAATATTTGCCCAGAGCGATTTCGGGCGAGGAGAGGGTGGTTGGCGCCCATGGTTGGCGCCCACGATGTATGAACGTGGCTTACAGGTAGGGCGGTTGTGTCACATCTGAGTGAAGTTACAAACCTGCCCCTATTGAAAGTATTTGCCTACATCGATTTCGGCTGAGTCGAGTTTGTTTTGCCGCCCACCGTGTATGGATGGGGAATGGAGGGAGAAATAGAGGTCTTTCGGACGAGCTTAAATCAAATGTGTTTTGCCGCCCATGTTTGATGCCCACCGTGTCGGAATGGGCTCAGAGGCGGTCGTGTCATGTCTAATTGAAGTTACTAACCTACCCCTATTTAGAGCAGTGGAAATCGGGCCGATGGATTGTCCGTGTAATGGCTAGAAGTAATTTCCATATACCAAAACTTGGCTTTGGGCAGCCGACGTGGGAGTGGACATTTTGCCGCTTCTTTCGAATTTTGGGACAATAAGCATCCACATTTACCCTGGCAACTAAATTCGAATCCATTTTGTATTCCTATATAAATCTTTATAAATCATTCTATGTGTTTTTATATATCTTCAAAAGGATGACAAAGATGTATTCCACTGTCATATATGAATATGGTTTAAAAATGCTGATACTCAAATTCAGAAGCTAGAATCCAGTTTAAGGTGAATTCGAATATTTGGAACACTTCATGTCCAACTCAAATGTCACATGCAACATAATGTGTACTCCCATTTAGATATGTACACAAGCGATGTATCAAGATTCAAATACCGAGTCAATCAACCAAGAATGTACAGAACTAACAGACATATAAACACTTATAGAGTATATAGATCAATAATATCAACTAACATACATAAGCCAGGCCGTTGTACTTTTTTTGCTACAACAACATCCTTTTTTTAGCCAGCATCTTGGCCCTTTCCGATGCGTACCACTTATGGTCCATCTATACTACTATTATTGTTGAATGCACATTCAGCCCGATTGGCATATTTGTAGGTCTGGCACAACATTCCAAATTAAATGTCTCCGAGTCTTATCAATTAATACAAACTTGTGCTCAAATAAAATTACAAACCCAAAAACAAAAAACAAAAAACAATTATTACATGATCTCTAAAACAAATGGTTTGATTGATTACATGAACAAACAACACAAAGGTTATTCAATGATGGAAAGAACATTTCACCTATTATTTACCAAGTGGGAATTTCATTTCTTTTTTTCCTTTAGGACCTTAACAATGTGATCAGTCTCAGGTTGCTTCGTTTTGAAATCCACCAAATATTTAATGGTTGTCTTGAGTACTGCTTGTGATTGTGCTATTTGCTTCCTCAACATGTCAACTTCATCTCTAAGTGCAGAAGCAGAATCTCTTTCTACCACTAGTTTAGCCTCAAGAGCATCAGAAGTTGGCAATTCATAATGCACGATTGGGCCGGTGCCACTACTGTGGGATGATGCAACGTCCATGGGGACCTCGCTCTTTGATCTTGGGCTAACCTGTTTTGCCATTAAAGTTCCGATTGGATTCAAAAAAGTTGAAGTTAGCAAAACATCTCAACTGGGAGTTATAACAGCAAACCAGTTAGACAAACAAGGAATTAAAGAGTTTCAATTGGATGCTGAAAAGTAGTTATTAACATCATTGTAACCCGCTGTTGCAGCAGCAAAACAGTTAAACAAACAAGTAGCTATTTAAGTTAAGGCAAATAGGTAATTCTTAACAATAAGTATCAAACACATAGATAGGCGCAGTCTCCAATTGGATTAATAGGTTGTGGCATTATGTAATCAGTAGCAAACTAAATTAAGCCAAGCAACATAATTGAACAATTTTGCAATAAGTGGCTAACTAAAATTCCGAGAAGAAGGTAACTGAACTTACGCTAGTTCTTTGTACACGCACACTGTAACTTCTTTTTCACTTACAAGGTTGTATGAATGAGTCCATGCACTACAAAAAAAGACACATCCATGACATTTTGGGCCGAACGGATTTTTTTTTCTGTCGTACTTATGACACTTTGATGTCTACTACACAACCTTCTTCTTGTAGACGTTGTTGGGCCTCCAAGTGTAGAGGTTTGTAGGACAGTAGCAAATTTCCCTCAAGTGTATGACCTAAGGTTTATCAATCCGTGGGAGGCGTAGGATGAATATGGTCTCTCTCAAACAACCCTGCAACCAAATAACAAAGAGTCTCTTGTGTCACCAACACACCCAATACAATGGCAAATTGTATAAGTGCACTAGTTCGGCGAAGAGATGGTGATACAAGTGCAATATGGATGGTAGATAAAGGTATTTGTAATCTGAAATTATAAAAACAGCAAGGTAACTAATGATAAAAGTGAGCGCAAACGGTATTGCAATGCTAGGAAACAAGGCCTAAGGTTCATACTTTCACTAGTGCAAGTTCTCTCAACAATAATAACATAGATAGATCATATAACAATCCCTCAACATGCAACAAAGAGTCACTCCAAAGCCACTAATAGCGGAGAACAAACGAAGAGATTATGGTAGGGTACGAAACCACCTCAAAGTTATCCTTTCTGTTTTATCTATTCAAGAGTTCGTAGTAAAATAACATGAAGCTATTCTTTCCGCTCAATCTATCATAGAGTTCATACTAGAATAACACTTTAAGACACAAATCAACCAAAACCATAATGTCACCTAGATACTCCATTGTCACCTCAAGTGATTATATGATATGCATCACACAATCTCAGATTAATCTATTCAACCAACACAAATTACTTCAAAGAGTGCCCTAAAGTTTCTACCGGAGAGTCAAGACGAAAACGTGTGCCATTCATGGGCGGAACCCGCAAGTTGATCACCAAAACATACATCAAGTGGATCAATAGAATACCCCATTATCACCACAGGTATCCCATGCAAGACATACATCAAGTGTTCTCAAATCATTAAAGACTCAATCTGACAATTTAACTTCAACGGAAAAACTCAATTCATCACAAGAGAGTAGGGAGGGGGAGAAACATCATAAGATCCAAGTATAATAGCAAAGCTCGCGATACATCAAGATCGTGCCATAGAGGGAACACGAGGGAGAGAGATCAAACACATAGCTACTGGTACATACCCTCAGCCTCGAGGGTGAACTACTCCCTCCTCGTCATGAAGAGCGCTGGGATGATGAAGATGGCCACCGGTGAGGGATCCCCCCCTCCGGCAGGGTGCCGGAACGGGCTCCCGAGAGGTTTTTGGTGGCTACAGAGGCTTGCGGCGGCGAACCTCCCGATCTATCTTCCCCTCTGATGTTTTTAGGGTACGTGGGACTATATAGGAGAAAGAAGTCGGTCGGGGGTGCTCAAGGGGCCCACGAGATAGGGGGGCGCGCCCAGGGGGGTGGGTGCACCCAGCTATCTCCTGGCCTCCTTGAGGATCTTCTGACGTGAAATCCAAGTCTCCCAGGTCATATTCTTCCCAAAAATCACGCTGCCGAAGGTTTCATTCCGTTTGGACTCCGTTTGATATTCCTTTTCTTCGAAATACTGAAACAGGCAATAAAAGTGCAATATGGGCTGGGCCTCCGGTTAATAGTTAGTCCCAAAAGCAATATAAAAGTGTAGAGTAAATCCCGTAATCATTGGAAATAGATAATAAAATAGCATGAATGCTTCATAAATTATAGATACGTTGGAGACGTATCACACTTCTATGACAATAATTGTGACAAAACCCGGTATCATCATAGATGTGGTGGGCTCCTACTTCTATGACAAAAAATCATGACAGAAAATGGGCTTTTCATCCTGGGTGGGCCGGAGACGCAGCTGCATGACATTCTTTGGGCCGTCCATGATGGGAAAAACCGTGGCAGAAGTGAGGGCGAGGAAAATTTCGGCGAGTTCCCGGTTGCGATGGGAGGTCGGGGGCCGAGTGTCGGTGTCAAAACCGGCGGATCTCGGGTAGGGGGTCCCGAACTGTGCGTCTAAGGCTAATGGTAACAGGAGACTGGGGACACAATGTTTACCCAGGTTCGGGCCCTCTCGATGGAGGTAATACCCTACTTCCTGCTTGATTGATCTTGATGATATGAGTATTACAAGAGTTGATCTACCACGAGATCAAAGAGGCTAAACCCTAGAAGCTAGCCTATGGTAGGATTGTTGTTTTCTACGGACTAAACCCTCCGGTTTATATAGACACCGGAGGGGGCTGGGGTTACAGAGAGTCGGTTACAGAGAAGGAGATCTACATCTAAATCGCCAAGCTTGCCTTCCACGCCAAGGAGAGTCCCATCCGGACACGGGACGAAGTCTTCAATCTTGTATCTTCATAGTCCAACAGTCTGGCCAAAGTATATAGTTCGGCTGTCCGGATACCCCCTTATCCCGGACTCCCTCAGTAGCCCCCGAACCAGGCTTCAATGACGATGAGTCCGGCGCGCAGATTGTCTTCGGCATTGCAAGGCGGGTTCTTCTCCGAATCCGGCGTACCCGTCATAGCAAACAGTGTCCGGCCTCCTAGCAATGTTGTACTCCTCGACTCTGTGCTTCAAAAATGGCCATCTCCACTTGTCGAGCAAAGACGAGGGGTCGGGGCATTTTTACATTTGCCACCCTAATCCCGTAGGCGAGCCGTCTATTTGAAGAGACGGGGATCCTCAAATCCAAATCACACCACCTTCTCCCGAGCAAGCATTCCATAGAGTGCGTCCGAAAGAGGCCATCCCATCATGACCGGTCGCCGCAGCTCTGTATGTCGCTCCCCTAGCTCAAAAACAAGGGATTGGGAAAAGTGTTCCATCCCTCATAGCCGCCTAATAGAGCTGCAGACCCAAGGGTTCCTTCCGCCCGCATACATGGTCCCCGTCCGATCCGGACTAGCCACCTATAATGGCGGGGAGCAAGCGGAGAGATTCCCTAACCCATCTCGAGGGGAGCGGGTATGCCTTGTCCCATATCTGCTAAGAGGAGTCGGGTTTCCAATCCACCCATTCCTCCGCGGGCTCCTGGAGTTCTACGGTCTCCAGTTGCATAATCTTACCCCCACCTCCATGCTGCACATCGCGGGCTATGTTGCCCTCTGCGAGCTGTTCCTGGGCTGTGAAGCTCATTTCGAGCTATGGAAGAGGTTATTTTGCCTCGTCCCCCGCAACCAGGAGGGATCTATATATAAAGTGGGCGGAGCCGAAATATGGCGCGTCGCCTAGACCAGATACATGTCCGGTACTCCAAAGAAGGCGTCCGAAGACTGGCCTTCGGAGTGGTTTTACGTTGATGACGTTCCCCTTCCGGACCCAGTCCGGACAGGCCTTCCTGAGTTTACCAATACTCCACTGAATAAACGCCAAAGCTGGCGCCCCCGGAGCCCCCAGGAGGAGGATAACAGAGAAGTCCTCTATCTGATGGGCAGGATAAAAACCCTGGCCAAATCAGGACTGACAATAACCGAAGTTATGTCA
Source organism: Triticum aestivum (assembly GCF_018294505.1). NCBI lineage: Eukaryota > Viridiplantae > Streptophyta > Magnoliopsida > Poales > Poaceae > Triticum > Triticum aestivum. The sequence continues at coordinate 520,465,669 of NC_057801.1, forward strand.
ATATGTATAATACGGGGAGTGCAGCCACTTCAATATAGGGGGAAACCCATGTGGAACTTCAATGGATAAGACGACGCCTCCCGCTGTGGTCATAAAGGTCCGGACTCCTCCACTACTCTGGCGAGAATATTGTCCGATTTGTATAAAGGAGAAGAAGAGGAGTTCCTCCGCATTAAACCGCGGGATGGATTTTCCATGTACAACCCCCGGAGCTGGGTAAGCTGTCATCCTTTACTCGACTCTATACATTCTTACCTCCTTTGTCACAATTATTTACCTTGCTGTTTCAAAGCAGGAACTAAGGAAGGCTTTGAAAGAGTTCAACAGCCCCTCTCCGCAGCCAGAGGATCTCGGCCGGGCTCTCGGCCCTGGACTTGAAGAAGATCCGGACATATCCGTGGAATTTGTCAACGGGACTTTCTACCAGGCAAGAAGTGGCGGCTCTTTAGTGGCCATCATCGCGGATTATCCCGGACTGCTTCCTGTGTCGCATGTAAGTAATGTCGGGGTCCCAACTTTCCGAAAGGATTCCTTAGTTATGTCATACCTTATGCACATATGTTGCATTTTTATAGAGACGGTCATCAGGATGTTGCACGGAACCCATGGGGGATTCTCAGCAAGAGGCGCCTAGACAAGGTAGGATTAAAAGGAAGGCAGTTAGGACCGAGATGCAGGTGCAGAGGTATTCATTAAACTTGCCCCGTGGTTATTTGGTCTTCTGTTGAGGCGTGACAGCTTTAATTATGTCCTAGCAGAAAATGCCGGACTATATCCGGGGACCCTACCGGCCACGCCTCCAGCAGCCGGATTCCTGAACCGGATTCACGGGCGGAGGTTGATGCGAGGACAGCGCCAAACTGTCCTCCTGCGGAGGATACGGATAGGCTTTCCGCCACAAATTCTGAAGTGGAGAGCGCCATGAATCACCGGCGCCGATGGGCCGTACTTCGCGGTGGTATTTTTTCCAAAGAGGCGTTTAATGCCTTCAATTCCGGACACGCATATATCCATGCTGTTCAAGATGGACTTGCCAGAGCAACGGACCAGTATGTGAAGGATATACGGGTAAGAAAATTTAATAAGTATGTGTAGTAGTAGCCCCTGAGACTTGAAACAGTTGGCACAGCTGATTTAAGGATCATGAAATCCATAGGTTCTTGTAGAGAAGAATGCCCAGTTGTCTCAAGAGCTGGAAGAATGTAAGGCCCAAATGAAGGCCAATGTTGCCGAACAAGAGGAATCCAAAAAGGCCACTTCTGGTAATATTTGCCTTCTAGCAGTTGTTTGTTCGGCGTGGTTTATAAATCTAACGAAAGATTCTACAGACAATCCCGGAGAAAATCCGAAGACTGCGGAAGATAATGAGCCACATCTGCGAAGTCAGCTGAAGGCGGGCGAGCGTGTGCTGACGAAGGCTATTCGAGAGAGAAATAATCTCCAAGACACCGATATCCGACTGAGCGTCGAATTAAAAGATGTTCGGGCTCAGCTCACTGACTCCGTGAGGGAGAACAGGAGGCTTCGACGCGGCATTTATAGTAAGTGCTTGAACGAACTGCAGTATAGTTCGGCGAGGAAGTGTATTGACAGAGTTATGTCTGCAGGTATGCTGACGGGCCGTCCTGAAGAGGAGATGCCCGGATCCGCAGGCGATATGCTGCAAGATCTTTCACAACTGCACAAACGAGCGCGGCAGGTGATGCAGGGTATTGCCCAGACCTTGTGGCCATCCGCTTCCCTTCCAGGAGGCATGAACGAGCTTGTGGAGATGCTCAAAGGAGTAGCGCTTCCAATTATGGAAGATATCAGCTTGCCGACAAGGTGCGAGGGAAGCATGGTCCATGGTGAAGACGCGATACGCTAAGGTTGACCCAAACTATATGGCCAAAGTCGGACCGATGGGGTCAGATGGGCAAGAAATACCCGTTAATCTGGTATATGACCAAGTAGCGTTAGCTGCAAAGTATTCCCAACAGGATTGTAAGCTAGACAGCATGTTGGATGGTATAAAGGAAGAGTGCAGCCAGTCTAAATGACTATGTAGTTTGAATGGACTTATGTACTCCCTAGCCGGATTGAAAATCATTTGTCATGGCGGACCTTTTCGCTTCAGCCCCCGGACCCGACAGTCCGGAGTGTATCCGAATATCCGCATAGTTATGAAAAACCGGGGTATGCGTGGAAACCAGGCGTAGGGGTCATAAGTGCTAGAACAGACAGGTACCCAACTAGTTATGTTATATTACATGGATAGTAAGAAACATCTTCCAGAGAGTATAGTTCCGCTAGGGGTTCCTTTCTCTGGGTGCGCATGCATCGATGTGCATGTGCGAACTGCGAACGGAAGCACAGGAAACAAAACATCTGGGGATTTACGTTGTAACGAACGAGAACATCTTTTGTTCACCGACCGAATATTCCCTTAAGAATGCTAGCTTTCGGATTCACCCAGTCTGAGGTACACATCCGGCTCAACCGGCAGTAACAATCGCAGAGGTGCTCCCTTTATGCCCTAGCCGAATTAACGTGAACGTAGGGCATAAACACAAGAGCCAGGCAACCCAGCATGGCCAAAACTTAAGTCATATCGATGCATATAATGGTGAAGAAAAGGCACATATGGAAATAAAAATGCATATGTGGCTGGCAAGAAGCCATTAAAGTAGTTATATTTAGCTTCTGAATAGGAAGCCCCCAGGTATAGTGTGCACGCATAGTGCGGCCGAAGCGATCAGGGCATCCATACAGTTTTAAGGCTGTATGTTTAAAAAGGAAAAAGAGGGCGAGAAAGGAAGAAAGAGAACATAATTGAAGAAGCGGAGTTAAGGAGATGAACATTGAGTTCGGCACTAGGCGTAGAATCTTTGGAGTCTGGCTGCGTTCCATGGGTTCGGCTCGAGTCTGTTATCAGATGCACTGCACAGACGGTACGCTTCACCGGTGAGAACTTTATCAATGATGAAGGGACCCTCCCACTTGGGTTTGAGCTTGTCCTTCTTCTTCTCGGGGAGGCATAGAACTAGTTCGCCAATGTTATAAGTTTTGGCCCGTACTTCTCTGCTTTGATACCTTCAAGCCTGTTGCTGATAGAATGCGGAACGGGCTTTTGCGATGTCACGCTCCTATTCCAAAGCATATAAGTTGTCCTGCCGATCTAGCTCGGCTTCCTTCTCTTCGTACATGCGCACGCAAGGTGGGTCATGGATTATGTCGCAGGGTAGCACTGCTTCTGCGTCGTACACCATAAAAAATGGTGTGTATCCGGTGGTACAATTTGGCTTGGTCAGCAGCCCCCAGAGTACGGAGTCGAGTTCCTCGACCCAATGTGTGTCTGACTCCTTCAAGGATCACACTAGTCTGGGTTTGATGCCGCTCATGATAAGACCATTTGCACGTTCGACTTGACCGTTTGTTTGGGGGTGATAGACAGAGGCGTAGTCGAGCTTGATGCCCATTTTACCGCACCAAGTTTTCACCTCATCGGCTGTAAAATTCGAGCCATTGTTAGTGATGATGTTGTGGGGGAGACCGTAACGGTGTACAACCGCTGATATGAAGTCTATCACTGGTCCGGATTCGGCCATTTTAACTGGTTTGGCTTCTATCCATTTGGTGAACTTGTCCACCATGACCAATAAGTATTTTTTCTTATGGCTTCCCCCTTTAAGGGGTCCCACCATATCCAGCCCCCAGACCGCGAAGGGCCAAGTTATGGGGATTGTTTGGAGAGCGGTAGGGGGCATATGGCTCTGATTGGCAAATAGTTGGCAACCAACACAATGTTGGACAAGGTCATGTGCGTCTGCCCGGGTTGTCGGCCAGTAAAAATCTGTCCGAAAGGCCTTGCTTATGAGCTCTCGGGCTGCCGCGTGGTGCCCGGCTAGTCCAGAATGGATTTCGGCTAAGAGCTGCCGTCCTTCCTCTTCGGAGATGCATCGTTGGAGCACTCCGGTGGTGCTCTTCTTGTAGAGCTCTCCTTCATGGACCTTGTAGGCCTTAGAGTGTCGCACAATACAACGTGCCTCATTTTGGTCTTCGAGGAGCTCTTGCCTATTTAGGTAGGCCAAGAAGGGCTCGGTCCACGGGGCGATGACATCCATTATTTCATGGTCTGAAGGTGTTATTTCGGTGGCAGAGCCTCCGATTACGTCAGATGGTTCAGAATCTGGGGTTGTTTTTGGAGCCAGACTAATATTTCCGGACTCCCCCTCCAATACTACAGACGGCTTGAATAGCCTTTCCAAGAAGATATTAGGTGGGACGGGGTCGCGTTTAGCGCCGATGCGGGCGAGGATATCGGCCGCTTGATTATTTTCTCTGACCACATGGTGGAATTCGAGCCCCTTGAACCGAGCTAACATTTTGAGGACGGCATTGCAATAAGCCGCAATTTTTGGGTCCTTGGCATCAAAGTCTCCATTTATCTGAGATATTGCGAGGTTTGAGTCCCTGCGCACTTCGAGGCGTTGGATGCCCATGGAGACTGCCATCCAAAGACCATGCAACAGAGCCTCGTATTCCGCTGCATTGTTGGAATCTGTGTATAATATTTGGAGTACGTATTGAACCGTGTCTTCGGTGGGGGATGTCGGGACGACACCCGCTCCCAATCCGGCCAGCATTTTAGAGCCATCGAAATGCATGATCCAATTTGAGTACGCGCCGTACTCTTTAGGGAGTTCGGATCTGTCCATTCGGCGACGAAGTTAGCCAGTACTTGCGACTTAATGGCCCGCCATGGTTTATATGTTATGTCAAACGGAAGGAGCTCAATAGCCCATTTAGCAATTCGGCCTGTTGCGTCGCGGTTATTTATTATGTCATTGAGTGGTACTTCGGAGGCCACCGTGATCGAACACTCTTGAAAGTAGTGTCGTAGTTTCCGGGATGCCATGAAGACCGCGAATGCTATCTTTTGATAGTGTGGGTACCGATATTTGCATGGAGTGAGGACAGTGGATACGTAATACACCGGCTTTTGTAGCGGGAACCTGTGTCCATCTGCTTCTCGCTCGATGATGAGCACTGCGCTTACAACTTGGTGTGTTGCAGCTATGTATAATAGCATGGGTTCGCCAGTATTTGGCATGGTAAAGACTGGTATGGTGGCCAAGAGGGCCTTTATTTCTTCCAGTCCTGCCGTGGCCGCATCCGTCCACTCGAAGTGTTTAGTGCGTCAAAGAAGGCGATAAAGAGGTAGTGCCTTTTCTCCTAGTCGGGAGATAAAGCGGCTTAAGGCAGCCACACATCCAATTAATTTCTGGATCTGCTTGAGGTCTGTTGGGATTGCCAACTATGACAGAGCTTGGATTTATGCCGGATTTGCTTCAATTCCTCTATTGGAAACGATGAAGCCGAGCAATTTCCTGGAGGGTACACCGAAGACACATTTCTCCGGGTTGAGCTTGATGTCGTATGTTCGGAGGTTGTCGAACGTGAGCCTCAAGTCATCTATTAGAGTTTCAATGCGCCTTGTTTTAATGACCACGTCATCTACGTAGGCCTCTACTGTTTTGCCGATTTTTTTCCAAGCATGTCTGAATCATGCGTTGATAGGTTGCGCCAACGTTTTTGAGCCCGAAAGGCATGGTGTTGAAACAGAAGGGACCGTACGGAGTAATGAAGGCCGTTGCGGCCTGGTCGGACTCTGCCATCTTGATTTGATGGTATCCAGAGTATGCGTCGAGGAAACACAATGAGTCGTGTCCTGCGGTAGCAGCGATGATTTGATCAATGCGGGGGAGGTGGAAGGGATCCTTAGGGCAAGCTTTATTGAGGTCCTTGAAATCGACACATAAGCGCCAGGATTTGTCCTTCTTTGGTACCATTACCAAGTTTGCTGGCCCATCCGGATGTTTCATGTCTCTGATGAATCCGGCCACAAGTAGCTTGGCTAGCTCTTCTCCCATGGCTTGCCGCTTAGGCTCTGAGAAGCGCCTAAGAGTCTGCTTGACTGGCTTGTATCCTTTAAGTATATTGAGGCTGTGTTCGGCCAGCCTGCGTGGGATGCCCGGCATGTCTAAAGGGTGCCAGGCGAAGATATCCCAATTCTCACGCAGGAAATCTTGTAGTGCAGCGTCTATTGTGGGGTTCAACTGTGTCCCAATGGAAGCTGTCTTTGTAGGGTCCGTTGGGTGGACCTGGAATTTGACTATCTCGTCCGCGGGTTTGAAGGAGGTGGATTTAGGTGGCTTGTCGAGTATCACGCCATCTCTGTCCACTATTGCTCGCAGCGTTGTCAGTTCTTCGGCCGCGAGGGCTTCTGATAATGCCTCCAGGGCGAGGGCGGCGGTTTTATTTTCGGCGCGTAGTGCGACGTCCGGATCACTAGCTAGAGTGATGATTCCGTTGGGCCCGGGCATTTTGAGCTTCATGTACCCGTAATGGGGTATAGCCTGGAAACTCGTGAATGCGTCCCGCCCCAAGAGGGCGTGGTATCCGCTGCTGAATGGGGCCATTTGGAATGTAATTTCTTCGGACCTGTAATTCTCCGGCGTGTCGAATACCACATCCAGTGTGATTTTTCCCGTGCATCGCGCCTCCCGACTAGGGATGATTCCCCTGAAGGTCGTGCTGCTTTGCTCAATGCGGCTTTTGTCAATTTCCATCTTGTTAAGGGTTTCCTCGTAGATGAGGTTTAGTCCGCTTCCGCCATCCATGAGCACTTTAGTGAGCCTGAAGCCGTCCATGATTGGACTAAGGACCAAAGCGGCTGGTGCTCGGACTGTTCGGAATTGAGGTTCGTCACTGGAATTGTAAGTTATAGCCGTGTCATTCCATGGATTTATTTTTGCCACGTGGCAGTGTTCGGCGAGGCTGCGCTAAGCTCGCTTGCGCCTATTATTTGAGGCGAAAGTCTCGAAGATTGTAAATACCGTATTGTTGTTTCCGGCGGGATGTTGTTCTGTTGTATGGTTTAAGAGGAGATCCTCGCTGCTCTTTGCTACCTGCCGGAGTATCCAACATGCTCTAAGGCTACGAGTTGGCGCAGTATCCGGTGTGCTGTGAATTTTGCACGGCCCACTGAGCCATTCTTCTAATACGGTTCCGCGCCTTGTATCAGGCTTTGGTTTTTTGGTAATTGAATCGGATAACTTACGAGCGTTTGCCTTTTAAGATCGGACGAAGGGTTTAGTGAGAGCCGGATTGTCCCTCAAGTTCATTTGGGTTTTCCACGCGCTTTCCGTCGCGCTGTATTTCTGCACTATGGCCGTTAAGTCAGCAAAGTGTACTATGTCACGGCGACTCACAGCGTTGAGGATCCCTTTGTCCGTGCAATTGTTGCAAAATAGGGAGATTGCGTCTTCCTCGCGACAGTCCTTAACCCTGTTTAACACAAGGAGGAATCTGGCCCAGTAATGATGTACTGTCTCTTGTGGCTCTTGTCTGATATGCAGAATGTTGAATAAATCTGGGTGGGTGGGTGGTTTTGAATTCGAATCCTGACCCAATCCAAAACCCAGGGGCCAAGAAGCTTCTGAGCTTAACAGCGTGGGCTCCGAGATGTTGCCCAATTTCTTCGGCCCGCCACCCGACTCTGAATTCGGGGTTTGGGCCATGTCCTCCCGGGAGCGGGTGTTCGGCTCAAGGAGCTTGGAAATCCGGACATAGTTCATCCTCAAAACGGAGGGAGAATTCGGATGATGCACTTCCACTACCGCTATCTCATGGGTGACCGGCGGAGAGTAAATCTCCCTTTGGTCGGGTTTAAGCCCGATCCGGTCATAGTCCGTAACGACGCCCAGGGCGGTGATGCGATCCAAGAGCTCATTGAGGGAAGAGAGCTCCATTGGGTCCATCTGTTCGGCAAATTCCGAATCGATGTGGAGGCTATTTTTGATGACTCGAGAAGTCATTGTCGGTGCGACGGCCGATCGGGCGGTCATGATGAAGCCGCCCAGCCGAAGAGTTTGGCCTAGGGCCAGGGCTCCCCCAGAGGTGATGTTGTCCCTGACAACGAGACGAGCCATCAAGCCTTATCGTGACGACACGGTGGAACTCTCAATGAAAGCACCAATGTCGGTGTCAAAACCGGTGGATCTCGGGTAGGGGGTCCCGAACTATGCGTCTAAGGCTAATGGTAACAGGAGACTGGGGACACGATGTTTACCCAGGTTTGGGCCCTCTCGATGGAGGTAATACCCTCCTTCCCGCTTGATTGATCTTGATGATATGAGTATTACAAGAGTTGATCTACCACGAGATCGAAGAGGCTAAACCCTAGAAGCTAGCCTATGGTATGATTGTTGTTTCCTACGGACTAAACCCTCCGGTTTATATAGACACCGGAGGGGGCTAGGGTTACATAGAGTCGGTTAAAGAGAAGGAGATCTACATCCGAATCGCCAAGCTTGCCTTCCACACCAAGGAGAGTCCCATCCGGACACGGGACGAAGTCTTCAATCTTGTATCTTCATAGTCCAACAGTCCGGCCAAAGTATATAGTCCGGCTGTCCGGATACCCCCTTATCCAGGACTCCCTCACCGAGCGATGTGCGTTTCTCTCATACACGTACGCGCGTGTGTGCAAGGCGTTGGGCTCTAACTAAACCCGAGCGAGGCGTTGGGCTCTAACTGAACCCGAGCGATTGCACTGCAGGCTACACATTACTGAACCCGAGCGATCGATCGATGGCTGTTAACTGAACCCGATCGAGCGATTCCTTCCCTACTGCTGCTAACTGAGGCCGACCGATGCTGCCTCTGGATGAATGATACGTCTCCAACGTATCTATAATTTATGAAGCATTCATGTTATTATATTATCTGTTTTGAATGATTATGGGCTTTATTATACACTTTTATATTACTTTTGGGACTAACCTATTAACCGGAGGCCCAGCCCATATTGCCTGTTTCAGTATTTCGAAGAAAAGGAATATCAAACGGAGTCCAAACAGAATGAAACCTTCGACAGCGTGATTTTTGGGAAGAATATGATCTGGAAGACTTGGAGTTCGATCCAGGGGAGCTTCATGGAAGCCAGGAGATAGGAGGGCGCGCCCACCCCCCTGGGCACGCCCCCTGTCTCGTGGGCTCCTTGAGCGCCCCCCAACCGACTTCTTTCACCTATATAGTCCCATATACCCTAAAAACATCGTGGGAGAAGATAGATCGGGAGTTCCACGGCCGCAAGCCTCTGTAGCCACCAAAAACCTCTCGGGGGCCCGTTCCGGCACCCTGCCGGAGGGGGGATCCCTCACCGGTGGCCATCTTCATCATCCAGGCGCTCTCCATGACGCGGAGGGAGTAGTTCACCCTCAGGGCTGAGGGTATGTACCAGTAGCTATGTGTTTGATATCTCTCTCTCGTGCTCCCTCTATGGCACGATCTTGATGTATCGCGAGCTTTGGTATTATAGTTGGATCTTATGATGTTTCTCCCCCTCTACTCTCTTGTGATGAATTGAGTTTTCCCTTTGAAGTTATCTTGTCGGATTGAGTCTTTAATGATTTGAGAACACTTGATGTATGTCTTGCGTGGGATACCTATGGTGACAATGGGGTATTCTATTGATCCACTTGATGTATGTTTTGGTGATCAACTTGCGGGTTCTGCCCATGAACCTATGCATAAGCGTTGGCACATGTTTTCGTCTTGACTCTCCGGTAGAAACTTTGGGGCACTCTTTGAAGTACTTTGTGTTGGTTGAATAGATGTATCTAAGATTGTGTGATGCATATCGTATAATCATGCCCACGGATACTTGAGGTGACAATGGAGTATCTAGGTGACATTAGGGTTTTGGTTGATTTGTGTCTTAAGGTGTTATTCTAGTATGAACTCTTGAATAGATTGATCCGAAAGAATAAGTTTGAGGTGGTTTCGTACCCTACCATAATCTCTTCGTTTGTTCTCCGCTATTAGTGGCTTTGGAGTGACTCTTTGTTGCATGTTGAGGGATTGTTATATGATCTATCTATGTTATTATTGTTGAGAGAACTTGCACTAGTGAAAGTATGAACCTTAGGCCTTGTTTCCTACCATTGCAATACTGTTTACGCTCACTTTTATCACTTGTTACCTTGCTGTTTTTATAATTTCAGATTACAAATACCTTTATCTACCATCCATATTGCACTTGTATCACCATCTCTTCGCCGAACTAGTGTACCTATACAATTTACCATTGTATTGGGTGTGTTGGGGACACAAGAGACTCTTTGTTATTTGGTTGCGGGGTTTTTTGAGAGAGACCATCTTCATCCTACACCTCCCACAGATTGATAAACCTTAGGTCATCCACTTGAGGGAAATTTGCTACTGTCCTACAAACCTGTGCACTTGCAGGCCCAATAACGTCTACAAGAAGAAGGTTGTGTAGTAGACATCAAGCTCTTTTCTGGCACCGTTGGCGGGGAGGTGAGTGCTTGAAGGTATATCTTTAGATCTTGAAATCGAGTCTTTTTGTTTCTTGTTTTATTACTAGTTTAGTCTATAAAAGAAAACTACAAAAAATGGAATTGAGTTTGTCTCATACGCTTCATATTTTTAATATCTTTCGTGAGAATGATGGTAAGGAAAATTGTGCTCAAGTGCTAGAAAAAGAAATCTATAAAAAATTTGTCACTAAATCTTTGAATAATGAGCATGATTGCAATGTTGTTAGTATGAACTCTTTGAATATCCATAGTACCAATGATGATTGCACTAGTCATGATGAAAATATATCTTATAAGCATGTCAACTTTTGTGGAGTGCATGTTTGCATGAACACACCGAATAGAGAAGATATATATTGCAAGAGGCATAAGCATTTAGAAACTAAATTGTTGCAAGAGAAGTTAAATGGGAGTGCTGAAAATTTACATTTCCTTTGCCCTACTTGTGAACTATCCAATGAACGTGGTCATCTACATCTCCTATGCAAATTACTTCATGATCGAATCGTGTCCAAAAATTGTGATGATTTGATTTCCCTTGCACATTATAATGAAATTAGTTTGCTTTTGGGTTATGAAGAATTGAAACGTTTAACTAAGGATCTTCCAAAATTTTCCCTTGAGAAACTCTTTGATTTTGATCTAGAGAAGATTCATATGTATTGTACGGTGAATTGCATTGAAAATGCTTATATTGCCAATTACCTAAAACAAAGAAAGCAAATAGAAGATGAAGAGAATACTAATGAAAGGGAAGATACTTCCCAATCTCCTCCTATTATTTCTTATGATGGATCAGGTAACAAGGAGGAGCCTTCTATTCAACCAATCTCATCCATAAGGAGCTCAAGGAATAATGTTGAATCCACACATAATGTGGAGAAGAAAAGAAAGAGAAGGAGCATCAAAGGTAAAAAGGTATCCATCCCAAATAATGTTGCTCCTACTACTCATTGTGATGATGATAATTTCTACACTATTGGTGCTATCCATACTATTAATGATGAGAATGATTATGCTTATGATATGAAAAGGCCCAAGCTTGGGGAAGCTATGTTTGATGAGTATGAAATATTTGACAATATATTTTATGAAATTAATGTTTTTCCCAAGCTTGGATATCTATGTTTAATGAAGATGATATTTTTAGCCTCCCAAGTTTTGATATGCAAAGTTGTTATGATGATAGCATGCCTCCTACTTATGATGATTATATTGATGAAAGTGGGTTTGGAAGAGTGTCAACTTTATGAAGTAATGATCCCACTATTTTGGAAGATGTTGAATCTTATTGTGATGAATATGAAAGTGGATTTGGAAGAGTGTCAACTTTATTTAGTGATTCCACTATCTTGGGAGATGTTTCAATCGATTATGATGAAAACGAAGTTGCTACTTATGATGATTATTGTGATGAAACTTATGCTATAAAAAGTAGTGATGATTATATTTATAAAACTTGTCATGATTATGATTACCCCTGAACATTACTCTTTTAATGTGGATACAATTTTTAGTGTTCAAGTCTCTTATGATACTCCCACCATTCCGAATGAGAAGAATTTTGCTTATGTGGAGAGTAATAAACTTTCTATGCTTGTAGATCATGAAAAGAATGCTTTAGGTGCTGGTTATATTGTTGAATTCATTCATTGTGCTACTAAAAATTATTATGAGGGTGGAACATATGCTTGTAGGAATTGCAATAATGTCAAGTTTCCTCTCTATGTGTTGAAAATTTTGAAGCTATGCTTGTTTTACCTTCCTATGCTAATTGATTATTGTTCCCATAAGTTGTTTGCTCACAAAATCCCTATGCATAGGAAGTGGGTTAGACTTAAATATGCTAGTCATATTCTTCATCATTCTCTCTTTATGTTTCAATTCTTATCTTTTATGTGAGCATCATTGAAATCATCATGCCTAGTAGGGGCATTAAACGTTAGCGCTTGTTGGGAGGCAACCCAATTTAATTTTGTTCCTTGATTTTTGTTACTGTTTAGTAATAAATAATTCATGTAGCCTCTGGTTATATGTGGATTTATGTTTTAATTAGTGTTTGTGCCAAGTAGAGCCTTTGGGAAGACTTGGGTGAAGACTATATGATCTTGCTGTAGAAAACAGAAACTTTAGCGCTCACGAGATTAGCTGCCATTTTTTACTGAAGAGTGATTTTAGGTTGATTCTTTTTGCAGATGATTAAAAGACAAATTCCCTAGGTCCACCAGTTTATTTCAGAATTTTTTGAGTTCCAGAAGTGTACGTTTGATACAGATTACTACAGACTGTTCTATTTTTGACAGATTCTGTTTTCTATGTGTTGTTTGCTTATTTTGATGAATCTATGAGTAGTATCGGAGGGTATGAACCATAGAGAAGTTGGAATACAGTAGATATTACATCAATATAAATTTATAATGAGTTCATTACAGTACCTTAAAGTGGTGGTTTGTTTTCTTATACTAACGGAGCTTACGAGTTTTGTTTTGAGTTTTGTGTGGTTGAAGTTTTCAAGTTTTGGGTAAAGATTCGATGGACTATGGAATAAGGAGTGGAAAGAGCCTAATCTTGGGGATGCCCAAGGCACCACAAGGTAATATTCAAGGACAACCAATCAACTAAGCTTGGGTATGCCCCGGATGGCATCCCCTCTTTCGTCTTCGTTCATCGGTAACTTTACTTGGAGCTATATTTGTATTCGCCAAATGATATGTGTTTTGCTTGGAGCGTCATTTTATTTTGTTAGTATTTGCTTGCTGTTATTTAGAATAATGTTTTGCATCTATATTTTCAATAAAAATGTCAAGGATAGCCTTTACCATGCTTATTTTGCTAGTATACATGTTGTTGTTTGAAAACAGAAAGTTTACCGCTGTTGCAAACATTCCCAAGAAAAGTCAGGGAGTGATATAATGTTGAATATTTCTGAATAATGAGCTATGATAAATCTTTTACAGCGTAGTATTTTTCTTATAATTTTTGGAGTTAGGAAAGTATGATGAATCTTGCATTCTTTACAGACTATACTGTTTTGGGAGATTGCTGTTATGTTTACATTGTTTGCATATGTTTGCTTGTTTAATGATTCTATTTGAGGATAGGAGTATTAAATATGCAGAGACATTTAGTATGCAATGTTGAATAATAATGTTAGTAATTTGTTACAGTAGAAAATGATAAGGTTTTGCATTGTTTTATACTAACTTATCTCACGAGTTCTTGTTGTGTTTTATGTGGATGAAGTTTTTGAGAAATAGAGAAACCATGATATGAGAGGAATTAAGGAGACATAAAAGTTCAAGCTTGGGGATGCCCAAGGCACCACAAGATAATATTCCAAGAAGTCTCAAGCATCTAAGCTTGGGGATGCCCCGGTAGGCATCCTACCTTTCTTCTTCAACAATCATCGGTTAGTATCAGTTGAACCTAAGTTTTTGCATCTTCACATGAGTTGTGATATCCTTGCAATGTCATTTTGTTTTGCTTTGCTTGCTGTTTAAATAAAATACCAAGATCTGAAATTCTTAAATGAGAGAGAGTCTTCACATAGTTGCATAATTATTTAACTACTCATTGATCTTCACTTATATCTTTTTGGAGTAGCTTGTCATTTACTCGTGTGCTTCACCTATATCCTATGAGTAAATGGTTGAATGAGTTGAATGTCATAAATCTGAAATTATATATGTTTCATTTTCTTATCCCTTGGGAAGTAATGACTTCACATCTAAGAAGTAGAGGTTGTAAATTTATTGAATGTTAGCAAGCATTGTATTGGTCATTTGAACAATTCATGAAAGAATATTGAAGGAAGAGAGATTTCACATATATATATACTATCCTAGACATTGTTTATAATTGTGAGCACTCATTAAGTATGACATGCTAAAGAGTTGATGTTGGACAAGGAAGACAACATAATGGGTTATGTTTTCTCACATCTCAGTTAAAGTATATTGTCATGGATCATTCAAACATGTTGAGCTTGCCTTTCCCCCTTTGCTAGCCTATATATCTGTACTAAGCGGGAATACTGCTTGTGCATCCAATATCCGTAAACCTAGTTTTTTCCATGAGTGTCCACCATACCTACCTATATACGGTATTTACTTGTCGTTCCAAGTAAATTTGCATGTGCCAAACTCTAAACCTTCAAACATTAATCTGTTTTGTATGCCTGAATTGCTCATGTAGCAACTAGGGGCTGTCAGTGTCTTCCAAGCTAGGTGGGTTATTCTCAAGATGACTGGACTCCGCTCATCATTCACGAGAAAAATGGCTGGTAACCGGGATGCCCAGTCCCATGATCAAAAAGATCAAAATCAAATCAAAAATAATTGTAAACAAAACTCCCCCGGGACTGTTGTTGGTATGGACGTTACCCCATTGTTTTGGATGGTCGTGGAGTGTGATTGTTGGTGGAGGGGGAGTAAAATCTTTACCATTCTGTTCGGGAACCGCCTATAATGTGTGTAGTATGGAAGATATTGGGAACTCTCGTTGTTATGTTGACAATGAGATCATACCTCTCAAAATTATTTATCTCTATTTCAAAATCGAGCTCTGGCACCTCTGCAAATCCCTGCTTCCCTCTGCGAAGGGCTTATATTTTACCTTATGTCTTTTACTTTATGCAAGAGTCAAGGTGATCTTCACCTTTCCCTTTTTATTTTATCCTTTGGCAAGCACTTTGTGTTGGGGTGATCCTGATATATATATATCCAATTGAATGTAAGTTAGCATGAACTATTATTGTTGACATCACCCAAAGGTGAATACGTTGGGAGGCAACACTATAAGCCCCTATCTTCCTCAGTATCCGATTAAAACTCCATAACCACGAGTATTGCGTGAGTGTTAGCAATTGTAGTAGACTATATGATAGTTGAGTATGTGGAGTTTGCTAAATCAAAACTTTGACATAGACCCTTCCTGGAAATAAGATGAATTGCAATTGTTTGATGACTAAGAATAAAGTTTGCTAGTTTTCAAGAAAGTTTATGGTCTATGCTTTTAACATGTGAATAGCTTGTTACTTGATCTTGAAAAGTTTTATGAGATGAACTACTGTTATGACATTTAAACATGCTAGAAAAGGTGATTGAAATTATATTGATCAAACTTGTGCACCTGCTAGCATTCACACTTCATAAATTCTTTCTTTTATCATTTACCTACTTGAGGACGAGCAGGAATTAAGCTTGGGGATGCTGATACGTCTCCAACGTATCTATAATTTATGAAGCATTCATGCTATTATATTATCTGTTTTGAATGATTATGCACTTTATTATACACATTTATATTACTTTTGGGACTAACCTATTAACCGGAGGCCCATCCCATATTGCTGTTTTATTGCATGTTTCAGTATTTCGAAGAAAAAAGGAATATCAAACGGAGTCCAAACGGAATGAAACCTTCGATAGCGTGATTTTTGGGAAGAATATGATCCAGGAGACTTGGAGTTCAAGCCAGGGGAGCTTCGAGGAAGCCAGGAGATAGGAGGGCGCGCCCCTTGTCTCGTGGGCTCCTCGCGCACCCCCCGGCCGACTTCTTTCAGCTATATAGTCCCATATACCCTAAAAACATCATTGGAGAAGATAGATCGGGATTTTTGCCACCACAAGTCTCTGTAGCCACCAAAAACCTCTCGGGAGTCCGTTCCGGCACCCTGCCGGAGGGAGGATCCCTCACCGGTGGCCATCTTCATCATTCTGGCGCTCTCCATGACGAGGAGGGAGTAGTTCACCCTCGGGGCTGAGGGTATGTACCAGTAGCTATGTGTTTGATCTCTCTCTCTCTCGTGTTCTCTCTCGTGTTCCCTCTATGGCACGATCTTGATGTGTCGCGAGCTTTGCTATTATAGTTGGATCTTATGATGTTTCTCCCCCTCTACTCTCTTGTGATGAATTGAGTTTTCCCTTTGAAGTTATCTTGTCGGATTGAGTCTTTAATGATTTGAGAACACTTGATGTATGTCTTGCGTGGCATACCCGTGGTGACAATGGGGTATTCTATTTATCTACTTGATGTATGTTTTGGTGATCAACTTGCGGGTTCCGCCCATGAACCTATGCATAAGGGTTGGCACACGTTTTCGTCTTGACTCTCCGGTAGAAACTTTGGGGCACTCTTTGAAGTACTTTGTGTTGTTGAATAGATGAATCTGAGATTGTGTGATGCATATTGTATAATCATGCCCACGGATACTTGAGGTGACAATGGAGTATCTAGGTGACATTAGGGTTTTGGTTGATTTCTGTCTTAAGGTGTTATTCTAGTACGAACTCTTGAATAGATTGATTCGAAAGAATAACTTTGAGGTGGTTTCCTACCCTACCATAATCTCTTCGTTTGTTCTTCGCTATTAGTGGCTTTGGAGTGACTCTTTGTTGCATGTTGAGGGATTGTTATATGATCTATCTATGTTATTATTGTTGAGAGAACTTGCACTAGTGAAAGTATGAACCTTAGGCCTTGTTTCCTACCATTGCAATACCGTTTACGCTCACTTTTATCACTTGTTACCTTGCTGTTTTTATAATTTCAAATTACAAATACCTTTATCTACCATCCATATTGCACTTGTATCACCATCTCTTCGCCGAACTAGTGCACCTATACAATTTACCATTGTATTGGGTGTGTTGGGGACACAAAAGACTCTTTGTTATTTGTTTGCAGGGTTGTTTGAGAGAGACCACCTTCATCCTACGCCTCCCACGGATTGATAAACCTTAGGTCATCCACTTGAGGGAAATTTGCTACTGTCCTACAAACCTGTGCACTTGCAGGCCCAACAACGTCTACAAGAAGAAGGTTGTGTAGTAGACATCAATGAACAGTGAGCGTTGCGGGGGGGGGGGGGGGGGGGGGGGGGGGGGGGGTTGGATGAACAGTGAGCGGTGGGGGTGGATGAACAGGAACCCGTGGCGTTGCCTCTGGATGAATAGGACCCCGATCGATCGAGCCGGTTGGGGCTGGATGAACAGGACCCCGTGGAGGGCAGGATGAACAGGACGACCCCGTGGAGGGCTGGATGAACAGTAGACGGTGAAGGGGTGGATGAACAGTAGCCCGTGGAGGGGTGGTTGAACGGGAGCCCGTGGAGGTGTGGTTGAACAGTAGCCGGTGGAGTAGTGCGCGGTGGAGGCTGGATGAACAGGAGCGTGTGGAGGCTGGAGGAGGTCGACTGTGGATAAACAGTATCCCGTGGAGGCTGGAGGAGGTCGACAATGGAGATGAACAGTATCCCGTGGAGTCCCGTTTTGCGGTACGCCACACCCCTCCCGATGAATAGGACCCCTGTTTCAACCGAAGCGCTCCAACACAAGTTCGTTTCATCCGTTTTGCGGTAAGCCACACCCCTCCCGATCAACAGGACCCCCATTTCGAGTGTAGGAGGTACGTTTCCTTCGTTTTGCGGTACGCCAGACCCATCCCAATGAACAGGATCCCGTTTCGAACGTGGCCGGTCGAACACAAGGCCATTTCCTCCGTTCTGCGGTACGCCAGGCCTTGTTTCCATCGCCTGTTCCGTCCAAGCCCTCCCGATGAACACGACGACGCATTCCGTTCCGACCCAGCCGGTTGGCTCCCCATGAACACGACGACGACGTTGTTTCTCCATTCCGACCCAGCCATGTACACGAGCCCTGGCCGTACGTATGTGCGAGTAGGCATTCGAGACCCCGCCCGTATGTACACATACGTGGCCGTATTTTCTTTATTGCACACTAGCCATTGTACGTACGTGTACATGCTACGTGCGTGCCTCTACTATGATACGTGTGTGCCTCAACATCCACCAGTATGTACGTACACGTTCGCGACCAGAATGACAATGCTACGTACGCTTCGACCAGGTGGGTCCTGACTGTCACGCACTTCCTTGCGTGCGAAGATGTAGCTGGTGGGTCCCAGCAGTCACGAGGCGAATAGTTTTTTTTTGCCCGGACGCACTTCCTTGCATGCGAAGATGTAGCTGGTGGGCCCCAGCAGTCAGGGAAAATGTTTTTTTCGTGAAATACGGTGGCCCGTCTGGTGGGTCCCCGCTGTCAGGTGGAGGAATAATTATTTTGGGCGTAATAAGGAGGCACTTCCTTGCTGCGGCCATGGACCCAGCTGTCAGCCTCTCCACGTATAGTCCGCGTCCGATGGAAGTCGTTCCTTGACCACGTTGACCACACCGCGACGAGAGCACCAGGGCGGTGGATGACGGCGAGGCCTAGGAAGGGGACGTCGCGGAGCCGGGGAAGACGCGGCAGTGGATGCCCACGCGTAGAGGAGTATGAGGGTTCACTGGTTCGGCTACGGTGTGAGGCTGCCGTCGCCGCAGAATAACAAGGGGTGTGGGTGAGTAGAGAGATGGCCTGTCCAGCGGTGGGAGTAGTATGGGGGCGGTGAGGCCTCCACTGCAGCAACCGGCCACGGGAGGCAGGAGCAGGCAACACGACCGGCGCTGCTTTGGGCGGCTGGAGCAAGAAGACAGGAGGTTGAAGAAGCACTATGGCCGTTGGATGGACATCATACGGTCACTGGAGTATTGACTAAGTTGACAAAGCCCTCCGTCCCCGTCAACTTAGTAGGCGCACAAGTCAGCCACCCACTATGGTGGGACCCATCTAGCAGGGGGGTATTCATTTTTTTGTGCGTAAAAAGGAGACACTTCCTTGCGTGCAAAGATATAGCTAGTGGGTCCGACCTGTCAGCGGGGGGGGGGGGGACATTTTTTCGCGAAATACAGAGGCCCTTCCGGTGGGTCCCAGATGTCAGCTGGAGGAATCATTATTTTGCGCGTATTAAGGAGGCATTTCCTTGTGTGCGGCCATGGACCCAGCTGTCAGCCTCTCCACGTACAATCCACATCCGATGGAAGTTGTTTCATGACCACATTGACCACGCCGCACCGAGAGCACTAGGGCGGTGGACGACGACGAGGCCTAGGAAGGGTACGACGCGGAGCAGGGGAAGACGCGGCAGTGGATGCCCACGCGGAGAGGAGTACGAGGGTTCACTGGTTCGGCTGCGGTGTGAGGCTGTCGTCGCTACAAGGCCTGGCTAGCGGTGGGAGTAGTAGGGGGCGGTGAGGCCTCAACGGTAGCACAGCTGGCCACTGAAGGCAGGAGCAGGCGGTCTCGCCGGCGCTGGTTTGGGCGGCTGGTGCAAGAAGAGGAGCACTTGAAGAAGCAACAGGATCGTTCGATTCAAATCCAACGGTTATTGCTGCTATAATCGTTTGTTGACTAAGTTGACAAGCCCTGCGTACGCGTCAACTTCTTGTCAACTTAGTAGGCCCACATGTTAGGCTCCCAACCGGTGCGCCCCAGATGTCAGTGGGAGGAATCATTTTTTTCGCGTAATAAGGAGGCACTTGATTGCGTGCGGCCAGGCCAGCGGAGGGAGTAGGGTGGGTCGGGGAAGCCTGCGCGGCATCACAGCGGGCCACAAGAGGAGAGAGCAGGCAGTCTCGCTAGTGCTAGTTTAGGCGGCTAGAGCAGGAAGATCAGGGATTGAAGAAGCACGTCGGCCGTTGGATGGACATCCAACAGTCACTGCTGCTAGAATCGTGTGTTGACTAGCAAAGCCTTGCGTAAACAAGTCAGCCTCGAAATCTGTGGCGTGTACAGCCCATTTGCTATTATTTTTATAATTTTTACTTATTTTTTAATTCATATGGAAATTATTGCAGCCCGTTTTCCATTTTTAGAATTGCTACCCATTTTCTGGTCAGTACCAGGGTTAAAAAACTAACTAAATATTTGCAAAATTTTAAAAATTTGCAAATTTTGGCTAGGGAACAAAATATTCTTAATCCAAAAATTAGTAGCCATACTAAAACAAATTTAAAAATAAATTAGTACTATGTCATGTTAAATCCAATGAAATACTATAAAATATCAGTGAAGAACAAAAACAAAAAAAGAAACTAATATCCCATTTGCTATATTTTTTTGGAATTTTCAACCCCTTTGATATTACTTTTAACAGACACTGACCATACTCTTTGGCCAGGCCAGAATGCATCCCTCCTTGTCTTGAAAGATTTGCAGCCCAGTAAGTCGAAGAAAACAAATATGCCTAGCTTGGGTATTCTTCAAAAAGAAATACTGGGCTACCTATTTTCCCAAAGAAAAACCTGCTGGGCTGGTCATGTTGTTAGACGGGCCACAGAGACCGCACAACCCAGTTTATAGCCTGCTCCTCCGAATTACTACTCAAAAAAAGTTGTGCAATTCTGTGGTTAATTAACTATACGTTGAAAATGATGTGGGTCCCGGATATCAGCAGGGTGGATTAGAGTAAAACACGAGGGGTGCATCTGTGTAATAAAAGAGGCGCTTGCTTGTGTTCGGGAGTGAACCTGGTGGGTCCGTACTGTCACACTCACAACTACAGTTCTCTCCCGATTCACTATGTTGACAGGGACCGTTTCGAAAAAAACTATGTTGACAGGGCCGGACGGCGGCGCCGCGGCGAGCGCACCAAGGCGGAGGATAAAGTGCTGTCACCAATGTGTTGGGCTGAGTTCAACATTCTTATTGAAAAATAAAAATCGACCGGAACTATTTACGATGTTGACTACGATTTGCATGGGTCCGCTGGTTGCAGGAAGAAAATGCTGGGAGAAAGAAGACTGGTCGCTATCTTTGCCTAAGAATAATATCGACTGAATGTAACGACACTATCAAAGAAAATAATATCCTCCTATTAAATCATGAATTTAAAGAACTGGTGCATGAGCATTTAGCTTTACTTATTTATTTACTTATTTATGTTTAGGGGGCCATGAGCATGTACCTGGGCCGGATTCATGTGAGAGCCTCCCTTCCAGTTAATTATGGGATCCTCTATTGGGCCTTCATCAGTGGGCTGCATCTTATCAACAAGTGGAAAATGTGTTCCGTACGAAAAATAGTATGCATTACGTACGGTACGGGGCACTAAGGATCGAATCGTGCAACGACTTCCAAAACATTGTGTTTGTCGTTCTAACAACACATTTATTCAACCAATAGACAAAATATACTACCGATTGTACATTGAAAACAGCAGCAACAACAACCAGGGCCGGGGGTGCAACAGAAGTAGTAAGCAGGCCAGAAGAGTGAAGACTCATCTCTCTCTTCCAAACCAAACATCAGCCATTATTACAAAAGGGCTACTAAAAAGAACAAGTGTATGCATCAAACTAAATAAATATCCTACTACACCAAGTGTACGCCTCTAACTAACTGGCTTAGTTAGATGTTACTATTTATTAAGCTGTGGAGATTGGCTGACGGCTTGAACCAGATGGGTGCCTCACAAGGGAAACTGCAGCCAGCAGGTCGAAGTCTGATACTTGCGACCCTCTCTCCTACTTTGGGCTGCAGAGCGTGGCGACACATATTAGGGTATGGTGCATGCAGAGACGCATGGTACGCTGTGTACACACAGTTTTGCCTGATGAACGAAACCATGTTGCCATCATGATCCTTGCCGCCGGTTATCTCCTCGTTAATCGGATAATTCAGTCCGATAAACAGAGAGCATGTACCAAGGCTACTTACCAGCCTCCAGTCAAAAATTCCTAAAGGCCCAGAGAAGCTGGGATCCTGCTCAAAGACCTTGCAGTGACTGTGATTGTATTCCGCGAAACAACACGTCTGGTGATCGTTCGCCATCGTCTGATCGAGCCAGGAACCACCTGCAACTGCCATGTCACTTTTCTTTGAAAGGTTCTGGGATTAGGAAGGGTAGGGACACCAGGCGGCCTACAACATCATATCAAGTTGGAGTCAAATAAAAAAGGGCTCTTGATGTAGTCAATCTTAAGAACAGCATGTTATGATCATGAATATTTTTTCAGTAAATGTTGATAGTAATATAAGCAAGCCATCATGATATCATAGGAAAGTAACATACTGTTGTAACAGCCGATTGTACGATGACTAGAGTAGGCCAGCAATACGTCCAGCCATAGAAGGAGTCGACAGCGTAAATGAAGCCCTTGTGTTCAATGGCATCAGAGAACCATGGAGGATGTATGATCCTTTGATGGACGTGCAGATTTATCCACTTACCATAGTCACCTGTCAGATAGGCGAGACCGCGGTTGAAGAATGCAATTAGCCTGAACTCTTTATAATTCATAGATCTTGTGGGCACTTGGAAGATTACAACCTTGAGCAAATCAAACTTGGTATCATGTTGGCTACTGTAAGATTACGAGTATTCTGGGCCGTGGTGCCAAAGCAGTGCAGTTTAATCGAAGGAAGGGGGGGTCAATCACCGGGTGTAGACCTCCACGAGCATCTACGAGTGGGGGAGGCGCCTTAGCGGGGATGGAATATTGGACGAGATTATGTGCGGACAAAGATGGAGAAGCGAATATGTGCTGTAGGAAGTGGACAGGTGATGATGACTACAACACGCCGCTTGACTTACGAGACACATACCAGCAGCGTAGGGTCATATCGATGCCAGACAACTTGCTTGAGTGATCACAGTAATGGTACTCCCTACAGTACCTACTACTATGCCCTAACTTGCTTGAGTAGAGTAGTAGAGTAGGACTCTGCTCTACTACTAGCACCGGAGGAGTAGTATATTCTAATCTAAAATAGTTACAAACTTTAATGCCCGAGCGTGGAACGACTACGAACCGTGCTCAAAGACCATGTCTACATGGTGTTTGGAATTATATGAAAAACAAATAGTAAGATGCCCGTGCATTGCATGGCACACCATCATCACCAACTCAGTTTTTTCTCTACTCCTACTCCTATAAAAGACTCAGTTGGTGATGATGGAGGCGAGGAGGCGTGTTCAGCCGAGCGTGCAGCGGACGGCGCAGTACTATTCAATTTGTTATAGAAAACAAAGAAGAGTAGTAGAGCTAGAGATAAGAGTAGAGATAGAGACTTAGGGAGGAGCACAAGGTTGTGGGAGATAAGGATGAACGAGGCAAGGCCTTATCTGTAAATGTGGAGAGTGGTGCAGGTATCTTTTGTAAAATTGTCATAGTTGGTTTTCTATCCGTCAGATATAGATCGGACGGTCCATATTACAAGATGGCAGGCACACCATCATCACCAACTCGATTTTCTATAAGAGTAGATATAGATAGATAGAGACTAGGGAGTACTAGTAAGGACACCATCTACTGCTTCGTGTGCTACTCCTGCACTCCATTCGGCGGTCGCAACGTCCCCTACAGCCACTCCCTCCTGCGCTCCATTCGGGGGGCGCTGTTGAAATTTGGGGAGCGCACTCTCGCGATTGCTGGCAGCCACGACTTCACCGACGACGACTTCTTCCCCGACCTCGGCAACCTCTTCCTCAACAACATGGGCGACAACCTCAACGTCAACGGTGCTGTTCCCGTTGCACCGTATGTGTTTCTGTCATTCCTATTAGAAATCATGGTAGGATTCATGTTTCTACTCTATATCCTACTACTATGCTAGTCCACATGATTAGTTTCATCTCTGTTATAGCCGTCATGATTTATTTTGTGCTTATTCGGATTAAATCTCGTAGTAACTTGCTCATATATTCAACGGGCGCAACGTCCCCTACAGCCACTCCCGTTTCATGGACGGCCTGGTCGATGCCTCCAAGGAGCCCTTCGTCTACTGCTATGAGTGCCTGATGTCGTTTTGGGGCTCACCGGCGGACATGGTGCATCACCTCACAGATGCGCGCAGCGGTCACTACTGGCCCTTGGCAGAGAACATCAAGTACGAGACGTGCTACCCGTTCACCATGCCGGAGTCGCTGGAGGATCACCGCTGCCTGCTAGTCTCGGAGGAGGACGGCAGCGTCTTCCTCTTGATCGTGGGCACCAGCGAGGCCCGCGCAGGCCGCCGCCCTGTCTCTATAGTGTGCGTCAGGGGCGACGCCACTGATGCTGACACTGACATGAGGTCGATGTACGGGTGCGTGCTTAGTGTTACTACCCCTCCGGGTCACGTGGGCGGCAACACCGGCCTCATTGAACGGACTTGGACTCTGTGGAGCTGGGACTTTCCCGTCGATGTAGACTTGGAAAACCCATGGTCTCCTTGAGGGAGTCCTGGATTAGGTGGTATCCGGACAGCCAGACTATATACATCGTATGGACTATTGAAGCGTGAAGGTACCAGACTCAAGACTCCGGCCCGTGTCCGGATGGGACTCTCCTTTGTGTGGAATACAAGCTTGGCGATCTGGATATTATATTTCCTTCCTTGTTACCGACTCCATGTAAACCCTATCCCTCTCCGGTGTCTTATATAAACCGGAGAGGATGGTCCTTAGAAGGCCGATCACAATTACAATCATACCATCATAGGCTAGCTCTTAGGGTTTAGCCTCTACGATCTCGTGGTAGATCTACTCTTGTACTACTCATATCTTCAATATTAATCAAGCAGGAAGTAGGGTTTTACCTCCATCGAGAGGGCCCGAACCTGGGTAAACATTGTGTCCCTTGCTTCCTGTTACCATCAGCCTAAGACGCACAGATCAGGACCCCCTGCCCGAGATCCGCCGGTTTTGACACCGACATTGGTGCTTTCATTGAGAGTTCCTCTTTGTCGTCGCTTCGGGGCTTGATGGCGTCTTCAATCGCCAACAACATGGTCCAGGGCGAGACTTTTCTCCCCGGACAGATCTTTGTGTTCGGCGGCTTCGCACTGCGGGCCAATTCGCTTGGTCATCTGGAGCAGATCGACAGCTACGCCCCTGGCCACCAGATCAGGTTCGGAAACTTGAACTACACGGCAGATATTCGCGGAGACTTGATCTTCGACGGATTCGGCCCTGTGCCAGGAGCGCCGGATAGTCACGACGAGCACGGCCTAGACCTGCCGTCGGACAATGCTCGGGACATCACCCCTGCAGTAGCCCCGGATCTAAATCCGAAGTAGGTTGCGTCGCCCAAGGACGGAGGGCTAGACCCCACCCCGCAGGCCGCATACTCACCGGCGGTGGAGCCGAACACAGGTCTCACCTCTGCGGAGGCTTGTAACCCCGGGCCCCCGGACTCATATCCGGTTGTTGGTTCTGGTCCGCACACCCTCGAGCCAGCCGAACCAGGTTGGGCTCCGGTAATGGAGTTTACCACTGCGGACATCTTTCAGCACTCGCCCTTTGGCGACATGCTGAACTCATTAAAGTCTCTCTCTTTGTCAGGAGGCTCTGGGCCGAACTATGTCCGGCTTGAGTGGGAAGCAGGTGACGAAGGAATTCGCTGCCCACCCACCAGCCACTACATTGCCATGGTCGATGATTTAACCGACGTGCTTAACTTCGACTCCGAAGACATCCACGGTATGGACGACGATGCAGGAGACACACAGGAGCCACCACCCACAGGGCGGTGGACAGACACCTCTTCATACGATATATATATGGTGGACACTCCGAAAGAAATAAATGGCGATGAGGCAATGGAGGATAACCCCTCCAAGAAGAAAGCAATACATGGGCGTCGCCAGCGCCGCTCCAAGCCCCACCAAGGCAATACCGGCACCGGAGACGAAAACAATCCGGACGGTGCCGAAGATGAATACAACCCCGATCAGCCCGCCTTCGAGCAGGAAGATCAGGAGGATGGGCAGGACAGCCCAGCTGAACAGGCGACGGACGGGTATCCGGAGGAGGACAACTACATGCCCCCCTCCGAAGATGAGATTAGCCTCAGCGATGACAAGTTCGGCGTGCCTGAGGACCCCGCGGAGCAGGAGCGCTTCAAGTGCCGGCTTATGGCCACTGTGAGGAGCCTGAAGAAGAAGCAGCAGTAGCTTCAAGATGATCAAGATCTGCTCACAGACAGATGGACGGAAGTCCTGGCAGCCGAGGAATATGGACTCAAGCGCCACACGGTTGACCGGCTGCCTCAAGGTCGGGATAAAACGGCATATCAGCCCGAATACCAGCCTGCACCCCCGCGCCAGTTTACTACGGCCCGGTGCAATACTCGGGACCTGCGTGATAGATTGGATAGCACCGCAGGACAACCAAGATCGATCTACGGATCATGGGGGCGCGCTGCAGCACATGACGATGACCGTCATACCAGATACACTAATAGTAAATCCGGCCGGCCCGAACACAACCAGCTAGATTTGGCCGGATTGCATCGTGACATAGCCCGGCACAGAGGCACCGCACACCCCCTCTGCTTCACTGATGAAGTGATGGATCATGAATTCCCAGAAGGGTTCAAACCCGTAAACATCGAATCATACGATGGCACAACAGACCCCGCGGTATGGATTGAAGACTTCCTTCTCCACATCCACATGGCCCGGGGAGATGATCTACATGCCATCAAGTATCTTCCTCCTAAGCTCAAAGGACCCGCCCGGCACTAGCTTAATAGCCTGCCAGCAAATTCCATTGGCAGTTGGGAAAACCTAGAAGACGCATTCCTTGACAACTTCCAAGGCACATATGTGCGACATCCGGACACCGATGACTTGAGCCACATCACTCAACAACCCAGAGAATCAGCCAGGAAATTCTGGACCCGGTTCCTAACTAAAAAGAACCAAATAGTTGACTGTCCGGATGCCGAAGCCCTGGCGGCCTTCAAGCATAATATCCGCGATGAGTGGCTCGCCCAACACCTCGGCCAGGAGAAACCCAAGTCCATGGCAGCTCTCACGACACTAATGACCCGCTTTTGCGCGGGCGAGGACAGCTGGTTGGCTCACAACAGCACTACGCCACATTATGGCACGTCATATGTCCATGAGAATAATGGCAAGCTACGGTGCAACAGACACAAGCGATAGAACAACGGCGACAACACTGAAGACACGGTAGTCAATGCCGGATTCAGTGGATCTAAATCCGGTCAGCGGAAGAAACCATTCAAAAGAAACAATCAGGGACCGTCCAATCTAGACCGTATACTTGAGCGCTCGTGCCAAATTCATGGCACCCTGGACAAGCCAGCCAACCACACCAATAGAGACTGCTGGGTATTTAAACAGGCCGGCAAAATAAATGCCGAAAACAAGGACAAGGGGCTGCACAACGACGATGACGAGGAGCGCCAGTGTCCGAACACGGGGGGACAGAAGAAATTTCCCCCTAGGTGAAAACGGTCAACATGATCTATGCCACTCACATCCCCAAGCGGGAACGGAAGCGAGCACGACGGGACGTCTACGCGATGGAGCGAGTCGCCCCCAAATTCAACCCATGGTCAGCTTGTCCGATCACCTTTGATCGTAGGGATCATCCTACTAGCATCCGTCACGGCGGCTCGATCGCATTGGTCTTAGACCCAATCATCGACGGATTCCTTCTCACGCAAGTCCTTATGGTCGGCGGCAACAGCCTGAACCTGCTTTACCAGGACACAGTGTGCAAAATGGGCATCGATCCTTCAAGGATCAAGCCCACCAAAACCACCATTAAAGGTGTAATTCCTGGAGTAGAGGCCCGTTGTACAAGCTCTATAACATTGGAAGTGGTCTTTGGATCTCCGAACAACTTCCGAAGCGAGGAGTTAATCTTCGATATCGTCCCTTTCCGTAGTGGTTACCACGCACTGCTTGGGAGAACCGCATTCGCTAGATTCAATGCGGTACCACACTATGCATACCTCAAGGTCAAGATGCCAGGCCCGCGCGGGGTCATAACAGTCAAAGGAAACATGTACCGCTCTCTCCGTACAGAGGAGCATATTGCAGCCCTCGCGGCAGAAGTACAATGCGGCCTCCTCCGGCAAACCACCAATCCGGCGACGATAACCTCAAGCACTGTCAAGCGAGTTCGGAGCACCCCGCAACAGGACCACCAGGCACGCCAAGAGCACAACTAGTAGTCCGGCCTCCGCTCAAAGCCCATCAAAGAAGCATTCGTGCCACGCGTACACAATTACGCACTTAAAATACCATGGGCACAGGCGGAGGCGCATCAGTGGCTCAGTCAACAGTGCGGTATCACCGCCACATACCTTCGTAACCTTTCCTTTCACCTTTCAGGACATTGCTTTAGTGCAGCCTCTCTAGAATAGCCGGATTGTCGGACTTACATAGGAGAGAGAACCAAGGAGGCAACAGGCTTCGCGCACAGAAGGAAATACCCAGGTGGAATCTATTTACGATCGTTATACCTGCTTTATCTATCTGTACGTAGCCTGCCCCTGGATAGGGTATGTTAAATAATCCTATTTATCTCCGCTTAATGCATTCATTGTAAACATATGCTTAAACGTATTATTCATCAATGGGAGATCATATATAGCGTCAGCTTATTATTCTTATTTGAGCATTTTTTCTTACAAATGTCTATTTGATATTGCATCCGTACACCTTGGTACGTTCAGTTTGCTAGGGGCTTCTTATGGCGCCCCAGAATACGGCAAGACAAGTCCGAACACTTTCAACAGTGTGACACCCTGAACTTATAGCATTATATGCATCAGCTCCTAATCATGTCATGGTCTACAGTTGGGATAGCCCGGCTCCCTTGTTTTGGTGCCTTACGTTTCGTTATATCGGCTAACATAGCGCAGGGAGAACTACTGCAATTGTGTCCCAGTTCTTCCAGACGAGCACCTCAGTAGAGAAAGCCGAAAACTGACCGGCATGATGTGGCGAGAGCTGGTCGCTATTCAAGAGGTCTTAAAATCCTTAAAGATTTTTCTGCATTAGGCGATAATTCGACTTCGTCCGATTTAGGCGTATATAGCACCCTAATTCGGTCTTCCGGATTCTAGGGGCTTTGTTGAAATTTAAAATTGTAGACTTCTATGGCTAAGTGAAGGTTATAAAGCCGCATAGTGCGATTGCCTTGTTCGCTGCGCCGGACACCTCCTTAAGGGACCAAACATTTGGATAAAGAGTGTCCGGGTTTTCCACGAACACCCCAGTACTAGTTACATGGGGGCGGAAGCCGACGACTCGCCTACTTTCAGAATTTTATAAACATCTGATGTCTACTACACAACCTTCTTCTTGTAGACGTTGTTGGGCCTGCAAGTGCACAGGTTTGTAGGATAGTAGAAAATTTCCCTCAAGTGGATGACCTAAGGTTTATCAATCCGTAGGAGGCGTAGGATGAAGATGGTCTCTCTCAAACAACCCTGCAACCAAATAACAAAGAGTCTCTTGTGTCCCCAACACACCCAATACAATGGTAAATTGTATAGGTGCACTAGTTCGGCGAAGAGATGAAGATACAAGTGCAAAATAGATAGTAGATATAGGTTTTTGTAGTCTGAAATAATAAAAACAGCAAGGTAACAAGAGGTAAAAGTGAGCGTAAATGGTATTGCAATGATAGGAAACAAGGCCTAGGGTTCATACTTTCACTAGTGCAAGTTCTCTCAACAATAATAACATAGATAGATCATATAACAGGCCCTCAACATGCAACAAAGAGTCACTCCAAAGCCACTAATAGCGGAGAACAAACGTAGAGATTATGGTAGGGTACGAAACCACCTCAAAGTTATTCTTTCGGATCGATATATAAAAGAGTTCGTACTAGAATAACACCTTAAGACACAAATCAACCAAAACCCTAATGTCACCTAGATACTCCATTGTCACCTCAAGTATCCGTGGGCATGATTATACGATATGCATCACACAATCTCAGATTCATCCAACCAACATAAAAGTACTTCAAAGAGTGCCCCAAAGATACTACCGGAGAGTCAAGAACGTGTGCCGACCCCTATGCATAGGTTCCCAATGTCACGAAACCCGCAAGTTGATCACCAAAACATACATCAAGTGGCACATGATATCCCATTGTCACCACAGATAATCACGGCAAGACATACATCAAGTGTTCTCATAAAAGACTCAATCCGATAAGATGACTTCAAAGGGGAAACTCAATTCATCACAAGAGAGTAGAGGGGGAGAAACATCATAAGATCCAACTACAATAGCAAAGCTCGAGATACATCAAGATCGTGCCATAGAGGGAACACAAAAGAGAACACGAGAGAGAGAGAGAGATCAAACACATAGCTACTGATACATACCCTCAGCCCCGAGGGTGAACTACTCCCTCCTCGTCATGGATAGCGCCGGGATGATGAAGATGGCCTCCGGTGATGGGATGCCCCTCTGGCAGGGTGTCGGAACAGGGTCCCGATTGGTTTTTGGTGGCTACAGAGGCTTGCGGCAGCGGAACTTCCGATCTAGGTTCTGTTCTAGGAGTTTTAGGGTACAAGAGTATATATGGGTGCAGGGGGTACGTCGGAGGAGCTACGGGGGCCCCATGAGGCAGGGGGCGCGCCCAAGGGGGCTCCCCCCACCCTCATGGGCAGCCTGTATCTCCCCTAACATGCACTCCAAGTTCCCTGGGTTGCTTTCCTTCCAAAATTAACTTCTCGAGTTGATTTCGTTCCGTTTTGACTCCGTCTGATATTCCTTTTCCTCGAAACACTATAATAGGCATAAAATAGCAAATCTGGGCTGGGCCTCTGGTTAATGGGTTAGTCCCAAAAATAACATAAAAGTGGATAGTAAAACCCAATATTGCCTAAAACAGT
Source organism: Triticum aestivum (assembly GCF_018294505.1). Classification (NCBI taxonomy): domain Eukaryota; kingdom Viridiplantae; phylum Streptophyta; class Magnoliopsida; order Poales; family Poaceae; genus Triticum; species Triticum aestivum. The sequence continues at coordinate 520,496,551 of NC_057801.1, forward strand.
AGATAAAGTAGCATGGAGCAATCAAAAATTATAGATACGTTGGAGACGTATCAAGCATCCCCAGGTTTAATTCCTGCTCGTCCTCGAGTAGGTAAATGATAAAAAAGAATTTTTGATGCGGAGTGATACTTTGGCATAATTTCAATGTAAATCTTCTTAATTGTGGTATGAATATTCAGATCCGAAAGATTCAAGACAAAAGTTCATATTAACATAAAAATAATAATACTTCAAGCATACTAATCAAAGAAATCATGTCTTCTCAAAATAGCATGGCCAAAGAAAGTTATCCCTACAAAATCATATAGTCTGGCTAAGGTCTAACTTCATCACACAAAGTATTTAATCAGGCACAACCCCGATGACGAGCCAAGCAATTGTTTCATACTTTAGTAATCTCAAACTTTTTCAACTTTCACGCAATACATGAGCGTGAGCCATGGACATAGCACTATAGGTGGAATAGAATGGTGGTTGTGGAGAAGACAAAAAGGATAGTCTCACATCAACTAGGTGTATCAATGGGCTATGGAGATGCCCATCAATAGATATCGATGTGAGTGAGTAAGGATTGACATGCAGTGGATGCACTAGAGCTATAAGTATATGAAAGCTCAACAGAAGAAACTAAGTGGGTGTGCATCCAACTTGCTTGCTCACGAAGACCTAGGGCACTTTTGAGGAAGCCCATCATTGGAATGTACAAGCCAAGTTCTATAATGAAAAATTCCCACTAGTATATGAAAGTGACAACATATGAGACTCTCTATCGTGAAGATCATGGTGCTACATTGAAGCACAAGTGTGGAAAAAGGATAGTAGCATTGTTCCTTCTCTCTTTTTTTCTCATAAATTTTTTAGACCTTTTTTTGTCACTCTTTTTTTTCGTCCGGAGTCTCATCCCGACTTATGGGGGAATCATAGTCTCCATCATCCTTTCCTCACTTGGACAATGCTCTAATAATGATGATCATCACACTTTTATTTTTCTTACAACTCAACAATTACAACTCGATACTTAGAACAAAATATGACTCTATATGAATGCCTCCGGCGGTGTACCGGGATATGCTATGAATCAAGAGCGACATGTATGAAAATTATGAAGGTGGCCTTGCCACAAATACAATGTCAACTACATGTTCATGCAAAAAGCAATATGACAAAAGTAATGTGTGTCATATGAACGGAACGGTGGAAAGTTGCATGGCAATATATCTCGGAATGTCTATGGAAATGCCATGATAGGTAAGTATGGTGGCTGTTTTGAGGAAGGTATATGGTGGGTGTATGATACCGGCGAAAAGTGTGCGGTATTAGAGAGGCTAGCAATGGTGGAAGGGTGAGAGTGCGTATAATCCATGGACTCAACATTAATCAAAAGAACTCATGCACCTGTTGCAAAAATTTAGAAGTCATCAAAAACCAAAGCATTAAACGCATACTCCTAGGGGGGTAGATTGGTAGGAAAATACCATCGCTCGTCCCCGACTACCACTCATAAGGAAGACAATCAATAAATAAAATTGTGTTCTGACTTTATCACAAAGCAGTTCACCATACGTGCATGCTACGGAAATCACAAACTTCAACACAAGCATTCTTTAAATTCATAATCACCCCAACTAGCATTGCTTTGATATTATCACCTCCATATCTCAAAACAATTATCAAGCATCAAACTTATCTTAGTATTCAACGCACTCAAAAGAAAGTTTCACAAATCTTGAATACCAAGCATATTATCTTTAAGCAAATTACCATGCTATTAACGACTCTCAAAATAATATAAGTGAAGCATGAGAGATCAATAGTTTCTTTAAAACAAATCCACCACCGTGCTCTAAAAGATATAAGTGAAGCACTAGAGCAAAAATTATTACGCTCAAAAGATATAAGTGAAGCACATAGAGTATTCTAGCAAATTCTCTCATTAAAGAATTTCAGATCTTGATACTTTATTCAAACAGCAAGCAAAGCTAAAGAAAACTACAATGCAAGGATAGCACAACTCATGTGAAGAAGCAAAAACTTAGGCTCAACCGATACTAACCGATGATTGTTGAAGAAGAAAGGTGGGATGCCTGCCGGGGCATCCCCAAGATTAGATGCTTGAGACTTCTTGAAATAATATCTTGGGGTGCCTTGGGCATCCCCAAGCTTGAGCTTTTATGTCTCCTTAATTCCTCTCATATCATGGTTTCTCTTCTTTTTATCAAAAGCTTCATTCACAACAAACTCAACAAGAACTCGTGAGATAGGTTAGTATAAACCAATGCAAAACCTTATCATCTTATACTGTAACAAATCAATAACATTATTATTCAACATTGAATACTAAATGTCTCTGCATATTTAATACACCTATCCTCAAATAGAATCATTAAACAAGCAAACATATGCAAACAATGCAACCATAACAGCAATCTGTCAAAACAGTACAGTCTGTAAAGAATGCAAGAGTATCAATACTTCCCTGACTCCAAAAATTATGAACTAAAATTAACACTGTAATAAATTTATCAGAGCTTAATATGCAAAAAGATTCAACGTTAGACCATGCTCTGACTTTTCTAGGGAATTTTTGCAACAGCGGTAAACTTTCTGTTTTCAAACAGCAACATGCAAACTAGCAAAATAAGCATGGCAAAGGCTATCCTTGACTTTTTTATTGAAACTAAAGATGAAAAACATTATTCTAAGTAACATCAAGCAAAAACTAACAAGATAAAATGACGCCCCAAGCAAAACACATATTGTGGCGAATAAAAATATAGCTCCAAGTAAAGTTACCGATGAACGAAGACGAAAGAGGGGATGCCTTCCGGGGCATCCCCAAGCTTAGGCTCTTGGTTGTACTTGAATATTACCTTGGGGTGCCTTGGGCATCCCCAAGCTTAGGCTCTTGCCACTCCTTATTCCATAGTCCATCGACTATTTACCCAAAACTTGAAAACTTCAACCACACAAAACTCGTAAGCTCCGTTAGTATAAGAAAATAAAACCACCACTTAGGTACTGTAATGAACTCATTATAAATTCATTTGGTGTAATATCTACTGTATTATAACATATCTATGGTTCATACCACTTAATACTAGCCATAGATGCATCAACATAAGCAAACAACACAATGAAAACAGAATCTGTCAAAAACAGAACAGTCTGTAGTAATCTGTATCAAACGTATACTTCTGGAATCCCAAAAATTATGAAATAAATTTTTGGACCTGAGTAATTTGTCTATTAATCATCTTAAAAAAGAATCAACCTAAAAGCACTCTCTAGTAAAAAATGGCAGCTAATCTCGTGAGCGCTAAAGTTTCTGTTTTTCAAAGCAAGATCACATAAACTTCACCCAAGTCTTCCCAAAGGTTCTACTTGGCACTTTATTGAAACAAAAGCTATAAAACATGATTAATACAGTAGCATAATCATGTGGACACACAAAAACAGTAAGGGTAGATATTGGGTTGTCTCGCAACAAGCGCTTTTCTTTAATGCCTTTCTAGCTAGGCATGATGATGACAATGATGCTCACATAAAAGATAAGAATTGAAACATAACGGGAGCATCATGAAGCATATGACTAGCACATTTAAGCCTAACCCACTTCCTATGCATAGGGATTTTATGAGCAAACAACTTATGGGAACAATAATCAACTAGCATAGGATGGCAAAACAAGCATAACTTCAAGATTTTAAGCACATAGAGAGGAAACTTGACATTATTGCAATTCCTACAAGCATATGTTCCTCCCTCATAATAATTTTCAGTAGCATCATGAATGAATTCAACAATATAACCAGCACCTAAAGCATTCTTTTCATGATCTACAAGCATAGAAAATTTACTACTCTCAACATAAGCAAATTTCTTCTCATGAATAGTAGTGGAAGCAAACTCAACAAAATAACTATCATGTGATTGAAAATTAAGATCAAGATGACACGTTTCATGGTTGTCATTATTCTTTAAAGCATACATGTCATCACAATAATCATAATAGATAGGAGGCATGCTTTCATCATAGTAAATTTGCTCATCAGAGCTTGGGGGACTAAAAATATCATATTCATCAAACATAGCTTCCCCAAGCTTGTGGCTTTGCATATCATTAGCATCATGGATATTCAAGGAATTCATACTAACAACATTGCAATCATGCTCATCATTCAAAGATTTAGTGACAAACATTCTATAGATTTCTTCTTCCAGCACTTGATCACAATTTTCCTTTCCATCATACTCACAAAAGATATTAAAAAGATGAAGCGTATGAGACAAACTTAACTCCATTTTTTGTAGTTTTCTTTTATATAAACTAAACGAGTGCTAAAACAAGAAACAAAAAGATTCGACTGCAAGATCTAAAGATATACCTTCAAGCACACACCTCGCCAGAAAAGAGCTTAGTGACAGAGTGTGAGTACCCTTATCTAGCTTCCCCGGCAACGGCGCCAGAAAAGAGCTTGATGTCTACTACACAACCTTCTTCTTGTAGACGCCGTTGGTCCTGCAAGTGCACAGGTTTGTAGGACAGTAGCAAATTTCCCTCAAGTGGATGACCTAAGGTTTATCAATCCATAGGAGGCGTAGGATGAAGATGGTCTCTCTCAAACAACCCTGCAACCAAATAACAAAGAGTCTCTTGTGTCCCCAACACACCCAATAGAATGGTAAATTGTATAGGTGCACTAGTTCGGCGAAAAGATGAAGATACAAGTGCAAAATAGATAGTAGATATAGGTTTTTGTAATCTGAAATAATAAAAACAGCAAGGTAACAAGCGGTAAAAGTGAGCGTAAACGGTATTGCAATGATAGGAAACAAGGCCTAGGGTTCATATTTTCACTAGTGCAAGTTCTCTCAACAATAATAACATAGATAGATCATATAACAGGCCCTCAACATGCAACAAAGAGTCACTCCAAAGCCACTAATAGCGGAGAACAAACGTAGAGATTATGGTAGGGTACGAAACCACCTCAAAGTTATTCTTTCGGATCGATCTATAAAAGAGTTCGTACTAGAATAACACCTTAAGACACAAATCAACCAAAACCCTAATGTCACCTAGATACTCCATTGTCACCTCAAGTATCCGTGGGCATGATTATATGATATGCATCACACAATCTCAGATTCATCCAACCAACATAAAAGTACTTCAAAGAGTGCCCCAAAGATACTACCGGAGAGTCAAGAACGTGTGCCACCCCTATGCATAGGTTCCCAATGTCACGAAACACGCAAGTTGATCACCAAAACATATATCAAGTGGCACATGATATCCCATTGTCACCACAGATAATCACGGCAAGACATATATGAAGTGTTGTCATAAAAGACTGAATCCGATAAGATAACTTCAAAGGGGAAACTCAATTCATCACAAGAGAGTAGAGGGGGAGAAACATCATAAGATCCAACTACAATAGCAAAGCTTGGGATACATCAAGATCATGCCATACAGGGAACACGAGAGAGAACACGAGAGAGAGAGAGAGAGAGAGACAGAGACCAAACACATAGCTACTGATACATACCCTCAGCCCCAAGGGTGAACTACTCCCTCCTCGTCATGGATAGCGCCGGGATGATGTAGATGGCATCCGGTGATGGGATCCCCCTCCGGCAGGGTGCCGGAATAGGGTCCTGATTGGTTTTTGGTGGCTACAGAGGCTTGCGGCGGCGGAACTCCCGATCTAGGTTCTGTTCTGGGAGTTTTAGGGTACAAGAGTATATATGGGTGCAGGGGGTACGTCGGAGGAGCTACGGGGGCCCCATGAGGCAGGGGGGCGCACCCAGGGGGCGCCCCCACCCTCGTGGGCAGCCCGTATCTCCCCTGACGTGCACTCCAAGTTCCCTGGGTTGCTTTCTTTCCAAAATTAACTTCTCTAGTTGATTTCGTTCCGTTTTGACTCCGTCTGATATTCCTTTTCCTCGAAACACTGAAATAGGCATAAAACAACAAATCTGGGATGGGCCTCCGGTTAATAGGTTAGTCCCAAAAATAATATAAAAGTGGATAATAAAGCCCAATATTGCCTAAAACAGTAGATGAAGTAGCATGGAGCAATCAAAAATTATAGATACGTTGGAGACGTATGAACATCCGCATAGAAGGTATTATTTTAAATAACAAAAGCGCTACATAGCGCAAGTAACTTCGTCTTTAAATTACAAACATGACAGAAGTGAATTCATTCTAAAATTATGTCCTTGGTACATTCATCGGCCACGAGGCGAGCGCCCTTCATAACGCCATCATAATACTTCTCCGGATAGCGATGCGCCTTGCCCTCCGGTGGCCCGTCCTTCACCAGCTTCTCCGCATCCAACTTGCCCCAATGCACCTTCGCACGGGCAAAGGTCCGGCGGGCACCCTCAATGCAAACGGATCGCTTGATGACTTCCAGTCGCGGACAGGAATTCACCATCCGCTGGATCAGGCCGAAGTAGCTGGTGGGCAGGGGCTCACCAGGCCACACCCGGACTATGAAATCCTTCATAGTCACTTCGGCCGCCCTTTGGAGTGCGACCAACTGCCTCAGTTGGTCACTGAGAGGTGTTGGATGTTCGGCCCCAGCATACTGGGACCAGAACAACTTCTCCGTTGAGCTCCCCTCCTGAGCACGGTAGAACTCCGCGACATCTAATACGCTGCGTGGCAGATCTGCGAATGCCCCTGGAGAGCTCCGGACTCGGGTAAGTAAATGAAATGCCTCCTCCACATGTTTGCTTTGCATAAAGAATTTCTTACCCGCCGCTATCTTTTTTGCCTCCTGGATTTTCTGTTGTGCCTTCTCGGCTTCGGCCTTGGCGTCTTTTATACTTGCAAGGGCCTTCACAAGCTCGGCCTCTTTCGCCTTAAGCTCATGCTCCACAGACTCGAACTTTTTGCCGAGCTCCTAGAGCTCTTGTTGTAGCTCGCCCACTCGGGCATCTTGCTTCTCGCGCTCCTCGCGTTCCAAGGCCGCCTTGTGTTCGGCCTCGGATAGCGCTTTTTTCAGAGACGCCACTTCGGTGGTGGCTTCTGTTACCAAATCACGACGCTTCATCATTAGAATAACCAATTTTATCTATCCTTCATTATATGAGAGAGGGGAATCATTCACCTTTGCTCTCTTCGAGCTGCCTCCTTGTGAGGTCGAGCTCTCCCTGCGCCTACTCCAAGTCCTGTTTTAGGCCGGCGATCTCGGCCGTACGGACAGCAGCGGCAAGCAGCATGGCATGTTTATTCACATTCAAACTTCTTGTTAGACTCCTGCGGATTATAATTGACCCTCCGTTTGGTCTTTCTTTCCGAAAACCAAACAGATTATCAGGGGCTACTACCTATCGGGTGGTAATTTCACACATTTTTATTACTTACCTCAAAGCCTGTTAGGAGGCTGGTGCAAGCTTTGGTTAGTCCGCTTTTGGCGGACAAAACCTTCTGAATCACCGCACTCATAAGAGTACGGTGCTCTTCATCCATGGAAGCGCCCCGAAGCGCTTCCAGCAAACAATCCGGCGCCTCGGGCGTAGCATAAGTCCTCGGCATAGACTGCTCGCGCTCCTTAATGAGGGGTTGTCCGCCTGAGTCCGGAACCACGGGAGGTCCCAGAATAGTGTTCGGCTGAGAGTCCAGCTTACTGCGGCTCTCATCAACATGATCCATGGGGATCTTGAACCCCGCGTGTCTGACGTTTGTAATGCCGCCTTGGGGCACCTCCAGATCCACCTCCCCCCGCTCTGGGAGCCTTTGGGACAACACCTCTGTGTCATTCGCAGGCTGAGGAGTAGTGGCCGTCGAAAGTGAGTTCATTGCCGAATCACTCAAGGACCCGTCCAAAGACGACACCTCGGGATGGACCCTGGCCGGACTGCATACAAGTTCGGCATTATAACGAAACTATGAAGCAACATTACGATGGAGTGCGGATACTTACGATCGCACTAGGGGCTTCTTCCTAGGCAGCCACCCCTCCTCGCTATCGGTGGCGGTGGCGGAGTAGTCTGGAAGGGACGCCTTTCCCACCTTGGATGTCCCAGCCTCCCCCTCCGGGGCGGCCTTCCTCTTTTTCTCCCCCCCCCAATACGGGGATGTGGAGTTTCTTCTTGTTTCCCCCCGCCTCCCTGGGAGGAATCTGCCTCGTCGTCATCGGACGACGAGGGTATGTCGGCCTTGCGCCAAGGGCCTCTCCTGGCCCCCTGGTCCGCCCTCTCAGGCCCCTCGTCCTTTCCGGATGGGGCGGCCTCCTCTTCTTCTTCTTCCCCTTCGGGGGAGGAGTGTGCCTCGTCGTCTTCGGACGAGGCTTCTGGCGCAACCTTACGTCGGAGACCCTTTCGGATCCCCGGGGCCTTCTTATCGGCCTTCTTCTCCGGCCCCTTGTAGGGCGCCGGGACCAGCATCTCCGTCAGGAGAGCATTAGCTGGGCTTTCTGGCAGCGGAGCCGGACAGTCAATCTGCTCTGCTGTCTCCACATAATCCTGAACAAATATGCACAATTACTTAAGGCTCCCCCATGAATATATTGGGAAGAACCGAATCTGGTGGCAGCCTGAGAACTCACCCGACTAGGAGGCCACGTGGCGTGGACCCACGGTCCTCGGATATGGGAGGAGGTACTTCGGAGGCCTTGAACAACGCCTTCCATGCATTTTTGTGCTTCATGCCGTAGAGCCTCTGAAGCGTCTGGTGTTCGGCCGGGATGAACTCCCACAGATTGAATGGCCGCCTTTGGCACGGCAGAATCCGGCGAACGAGCATGACCTGGATCACGTTGACAAGCTTGATGTTCTTGTCCTTCATGCCCTTGATGCAGTTTTGGAGTCCGGTCAGCTCTATAGGTTCGCCCCAGGACAGGCCCTTCTGTTCCCAGGAGGTGAGCCGCATGGGGGTTCCGGATTGGAACTCGGGGGCTGCCGCCCAGTTGGCGTCGCGCGGCTCGGTGATGTAGAACCACCCCAATTGCCACCCCTTCACGGTTTCCGCAAAGGAGCCGTCAAGCCAGGTGACGTTAGGCATCTTGCCCACCATGGCGCTCCGTACTCCGCTTGCTGGCCACTCACGATCTTCGGCTTCACGCAGAAGATTTGCAGCCACAAGCCGAAATGAGGCTTGATGCGGAGGAAGGCCTCGCATACAACGATGAACGCCGAGATGTTGAGGATGAAGTTCGGGGCTAGATCATGGAAATCTAGCCCATAGTAGAACATGAGCCCGCAGACAAAGGGGTGAAGTGGAAACCCCAGTCCACAGACGAAGTGGGCGAGAAACACAACCCTCTCGTGGGATCCTGGAGTTGGAATGACCTGCCCGTCGTCTGGTAGCCGGTGCGCTATGTCTGCGGCCAAGTATCCGGCCGCCCGAAGATTCGCGATATTCTTCTCCTTCACGGTGGAAGCCACAGACTTACCTCCTGCTCCAGACATGTTTAACTATGCGGAGAAGACTTGGACTAGGGCACTGGAGCTCGACAGGGCAAGAGTGGGCAAAGGAGTAAGAAGGCGTGGGTTAAAATGGGGAACTCTTATCCCTTTATAGAGGCGACGGAAGCGGTGCGCCTCCCCACTTGCCCATTGGAATCGCTTACTTCCCAAGCGCCACGATTGATGGCATGGTGGGATTACCCATACCCGTATTGATGAGAATCCCGTGATAAGGGGACACGATCTCTGCTTTGACAAGACGTGTCAAGGAAACCGCCTCGCAATACGCGTTGTGGCTGGTTGTGGGAAAACTGTTCGAATAATGACCTGACCGTAATGACATATCACGTCGTCTAAGAAGTTGTCAGCTGAAGTATCATTCTCTCTATGGTGGTATGTGAAGATCATTTTGCAGATCCGGACACGGTCTACGTGTTCAATAATTACCTTGGAGTATTCGGAGAAGGAACCCGCCTTGCAATGCCGAACACAAGATTGCGCGCCGGACTCATCGTCATTGAAGCCTGGTTCAGGGGCTACTGAGGGAGTCCTGGATTAGGGGGTATCTGAACAACCGGGTTATATACATCGTCCAGACTATTGAAGCGTGAAGATACAAGACTCAAGACTCCGGCCCGTGTCCAGATGGGACTCTCCTTTGCATGGAAGACAAGCTTGGCGATCCAGATATTATATTTCCTTCCTTGTAACCGACTCCATGTAAACCCTAGCCCTCTCTGGTGTCTATATAAACCGGAGATGATGGTCCTTAGAAGGCCGATCACAATTACAATCATACCATCATAGGCTAGCTCTTAGGGTTTAGCCTCTACGATCTCTTGGTAGATCTACTCTTGTACTATTCATATCTTCAATATTAATCAAGCAGGAAGTAGGGTTTTACCTCCATCGAGAGGGCCCGAACATGGGTAAACATTGTGTCCCTTGCTTCCTGTAACCATCAGCCTAAGACGCACAGATCGGGACCCCCTACCCGAGATCCGCCGGTTTTGACACCGACACTCCTTTACCCGCCAAGGCGGTGCACGGGGACTCCAAGGAGGTTCACCTGGACATACGCATTATCTAGTTAAATGTTGATCATTAGTCTTCGCTCAATGTAATCCGCTATTTAAGCATGTGGAGACTTCCATGCATGATCTTGCTCTATTGGAGTATCGCACATGAATAAAAGTGTATCCGTTTATGGTTTAGTCTAGAATCTTCCATGTATGAACTTGTACTACAGTACTGGTGAAAGACTTACTATGAACCATTTCTTACATCTCCTTTGCCCCTTCCAAGTCATCCTGATCTAATCCCTCTGTCTAAGTGTATAAGGGCATGGTTAATACTTAATAGTATAGCCAACGGTGAAAGTGCCATGTCATCTGTAGCCAACATGTATAACAACCGATACACACACGCACGAACACAACAACAATCCAATAAGTATAGTGCATCTATTTTTTCAAACCATGCATGTATGACACGAATTCAAAAATACTCCTTCTATTCCTGAATATTAGTCTTTTAGAGAGTTTAACAAGTGACTACATACAAAGCAAAATGAGTGAATCTAGACTCTAAAATATGTCTATATACATCTGTATGTGCCAGTCCATTTGAAATCTCTAAAAAGACTAATATTTAGGAATGAAGGGAGTAAAATGTAAGACATGCATGGTCCTCAGTTCAATATTTAAAATGAACATGAAACTGAAACATGAATATTAAGTCTAGTACTACAGTACATGCAAATGTTGTGTTTAGGCGGAGCTATGATTGTCGGGGGTCAACCCCTCGACCTTAGATAAAATTGTGGATCTCTCTTTAGGATTGTTTAGATTATATTTGTCCCCACCCTCCCAACCACCGATTGGTTGTGCACCCCCACCCCTCCACCCTGGGAGAATTGTTGGAAATATGCCCTAGAACCAATAATAAAATGATTATTATTATATTTCCTTGTTCATGATAATTGTCTATTATTCATGCTATAATTGTGTTATCCGGAAATCGTAATACATGTGTGAATACATAGACCACAACATGTCCCTAGTGAGCCTCTAGTTGACTAGCTCGTTGATCAACAGATAGTCATGGTTTCCTGACTATGGACATTGGATGTCATTGATAACGGGATCACATCATTAGGAGAATGATGTGATGGACAAGACCCAATCCTAAGCATAGCACAAGATCGTCTAGTTCGTTTGCTAGAGCTTTTCCAATGTCAAGTATCATTTCCTTAGACCATGAGATCGTGTAACTCCGGGATACTGTAGGAGTGCTTTGGGTGTACCAAACGTCACAACGTAACTGGGTGACTATAAAGGTATACTACAGGTATCCCCGAAAGTATCTATTGGGTTGACACAGATCGAGACTGGGATTTGTCACTCCGTATGACGGAGAGGTATCTCTGGGCCCACTCGGTAATGCATCATCATAATGAGCTCAATGTGACCAAGTGGTTGGTCACGGGATCATGCATTACGGTACGAGTAAAGTGACTTGCCGGTAACGAGATTGAACGAGGTATTGGGATACCGACGATCGAATCTCGGGCAAGTAATGTAACGATTGACAAAGGGAATTGTATACGGGATTACTTGAATCCTCGACATCGTGGTTCATCCGATGAGATCGTCGTGGAACATGTGGGAGCCAACATGGGTATCCAGATCCCGCTGTTGGTTATTGGCCGGAGAGCTGTCTCCGTCATGTCTACGTGATTCCCGAACCCGTAGGGTCTACACACTTAAGGTTCGGTGATGCTAGGGTTGTAGAGATATTAGTATGCGGTAAGCCGAAAGTTTTTCGGAGTCCCGGATGAGATCTCGGACGTCACGAGGAGTTCCGGAATGGTCCGGAGGTGAAGAATTGTATATAGGAAGTTCACTTTTGGCCACCGGGAAAGTTTCGGGGGTCACCGGTATTGTACCGGGACCACCAGAAGGGTCTCGGAGGTCCACCGGGTGGGGCCACCTATCCCGAAGGGCCCCGTGGGCTGAAGAGGGAAGGGAACCAGCCCCTGGTGGGCTGGTGCACCCCCCCTTGGGCCTCTCCTGTGCCTAGGGTTGGAAACCCTAGGGTCGGGGGGGCGCCCCACTTGACTTGGGGGGCAAGTCCCCCCCTAGGCCGCCGCCCCCCCTTGAGATGGGATCTCTAGGGTGCTGACGCACCCCCTAGGCCCCCTATATAAAGAGGGGGAGGGAGGGCAGCCGCACCCTAGTCCCTGGCGCCTCCCTCTCCCCCCGTACCACCTCTCCCTCTCGCTGAGCTTGGCGAAGCCCTGCCGAGATCACTGCTACTTCCACCACCACGCCGTTGTGCTGCTGGATCTCCATCAACATCTCCTTCCCCCTGTCTAGATCAAGAAGGAGGAGACGTCTTCCCCAACCATACGTGTGTTGAACGCAAAGGTGTTGTCCGTTTAGCACTAGGATCTTCGGTGATTTGGATCACAATGAGTACGACTCCCTCAACCCCGTTCTCTTGAACGCTTCCGCACGCGATCTACAAGGGTATGTAGATGCACTCCTCTCTATCGTTGCTAGATGACTCCATAGATTGATCTTGGTGAAGCGTAGAAATTTTTTATTTTCTGCAACATTCCCCAACAGTGGCATCATGAGCTAGGTCTATGCGTAGTTTCTATGCACGAGTAGAACACAAATTTGTTGTGGGCGTAGATGTTGTCAATTTTCTTGCCACTACTAGTCTTATCTTGTTTCGGTGGCATCGTGGGATGAAGCGGCCCAGACCGACCTTACACGTACGCTTACGTGAGACAGATTCCACCGACTGACATGCACTAGTTGCATAAGGTGGCTAGCGGGTGTCTGTCTCTCCCAGTTTAGTCGGATCAGATTCGATGAAAAGGGTCCTTATGAAGGGTAAATAGAAATTGGCATATCACGTTGTGGTGTTAACGTAGGTAAGAAACATTCTTGCTAGAACCCTATTGCAGCCACGTAAAAACATGCAACAACAATTAGAGGATGTCTAACTTGTTTTTGCAGCATTTGCCTTGTGATGTGATATGGCCAAAAGGTTGTGATGAATGATATATATGTGATGTATGAGATCATGTTCTTGTAATAGGAATCACGACTTGCATGTCGATGAGTATGACAACTGGCAGAAGCCATAGGAGTTGTCTTAATTATTGTATGACCTGCATGTCAATGAATAAACGCCATGTAATTACTTTACTTTATTGCTAAACCGTTAGCCATAGTAGTAGAAGTAATAGTTGGCGAACAACTTCATGGAGACATGATGATGGAGATTATGATGATGGAGATCATGGTGTCATGCTGGTGATGAAGATGATCATGGCGCCCCAAAGATGGAGATCAAAGGAGCAATATGATATTGGCCATATCATGTCACTATTTGATTGCATGTGATGTTTATCATGTTTTGCATCCTATTTGCTTAGAACAACGGTAGTAAATAAGATGATCCCTCATAATAATTTCAAGAAAGTGTCCCCCCTAACTATGCACCGTTGCGAAAGTTTGTTGTTTCGAAGCACCACGTGATGATCGGGTGTGATAGATTCTAACGTTCACATAAAACGGGTGTAAGACAGATTTACACATGCATAAACACTTAGGTTGACTTGACGAGCCTAGCATGTACAGACATGGCCTCGGAACACGAGAGACCGAAAGGTCGAACATGAGTCGTATAGAAGATAGGAGATGTTCACCGATGATGACTAGTCCGTCTCACAGTGATGATCGGACACGGCCTAGTTGACTCGGATCATGTATCACTTAGATGACTAGAGAGATGTCTAATCTGAGTGGGAGTTCATTAAATAATTTGATTAGATGAACTTAATTATCATGAACTTAGTCTAAAAACCTTTGCAAAATGTCTTGTAGATCAAATGGCCCACGCTCATGTCAACATCAACTTCAACGCATTCCTAGAGAAAACCAAGCTGAAAGATGATGATAGCAACTATACGGACTGGGTCCGGAACCTGAGGATCATCCTCATAGCTGCCAAGAAAGCATATGTCCTAGAAGCACTGCTAGGTGAAGCACCCATCCTAGAGAACCAAGACGTTATGAACGCTTGGCAGTCATGTGCTGATGATTACTCCCTCGTTCAGTGCAGCATGCTTTATAGCTTAGAACCGGGGCTCCAAAAGCGTTTTGAGCAACACGGAGCATATGAGATGTTCGAAGAGCTGAAAATGGTTTTCCAAGCTCATGCCCGGGTCGAGAGATATGAAGTCTCCGACAAGTTCTATAGTTGTAAGATGGAGGAAAATAGTTCTGTCAGTGAGCACATACTCAAAATGTCTGGGTTGCACAACCGATTGTCCCAGCTGGACATTAACCTCTCGGACGAGGCGGTCATTGGAAGAATCCTTCAGTCACTCCCACCTAGCTACAAGAGCTTTGTGATGAACTACAATATGTAGGGGATGGTGAAAACCATTCCTGAAGTATTTTCAATGCTGAAATCAGCGGAGGTGAAAATCAAAAAGGAACATCAAGTGTTAATGGTCAATAAAACCACTAGTTTCAAGAAAGGCAAGGGTAAGAAGAACTTCAAGAAGGACAGCAAGGGAGTTGCCGCGCCGGGTAAGCCAGTTGCCGGGAAGAAGCCAAAGAATGGACCCAAGCGTGAGACTGAGTGCTTTTATTGCAAAGGGAAGGGTCACTGGAAGCGGAACTGCCCCAAATACTTAGCAGACAAGAAGGTCGGCAACACTAAAGGTATATGTGATATACATGTAATTGATGTGTACCTTACCAGTACTCGTAGTAGCTCCTGGGTATTTGATGCCGGTGCGGTTGCTCATATTTGTAACTCAAAGCAGGAGCTGCGGAATAAGCAGAGACTGGCAAAGGACGAGTTGACGATGCGCGTCGGGAATGGTTCCAAGGTCGATGTGATCGCCGTCGGCACGCTACCTCTACATTTACCTACAGGATTAGTTTTGAACCTCAATAAGTGTTATTTAGTACCAGCTTTGAGCATGAACATTGTATCTGGATCTCGTTTAATACGAGATGGCTACTCATTTAAATCCGAGAATAATGGTTGTTCTATTTATATGATAGATATGTTTTATGGTCATGCCCCTCTGGTCAATGGTTTGTTCTTAATGAATCTCGAACATGATGTTACACATATTCATAGTGTGAATACCAAAAGATGTAAGATTGATAATGATAGTCCCACATATCTGTGGCACTGCCGCCTTGGTCACATTGGCGTCAAACACATGAACAAGCTCCATACAAATGGACTTTTGGAGCCTCTTGATTTCTAATCATTTGACATGTGCGAACCATGCCTCATGGGTAAAATGACCAAGACTCTGTTCTCCGGAACAATGGAGCGAGCAACCAACTTATTGGAAATTATACATACTGATGTGCGCGGTCCAATGAGCATTGAGGCTCGCGGTGGCTATCGTTATGTTCTCACTCTCACTGATGACTTAACTAGATATGGGTATGTCTACTTGATGAAACACAAGTCTGAGACCTTTGAAGAGTTCAAGGAATTTCAGAATGAGGTAGAAAATCAACATGACCGAAAAATAAAGTTCTTACGATCAGATCGTGGAGGAGAATATTTAAGTCACGAATTTGGTACGCACTTAAGGAAATGTGGAATCGTTTCAAAACTCACGCCGCCTGGAACACCTCAGCGTAACGGTGTGTCCGAACGTCGTAATCGCACTTTATTGGATATGGTGCGGTCTATGATGTCTCTTACCGATTTACCGCTATCATTTTGGGGATACACTTTAGAGACAGCTGCATTCACTTTAAATAGGGCGCCATCTAAATCCGTTGAGATGACACCGTATGAATTATGGTTTGGGAAGAAAGCTAAGCTGTCGTTTCTAAAAGTTTCGAGATGCGATGCTTATGTCAAGAAACTTCAACTTGAAAAGCTCGAACCCAAGTCGGAAAAATGTGTCTTCATAGGATACCCTAAGGAAACCATTGGGTATACCTTCTACCTCAGATCCGAAGGCAATATCTTTGTTGCCAAGAACGGGTCCTTTCTGGAGAAAGAGTTTCTCTCGAAAGAAGTAAGTGGGAGGAAAGTAGAACTCGATGAAGTACTACCTCTTGAACCGGAAAGTAGTGCAGCTCAGGAAGATGCTCCTGTGGTGCCTACACCAACTGGAGAGGAAATTAATGATGATGATCAAGGTACTTTGGATCAAGTTGCTACTGAACTTCGTAGGTCCACAAGGACATGTTCCACACCAGAGTGGTATGGCAACCCTGTCTTGGAAATCATGTTGTTAGACAACGGTGAACCTTCGAACTATGAAGAAGCGATAGCGGGCCCAGATTCCAACAAATGGCTTGAAGCCATGCAATCCGAGATAGGATCCATGTATGAAAACAAAGTATGGACTTTGACAGACTTGCCCGATGATCGGCGAGCGATAGAAAATAAATGGATCTTTAAGAAGAAGACGGACGCGGATGGTAATGTTACCATCTATAAAGCTCGACTTGTCGCTAAGGGTTATCGGCAAGTTCAAGGGTTTGACTACGATGAGACCTTCTCTCCCGTAGCGAAGCTGAAGTCCGTCTGTATCATGTTAGCAATTGTCACATACTATGATTATGAGATATGGCAAATGGACGTCAAAACGGCATTCCTTAACGGCTATCTTAAGGAAGAACTGTATATGATGCAGCCGGAAGGTTTTGTCGATCCTGAGAATGCTAACAAGTTATGTAAGCTCCAGCAATCCATTTATGGGCTGGTGCAAGCATCTCGGAGTTGGAACATTCGCTTTGATGAGATGATCAAAGCGTTTGGGTTTATGCAGACTTATGGAGAAGCCTGTGTTTACAAGAAAGTGAGTGGGAGCTCTGTAGCATTTCTCATATTATATGTAGATGACATACTTTTGATGGGAAATGATATAGAACTTTTGGACAGCATTAAGGCCTACTTGAATAAGTGTTTTTCAAGGAAGGACCTTGGAGAAGCTGCTTACATATTAGGCATCAAGATCTATAGGGATAGATCAAGACGCCTCATAAGTCTTTCACAAAGCACATACCTTGATAAGATATTGAAGAAGTTCAATATGGATCAGTCCAAGAGGGGGTTCTTGCCTGTGTTGCAAGGTGTGAAATTGAGCTCGGCTCAATGCCCGACCACGGCAGAAGATAGAGAAAAGATGAGTGTCATCCCCTATGCCTCGGCTATAGGGTCTATTATGTATGCCATGCTGTGTACCAGACCTAATGTAAACCTTGTCGTAAGTTTGGTAGGAAGTTACCAAAGTAATCCCGGCATGGAACACTGGACAGCGATCAAGAATATCCTGAAGTACCTGAAAAGGACTAAGGACATGTTTCTCGTTTATGGAGGTGACGAAGAGCTCGTCGTAAAGGGTTACGTCGATGCTAGCTTCGACACAGATCTGGATGACTCTAAGTCACAAACCGTATACGTGTATATTTTGAATGGTGGGGCAGTAAGCTGGTGCAGTTGCAAGCAAAGCATCTTGGCGGGATCTACATGTGAAGCGGAGTACATGGCAGCCTCGGAGGCAGCACATGAAGCAATATGGATGAAGGAGTTCCTCACCGACCTAGGAGTCATACCCAATACTAGGCACATCAAGCGTCGCTTCAACTCCATTAGTGAAAATGTTCAAGATGGAGACATAGATATTTGCAAAGTACATACGGATCTGAATGTCGCAGATCCATTGACTAAACCTCTTCCGCGAGCAAAACATGATCAACACCCGAACTCTATGGGTGTTCGATTCATCACAATGTAACTAGATTATTGACTCTAGTGCAAGTGCGAGATTGTTGGAAATATGCCCTAGAGGCAATAATAAAATGATTATTATTATATTTCCTTGTTCATGATAATTGTCTATTATTCATGCTATAGTTGTGTTATCCGGAAATCGTAATACATGTCTGAATACATAGACCACAACATGTCCCTAGTGAGCCTCTAGTTGACTAGCTCGTTGATCAACAGATAGTCATGGTTTCCTGACTATGGACATTGGATGTCATTGATAACGGGATCACATCATTAGGAGAATGATCTGATGGACAAGATCCAATCCTAAGCATAGCACAAGATCATGTAGATCGTTTGCTAGAGCTTTTCCAATGTCAAGTATCATTTCCTTAGACCATGAGATCGTGTAACTCCCAGATACCGTAGGAGTGCTTTGGGTGTACCAAACGTCACAACGTAACTGGGTGACTATAAAGGTATACTACAGGTATCCCCGAAAGTATGTGTTGGGTTCACACGGATTGAGACTGGGATTTGTCACTCCGTATGACGGAGAGGTATCTCTAGGCCCACTCGGTAATGCATCATCATAATGAGCTCAATGTGACCAAGTGGTTGGTCACGGGATCGTGCATTACGGTACGAGTAAAGTGACTTGCCGGTAACGAGATTGAACGAGGTATTGGGATACCGACGATCGAATCTCAGGCAAGTAACGTACCGATTGACAAAGGGAATTGTATACAGGATTACTTGAATCCTCGACATCATGGTTCATCTGATGAGATCATCGTGGAACATGTGGGAGCCAACATGGGTATCCAGATCCCGCTATTGGTTATTGGTCGGAGAGCTGTCTCGGTCATGTCTACGTGATTCCCGAACTCGTAGGGTCTACACACTTAAGGTTCGGTGACGCTAGGGTTGTAGAGATATTAGTATGCGGTAACCCGAAAGTTGTTTGGAGTCCCGGATGAGATCCCGGACGTCACGAGGAGTTCCGGAATGGTCCGGAGGTGAAGAATTGTATATAGGAAGTCCAGTTTCGGCCACCGGGAAAGTTTCAGGGGTCACTGGTATTGTACCGGGATCACCGGAAGGGTCCCGGGGGTCCACCAGGTGGGGCCACCTATCCCGGAGGGCCCCGTGGGCTGAAGAGGGAGGGGAACCAGCCCCTGGTGGGCTGGTGCGCCCCCCTTGGGCCTCCCCTGTGCCTAGGGTTGGAAACCCTAGGGGTGGGGGGGCGCCCCACTTGACTTGGGGGGCAAGTCCCCCCCCCTAGCCCCCCCCCCTTGAGATGGGATCTCTAGGGGGCCGGCGCACCCCCTAGGCCCCCTATATAAAGAGGGGGGAGGGAGGGCAACCGCACCCTAGTCCCTGGCGCCTCCCTCTCCCCCCGTACCACCTCTCCCTCTCGATGAGCTTGGCGAAGCCCTGCGAGATCGCCGCTACTTCCACCACCACGCCATTGTGCTGCTGGATCTCCATCAGCCTCTCCTTCCCCCTTGCTGGATCAAGAAGGAGGAGACGTCTTCCCAAACCGTACGTGTGTTGAACGCGGAGGTGTTGTCCGTTCAGCACTAGGATCTTCGGTGATTTGGATCACGACGAGTATGACTCCCTCAACCCCGTTCTCTTGAACGCTTCCACTCGCGATCTACAAGGGTATGTAGATGCACTCCTCTCTCTCGTTGCTAGATGAATCCATAAATTGATGTTGGTGAAGCGTAGAATTTTTTTATTTTCTGCAACGTTCCCCAACAAGAATATCATGTGCCCCCATACCTTAGATGCTATATGCCGATACGAGTTGCTTGGAGCTTGTAGAATTGAGATATAGCAGCTCACATGATGTTTCTTAATATTTTTACAGGAAACCTTGATGAGTTTGAGAATTGCACACAATTTGTACAAAAACTACTCAGATGCCCTTGGATCCCATATCCAATGACCTCGAAGCTCGTATCACCGTCGCATCTAAGATGAAGGAAGACATCATATTCTCCTGTATGTAAGAATATCATGTGCTACCACACCTTAGATGCTTTGGTGATAAAATCTCTTAAGAGCCGTTGGATTTGTGACCCAACACCTCCTCGGTGGTTCGAATGGTTTTTTGCAGAAAAGCCCCAAAAGTGTTCGGCCACAGCTTACAAGCACAAAGACTGCTCAGATGCCATTATATCTCATATCAAACGACCTCGAAGCTCGTATCACCATAGCATCCAAGCTGCGATATCACATTATGTTTTCTCGCACGGGAGAATATGAGGTGCTCCCGCATCGTAGATTCTATGGTGATACGAGTTCATTGAGATCTAACGGCCCACAGTAGGAGGTTTGGATGTTTTTGCAATATACGGATGATAGAGTTTGGGAAATGTGCAGAAAGTACAAGTACTATGCATGTGCCATCTGATCACTGATCATACGACCTAGATGCTCATATCACCGTAGCGGGTAATTAAGCTATGGGAGCACCTAATATGAGCAACGGGGAGCCATTGGATCGAAGATGCAGCGGCACACATGAGGCATGCATGTTTTATTTGCAAAAAAAACCTTTGGAGAGTTTGGAAATTGTTCATAATTACAAAAACTACTCCCAAGCCATTGGATCTCACTTCCAACGGTGTAAAAACTCGTATCACCATAGCATCTAAGTTGTGGGGTGGATGTGATATTCTATGCCGCTGTCATTTTTGTTCGTAAACTTGCAAAATACGTGTAAGTCGTGTCGTTATTTGTCTAACCGCGCGAAGTGTTTGTTCAAAAAAAACATCCTACACTGAAATATCGGAACAACACACGGGGTCCCACTTGTCATTAATCAAATTTGGACCTAAAACTAACAAATCTGAAAGACGAGATTCAAACTGGCAACCTGGAATACAAAGCGTAAGTCGATAGCCTGAAACAACAATGATTGTTGGCTTTGTCCCATAACTTGATTTTATACAGTATTACATTGAGTAGAGTAGAGGGAGTGCCTCGTCAGCACGTGCATTACCGTTGACTCACTTACTGGTGGGTCCCAGGTCTGCGGTCTCAATCTCTCTTCTCTCCATCGTCTAACCTTTGCACGGGTACACGCGAAGAGCGGCGCTAGCTTGTCGTGGTGTTATTACAACTAAAAAAGCTTGGAAATGGAAGAATCACCTAGAACAAGAGATGTTGTGGCTGGTCGAGATGGAGCTAACCACATCTATCCTCTGTGCCACGTCTGCATGATGAAGTTGTGTGGCTAGTGGGGTGTTTTCGATAGCCTGGCTGGGTCCCGAGGTCTAACCATAGGTACTATGTCTGATACAGTATATTTTTACACACACATTTTTCCTACGTGCCGAGACGTGGCACACCCTACCGCGCGGTTTCGGGGTCCTCCCGGGTGGTGCACGCATATATTCTTCCTGACGTGGGACGCCCTACCGCGTGTTTTATGGGTCCTCCTTGGTCGTAGCACCGAAGCAGGTAAATGAGTCGTCAAATCACGAAAGACCACCTTTCCCGCCGAGTATATCAGTGAAGCACGGTGGCTAGCTAGTTGGGCTAGTTCAACCGATTAGCTAGGCCACTGTCACATTTGTTTTTTCACCCTTTTTTTATCTACTTGCCGGCAGGTAAATTTAAATATCCACCGTGGCGTTGCTCTGGTGTTTGGGTGCGGCAGGATTTTAATTTTTTGATTGACGGGAGTAGGCACGACATGATTTTTAATTTTTTGATTGACGGGAGCAGGCGCGGCAGCAATTAGTCACGATGACTCCACCTGTAAAACCCACTGCTCCCTGATGTGAGAAGTCATCGACTGGTGTTTTACCGTGGTGAAATCCAAAAGATTCCCCACTCCTCGGCTGGCTCCCTCTGCCTTCCCGTAGATTGCATTGCCTTTCAGCCGTTTCACCCCCTTTGCTTCCTCTCCCCATTGCTTCTACCTGGTGCCATGGCGACGCAGCAGATCACGGAGTCCGAGGTGAGGCACCTGACACAGGAGCTCCATGCCAAGGATGCAGAGATCAGGGCCAACGGCGTGGAGCTCCGTGAGCTCAAGGAGGAGAGGAGTGCCATGCCCAAAAGTGGGTCAAGAAGGGAACTTTTGCTCCCGTCCCGTGCACCCTTCATACACCCTGCCTAACACTATTCGTGCTTCATATGGTTCATGTTTTGTGGAGTACTGTAGCACCGTACTCTCCGTGCGCTGTAGACCTAGTTCTGTTAACATTGATCTCACCGTTCATTCTCGACCGGACAGTTGAAAAAGCGGTACTATGTTACATATAGGAGTAGTTGACATGCGCACAACATCATTTGTTATCGTCATATCTTACTACACTAGCAACAAGATTGTGTAGTACTGACGTATGAACCACTGCACATGCCTAGTAGTAGGATCACTGTGTATGTTCAAGTGGCTGCCGTGTTTCACACTCCTCCATCGTAAGAGTGGAAACGCTTGCTGTAATCATTTTTTTCTTTAGAAAAACAGTGGACACGCTCTACCGTGCGGATCCTCCTCTAGCCATGCACTAAATTACTCACTTTCGCCGACGTGTGGGACAGCCAGCACCTGGGTCCACCAGCCATGCACTAAATTACTCCATATTAGAGTGATGGTAGACTACCCCTATCGAAGCGCCGCAGTAATGCCCAATGGGCCGTCAAATCACAAAACCCCCTCCTTTCCAGTAGTAAGTTGGACGGATGAAGCAACCATCATTTCACTCTTCTCTCTTAGCTTCATCTCTTGAAGAAAACCCCCACTCGCTTTGCTTCTCCCTCATCTCGTTCCTCCTTTCACTCTTCTCTCTCATCTTCCTCTCTTGGATGGACGCCGGAGCACCGGCCGACGTGATGTCTATGGCTCTGGCCAAAACCGTCGAGGCTCATGGTATGAAGAAGCGCAAGCACCCCGCTGAGACTACCGCAAACAAGCTCAAAGCCATCGCCCTATCCAAGCCCCCCTCTCCGGGATCCCTCATTAAGCAAGTCCAGGTATTGTCTCTTGTTGACGATCTTTTTCTCAATCTTGATCGTGTTTTTTCATCTAACACGCAGTACTAGTACTGGTAGTACAACTTTCTGGGTGATCTTGCATGTGATTTTAGTGTGCCAAATGACGGTTCTAAATTCCTCTTTTGACCAAAACATGCGAGAGGTTGACACTGATTTCTTATAGATTACTTTCAACTACTCCCTCTGTCCCAAATTTCTTGTCTTAGATTTTTCCAGATACGGATGTATCTAATACTAAAATGTGACTTGATACATCTGTATCTAGACAAATCTAAGACAAGAATTTTGGGACGGAGGGAGTACTTTATAAACATCAATGCTACCTTTGAAGAGGGTATATTTGCCTCAGTAACTTGTGTTATGGATATTGCAAGTAATCCCTCTGCTCTCATGCCTTTGAAGACATGTTCTAGTGTCTTTGTTCACTCATTTCTGTGCATATATGTAGTCATATATGGAGTATAATATCGAAAATCATCTTATATTTCTGAACGGAGGTAGTAATAAAATATGGTTTCTGTTTGAATTAGAACCAGGTCCGCGGTGGAGATGAAGTTCTCAAAGTCATGCCGTGTGAACTGGAAGACCTGAGGATGAGTTCTACTGCTAAACTATCCAGCTGATGTGTCCTTGTCGCCACGTGTCCTGAACTAGTGTTTTCCTGTAGCATTGTTGTCAGGCGTGTTCTCGAGGCTGTACTTGACCACAACAATTTCCTGGTTGTGCCTTCGATTACGAAGGGTGTGGTTCTTGTAAAGCTTCCCAACAAATTTGATGCGGCCTGTCTTCATCATCATGTTTATGAGTGGAAAGACCACTCTGTTAGGTTCTCCAAGGTTGACGAGATGGTGATGGTGCATGTAGACATCTCTCACGAAGTCCATGGCCTAGTCAGTTATGCGGGGTTCATCCCGTAGGTCGGTGGCAAGAAATAGTCTGCAGAGTTTAATTAGTGCAACTTTGCTTGTCTGTAGTAAGTACTATTGTTCAGTACTTGATTTGTGTTTGTGAACCCTGTATTGTTTATTAGTACTGCCGCTTTTGGTGTGTGGTCAGTCCTGAGAACGGTCTATGTTAATGTCTGTCCACTCAATTCAGTCTGTATATTTTGAAGTATCCAGATCATCTTTTTTGTGAGGACGGTTTATCAATTATGGTTACACTCCAATATCTGTATGCATTGCAGGGTTTATCGCACCCACCAGGATTTCCAGTCCCATGGATGTTCGGTCCATACGATTTGTCACGACCTTTGGACTGTCCTGCTTGTGGGAGTAGGCGGGGCCCCTGCATGCCACCCGTAGTTGGACGATCAATCTTCTGTTTAGTACTTCAACATAGTGATTTCCTGGTAAGGATTCACTCGTGTCACATCAAGTAAATCTTATTGATTTACTGTCTAAATCTTATTGATTTAATGTCATGTTTTCTTTCTTTTCCTGCAATTTTATGATGCAGGTTTTGCCATGTGACATTCATCACAGAATAAACCGTTTGGTTTGCTCTACGATGGCTATTTTTGCAGGTTTCACTTCTTATGTCGTGTCAGTAATGAAGGCACTGTCCATCACTTATATTACTGGAAAAAATTGTATCAGTCTATTGTCTGAGTACAAGCTGAATCCCTATGATGAACTGCAGTTTGGTTTAACAAAAATGCCACAATTAGTCCTTCTCGCGTTTAAAAGAAATGAAGAAAAAAACTGGATCAAGGTCATGGATCCTAGTCAAGTTAGAAAGCTGATCATAGCAGACCAGACACGATCGCCGCTGTTTCGCACATCGGTACCACCTTTAGCAATGGATCGAGCACCGGCAGTTGCTCTAGCACTGACAACGGCAGCAACTTAGTCTGATCCAGTTGAGGATTGGGTACCGACCGCATCAGCGGATCAGTCTAATCTACCGGAGGATCGGGCATCGACACCGGCACCTGCTCTGACACTGGCACCAGCTCTACAAGGAGCACCATCTCCGGCAGCAGCAGTGGCTTCGGCACCTACACCAACACTTGCGCTTGCATCTGCTCCGGCCCGTGCAGCGACAACCGAACAAGCAGTTGCACCGGCAACAGACTGGGCTGCAGTTCGCACTTCATATACCAAAGTCCTTACAAAAACCGACATGTCCACCTTCTTGGTAAGCATTGGCCGCCCAAGTGCTTCGTTCTTTTTTCTTTCCATGTTGTTTCACATGATTCACTGTGTTGATCTAACTGTTTGGGTATGTCTTCTTGTTTGCAAACAAAGAATTCCTAGAGCAACGAGGGAGTCGTTCAACAATCTAGGCGACCGCGGCCAAGTTTCTCTTACCATGCGCAGCCTTGGTGTGAATGAACCTGCTCAATATACCGTAAGTACAAAGGATGGTCGCATGATGATTGATGCTAAAGGATGGTCAAGGTTCAAATCTAAATCATATCTTGCGGTAGGGGATGATGTCAAAATCGAACTTTCTCGGCAAGGAGAGCTGTTCCAAATCAATTTTGAAATTCTTAAGTAGCAGCACGCAACTGCTGAACTGATCTATCTTTCGAGAGATTTTTGATGTAATAATCTGGCATGGTGAAACAAGTGTCCTTTGTGTATAAGTAGTATGACAATATTATTTATCACATGGTATATCGTTGATAGAGTTGCAACTCTCATTGCTGGTTAGGAACTGTCGTTCGATTTCATTCCAACAGTTGTCGTGCTTTATTCAATTTTGTGTATTCGCCTTGCGATAGCATCTAAAACCAGCGCCGTACCGATCGCTTGCAATATGAAAAGCGCTAAGGTAGAACACATGGGCCCCCAAACATGCAGGGTGGGCCTGCAGACCAAAGTCCAGAACCGTGAGCCTGTCTGAGTATTATATTCTCAGCTGAACCCCCATAAAAAAAGCTGAACCCCCGTAATGCTCGTGCGTTGCACGTAACATCAAGATGCATTTGTATGAGTATTTTATCTTGTGAGAGAAAAGGATGAACGAGGGAAGGCCTTCTTTGCAAATGTGGAGAGGTGTGTGGGTACCTTTTTGGAAAATTGCCACAGTTTCCTTCCTATCCGTCAGATATAAATCAGACAGCCTATATTGCAGGATGGCAGGCACACCATCATCACCAACTCTTCTATATTGTGTTAAAAACAACTCTGTTTTTTATAATTATATATGTTATATATATTCCCCTTGATTTTCTTATGTATAAAGTTGTGATATAAAAGATCTGTATATTTCTTTACAGAGGGAGTATCTCTTTGTCAAAAATATATTTATGTGTAACTAGTTACTCCTGTCTTTCTACTTCCTTTCGCTGATATGTGGGGCAACCGACAACGGGGTCCACGTGCCATATGCACAAATTAGAGTGCACAACTGCATGGTAGACACACCCCGGTCGTAGCGCCGCAGTAATGCCCAATGAGCCGTCAAATCACAACCCCCCCTTCCAGCTTTAGCAGTAAGCTGGACGGACGAAGTGGCAATATTTCACTGGGCCTGAATCCCCTTCTCCCTCGTCTGCTTGTTCAGAGAAAACCCCCTCTCGGCGATTGCATAGGGTTTTCTCATGGAGAACCAAGTACGAATTCTTCATCCATCCCCGATAAATCCAAGTCCCTTGGTCGCAGGTAATCCTAGGATGGCAGTCGCCGCCGTTGATGCATTTTTCTTCCTACTAAATCTAGTGTGTTTCATTTGCAGTGCCCAAAGTGCGAGGACCCTACAGGTTTCTGCGCCCTCGACGAGACGCCACACTTGTTCCTTCTCATCCTAATACAGGATTTTAAAACACGCACAATATGTTCCTAGAATCCTCTTTTCTATTCGGGAGGGCGGGTTTTTTTGAACATGTTGTCGACTAATTTAGAAATTTGGATTCCTATATTTGGATAAAAGGTACTACTAGTACGATGGTCAACAGTCATGTGAAGGAGGAAGTTATTTCTAGATTTGGATAGGGAATGCATTGTGTTCTCATATTATTTTTCCTGCAGTGCATTATTTGCTCTGCCAGAACACATGTACTCAAGATGCTCGGCCTTGCCATAACTTAATACACTAGTTTAATCATCACAGTGAAGACAAGCCATGGATATAAGTTCTGAGTTGGGTTCATGAACCAAGAAGATCGCTGCTTTTTTTATGGTCGAACTTGGATAAACTTTCTCAAGTGTTACGGACTGAAAGTTGGCGCACGAATGTTGATGGAAATAGCAGAACCTGGTCTCATCTTCACTGTGATCTTCCACCCCGACATCGTTCCAATTTTTCATCCATGTTAGTTTTGTATCTCGTTCTTGCTTGTTGCCTCGATTACTTCTTAATCCACCTATTCTGTCGAACTAATCACAATTTAACTTTAGAAGTAGCAACGAATCTCTCACGAAGATGCTACTTCTAACTAATATTTTCTTATAATTGGTGGCACGTGCAGGTTTTTTCAGAGTTAAGCAGGTTACTCGTTTGTTATTCTGTAATAACTCGGCTGCTACTAATGGCACTGAAGTTGACTGGGACGACATCCACAAGTTCCTACACTTTATTGATCGTCTTGAGGTCCTTGTGGGGCGTTTCAATGGTGGAAGGCCACGTGGGATATGTGTGCCACTGCTGCACTCGTTGAACAGGTCCAACCGTGTCGAGAAACTTATGGTACGAGCTGTTTTCTGTTATATATGTTGTTCATAAACTATTGCTTATACACAGTTTTACAGTTGTGATCTTCTTGAAACAGAAACTGTCCAGTTCTATTGTTCCTATACAAATGTCTGACCATGGTCGAGTCAGACTTGCGCTTGGTCACAACATGATGTTTATGTCGACCTACTCCATTCCCCTTGGAGGTGAAAAGATACTTATTCATGTGTGGTCTCAAATAATGAAGGCCCGTCCATCTTGGAGAATAGGACAGAAGATTATGTTCATGCTTTTCCATGGCTCTAAAGCGAATATCCTGTTTATTGACCACATTGCGAGATGAAGCCGCTTTCAAAAGGTTGTGGATGCGCGGGGTGGCGCCTGGGCCTTGTCACGGGGCTTGGCGGCCTCACCCTTGGTTAACTATAGGCAAAGTAGCACTGTTCGAGGCATGCTTTGTACGGTTGAACCTGTATAAGTACTCATAGTGCTTTCAGCTTTGGTTGTTAAGTGCCCCTGCTGGTTTCAGTTAAGGTTGTTAAGTACTCCTGCTGCTTTTACAATCTATCGTGTTTCTTCGATCCTGTCTTCCTCTAGCTACCAAAACCAAACCAGCGCCGGCGGGGCCGCCTGCTTCCGGCTCCCACGGCTGGATGCGCCTTAGCGCATGCATCACCGCCCCACCGTCTCCTAAATCGTTAACGCCGACGTCCTCCACGCGCTTTGGTCCACTCGCCGTGACGTCGCCCTCTCGCATTGTCAACATGGTCAACAAACAACAGGAATCGGCAGAAGTACGTGGAGAGGATGACAGTAGGGGCCCACCATGTCAGCGTATGGAAAAATAAAATGCTTCCTCCTAGTGTTTTCCTGACATCTGGGACCCACGACATTGTGAGTGTACATAGTCAATAGACAAGAGAAAAGCACAAGATCGGCTGACACCTGGGACGTAGCTACTCGAGCAGTATTTTTTTGTTATTGTTGAGACGGAGCAGGGTTTGAACTGGGTTGTGGCCCGTCTAGCCCAGTCTTATATTTTATGTTCACCATGTGACCAGCCCAGCTATTTTTTCTTTGTGACAATGAGCCCAGTTTATTTTTTAAAAGAATACCCAATCCAGGCCTACTTATTTTTCTACGCCCTAATGGGCTGCAACTCTTTCAAGACGCCTGCAAATCTTGAAAGTAATATGAAATGGGTTGTACATATAAAAATAGATGACAAATTGGCAATTACTTTATAATTTTTGAATTTTTCCACATTTTTAGATTCCTATTTCACTCGGCATTAACCTAATTTAAATATATCTTCAAAGTACTTTAAATCTGGGTCGACATTTCGGTATTAAAAATAGTTTGGAACCCGCAGAAATATACGAAATTGTCCCTGGCCAACCAAAAAAATGACTGCAATAAAGTGCATAAGAAGTTGCCATGAGCTATATATAAATTATTAAAAAAAAGAGGGAGTGGTCTGACTTGTGGGCCTGTTTAGTTGACGCGTATGCACGATTTTTTAGTTATTATATACGTCATCAAACGATTCTAGCAGACGTAACCATTGGATGTCAATCCAACGGCCGTCGTGTTTCTTCAATCTCTGATCTTCTTGCTCCGACCGCCAAAGCAGGGCCGGCGGGACCGCCTGCTCCCACCTCCCATGGCCGGCTATGTTGCCGCGCAGGCCTCAGCGCCCCCTACTACTCCCACCGCTGGCCAGGGCATCCCTCGACTTGCCCACACCCCCTGTTATTCTGCGGCGACGGTAGCCTCACACCGCAGTCGAACCGGTGAACCCTCGTACTCCTCTCCGTGCGGGCTTCCACTGCCGCGTCTTCCCCGGCTCCGTGTCGTCCCCTTCCTAGGCCTCGCCGTCGTCCACCGCCGTGGTGCTCTCGGCGCAGCGTGGTCAATGTGGTCAACGACCGACTTCCATCGGAAGAGTACTGTACATGGAGAGGCTAACAGCTGGGTCCATGGTAGCCACAAGGAAGTGCCTCCTTATTACGCGGTAAATAATTATTCCTCGACCTGACTGCTGGGACTCACCGGACGGGCCACCGTATTTCATGAAAAAATGGTCCCCCCGCTGTTAGCTCGGACCCACCGGAAGTGCCTCCTTATTATGCACAAAAAAATGAATACCCCCATGCTAGTTGGGACCCACCTTGGTGGGAGCTGACTTGTGGGCCTACTAAGTTGACTGGGACGGAGGCCTTTGTCAACTTTAGTAAATATATGAACAATTCTAGCTCCAGTGGCCGTACGATGTCCATCCAACGGCCGTAGTGCTTCTTCAACCTCTGGTCATTTGCTCCAGCCGCCCAAAGTAGCGCTGATCGTGCCGCATGCTCCTGCCTCCCGTGGCCGGCTGTGATGCCGCTGAGGCCTCACCGCCCCCTACTACTCCCACCGCTGGCCAAGCCATCCCTCTAATCACCCACACCCCCTGTTATTCTATGGTGACGGCAGCCTCACACCGCAGTCGAACGAGTGAACCCTCATACTCCTCTACGTGTGGGCATCCACTATCATGTCTTCCCCGGCTCCGTGTCGTCCCCTTCCTAGGCCTCACCGTCGTCCACCGCCCTGGTGCTCTCGGTGCGGCGTGGTCAACATGTTCAAGGAACGACTTCCATCGGACGTGGAATGTACATGGAGAGGCTGACAGCTGGGTCCACGGCCGCAACAAGGAAGTGCCCCCTTATTACGCGGAAAATAATGATTCCTCCACCTGACAGCGGGGACCCACCGAACGGTCCACCGTATTTCACGAAAAAAATGTTTCCCCCTAACTGCTGGGACCCACCAGCTACATCTTCGCACGCAAGGAAGTGCGTCCAAAAAAAACAATTCACCCCCTGACTGCTGGGACCCACCAGCTACATCTTCGCACGCAAGAAAGTGCATCCGAGCAAAAAATAAAAAAACGATTCGCCCCCCCCCCCCGACTGTTGGGACCCACCATCTACATCTTCGCATGCAAGGAAGTGCCTGACAATCGGGACCCACCTGGTCGAAGTGTAAGTAGCGTTGTCATTCTGGTCGCGAACGTGTACGTACATAGTAGTGGATATAGAGGCGCGCACGTGTCGTAGTAGAGGCGCGCACGTAGCATGTACACGTACGTACAGTGGCGAGTCTGCAAGAAATAAAATATGACCACATACGTACATACGGGCGGGGTCTCGAACGCCTACTCGCGCATACGTACGGCCAAGGCTCGTGTACATGGCTAGGTCAGAACGGAGAAACTGTGTCATCGTCGTGTTCATGGGGAGGCAACGGAATGCATCGTGTTCATCGGGAGGCAACGGAATGCATCGTGTTCATCGGGAGGCAACGGAACGCTTGGGAGCCAACCGGCTTGGACAGAATAGGCGATGGAAACGAGGCCTGGCATACCACAGAATGGAGGAAATGACCTTGTGTTCAACCGGCCATGTTCGAAATGGGATCATGTTCATCAGGAGGGTCTGGCGTACCACAAAACAGAGGAAACAGACCTCCTACGGTCAAAAAGGGGGTCATGTTGATCAGGAGGGGGTGTGGCGTACCGCAAAATGGACGAAACGGACTTGTGTTGGAGCGCTACGGTCAAAACGGGGGTCCTGTTCATCGGGAGGGGTGTGGCGTACCGCAAAACGGGACTCCACGGGATATTGTTCATCTCCACCGTCGACCTCCTCCAGCCTCCACGGGCTACTGTTCATCCACCGTCGACCTCATCCAGCCTCCACCTGCGACTGTTCATCCACGAGCTCCTGTTCATCCAGCCCCCATCACACGCTACTCCACCAGCTACTGTTTAATCACCCCTCTCCACGGGCTCCTGTTCAACCACCCCTCCATGGGCTACTCTTCATCCACCCCTCCACCGTCTACTGTTCATCCAGCCCTCCACGGGGTCGTCCTGTTCATCCAGCCCTCCACGGGGTCCTGTTCATCCAGCCCCAACCGACTCGATCGATCGGGGTCCTGTTCATCCACCTCCACCGCTCACTGTTCATCCAAACCCCCCGCAACACTCACTGTTCATCCAGAGGCAGCATCGATCGGCTTCAGTTAGCAGCAGTAGCGAAGGAATCGCTCGATCGGGTTCAGTTAATAGCCATCGATCGATCGCTCGGGTTCATTAACGCGTAGCCTGCAGTGCAATCGCTCGAGTTCAGTTAGATCCCAACGCCTCGCTTGGGTTCAGTTAGAGCCAACGCCTCGCACACACACGCATACGTGTACGAGAGAAACGTGCATCGCTTGGCCCCCGACCAACCACCATAACCGGGAACTCCCTGAAATTTTCCTCGCCCTCGCTTATACCACGATTTTTTCCGTCATGGACGGCCCAAAGAATGTCATGTAGCTGCGTCTCCAGCCCGCCCAGGACGAAAAGCCCATTTTCTATCATGATTTTTTGTCATAGGAGTAGGAGCCCACCACATCTATGATGATGCCGGGTTTTGTCACAATTATTGTCATAGAAGTGTCATAAGTATGACAGGAAAAAAATTCGTTCGGCCCAAAATGTCACGGATGTGTCTTTTTTTTGTAGTGCAACGCGGAATTTGAGCTCCGGGACGCGATTTTGGGCGGAGTTTTGGGATTTTGGGGTCAAAATTGAGGAGATTTCATGGATGAAAGATGGGGAAATTTGGGGAAATGATAGATCCTCTCGAAACCAAGCAAATCCTTTGATCAAAATCAACAAAACATCATCAAACCAACAAATCACAAAAAAATTGGGGCTATTTTTGGTGGGGATTTTTGAAATTTAGGACGAAATCAAGCAAAAGAAGGCTAGAAAATGGTGGGAGGGACTCCAAATACGTGATCAACGTGGCTCATGATACCATATGATACGGGGCTAACCCGGTGTAGGCCGATCTTTCACGATTGGAGTGGATTCCCTCGAAGAACACGATGAACACGGAGAAGAACGGAGAGAAATCATAAGGGGAAACACTCAAGAACAAGCCCAATCACACATCCACTAGACAATCAAGCACACAAGATCCCCAAGGTACATGAACAACAAAAGAAAAGATACAAGGTAGAGTTCATCTCCAAGAGGAGGTCTTGATGGTATCCTAGACGGATCTTCCCACGAGGGGGTCTTGATGATATCCCGCAGGATCTTCTCACATGGAGGTCTTGAACTCCATGGGAGTGGTCTCTGTCACTTTAGAGGAGAAGGTAGGAGCAAAGCTCACCTAAGAATGAGCTATCATATTTGCTACCCTAGAAAGAAGGAGGGAGAGGTCTATTTATAGTCTTAGTGCAAATGAGGGCGAAGTGAAGGGGTACATGGGCCTCAGCCCGTAACTGGACACAGCCAGGGTCCGGTCGTCCATGAGACGCCGGTCGTCCGGAGGCTCGCGGGGGTCCGAACGTCTGTAGGTGTCCGGTCGTCCGGTCGCCGGTCGTCTGGTCTTCCTCGGATTTCCATAGATTAGGTTTTTTCCCACAGCGTCGGACGTCCGTAGGTGTCCGGTCGTCCGGAGCCTGGAAGGTGTCGGACGTCCGGGCTGGGCCGGTCGTCCGGAGCCTGTAGCTTCCATGACAGCTTCGTCCTCTTCCGTCTTATCTTCCATGCTTCCCTCACGGATGGTGTAGGTGTTCCTTAGTGCTTGCACTCCTCCTCATCGTCCGTGAAGCTCCAGCAATACCTATGCATGCACATGAGTGGAGTGTCAAGTAGTATGCCATCCTCGAAGGGGTCAAGTGAGCACGTTTAAAGGAAAAGATTCACCTTTCTGTATGAGAAGTAGAGGTCGCACGTGTCACTTGCCAAACGGACTCTTGACATGGTGATGACCGTAGGATGCTCCGCATCATGATCCAAGAAGAGAAAGTATGTTAGCTTATGCCTCTCCCTCATATGAAATTGCAATGACGACTACCGATCTCGTTAACAATTGCCTAGGACAATTCCACACACCGACGCATCATTATTCCACACTCACTATTTATAATATATAGTAATATATTATAATTTTATGTTAACAACACCTATTTTTATATTTTAGTTCTTCGATATCATGCAAAGTTATCCTCTTCATGCCCACAACGTAGTTTATTTCTTGTTTCTAGATGGCAGCAAACGTTCGGTGTACATAGAGTCATATAAGTGGCAGATAGGACTTGAGAGAATATTGATCTTACCATTAGCTCCTTGTGGGTTCGACACTCCATACTTATCACTTCCACCTTTGGAAATTGCTACGATGATTCCTTGCACTTGGGGATTATCAAGCTCTTTTCTGGCGCCATTGCCGGGGAGCAATAGCGTGGGGCTGATATTCTCGTGCGTGCTTGTTTGCTTTCTTCACTAAGTAGATTTTCCCCTTTGTTTTTGTTTTCCTTAGTTGTGGGTGAAACAAAAAAATAAAGAATGAAAATACAAAAAAAAAGTTACTTGCCTCTTATGCCTAAAAACTTTTTCAAAAAGATAAGTGATTGGAAGGTTATGCATTGGAGAAGTGAGGGTCGACCTTGAACACTTGTGTTCATGCTCATGGAAACAATGTAGAATTTTTGATGTAAGTTTCTCAAAAATAATTATCCCCTTATATATGTATCCATTGTATTATAAAAATAATGGGCCAAGTTTTGGTTTTAGCATGATTAGATTGCTTGTTTGCTATGGGTAGTGCAAAAAAAAATCTTTGGTTGTAGTGCGTGAATTTCATTTTTTACTGGAATGTTAAAAGTTACTGAATTTTTTACACAGTACTGATATAAAAATTGTTTAGGTTGTCCTAATTTTCTATAACGTTTGGAGTTAGAGAAGTATAGGAAGTTTCCAGATTACTATAATTGTTTAGGTTGTCCTGCATTTGACAGATTTTGTTTTCTATGTGTTGTTCACTTATTTTGATGAATCTATGGGTAGTATCGAGGGGTATGAACCATGGAGAAGTTGGAATACAGTAGATATAATTCAAATATGAAATTGTAATGAGTTTACAATAGTACCTAAAGGTAGTGATTTGCTTTATTATACTAACGGATCTCACAAGTTTTTTGTTAAGTTTTGTGTGGATGAAGTGTTCGAAGACCGAGGAGTTATCTATATGAGAAGAATAAATAGAGGCGAGAGTTCAAGCTTGGGGATGCCCAAGGCACCTCAATTAAATATTTCAAGGATACTCAAGCATCTAATCTTGGGGATGCCCCAGTTGGCATCCCATCTTTATTCCTCTACAATTATCGGTATACCTCGGTTTTTGTTTTGTTCACATGATATGTGTCTTTTGAGTTTATTTTTCCTTTCTTTTCCTTTATGCACCATGCTAGTATGAGATAGTCCTTCATTGATTTATAGAATGCTTCATGCGCTTCACTTAAATCTTTTTAGTATGGCTTTATAGAATGCTCTTTGTGCTTCACTTAAATCCTTCGAGTGTGGCTTTATAGAATGCTTCGTGTGCTTCACTTATATATTTTGAGATTGGATAGTGGTTAATTCATATTAATTGTAGAATGGTCCATGAACTTCACTCATATCTTTTGGAGTATGAATAATACTATCATCGAAATTGGGCTTGGAAGAGTATAATTAAAATATCATGCCTAGCTAGGGGCGTTAAACAATAGCGCTTGTTGGGAGGCAACCCAATTTTATTTTTATGTTTTTGGTTTTTGGTTCTGTTTTTCAGTAAATACACATTATTACTTCTGTAGTAATTATTTTTGGTGTTTTAATTAGTGTTTGGGCAAAGTAAGACCTTTGGGATGGCCTACAGTGATAGTTGATTTGGTCTTGCTGAAAAACAGAAACTTTTGTGCCCAGTAAAATAATTTTCAAAAATCATAGAGGTGTGCTTTTGATCTGAATATTTTACATAAGATTGATATACAAATTTCCTAGGTTGTCCTAATTTGTCACCTCCATAAACGAGATACATATCCCTAGTCCTTTTCAGGTACTTCAGGATGTTCTTGACCGCCGTCCAGTGATCCACTCCTGGATTACTTGGTACCTCCCTGCTAAACTTATAGCGAGGCACACATCAGGTCTGCTACGCAACATAGCATACATGATAGAATGTATGGCTGAGGCATAGGGAATGACTTTCATTTTCTCTCTATCTTTTGCAGTGGTCAGACATTGAGTCTGACTCCACTTCACACCTTGTAACACCGGAAAGAACCCTTTCTTTGACTGATCCATTTTGAACTTCTTCAAAACTTTATCAAGGTATGTGCTTTGTGAAAGTCCTATTCAAGCATCCTGATCAATCTCTATAGATGTTGATGCCAAATATATAAGCAGCTTCACCGAGATCTTTCATTGAAAAACTCTTATTCAAGTATCCTTTTATTCTATTTAGAAATTCTACATCATTTCCAATCAACAATATGTCATCCACATATAATATTAGAAATTCTATAGAGC
Organism: Triticum aestivum; assembly: GCF_018294505.1. NCBI lineage: Eukaryota > Viridiplantae > Streptophyta > Magnoliopsida > Poales > Poaceae > Triticum > Triticum aestivum. Next base: position 520,532,795 of record NC_057801.1, read on the forward strand.
TCCCACTCACTTTCTTGTAAATACAGGCTTCTCCAAAAGTCTGTATAAAACCATATGCTTGCATTACCTCATCAAAGTGTATATTCCAACTCCGAGATGCTTGCACCAGTCCATAAATGGATCGCTGGAGCATGCACACTTTGTTAGCAACTTTAGGATTGACAAAACCTTCTGGTTGCATCATATACAACTCTTCTTTAAGAAATCCATTAAGGAATGCAGTTTTGACATCCATTTGCCAGATTTCATAATCAAAAAATGCAGCAACTGCTACCATGATTCGGACAGACTTAAGCATCACTACGGGTGAGAGCGTCTCGTCGTAGTCAACTCCTTAAACTTGTCGAAAACCCTTTGCAACAAGTCAAGCTTTATAGACAATAACATTACCATCAGCGTCAGTCTTCTTCTTGAAGATCCATTTATTCTCTATGGGTCGCCGATCATCGGGCAGATCCACCAAAGTCCACACTTTGTTCTCATACATGGATCCTATCTCAGATTTCATGGCCTCAAGCCATTTATCGGAATTTGGGCTCATCATAGCTTCTTCATTGTTCATAGGTTCATCATGGTCAAGTAACATGACCTCCAGAACAGGATTACCGTACCACTCTGGTGCGGATCGTGCTCTGCCAGGCCTACGAGGTTCTATAGCAACTTGATCTCTAGTTTCATGATCTTTATCATTAGCTTCCTCTCTAGTTGGTGTAGGCATCACGGGAACATATTTCTCGGATGAGCTACTTTCCAAAGTGAGAGCAGGTACAATTACCACACCAAGTTCTACTTTCCTCCCACTCACTTCTTTCGAGAGAAACTCCTTCTCTAGAAAGGTTCCGTTCTTAGCAACAAAAATCTTGCCTTCAGACTTGTGGTAGAAGGTGTACCAAATTGTTTCCTTAGGGTATCCTATCAAGACACATTTCTCCGATTTGGGTTTGAGCTTATCGGGCTGAAGCCTTTTGACATAAGCATCGCATCCCCAAACTTTAAGAAATGGCGGCTTAGGTTTGTTGCCAAACCATAGTTCATACGGTGTCGTCTCAACGGACTTTGACGGTGCCCTGTTTAAAGTGAATGCAGCTGTCTCTAATTCATAACCCCAAAATTTTAGTGGCAGGTCGGTAAGAAACATCATAGATCGCACCATATCCAATAAAGTGCGGTTATGATGTTCGGACACACCATTACACTGTGGTGTTCCAGGTGGCGTGAGCTGTGAAACTATTCCACATTGTTTTAAATGAAGACCAGACTCGTAACTCAAATATTCTCCTCCACGATTAGATTGCAGAAACTTTATTTTCTTGTTACGATGATTCTCCACTTCACTATGAAATTCTTTGATTTTTTCAAACATTTCAGACTTGTGTTTCATTAAGTAGATATACCCATATCTGCTCAAATCATCTGTGAAGGTCAGAAAATAACGATACCCGCCACAAGCATCAATACTCATTACACCGCATACATCGGTATGTATTATTTTCAATAAGTCACTAGCTTGTTCCATTGTTCCGGAGAACGGAGTTTTAGTCATCTTGCCCATAAGGCACGGTTTCGCAAGTATCAAATGATTCATAATCAAGTGATTCCAAAAGTCCATCTTTATGAAGTTTCTTCATGCGTTTTACACCAATATGACCCAAATGACAGTGCCACAAATAAGGTGCACTATCATTATCAACTTTGCATCTTTTGGCATCAATATTATGAATATGTGTATCATCACAATCAAGATTCAACAGAAAGAGACCACTCTTCACGGGTGCATAACCATAAAAGATATTACTCATATAAATAGAACAACCATTATTGTTTGATTTAAATGAATAACCGTCTCCCACTAAACAAGATCCAGATATAATGTTCATGCTCAACACTGGCACCAAATAACAATTATTCAGGTCTAAAACTAATCCCGAAGGTAGATTTAGAGGTAACATGCCGACGACGATCACATCAACCTTGGAACCATTTCCAATGCGCATCGTCACCTCGTCCTTAGACAATCTTCGTTTAATCCATAGTCCTGCTTCGAGTTACAAATATGAGCAACCAAACCGATATCAAATACCCAGGCACTACTACGAGAATTAGTAAGGTAAACATCAATAAAATGTATATCAAATATACCTTTGTTCACCTTGCCATCCATCTTATCCGTGAAATACTTGGGCAGTTCCGCTTCTAGTGACCAGTCCCTTTGTAGTAGAAGCACTCAATTTCAGGCTTGGGTCCATTTTTAGGTTTCTTCCTGGGAGTGACAACTTGCTTGTCAGTCCTTTTGAAGTTCCCCTTCTTTTTACCCTTGCCCTTCTTCTTGAAACTAGTGGTCTTGTTAACCATCAACACTTGATGCTCCTTCTTGATTTCTACCTCCACGACCTATAGCATCGCGAAGAGCTCGGTAATAGTCTTTTCCATCCCTTGCATATTGTAGTTCATCACGAAGCCTTTGTAGCTTGGTGGCAGTGATTGAAGAACTTTGTCAATGACACAATAATCTGGAAGATTAACTCCCAGTCAAGTCAAGTGATTATGGTACCCAGACATTCTGAGTATGTGCTCACTAACAGAACTGTTCTCCTCCATCTTGCAGTTATAGAACTTGTTGGAGACTTCATATCTGTCAACTCGGGCATTTGCTTGAAATATTAACTTCAACTCCCGAAACATTGCTTGAAATATTAACTTCAACTCCCGGAACATCTCATATGGTCCATGACGTTCAAAACGTCTTTGAAGTCCCGATCCTAAGCCGTAAAGCATGGCACGCTGAACTAATGAGTAGTCATCAGCATGCGACTGTCGGGCATTCACAATGTCTGTAGTTGCTGGGGTAGGTTGTACACCTAGCAATGCATCAAGGACATAATTCTTCTATGTAGCAATGAGGATAATCCTCAAGTTACGGACCCAGTCCGTGTAGTTGCTGCCATCATACTTCAACTTAGCTTTCTCTAGGAACGCATTAAAATTCAAAGGAATGGTAGCACGGGCATTGATCTACAACATAGATATGCAAAAAACTATCAGGACTAAGTTCATGATAAATTAAGTTCAATTAATCATATTACTTAAGAACTCCCACTTAGATAGACATCCCTCTAGTCATCTAAATGATACGTGATCCAAATCAACTAAACCATGTCCGATCATCACGTGAGATGGAGTAGTCTTCAATGGTGAACATCACTATGTTGATCATATCTACTATATGATTCACGTTAGACCTTTTGGTCTCTAGTGTTCCGAGGCTGTATCTGTATATGCTAGACTCGTCAAGTTTAACCTGAGTATTCCGCGTGTGCAAATCTGGCTTGCACCTGTTGTATTTGAATGTAGAGCTTATCACACCCGATCATCCTGTGGTGTCTCAGCACGAAGAACTTTCGCAGCGGTGCATACTCGGGGAGAAGACTTATACCTTGAAATTTAGTAAGGGATCATCTTATAATGTTATCACCGTACTAAGCAAAATAAGATGCATAAAAGATAAACATCACATGCAATCAAAATATGTGACATATAAGTCCATCATCATCTTGTGCTCATGATCTCCATCACCGAAGCAACGTCATGATCTCCATCGTCACCGGCTTGACACCTTGATCTCCATCGTAGCGTCATGGTCGTCTCGCCAACCATTGCTTCTACGACTATCGCTACCGCTTAGTGATAAAGTAAAGCAATTACATAGCGCTTGTATTTCATACAATAAAGCGACAACCATATGACTCATGCCAGTTGTCGATAACTTATACAAAACATGATCATCTCATATAACAATCTTTATATCACATCATGTCTTGACCATATCACATCACAACATGCCCTGCAAAAACAAGTTAGACGTTGATACGTCTCCAACGTATCTATCAGTTTTGATTATTTCGTGTTGTTTTATTATCAATCTTGGATGCTTTATAATCATTATATAGTCATATTATATCATTTTTTGGTACTAACCTGTTGACATAGTGCCAAGTGCCAAGTGTTGTTTTCTGCATGTTTTTTACATCGCAGGAAATCAATATCAGAAGGGGTCCAAATACCACACCAATTTACTATGATTTTTTATGGACCAGAAGGAACACAATGGGCCCTGGTTGCACCTAAGGGGAGTCCCGAGGAGGGGACAACCCACCTGGGCGCGCGAGGAGGCCCAGGCGCGCCTAGGTGGGTTGCACCCTCCTCGGGTGCCCCCTGGACCGACTCTTTGCTCTATAAATACCCCAATATTCCAGAAACCCTAGGGGAGTCAATGAAATATTCATCCAGCCACCGCAGAGTCCAGAACACTGAGATCCAATCTAAACACCATCACGGAGGGGTTCACCACTTCCATTGGTGCCTCTCCGATGATGCGCGAGTAGTTCTTTGTAGACCTTCGGGTCCGTAGTTAGTAGCTAGATGGCTTCCTCTCTCTCTATCTTGATTATCAATACAATGATCTCTTGGAGATCCATATGATGTAAGTCCTTTTTGCGGTGTGTTTGTTGGGATCCGATGAACTTCGAGTTTATGATCAGTTATATCTTTTTATATCCATGAAAGTTATTTGAGTTCTTTGATCTCTTATATGCGTGATCTCTTATAGCCTCGTATTTCTTCTCCGATACTTGGGTTTTGTTTGGCCAACTTGATCTATTTATCTTGCAATGGGAAGAGGTGCCCGGTAGTGGGTTTGATCTTACGGTGCTTGATTCCAGTGACAGAAAGGGAACCGACACGTATGTATTGTTGCTACTAAGGATAAAAATATGAGATCCATATCTGCCGCAATAGATAAACGGATCTTGTATACATCATGTCATCTTTCTTATTGCATCACTCCATTTTTCCATGAACTTAATACACTAGATGCATGCTGGATAGTGGTCGATGTGTGGAGTAATAGTAGTAGATGCAGGCAGGAGTCGGTCTACTAATCTTGGATGTGATGCCTATGTAATGATCATTGCCTGAATATTTTCATGATTATTTGAAGTTCTATCAATTGCCCAACAGTAATTTGTTCACCTGCCGTTTGCTATTTTTCTCGAGAGAAGCCACTAGTGAAACCTACGGCCCGCGGGTCTTCTTTCTCATATATTTGCCTTGCGATCTACTATTTCCTCGCGTTTATTTTCAGATCTATTAAACCAAAAAATACGAAAATACCTTGCTGCAATTTATTTGTTCCGCGATCTATTTATCCCATCTACAAGTTTATCTCACGTACTTTGCCTATCTTGAGGCGTCGTACCCCTTTAACACGTCAGGTTGCGAGGTGTTGTTATTTGTGTGCAGGTGTTGTTTACATTGTGTTGCTTGGTTCTCCTACTGGTTCGATAACCTTGGTTTCATATCTGAGGGAAATACCTACCACCGCCATGCTACATCATCCCTTCCTCTTTGGGGGAAAATACCGACGTAGTTTCAAGTGACACCAAAAGGAATTTCTGGCGCCCTTGCCGGGGAGGATCTTCAACATAACCAGGTTCCTAATCACAAATCTCATCTCCTTGCAATTTACATTATTTGCCTCTCGTTTTCCTCTCCCCCACTTCACAAAAAATTTCCGTTTTATTCACCTCTCTTTTTCTGTTCGCCGTTTTCTTGCCGGATCTATTTTTGAGTGCAATATTGTTGTGTGGTCATCATGACTCAAGAGAACACCAAACTATGTGACTTCTCAAATACCAACAACAATGATTTTATTGGCACTCCACTTGCTCCTCCCGCCACTAGTGCAGAGACTTGTGATATTAATACTGGTTTACTGAATCTTGTTATGAAAGACTAATTTTCCGGTACTCCTAATGAGGATGACTCATCCCATCTTAATACCTTTGTGGAATTATGCGATATGCAAAAGAAAAAAGATGTGGATAATGATGCGGTCAAGATGAAATTATTTCCGTTTTTTGCGTGATTCTGCAAAAATGTGGTTCTCTTTTTTGCCTCGCAATAGTATTGATTCTTGGAATAAGTGCAAAGATGCTTTTATCACTAAGTATTTTCCTCCCGCAAAAATTGTTTCCCTTAGAACCCAGATCATGAATTTCAAGAAACTTTAACATGAGTTGCACAATCTTGGGAAAGGATGAAAATGATGCTAAGGAATTGCCCAACTCATGGGTTAAATCTTTGGATGATCATACAAAAATTTTATGCGGGGTTGAATTTTTTTTCTCGTTATCTTTTAGATTCCACCGTGGGTGGTACTTTTATGGAAATTACCTTGGGTGAAGCCACCAAATTGCTTGATAATATCATGGAAAATTATTCACAATGGCATACCGAAAGGGCTCCTACTAGTAAAAAAGTTAATTCGGTTGAAGAAATTTCTTCTTTGAGTGAAAAAGTTGATGCTCTTAAAAAATTGGTCACTAGTAAAATGCTCCTATTGATTTTAATGATATGCCTTTGTCTACTTTGATTGAGCAAAATAGTGATGCCATAGATGTGAATTTTATTTCTCGCAATAATTTCAACAACAATGCTTATAGAGGTAATTTTAATCCTAGGCCTTTTCCTAGTAATTCCTCTAATAATTATGGTAATTCCTATGGAAATCAATCTTACAATAATAAGAGGAACACCTCTTATCTTGAGAATAATATTAAAGAATTTATCAACACGCAAAAAGTTTTCAACACTTCCATAGAAGAAAAGTTGAATAAGATTGTTGATTTGTCTATATGTGTTGATAGAATTGCTCATGATGTGGAAAATCTCAAGATGAAAATTTTTGTGCCTAAAGTAGATGAATCAATTAAAGCTCTTTATTTTTCTATGAATGAAAGTAAGAAAATAATCGCTATGCTTAGAGCTAAAAGAGAATTTTTTTAGAAAAAGCGTTTTCTAGTGATTTCTTTCGCAAAAATGATAAAGATCTTGAAATGATTGGTGTTTCTTCTATTGATTCCTTGTTTAGTAAAAATAAGATTGATGAAAAAGGGATTGGAGAAGAGTCAACTTCAGGTAGAAGGCGTCCCAATATTTTGGAGGGTGAAAATCTTGTTGAGAAAATTTATGAAAGTGGGTTTGAAGAGGTCAAAACTTTAACTAGTGATGTGCCCACTCTTTTGGATTACAAAGACTTTAATTATGATAGTTTCTCTTTGATTGATTGTATTTCTTTGTTGCAATCCATGATAAATTCAACCCATGCTTATGAACAAAATAAAGCTTTTACTAAGCATATTGTCGATGCCATGATGAAAGCTTTTGAAGAAAAGTTGGAATTAGAAGTTTCAATTCCTAGAAAATTGCATGATGAATGGGAACCTACTAAAGTCAAGATAAAAAATTATGAATGTTTTGCTTTGTGTGACTTGGGTGCTAGTGTTTCTACAATTCCAAAATCTTTATGTGATGTGCTTGGTCTTACCGATATTGAAAAATGCTCTTTAAATTTGCACTTAGCGGATTCTAATATTAAAAAGCCTACGGAAGAATTAATGATGTTCTTATTTTTGCAAATAGAAATTATGTGCCCATAGATTTTATTGTTCTCGATATTGATTGCAATCTGTCTTGTCCAATTATTCTTGGTAGACCGTTTTTACGCACTATCGGTGTCATGATTGATACGAAAGAGGGCAATATTAAGTTCCAATTTCCTTTAAGGAAGGGTATGGAACACTTTCCTAGAACAAGAATTAGGCCACCATATGAATCAATCATGAGGGCATCTTATGGATCTAGCACCAAAGATGACAAAACTTAGATCCTTGTTTTACGCCTAGCTAAGGGCGTAAAACTATAGCGCTTGTTGGGAGGAAAGCCAATGAATAAAATTTATTTTTGCTTTTTGCTTTCTATTCTTGAGTGTTAGCACAATTATGCTACTCTTATGACTGTGATTTTTGTGTTTTAATTAGTGTTTGTGCCAAGTAAAGCCTTTAGGATCTTCCGGGTGTTGGGGAACACAGTAATTTCAAACAAAATCCTACGATCACGCAAGATCTATCTAGGTGATGCATAGCAATGGGGGGAGAGTGTGTCCACATACCCTCATAGACCGAAAGCGGAAGCGTTATGTAATGCGTTTGATGTCGAACGTCTTTGCGATCCAACTGATCAAGTACCGAACGCATGGCACCTCCGCGATCTGCACACGTTCAGCTTGGTGACGTCCCTTGAACTCTAGATCTAGTTGAGGCCAAGGGAGAGTTCCGTCAGCACGACGGCGTGGTGGCGGTGATGATGAAGTTACCGGCGCACGGCTTCGCCTAAGCACTACGACCATATGACCAAGGTGGAAATTTCTGGAGGGGGCACTGCACACGGGTAAAAGATCAACTTGTGTGTCTATGGGGTTCCCCCCTCCCCCGTATATAAAGGAGGAGAGGGGAGGCTGGCCGTCCCTCCTTGGCGCGCCCCCAAGAGGGGAATCCTACTAGGACTCCAAGTCCTAGTAGGTTTACACCTAAAGGGAGAGAGGGAGAAGGAAGGAGAGGGAGAGGGGGAAGGAAAGGGGGGCGCCCCCCTTTCCTTGTCCTATTCGGACTGAAGGGGGAGGGGGGCGCGGCCTGCCCTGGACGCCCCTCTCTCTCTCCACCAAGGCCCATTAGTTCCCCCGGGGGTTCCGGTAACCCTCTGGCACTCTGGTTTTATCCAAAACTTCTCCGGAACACTTCCGGTGTCCGAATATAGTCGTCCAATATATCAATCTTTATGTCTCGACCATTTCGAGACTCCTCGTCATGTCTGTGATCACATCTGGGACTCTGAACAACCTTCGGTACATCATATCACATAAACTCATAATACTAATCGTCATCAAACGTTAAGTGTGCGGACCCTACGGGTTCGAGAACTATGTAGACATGACCGAGACACGTCTCCGGTCAATAACCAATAGCGGAACCTGGATGCTCATATAGTTTCCTACATATTCTGTGAAGATCCTTATCGGTCAAACCGCATAACAACATACGGTGTTCCCTTTGTCATCGGTATGTTACTTGCCCGAGATTCAATCGTCAGTATCATCATACCTAGTTCAATCTCGTTACCAGCAAGTCTCTTTACTTGTACCGTAATACTTCATCCTGCAACTAACTCATGAGTCACAATGCTTGCAAGGCTTATAGTGATGAGTATTACTGAGAGGGCCTAGAGATACCTCTCCGAAACACGGAGTGACAAATCCTAATCTCGATCTATGCCAACCCAACAAACACCATCAGAGACACCTATAGATCACCTTTATAATCACCCATTTACGTTCATCACGAAGCCTTTATAGCTTGGTGGCAGTGATTGAAGAACTCTGTCAATGACACAATCAACTGGAAGATCAAGTCCTAGCTGAGTCAAGTGATTATGGTACCCAGAAATTCTGAGTATGTGTTCACTGACAGAACTATTCTCCTCCATTTTGCAGCTGTAGAACTTGTTGGAGACTTCATATCTCTCAACTCGGGCATTTGCTTGAAATATTAACTTCAACTCTTGGAACATCTCATATGCTCCATGATGTTCAAAACATCTTTGAAGTCCCGATTCTAAGCCGTAAAGCATGGCACACTAAACTATCGAGTAGGCATCAGCTTTGCTCTGCAGACGTTCTTAACATCATCAGTAGCATCTGCAGTAGGCCTGGCACCTAGCGGTGCTTCCAGGACGTAATCCTTCTGTGCAGCAATGAGTATAATCCTCAAGTTATGGACCCAGTCTGTGTAGTTGCTGCCATCATCTTTCAACTTAGCTTTCTCTAGGAACAAATTAAAATTCAAAGGAACGATAGCACGGTCCATTGATCTACCATAGCATAGACATGCAAAATAAATTAAAGTTCAATTAATCATATTACTTAAGAACTCCCACTTAGATAGACATCCCTCTAACCATCTAACTGATCACGTGATCCAAATCAACTAAACCATGTCCGATCATCACGTGAGATGGAGTAGTTTTCAATGGTGAACATCACTATGCTGATCATATCTACTATATGATTCACGTTCGACCTTTCGGTCTCAGTGTTCCGAGGCCATATCTGCATATGCTACGCTCGTCAAGTTTAACCCGAGTATTCTGCGTGTGCAAAACTGGCTTGCACCCGTTGTATGTGAACGTAGAGCTTATCACACCCGATCATCACGTGGTGTCTCAGCACGACGAACTGTAGCAACGGTGCATACTCAGGGAGAACACTTATACCTTGAAATTTAGCAAGGGATCATCTTATAATGCTATTGCCGTAATAAGAAAAATAAGATGCATAAAAGGTAAAAATCACATGCAATCAAAATGTGTGACATGATATGGCCAAATCATCATCTTGTGCTCATGATCTCCATCACTGAAGCATCGTCATGAACTCCATCGTCACCGACGCGACACCTTGATCTCCATCGTAGCATCATTGTCATCTCGCCAACTATTGTTACTACGACTATCGCTACCGCTTAGTGATAATTACTACGACTATCGCTACCGCTTAGTGATAAAGTAAAACAATTACATGGCGATTGCATTGCATACAATAAAGCGACAACCATATGGCTCATGCCAGTTGCTGATAACTTTGTTACAAAACATGATCATCTCATACAACAGTTTATATCACATCATGCTTGACCATATCACATCACAACAAGCCCTGCAAAAACAAGTTAGACACCCTCTACTTTGTTTTTGCAAGTTTTACATGGCTGCTACGGGCTTCTAGCAAGAACCGTTCTTACCTACGCATCAAAACCACAATGATTTTTCGTCAAGTTTGTTGTTTTAACCTTCAACAAGGATCAGGCGTAGCCACACTCGATTCAACTAAAGTTGGAGAAACAGACACCCGCCAGCCACCTTTGTGCATAAGCACGTCGGTAGAACGAGTCTCATGAATGCGGCCATGTAATGTCGGTCCGGGCCGCTTCATCCAACAATACCGCCGAATTAAAGTATAACATGCTGGTAAGCAGTATGACTATTATCGCCCACAATTATTTGTGTTCTACTCGTGCATATAACATCTAAGCATAGACCTGGCTCGGATGCCACTGTTGGGGAACACAGTAATTTCAGAAAAATTCCTACGATCACGCAAGATCTATCTAGGTGATGCATAGCAACAAGGGGAGAGTGTGTCCATGTACCCTCGTAGACCGAAAGCGGAAGCGTTATGTAACGTGGTTGATGTAGTCGAATGTCTTCGCGATCCAACTGATCAAGTACCCAAAGCATGACACCTCCGTGATCTGCATACGTTTAGCTCGGTGATGTCCCTCGAACTCTAGATCTAGCTGAGGCCGGGGGAGAGTTCTATCAGCACGATGGCGTGTTGGCGGTGATGATGAAGTTACCGGCGCAGGGCTTCTCCTAAGCACTACGATGATATGACCGAGGTGGAAATCTGTGGGGGGGGGGCACCGCACACGGCTAAAAGATAACTTGATCAACTTGTGTGTCTATGGGGTGCGCCCTCCCCCATATATAAAGGAGGAGAGGGGAGGACGGCCGACCCTCCTTGGCGCGCCCCCAAGAGGGGAATCCTACTAGGACTCCAAGTCCTAGTAGGTTTCCACCTAAAGGGAGAGAGGAGGAAGGAAGGAGATCGAGGGAGAGGGGGAAGGAAAGGGGGGCGCCACCCCCCCCCCCCTTTACTTGTCCTATTCGAACTGAAGGGGGAGGGGGCGCACGGCCTGCCCTGGCCGCCCCTCTCTCTCTCTCTCCACCAAGGCCCATTAGTTCCCTCGGGGGTTCCGATAACCCTCTGGCACTCTGTTTTTATCCGAAACTTCTCCGGAACACTTCCGTTGTCTGAATATAGTAGTCCAATATATCAATCTTTTTGTCTCGACCATTTCGAGACTCCTCGTCATGTCCGTGATCACATCCGGGACTCCAAAAAACCTTTGGTACATCATATCACATAAACTCATAATACTAATCGTCATCGAACGTTAAGCATGCGGACCCTACGGGTTCGAGAACTATGTAGACATGACCGAGACACGTCTCCGGTCAATAACCAATAGCGGAACCTGGATGCTCATATTGATTCCTACATATTCTACGAAGATCCTTATCGGTCAAACCGAATAACAACATACGTTGTTCCCTTTGTCATCGGTATGTTACTTGCCCGAGATTCGATCGTCGGTATCACCATACCTAGTTCAATCTCGTTACCAGAAAGTCTCTTTACTCGTACTGTGATTCACTAACCTAGTTCAATACTTCATCCCGCAACTAACTCATTAGTCACAATGCTTGCAAGGCTTACAGTGATGAGTATTGCCGAGAGGGCCCAGAGATACCTCTCCGAAATACGGAGTGACAAATCCTAATCTCGATCTATGCCAACCCAACAAACACCTTCGGAGACACCTGTAGAGCACTTTTATAATCACCCATTTACATTGTGATGTTTGGTAGCACACAAAGTGTTCCTCCGGTATTCGGGAGTTGCATAATCTCATAGTCTGAGGAACTTGTATAAGTCATGAAGAAAGCAGTAGCAATGAAACTGTAACGATCATAGTGCTAAGCTAACGGATGGGTCATGTACATCACATCATTCTCCTAATGATGTGATCCCGTTCATCAAATGACAACACATGTCTATGATTAGGAAACATAACCATCTTTGATTAACGAGCTAGTCAAGTAGAGGCATACTAGGGACTATATGTTTTGTCTATGTATTCACACATGTACTAAGTTTATGGCTAATACAATTCTAGCATGAATAATAAACATCTACCATGAATTAAGGAAATAAATAATAACTTTATTATTGCCTCTAGGGCATATTTCCTTCACCGGGGTGATAGTTGTTTGATCTTGCTGAAAAAGACAGAAACTTTGTGCTCATGAAAATAATTATCATAAATTATTCTGGTCATCCTAATTTGGTAGAATTTTTGGAGTTATAGAAGTATCCGAAAGTTCCAGATTACTACAGACTGTTCTATTTTGACAGATTCTAATTTCTTTGTGTTGTGTGCTTATTTTGATGGCTCTATGGTTTTCCTTGATGAGTTTTTGCCATAGAAAAGTTGGAATATAGTATATATAATACAAAAACAAAATAAGAATTGGTTTGACACAGCACTTATAATAGTGGTTTGCTTTCTTTTACTAATGGATCTCACAAGGGTTTTGTTGAGTTTTGTGTGATTGAAGTTTTGAAGTTTTGGGTTATCTTACAATGGATGAAATAAGGATAGAAGAGCCTAAGCTTGGGGATGCCTTGGCATCCCAAGATGTTATCCAAGAATGAGCAACCAACTAAGCTTGGGGATGCCCCCGAGTGGCAACCCCTCTTTCTTCTAACGACCATCGGTATTTTACTCAAGACTATATTTTTATTCATCACATGATATGTGTTTTGCTTGGAGCGTCTTGTATGATATGTGTCTTTGCTTGTTTTAGTTTGTGTTTTAAGTCATCAATCCTTGCTGGACACGCCTATTTGAGAGAGCCAAAATTATGCCATAACTTTTTAGAATTGCTCTCTATGCTTCACTTAAATTTTTATGAGCAATGGACTTGCTCTAGTGCTTCACTTATATCTTTTTGAGCACGACGTGCTTAGTATTTTTGAAGAAATGCACTCTTGCTTCACTTATATTTATTTGAGAGTTAGTAAAATTTTGAAGAAATTTTCTCTTGCTTCACTTAAATTATTTTGAGAGAAAGAAAAAATGCTATGCTCATGATCTTCACTTATATTTGTTTGAGCTTATGAAAAGCAACACATGAAAATTAGTCCCAAAGTGATAGATATCCAAGAAGGATACAGAAAAGAAGAAAATATATGTCATAAAGATCATTGGACAAAATAAACTTGATTCTTAGTAATAGTTTTGAGATATGATGATGTGATATGTGAGTTATGTTGATGAGTAATTGTGCTCTAGTAATAATATTGGTGTTAAGGTTTGTGATTCCCTATGCACGCACGTAAGTCAATAATCATGCAATGAAAATTATATCCTACTTATGGTGCATTATTCGGTGTTAATTATGGTTAATGATTGCTTATGAGATTATTCGTTTCTTGGTTGGTCGCTTCTCAATCTTTTTGCTAGCCTTCATTTTGCACCAAGTATGACCTCTACTTGTGCATCCAAAATCCTTTAAACTAGTTTTGCCACATGAGTCCACTATATCTACCTATATGCAGTATTCTTTTGCCGTTCTAAGCAAATTTGCATGTGCCATCTCTAATTTTCAAAATGAACGTCTCTTTCGTGTGTTTTTTTCGCTCGCAGAATGGTAACGGGTAGCTAATATTTTCCATGCTAGATGTGTTATTCTCACGATGAGTGTTTATTCACTTGCCATTGCACGAGAGTAAGGCAAAGGTTTTTGGGATGCCCAATCCCGAAATACAAAAATGAATTTACTTTATGTTGTCAAATAATAAATTCCTAGTGTTGGTATGGAGGGCACCGGTGGATACAGCTAGCCATGGAATGTGAAAGTTATGGTGGAAAAAGGAATACACTTTATTTTCTGTTTGGGAACCGCCTATGATATATCTAGCATGGAAAGTGTTGGGATGCTCCAAGTCGTTTTCGTTGGTGGGATGGATACACCTCCCAAAATGTTTTTATCACTATGTTTTTGCTTTGAGCTCTCGCACCTCTACAAATACCTACTTCCCTTTGCGAAGGGCCTTTCTTTTACTTTATGCAATTTTTATTTTTGAAACTGAGTCTCCATCCTCTCTTATAAAAGCACCAACTAGGGGACAATATGATCGTACTTAAGTATTGGGTGTAGCTAATATTCGAGTGTGTTTCATGAATGGATCAATGTTTGAGCATGATGGGCTAGGGATAATTGTTTTAGCATTGATATTTTAAAAGACATGGTTGCTTGTTGATATGCTTGAGTATCTAAATTATTATGTCAAAACTAGACTATTGCTTTGAATCACATAAAAGTCCAAATGTCCATGCTATCAAGAAAATAATATGATATGACATGATAAACAACACTCCACATCAAAAATTCTGTTTTATCACTTACCTACTCGAGGACGAGCAGGAGTTAAGCTTGGGGATGCTGATACGTCTCCAACGTATCTATAATTTTTATTATTCCGTGCTATTTTATTATCAATCTTGGATGTTTTATAATCATTATATAGTCATTTTATATCATTTTTGGTACTAACCTATTGATATAGTGCCAAGTGCCAGTTGTTGTTTTCTGCATGTTTTTTACATTACAGGAAATCAATATCAGAAGGGGTCCAAATACCATGCCAATTTACAATGATTTTTTATGGACCGGAAGGAACACAATGGGCCCTGGTTGCACCTCGGGGGAGTCCCGAGGAGGGGATAACCCACCTGGGTGCGCCAGGAGGCCCAGGCGCGCCCAGGTGGGTTGTGCCCACCTCGGGTGCCCCCTGGACCGACTCTTTGCTCTATAAATACCCCGATATTCCAGAAACCCTAGGGGAGTCGACGAAATATTCATCCAGCCGCCACAGAGTCCAGAACACCGAGATCCAATCTAGACACCATCACAGAGGGGTTCACCACTTCCATTGGTTCCTCTCCGATGATGCGCGAGTAGTTCTTTGTAGACCTTCGGGTCCGTAGTTAGTAGCTAGATGGCTTCTTCTCTCTCTCTCTTGATTATCAATACAATGATCTCTTGGAGATCCATATGATGTAAGTCCTTTTTGCGGTGTGTTTGTTGTGATCCGATGAACTTCGAATTTATGATCAGTTATATCTTTTTATATCCATGAAAGTTATTTGAGTTCTTTGATCTCTTATATGCGTGATCTCTTATAGCCTAGTATTTATTCTCCGATAGTTGGGTTTTGTTTTTCCAACTTGATATATTTATCTTGCAATGGGAAGAGGTGCCCGGTAGTGGGTTCGATCTTACGGTGCTTGATTCCAGTGACAGAAAGGGAACCGACACGTATGTATCGTTGCTACTAAGGATAAAAAGACGAGATCCATATCTGCCGCAATAGATAAACGGATCTTGTCTACATCATGTCATCGTTCTTATTGCATTACTCCGTTTTTTCATGAACTTAATACACTAGATGCATGTTGGATAGCGGTCGATGTGTGGAGTAATAGTAGTAGATGTAGGCAGGAGTCAGTCTACTAATCTTGGACATGATGCCTATGTAATGATCATTGCCTGGATATCATCATTATTATTTGAAGTTCTATCAATTGCCCAACAATAATTTGTTCACCCACCTTTTGCTATTTTTCTCGAGAGAAGCCACTAGTAAACCTACGGCCCCCGGGTCTTCTTTCTCATATATTTGCCTTGCGATCTACTATTTCCTCGCGTTTATTTTCAGATCTATTAAACCAAAAAATACAAAAATACCTTGCTGCAATTTATTTGTTCTGTGATCTATTTATCCCATCTACAAATTTATCTCATGTCCTTTGCCTATCTTGAGGCGCCGTACCCCTTTAACACATCGGGTTGTGAGGTGTTGTTATTTGTGTGTAGGGGCTGTTTATGTTGTGTTGCTTGGTTCTCCTACTGGTTCGATAACCTTGGTTTCATATCTGAGGAAAATACCTACCACCGCTGTGCTGCATCATCCCTTCCTCTTTGGGGAAAACCCCGATGTAGCTTCAAGCGACATCAGACGTCCTCTACTTTGTTTGTTGCAAGTTTTACGTGGCTGCTACGGGCTACTAGCATTGACAGTACATACCTACGGCACAAAAACCACAACGGTGATTTATCAAGTTTGTTGTTTTAACCTTCACAAGGATTGGCCGCAATCAAATTCGATTCAACTAACATTGGAGAAACACACACCCGCCACCACCTTTATGCAAAACTAGTTGCATGTCTGTCAGTGGAATCGGTCTCATGAACGCGGTCATGTAAGGTTGGTCCGGGCCGCTTCATCCAACAATACCGCCAAATCAGAATAAGACATTGGTGGTAAGCAGTATGACGATCACCACCCACAACTCTTTGTGTTCTACTCGTGCATATCATCTACGCAAAGACCTGGCTCGGATGCCACTGTTAGGAAACGTAGCATGCAGTTTCAAAAAAATTCCTACGCTCACGCAAGATCTATCTAGGAGATGCATAGCAACGAGAGGGGAGAGTGTGTCCACGTACCCTCATAGATCGAAAGATGAAGCGTTAACTTAACGTGGTTGATGTAGTCGAACGTCTTCTCGAATCAACCGATCAAGTATCGAACGTACGGCACCTCCAAGTTCTGCAAACGTTTAGCTCGATGACGTCCCTCGAACTCTTGATCCTATAGAGGCACGAAGGAGTCGATGAGTTCTGTCAGCATGATGGCGCGATGACGATGTTGGTGAAGTGATCCGCGCAGGGCTTTGCCTAAGCACTACAATGATATGACCGGAGGAGTAAACGGCGGAGGGGGGCACCACACACGGCTAAACAATTGGTGTGTCTTTGGGGTGCCCCCCGCCCCCGTATGTAAAGGATGAGGGGAGGAGGCGGGCCACCAAGGGGTGCGCCATGGAGGGGGGAGTCCTACTAGGACTCCACTCCTAGTAGGATTCGGCCCCCTCTATTTTTCCTTTTTACGGAGAGGGGGAAGGGAAAGAGGTGGAGAGGGAGAAGGAAAGGGGGGATGCGCCCCCACCCCTTATCCAATTCGTATTGGCTTGGGGGCACCTCCCGTGGCCTGCCCTCTCTTCTCTAATATGGCCCATGAGGCCCATTAACTTTTCTCGGGGGGTTCCGGTAACCTCCCGGTACTCCGAAAAATCCATGAACCTCTTCGGAACCATTCCTGTGTCCGTATATAACCTTCCAATATATCGATCTTTACCTCTTGACCATTTCAAGACTCCTCGTCATGTCCGTGATCTCATCCGGGACCCCGAACAACCTTCGGTCACCAAAACACATAACTCATATAATACTAATCGTCATCGAACGTTAAGCGTGCGGACCCTATGGGTTCGAGAACTACATAGACATGACCGAGACATCTCTCCGGTCAATAACCAATAGCGGAA
The DNA here is from genome assembly GCF_018294505.1 of Triticum aestivum. Lineage (NCBI taxonomy): Eukaryota > Viridiplantae > Streptophyta > Magnoliopsida > Poales > Poaceae > Triticum > Triticum aestivum. The sequence goes on from NC_057801.1 coordinate 520,550,764, forward strand.
CCTAGATGCTCATATTGGTTCCCACATATTCTACGAAGGTCTTTATCGGTCAAACCGCAATGTCAATATAGTTATTCCCTTTGTCATCGGTATGTTACTTGCTCGAGATTCGATCGTCGGTATCTTCATACCTAGTTCAATCTCGTTACCGGCAAGTCTCTTTACTTGTTACGTAGTGCATCATCCCGCAACTAACTCATGAGTCACATTGCTTGCAAGGCTTCATATGATGTGCATTACCGAGAGGGCTCAGAGATACCTCTCCGATACTCGGAGTGACAAATCCTAATCTCGATCTATGCCAACCCAACAAACACCGTCAGAGATACCTGTAGAGCATCTTTATAATCACCCAGTTACGTTGTGACGTTTGATAGCACACAAGGCATTCCTCCATGTCCAGGAGTTGCATAATCTCATAGTCGGAGGAATATATATTTGGCATGAAGAAAGCAGCAACAATAAAACTGAATGATCATTATGCTAAGCTAACGGATGGGTCTTGTCCATCACATCATTCCACTAATGATGTGATCCCGTTATCAAATGACAACTCATGTCCATGGCTAGGAAACTTAACCATCTTTGATCAGTGAGCTAGTCTAGTAGAGGCATACTAGGGACACGTTGTTTTGTCTATGTATTCACACATGTATCAAGTTTCCGGTTAATAAAATTCTAGCATGAATAATAAACATTTATCATGAATAAGTAAATCTAAAATAACAATTTTATTATTGCCTCTAGGGCATATTTCCTTCACCTTTTGCTTGACGGGCCGAGCGTGAGGGTAGATAGAAAAGTGGTGCTCAATTACCTCCCTGGGAACACCGGGAATGTCATATGGTTGCCATGCAAAGAGATCTACATTTGCCTGCAGGAAGGCAATGAGTGTGCTTTCCTATTTGTTGTCCAGGGTGGCATTGATGGTGAAGTTACCATTAGTGCCATCCTCCCTTGCTGGCACCTTCTTTGTTGCAGGTGGAGCGGCCTTGGATCTCTTGCCGGTAGAGTTTTCTGGCAAGTCCTCGACGGGTGCGCAACACTCCGGGGAGGCGCGCTTCCCAGAATCTTGCTGGATGTCTTGCCGGGCCTTTTGCTATTCTTCGGCTTGGCGGGAAGTGTTGTCTTGTCTCCTTCTGATGCGACCGCGTCCCTATAGAGTTTATCCATACAAATGACTACATCTTTCTGATCTAAGTTGATGGAGATGACGCCTATTGGCCTCGGCATCTTTAGTGTGTTGTAAGCATAGTGGGATGCCGCCATGAATTTGGCTAAGGCTGGGTGACCAAGAATTCGGTTGAACGGCAAGGGGATCTTAACCATGTCGAACACGATCTTCTCAGTTCAGTAGTTTAGGTCTCCGCCAAAAGTCACCGGCAGCGTGATCTTTCCTTTTGGTTGGCTCCTTCCCGGGTTGATTCCTTGGAATTCCTGGTTTTCTTGAGCTCTTCCCCATGTATCTACAACCTCTTGATCACCTCGAGGGAGATCAGGTTCAAGTCGGCTCCACCGTCAACTAACATTTTCGTGACCTTGAGGTTGCGTATCACTGGTGAGACCAACAACGGCAAACACCCGACCGCAGTTGTGCGATGAGGGTGGTCCTCAACATCGAAAATGATAGGTGTGTGGGACCACTTGAGGGGCTTTCATCCATCTGGTGCCAACTCTACTGCATTAACTTCGCACGCCCATTGCTTAAGCTGGTGATGGGAGGAGTGCAAAGATGCACCCCCATCAATGCACATGGCTTCTTTCGCCTTCTGGAATTCTTGTTCGCTAGACTCATCATCCTCACCCTCACTTTCTTCATCTTCTTCTTTCTTCTCTCTGCCCCTAGCGGGCTTTTCCTTCTCCTGGTCGGTGTTGTCGCGGCGTCCGCCTCGGCCACCGCGGCCCTTCTTGCCGAATCTGCATGTACTGTCCTAGCCTTTCTCCTTGCCCCGCTTCTCATACTCGGCCTTCTGTTTCTCAACCAGCTACTCGACTTGACGACACTCCTGGAGGTCGTGGCCCTTGGTACGGTGGATCTTGCAGTACGGCCCATTGGACTTGCCAGCTTTCTCTCCTGCCGCGGCGACATGACAATCAACGCATGTAGCTGCTTCCTTGCAGGTACTCTCCGTTTTGGGTCTCTTGGCGGGGCCGGAGTTTCCGGATCCTTCCACAGCCATCACTGACTTGCCTCTGCATTTTCTATTGTGTCTTCGACCCTTCTTTCCTAGGGTAGATATGCCATCATCGTCAGAATCGACTTCGGCAACATCATCCTTCCCGGGAAGCCTTCTACCTTCTTCAACGCGTGCACATTTGTCCGCCAGCATATAGAGTTGGTTGACGGTCTTCGCAAGTGGATATGCATCTTTTCCCGCATTTTGCAATTGTGCACATTCGTGAGGAATGCGGCAACCACAGTCACGAGGTGAATATCTGGTATGCTGCGATGCACGCAGCTGAACCTCTGCATGCACTTGCACAGGTTCTCCCCTTCCTTCCGTGGGATCACTTGCAAGTCGTTGGGCAACCTCGGTCCTTTCTGTCCACCGGTAAAAGCACCAACAAACTCATTGCAAAGATCTGACCATGAGGAAATGGAGTTTTCCGGCAAGTTCATTAGCCAAGACCTGACGTTGGGCTTGAGTAGCAATGGGAAGTAGTTGGCAAGGATTTTCTCGTCTCTTCCCCCGACAGCTTGCACAACAATCGTGTAAATGCCCAAGAACTATGTCAGGTTCTGACTGCCGACGTAATTTTTCGGGACCTCAGGCTTGAACGCGCGGACAGACGGCCAGCGGACTTGCCGAGCTCACGTGTGAAGGCGGGGTACCCGACCTAATAAGGTAAGTACCCCGCCAACGACGGGCGCTGGCTCATCGACGACTGGACCATTGCGCTCGTTTGATTGACGATGCGCCTCCCGGTGTCGCTAGATGGTGGTGCGAGCGTCTTTCGCTCGCGTGTCAAGCAGCACCTGTCTCTGCTCTCGTTGCGTCTGCGGGTCTGAGGAAGCCATCGATGCGCCGTCAGGCTGCGCATCTTGTTTGGCCCGCTGCGAGTGCTGGTGTTGTCGCTGAGATTGTTGCCGAGGAGTAATTGCACCATGGGTGCACCGCCTGCCGCACGACCTTCAGCTTGAGGCGTAGGCGCAGTTCGCAAACGTCGCCGCAAAAGCAAACTCGACCAAGCTCCGAATGGTGGCTCTCCACCCATCCATCTTGTGAGCCACTGGAGGAAAATCCAGCAACATTTGTGCTCATGTCATCGCCTCTGTCGCCGTTGAAGGCATGTCGGAATGCGAAAAGCGCGACGTCGCTCGACTCCTGGCAGAGCCAGCAGGAGCGTCGTTGCGCTCTTTTCGTCACGTCGTGGGAGCAAGGGCGAGTTGGCGTGGAGGGAGCTGCGCCCGCAGGTCTTGAGCTTGGTCGACGGGCGATTTGCCATGCGGGCATTGCTGTGGAGGCACAACAACACCGCTTGGCGTTAGATCACACTCATCTTGCGGCAGGCGCGACGTGTGTCTTGAGGTCTATCAGATATTCTATCAACCCGTGAAGTCTGATGGCCACATGTTTTAATAAAACTTGATGCTACATATGTTTTCTCGAAATCATTGGTGAGACCTATGTGGAATCTTGTGGTGCATCTCCACCCCATAATATATATCAACTTTTTGAATACCTCGTGTACTCATCCTTTGTCTTCTAAACCCTCTCGGATATTTGGAAGAGATGTCGGAGGATCCCAATGTTGCCGGAGAGTACTTCTATGAAGAACCAGACCTTTCTGGGGGAGTTGAAGGAGTCGACTACGTCATCGCCTATGGAGCCGACAATGAAGGAGAAGACCCTGAGCAGCAGGAGTAGAGTAGGGATAGTAGTAGCAGCCAGACTGATCATGTGGGACATGATCTAAACTCAGCAAGTGATCGCAGGATCGATAGTGGTACCCCGTATTTTGATACCAGTAGTTTTTACCGTTCAATACTTGATCCTTTGTTTGAATATAGTTTTGTAGCATAATGATGGTTTGGACCTGCCATATTTTTGTTGTACACTCGAGGGGTATAAAGTTCATGAAACGGAGTCTTATGGACGTTATATCAACGACTCGCATACTACATCATGTAGTGGTATGTTGGGTCACCACAATTGTCGTGGAGCTAAGGTGTTTTAGGGCATGTTGTGGTGTTGTATTATGATCGTCCTTTGTTTTCTTTCGGCATCATAGTCACGTGCGTTTGTGGTGTCTAATTATCCCTAATTTGTTTTGTAAGAGGGCAACCTCACTATGTATTGTTCGGCCGTGCAACTTAATTATGTTATTTTTAAATATAATATATAAAGCGAGACGAAAACCTCGAGCGAGCGAGCCCGTGGTCGGCCGATTAGAATCGTTTGCCAAATCAGTTGCCAAATAAAAAGGAGGCCTAATTTGAAAGTTTTTCCAAACCCAGTGCTGAGGTAGGCTCGGCTTGACATTTCTTCGTGAACGGCAAAGCCCCGCCTGCCCTGGCCCTGGCCCCTGGGTACGTTCTGGCCGCTGACGTTGTCTGCTGATTGCGGCCATCCTCCCGTCCCGCCTCGCCCCCGAATCATTTGCGACCGACGTTTCACCCGATGATGCACCTGGCTCCACTGCCGAGCGTGATTACTGTCCTGTTCACGTCAGAGCTTCGCAGCTTGAGCCCTTGGGCCGTCCGGCGGTCCACCAAGGCTGGTACAGCAGAAATTTTGAATTTGAATTAATAAAGTGGGTCTGTCTATGTTAGATCTTAAATGTGAGACATCTAACTCCCTCTCACATCTACCTCCCTCATCCTTGATTTTTTTTAAGTCTCCCATGAATTTGTTTTGTCCCTAAGGGTGAGGGAGTTACGATGTTAGATAATATCTGCAACTTGGCTGGTGCGAATGGCTGCTCTGTGTTCACTCGAAACGCACGACAGGTCACGTGCTTTCTACGGATGTAGCTCACCATTTTCACGCCAAATGGTAGAGCGCGAGAGCAACGGTACCTGTACCGTCTTACCATCAGCCTATGTCAAGCACGGCCGTGGAACGAACGGAGGCGACCCATACTGCTTCGGCCAATAGTGCCTCGGTACTGCCGTGGTGCAGTCCCGCAGAGACGCAACCGCCGCCGATGCATGCCCACGCCCCAAGGCGCCGAGGCCGAGCCGAGCCGAGCCGAGAAAGGCCAATCCATTCCCCCCGCCCCGTGCCGTGGGAGATCCATATGCCCCGGCGACGCGGGCGCGATCCCCGAGAACACCGCCAGTTCCCACACACGGCACGAGACGAGGCCACTCGCCAGCCCACACCGCCACCCACCCCCTCCCCCTGCCCTCTCCTTCCCGTGAAATCCCGCAGCCTCGAACTGAAAAGGCGAAATCTCCGAGCCATACACTACCGCCACAATCACTCGCAGTCGCGGCACTCACGCACACGCCCCGACGCCCAGATGGCCTAGCGCACACAGGGGAGTCAGCGGTTCTCTCGCGCCTCGATCCCAGCGCCGCCGCGCTCGTGCCGTACGTTCGTGACGCAATGCCGGCGCCGGACCGCGCCGCCGCGGCCGGCGGGCACCTCCGCGGCCACGCGCACCTCACCAACTGCGTACACCTGCGCCACCATGGGGGAGGCGGCGGGGGGGCCGCGTCCTCCTCGGGCCGGAGGCGGAGCCCCGCGTCGGCAGCGCTGATGCGCGACCTCCTCGCGCTCCAGCGCTCGCGGGCGCGGACGCTCCGGGACCCGTCCACGCGCCGCTCCGTCGAGTCCTCCAAGGTGGCGGCCGACCCCGACCCGTACACCGACGACGACCGCGACGGCGGCGTCGATCTCCCCGCCAGGTCCCGACGCAGCGCCAAGGCCAACGGGGCGCTCAAGACGCTCCTCGACCAGCTCGCCGACAACCCCCACCCCAAGGCGGTCAGGCGCCCCCGCCGCCGCTTCAAACGCGGGGCCGGGGCCGGGGCCGCCCGCCGCGCCGGCACCGCCGGCAAGGCCCCAGATCGCGCCGCCGCCGCGCTCTCCCTCAACTCCAGCTCCCAGGAGGCCGTCTACGGCAACAAGTACCTCTTCCGCGACGGCGACGAGCTGCGGCAGCATGTGCCGCAGGACTCGCGCAACGTCTGCGGCATCCCGTGGAACTGGTCACGCCTCCACCACCGCGGCAAGTCTATCCTCGACCTGGCCGGCCGCAGTCTATCGTGCGGGCTCTCCGACCCCAAGTCGGCCGCGGGGCGCGAGCCCGAAGCAACGGCCTCCGCCTCCGCCTCGCGCGCGCACCTCAGCGGTTCACACTCTCTTTTCCCGGTCAAGTCCGAGAGGCTGGCTTCCTCCACTAGCTCCGACTCTGACGCTTTGCCTCTGCTCGTCGAGGCGGCCACCTCCGGTGCACGCAATGACATTGGCGGCATGACTGGCAGCTACTCCGGGGAGCTCGGGCTATTCTCTAACAGGAGCAGCGGGATGGATTCTGACCTCTTGTCCCAGGTGCGGTCTGGGACACGGGGCTCTCTGCGAAGCCGCAGCCGGCACCGGAGCCTGACACAGAAGTTCGCGCCGAGGACGTTCAAGGACGTCGTCGGGCAGAGCTTGGTGGTGCAGGCGCTATCCAACGCCGTCCTAAGGAGGAAGGTTGGGTTGGTATACGTCTTCTATGGGCCGCACGGCACAGGGAAGACATCATGTGCGCGCGTCTTCGCCAAGGCGCTCAACTGCCACTCTGCCGAGCACCCACGGCCCTGTGACTCGTGCATTTCGTGCATCGCGCACAATGTTGGCAAAAGCAGGAACGTGATGGAGATTGGGCCCATAGGCAACATCGACATGGATGGAATTGTGGATGTTCTTGACAATGTCATGCTTTCACCGGCACCATCACATTATAGGGTATTCATATTTGATGACTGCGACACATTGCCAGCAGACACTTGGAGCATCATCTCGAAAGTCATTGAACGGGCACCCCGTCGTGTGGTGTTTATCCTTGTTGGTCCCAACCTCGACCTCCCTCATATCATCCTGTCAAGATGTCAAAAGTTTTTTTTCCCCAAGTTGAAGGAGTGTGATATCGTCAACACATTGCAGTGGATTTCCACCAGTGAAACTCTAGATGCGGATAGGGATGCATTGAGGTTAATTGCATCCCGTTCAGATGGATCGTTGAGAGATGCTGAGATGACTCTTGATCAGCTGAGTTTGTTGGGGCAAAGGATTTCTCTGTCTCTTGTCCAAGAACTCGTAAGATATTTTGCAAGCATCATTATTACCATCAACCTTTTTTATCTTTGAAAAGATATTTCGCAAGCATGATCGTACCATCAATATTTATGTTTTGGAAAACAAACTATATCATGTAGATTCAATACCTGGTTTCCTTCTGGTTTGAATAGAAGGTGTCATCAGCTAATAATTTAGTTGGGGTTTTGTTTGAACCTGTAATTTGTCAAGAAGTGAATTAGGCATAGTATAGCAACTTCAGATGACACATATGATCGAAATATCACATGGTTGGATTAATTGGCACAGACACTGAATGGCCTCTTTGGTATAAATTTGGTAATATAAATATCACATAGTTGGAATACAGTTAAGGAACTCGCCGACTTAAGCCCCTGTCAGAATTTTAATGCTCCATCGTTGCAATTCTTGTTTTGATAACAATATAACTTGGTTGCTTGTTTATGTCACAGGTTGGTTTGGTATCCGATGATAAGCTGGTTGATTTGCTTGATTTGGCACTATCTGCTGACACTGTGAACACAGTGAAGACATTACGAGACATTACAGAAACTGGAGTTGAGCCTTCGGCACTGATGTCTCAACTTGCCACGATAATTACTGACATCCTGGCTGGTTCCTACATATTTGCAAGAGAAAGACCACGAAGAAAGTTCTTCAAACGTCCAACCTGTAAGCATCAACTTTTTTTTATAATCATGGATAATTCAGAACAATTTGACACTATTTTCCTATCCTGACTACCTCTGCTAAGACTATGAAGTCAATCGTCTGGTTGTCTGGTTGACATGTTTTTCTTCCGTGTTGCCTTACGGTTAATATTTTACGACCACTTAATGTAGTGTTCTTGCATTACTAATTTCAGTGTCAAAAAATGATATGGAGAAACTACGCCAGGCTTTGAAAACACTATCGGAAGCTGAAAAGCAGTTGAGAGTCTCCAATGACAAGGCAACATGGCTTGCGGCTGCTCTGCTTCAGCTTGCTCCTGATAAGCAGTATATGGTGCCAAGTTCATCAACAAGTACGAGTTTCAACCACGGTGTATTGGACGGTTCCCTTCCTGGTAAGGATGTAGCAAGGCACTCAGCTATTGAGCATAATGGTAACATGGCAAGCACTTCTTACGGCGAAAGGAGAACCATTAAACATACATCAAATCACCATGGTTCCTCCACTGTTACCAAAGTGAATGAGCAATCCAAACATAGCAAAACTGAAAATGAAATGATCTGGCAAGCAGTGCTTGAGAGTATTCAGTCAGATACACTACGAAAAATGATGGCCAAAGAAGGAAAGCTAAGATCTGTCAGCCTAGGCACCGGTAAGCTTCAAAGTCTAAAATCCATTTCAATTTTCAAATTACTAGTTTTTTTTCCTTTTGGCCTAGAAGATGAAATATATAGCTTCAGTACTCACAAAAACAGAGATGCAAACTCCTGTAGTTGATGATTCAGTTTCCAGTCAACTGGTTGTCCACTTTGTATACAAGTGAATTAACCAAATGAACTATGATGGGTCAACGGTTCAGCGCTGCCGTGCCTCCAACTTGTAGTTATGTTAAGTTGAATTACTATCTCCTTGGAAATATGTTACTCCCTCCGATCCAAAATAAGTGTCACAGCTTTGAACTAAGGTTAGTTCAACTTTAGTTCAAAGCTGTGACACTTATTTGTAGACCGGAGGGAATAATTGTTAGCTTGTTGTTCTACCAGATTGTTTTTTAACAACAGCTTCTTTTCTTCCTACAGGACCGACAGTGCAAGTGATATTCAGCTCACGTGTAAATAAGTCCAACGCTGAAAACTTCAGGGGACAAATTATGCAGGCGTTTGAGTCTGTTCTTCATTCTGCTATAATACTTGAAATCCGATATGAAGCAAAACATGATGCGGGAGCAGGTCATGATGAGAATGACTCTGACACGATATCAAGGAGATCCTTCAGTAAACATAGCCCGGTTTCTTCTGGAGGTGAAACCCTCGTCAGGAGGCTTAAAAAAGACAGGGTTGTCAAGGGAGCTAGTTCTACTAAGACCAAGTGGATGCAGTCTGATCCCCACATATTAACAGAAGGCGAGATCATTGAAGTTGGACCTTCTCACATGCACCGGTGTCCTGAAACAGATAATGGTGTTCATAATATAAATGAAAGAAGAAATGATAATGCATGGGAAGAGGCTTTGTCATCACCAAACCAAGAGGGCGTGATTAAACAAGGAGGAAAAAATGGGAATAAACAGCGTCGACAGAACAGCATAGTAAAACGAAAGCTCTCACTTGCTCATGTTCTCAGTAAGGTGGAGGTTTGTTCTCAACAAGGAGGCTGGTCTAGACGAAAAGCTATGTCAATTGCAGAAAAACTGGAACAAGAGAATTTGTAAGTAACATCGTCTTACATCCCGTTCAAACAGCCTAAAGTATAGGAGTCATACTTCAGCATCTGCATCTAAGAAATTAATACATGTCACTAAACCTTTACTCTGTGTATTGTAAAATAAAATAAAACAAAACAAATGATAAATGTACTTTAAGATGCTTGAAGCTTTTGCGTCTTCCCTAAAGATACATTCTTCAAAGAAGATATAAATGGTGATATCGCACACCAATAGTTAGTATTAATCATCGGTCATGCATGGTGAACAATCAATACTCAATACCAGCATGTATCATGAGAGCATTAAGAAATTATTTTTGTAACAACATAAATTGCCGCTTAAATATTCTATGTTTGAATTGATTTTGCCAATTATAGCTTTGTGATTTGTACTGCTCAGAGAACGATGTTTGATCGTGATAATTTTTATGCACAGGAGATTAGAGCCTAGATCGAGAAATATACTGTGTTGGAGAACTTCAAAGACTCGCCGGAAGGTAATTTTCATGTCTGAGTTATGTTGAAACAGTGTGCCACTAGAATAAGTGCCAGTGGGTCTTTTTACACCACTGAATACAATTGGAATGTTAACTTATATCAGTTTCCAAATTTAACTTATCATTTGCGTATTGGTGAGGAGTTGCTTGCGTTTGTGGAACTACACAAACAAGCCATGATTGTATAGCTTGAAACATTTAGGCTGTGGCGCTGGGCCCCTTTTGAGCTAACACTGCCTAGCTGGATCTGATGCTCTCCTGTGGTCATACTCCCTCCGTCCCAAAATATAAGATGTTTTGCAAACTATATTAGCTTGCAAAAATGTCTTACATTATGGGACGGAGGGAGTACCTTTTATTACCTCCGTCCCGAATTAGTTGTCTTAAATTTGTCTAGAGGCCTTTTTCTCAAGATGAATATAATAATTTCTATGAGGAAGCCAAACAAATTTGAAAAAGGAAATGGTAACATCAACGCAGTGCCAAAAAGAGGAACTACCTTGTTAGGTTGATTTTTCCTGATACATCGTTGAGAAATTTTGAATATGTTTGGAATGACTGTAGATTTTAAGTGAATTAGCAACTGTATAGTGATACGGTACTTGAACACAGCACAGCTATGGTGTTTGCGCACTGGTAGTGTGCATGAAATATTAGCGTCAGAGTTTTTGAACCCTGCTTAAATTACAGTTTTTGTTCTTATGTTTATCATATATATGTTTCTGTCAATGCTAATCCAATCATTTTCCACAGCTCTCGTCGTTTAGGTTCAGGACTGGAAGTGGAAGGTCACGAGCTATATCTCGGCTTATCCTGTGTGGAAGATGCATTTCCACAAAATCCCCAAGATAACAATCCCCAAGATAAAAAGAACACTAGAAGTGGTAGTTTTACAAGCGTTTAATTTAGCATCCATAATTCATTCACTTTGTACCTTGTAGACTGTAGCTGTGTCAATTTTAGGCTTTCTCTAATCTGTAAATTGTTTGTCATGTAAAAGAAAAATAGAAATGGCGTAGCGAATTCTTTTCTGTCAAATATGCTTTGTAATTCTTTTTGAAAGCCAACAGAGTCTGTACCAGAGGCTTCACTAATAAATGGTTTTCTAGTCGGCATAGCTCAGTATTATACTGTGAAAGAAGTGTCTTTGCTTAACAGTTTGTGATTAGTGAACCATGTCAGGAAAATATAATATTGACCACGAGAAGGGAAAACAATGCTATTAAAGATGCTGGAACCTGCTTCGATCTTCATTTTATTCTTTCTCGATCTTCATTTTCGAAAACGGAATTCAGATTCCTGGAGAATTGCACTTACAAAACTGTATTCAGAGGCCTGCACTAATGTCTTTGTCATATAAAAGTTAAGGTCACTGAACAAACGATACAAATTACAACACTTCCACTGTCAAACTAGAGCAACATGCTCATAGATGTTTACACAAAACTGTAATTTCTCCATCGACCGTATCCACATACTTATGGATCATCTGCAATCATGTCTGTCGACTCAAGAGACCACCACCAGAACTGCCAAAGGCACCATCGCCGTACTACGTATAATAGGAAAGAAGCCCCTTCAGATCCTCCTCTGTTGCAGTTGAATGGATCTGAACAATAAGACGGCCGATCTTTTGTTAAAATGTACCCACGCATAGAGTAATCATCGGAGATTTTGAGTTGCAGCAAGAACTAACCTGAAGATGAGAACTAGAAGTTCATTTGTTCATTGTGGTCGACAAATAGAAGTTCCAAAAGATGGAACAAGAGGACATGAAGGCAACACGAGCTGGCAAAGGAATCACCCTGGAATGCATATTGAAAATTAGCATAAGAAATGATTGTTTACATGAAGTATTGTCTAAACTAGACAACTTAATACTACCTTAGACTAGGATTAGAAAAATGCTGAGCTAAATATTTAAAAGTAGAGGTAGAAGTTAAGAGACTGTACCCAAAGTTAACAATCGATACTGGAATCCAAAATTTAAACCCTGCAGTAGCAGAATAAAGTGAGACATAACATAAAATGAGTTGTTTTCGTTCAAGCACAATGTTGAGAATACACTCAGGCAGAAACATTACCATCGAGAAGAGTGGGAAGGGCGTCATTCTGATACTTCGATGGCAATTCTGACAATTTTCCTAACCACAAGTTATTCCAGGCAAAAATTACAGAGATGACACATGGACCAAGAACAATCTGGTTCAGTAGGACCTGGAACGACAACAGACATAAAATACAGAATGTATTAAGATCGAAATCCCCGAATCATCCGGTTACATGGGAGGGTGCATACCATACCTTAGCGGACAGAGTCGCGAGTGTTTGCTTGGGCATGCTTTTGTCGAGAAACTGATACCATGCATATGAGCCAGGACCATAGAGAAGAAATCCGTAAGATGCTATACGAAGCCCACGAAGCCAATCGTGGTTGAGCAACAGATCCGGCACAAGAGCCTGAAAGAAGACACCGGCGCGTGCGAGAACTTAGTACAATCGTAAAGTGTCAGGTTTACACTCATCACAGTGCATTGTGAGATTAGCTAACTTGTGGCATGGTGATGCACGGCTATGATTTAGTATACGCACACTACTGATTTGGACTTCACAGTTTGATCTACACTGAAGACTGAAGTTGAAGGTGTTTCGGCTGCAGGAATGCTTACACAACTGAATCATAATCCAGTTTTATCCTATTAGGGACTCCATTTTTATAACGGTTTCAAAAGTGGAGATGAGATGCAGGAAAAATGACCTTGCTGTCGGGTTCGGGGCCGCGTTTCCGGCGGTCGACGATGCGGCGGTGGACCTGCGCCATTGTGTCGCCGGTGAGGGTGAGGCAGGCGGCGGTCACGGCCTGCTGGAACGGGAAGTCGAGGGGCCAGCCACGGCTTTGGCCGACGGAGTCCGACGACGACGACGACGAGAGCGGCTCCCGCGGGGGCCCGCGGCGGCGGCCGCGAGCGTCTTGGTTGCGGCGGCCGCGGCGGCGCGAGTCGTTCTTGCGGCGGAGGGACGGGAGGTTCCACCACCACTCGCCGCCGCTTCCGATGGCTTTCATCTTTCCGCGGCGGCGGCGGGTGTGTGGGGTGTTCTGAGGCGTGCGGCAGTGTGGGACAGCTTTGGTGAGATACGGAGCATGAGGAGGGTATTCACCCCACCAATAGGTTTTGTGGCTCCGAGTCCTCTGGCCTGGTGTCGCTGCAAATGGGACCGGGGCAGCGTAAACAGAGAGAGATGTTTTGGGGGCAAAGGAAGATGAGCTGTCCGAAACTGTTTTATCTGTCCAAGCTCAACGCACTGGAGTAGAGCATCACCTGTTCTGCTCGACTAGATTTGTGCAAGTTTCACGAATATGGTAGAACTAGAAGGTTCTTCGGTTTCTAGCCGAATTTGGCGATGCGCCGCATAGGACAAATATGACCCTTAAACGCATGCGGATACGTCCGATCGCATCCGTGGGCAGTGACCGACACCTCAAATAGCGTTGTTCACATCCGTGTATTTCATATATGATGCTCCATATTCATACTAAGTGCAGAATATGTGAATTACACGATGTATTGTTCTTTGTGCATAGGCACGTATATATGATGTACAAAGATGGGCCACGGACCTCAACTATACAAGAAACTAGGAGGCGGGCCAAATACACAATATGCACATAACACATATACTCAACACCCCCCGCAGTCGAAGCGGCACCATGGCTTACGCACAGACTGGACCGGAACTCCTCAAATGACGTCGTAGGCAAGCCCTTAGTCATGATATCAGCAAATTGTTGGGAAGTAGGGACGTGTAAAACACGAATATGACCAAGGGCCACATGTTCCCGAACAAAATAAATATCCAACTCAATATGCTTGGTCCATCGATGATGCACCGGGTTAGCGGAGAGGTAGACCGCCGAGGTTTCTAGCCGAATTTGGTGATACTTAGAGCATCAGCCATATATGACTAATATGACCCATCAAACGCCCGCGGATGCCTCCGGACGCGTTCGCGGGCATTGACCGGGCACTCCTCAAATAGCGTCGTCCACATCCGTATATCTTATATCCGATCCCCAATATTCATACTAAATCATGCAACGTCGATCAAACTACGTAGATCAGCAAACGAACATAGGCAAGCACAATACTTTCACCAAAAGATCACGGTCGGATGTTCAAAGGACCACCAAAGTTCACATAAACGACGAACAACTTGAAACTATATCTAACTTGAAATTAAACTGAAGAAAAGCGGATCTTCACCACTTTCGGGACGGCCCCTTCCCCTTCCGATCGCCGGCGCAGCTGTAGCCGTTGGCGGCTGGTGGAGGATCGTTCAAGTCGTCGGACGAGGAGCCGCCGCCGTCGTCGTCGAAGGAGGAGGAGGAGACGATGATGAGGCCCTTGAGGCGCCGGACGGCCCTGTCCTGCTGGCGCTTGAGCTTCGCCAGCCGAGCCGCCTCCGTCGCCTTCTCCTTTGCCTCGCGCTCGGGCTGCTCGATAGCTAGCCGCAGAGTCCGGCGGAGCCGCGCAGCGTCCGCCTCCGCTCTCGTAAGCGACCGGCGGTAGACCCACGCGAGGAGTCGCTCGTCCTCGTCGGGCTCTGTCGGTAACCCACAGCGACGGCGGACAGAGCTCTCAGCCGCAACCCCCACCCTTGCCTGCTGCCTCTAGCAGCGGGCGGCGCGCGCCTCCGACTCCGGCGTGCGCGTCCGGGCCGGCGGTGCGGGTACAAGCACCCACCGCGGCCGACGTGGCGAGCAACAGCCGCGCGGGGGCAGGGGACGACGTGAGGGGAGGCGCGGACTACGCAGCCTGCGCGGAGCCAAGCGCGGGTTGGGAGGAGCCAGCGCCAGAGGGGGAGAGGCGAGGCGACCAATCATGAACTGTCACTCGTGTCCACCTTGGACCTCTTGAGGGCAATGCACAGGGCCAACTCGTCGTCGTCGTCGGAGGAGGAGCGGCTGCCGACGCTCGACATGGTCGTCGCAGTCACCGGAGTCGTCGGAGTGGATCGAAACGGAGAAATCGGAGGGAAGAAGAAGAGACTGATCGAGAGTGGAGTGAGCTAGGGTTTCCGGATTGGGGATATTTGAGGGGGCGAAGTGGCCTCGAGGTGGGCCAAGCTGACATGTCGGACGTGCCGGGGCGCGCTTGTGCAGCCCCATATCCGCTCTAATTTGGGCTGGATATGAGGGGTGCCGCATAGCCCGGACGTTTGACGGCCGTTTGAAACGTTTGACTGGATCAGATTATCGTGACTAGTTAGTGACCAGGCGGGCCGTTCGGGTGTTTGAGACCGGTTTGAGGCGCCCGACCGTAGATGCTCTTAGTTCTACTAGAGTGTGACAGCTCTTTGCCACACCATTTCTTGGTTGCGAGTTAAGTATTTTTTTAGGCGACCATTAAGGTTAGAAGTGAGCATTTTTACATCAAAAACTGAAGAACCGAATTAAATTCATCTGATAGTCCTACTTTATTCGGTTTATGGTGTTCGCTTTGGTGTTTTCGTCGCTTGTTGTTTGGTGTTTAGGTATATCCATATGCATTGAAATTGACCTCCCTTTTTTCTCTTTTTAAGTTTCCTATTTTGCTAGCAGGTGTAGACATGGCCCAAGGCCCATATACGTTGCTATTTAAGTCAAGGAATGAGGGGGCAGTAGCAGTATCAAACCTGCTCGAAACATACTGTTTGGCTTCGGGTCAGAGGATAAATCATGATAAATCTTCGATTTTCTTCAGCAGAGGATGCCCACAGGCGGTAAGAGACGAAATGAAAAATATTCTGAATGTGCATAACGAGTCCCTTAGTGACAGGTATTTGGGAATGCCAACGGAGGTCGGTCACTTGAAGAACGGGATCTTCAAATACTTGAGGGACCGAGTTTGGGAGAAGGTCAAAGGATGGATGGAAAAGCTATTATCTTCAGCGGGGAAAGAGGTACTAATCAAAGCAGTGGATCAAGCAATTCCAGTCTATTCGATGGCTTGCTTCCGACTTCCACGGGGACTATGTGAAAGTATTACTGCGCTAATCAGACAATTCTGGTGGGGAAGTAAGCAGGGGAAGCGAAAACCGAGCTGGGTGGCATGGGATGTGGTCACTCTACCAAAGCATCTTGGAGGTCTTGGCTTTCGGGACATGGAGATGTTCAACTTGGCACTCCTAGCAAGGCAATCCTGGTGCATGTTGCAAAATCCACTGTCTCTCAGTGCGAGGATCCTGAAAGCAGTATACTATCCCAACTCGGACATTTTTGGAGCAACACTAGGGCCTCACCCCTTGCAGATTTGGCGGGCTATCTTGGATGGCCGGGATATCATGGTCCAGGGTTTGGTACGCAGAATTGGAGACGGTGAATCGACAAAGATATGGGAGGACAATTGGTTGCCGAGACCAAACATGAAGAGACCGATCACCTCTCTAGTGCAGAATCCTCCAACTACAGTAGCTGAGTTGATAGATCACACTACATCATCCTGGAAGGAGGATCTAGTCCGGACGGTGTTTATACCAATCGATGCTGCAGCCATACTGCAAATACCCCTTTGCACACGACAGACTGGCGATTTCTGGGCCTGGTCCGAGGAGAGGAAGGGCACGTTCACCGTGCGTTCAGCGTATCGGATGATCCAACTAACGAAGCTCAGCCGCGAGGCATGGCTTTATGAAGATGGCTCGGCTTCTGACTCTCATGGAGCTGACCAGGGGTGGACAGAACTATGGCGGATCAAGGTCCCCTCAAAACTGAAATTTTTCTTATGGAGACTCGCCAAGCACTCTGTCCCCACAGCATCGCTGCTCCATCATCGAAATATGTCAACTTCCCGAGCTTGCTGCCTTTGTGGGGCGGTTGACACCTGGCGCCATGCCCTTGTGGATTGTTCGGTCTCTAGGAGTACTTGGGCGCTGTCTTCAGAGGAGATTCTCACCAAGTTGAGCACATGCATGGAGGAAAACGCGAAAAGATGGTTATTCGTCATGCACGAAGCGCTCAACCAAGATGATTTCCTTGCTTTCGTCGTCACACTATGGGCTCTGTGGGGCGCTCGAAGGAAGGCCATGTACGAGGATATCTTCCAGACACCTTATGCCATTAACGGGTTTGTAAAATCCTACATAGCTGAACTCAAGGCAATCCAGACTCCGACGGCCGTTGGGGTCAGGGCTCCACAAGCTCGAGGTAACAGATGGATGGCACCACCACAGGGCCTGGTGAAGATCAATGTTGATGCCGCCGTAGGCCGGGAGAGAGGTGCAGAAGGAGCTATCTGTAGAGATCAGGATGGAGCCTTCTTGGGAGCTTCGGCGGTGGTCTTCTCTCATCTTTCAGATCCAGGCACTTTGGAGATGCTCGCTATTAGGGAAGCCCTGGCACTGGCAGATGACATATATGTCAGGAGGATTCATGTTGCGTCGGACTATAAAGTGACCGTGGATGACATCCATCAACAATGCAAAGGAAGCTATGGGGCTATTGCACATGAAATCATACAGCATAGGGCAGAATTTGAGGTTTGTAATATACGTCATGAGTTTAGGAGCTCGAACATCGAAGCTCACAAACTAGCAAAGCACGCTTTATCTCTCGGGGTTGGTCGCCATGTTTGGTTAGGCCAGCCCAACGATCTTGATTTCGTCCCTGTAAACATTGTGACGACGTAATAAAGCTTTGCAGTTTGTCTAAAAAAACAAATTCACTCGTGGCTTTGCCTCTCAGGATCACTCTCTCCGCATTGGTTTTCGTCCCCAAAAGACTACAATCTCTCGACTAAACATCTTCCAACGTTTGGGTCAGATCTACTGCCTGGCTATAACGACTCTCCAACGCCTGATCTTTTTGTTTTGGCTCTCCCCCATCGCTCACTGTCGATTCTCCGTGTGATATCATCGCTATATCACAGAAGTATTCATCATCTCTCACAATATTTTGGTGCTTCAACTTCTAACAGGATACCGAACGATGCCCCATCGGGACTGCAGAACACCAAAGGCACGCTCGACATCCTTCACTCTCTTGCTCTTGGGAAAATATCTTCCTCTTCTCTCCGACAGGGTTGGGGATCGTCTTCACAACAGCGGTCCACTGAGGATAGATACCGCCAGCTAGGTAGTATCCTTTGTTATAGTTGTGGCCGCTGATGTCAATATTCACCGGCGGACAGTTTCCTTCGGCGAGCCTTGCAAACACCGGCGACTGTTGAAGCACGTTGATATCATTGTGCGATCCGGCCATGCCGAAGAAAGAGTGCCAGATCCAGAGATCTTGTGAGGTTACGGCCTCAAGTATGACAGTGCAAGCCCTGACATGGCCCCTGTACTGCCCTTGCCAAGCAGAAGGGCAGTTCTTCCACTCTCAGTGCATGCAGTCTATGCTGTCAAGCATCCCGGGAAAGCCCCTGTTGGCATTCATCGCCAACAAGCGGGCTGTATCTTCAACAGTTGACTCTCTCAAATACTCAGGGTCATACACTGCAATCAAAACCTTACAGAAGCTATAGATGGACTCTAGGCACGTAGACTCGCTCATACGGACGTATTCATCAATGAGATCACCGGGCACTCCGTATGCAACCATCCGGATAGCTGCAGTCCATTTCTGATAAGAGGAGAAGCCAATCTTTCCAAGGGCATCCTCCCTGCACTCGAAATACTTATCGTATCCGATCACCCCTCTTGAATACGGTTGAAAACATGCCTAGCCATACGAAAACAACAGTGGAATTGGTGACGTTTGAAGAGGGGGTTGTCTGTCTCAAAGTAGTCCTTCCAAAGAAGGAAATGACCGGTCTCTCGGTTGCGATTCAACACTGGAGTGTGCCCCGGGATCAAGCCCCAGAACAATGACCGCTGCCTATTAAGGTGGTCATGGACCAACACGGCAACCGCCATCTCCTCATCATCAGATGAAGAATCGTCGAAGTCGCAGAAAAAATTGTGGAAAAAGAACTCGTCGGCGGAGTCCATTTGTACCTTGGGGGCAAACTGTCGAACAGCTTGCGGGCATCGTCGAAGAAGCTGGCCGGCGAAGAGATGCGCGCCTCCCCTGGACCAGGTAGCTGGTCTGGCGGCATCCGAGGAACACGGCGATGTCAGATGAGCGTGGCGGCGTCAGACGAACGAGCTGGCCAGGTTCTCAGGGGGCGACTTCGTGCTCGCGGCGACGTTGAGGTGGGGTGGTGGGAAGCAACGGTGGCCTGGCGGCGAGGTGATGGTGGCAGCGACGTGGGAGGTGGCGATGTGCGAGGAAGGTGTGTGGGCGCGGACGGCTGGCAGAGACACCGGAACTGGGCTGCGGCGGTGACGGGGTAGGGCGGGCAAGGGCTTGCTGTCGATGGAGGTGAAAGACAATGACCAATGTGCCACCGACTAGCAGGCCAAGGAAAGGAGTAGGCGCGCGTCCGTTTTGGCTGTCATTTTACTAACGGGCGCATACCCCCTCATCGCGTTTGGGCCGGCCCGTTTGTTTTTCTTTCTCTGTTTCTAAAGAGCAAAAATTGTGCGGGAGACGGGATTCTATCTCACGACGAGCGTGCTAAGAGCACGATGCGTCAACTACCAGACCACTTCTTTTGTTGAATTTTAATACATGCTTTTCTCCTTTCGTTCTATCATCTGTTTGTTTTCTTTTTCTGTCCTTTTTCTTTTTTCTTTTTTCAAGTTCCAGAAACCCTTTTTCTTCATGATTTTTTCCTGCAAAATCAATATTTTTTTTCCAAATTTGAAGAACTTTTTTCAATCTCGATGAACTTTTTCCAAATTCGGTGAATTTTTTTCAAATTTGTTGAACTATTTTTCAAATTTGATGAACTTTCTGTTTCAAATCGGATGAACTTTTTTCTCAAATCCGTTGAACTCTTTTCAAATTCGATAAACTTTTTTCAAATCTAGTGAACTTTTTTCAAATCGAATGAACTTTTTTTCCAATTCGATGAATTTTTTGTTTCAAATCCGTTGAACTTTTTTCAATCCGTTGAAGTCTTTTCAAATTCGATGAACTTTTTTGAAATCCAGTGAACTTTTTCAAATCAAATGAAATTTTGTTTTCAAATTCGATGAGCTTTTTTCAAATATTGTGAAATTTGTGTCAAAATTGATGAGCCATTTTTAGAATTGATGAACTTTATCAAATTTTGTGAACTGCTTTCAACTTCGTAAATTTCAGATCCATTTGTCTTTTCAGTTTTGTGAAGGAAGGAACGAACACCGAAAAAAAAAGGAACGAACGAAGGAAACGCACAACTGCGAACGAAAGGAAAGGATCGAGCGTGCTAGCTGGGCCGGCCCACGCGAGGCTGCAGCGAGCGCCTGGTAAGAGAACCGGCGCTTAAGGCGCTGAAGAGGAGGTCTCTTCGTTTTGTATCCGCGCGGACGCAAATGAGGCTCAAATTTGGGCCGAGAATAGGTCGGTAAACGGATGAAATGCGGAAGCGCGTTCATTTGGGCCGGCGGGTTGGACCGATTTTTCTGTCCGTGGGGATCCAAAAGAACACACATAGACAAAATGGATCGGCGTGTTGGAGGTGCTCCTACCGGGCTTAAGGCTGGTCATAGTGGGAGTAACATAGGTAGTAACATAGATGCCACATAAGCAAAATTGGTGATGTGGCAAGTAGTTAATGAGGAGAGAGGCAAATAGAGTAACATAATATGTTACCATCACATAGCGGTTTCCAATGCATAATGAGTCTACAAAGTAATAAATGAAGGCAACTATGTTACCACACCTATGACACTACCCACTATGAAGATAGTAACATAGACTAGTAACATATGTATGTTACTAGTCTAAGTTACTCTCCACTATGACCAGCCTAATAAACTTTTCTCAGCTACCGCCAGTTCTGCTGAACTGCTGCTTTGTCCGACCCATCTGCAAGTGATAGTATAGATGCAGAGCACTAAATCCAAACATGCAAGACCATTGTCCGTACCAGCATCGTCGTCTACCTCGAACCAGCTGAGGGAACACTACACCACACATAGAGCCAAACCACCACACAGTGGGAGCGGTGTGAACTGCTCAAATGGTCTTGACAAAATGTCAGAATCTTCCATCTGCAGTCTCCTTTTCTATTGCAGCAACAGCCGTTTCCGCGTGGCAACGTATGAACTACAGCTAGTTAGCAGCACAGCGATTTCAGGGATAACCTAATCGATCTGTTAAGCTTTTGTCAAACCTTGTGGCAGTTTTATATTGCATGAATCAGGCGCCGCGCGATGCGGTGATGCCATGCGCCTCATAATTGAGACCGGAGTGGGAACAAGTCGAGATCGATGTGAAGTTGAGGACATGCATCCGAGGATTAAACAAAGAAACAAAGCAGCAGAAAATTGGGATGGTGATGCGATGGCTGAACGGGTTCGAATAATCCATTAAAGTTTGCATCATGGCATGCACGGTCGATCGATCGAGCGCACAATCTGGCCGTAACGCGGTGATTGGTTTGCACGCGGTTTACAACTGTATCAAGCATGACAGTACAGACTAATCTAGAGTTCTAGACAGTATAATTATGATTATCTGAAATCGCAGACATCATTGTTTCTCCTCCAAGCAAAATGAGAACACCAGGTCTGTACCAGAATTACCATGCCCTTTACTGATGGCCATGTAGCTGAAAATTCTACTACGAGACATCGTCAAGAAAGCTCTTCAAGTCTAAAAAACTCCCGCGATTATCCTTTCAACCACCCCTGCACGTACATATATTCTAAAAACTGCTACTCCTCGTCTACTCGCCGGTCGACGGATGCGTAATTGAGATCGAAGGGACAGCTGACTGATAGATGAGATGATGATGGCACCGATGGACGCAGAGGTTAGTGCATGAGATGAGATAGTTGGGGAGGCGTCGCCGTCACACGCTGGATCATATTCTCAAGCCAAGCCTGTCCCTTTTTGTTTAAAAATCCCCCGTCCGTCGCAGCGTGCGCGCCCACAACCCCACGTCCCCGTCCCCGGCCACGGCCATCCCCCACCCTATCGCACGAATTCGAACAGCGCCGCAGCGTCACGACGGCACATGATAGAGGCGCACACACACGGCCTCGTGTTTGTTTAGTTCACTCGCACAGCCCACCTCCCGGTTTCTTTATATCCGGCGGATCGCCGGCTTGTCTCTGTAGCCGGTGGCATCGATCCAAGGAGTATACTACCCCCTCCGGCCCCCGCTCGCTGCTTCCTCCTCCATTTCCGATCGGTCGATTGCGGTTGACAGCTCCACCGTCTGCTAGCTTGTGCTTGTCAGATCTTGTTGCATGGACGGCGAGTGGAGCGACGGGGCGGTGTCCGGTGGCGAGCAGAAGGCCAGCGGGGACGGCGTTTCGGCGGACTGCAACAGCCCGGGGTCGCCTTCGCCACCGGCGGTGCCGTCGACTAGCGGGAGGAGGCGGTCGTTGCAGAAGCGAGTGGTGACCGTGCCTCTCGCCGATTTGAACGTCCCGCGGCCCAAGGGCGTCGGAGAGGGCAACACGCCGACAGACTCGTGGGCGTGGCGGAAGTACGGCCAGAAGCCCATCAAGGGCTCACCCTTCCCAAGGTACGTTCATGTACGACCTAATTTAAGTCACCATAACTCTGCAATTAACTCGGAGTTTGGCCTGGATTGGGACGGCATTCAATGGATTACAGTTTGCTTCCTGTGATATGGTCTTGCGCTCTTCGATTGAGTCCATATGCATGGCGAGGTTTGCTGATCTTCGTTTGGTGTTCAATTGCGAGCAGGGCTTACTACAGGTGCAGTAGCTCCAAGGGGTGCCCGGCGAGGAAGCAGGTGGAGAGGAGCCAGGCCGACCCGGACACGGTGCTCATCACCTACTCCTACGAGCACAACCACTCCAGCACGGTGGCGAGGGCGCAGAGCCGCCCGACCCCGACACCGAAACCCAACAAGGAGCGGCCGCTCCCGTCGCCCGAGCCAGCGAAATCTGACGGCACGCACCATGGAACCGCCAACGTTGCCGGCGGCCTAGTCACCGCGAGCCCGGCGCCGGCCATCGAGGTGCACGACGATTTCCGGTGGCTCTACGACGTCGTGTCCGTCACCTCGTCGACGTCGCCCTCCGAAGTCGAGGCGGCCGACGACATGCTGCTGTACGGGCCCATGTTCTTCGGCAAACCGGTGGTCGAGGTCGACACGGCCGCGCTCCTTCCCGGCGAGTTCGGCGGCGAGGCCGTCGGCGGGGAAGGGGGCGAAGAAGACGACGCAATGTTCGCGGGGCTCGGCGAGCTGCCGGAGTGCGCCATAGTGTTCCGGCGGCATGCCCGCGACGGCCTGGCGGCAATGGCGGGAGGGGTCAAGGTCGAGCAGCCGGCGGAGGGCACAGCCATGACGTGAGCATGTCATGTCTGACGTGTGGGACAGGTCTCCAATAAGATCGAGCAGACAAAATTGCAGTTTTAGTTTCATGTTCTCTTGCGCTTTTGTTGGTTAATTAGTTTTCTCACCTTCTCTTGGTGTACCTTCTTTTACTCATACATTAGCACAGAGAAGAATCTGAGACATTACCATTGAACATATTGATTGGACGAGAAATCGAGAGGGCTACAAGCCCCTTTTGTCAATGGTTTGGTTGAATCATTTGTCTTGTAGTGGTATTCTATACTCCGGTCGCCGGTAGATACATACAAATAAAAAAGTAGTGAGCATTAGAAGATCTTCAACTTTTGCACTGCTAGTACATTATACATTGCCTAGGTCAAGGTCATTGTCATGACGCATGAAGAGGATAGGCTTGAATTCTTCATGGCGGTGGAAATCTTTCTATCTCAGCAATTACTTGTCAAGCACTCTGAATCCTACTGCCTCCATTTCAAAATATTTAAAGTTTTACGTTTGTCCTAATTAAGGCAAACTTCCTTAGGTTTAATCAAGTTTGTAGAAAACTTTGTTAATATGCACAAAATCTAATGTATAGAGCATGCAAATGTACTATATGATCAATCCATTGGAACTAATTTAATACTCCCTCCGTCCGGAAATACTCGTCGGAGGAATTGATGTATCTAGATGTATTTTAGTTCTAGATACATTCATTTTTCTGCATTTTCCCGACAAGTATTTTCGGACGGAGGGAGTATCTTATATATCGGTATATTTTCTATAGACTTTTGAAACTAAAAAAGTTTGGCTTAAAATAAGGGCCTCTTTGATTCACATGACTCTAAAAATGCTGGAATAGGAAAAACATAGGATTAGAATGTCATGGTCATCTCAATCCTACATGATTTTGGGTTGTTTGATTGCATCATAGAAAAACAAAAGATTGTTTCAAAGAAGTTTGATTAGATGCTAGAAATCCTATACTATATGGAAAGTAGGACAAAGAAATCCTTAGAAAAAATTCCTATATGATTCAGTCATAAGAATCAAATAACCAACATAGAAAACAAATTGTAAGGATCACAATCCTCCAAAATTCCTACGAAAATCCTTAAAATCATAGGAGGCCAAAACCTAAACTTCAAATATTTTGGAAGCGAGGGAGTACTAGCTAGGTAGCTTCAAGGTAAAGGGTTCGCACGCAACCTCACAAAACAGGAAGAAAGAAAAGAATAATGGGCTAATTTCACGTCTGGCACCGCATGGCATAGTATGAACCGACGCCTCAACTTTTCTCTGCGGTTTGGCATCGCAACGAACATTTGGCACCAACTTGCACTCCTATACATATTGGTTGACTCCCGGCCGGCCTCTCCCGATGTACACGTCGTCGACCGTAGCGTGCCCAGCTACCTATTCGATTAGATATGGATTGACCAGGTATGCAGCCGGCCAGGGTTACCTGGTGAGAGAGTAGCAAAAAAAAAAAGGGTTACCTGGTGAGGTGTTACTATGCGCTACAGTAGTATGCTTGGATATTTGTGTTCAAAAAAAATATGCTTGGATATTTGCTTCATGCGAAAGAAACATCGGGCGAGAGAGTGGCATCGCAGCACGCAACGCGGGCGCGCACGAGGGGTTTAACAAACAATCCCAAGTAAACGCGGCTAGGGCACAGCCAAGTGGCTGCTTTTATAAGGCCAGATCTGATCTCGACGTCTACCTCGACTGGCTAGGCTGCGAGCGACACGGAAAAGGTTGACGACGGACCAGCATCGCCGTCCACACCCTTGGGGTGAAGGCCTCGATCTGCTGAATGCATGCATCCGCACGGCACGGCAGCAACTGGAACTGCAATTCTGCTTCTGCGTAGCACAAAGCCACAAAGCCACAAACAAATTACAACTGCTCAGGACAGTGAAACCCAGCGACGGCCGGCGAGCGAGCAAAGTGGAAGCAAACCAAGAACCTGCACGTGCAGAGCTGGCAGGCCTCTCTCTGAAGAAAGCAGCAGCAGCAGCAGCACAAGGAATTGCCAATTCCGCGCCCGCAAAATCGCAGGGCAATTCTCCTTTGGCACAAGCTAAGCTAGGGCCTAGGTGCACGGCTAATCAGCATGGTCACCAGAAAGAGCATGCATGCATGCATGCTGCCTTGCGTTACCGGTGCCAAAGGAGAATTGCCCTGTAATTCACGGTCCGCCGCATTGCTGCCGCTGCCGCTGTTTGTGCTGATCGGAGGCGAGGGCATATATACTAGCGCATGAACGGCCTCGAGAAATGGATCATGCGCGGCATATTCTCAAATCGGGGGACTATTCGGAAGGAGCTTCCTTCTTCTTTGATGGCGATCGATCGGGACATCTATTCTCTGGTGGAATAATCTGCCTCCGGAATGGAATGCATGCTCCCTTTGGCCTCTATTCCCTCCCTCCAAAAGCAAAAGCAAGAGAGCTTTCGTTTCTCCTCGGCGTACGCGGCTTTCTCTGCTGCTCTGCTTCCTTCAGATACGATCCATCAGATCGCTCACAGCTCGACTCTCAACCTGACTGGCAGCTTAGCTAAGGCAGGGCACATTCCGCAGGATCTTCCCGGCCTGCTACTGCTCATCCTTCGCCTTTCGGCCCTGACTGCAACAGAGCACGTGCACCCTTGCATATGCGAGTAGCCAAGAAGTGGATATGCGTCCACTTTTTGAGACGAAAGAGCGAGGACTTGTTGCGAGCAAACTCACAAGTTGTTCGGGTCGACATGTTCAGATTTCATGCATGCTTCTCAAGCTCTTTTTTACCAGTAGCATATATCTGCGGCATATGCCACATGCCGCATGTCAGGAATATTCAGAGAGATTTGGTAAGATCGTAGGAACGATTGATCAGTTGTGGCCGGCTTAACCACAGCAGACACGTCAACCCGATCATACAGAACGATCAGCCAGTCAAGGGCATGTTTGGGAGGGAGAAGGAGCTACTGGATATTACGGTCGGATCGAAAAAATGCCGATTCCATATGTCATCGTCCGGGACAGCCAGACAGGGGCTTCCCAACCCTTATACTTTGCTAAAGAAAATATTCATCCTACGCACTGTAGCGTGTGTCCAAGACCGTGTGTGCATCTATAAGTAGGGAAGGCGAAGACCTGAAGGTTCACAGACCAATTCACCGAGAAACAAGTGCAGAAGCCTGTGCTAAATAAGGCGTACCAGAAGTCAGGAGTGTGGGCACAAGATGATGATGATGGAGTAGGGCTCATGCATTACCGGTCTAGTCTTCCTTGGCAGTGTTCGCACCCACGCAAGGTGGCGATACACCGGCCACTGCCAAAGGAGATTTGCCCAGCAATGCACCAGAGCGCCCTTAGAGCATCTACCACAGTCATGGGCAAATCCGGTCCCTCAAACGCCCACGTGCGTGTTCATGGACACTGACGGGCACCATTCAAATAGTGTAATCCATATTCGAACATCTTAATTATCATATCTCAAATCCATACAAACGCATGCAACTACGTCGATGCACACACGTCGTCTAGCTAGTCTATCACTACTAACTAAGCATTGCCATCAGACTATCAAAATTTGGCATGTTTGGCTATGGTCGAGTTCATCCACGCTGCCCTTGCCTTTCCCGGCGCCCTTGCCGTCCTTCTCGCGGAACTACCGGTCGAAGACGCAGTACGGATCGAGCCGGATCTGCTCGTCGCCGGAGTTGTCCTCACCGTCACTGTCCGCCTTCTCCTCCTTTGCTGGCAGTCCAGACATGGCAAGGACCGCTCGATTCTTCTCTCGAGCGAAGGCACGCGTGTTCCTCCGCTGCTGTTTCTTCACAATGCGGGCACGAATAGCTTCTTCCTCTACGGCCGCCCGCGCCGCCGCATCAGCCGCCTCCGCCGCCGCCATTTCCGCCGTGATACGGGCCTTAATGGCCCTTATCCTCTTCTTCCCACGGCGGGCCTGTCGGTGTCAAAACCGGGGGATTTCGGGTAGGGGGTCCCAAACTGTGCGTCTAAGGCTAATGGTAACAGAAGGCGGGGGACACGATGTTTACCCAGGTTCGGGCCCTCTCTATGAAGGTAATATGCTACTTCCTGCTTGACTGATCTTGATGATATGAGTATTACAAGAGTTGATCTACCACGAGATCGTAGAGGCTAAACCCTAGAAGCTAGCCTATGATTATGATTATTGTTTTTTCCTACGGACTAAACCCTCCGGTTTATATAGACACCGGAGGGGGCTAGGGTTACACAGAGTCGGTTACAGAGAAGGAAATCTACATATCGAAATTGCCAAGCTTGCCTTCCACGCAAAGAAGAGTCCCACCCGGCCACGGGATGAAGTCTTCAATCTTGTATCTTCATAGTCCAACAGTCCGGCACAAGTACATAGTCCGACTGTCCGAGGACCCCCTTATCCAGGAATCGCCAATGCTTTATGGTTCGTTTATGATGTAATGTTGTTGTGGTGGTGGTCTTCTGATCTTGGCTTCAAGTATTTGGTATACTAGTACTAGTACGTGGTAGAGAAGCTCCAAGTTTCTATAATTATGTTCTAATATTTGTGTGTAACAATATTATTACATACAGAATATAAATATAATTATGTTCAAATAAAAAACAATATGTTCTAATTATATTCTAATAAAAACATTTTAATATAAACCATGTATTATCATAAAACACATTTAGTAAAACATAAGTAATGATTTTTTAAAATAAAAACACTTAAGATTTTTTTTAAAAACTTTATAAAATGTAAGCAATAAAATGATGTTCAAATATTTGTGTGTCAAAAATATTATACATACAAGCGGTGATTAATAAACAAAAAATCTAAATAAAAACATGTGTGTGATAAAAAATAGTTAGTTAATATAGACTAGTTCCTTATACACTAGTTCCTTATACAAGCGGTGATTAATAAACAAAAAATCTAAATAAAATGCTTATTAAATAACTAATTTTAATGAATCCAAAAAAATTATACTCCCTCCGTCCCAAAATTCTTGTCTTAGATTTGTCTAAATACGGATGTATCTAATACTAAAACATGACTTGATACATCTGTATCTAGACAAATGTAAGACAAAAAATTTAGGACGGAGGGAGTACATTAGTTCCTTATGTTTAAATTATACAAAATGATGAGTACAAAAATTACTAAGTATTTATGAATATTCTCTTGTCTATATTTTTTACTCATGACTTATTTTCAAGAAAATTAAATTAAATATTACTCAAGATTGAATATTCATATCAACAGTTTATTGTAAATTATAAATATTTTAAATTATACAAACATTAGACTATACAAATGCGTGTGCATTTATTGAAATGTTTGTATAATTAAAATAATATTTTAAAATTTAAACTTGAAAATAATTTTATGATTATAAATTTGAAAATTATGTATTATAATTCATAAATATAATTGTAAATATGTCAATATTTTAAAATATACATTAATAATTTAAAATGTAAGTTATTTCGTTGTATGTACAGTATTTTACCACATCAATATTTAAACTTTATTTTTATTACTGGGATTATAATTTAAATACTATCTACAAATTTCTAGAAATAAATGAACATGTGCAAAATGGACTGCAGATACATTATCTGCAGCCCATTTAAGCTCCACATGCATCCTCGCCTACTACCTCCGTCCAGGATTATTAGTCCCCTTAGCAACATAGCACGTACGGTTTTACAAGGCCTCTCGAGGAAAGCTCCTTGATTTTCTCTCCAGATTCATATAGCTTTATTATCCTATTGGACCATTGAAATGTGGAGGGTGGGGTGGTTAGAGCAACTCCAATGGGATGACCCATTTCGTCCGTCGCTGTCCGTTTGGGTCGACACGGACAGAAAAGGCGGCCCAACGCGCCGACCTAAACGGACGCGTGTCCGCTTTTCGTCCGCGGGCGACCCATTCTCGACCATTTTTGAGCCGGGTTTGCGTCGGCGCGGACACGCGACGGACGCGCGCACGCTCGCCCTCTCCTCCCCCCGTTGGTCTGTGTCACATTGCCCTTCCCATCTAACAGCAACCTTCGCCCTCCTCCTCCGTCGCCGACGTCGCCGCCCATTTTTGCCGGCAACTCTGCCAGCTGCCGAGGCCTCCACATCCGCCCAGCTACGCCGCCCACTCCCACGTCGCCCACCACCACCGTCTTGCCGTCGGGAGCCGACTGCTTCCCAACCCCCGCGCCCCCCACCACACAGCCGCCCTCGACCAAGAAGCCGCCTCGCCGCCTGGCCAGATCCTCACCGGCACGCTCGTCGGACGTTGGCAGGACAGTAGCTGGTCCGTGCGCGCCGCGACTCCCTTCGTCGGTCGTCTCCTTCGCCGACGCCCGCAAGTTGTTCGACAGTTTGCCAAGGTACAAAAAGGGACACCACCGACGAGTTCTTTTTTCACAATTTCCTTTGCGACTCCGACGATTCGTCCTAGGATGACGAGGAGGAGATATTGGCTGTCGTGTTGGTCCATCACCACCTCAACAGCCAGCGGCCATTGTTCCGTGGCTCCATTCCGGGCCACCTTCCGACGTTGAATCGCAACCGAGAGAGCGGGCATTTCCTTCTTTGAAAGGACTACTTTGATACAACAAATCCGTTGTTCAAACATCAGAAATTCCGCCGCGGTTTTCGTATGAGTAGGCATATTTTCAACCGTATTAGAGAGGGGGTGGTCGGCTATGATGATTATTTCAAGTGCAAAGAGGATGCCGTTGGCAAGATTGGTTTTTCCTCTTATCAGAAATGCAATGCCGCCCTTCGAATGCTTGCATACGGAGTGCCCGGTGATCTCATTGACGAGTACGTCTGTATGAGCGAGTCTACTTGCCTAGAGTCCCTATATAAGTTCTGCAAGGCTGTTAATGCTGTGTTTGGCCATGAGTACTTGAGAGAGCCGACTGCTGAAGATACAACCCGTTTGTTGGTGATGAATGCCAGCAGGCGCTTCCCAGGGATGCTTGGTAGCATAGACTGCATGCATTAGGAGTGGAGAACTGCCCTTCTGCTTGGCAAGGGCAGTATAAGGTCCATGTCAGGGCTTGGACTGTCATACTTGAGGCTGTGGCGTCTCAAGATCTCTGGATCTGGCACTCTTTCTTTGGCATGGCCGGATCACATAATGATATCAACGTGGTTCAGCGCTCGCCGGTGTTCGCTAGGCTTGCTGAAGGCAACAACCCACCGGTGAACTTTACTGTCAGCGGCCACACCTACGACAAAGGATACTATCTGGGTGACGGTATCTATCCTCAGTGGACCAGTATTGTCAAGACAATTCCCAACCCTGTCGAAGAGAAGAGGAAAAGATTTGCCCAAGAGCAAGAGAGTGCTAGGAAGGATGTCGTGCGTGCCTTTGGTGTTTTGCAATCTCGATGGAGCATCGTTCAGTATCCTGCTAATATCTGGAGCACGCAGAAACTATGGGAGGTGATGACTGCTTGTGTGATCATGCATAATATGATCATAGAAGACGAGTGCCCGGAACGTCTGTATGATCAAGGGTTTCAGTTTCAGGGTGAGAATGTTGTGCCTGAGCATAGAGTAGCGGCAACGTTTGAACAGTTCACCCAATTTCATGAAGACATGCGTGATTGGGAAACTCACGTGCAACTGCAAAATGATTTGGTTGAGCATATGTGGACTTATGTTGGCAACCAATAGATGTATCTTTTTTTATTCGTTCGCAAAACTATGTGAGAACTATGTGAGACATTTTTATTTTCATTCGGCTTGTAATAAACTATGCTATTTTATTCGGTCCAAAACTATGTTATTTGATTCAAACTATGCAAATTCATGCAAAAAATAGGGGTCCAGCCGGCCATGCCGGCACATATGGGTCGGCGTGTGCGCGCTGCCGATCCATATCTAAAATAGGGCGGACGCCGGGCGAGCGACTGACCTAAACGGACAAAAGGCGGACGAAATCGCTGTCCGTTTGGGTCGCTCCATTGGAATTGCTCTTATAGCAGCGCATGTTCTAACGGTGAGTGTCTATTTCGAGGCTTGACTCGCATATTTGTCTTAACTAGTAAATGTGTACATGCAATGCACGTTAATATTAGGTAATATATTAATTACACGTGAATATTAGGTAGGATATTATTTGTGTATTAATTACTTGATTAGCATTGGCATTAATATTTGATATGATGTTAATTGCACACTAAACGTTTTGAGCACTCACCATTAGAGCAGTCTGAGTCGTTGGATTGACCTGATTTGACAACCAGGATTTGTCGGATCTGCCCTTTTGGATCTTTTTATATTGGTATAGATATAGATTTCCGTGTTTCGTATCGTGAACAGTAAATTGGGCTGCTTTTTCCGCAAATAAAAAAATGTTTTGTGCAAAATGCGTCACGGTGTTCGGATTTTGACACAATAGAATTGTGGGTGCTTTATACAAAATGCATTGGCCGTCACTCACTGACATGTGGACCATACACATGGATACGTCCCTATACGCATTTGTGACCGTATTTGCAAGGTAACACAAACATACGAAATTGGACAAAATCGATGTCCGTTTGGGTCACCCGATTGGAATTGCTCGTCCGATGCGGATAACAGCGTTGAAGTGGAACTAGTTTTTTTCTTTTTCCAGTAGATTCAAAAGGGTTACAGGACACGGAGTAGACATCAATCCCTTGGAAATGTGGTTCGTCTCAAAGCTTCTCATTCTTTCTTCTATTTACGAAGAGATGCGCATGGAACCATGTTCATCAAATCCTACTAAGGCCTCCTTTGATTTACAGGATTTGCATAGGAATTTTATAGGATCAACACCCTCTGGAATTTTTCCTTTCCGTATTGTTTGATTCGCAGGATTGCATTCCTTAGGAAGCAATCCTATAGAAACTTCTTAGTTCATTTTCACAAGAAAACAGGCATGAGGTTGGACTTCATGGAAAAAATCCTATGTTTTGCTACACGACGCATGATTTTAGTGGACAGTACATCCTATTCCTATTCCTACACTTCCCAAACCCTGTGAATCAAAGGAGCCCTAAATATAGTAGGCGTGGCAGGGGAGGGGCGTTTTGGCTCCCGGGTCCGGGTGATCCTGATATCTGGGCCGTCCAGATGAGCTCTGGGATCTGTGCGAGGCATTATTAAATTCGATATACGATACAGAATAAGAGGGGAATACACGGTGACGGGCCCTATTCGTCGCTGTCAGATGACGGGCGGCAACGTATGTGGAGTCGCCGTTAACGGCGGGCGAAATGAATGCATCCCCATCTACCAGCTTCGGCCCCTGTTTTCAGCGAAAGGGGATCGAGCCGAGTAAAAATTAGAGCCGGAGGGCGGCGTCGGTGGCGGCTACGTCGGCGACATTCTCGCACACCGATTCCCTGCTCGCGTCGCCGGACGTGGTCTCCGATTAGTGGTTGCGCGGACGTGGCGATGGATTTTCCCGTAGCTCCGATGGACAGGTAAAAAATCAATCCTTGTACATAAATGTTCTTCGTTCCCATTTACGATCCAGCATCAAAACAAGCTTAGAGCTTCGATCCAACGTGCGCAGGTTGCCCATATTCCCGGATGAGGCATCTAGCGCGGCGGCCCTAATTGAATTGATTGGTGGGGCTGGTCGTGCGAAAAGGAATTAGCCAACGGATCTCGCCGGGCGGTGGTCGGAGGATTTGGGCGCAGCTCAGCTGGGCAGTTCGGGGGTGGTGCCATGTGCGGCGAGGAAACAAGTGTGGCTGCCGGCAGCTCTGCCGTGTAAACGCAGATGCCGTTGACCAGGGCGGCGTTGAAACACATTTTGATTGAGATCAGGGCGCTGTGATTTAAGATCGAACAGGAAGTGGCGATGGAGGCTCTGCGCAATCGACTGGCAAGGTGGATCCCCAAGCCTCTGGATGGACTAAGAGGTAATTGGGATTTTGTGTAGAACTGCATTCTGTATCTTGCAACCGTAGTTGGAATGATGCCCTGTTTATTTTAGTTTGTTATGCTGGCCAGTGAATGGTCAGTTTGATAAAATCATTATTTGGGGACTTCTTGCTGACGGCGGAGAGAGCTGCGGCTCTGAGGCCTTCTGTTGGTGGCCGTGCATCGAGCATGACCAAGCTAGCAATGTTGCCAAGAGAAAGAAGATGGCTACATCCATTAGCTGCTCAAGCTCCGGTGTCCTCACGTCAGGCTTGGCTTTGAGTGCTGACAGCAAAGCATTCTACATGGTATGCACCCAGGTCCGCTTCATCTGCTGGGATATATCTAGGTTTGGACCTATTGCAAATTGCTGATCTTCAATATGCTGCATTAATACCGGGAGGGATCAGTTGATGGTGTCTTCAGCCAAATTGCTGATCTATCCGATGAGAACGGGGAAGCTGCAGCCGACTCCAGAGAGGACGATGACCACAACATAGAGCCATAGAGGTTGTGGCAGAGCTTGATCCCGACGCCAACCATCTGCTTGGCGAGGCGGAGCAGCCTGTTCTGTAAGAATATGATGAGTTTGTGATGGTTTGGAAAACTGACGAAGATTCAGAGGGTAAAGAAGAAGTGGCAAGCCACAAGCGTCCTCGCCTGTGCTAGACGCTAAATCAAGTCAATGGACCAGTTGACTAGAACTAGAAATTAAGTGCGTGTATTTTGTGTTTACGCCTCCGTGTATTTTGCTGGAATCTTAGTGTGTGTCCATTGCTGGGAGGAACTGTCTCTAAATTAGTTGTTATTATTTTTTTGAGAAGAGATTAGTTGTTATTATTGTAGAGTAGTAGCCGACGTGAGTGTGGACTAATGTTTAATTATATGAGATTACCCCAAAATGTCTGATGTTGTTAAGCTGCAAAATGCACCTTGTACTTGGTCTAGCTGTATCGATGGAGATGGTGGTGGGGGCAGCTAGACTACCCATGGGCGGCTCGGTTTTGGCCCAACGTACCAGCGACGGCGTTAGCGGGCCAGCGCATTTCTGGTACTGTTGCATGGGCCACGGGTACTGTTTTTATATTAGAAATACGAAACCAAATACCAGGCAAGGCCCAAATAACGAGGCATGTGTGTGGTCCAGAATGCAGGAGCATCTGGACCCGGGAGCCGAATTGCATTTCCGGCGTGTCATTCGC
The DNA here is from genome assembly GCF_018294505.1 of Triticum aestivum. NCBI lineage: Eukaryota > Viridiplantae > Streptophyta > Magnoliopsida > Poales > Poaceae > Triticum > Triticum aestivum. Next base: position 520,585,317 of record NC_057801.1, read on the forward strand.
CAAAAAGACAAAAAGCAGGTGTGGTCGGCAGCTGAAAGGGGTCCAGTGGCCAGTGGCCAGTGGCTCGTCCGAGCCCATCATTCCCAGCGGAAAGCAAGCTGACCTGTGCAAAAGGTGGACTTTTCGGTCATTCGGTGACCAGAAGCACCGAGCCGTTACACCCGGCCGGACGAGGAGTAAAAGCTCTCCCCCATTCCAAACTTCAGACATGGCCGAACACCAAGCCCCAAAATCCCCAAATTCCACTTCGCCCCAGTCGCCTGTAGTAATAGCAACAAGAAGCTAGCAGAAGAAATGGAGGGCGACGAGATCTTTGCAAGCCTAGACTCGCTCTGGTTCCACTCCAGCGTCCTCCACCGGCGGCCGCGCTTCAAGCAGTGCTCCGAAGAGTTGAAGCCGCCCAGGAAGCAGGATCAACATCCCAAATGCGTCGACGACGAGGTGACGCTGGGGGCGAGAAGAGCGGATCCAGGAAGGAGGGCGCTCCAAGAGCGCATCGAGACATGGCAGGAGGAGCAGTGGCGGCAGCCGACGCTCGTCATTGCGGCACCGCCACGGTGCTCGCCCGTCGGCGATGGTGTCGCCATGAAGGCTCATCTCAGGTCGTGGGCTCATGCTGTTGCCTGCTCGGTCAGATAAAGGCTCTGCATCTGTTCAAAATCTTGCAATTTGGTACGATGTTCCCGTTGTTTGCTTCGCATACTAGTATATCTGAAATAAAGACTAGCTTCTAAGTTTCACATGATATCTCCTATGAGCTGCGCATTTCATTGTGCGGGCATTTGATGATAACGAGCTGCGCAAAAGAAAATGCACATTTCCACTTGAATTTTACACACACCGTCGAGGTTGTGGGAGTAGCCAGGGGCCACTGTCTATTGTACACATGTTTTACATCTGGAATCTGTATCCTATGGGTGATTTACAGATCGGCATCAGCCAACTCTAGAACATGATTTACAGATACTGCTAACACGATCGAATCGAGGGCGGGAGAGCAAATGCTATGCAGCTCTCCTCAAATAATTAGACTATACATGGAGGGTTAACTAACGCTTCATAAAACCACACATTTTATGTGTAACGACCATGTTCTCTTCTCACTCCTGGTTGGACGCTACCTCTGGAAGTTTGAATGTAGGAGGCTTGTCTGCACCTTTCCTCGAGTATTCTCGCCATCTCCGTGCGGCCGCGGCCGCTCGCTTCATTCTCTCCTTTGTGTCCTCTTCTGTTTCACATGTAACCAGGAGTATTAGAACGCAGATAGGCAAATGATGGGATCCCAAATGATCTGACGAACTGACAAATGCCAAAATATGCTAGTTTTACCGTTCTTTTGGTATCTTGTTGGTGACCCCCATATATCACTCCATGAACTGCCCTTGTTAGAATCATCTTGGCTCATCCGCATCCTGACCTTATTCTGCAAGACATTACGCAGAGGCTCATGACAAGACACATGCAGTTGATATGTCAAAAACCAGAAGTTTATGATCCTAACTTTCCTAAACTGGAGTACATATAAAGAAAGCCATGTATCGAAGAGAGAATTATACCAAGACTTTTGCTTGTCTTTTCTCCCAGCGCGTACTTGCCTGACAGCAGGAAAGATAACAGAACATGTTAAGACCTACATTAATTTCATCGCTAAAAAAAGACCTACTACATAAACTGTGGTTTAAACTGCATAGAGTACTGTAATAACAACTTAAGAAGGTGGACGTATTTAGGATGAACATTAATTTTTATAGAAATATGTACATTATTTTTTATGATGAACTGCATAGAGCCCATCCACCATCATACGAGAAAGTTAGGGGATATAAATGTAATTTACATGAGTAAAGACATTACCATCCGGAACACATCAAATGAACTCCCCATCCCAGAAAGCATCAATGCAACCTGCTCAAATGGTAAACAAATCATATGATATTACAAGGTAGGGTAATCTGAATCTAGTATGATAGAAAACAGTAGAGTGATTGCATATTAACTAACTGCAGAAATTCCTTACATTCACTCTCTCGACTCTGCGCATTTCATCCTCGAGGAGTGTAACTTGTGCTGCTGAAGTCCAGTGGATGCAGTCAACCGGACTGGATACACAGAGTTTAGAGGTTTATGAGCATTACTATTAGTAGTCACAAACTAAACTCCCCAATGGAAAACCCACTCATACTGTTTGGCACAAATGGCAGCATACACATTCAGTAGGTTTGTTACGGTAGTAGACAGATACAAATCAAATAATGCAGACATGGTGCTCACCAACTGTCAATGGCTTCTTGAATTAGCTCTTCATTGCCTGATTGATTGTAAACTCTTGCACGCCCATAATCCTCCTCAATCTCGAAAACCTTGGAACACACATTAGCACAGTTTTTACATCCTGCACACAGATGGGAGCAGAACTTGAATAAGAACCCAGTTTAGATAATCTAATAGCAACTCCTGACCAGGTTATAGCCATCAGTAGTAGTAGTACCTATGCAGCTAAACTCATCGACAAACACATGATCCCTGGGTGCATCATCCAAGAAGGGGTTGGTTGCTGTTGCAGTAAAGCCATTGATCTCGTCATACACGGCTCGCTGGATGGGGTCGGTTAGTACCTGTTCATCCCTTGCTCGTGTTAACTTCACAGATTAGATTGCAACGCAAATTGCTCATTTGCATCCGATTTTCATTTCTCAGGATTTTACCGTGTAAACCTCGTTGATGAACATGCAGAAGTTGGTCACATCGGGGTCGTTCCCGCTAAGATCTGGATGGCAAGCCTTCATGCAATTGTAGTACGCTTTCTTGATCTGCTGCGGTGTTGCGTCCGGCATCTGAAAACATGGAGAAACTGTTATTAGCTCGGTAAAAACAGGGGAAAGAGTATTGTTTTCCCACAAGAGTGCGAACGAGTAGCAGAAGCTGAAGAACTTACGACGCCAAGAACGGCGTAGTAATCTTCGGCGGCGCTCCCCTCCGGGCTGCGGGGCTCCGTCGCCACCGCGGACACCCTGAAGCCCCTCCTCCCCCACGTCCTCCGTCTCCGGTGGCGGTCTTTCCTTCCGGCGCCGGCCAGCCCCGCCACTGCGCATCGCCGGACACTGCCGGAACAGCGCACGGCCGTGGAGGAGGAATGGGACCTGGCCACCAATTCTGCGAGCAGCGGCGGCGACAGGAGAGGAGCCATCGGGTAGAGGATGTTGGATCGCGTTTCGGTGCGAGGGAGGCGGGGAGGAGCGAGGAGAAGGCCGGCTGGATCCGGTGGCCGTGGGGCTTTGCTTGCTCTGTTTTGCTGCGTTTTCCTGGCACCCTGCGTTATTACGGTTTTTCTCCGCCACACTTCTCCCGCGATTTTTCTCCACCGTTCTTCTTCGCCTAACAGACCTTGCAAATGATTGTATTTGCGTAGATACCCTCACCTACTTCTCCATTTCTCAATGTCCGTGGTGCAGCAGTAAACTCCCACTCTCTTTTTTTGGGTAAATAAATATTCTTGCGGTGAGCCTGGTTGATTTAAAATAAAACTGATACTCAAATGCAAGCCATCATCAAATTTCCTCTCTCGATTTCTTCATTATTATGGCTGCGTGTAGCTTACAATGTTTTTTTTGCAGGTGAGTTTACAAGGCTTCTCTGACAGCGAAGTCGGCGCCATAACTTTTCAAGACTTCAAGTTACGTCATGTAAATAAGTCTTTTCGAGCGGATAATGTTGCACATGCATAATCTAGTAGAGTGGGATTCCCCATTGCTCCAAGCCACGGAGATCGAGGGAGTCTGTACAACTGTTATTCTTCTGACGACGCTCGAGTTTGAAGGTCATCTAGCATATCAAATTGTGGAAGCATCCAAACTTCATGAGTGAATAATCAAACTTGGGTCGACAATATTCACACCAAACGGACACGCAAGGAATAATTGATGTACGTTCTATGATCTTTATAGACTTAGTCCGATGGCAAGATATGATGATCTTGTATAATTGTCCACTAATTATGTAATACTTCCTCTGTAAACTAATATAAAAATTATTTAAATTACTATTTTAGTGATCTAAATGCTCTTGTATTAGTTTATGAAGGGAGTAGCTTTGTAATATGATGGATTCATGGTGTCTTTTTTTCATCTCCTTGAGAAGGTTGGATTGTGAAGGGGCTATATATTCAATTATTCATGCTTCAGACTTCAGCAAAAGAGTCATGCTATGCACACGATAAAATCAGGACGATTCACAGCCGATGATTAAATCAGGCCGTACATGCATATGAGTGAAACAACACAGGACGCTGGATTTATGTATCGTGCATACGTCGGGCACCAGTATCGTCCATGGAGCAGTTTCGTCAGCAAAAAAGGTGTGGGCCCTAGGCTCCTGGTTGAGAACCTAGAACGAACTGGTGGTGGTGGTACAGGGGTATCAGCCGTGATAGGGATAGGATTTGTCAAAATAAAAAAATTGATGTGGAGATTGAAAGCATTGTTTATGTCTGTCTAGGCTGACTTGGCAACTTCACTGCCTCCACTTTTGAGTTCGGGAGGCATAGGGGTGGGACCCCATAGCTCCATCGCGAGGAATCGTCCATAAATCGAACAGCCAGCGAACCAACCTGTGGTTGGATGGTTAGAGATACTGTGATATCCCAGCCCATCAGGGTTTAAATTTTGGTGCTCGCATTTATTTTTGGATTTATTTCAGGATTTTCGGCGATGTGCATTCAGTGGGAGGAGATGTTCCCGTCGACGACGAAGGTGTCTACGGTGACTTCGTAAATTTTAAGATGATATGCCGGCTCAGTCTTTCGGAGGTGCTCATAGGGGTAGGGTGTGCGTGTGTGCGTTCATAGGGGTGAGTGTATGCGCGTGTATATGAGCGCTTGCATTTGTACTGTGTTAAAGAAATCGAACAGTCAGAAAAATGTAATCAAACTAATAAACGTTTTGGAATAATATTTTTTTTAAAAGAATCATCCATCTCATTTGTCATAGTGCCTTCAAGACACACAAGTCCATTTTAGAGACATACGCTCTGCATGCGATTAGAATTAATAAAACCATAACAATTTAACTTCGGTCAAAACCATAAAACACATGATCAAATTGTTTAACTAATGTAGGGATGTAGCCTCACTACCAAATAACCAGCATTTTCTTTCTCAATCAATATTTCCTCCCGGGAGGCACCGGTAGATCCGATTATTGGTGAATAGCAGAAATTTTAGTATTTTACCATTCAAAAAAATATTTTGAAAAATAAATTCATATAATTACGGCCTAAAGCTATAATCATAATACCCTAAGAGCATCTTCAATAGAAGATGCAAATTTGAAGATGTAAAAATTTACATCTTCAAAAAGTGTTTTTCGCATCTTAAAAAAAGTGTCAACTTCAATAGACGGTGTAAAACGGAGATGTGAAGAGCATCTACGATAGAAGATGCAAACTAGAGATGTAAAACCGGCCGTCGGCCGCGCGACTGCTGTTCAGCTGCTGTATGGCCGCATTTGCACATTGATTTTCCATATTTCTACAAACAAAAGTGCATCATCAACCATAATTTTAAATCCTAGAAGCAAAACTCAATTATCTCAAACAAAGTTCTTGGTTCAACAAATGAAAATGCACATATATATCACTCAATTTGCGCCCTCTCTGTTGTCACTAGTGCCATTTTGGGCGGTGGTATGATCATCATCAATGGCTTGTTTGTCGATGTTTTCTTGCATTGAAGTCTCGTTGCCGCAAACTCTACCGGAAGCACCTTTATTGCCACCTCCCATGCCGCTCATGTTTCCACTGAAGCCACCTCCCATGCCACTCATCATGTTGCCACCGAAGCCACCTTCCATGCCACTCATCATGTTGCCATCGAAGCCACCTCCCATGCCGCTCATGTTGCCGCCGAAGCCACCTCCCATGTCGCTCATGTTGCCGCCAAAGCCACCTCCCATGCCACTGAAGCCACCATCCATGTTGCCACCAAAGCCACCTTTTCCACCAAATCCACCATTCATGGACCTCCCATCATATTCATGTAACCGCCCATTCCATTTCCTATTCCTCCGCCCATGGCACCTCTTATTCCTCCCATGGGACCTCCCATTCCTCATCACATCATGCTTCTCACGATCACTTGCTTCTTCATGAGAATTTCATCGCGACAAAGTTCAACATATGCCTTTGCATTGGCATCAAGAGTAGATAATTCCATGAACATAAACTTGAGTGCTTTCTCCTCCACCATCTTCATCTCCTCGGCTGCCGCCTTTCTCTCCTCAAGCTCAACCTTTCTCTCTTCGGTCGCCGCCCTCTTCTCCTCGGTTGTCACCCTCCGTCGCTCGGCTTCACTCCTCTTCTCCATTTCTTTGAGCCTCAACAATCTTTTTCTTCCACATACTCTTTCCTCGTCATGACGATGGCATCAAACCCTTCCTTGAGATCATTGTCTCCGACCTTAGTTCCACTGGCGGAGCTACATGTGCTCCTGCAGGGGCCATGCCCCCCCAACTTTGACAAATGTTTGAAGAAAATTTATTTAGAGGTGCTTAATTAGAAAAAAATATAGTGTATGCCCTCCTCAAAGATTGCTGGAGTTGCCTTTTGCCCCTCCAATGTTCCCTGTCTAGCTCCGCCACTGCTTGGTTCCCCTCACTTTCTTAGTTCCATCGGTCCTATGTGATTTAGTCGCCGAGTGAGGGGTGGGCTCCTTCTCTCATCACCGGGTACATCTTCTTCATCCTCCACCACCACACTTTTCTTCTTCGAAGCATCAAAAACTTCTCTAGTTTTCCACTTCCCCTCATACTTGAGCTCTTTGTAGCAATGATGAAAAGCGAAAGCTCTTCCTTTCTTCTTCCTCTTCTCTCCTTTATTGTTCCTATCTCTAAATAATCCTTGCACAATCATTTTCTACAAAAAAAATAACCAACATGTCATCATCAAACTAGTCAACATTTCAACAATTACGGATAGATAAAGCACACAAGAGCAAAGGATTATTACCAAGTCACTATCACCGCAAGCACTCGGATTCATGCGATCAACATTGGCCAAGCAACCCACCCACTTTTGACATTCGACATTGATGGTGCCCCAACGTTGGCGAAGGGAGTCACTTAAGCGATAGTGGCCGCTAGTGTTGTGTGCATCGAAGTACTCCTTGATGTGTTGCCAATAAGTGTTGGCGGATTGGTCGGTACCAACGGTTGCATCTTCAAGAGACTTTCTTGCATGCGATGCAAATCAACACATCTTCGGTGTTGGTATAATTTGAAGTTCTTCCCTTCATAACGAAGCCCTCATCATCCATGTCGAGATTGTCATAGCCATATTGTTGAGTTTCATGTTCTTGTGATGCATACTCATGTGAATAATCATAATTTGTCACATTTGTCGCGGCCATGCAAGCTTCATCATGAAGACTACAAATGGACGTGCACGTAATCAACTTCACATTCTATTGGAATCGACAACTGAAACAACAAACAATTTGTTTACCTTTGCGACATATCGTTGAACACGTTGGATGTGGTTGTCATCCTCGTGGCCACATCTTCCTCCATGGACCGCGACGACGATGGTGGAGGTGGATGAGGAGCTCCGTGTCTGGAGGAGGACGCCAAGGTCGGCGGCGGCTGCAAATCGCCCACCGTAGCCGCGTCCAGCTTCAAGATTTTGGCCGACCGAGGTTCTTCAATTTGTTTGATATCATAGTAACTATAAACACCCTTTGCATAAGAAGATAAGATTTGTAGAGAGTAATATCATACTTTTCAATCAAAGAAGCAACTTCATAAGCACCCTTAAAAGCAACAAATTCTTCAATTTGTTTGATATCATAGTAACTATAAACACCCTTTGCATAAGAAGATAAGATTTCATTATCATTAAACTCACATAGGTAGGGAAGGTGTTTTTTAGGGTTCTTAGAGCAACAAGTAAGATCATAAATTTCACAAAGATTCCAAGCATAGCACAACAAACTGTTTATTTGATTGCATAAGAGTCTCCCTTTTTCAGACAAACGGTGACGCACAAAATGAGCATGCTCATCTAAAGATTTTCTCTCAACTAAACTAGTTGGGGTTTCAACACGAGCACATATAGATCGAAGATGATCAGAGTAGAACACTTTAAGTGGATCCATATCAATAGATTTTTAGCAAGCAAATATGCAAGCAAATAGAAGGCACATGGAAAAACAAACAAAAAGAAATACGGGAAGAAGGCGAAGAAAAGGCAAAGGTTTTCGAAAATCGTTTTAGAAGTGTGGGAGAGGAAAACGAGAGGTGAATGGCGAATAATGTAATACAAGGGAGAAGAGTCTATGATGGATACTCGGTATGGCTTGACTTGGCATAGATCTCCCCGGCAACGGCGCCAGAAATCCTTCTTGCTACCTCTTGAGCTTGCGTTTGTTTTCCCTTGAAGAGGAAAGGGTGATGCAACATAGTAGTGTAAGTATTTCCCTCGGTTTTGAGAACCAAGGTATCAATCCAGTAGGAGACAACGCACAAGTCACCGAATACCTGCACAAACAATCAACAACTTGCACCCATCGCGATAAAGGGGTTGTCAATCCCTTCACAGTCACTTACAAAAGTGAGATCTAATAGAGAGAGAGAGAGAGATAAAAGGTAAAGTACATATTTTTGGTATTTTGGGTTTATAGATCGGAAAGTAAAGATTGCAAAATAGTAGATCGGAAATTAACAAGATGTAAACGAGATTCAGTATAATGGAAAAGAGACCTGGGGGCCATAGGTTTCACAAGTGGCTTCTCTCAAGATAGCAAATATTACGGTGGGTGAACAAATTACTGCCGAGCAACTGATAGAAAAGCGCATAGTTATGACGATATCTATGGCAATGATCATGAACATAGGCATCACGTCCGTGTCAAGTAGACCGACTCCTGCCTGCATCTACGACTATTACTCCACACATCGACCGCTATCCAACATGCATCTAGAGTATTAAGTTCATAAAGAACAGAGTAACGCATTAAGAAAGATGACATGATGTAGAGGAATTAACTCAAGCAATATGATGAAAACCCCATCTTTTTATCCTCGATAGCGACAATACATTACATGCCTTGCCGCCCCTACTGTCACTGGGAAAGAACACCGCAAGATTGAACCCAAAGCTAAGCACTTCTCCCATTGGAAGAAAGATCAATCTAGTAGGCCAAACCAAACCGATAATTCGAAGAGACTTGCAAAGATATCAAATCATGCATATATGAATTCAGAGAAGAACCAAATAATATTGATAGATAATCTTGATCATAAATCCACAATTGATCGGATCTCGGCAAACACACTGCAAAAGAATAATACATCGAATAGATCTCCAAGAACATCGAGGAGAACATGGTATTGAGAATCGAAGAGAGAGAAAAAGCCATCTAGCTAATAACTACGGACCCGAAGGTTTGTGGTAAACTACTCACGCTTCATCGGAGAGGTAATGGTGTTGATGTAGAAGCCCTCCGTGATCGAATCCTCCTCCGACAGGACGCCGGAAAAGGTGCCTAGATGGGATCTCACGTGTATAGAAGGTTGCAGTGGTGGAAAAGTGGTTTCGTGGCTCTCCTAGATGTTTTTAGAGTATAAGAGTATATATAGGCGAAGGAACTAGGTCAGGGGAGCCATGAGTGGCCCACGAGGGTGGGGGCGCGCCCTATGATGATGTTATGTACCTAGGGTAGGGTCATGAACCTATCTAGGATACCATACCATAGGACATCCTTAGACGAAGCTACCTTCCAGTCGACCAAGAGAGACTTCACTCGACGAACTCAAGGACACTCGACAATGAAGATAGTCACTCGACCATGAAGCTAACCACTCGACGGCCAGGAGACCTAAAATCACTCAGCACGCAACGGTCTATCATTAAGTAGCTTTAATAGTCTTCATGGCACTTTATGAGGGCGTTACCAGTAACCCCCTATCTTAATGTACTTTAAACCCTGCATAACTGAGGGCCGGAGGGGTCTGGCGAACTCTATATAAGCCACCCCCCTCCTCAGTGTAAAGGGTTCGCAACCCTATAACCCATATACACATAAACCAGTCGACCACCTCCAGGCTCCGAGACGTAGGGCTATTACTTCCTCCGAGAAGGGCCTGAACTCGTAAAACAGTCGTGTGTACAACTACTCCATAGCTAGGATCTTGCCTCTCCATACCTAACCCCCATTCTACTGTCAGACTTAGAACCACGATAGTTGGCGCCCACCGTGGGGCAAGTGTCTTAGCGACTTTTTGGAGAAGTTGCAATTTGTCCGATTGCCTTCATCATGGTTTCCGGCGGAGCTCTGGTCGAGGGCCGCGAGATCCGTCTCGGTGCGCTCGCTTTCATCGCCGACAACTCCGCTTGGCTCCAGGAGGCACCACTCGACATCGACGCGCTCCCCGTCCGCGGGGCGACGCACTTTCGGGCGTGTGTCCACGGTGTCCTACTGCGGCAGCCGTCGACCCCATACCGGTCGACTCCTGAGCTGTCTTCCCTCCCTGTCTCCCGCCAGCGCAAGCGCTCCCGTCGGTCGAGGCTTCAGCGATGGGTGAGACATGCAGTGGCTCGCCAATCGGCCACCACCCAAGTCGCGACAATTGAGCCCGACGAATCTCTCTACGGCCTGTTCGATTTGTCGACTGGCTCCGTAGAGACTGCATCCGAGTGCGATAGCAGTGATCCAGCGATGGAGGTCCTGATGGTCAGCGGGCCTCGTAGCCCTCCCGGTTTCCCCCGCATCGACGGGATGGACGATGGGGGCGACCCTGCTCAGGCCCACGAAGAGTATCAGCCCGAGCCACTCACTTCTCAGCAGAGGGAAGAACTTCGCCGCCGGAACATGGATGCCCTGCATACTCCCATTGCAGGAGAAACTCCTGAGGCTCGTGCCCTGGAAGAGGCGCGTTTGGCCAACTTGGCTGAACGCACTCGACTGGAGAACCTCCAGCGAGCACTCGACGAGCGTGCGCGTCAACGAGTACCTGACTCCAGCCGACGTCAGCTCTTTCCGCAACCGACTCAGGTATATGGAACCCCGATTCAGAATTTGGCAGCTGCAGCCCGTATAGCGGAGTCAATTCAGCCCTCTCAGTCGGAGGCTGGAAGAGGCTTGATGCAGATCAGAGATTTGCTCTGGGCGGCAAGAGATCAGAATTCAGTTGTGTCACAGTCACGCAACAGGATTCACAGTCGATCCGTCGTTGCGAATACTGTTCAGTTGGCTCACAGTCCAAGGTCGCCTCCGAGGCGCGTGGGACGTGAAGGCCGGCGGGACCACTATGATGATCGATTTGATCGTGATGATAGGCGTCGAGTGCCCACTCCTCCCCCGAGAAGTGGGTCTAACGCCCATCGGCAGCAAGATGACAGGCGCCAGCTCAGTGTTGGGCGGAGAGCTCCAGTCGACCCTAGAGAGCCAGGCTTTGACGCGAGATCCATCATCGTGCAAGGTTTGGTCGACCGGAACAGAGCTCACAGAGGTGGCCATGACAGAGATGCGCCCACCAGCAGCCGAGTCCACGTTTCAGGTCCAGAATGCTTTATCAGAGCCATCAGAGCCGCAGTAATACCTCCCAACTTCAGGTTGGCGACTGGAGTAAGTAAGTTCACTGGAGAGTCTAAGCCTGAAACTTGGCTTGAAGACTACCGAGTGGCTGTACAAATTGGTGGCGGTAATGATGAGGTGGCCATGAAGCATTTGCCACTTATGCTAGAGGGTTCGGCCAGGGCGTGGTTGAATCAGTTAGCTCCTAGCAGCATTTACACCTGGGAAGATCTTTCCCGAGTGTTCGTCAGGATGTTCGAGGGAACTTGCAAGCGACCGGCCGGATTGACAGAGCTGCAAGTTTGCGTACAAAAGTCGAGTGAAACACTGAGAGATTACATCCAGAGATGGATCACTTTGCATCATACTGTGGAGAATGTGTCGGACCATCAAGCGGTCTGTGCCTTCAAGGATGGTGTCAAGAACAAAGAGTTAAGTCTGAAGTTTGGTCGAACTGGAGATATGACCCTGAGTCGGATGATGGAAATAGCCACCAAGTACGCCAATGGTGAAGAGGAGGACCGACTCCGGAGTGGCAAGTACAAGCCGAGTCAGTCGGAGAAAGGAAACTCCAGTCAAAAGCAGAAGCGGAAGGCCGAGCCAGCTGCTCCTGGAGAGGCTCTGGCCGTGACTCAGGGAAAATTCAAAGGGAAGCCCAAAGGATCTTGGAACCCCAAGAAGGTAAAGGATAAAGAAGGTAATGACGTGATGGATCTACCGTGTCATATCCACACAAAGAAAGACAAAGAGGGAAACTTCATCTACCCGAAGCATACCACTCGCCAATGCCGGCTCTTAATCCAGTAGTTTCAAGGAAAACAACCGAAGGACAAAGAGAAGGAGTCGGACAAGGCCGAGGACAAGGAGGACAGTGATGGAGAGTACCCTCATGTCAACTCCACTCTGATGATTTTTGCTGATGTAGAGAGCAAAAGTCGACTGAAAGTGATCAACCGTGACGTCAATATGGTCGCCCCGACGACACCAAGCTATCTGAGATGGTCGCAAACTCCCATTACTTTTGACCAGTCTGATCACCCTACTCACATTGCCACCCCTGGGAGGCAAGCGCTGGTAGTCGACCCAGTCGTCGAAGGCACTCGACTGACGAAGGTATTGATGGATGGCGGCAGTGGGTTGAATATACTGTATGCAGAGACACTCAAGGGAATGGGCATTCCGATGTCCAGGCTCAGTTCCAGCAACATGAGTTTTCACGGAGTCATTCCTGGAAAGAAGGCTGAGTCACTCGGCCAAATAGCTCTGGATGTAGTGTTCGGCGACTCGAAGCATTTCCGCAAAGAGAAGCTGACATTTGAAGTCGTGGATTTCCGAAGCGCCTACCACGCTATTTTGGGAAGACCAGCCTATGCCCGCTTCATGGCTCAACCATGTTATGTGTACCTCAAATTAAAGATGCCTGGCCCCAAAGGCGTGATCACTATCACTGGCAGCCGGAAGAAGGCAGAAGAGTGTTTCCAGAAAGGCTCAAGATTGCGGATGACCAGATAACAGTGGTAGAGCTGGAAGGAATACAAGAAAAATGCAGATCCGAGTGATTTGTTGCGGGCCAAGAAGCCCGCCACAGAGTCAGCGTTCCAGTCGTCTGGGGAGACGAAGCCAGTTCATATCCACCCGACTGACCCCAACGCAGCTCCGACCCATATTTCCACAACACTCGACTCTAAATAGGAAGAAGCGCTCATCCAGTTCCTCCGTGAGAACTGGGACATCTTTGCATGGAAGCCAGCTGACATGCCGGGTGTTCCCAGGGGGCTGGCTGAGCATCGCCTTAGAGTCGACTCAAAAGCGAAACCTGTTAAAGAACATCTTCGACGGTCCGCCGTTCAGAAGAAAAAAGCCATTGGCGAGGAGGTGGCTCGACTCCTTGCAGCAGAGTTTATCCGAGAGATATACCACTCCGAGTGGCTCGCCAATGTCGTCATGGTTCCCAAGAAGGACAACTCACTTCGCATGTGCATTGATTTCAAACATATCAATCGGGCCTGCCCAAAAGATCATTTTCCTCTCCCTCGCATCGACCAAATTGTCGACTCGACCGCGGGGTGCGAGAGATTGTCTTTTTTAGACGCTTATTCCGGGTATCATCAGATCCGTCTGTATGGACCTGACGAAATCAAAACAGCTTTCATCACTCCATTCGGGTGCTTCTGCTATATCACCATGCCATTCGGCCTCAAGAATGCCGGAGCCACGTTCATGAGAATGATTCAAAAGTGTTTACTCACTCAAATCAGTCGGAATGTGGAAGCGTACATGGATGATATCGTGGTCAAGTCACGAAAGGGTTCCGACCTGTTGACTGACCTAGCTGAAACATTTGCCAATCTCAGGAGGTATGATATCAAGCTCAATCCATCAAAGTGCACATTCGGAGTACCTGGCGGAAAGTTACTCGGTTTTCTCGTTTCAGAACGAGGAATCGATGCTAACCCAGAAAAAGTTGGCACCATACTCCGAATGAAACGCCCTGTGCGTGTGCACGACGTCCAGAAGCTTACTGGATGCTTGGCCGCGTTAAGTCGATTCATCTCTCGCCTCGGTGAAAAGGCGTTGCCCCTTTACCGACTGATGAAGAAGGCAGACAAGTTCGAGTGGACTCCAGAAGCTGATGCAGCGTTTGCCGAGCTAAAACTCTGCTCTCCACCCAGCCGGTGCTTGCTGCTCCAATCAGCAAAGAGCCTCTGTTGCTTTATATTGCAGCCACAGGACAAGTCGTCAGTACAGTACTTACGGTCGAGCGGGAAGAAGAAGGGAAAGCCTTCAAAGTTCAGCGCCCAGTGTATTATCTCTCTGAAGTTTTGACCCCATCGAAGCAAAGATATCCTCATTATCAGAAGCTCGTATATGGGATCTACATGACCATGAAGAAGGTTGCTCATTATTTCTCTGATCATGACATTACAGTCGTCAGCGACGCACCATTGTCAGAGATTCTGCACAACAGAGATGCAACTGGTCGAGTGGCTAAATGGGCGATTGAACTCCTTCCCCTTGATATCAAATTCGAGGCAAAGAAAGCCATTAAGTCCCAGGCTATAGCAGATTTCCTTGCCGAGTGGATTGAGCAACAGCAGCCGACTCAAGTTCACTCGGAGCACTGGACCATGTTCTTTGATGGCTCTAAGATGTTAAATGGTTCTGGTGCTGGGGTTGTTTTGGTTTCCCCCCGAGGAGATAAACTCAGATATGTGCTCCAAATCCACTTTGATTCCTCCAACAATGAAGCAGAATATGAAGCACTCTTGTATGGGTTGCGCATGGCCATTTCACTCGGCGTCCGTCGCCTTATGGTCTATGGCGACTCAGATTTGGTGGTCAATCAGGTGATGAAGGAGTGGGACGTTAGAAGCCCAGCCATGACTGGATACTACAATGTAGTGAGGAAGCTCGAAAAGAAGTTCGAAGGGTTAGAGCTCCACCACATACCCCGACTGAAAAATCAAGCAGCTGATGATTTGGCGAAGATAGGATCCAAGAGAGAAGCCATCCCCAGTGATGTGTTCTTGGAGCATATCCGTACTCCATCAGTCGTAGAAGATCCTTTTACCGACGAAGCTCCACAACCTAAGAGTGTTACAGATCCGACTGAGGTTGAAGTCCCAGCAGTGGTCGACCTGATCATGGAAGTTTTAGTGATCACTCCCGATTGGACAGTACCGTGTATCGCGTATATCTTGAGGAAAGAACTCCCGGAGGACGAAGAAGAGGCTCGACAGGTCGTCCGCTGATCTAAGGCCTTTACCGTGATAAGGGGACAGCTGTACAGAGAAAGCGCGACTGGAGTTGGTCAGAAATGCATAACACCGGAGGAAGGTCGAATAATCCTTGATGACATCCATTCGGGGACCTGTGGCCATCATGCGTCCTCTCGGACCATCGCGTCCAAAGCATACCGAGCCGGATTTTATTGGCCAAGAGCGAATGAAATGGCAAAGGAGATAGTCGACAAGTGCGAGGGATGTCAATTTTACTCCAATATGTCACACAAGCCCGCGTCAGCTTTGAAGACTATACCACTCGTCTGGCCCTTTGCAGTATGGGGTTTGGATATGGTCGGTCCTTTAAGAACAGGCAGAAGTGGTTTCACCCATGTGCTGGTAGCAGTCGACAAGTTCACCAAGTGGATTGAAGCTAAACCCATCAAGAACCTCGATGCCGGTACTGCTGTCAGCTTCATCAGAGAATTGATATTCAGATATGGAGTCCCGCACAGCATCATCACTGACAACGGGTCAAACTTCGATTCCGAAGAGTTCAGAGCTTTCTGCACGTCTCAAGGCACACGAGTCGACTATGCTTCAGTCGCCCATCCACAGTCGAATGGACAGGCAGAGCGAGCCAACGGTTTGATTCTCAAAGGGTTGAAACCCCGTTTGATGCGTGATCTTAAGCATGCGGCTGGTGCATGGGTCGACGAACTTCCCTCGGTGCTTTGGGGGTTAAGGACCACGCCCAACCGGTCGACTGGAAGAACTCCATTCTTCTTGGTCTACGGAGCTGAAGCAGTCTTGCCGAGTGACCTTCTCCACAATGCTCCCCGGGTCGAGCTCTACACCGAAGCTGAAGCAGAACAAGCGCGGCAGGATGCAGTCGACCTTTTAGAGGAAGAAAGGGAGATGGCTCTGATCAGATCGACCATTTACCAACAAGACTTGCGTCGCTTCCACGCCAAAAACGTGAAGAGTCGAGCCTTCCAGGAAGGAGATTTAGTTCTCCGAGTGGATCAGCAGAAACCACACAAGCTTGCTCCTTCTTGGGAAGGTCCCTTCATCGTCACCAAGGTTCTCCACAATGGAGCATACCGTCTTTACAATGTCGAGCATCAGATCGACGAGCCCCGAGCTTGGAACGGGGAGCTTCTCTGCCCCTTTTACACTTAAGTATTCACTCGGATGAGTTGTAATAAAAGTACTTCTGTAGTTTATTTATCAAAGACAAGAGCTTTATAATTTTCCCAGTAATTGTTATTACTTTTGTCCACATAAAACAATCCCCCAGTGGGTGGCTTGGCTGCGAATCCGATTCGCCTAAGTCTATAAAAAAAATCCTAACCGAGTGGTGAGCCAGTCTCCCACACGAAGGCTTAGCTGCGAAATCCGTTTCGCCTAAGATAAACAAAATCCTACCGAGTGGAAGCCAGCCTTCCACTCGGAGGCTTAGCTGCAGTCCAAGTACTCGCCTAAATTAAATAAAATCCTACCGAGTGGTAAGCCAGCCTTCCACTCGGAGGCTTAGCTGCAGTCCAAGTATTCGCCTAAGTTAAATAAAATCCTACCGAGTGGTAAGCCAGCCTTCCACTCGGGGGCTTAGCTGTAGCCCAGTGCTCGCCTAAGTTAAACAAAATCCTACCGAGTGGTAAGCCAGCCTTCCACTCGGAGGCTTAGCTGCAGCATTGCGCTCGCCTAAGTACAAATACAACATGCGCTCTGCAAGGAGGACGAGGTGCAGGTCGACTGCTACCCTCCCCTTCCGAGGTACGCCACAAATACAACATGCGCTCTACAAGGAGGACGAGGTGCAGGTCGACTGCTACCCTCTCCTTCCGAGCTACGCCATAAGTACAACATGAGCTCTGCAAGGAGGACGAGGTGCAGGTCGACTGCTACCCTCTCCTTCCGAGCTACGCCACCAATACAAAATCCTACCGAGTGGAGAGCAAACCTCCCACTCGGAGGCTTAGCTGGAGCCCAGTACTCGCCTAAGTATCTGAAATCCTACCGAGTGGAGAGCAGACCTCCCACTCGGGGGCTTAGCTGCAGCACAGTGCTCGCCTAAGTATCTGAAATCCTACCGAGTGGAGAGCAAACCTCCCACTCGGAGGCTTAGCTGCAGCCCAGTGCTCGCCTAAGTATCTAAAATCCTACCGAGTGGAGAGCAGACCTCCCACTCGGGGGCTTAGCTGCAGCCCAATGCCCGCCTAAGTATCTGAAATCCTACCGAGTGGAGAGCAGACCTCCCATTCGGGGGCTTAGCTGCAGCCCAGTGCTCGCCTAAGTATCTGAAATCCTACCGAGTGGAGAGCAGACCTCCCACTTGGGGGCTTAGCTGCAGTCCAGTGCTCGCCTAAGTTTTGAAATCCTACCGAGTGGAGAGCAGACCTCCCACTCGGGGGCTTAGCTGCAGCCCAGTGCTCGCCTAAGTGTATTGAGGAACAAGTCGATTGCAATGAGCGCTTCGCTTTAACCTGCGAAAGACGCCTCAAACCAAATGCAAACATATTCAACGACTGAATCCAAGTTCGGATAACACCTAACGGAACCGAAAGTGCTCAGGCGCTAGGCCTGTTAAGGTTTGTCGGTTACAAAACTCACTCGGCATACCGAGGCAAATTTAAAGTATCAAGCTCAGAAGTTTTTTACCCCTCCTGTGGAGGGCTGGAAGGTGCAACAAACTCGTCCAGGTCAATTCCATCTGCAATCCGAGTGGCAGCAGCAATGAAGGTCTCCATGAAAGATCGGAAATCGTGCTTCTTGGTATTAGCCACCCTAAGAGCCACCAGCTTGTCCTCTCGTGCATCCTTGCAGTGAACGCGGACCAGAGACAGAGCAACATCCGCACCGCACCTGGCCGAAGACTTCTTCCACTCCTGCACTCGACTTGGGACCTCGTTCAGTCGAGTCATCAAAGACTCGAGGTCATTCTGGAGCGTCTCTCTTGGCCAGAGTGTTGTGTCGATGCGAGAAGTTGCGACCTTCAGCCTTGCGAGATAGTCGATGATAGCAGCAACACGAGATTCAAGCCGGAGCACATTCATGGCGACTTCATCTTTCACGGGAGAGTTGATGGGGTCCAGGTTTACTTCCAGTCGACCGGTCTCCTCTTCAAAGTTCTGGCAAAATTCTGCAAGCACAACCACCGAGTCAAGACAATAGTCGGAGATCACAGTTAAAATATTTGTTTGATACAAAAGATTACCTTCAAGCATGAGGAATAGCTTCTTGGCGAGTCCACCCAGATAAGCCTCCAGATCGTTCTTCTTTCTCACCAACTCACTGGCCTTGTCATTCAGGGTGGTCTTGTCACTTTTCAGTCGACTGACCTCCTGGTTGGCAGCATCAAGAGCAGCTTTCAGATTGGTGTTTTCTTCTTCAAGCTTGGTCACTGAAGCCAGCTTCTCATCTGCAAGCTTGGTCTTCTCTAAAGCAGTTTTTTGCATCTCAGCTAAGTCAAGGTCTTGCTTCTTCAGGGCATCCCTCACTTTGTCTGCAAAGTTACAGTGAGATTAGATTCGGAAACAAGTGAGAGGCAAAGGCAGTCATCGAGGGCCTCACCAAACATACCTTTAGCTTCCTCCTTCGCCTTTGTTAAGTTCTCTTGGGCCAGTTTCAGATCAAGCTCGAGCTGAATGTGTTTGTTCTCCAACTCAGTATAACGAGCCGCAAGGTCACAGGATTTCTACGAAGAACCAATCGACAGATGTCAAAGACAATTCACTTCTGAGTGACTAAGCGAAAATCATAGCGTTTCTAAGACTACGGCCGAATACAAACATTCGACCATAGTCTCGGAGACTACACCCAGTGGGTGCACTCAGCGTGCCCCCACTAGTTTTATCAGTTAGAGTCGACCAGTCGACCAAAAAAAACGGGAGGTGTTCTTCAGACTATAGTCGACTGCCAGCAGTCGACCACAGTCTCGGGGACTACACCCAGTGGGTGCACTCAGCGTGCCCCCACCGGTCTATGAATCCATTCGACTTAGTCGAGTGAAGAAAAAATTTAAGACATAAAGACTATGGTCAACTGCCAGCAGTCCACCATAGCCTTGGGGACTACACCCAGTGGGTGCACTCAGCGTGTCCCCACTAACCCGGAACTTTAATCAACACACCCAGTGGGTGTAGGACAAACTCTAAGAATTTCAGAAAGAAGGGTTTTCGGATATCATATCCTAACAGAACAGGCAGTGACCGACTGACCTGAACATTACTCTGAAGAGCTGAACTGGCGTCATAGGCTGCCTGGCTGGCTTCTCGGATTGCCTTCACTTGCTCCGTCACGACCCTCGCTTGGCGTATTGCTTCTTTAGCACTAACTTGGTCTTCCGGGACGTGGTGGGTGGAGAAAAGCGAGGGTTGAGCAGCACTCGACGAAGAAGGGCGAGCACTCGTCAACGGCACCGCAAAAGATACGGTAGGCCGAGTGACATTGTCTCCCTCCACGACCAACGTCTCGGGTGCTGGCACGTCCCGAGTCGCCTTGCCAGCAGAAGCTTTCTTGTTCCTCCTCCGCCTCAGTGGTTCCTCGTCGTCGTCGTCAGGAAGGTCAATAACAACGTTAGATGAAGCTGCAAAAAGAATCAAAATTAGAGACAATAAGTCAATCGACTGAAAATAGAATTACAATAGTCATACCAGGTTTTGAGGTAACAGCATCCTCCATCTCGTGGTCTTCAGCCCTGGCTGAGGTATCAGAAGTAGCAGCACTGCAGTTCCAGAAGTCAGTCGATTGGCTCATGAGTCGACCAAGAACAAGTTCATGAAACAGGAAAACTCAAGACTACCATTACCTTGAGATAGTGGGGATCACCATCTTCATCTTCGGCAAGACCTTCGCCGGTTTCGACGGTGCCACTCGAGATTGCTTTGGAGCTTTCTCAGTCGGCGCCGGAGAAGTCGTCCGAGGGCGCTTGGTCAACTGCGCGACGGTCGCGGCCCCCTTACCACGCTCAGCCGCAGGATCATGGACAAGCTTCGAATGTCTTTTCGAGCGAGGAGGTGCAACTTCCTCCTCCTCCTCCTCTTCTTCCTCCTCACCCGAGTCATCACCCTCGTCATCATCATTGCATCCGAATCCCACTCCTCCGGGCTTTCACCCCCACTTCCTTCCTCCTCCTCAGTCGGCGCTTGCGCCCCATTGGGCATCGAGTACAGTTCAGTGGTGGCCTGACAGACAACAGAACAAGACAAAGGTCAATCGACCAATTTGCAGTGGAGCAGAATGGATAAAACAAGATTACAATTAGAGGCGAATGGTCATACCGTGTCCGGCGTGTAGGTGCAGTCGAGTGGTGGGATCCTCCTAGCCCCTCGAGGGTTGTCCTTATTCCCTGTGATTGCAGCCATCCACCTCTCCAGTGTGGCGTCGTCGACCGCTTCTGGGTGGACCCGACTGGTGTCTTCGGTGCCACAGTACAACCACATCGGGTGGCCTCGGTACTGAAGTGGTTGGATGCGCCGTCTAAGGAAGACCTCCAGAAGATCCATGCCCGTCACTCCATCCCGAACGAGCTGAACTACATGCTCCATCAACATTTTTACCTGAGGTTTCTCCTCAGGGAGCACCTTCAGAGAAGAGGGTTTGTCCGCTCGGTCCATGGAGAACGGAGGGAGACCAGTCAACTGCCCCGGCGTCGACTTGTCTTGGCAGTAGAACCAGGTCGACTGCCACCCTCTGACCGACTCAGGAAGGGTCATGGCCGAGAAAGTACTCTTACTCCTCATCTGAATCCCAAGACCCCCGCACATCTGGATAACCTTAGTCCTCTCATCATCCGGACTCACCTTTTTCACCGTCTGTGAGCGACAGGTGAATATGTGCTTAAAGAGACCCCAGTGTGGTCGACAACCCAGGAAGTTCTCGCAAATGGACACGAAAGCAGCAAGATAGGCGATGGAGTTGGGAGTGAAATGGTGGAGTTGCGCCCCAAAGAAATTCAGAAACCCTCGGAAGAAAACACTCGGCGGCAGAGAGAATCCACGGTCTACATGAGTGGCTAGGAGAATGCACTCACCCTCCTGCGGCTGCGGTTGACACTCGGTCCCCGGAAGCCTTGCTGACCCATGAGGGATCAGACCTTCATTGGCCAGGTCATTGAGATCTGTCTCGGTGATGGTCGAGCGGATCCAATCCCCTTGGACCCAACCTTTTGGCAGGCGGGACCTTGACGAAGATCCGCCCCGAGTGGACGCTCTCCCCTTCGCTTTCCCCGTCGCCGTCGCCTTCTTTGCGCGCTCCAAGGCCGCCGTCTTCTCCTTCACCATTGTCGCCGGCGAAGCACGCGAGGAGTGGATAAGAGGAGGTGAGAGCAGGCGTAGCGGGCGGAGGCAAAGAGGGCGGATAGAAGAATGGGAAAGCACTGTTCAAAAAACCCTCGCCCGGTGCTTTATATAAGGACACTTCCGAGTGGATGACAAGTAGGCCCGGGCGCTCCTGTCACATCCCGAAACAGTCGCGCACGCGTGATATGTGGCGAAAAAGGAGGCGCGGAAATTGAGGCATCCACGCCTTATCCCATCCGAGTACTGCGGTCCGCCCCGCTTCGCGCGCTTCCCAAAATTCGGATCCCACAGAATCCGCTAACGACAGATCAATCTGTCAGACGATATCTTTCCTGCGATCCGTCGCTCGGAAGTTCACTGAAGTTCAAAAGTTCACTCGATAGAAGACAAGAATGGATCAAGGCGACTGAAATAAAAGTTGATGCCAACGCCGAAAGAAAAATCGCTGATCCAGGATACGACATAATCAAAGCACGGGAAATAGGTCGGAGAAAATCATCAACTTCTTCCTCACTCGAACCTCGATCCATTCGGGGGCTAATGATGATGTTATGTACCTAGGGTAGGGTCATGAACCTATCTAGGATACCATACCATAGGACATCCTTAGACGAAGCTACCTTCCAGTCGACCAAGAGAGACTTCACTCGACGAACTCATGGACACTCGACAATGAAGATAGTCACTCGACCATGAAGCTAACCACTCGACGGCCAGGAGACCTAAAATCACTCAGCACACAACGGTCTATCATTAAGTAGCTTTAATAGTCTTCATGGCACTTTATGAGGGCGTTACCAGTAACCCCCTATCTTAATGTACTTTAAACCCTGCATAACTGAGGGCCGGAGGGGTCTGGCAAACTCTATATAAGCCACCCCCCTCCTCAGTGTAAAGGGTTCGCACCCCTGTAACCCATATACACATAAACCAGTCGACCGCCTCCGGGCTCCGAGACGTAGGGCTATTACTTCCTCCAAGAAGGGCCTGAACTCGTAAAACACTCGTGTGTACAACTACTCCATAGCTAGGATCTTGCCTCTCCATACCTACCCCCATTCTACTGTCAGACTTAGAACCACGACACCCTACCCCCCTGGTTGCGCCCTCCTACCTCGTGGCTTCCTTGTTGCGTCCCAACTTCATCTCCAAGTCTTCTAGTTTGCTTCCGGTCCAAGAAAGATCATCGCGAAGGTTTTTCCATTTGGACTCCATTTGGTATTCCTTTTCTGCGTAACTCTAAAATAGGCAAAAAAAAACAAAAACTGGCACTAGGCCCTCGGTTAATAGGTTAGTCCCAAAAATAATATAAAATAGCATATAAATGCCTATTAAACATCCAAAACAGATAATATAATAGCATGGAACAATAAAAAATTATAGATACGTTGGACACGTATCACTCAACGGGCTATTTCTGCTGCCTCTCATAAGAAGCAACCACCTTTCCTTATCAAGGAAGTGTTGGAGAAACTGTCTGTGCTGCCTCAAAGGTTTGAAGAATTAAAACGATCAGCCACCCGAGACGGTGCCATCACCGCCCTAAGCAATGCAAAAGCATGGCAAGCAGAACTTGACTCGAAAGAACTAGCCACCGGTTGCCTGAGTTTCAAAGAAGACGAGTCTCCCTTCAGCATCGAGGATTTCACCAAAATAGTAAGGGAGATGCGTCCCTTGGCAAGAAAATTGGCTGAGGAGACTGATCTCTCCAAGTATCATCTGGTTTATGATGTTGAAAACGCAAAGGTGAAGGCGCCAGTTCATGAGGCTGTGGACCTTATCCCGCAAACACGTAAGCACACCTTCGCTCCTGATATTGACCCATCAAGCCTTATAGCTGATGAAGCTGTATTTAGAGCTTTGACCGGGATCAACTGGACCACATCTAACTTCCAACCAATGGGTGAACAACAACAAGAAGAACAACTAGTGCAGGATGACCCAGAAGCTTCAACACCCCAAGACCAGGGCCACTGAACCATGACCCGGCTCTCAAACTGCCATATAGAAGTTTTGTGCAGCAAAAACACTTATTCTTTTCGGCTACATGACGCCTTGTAATAGGCTAATTGAAAACCATGATCTTCCATGCCATTGTGCATGTTTATCTTCATAACACTTTAAACCACCAATCTTGATATGAAAAGATCTGCCGTTTCTGCTCAGAATATTATCAGTCATACGAGTCATGTTCATCATACTCACTGCACACAAGCAGATAACATGTGCCCTAGCAGCTTACCCCAGGGCGGGTCATGATGTACAATATAGAATCCGCTGGTGACTGTATAGTCCATAACCAGGGCGGGTTATCAAAACCTCACATATTCATAGAATAAACAAATAACATACTTGTTATATTTGTTCATACTACCGACTTACCATGCCATATGCAGCAAGGGTAACAACCCAAAAGCCTTAGAGCGCAAAACTCCAAGTGCACAATCACATCATACTGGCAACTTATCGTCCAAAGCCAGACCGAGTTATCAAAACTCCAGATGCGCTCAAGTATGAGCCATAAAGATTAAGGTTACATGGCCTGAATTATTTTAAACCATACCTAAATATGGTGCAAAAATATGAACCCAAATAATGTTCAAATAAAACAACGAACCAGAAAAAACAAGGCTTCCATAGGCTGCCAAACCTCAATATCAACTGCTATTCAAAGGGCCGCACAACCAATGAGTTAATCCTTTATTCAAACATGTAAGTCGGGCCTCACATGACCAACCACCGTTTTAACTTTGACAAGTTCAGGGTCTTTATAAGACTGACTGTCAAGAGTACGGCGGGTCATTTCAGGATTACCTGGTTGGAGTGGCAGACATACAAAGGCAGGATAACCCAGAGTTTTGGTGAATACACCTGGCGTCCAAGCCGATCAAAAGGGTAAATATAGCTATGTTCATTGAACAGGAAGCCCCCAAGTGAGACCTTTAACAAGCCATCAAGGCAGGTTACCTATGTTTGAACTGCACATTATAGCAAGTTCTCTTTGGTGACCATTCCACTGTTGGAAATATGCCCTAGAGGCAATAATAAAATGATTATTATTATATTTCCTTGTTCATGATAATTGTCTTTTATTCATGCTATAATTGTATTATCCGGAAATCGTAATACATGTGTGAATACATAGACCACAATATGTCCCTAGTGAGCCTCTAGTTGACTAGCTCGTTGATCAACAGATAGTCATGGTTTCCTGACTATGGACATTAGATGTCATTGATAATGGGATCACATCATTAGGAGAATGATGTGATGGACAAGACCCAATCCTAAGCATAGCACAAGATAGTGTAGTTCGTTTTTCTAGAGCTTTTCCAATGTCAAGTATCTTTTCCTTAGACCATGAGATCGTGTAACTCCCGGATACCGTAGGAGTGCTTTGGGTGTACCAAACATCACAACGTAACTGGGTGACTATAAAGGTGCACTACAGGTATCTCCGAAAGTGTCTGTTGGGTTGACACGGATCGAGACTGGGATTTGTCACTCCGTATGACGGAGAGGTATCTCTAGGCCCACTCGGTAATGCATCATCATAATGAGCTCAAAGTGACCACGTGTCTGGTCACGGGATCATGCATTACGATATGAGTAAAGTGACTTGCCGGTAACGAGATTGAACGAGGTATTGGGATACCAACGATTGAATCTCGGGCAAGTAACGTATCGATTGACAAAGGGAATTGTATACGGGGTTGCTTGAATCCTCGACATCGTGGTTCATCCGATGAGATCATCAAGGAGCATGTGGGAGCCAACATGGGTATCCAGATCCCGCTGTTGGTTATTGACCGGAGAGCAGTCTCGGTCATGTCTGCCTGTCTCCCGAACCCGTAGGGTCTACACACTTAAGGTTCGGTGACGCTAGGGTTGTATGAATATAAGTATGCAGCAAACTGAAAGTTGTTCGGAGTCCCGGATGAGATCCCGAACGTCACGAGGAGTTCCGGAATGGTCTGGAGGTAAAGAATTATATATGGGAAGTCGAGTTTCGGCCATTGGGAAAGTTTCGGGGTTCACCGGTATTGTACCGGGACCACCGGAAGGGTCCCGGGGGTCCACCGGGTGGGGCCACCCATCCCGGAGGGCCCCATGGGCTGAAGTGGGAGGGGAACCAGCCCCTGGTGGGCTGGTGCGCCCCCCTGGGCCCCCCTCTGCGCCTAGGGTTGGGAACCCTATGGGAGGGGGCGCGCTCCACTTGCCTTGGGGGGCAAGTCTCCCCCTTGGCCGCCGCCCCCCTAGGAGATCCCATCTCCTAGGTCCGGTGCCCCCCTGGGGTCCCTATATAAAGAGGGGGGTGGGAGGGCAGCCGCACCCTGAAGTCTTGGCGCCTCCCTCTCCGCTGCTACACCTCTCCCTCTCGCAGAAGCTCGGCGAAGCTCTGCCGGAACCCTGCTGCATCCACCACCACGCCGTCGTGCTGCTGGATCTTCATCAACCTCTCCTTCCCCCTTGCCAGATCAAGAAGGAGGAGACGTCATCCGCTCCGTACGTGTGTTGAATGCGGAGGTGCTGTCCGTTCGGCACTTGGTCATCGGTGATTTGGATCACGACGAGTACGACTCCCTCAACCCCATTCTCTTAAACGCTTCCGCTCGCGATCTACAAAGGTATGTAGATGCACTACTATCACTCGTTGCTAGATGAACTCATAGATGGATCTTGGTGAAACCGTAGGAATTTTTTTATTTTCTGCAATGTTCCCCAACAGTGATATCAGAGCTAGGTCTATGCGTAGTTCTCTATTGCACGAGTAGAACACAAATCTGTTGTGGGCGTAGATGTTGTCAACTTTCTTGCCGCTACTAGTCTTATTTTGCTTTAGCGATATTGTGGGATGAAGCGGCCTGGACCGACCTTACACGTACGCTTACGTGAGACAGGTTCCACCGACTGACATGCACTAGTTGCATAAGGTGGCTAGCGGGTGTCTGTCTCTCCCACTTTAGTTGGAGCGGATTCGATGAAAAGGGTCCTTATGAAGGGTAAATAGAAGTTGACAAATCACGTTGTGGCTTTTTCGTAGGTAAGAAAACGTTCTTGCTAGAACCCTATTGCAGCCACGTAAAAGATGCAACAACAATTAGAGGACGTCTAACTTGTTTTTGCAGCAATTGCCTTGTGATGTGATATGGCCAAAAGTTGTGATGAATGATGAATGATATATTGTGATGCATGAGATCATGTTCTTGTAATAGGAATCACGACTTGCATGTCGATAAGTATGACAACCGGCAGGAGCCATAGGAGTTGTCTTAATTATTGTATGACCTGCGTGTCAATGATTTAACACCATGTAATTACTTTACTTTATTGCTAAACCGTTAGCCATAGTAGTAGAAGTAATAGTTGGCGAGCAACTTCATGGAGACACAATGATGGAGATCATGATGATGGAGATCATGGTGTCATGCCGGTGACGAAGATGATCATGGAGCCCCGAAGATGGAGATCAAAGGAGCTATATGATATTGGCCATATCATGTCACTACTATATAATTGCATGTGATGTTTATTATGTTTATGCATCTTGTTTACTTAGAACGACGGTAGTAAATAAGATGATCCCTTATAATAATTTCAAGAAAGTGTTCTCCCCTAACTGTGCGCTGTTGCTAAAGTTTGTCGTTTCGAAGCACCACATGATGATCGGGTGTGATAGATTCTTATGTTCACATACAACGGGTGTAAGACAGTTTTACACATGCAAAAACACTTAGGGTTAACTTGACGAGCCTAGCATGTACAGACATGGCCTCGGAACACAGAGACCGAAAGGTCGAACATGAGTCATATGGAAGATACGATCAACATGGAGATGTTCACCGATGATGACTAGTCCGTCTCACGTGATGATCGGACACGGCCTAGTCGACTCGGATCGTGTAACACTTAGATGACTAGAGGGATGTCTAATCTGAGTGGGAGTTCATTAAATAATTTGATTAGATGAACTTAATAATCATGAACTTAGTCTAAAATCTTTGCAAAATATGTCTTGTAGATCAAATGGCCAACGCTCATGTCAACATGAACTTCAACATGTTCCTAGAGAAAACCAAGCTGAAAGATGATGGCAGCAACTATAGGGACTGGGTCCGGAACCTGAGGATCATCCTCATAGCTGCCAAGAAAGCATATGTCCTAGAAGGACCGCTAGGTGAAGAACCCATCCCAGAGAACCAAGACGTTATGAACGCTTGGCAGTCACATGTTGATGATTACTCCCTCGTTCAGTGCGGCATGCTTTACAGCTTAGAACCGGGGCTCCAAAAGCGTTTTGAGCAACACGGAGCATATGAGATGTTCGAGGAGCTGAAAATGGTTTTACAAGCTCATGCCCGGGTCGAGAGATATGAAGTCTCCGACAAGTTCTATAGTTGTAAGATGGAGGAAAATAGTTCTGTCAGTGAGCACATACTCAAAATGTCTGGGTTGCACAACCGCCTGTCCCAGCTGGACATTAACCTCCCGGACGAGGCGGTCATTGACAGAATCCTTCAGTCGCTCCCACCGAGCTACAAGAGCTTTGTGATGAACTACAATATGCATGGGATGGTGAAAACTATTCCTGAAGTATTTTCAATGCTGAAGTCGGCAGAGGTAGAAATCAAGAAAGAACATCAAGTGTTGATGGTCAATAAAACCACCAAGTTCAAGAAGGGCAAGGGTAAGAAGAACTTCAAGAAGGACGGCAAGGATGTTGCCGCACCCGGTAAGCCAGTTGCCGGGAAGAAGTCAAAGAATGGACCCAAGCCTGAGACTGAGTGCTTTTATTGCAAAGGGAAGGGTCACTCGAAGCGGAACTGCCCCAAAAACTTAGCGGACAAGAAGGCCGGCAACACTAAAGGTATATGTGATATACATGTAATTGATGTGTACCTTACCAGTAATCGTAGTAACTCCTGGGTATTTGATACCGGTGTCGTTGCTCATATTTGTAACTCACAACAGGAGCTGCGAAATAAGCGGAGACTGGCGAAGGACGAGGTGACAATGCGCGTCGGGAATGGTTCCAAGGTCGATGTGATCGCCGTCGGCACGCTACCTCTAGATTTACCTACGGGATTAGTTTTAAACCTCAATAGTTGTTATTTAGTGCCAAGTTTGAGCATGAATATTGTATCTGGATCTCGTTTAATACGAGATGGCTACTCATTTAAATCCGAGAATAATGGTGGTTCTATTTATATGAGAGATATGTTCTATGGTCATGCCCCGATGGTCAATGGTTTATTCTTAATGAATCTCGAACGTAATGTTAAACATATTCATAGTGTGAATACCAAAAGATGTAAAGTTGATAACGATAGTCCCACATACTTGTGGCACTGCTGCCTTGGTCACATTGGTGTCAAGCGCATGAAGAAGCTCCATGCTGATGGACTTTTAGAGTCTCTCGATTATGAATCATTTGACACATGTGAACCATGCCTCATGGGCAAAATGACCAAGACTCCGTTCTCTGGAACAATGGAGCGAGCAACCAACTTATTGGAAATCATACATACCGATGTGTGCGGTCCAATGAGCGTTGAGGCTCGCGGAGGATATCGTTATGTTCTCACTCTCACTGATGACTTGAGTAGATATGGGTATGTCTACTTGATGAAACACAAGTCTGAGACCTTTGAAAAGTTCAAGGAATTTCAGAATGAGGTAGAGAATCAACATGAACGAAAGATAAAATTCTTACGATCAGATCGTGGAGGAGAATATTGAAGTCACGAATTTGGTACACACTTAAATTTGGTTTCACAACTCACGCCGCCTGGATCACCTCAGCGTAATGGTGTGTCCGAACATCGTAATCGCACTCTATTGGATATGGTGCGATCTATGATGTCTCTTACCGATTTACCGCTATCATTTTGGGGATACGCTCTAGAGACAGCTACATTCACTTTAAATAGGGCTCCGTCTAAATCTGTTGAGACGACACCGTATGAATTATGGTTTGGGAAGAAACCTAAGCTGTCATTTCTAAAAGTTTGGGGATGCGATGCTTATGTCAAGAAACTTCAACCTGAAAAGCTCGAACCCAAGTCGGAAAAATGCGTCTTCATAGGATACCCTAAGGAAACCATTGGGTATACCTTCTACCTTAGATCCGAAGGCAAGATCTTTGTTGCCAAGAACGGATCCTTTCTGGAAAAAGAGTTTCTCTCGAAAGGAGTAAGTGGGAGGAAAGTAGAACTCGATGAAGTACTACCTCTTGAACTAGAAAGTAGTGCAGCTCAGGAAAATGTTCCTGTGGTGCCTACACCGACTAGAGAGGAAATTAATGATGATGATCAAGGTACTTCGGATCAAGTTGCTACTGAACTTCGTAGGTCCACAAGGACACGTTCCACACCAGAGTGGTATGGCAACCCTGTCCTAGAAATCATGTTGTTAGACAACAGTGAACCTTCTAACTATGAGGAAGCGATGGCGGGCCCAGATTCCAACAAATGGCTTGAAGCCATGCAATCCGAGATAGAATCCATTTATGAAAACAAAGTATGGACTTTGACAGACTTGCCCGATGATCGGCGAGCGATAGAAAACAAATGGATCTTTAAGAAGAAGATGGACGCGGATGGTAATGTTACCATCTATAAAGCTCGACTTGTCGCTAAGGGTTATCGGCAAGTTCAAGGGGTTGACTATGATGAGACTTTCTCTCCCGTAGCGAAGCTGAAGTCCGTCTGAATCATGTTACCAATTGCCGCATACTATGATTATGAGATATGGCAGATGGACGTCAAAGCGGCATTCCTTAACGGCCATCTTAAGGAAGAACTGTATATGATGCAGCCGGAGGGTTTTGTCGATCGTAAGAATGCTGACAAAGTATGCAAGCTCCAGCGATCCATTTATGGGCTGGTGCAAGCATCTCGGAGTTGGAACATTCGCTTTGATGAGATGATCAAAGCGTTTGGGTTTATGCAGACTTATGGAGAAGCCTGCGTTTACAAGAAAGTGAGTGGGAGCTCTGTAGCATTTCTCATATTATATGTAGATGACATACTTTTGATGGGAAATGATATAGAACTTTTGGACAACATTAAGGCCTACTTGAATAAGTGTTTTTCAATGAAGGACCTTGGAGAAGCTGCTTACATATTAGGCATCAAGATCTATAGAGACAGATCGAGACGCCTCATAGGTCTTTCACAAAGCACATACCTTGATAAGATATTGAAGAAGTTCAAAATGGATCAGTCCAAGAAAGGGTTCTTGCCTGTATTGCAAGGTGTGAGATTAAGGTCGGCTCAATGCCCGACCATGGCAAAAGATAAAGAAGAGATGAGTGTCATCCCCTATGCCTCAGCCATAGGATCTATTATGTATGCCATGCTGTGTAGCAGACCTAATGTAAACCTTGCCGTAAGTTTGGTAGGAAGGTACCAAAGTAATCCCGGCAAGGAACACTTGACAGCGGTCAAGAATATCCTGAAGTACCTGAAAAGGACAAAGGACATGTTTCTCATTTATGAAGGTGAAGAAGAGCTTGTCGTAAAGGGTTACGTCGACGCTAGCTTCGACATAGATCTGTATGACTCTAAGTCACAAACCGGATACGTGTATATGTTGAATCGTGGAGCAGTAAGCTGGTGCAGTTGCAAGCAGAGCATCGTGGCAGGATCTACATGTGAAGCGGAGTACATAGCAGCCTCGGAGGCAGCACATGAAGCAATATGGATGAAGTAGTTCATCACCGACCTAGGAGTCATACCCAATGTGTCGGGGCCAATCACTCTCTTCTGTGACAACACTGGAGCTATTGCGCTTGCCAAGGAGCCCAGGTTTCACAAGAAGACCAGGCACATCAAGCGTCATTTCAACTCCATCCATGAAAATGTTCAAGATGGAGACATAGATATTTGCAAAGTACATACGGATCTGAATGTCGCAGATTCGTTGACTAAACCTCTTCCGCGAGCAAAACATGATCAACAGCAGAACTCTATGGGTGTTCGATTCATCACAATGTATATAGATTATTGACTCTAGTGCAAGTGGGAGACTGTTGGAAATATGCCCTAGAGGCAATAATAAAAGGATTATCATTATATTTCCTTGTTCATGATAATTGTCTTTTATTCATGCTATAATTGTATTATCCGGAAATCGTAATACACGTGTGAATACATAGACCACAATATGTCCCTAGTGAGCCTCTAGTTGACTAGCTCGTTGATCAACGGATAGTCATGGTTTCCTGACTATGGACATTAGATGTCATTGATAACGGGATCACATCATTAGGAGAATGATGTGATGGACAAGACCCAATCCTAAGCATAGCACAAGATCGTGTAGTTCGTTTTGCTAGAGCTTTTCCAATGTCAAGTATCTTTTCCTTAGACCATGAGATCGTGTAACCCGGATACCGTAGGAGTGCTTTGGGTGTACCGAACGTCACAACGTAACTGGGTGACTATAAAGGTGCACTACAGGTATCTCCGAAAGTGTCTGTTGGGTTGACACGGATCGAGACTGGGATTTGTCACTCCGTATAACGGAGAGGTATCTCTGGGCCCAGTCGGTAATGCATCATCATAATGAGCTCAAAGTGACCAAGTGTCTGGTCACGGGATCATGCATTACGATACGAGTATAGTGACTTGCCGGTAACGAGATTGAACGAGGTATTGGGATACCGACGATTGAATCTCGGGCAAGTAACGTACCGATTGACAAAGGGAATTGTATACGGGGTTGCTTGAATCCTCGACATCGTGGTTCATCCGATGAGATCATCGAGGAGCATGTGGGAGCCAACATGGGTATCCAGATCCCGGTATTGGTTATTGACCGGAGAGCACTCTCGGTCATGTCTGCCTGTCTCCCGAACCCGCAGGGTCTACACACTTAAGGTTCGGTGATGCTAGGGTTATATGAATATAAGTATGCAGCAAACCGAAAGTTGTTCGGAGTCCCGGATGAGATCACGGACGTCACGAGGAGTTCCGAAATGGTCTGGAGGTAAAGAATTATATATGGGAAGTCGAGTTTCGGCCATCGGGAAAGTTTCGGGGTTCACCGGTATTGTACCGGGACCACCGGAAGGGTCCCGGGGGTCCACCGAGTGGGGCCACCCATCCCAGAGGGCCCCATGGGCTGAAGTGGGAGGGGAACCAGCCCCTGGTGGGCTGGTGCGCCCCCCTGGGCTCCCCTCTGCGCCTAGGGTTGGGAACCCTAGGGGAGGGGGCGCCTCCACTTGCCTTGGGGGGCAAGTCTCCCCCTTGGCCGCTGCCCCCCTAGGAGATCCCATCTCCTAGGGCCGGTGCCCCCCCTGGGGCCCCTATATAAAGAGGGGGGGATGGGAGGGCAGCCGCACCCTAAAGTCTTGGCGCCTCCCTCTCCGCTGCTACACCTCTCCCTCTCGCAGAAGCTCGGCGAAGCTCTGCCGGAACCCTGCTGCATCCACCACCACGCCGTCGTGCTGCTGGATCTTCATCAACCTCTCCTTCCCCCTTGCTGGATCAAGAAGGAGGAGACGTCATCCGCTCCGTACGTGTGTTGAACGCGGAGGTGCTGTCCGTTCGGCACTTGGTCATCGGTGATTTGGATCACGACGAGTACGACTCCCTCAACCCCGTTCTCTTGAACGCTTCCGCTCGCGATCTACAAAGGTATGTAGATGCACTACTATCACTCGTTGCTAGATGAAGTCATAGATGGATGTTGGTGAAACCGTAGGAAAATTTTTATTTTCTGCAACGTTCCCCAACATCAACTTGGGCAGAAAACCCCAAAGTTGTTTGCAACCCAGTGTATAAGCCGGATCAAATGGTAGTGATAGCTATACTCAATGAGTAGGAAGCCCCCATGTTATTGTAACAAGGCGTGCAAGCCGGATCAAGAGGGTAATCATAGCTATGCCCAATGAGCAGGAACCCCCAAGTGATCTTATGAATTGACAATAAAGACTCAGATACTCAGAAATGAAATGACAGAGGCCCCAAATTATCAGGGATGCCGGCTTTATTATACTAATCATAATATATACATAGGTAGAAATATGTACAGCACAAGAGCCGATGGCTCGGGTGTAATAAGGCCGAAGATGAGCAATATTCCACGGCCAACGGGTCTCCTCCTCCGACGTGCATGAGTCCTTGTGGTCTCGAACATCGATGTGGTAGTATGATCCGTTGTTCAGATTTTTGTTGACCACAAAAGGCCCTTCCCAAGGTGGGGATAACTTATGCATATTTGTTTGATCCTGGATGAGACGGAGCACCAAGTCACCTTTTTGAAAGGTCCGGGTTTTAACCCGGCGACTATGATATCGATGCGGATCTTGCTGGTAGATTTCTGAACGAGCCGCTGCAAGGTCACGCTCCTCATCCAGGAGGTCAAGAACATCCTGTCGTGACTTTTCATTATCAGCTTAAACATAAGTCGCCGTGCGGGGCGAGTCATGACGGATGTCACTTGGAAGAACCGCCTCTACTCCGTAAACCATGAAGAAAGGCGTATAACCCGTGGATCTATTGGGGGTAGTATTGATACTCCAAAGCACTGAAGGTAACTCCTCAACCCAACAACCCGGCGTCCTCTACAAAGGGAACATAAGCCGGGGTTTTATGCCTCTCAAGATTTCTTGATTGGCTCTTTCAGCCCGACCATTGGACTGGGGGTGGGCCATAGATGAAGCATCAAGACGAATATGTTCATGTTGACAAAATTCTTTCATAGCACCTTTAGACATATTAGTGCCATTATCAGTTATGATGCTGTTAGGGTAACCAAAACGAAAAATCACCTTTTTAATGAATTGAACCACCGTTGTCGCATCACACTTGCTGACCGGCTCTACCTCAACCCACTTTGTAAACTTGTCAACTGCCACCAAGAGGTGAGTCTTTTTGTCCTTGGATCTTTTAAAAGGCCCAACCATATCCAGCCCCCAAACTGCAAATGGCCAAGTAACTGGAATCATCCTCAACTCTTGAGCCAGCACATGAGTTCGTCTAGAAAATTTCTGATAGCCATCACATTTGCTAAGTAGATCGTCTGCATCAGCATGAGCCGTCAGCCAATAAAACCCATGACGAAAAGCTTTAGCCACGAGAGACTTAGAACCGGCATGATGGCCACAATCCCCTTCATGAATCTCTCGTAGGATCTCACGGCCCTCCTCAGGAGAAATACAATGCTGAAACACCCCTGTGACACTGCATTGGTGCAACTCACCATTAACAATAGTCATCGACTTAGACCACCGGGTTATTTGCCTGGCCAAAGTTCCATCTTCAGGTAACTCACCCCGAGTCATATAAGTCAAATAGGGGACTGTCCAATCATGAATAATATGAACAGCCGCCACCAACTGTGCCTTTGGGTCAAGGATAGGAAGATCCTCCTCCGTAGGCAATTTAACTGAGTGGTTATTCAAAATATCAAGGAAAACATTGGGTGGCACTGGCTTACACTGAGAGCCCAGCTGGCTTAACGCATCCGCCACCTCATTTTTCCTACGATTGACATGTTCCACCTGATAACCCTTGAAATGACCAGCAATAGCATCAACCGACCGACGATAAGCCGCCATGAAACTTGCTGGGCCACCAAATCTGAGTCGCCAAAGCACCTCACCCGGCTTAAATTCATCTCTTTAGCCATCCGAAGACCATGGAGCAAGGCCTCATACTCAGCTGCATTGTTAGTACAAGGGAACATCAACCTTAAAACATAGCAAAATTTATCACCTCATGGGGAAGTCAAAATAACTCCAGCCCCTGAACCTTCCAACTGCCTGGATCCATCAAAATGAATAGTCCAATATGTGTTATCCGGTTTGTCCTCGAGCATCTGCAGCTCTGTCCAGTCATTGATAAAATCCACAAGTACTTGAGACTTGATAGCTGTCCGAGGCATATATTTCAAACCGTGGGGTCCCATCTCAATGACCCACTTGGCCATCCGGCCTGTGGCTTCTCTGTTTTGAATAATATCCCCTAAGGGAGCAGAACTGACCACAGTGATGGGATGACCAAGGAAATATTGTTTCAACTTTTGACTAGCCATGAATACTCCATAAACCAGCTTCTGCCAATGTAGGTATCTCTGCTTAGATTCAATGAGTACCTCACTAACATAGTAAACCGGCCGTTGAACTGGATGTTCCTTGCCTGATTCCTTCCTTTCCACCACAAATGCTACACTGATGGCTCTGCTGTTAGCAGCCACATATAAAAGTAAGGGCTCCTTATCAATGGGAGCTGCAAGGATTGGCGGCTCAACCAACTACTTTTTCAGTGCCTCAAACGCCTGATTGGCAACATCACTCCATACAAAGTGATCTGTTTTCTTCATCATCTGATATAAGGGGATAGCCTTCTCTCCTAGGCGGCTTATAAACCGGCTCAAAGCCGCAATACGACCCGCCAAGTGCTGGACGTCATTGATACAAGCCGCCTTAGCCAAAGAAGTGATAGCTTTGATTTTCTCCGGGTTAGCTTCAATGCCTCTCTCAAAAACCAAAAAGCCCAATAGTTTGTTGGCTGGCACATGATACGTCCATTTTCCATCATGCTTTTATATCGATATTTATTGCATTATGGGCTGTTATTACACGTTATCTCACAATACGTATGGCTATTCTCTCTTATTTTACAAGGTTTACATGAAGAGGGAGAATGCCGGCAGCTGGGATTCTGGGCTGGAAAAGGAGCAAATATTGGAGACCTATTCTGCACAGCTCCAAAAGTCTTGAAACTCCATGAAAGTCATTTTGGGAATTAATAAAAAATATTCAGTGGAAGAAATACCTAAGGGGGGCCACCCACCACCCACGAGGGTGGGGGCACGCCCTACCCCCTGGGCGCGCCCCCTGCCTCGTGGGCCACCTGGTAGCCCTCCGGTGCCCATCTTCTGCTATATGAAGTCTCTTACCCTGGAAAAAATCATAAGCAAGCTTACGGGACAAAACTCCGCTGCAATGAGGTGGATCCTTGGCGGAACCAATCTAGGGCTCCGGTGGAGCTGTTCTGCCGAGGAAACTTCCCTCCGGGAGGGGGGAATCATCACCATCGTCATCACCAACGATCCTCTCACCGGGAGGGGGTCAATCTCCATCAACATCTTCACCAGCACCATCTCCTCTCATACCCTAGTTCATCTCTTGTATCCAATCTTTGTACCAAAACCTCAGATTGGTACCTGCGGGTTGCTAGTAGTGCTGATTACTCCTTGTAGTTGATGCTAGTTGGTTTATTTGGTGGAAGATCATATGTTCAGATCCATAATGCATATTAATACTCCTCTGATTATGAACATGAATATGCTTTGTGAGTAGTTACGTTTGTTCCTGAGGACATGGGTGAAGTCTTGCTATTAGTGGTCATGTGAATTTGGTATTCGCTCGATATTTTGATGAGATGTATGTTGTCTCTCCTTTAGTTTGTGTTATGTGAACGTCGACTACATGAAACTTCACCATTATTTGGGCCTAGAGGAAGGCATTGGGAAGTAATAAGTAGATGATGGGTTGCTAGAGTGACTGAAGCTTAAACCCTAATTTATGAGTTGCTTCGTAAGGGGCTGATTTGGATCCATATGTTTCATGCTATGGTTAGGTTTACCTTAATACTTCTTTAGTTGCGGATGCTTGCAATAGGGGTTAATCACAAGTGGGATGCTTGTCCAAGAAAGGGCAATACCCAAGCACCGGTCCACCCACATATCAAATTATCAGAGTAACGAACATGAATCATATGAGCGTGATGAAAACTAGCTTGACGATAATTCTCATGTGTCATCGGGAGCGCTTTTCTTTATATAAGAACTTGTCCAGGCTTGTCCTTTGCTAGAAAAAGTATTGGGCCACCTTGCTGCACCTTATTTACTTTCATTGTTTGTTACCCGTTACAAATTATCTTATCACAAAACTATCTGTTACCTACAATTTCAGTGCTTGCAGAGAACACCTTACTGAAAACTGCTTGTCATTTCCTTCTGCTCCTCGTTGGGTTCGACACTCTTACTTATCAAAAGGACTACGATAGATCCCCTACACTTGTGGGTCATCAAGACTCTTTTCTGGCGCCGTTGCCGGGGAGTGAAGCGCCTTTGGTAAGTGGAACTTGGTAAGGAAACCTTTATATAGTGTTCTGAAATTTACTGTCACTTGTTAATATGGAAACTAATCCTTTGAGGGGCTTGTTTGGGGTATCTTCACCCCGACCAGTAGAGCAAAGAGTTGCTCCTCAACCTACTGAACCTACTGAAAATGTTTACTTTGAAATTCCTTCGGGTATGGTAGAGAAACTGCTAGCTAATCTCTTTGCAGGAGATGGAACATCGCATCCCGATTTACACCTTATCTATGTGGATGAAGTTTGTGGATTATTTAAGCTTGCAGGTATGCCCGATGATGTTATTAAGAAGAAGGTTTTCCCTTTATCTTTGAAGGGAGACGCATTGACATGGTATAGGCTATGTGATGATATGGGATCCTGGGACTATAAATGATTGAAATTGGAATTTCACCAAAAGTTTTATCCTATGCATCTTGTTCATCGTGATCACAATTATATATATAATTTTTGGCCTCGCAAAGGAGAAAGCATCGCTCAAGCTTGGCGGAGGCTTAAGTTAATGTTATATTCATGCCCCAATCATGAGCTCTCAAGAGAAATGATTATTCAAAACTTTTATGCTCGGCTTTCTCTCAACAATCGCACCATGCTTGATACTTCTTGTGTTGGGTCTTTTATGATGATGACTATTGAATTCAAATGGGATTTATTGGAAAGAATTAAACACAACTCTGAAGATTGGGATTCCGACAATGGTAAGGAGTCAGGTATGACACCTAAGTTTGATTGTGTTAAATCTTTTATGGATACCGATGCTTTTCGTGGATTTAGCACTAAATATGGACTTGACTCTGAGATAGTAGCTTCTTTCTGTGAATCATTTGCTACTCATGTTGATCTCCCTAAGGAGAAGTGGTTTAAATATAATCCTCCCACTAAAGTAAAAGTAGTTGCACCTATTACAGTTGAAGAAAATACTATCACTTATAATGATCCCATTGTTCCTACTACTTATATCGAGAAATCACCTTTCCCTGTTAGGATAAAGGATCATGCTAAAGCTTCAGCTGTGGTTCGTAAGAGTAATACTAGAACATATACACCTCCTGAGCAAATTAAAGTTGAACCTAGTATTGCTATGGTTAAAGATCTCTTGGATGATAATGTTGATGGGCATGTTATTTATTTCTGTGATGCAGCTGCTAGAATTGGTAGACCCGATGCTAAGAAACATAGACCCATTGTAGGCATGCCTTTTATTTCTGTTAAAATAGGAGATCATTGTTATCATGGCTTATGTGATATGGGTGCTAGTGCTAGTGCAATACCTTATTCCTTATATGAAGAAATTATGCATGATATTGCACCTGCTGAGGTAGAAGAAATTGATGTTACAATTAAGCTTGTCAATAGAGACACTATTTCACCAATTGGGATTGTTAGAGATGTTGAAGTCTTGTGTGGGAAAGTTAAATATCCTGCTGATTTTCTTGTTCTTGGTTCCCCACAAGATGACTTTTGTCCCATCATATTTGGTAGACTCTTCTTGAATACTGTTAATGCTAAGATTGATTTGCGAAAAGGATGTTGTTACTATTGGTTTAGGGGATATGTCTCATGAGTTTAATTTTGCTAAATTTCATAGACAACCCCATGATAAAGAATTGCCTAGTAAGGATGAAATTGTTGGTCTTGCTTCTATTGCCGTGCCTCCTACTGATCCTTTAGAACAATATTTGCTAGACCATGAAAATGATATGTATATGAATGAAAGAAGGGAAATAGATGAAGTATTCTTTAAACAGGGACCTATTTTGAAACACAACTTGCCTGTTGAAATCTTAGGGGATCCTCCACCACCCAAGGGTGATCCCGTGTTTGAGCTTAAACCATTACCTGATACTCTTAAATATGCTTATCTTGATGAAAAGAAGATATATCCTATTATTGTTAGTGCTAACCTTTCAGAGCAGGAAGAGGAAAGATTATTGAAAACTCTGAAGAAGCACCGTGCTGCTATTGGATATACTCTTGATGATCTTAAGGGCATTAGTCCCACTTTATGCCAACACAAAATAAAATTGGAGGAAGACGCCAAACCAGTTATTGATCACCAACGACGATTAAATCCTAATATGAAAGAAGTGGTAAGAAAGGAAAAACTAAAGCTCCTCGAGGTAGGTATAATTTATCCCGTTGCTGATAGTCAATGGGTAAGTCCTGTCCATTGAGTCCCTAAGAAGGGAGGTATTACTATCGTTCCTAATGATAAAGATGAATTGATCCCGCAAAGAATTTTTATAGGTTATAGGATGGTAATTGATTTCCGCAAATTAAATAAAGCTACTAAAAAGATCATTATCCTTTACCTTTTATTGATCAAATGCTAGAAAGATTATCCAAACATACACATTTTTGCTTTCTAGATGGTTACTCTGGTTTCTCTCAAATACCTGTGTCAGTAGAGGATCAAGAAAAGACCACTTTTACTTGCCCTTTCGGTACTTTTGCTTATAGATGTATGCCTTTTGGTTTATGTAATGCACCTGCTACCTTTCAAAGATGCATGATGGCTATATTCCCTGACTTTTGTGAAAAGATTTGTGAGGTATTCATGGATGATTTCTCCGTTTATGGATCCTGTTTTGATGATTTCTTGAGAAACCTTGATCGAGTTTTGCATAGATGTGAAGATACTAGTCTCGTCTTGAATTGGGAGAAGTGCCACTTTATGGTTAATGAAGGTATTGTCTTGGGGCATAAAATTTCTGAAAGAGGTATTGAAGTTGATAAAGCTAAGGTTGATGATATTGAAAAGATGCCATGTTCCAAGGACATTAAAGGTATAAGAAGTTTCCTTGGTCATGCCGGTTTTTATAGGAGGTTCGTTAAGGACTTCTCTAAAAAAATTAGGCCTCTGACTAATCTATTACAAAAAGATATTCCTTTCGTCTTTGATGATGATTGTGTAGAAGCTTTTGAAATACTTAAGAAAGCTTTGATTTCTGCACCTATTGTTCAGCCACCTGATTGGAATTTACCCTTTGAAATTATGTGTGATGCTAGCATTATGCTATAGGTGCTGTTCTAGGACAAAGAGTTGATAAGAAACTAAATGTTATTCAATATGCTAGTAAAACTCTAGACAGTGCTCAGAGAAATTATGCTACTACTGAAAAAGAATTCTTAGCAGTTGTATTTGCTTGTGATAAGTTCAGACCTTATATTGTTGATTCTAAAGTAACTATTCACACTGATCAAGCTGCTATTAAATATCTTATGGAAAAGAAAGATGCTAAACCTAGACTTATTAGATGGGTTCTCTTGCTACAAGAATTTGATTTGCATATTATTGGTAGAAAGGGAGCTGAGAACCCTGTTGCACACAACTTGTCTAGGTTAGAGAATGTTCTTGATAACCCACTACCTATTAATCATAGCTTTCCTGATGAACAATTAGCTGTCATAAATGCTTCTCATACTGCTCCATGGTATGCTGATTATGCTAATTACATTGTTGCTAAATTCATACCACCTAGTTTCACATACCAGCAAAAGAAAAAGTTCTTCTATGATTTAAGACATTACTTCTGGGATGACCCACACCTTTATAAAGGAGTAGATGGTGTTATTAGACGTCGTGTACTTGAGCATGAACAGGAACAGATCCTACGCAAGTGTCACTCCGAGGCATATGGAGGACACCACGCTGGAGATAGAACTGCACATAAGGTATTACAATCCGGTTTTTATTGGCCTACTCTCTTCAAAGATGCCTGTAAGTTTGTCTTGTCTTGTGATGAATGTCGAAGAATTGGTAATATTAGTAGACATCAAGAAATTCCTATGAATTATTCTCTTGTTATTGAACCATTTGATGTTTGGGGCTTTGATTATATGGGACCGTTTCCTGCCTCCAATGGGTATACACATATTTTAGTTGCTGTTGATTACGTTACTAAGTGGGTAGAAGCTATTCCAACTAGTAGTACTGATCATAACACCTCTATTAAGATGCTTAAAGAAGTTGTTTTTCTGAGGTTTGGAGTCCCTAGATATTTAATGACTGATGGTGGTTCACATTTTATTTATGGTGCTTTTCGTAAAATGCTTGCTAAGTATGATGTTAATCATAGAATTGCATCTCCATATCACCCACAGTCTAGTGGTCAAGTAGAATTGAGTAATAGAGAACTCAAATTAATTTTGCAAAAGACTGTTAATAGATCTAGAAAGAATTTGTCCAAGAAACTTGATGATGCATTATGGGCTTATAGAACTGCATATAAAAATCCTATGGGTATGTCTCCATATAAAATGGTTTATGGAAAAGCATGTCACTTACCTCTCGAACTTGAACATAAGGCATATTGGGCCATTAAAGAGCTCAATTATGATTTCAAACTTGCCGGTGAGAAGAGGTTATTTCACATTAGCTCACTTGATGAATGGAGAACCCAGGCCTACGAGAATGCCAAACTGTTTAAAGAAAAAGTTAAAAGATGGCATAACAAAAGGATACAAAAGTGTGAGTTTAACGTAGGTGATTATGTGTTGCTATTCAACTCTCGTTTAAGATTTTTTGCAGGAAAACTTCTCTCTAAATGGGAAGGCCCTTACGTTATCGAGGAGGTCTATCGTTTCGGTGCCATAAAAATCAACAACTTAGAAGGCACAAATCAGAAGGTGGTGAACGGTCAAAGACTCAAACATTATATCTCAGGTAACCCTATAAATGTTGAAACTAATGTTATTGAAACCGTAACCCCGGAGGAATACATAAGGGACACTTTCTAGAACATTTCATACTCCGAAAAGGAAAAGGTATGTGGTACGGTAAGTAAACCGACTCCAAAACAGTTCTAATAGCAATTTTTCTCCGTTTTGGAATATTTAAGAAAATAGGAAAATAAGAAGTAGTCCGGGAAGGACACAGGGCATCCACAAGGGTGGAGGGCGCGCCCTACCCCCTGGGTGCGCCCCCCTGCCTTGTGGGCACCTTGTGTGCTCTCTAGACTCCGTTTTCTTGCACGATACTTCTTTTGGTTGGTAGAAATTTATTATATAATCTCCCGAAGGTTTTGACCACCGTATCATGCAAAAATCTTCTGTGTTTGTTTTGAGCTAGTTTTTCTGAAAGATCTAGAGCACCATGACATCTTCAAGCGCCCCCAAGGTCAGATTTTTCGTGAGGGTCATTGTCGGTGTCAAAACCGGCAGATCTCGGGTAGGGGGTCCCGAACTGTGCGTCTAGGCGGATGGTAACAGGAGACGAGGGACACGATGTTTTTACCCAGGTTCGGGCCCTCTTGATGGAGGTAAAACCCTACGTCCTGCTTGATTAATATTGATGATGTGGGTTACAAGAGTAGATCTACCACGAGATCAAGGAGGCTAAACCCTAGAAGCTAGCCTATGGTATGATCGTTGTTCGTCCTATGGACTATAGCCATCCGGTTTATATAGACACCGGAGAGGGCTAGGGTTACACAGAGTCGGTTACAAAGGTAGGAGATCTACATATCCATATCGCCAAGCTTGCCTTCCACGCCAAGGAAAGTCCCATCCGGACACGGGACGAAGTCTTCAATCTTGTATCTTCATAGTATTGGAGTTCGGCCAATGATGATAGTTCGGCTATCCGGACACCCCCTAGTCCGGGACTCCCTCAGTAGCCCCTAAACCAGGCTTCAATGACGACGAGTCCGGCGCGCATATTGTCTTCGGCATTGCAAGGCGGGTTCCTCCTCCGAATAATTTATAGAAGATTGTGAACACCAGGATAGTGTCCGGCTCTGCAAAAATAAATTCCACATACCACCGTAGAGAGAATAATATTACAC
The DNA here is from genome assembly GCF_018294505.1 of Triticum aestivum. Classification (NCBI taxonomy): domain Eukaryota; kingdom Viridiplantae; phylum Streptophyta; class Magnoliopsida; order Poales; family Poaceae; genus Triticum; species Triticum aestivum. Next base: position 520,628,802 of record NC_057801.1, read on the forward strand.
AAGATCAATCTGCTGACGTATTCTGTGGCGTGACGTCACACCACTTCCAAGCCTTTACTTGAATTGTTTTTATTGTTCCACCTCAGCGCGTTTAGCGAGGCGGTTTCCTTGGCACGTCTTGTCGAAGCAGAGATCATGTTCCCCTTATTCCGGGATTCCCATCAATACGGACGTGGGTAACCCAACCGCGCCATTGATTGTGACGCTTGGGAGATAAGCGAGTTTTACCAGGCCAGTGGGGACGCGTGTTTCTGTTCGCCCATATAAGGGGATAAAGATCCAACCCTTTTACCTGCGCCTTCTTCCTCCTTGGCTTATCCATCTCCGTGAACTCGAGCTCCAGCGCCCAAGTCCGCACTTCTCACCTCAACCTTCTCCAACTATGTCCGGAGCGGGAGGCAAGTGGATGGCCTCCTCCGTCACGGAGGGGCAGATCCAGAAGCTGCGCGACGCCGGATACCTGTCCAGCGACATCGCGCATCGGCTCCCCGACGAGGGAGAGCTCATCCCCACCCCCAGGCCCCATGAGAGGGTAGTGTTTCTTCCCCATTTCCTCCGCGGACTGGGCTTCCCACTTCATCCCTTTGTCCGGGGGGCTCATGTTCTACTACGGCCTGGATTTCCATGATTTGGCCCCGAATTTCATCCTCAACATCTCGGCATTTATCGTCGTGTGCGAGGCCTTCCTCTGCATCCAGCCCCACTTCGGCTTGTGGCTCAAGACCTTCAGTGTCAAGCCGAAGGTTGTGAAGGGCAGCCAAGCGGAGTGCGGAGGCGCCATGGTGGGCAGGATGTCGCACGTTACGTGGCTGGAAGGCAATTTCGTGGAAACCATCAAGGGGTGGCAATCAGGGTGGTTCTACATCACCGAGCCGCGTGACGCCGATTGGGCAGCGGCCCCCGAATTCAGATCTGACATCCCTACACGGCTCACCTCCTGGAAAGAGAGTGGCCTGATTTGGGGGAATTCGGAGGAGCTGACCGGACTCCAAGCCTGTATCCAGAAGCTGGTGGACAAGAAGCTCAAGCTTGTCAACGTAGTCCAGGTCATGCTCATCCGCCGGATTCTGCCGTGCCAACGACGGGGTTTCAACATGTGGGAGTTCGATCCGGCGCAGCACCAAACCCTGAGCGGGCTCTTCGACACTACGTACGAAGATGTCTGGAAGGTGTTGTTCAAGGGCGCCGAAGCTCCCGCATCCGCTACCGAAGATTGCGGATTCCGCTTGCAGCGTCCGGCTGATGAGGTAAGTGGTTTTGCCACTTGTTTTCCATAGTTTGACTCTATGCGGGATCTAAACTCCCTTTACCTTTGACAGGACTGGCTAGCGAAGGCCGAACGGACTATCTGTCCGGCCCCATTGCCAGAGGACCCAGCGGATGCCCGCCTAACGGGGCTGCTGGCTCCGGCACCCCACGTGGTGCCGGAGAAGAAGGCCAAGAAGAAAGCCACGGGGACTCGGAAGAGTTCCCGTTTTCAGGTGCTATCGGATGATGAATCCGAGGCCGACTCCTCCCACCAAGGCGAGGAGGAGAAGAAAGCCTCTCCCCCAGCGGGGGGAGGGAAGAAAAGGAAGGCCTCCCCAGCAAGGGAGGCCGAAGGGTCCAAGAAGGGAAAAACTCTTCTCCCAGACCGCTCCGCCAACGCCAGTGACGATGACGAGGACTGGCCTCCAAGGGCCAAGCCCCTGGCGAGATCGTAAGTATCCGGACTCCCGAATAACTTCAAGGTTTTTTCTTTTCGCCACATAATGTCTTTCTAATGCCACATACAACCCTGCAGTCCGCCCAAGGATGATCTTCCCATTTCGTCGAGCGGGTCCTTGGGTGCGTCGGATATGGATTCCCTTCCGACTGCCTCCACCCCTCATGCCGCGGACGACGCCGAGGTGGGGTCCCAGGAAGGGACCTACCAGGAGGAGGAGGCCCCGGAGGTGTCGCAGGACAACCTCCCGAACTTTGCACCGGACTCAGCCTTGGAGGCCACAATGGCTCCGGAGTCCAACGGGCGACCCCTTCGTAAGAAGGGCAAGACCGCGACGCCGACTGCCTTCGTCCAACCGGAGGTGGCGGACAATTTGCTGGAGGCGCTCAACGGCGCCTCCATCGAAGAGGAACACCACACTGTTATGAGTGCGGTGATTCAGAAGGTTCAGCTCGCCAAGAGCGGGCTGACCGAAGCCTGCAGCAGCCTTCTAACAGGCTTTGAGGTAAGAATTTCAATATATGTAAAATGGTACTGCATAGACAGTAGCCCCTGATGCTCGGTTCGGTGTTCGGAAAGAAAAGCCGGACTGAGGATCTTTAGAGAGATAAACGCAGGAGTCATGAAAATATGTCAATATGGGATTGCAGGTTGTGCTGCTGACCTCCGCCGCACTGACTGCGGAGGTCAATACTTTGAAGGAAAACCTCGAGCGGTCCGAGAACAAGCTCTGCCGTGCCAAGAAGCAGCTCAAGGAAAAAGAAGGTGAGTAATACCTTATGAAAATTGTACCTTACAGAAAAGGATTTGGTTGCAAGAAAAATGACAAGGATAACTTGGGTATTGCAGGGGCCACTAACGAGGTGGCGACCCTGAAGGAGGCGGTGGCCGCGGCCGAACGCAATGCGGCCGCGGAGCGCACCGAGCGAGAGAGGCAGGAGGCGCGGGTGGCGGAGGTACAACAAGAGCTCTAGGATCTCATGAAAAAACATGAGAGCTTGGAGCGTGACTCGAAGACTCGAGAGTCTGAGCTTGCAACGGCTCTTGAGAGTGCCAAAGCCGCTAAGGCCGAAGCATACAAGGCCCTCCAGGAGATTGAAGCGGTGAAGAAAATAGCATCAGGTAAGGCATTTTTCATGCAAAGTAAGCATGTGAGTGTTAATTACCTGTTGCTTACCCGAATTTGGAGCTCTCCAGGAGCGTTTGCAGATCTTCCTCGCAGCATGTCCGATGCTGCCGCATTTTACCGGGCCGAGGAGGGGAGCTCGACGGAGAAGGTCTTCTGGTCTCAGTATGCTGAGGCCGGACATCCGGTGCCCCTTAGCGACCAGCTGAAGTAGCTGGTCGAGCTCCACAAGGCGGCCGAACAGACCATGAATGGCCTCATAGTTCGGCTGTGGCCTAAGGAGACCATGCCTGGGAGCTACTTCGGCCTAGTGCGGCGGCTGGTGGATGCGTGCCCGTGGGTTGAAGTCATCAAGCACTCCGCCTGTATTGAAGGTGCCCGTCGGGCCCTTGCCCGCGCAAAGGTGCAATGGGGCAAGATGGATGCTGAGAAGCTTGTGACGGACGTGCCGCCGCCGGGCAAGGAGTATCGCACGCCCGAGATGTATTATAAGAGTGTCCTGAAGGGTGCCCGCATTATTGCGGGTGACTGCTCCAAAGATGTAATATTTGAGTAGACTCGCATTTTGTTATCCTGTGCGCTGAAAACTTTGTTCATATGCGCTAAGCAACGCTTGTTAATTTAAAATATTACCTTCTGTGCGGCCGTTTATCAAATATGAGAGATGGCAAGTCGTCGGCTTCAGCCCCCATGCCACGAGTGCTGGGGTGTTCGGGATAAACTTGAGCGCTCTTGTTCCCATTTTGGGTCCATCTAGGGAGGCGCTCGACACAGCGAACAAGGCAACCGGACTTATAATGCTTGAACACTCTCACTTAGCCATAGAATTCTATAATTTTAAATTTCGACAAAGCCCCTAGTCTTCGGAAGGCCGAATTTGGGGCGCTATCCACGCCTTGACCGGACAGTATCCGGCTCCTCGCTCTAAGCGGCATAAGTCTTTAAGGACTCGCAAAAAACCTCTCGAACAGCGACCGGCTCTCGCCTCATCATGACGGTCAGTTTTAGCTTTCTCCACTGAGGCGTTAACCCAGCTCAACTGGGGCGCAATCACAGTGGTTCTCCCAGTGCTACCTTAGCCGATATAACGGAACGTAAGGTACCAAAACATGGGAGCCGGGCAAACCCAACTATTGACCCAAGACATGATTCGGAGCCGATGCATATAGTGCTATAAGTTCGGGGTGCCGCACTTGTGAAAATGTTCGGACTCATCACACCATGATTCGGGGAACACAAGCCCCTGATGTGTATTAGCCGTACCAAAGTGTACGAATGCAATATGTCGTGAATGAACATATGTATGAAAAGGAAATGCAATTATAAGCAAAAAAGTGCTGCATTTGTTTTATTCGATAAGTGCTGCTACGGATGCAGAACGATACAAATAGTGCGATAAGCAAGGCATGGGACTGTTAAACATGTCCCCCTCCAGGGGTAGGCTGTAGATTGGTGTATAAAAATGCTCGTAACAGAGACCACCTGTATATTCGTTGTAGCCTTTATCCTTCCCTTGCTGTTGCATCGTGAGTTCGGCAGATCTGCTGCCGGACAGGGCCTCTGACAAACGGAGTCCTGTGGGTAAAAAATAAAAGGTAAAAAGAAAAGAAAAAAGGAACGACACACTTGAGAGCCCCTGGTGTGGTTAAGCCGTAGTCTGGGTTTATCGTGGTTGTGCCCCTCTCCCCATGCCCATGGTATCTTCAGAGCGTAATGGTGTACGCGAAGGACCTGCTTTAACGTTTCGCGGGAGCTGGGGTTGGGGCCGCACTGCTACGCGTGCTCAGAACATGCCAGGTGGTCCTGTTGTAAGTTACTCCGGGCGCGCTTAGCTGTGTCCGGCCGCTTAAAGGCCGGACTCGAGAATTGCCTTAAGAGGCTGCATTGCACTTCTGCCGCGAGAGCCGCTGTATGTTCCTCAGTGCGGAGAGAACGTTCCGTGTTTCCGTTGACCGTGATGACTCCTCGGGGGCCTGGCATCTTGAGCTTGAGGTATGCGTAGTGCGGCACCGCGTTGAACTTTGCAAACGCGGTGCGTCCGAGCAAGGCGTGACAGCCGCTGCGGAACGTGACTATGTCGAAGATTAACTCCTCGCTTCGGAAGTTATCCGGGGATCCGAAGACCACTTCCAGTGTAATTGAGCCTGTACAATTGGCCTCTACACCTGGTATGACGCCTTTAAAGGTCGTTTTGGTAGGTTTAATCCTTGAGGGGTCTATGCCCATTTTGCGCACTATATCCTGGTAAAGCAGGTTCAGGCTGCTGCCGCCGTCCATCAGGACTCTGGTTAGGTGAAATCCATCGACGATTGGGTCTAAGACCAGTGCGGCGAATCCGCCGTGGCGGATGCTGGTGGGGTGGTCCCTTCGGTCAAAAGTGATCGGGCAGGAGGACCATGGATTGAACTTCGGGGCAACTGGCTCCATCGCGTAGACATCCCTGAGTGCACGCTTCCGCTCCCTTTTGGGTATGTGCGTTGCGTATATCATGTTCACCGTCCGCACCTGTGGGGGGAAACCCTTTTGTCCTCTATTGTTCGGCGGTTGGGTCTCGTCCTCGTCATCGCTATGCAGCCCCTTGTCATTGTTTTCGGCAATTAACTTGCCTGCCTGCTTGAATACCCAACAGTCCCTGTTGGTGTGGTTAGCTGGCTTTTCGGGGGTGCCGTGTATCTGGCACAAGCGGTCGAGTATTCGGTCCAAATTGGACGGACCCGGAGTAGTTCTTTTGAATGGCTTTTTCCGCTGACCGGGTTTAGAGCCTCTGAATCCGGCATTGACTGCCGTATCCTCAGTATGATCGCCGTTAATGCGGCGTTTGTTTTTGTTGCGACGCGGCCTGCCATTTCGGTCCTTGAAGTCCGGACTGCCAGAATTTTTGCTGAGGTTGTTGCTGCGTGCTAGCCAGCTGTCCTCACCCGCGCAGAAGCGGGTCATGAGTGATGTGAGGGCTGCCATGGATTTCGGCTTTTCCTGTCCCAGGTGCCGGGCAAGCCACTCGTCGCGGATGTTATGCTTGAAGGCCGCGAGGGCCTCCACATCCGGACAGTCGACGATTTGGTTTTTCTTGGTTAAGAACCGTGTCCAGAATTGCCTGGCCGATTCGTCTGGCTGCTGAATTATGTGGCTTAGGTCATCAGCGTCTGGTGGTCGCACATAAGTGCCCTGGAAGTTATCGAGGAATGCGGCTTCCAGGTCCTCCCAACTCCCAATTGACTCTGCTGGCAAGCTGTTGAGCCAATGCCGGGCTGGTCCTTTAAGCTTGAGGGGAGGTATTTGATGGCGTGAAGATCGTCACCGCGGGCCATGTGGATGTGAAGGAGATAGTCTTTGATCCAAACCGCGGGGTCTGTTGTGCCATCGTAGGATTCAATATTGACGGGTTTAAACCCTTCGGGGATTTGATGATCCATTACTTCATCTGTGAAGCATAGTGGGTGTGCGGCGCCTCTGTACTGGGCGATATCACGACGGAGCTCAAGGGAGCTTGGTCTATTTTGTTCGGCCCGGCCGGACTTACTGTGTCCGGCACGACGATTGTCGTCACGTATCGTGGGACGCCCACGTGATCCGTAGATCGATCTTGATTGTGTTGCCTTATCCTCCAATATATCTCGCAAGTCCGGAGTGTTCCCCTGTGGCCGTGTGCTTTTCGAGCGATGCCGGGGTACGGGTCTAGTGAAGGGCCTAGAGGCCTCTCTGTCGCGACCACGGGGTGGTCGGTCAGCCGTATTGTCTCCTGGTGATGCGGGTTCGTAAGCCTCCTCCTCTAATCGGGGGAGCAGCTTGCGTTTAGGGTAGCTTTTGGAGGGGCGTTCGAGCTCATGCTCTTCGGCCGCGAGGACTTCAGTCCATCTGTCGGCTAGCAGATCCTGATCAGCTCTAAGCTGTTGCTGCTTTTTCTTGAGGCTGTTCGCCGTGGCCATAAGCCTGCGTTTAAAACGCTCTTGTTCGACGGGATCCTCAGGCACGACGAATCCATCGTCGTCGAGGCTTGCTTCATCTCCGGAGGGAGGCATATAATCGTCTACCTCTTCTTCTGCCGCTCCTTCATAAGGGCTGGCGTCTCCGTCCTCCTGCACTGCATCTTGCTGGATCGGGTTGTCTTCGGCACTGTCCGGTGTATTATTGTCTCCGGTGCCGGAGTCTTCATTCTTGATGTGGCGGGATTTAGAGCGGCGCCGCTGACGCCGGCGCTTGGGCTGCTTTTTGGAGGGGTCATCCTCCTCTGTTCCTTCGCCATTCCCATCTTTTGGGATATCCACCATGTATATGTCATACGATGAGGTGGCTGTCCAGTGCCCAGTAGGCGCTGGTTCTTGGTCGTCTCCGGCATCGTCGTCCATACCGTCGATGTCCTCGGAGTCGTAGTCTAGCATGTCGGTTAAATCATCGACAGCGGCTACCAAGTGGGTGGTGGGTGGGCTTTGAATTTCTTCGTCGTCCGCATCCCAACCGCCCTGACCGCAGTCCGGCCAGGGCTCTCCTGATAACGAGAGATATTTTAGCAAACTCAAGATGTCGCCGAAAGGTGAGTGTTGAAAGACGTCCGATGCGGTGAACTCCATGATCGGCGCCCAATCGGATTCGATCGGGGCGGGCCGGGAGGTTCAGAGTCCGGCGAGGAGTCCGGCACCTCGGAGTCACGAGCTTTATGAGGGACAAAGTCAGTGTTCGGCTCTATCGCCGTGGAGGTTGCAGCCCCCGAGGCGGTGTCTAGGCATCCATCCTCGATCTGCGGAGCTGGCTCTGATTTGAAGATCGGAGCGGTTTCGAGGGCGGCCTCGAAGGTACTGTCCGACTGCAGAGCTAAATCATGCCCGACATGACAGTGCGGCACGCTCGGCTGTGGCTCGAATCCGTCGAAGATCAAGTCCCCGCGGATGTCAGCCGTGAAGTTCAAACTTCCAAATCTGACCTGACGGCCAGGGGCGTAGCTTTCGATCTGCTCCAGTTGGCCAAGCGAATTGGCCCGCAGTGCAAAGCTGCCGAATACGAAGATCTGTCCGGGGAGGAAGGTCTCACCCTGGACTACGTCATTGATGATGGTGGAAGAAGCCATCGAGCCTATCGGTGATGACACAGAGGAACTCTCAATAAAAGCACCAATGTTGGTATCAAAACCGGTGGATCTCGGGTAGGGAGTCCCGAACTGTGCATCTAGGCGGATGGTAACAGGAGACGAGGGACACGATGTTTTTACCCAGGTTCGGGCCCTCTTGATGGAGGTAAAACCCTACATCCTGCTTGATTAATATTGATGATGTGGGTTACAAGAGTAGATCTACCACGAGATCAAGGAGGCTAAACCCTAGAAGCTAGCCTATGGTATGATCGTTGTTCGTCCTATGGACTATAACCATCCGGTTTATATAGACACCGGAGATCTACAGAGTCGGTTACAAAGGTAGGAGATCTACATATCCATATCACCAAGCTTGCCTTCCACACCAAGGAAAGTCCCATCCGGACACGGGACGAAGTCTTCAATCTTGTATCTTCATAGTATTGGAGTCCGGCCGATGATGATAGTTCGGCTATCCAGACACCCCCTAGTCCGGGACTCCCTCAGTCATCAACCCCTACCTCGTGGAGGTGCTGCATCACCCTCAAACCATTGAGATGCGTGAGGGGGTGCTGCACATCCGCGATGTTGAGGGACCAAGGAGTACCGAAAGCGTGGAGACAAAGCTTGAAACAATGGAACAACAAGTTTTCAAGTGCCAAGGGATGGTGGAACGCGGACTCAACGCCAACCAGATGATGATCGCGGAGTTCACCAACAACCACAAGCTGGACGTCAAGAACATTGGGGAGACCATCTTCAAGCTTCATGAGAAAATCAAGCACCTCCAAGCCCAGATCTATGACCTGCAAAACCAAAACTGTGAGTATGAATATAGATTCAAGATGATGAGTTTGGCTGTAGATTTGAGCGTCCCGGAGACTCGATCATCCTTCTATGATGGTGATCCTATGCCTTGGAAGACGGACGACAAGCCTACATCATCAACAACTCCATCATCACCACCTCCGAGGAACTAATTACATGGGTATGGGCACTCCCCTTGGCAACTGCCAAGCTTGGGGGAGTTGTCCCGGTATCGTATCACCATCACACTCCTATCTTTACAGTTTTTCTTAGTTTGGTCCTTTTGGTAATATCTTGATCTAGTAGAGTAAATTTTTGGTATGATTTAGTTTTGAGTTTTGCTTTATGATCCCTCTATGTAATTGAGTCCATGAGCTATATATAATAAATATTAGTGTTGAGTCAAGGGCTTTGCTATCTTGCTATGATCTTGAGGAAATAAAAGAATAAAAAGAGATAAAGATATCATATTGATCTTGTGGAAAGTAATGACTTCACATATAAAGAGTATGATGATTAAAAGTTGTTAAGAGTTGGCAAACATAGTTTTGGTCATCGTTGCAATTAATAGGAAGTAATAAAGAAAGAGAGGGTTTCACATATAAATATACTATCTTGGACATCTTTTATAATTGTGAGCACTCATTAAAGTATGACATGCTAAAGAGTTGACGTTGGACAAGGAAGACAACATAATGGGTTATGTTTTCTCACATCTTAGTTAAAGTATATTGTCATGGATCGTCCAACATGTTGAGCTTGCGTTTCCCCCTCATGCTAGCCGAATTCCTTGCACCAAGTAGAGATACTACTTGTGCTTCCAAATATCCTTAAACCCAGTTTTGCCACGAGAGTCCACCATACCTACCTATGGATTGAGTAAGATCCTTCAAGTAAGTTGCCATGTTGCATGCAATAAAAATTGCTCTCTAAATATGTATGACTTATTAGTGTGGAGAAAATAAACTTTATATGATCTTGTGATATGGAAGTAATAAAAGCAACGGATTGCATAATAAAGGTTCATATCACAAGTGGCTATATAAAGTGACGTTATTTTGCATTAAGATTTCGTGCATCCAACACTAAAAGCACATGACAACCTCTGCTTCCCTCTGCGAATGGCCTATCTGTTACATTATGCAAGAGTCAAGATGATCTTCACCTTTCCTTTTTACATTTTATCCTTTGGCAAGCACCTCATGTTGGAAAGATCCTGATATATATATCCAATTGGATGTAAGTTAGCATGAACTATTATTGTTGACATTACCCTTGAGGTAAAAGGTTGGGAGGCAACACTATAAGCCCATATCTTTCTCTATGTCCGATTAAAACTCCATGACCATAAGTATTGCGTGAGTGTTAGCAATTGTGAAAGACTAAATGATAGTTGAGTATGTGGACTTGCTGAAAAGCTCTATATTGACTCTTTCCGATGTTATGATAAATTGCAATTGCTTCAGTGACTTAGATTATAGTTTGTTAGTTCTCAATGAAGTTTCTGAATCATACTTGACATTGTGAATAGATTGTTACTTGAGCATAAGAAATCATATGACAATATATATATACATATATATATATATATATATTGCTGTTATAAGAATGATCATGATGCCCTCATGTCCGTATTTTATTTTTATCGACACCTCTATCTCTAAACATGTGGACATATTTTTCGATATCGGCTTCCGCTTGAGGACAAGCGAGGTCTAAGCTTGGGGGAGTTGATACATCCATTTTGCATCAAGCTTTTATATCAATATTTATTGCATTATGGGCTATTAATACACGTTATGTCACAATACTTATGGCTATTCTCTCTTATTTTACAAGGTTTACATGAAGAGGGAGAATGCCGACAGCTGGGATTCTGGGCTGGAAAAGGAGAAAATATTGGAGACCTATCCTGCACAACTCCAAAAGTCCTGAAACTCCACAAAAGTCATTTTGGGAATTAATAAAAAATATTCAGCGGAAGAAATACCTAAGGGGGGCCACCCACCACCCATGAGGATGGGGGCGCGCCCTACCCCCCAGGGCGCGCCCCCTGCCTCGTGGGCCAAGTGGCAGCCCTCCTATGCCCATCTTCTGCTATATGAAGTCTCTTACCCTGGAAAAAAATCATAAGCAAGCTTACGGGATGAAACTCTGCCGCCACGAGGTGGAACCTTGGCGGAACCAATCTAGGGCTCCGACGGAGCTGTTCTGTCGGGGAAACTTCCCTCCAGGAGGGGGAAATCATCACCATCATCATCACCAATGATCCTCTCATCGGGGGGGGGGGGAATCAATCTCCATCAACATCTTCACCAGCACCATCTCCTCTCAAACCCTAGTTCATCTCTTGTATCCAATCTTTGTACCAAAACCTCAGATTGGTACCTGTGGGTTGCTAGTAGTGTTGATTACTCCTTGTAGTTGATGCTAGTTGGTTTATTTGGTGGAAGATCAAAAGTTCAGATCCTTAATGCATATTAATACTCCTCTGATTATGAACATGAATATGCTTTGTGAGTAGTTACATTTGTTCCTGGGGACATGGGTGAAGTCTTGCTGTTAGTGGTCATGTGAATTTCGTATTCGTTCGATATTTTGATGAGATGTATGTTGTCTCTCCTCTAGTGGTGTTATGTGAACATCAACTACATGAAACTTCACCATTATTTGGGCCTAGAGGAAGGCATTGGGAAGTAATTGTTGGAAATATACCCTAGAGGCAATAATAAAATGATTATTGTTATATTTCCTTGTTCATGATAATTGTCTATTATTCATGCTATAATTGTGTTATCCGGAAATCATAATACATGTGTGAATACATAGACCACAACATGTCCCTAGTGAGCCTCTAGTTGACTAGCTCGTTGATCAACAGATAGTCATGGTTTCCTAACTATGGACATTGGATGTCATTGATAACGGGATCACATCATTAGGAGAATGATGTGATGGACAAGACCCAATCCTAAGCATAGCACAAGGTCGTGTAGTTCGTTTGCTAGAGCTTTTCCAATGTCAAGTATCATTTCCTTAGACCATGAGATCGTGTAACTCCCGGATGCCGTAGGAGTGCTTTGGGTGTACCAAACGTCACAACATAACTTGGTGACTATAAAGGTATACTACAGGTATCCCCGAAAGTATCTGTTGGGTTGACACAGATCGAGACTGGGATTTGTCACTCCGTATGACGGAGAGGTATCACTGGGCCCACTCGGTAATGCATCATCATAATGAGCTCAATGTGACCAAGTGTTTGGTCATGGGATCATGCAATACGGTACGAGTAAAGTGACTTGCCGGTAACAAGATTGAACGAGGTATTGGGATACCGACGATCGAATCTCGGGCAAGTAACGTACCGATTGACAAAGGGAATTGTATACGGGATTACTTGAATCCTAGACATCCTGGTTCATCCGATGAGATCATCGAGGAGCATGTGGGAGCCAACATGGGTATCCAGATCCCTCTGTTGGTTATTGACCGGAGAGTCGTCTCGGTCATGTCTGCGTGTCTCCCGAACCCGTAGGGTCTACACACTTAAGGTTCGGTGACACTAGGGTTGTAGAGATATTAGTATGCGGTAACCCAAAAGTTGTTCGGAGTCCCAGATGAGATCCCGGACATCACGAGGAGTTCCGGAATGGTCCGGAGGTGAAGAATTGTATATAGGAAGTCCAGTTTCGGTCACCGAGAAAGTTTCGGGGGTCACCGGTATTGTACCGGGACCACCGGAAGGGTCCCGGGGGTCCACCGGGTGGGGCCACCTATACCGGAGGGCCCCATGGGATGAAGTGGGAGGGGAACCAGCCCCTGGTGGGCTGGTGCGCCCCCTTGGGCCTCCCCCTGCGCCTAGGGTTGGAAACCCTAGGGGTGGGGGGCCCACTTGACTTGGGGGGCAAGTTTCCCCCCTTGGCCGCCCCCCTTGAGATTCAATCTCTAGGAGTCGGTGCCCCCTAGGGCCCCTATATAAAGAGGGGGGAGGGAGGGCTGCGCACCCCTGCTCCTGGCGCCTCCCTCTCCCCTCGCAACACCTCTCCCTCTCGCTGAGCTTGGCGAAGCCCCGCCGAGATTGCCGCTACTTCCACCACCACGCCGTCATGCTGCTGGATCTCCATCAACCTCTCCCCCTCCCCTTGCTGGATCAAGAAGGAGGAGACATCTTCCCCAACCATACGTGTGTTGAATACGGAGGTGCCGTCCCTTCGGCACTAGGATCTTCGGTGATTTGAATCACGATGAGTACGACTCCCTCAACCCCATTCTCGTGGCGGCAAACAACTTCGAGGAGACACAATGATGGAGATCATGATGATGGAGATCATGGTGTCATGCCGGTGACGAAGATGATCATGGCGCCCCGAAGATGGAGATCAAAGGAACAATATGATATTGGCCATATCATGTCACTATTTGATTGCATGTGATGTTTATCATGTTTTTGCATCTTATTTGCTTTGAACGACGGTAGTAAATAAGATGATCCCTCATAATAATTTCAAGAAAGTGTTCCCCCTAACTATGCACCATTGCGAAAGTTTGTTGTTTCGAAGCACCACATGATGATCGGGTGTGATAGATTCTAACGTTCACATACAACGGGTGTAAGACAGATTTACACATGCAAAACACTTAGGTTGACTTGACGAGCCTAGCATGTACAGACATGGCCTCGGAACACAAGAGACCGAAAGGTCGAACATGAGTCGTATGGAAGATACGATCAACATGGAGATGTTCACCGATGATGACTAGTCCGTCTCACGTGATGATCGGACACGGTCTAGTTGAGTCGGATCATGTATCACTTAGATGACTAGAGGGATGTCTAATCTGAGTGGGAGTTCATTAAATAATTTGATTAGATAAACTTAATTATCATGAACTTAGTCTAAAAACCTTTGCAAAATGTCTTGTAGATCAAATGGCCAACGCTCATGTCAACCTCAACTTCAACGCGTTCCTAGAGAAAACCAAGCTGAAAGATGATGGCAGCAACTATACGGGTTGGGTCCGAAACCTGAGGATCATCCTCATAGTTGCAAGAAAGCATATGTCCTAGAAGCACCGCTAGGTGATGCACCCATCCCAGAGAACCAAGATGTTATGAACGCATGGCAGTCACATGTTGATGATTACTCCCTCGTTCAGTGTGACATGCTTTACAGCTTAGAACCGGGGCTCCAAAAGCGTTTTGAGCAACACGGAGCATATGAGATGTTCGAAGAGCTGAAAATGGTTTTCCAAGCTCATGCCCGGGTCGAGAGATATGAAGTCTCCGACAAGTTCTACAGTTGTAAGATGGAGGAAAATAGTTCTGTCAGTGAGCACATACTCAAAATGTCTGGGTTGCACAACCGCCTGTCCCAGCTGGACATTAACCTCCCGGACGAGGTGGTCATTGACAGAATCCTTCAATCGCTCCCACATAGCTACAGGAGCTTTGTGATGAACTACAATATGCAAGGTATGGTGAAAACTATTCCTGAAGTATTTTCAATGCTGAAATCAGCGGAGGTGGAAATCAAAAAGGAACATCAAGTGTTGATGGTCAATAAAACCACTAAGTTCAAGAAAGGCAAGGGTAAGAAGAACTTCAAGAAGGACGGCAAGGGAGTTGCCGCACCCGGTAAGCCAGTTGCCGGGAAGAAGCCAAAGAATGGACCCAAACCTGAGACTGAGTGTTTTCATTGCAAGGGAAGCGGACACTGGAAGCGGAACTGCCCCAAATACTTAGCGGACAAGAAGGCCGGCAACACTAAAGGTATATATGATATACATGTAATTGATGTGTACCTTACCAATACTCATAGTAGCTCCTGGGTATTTGATACCGGTGCGGTTGCTCATATTTGTAACTCAAAACAGGAGCTGCGGAATAAGTGGAGACTGGCGAAGGACGAGGTGACGATGCGCGTCGGGAATGGTTCCAAGGTTGATGTGATCGCCGTCGGCACGCTACCTCTACATTTACCTACGAGATTAGTTTTAAACCTCAATAATTGTTATTTAGTGCCAGCTTTGAGCATGAACATTGTATCTGGATCTCGTTTAATACGAGATGGCTACTCATTTAAATCCGAGAAAAATGGTTGTTCTATTTATATGAGGGATATATTTTATGGTCATGCCCCGCTGGTCAATGGTTTATTCTTAATGAATCTCGAACGTGATGTTACACATATTCATAATGTGAATACCAAAAGATGTAAGGTTGATAACGATAGTCCCACATACTTGTGGCACTGCCGCCTTGGTCACATTGGTGTCAAGCGCATGAAGAAGCTCCATGCTGATGGACTTTTAGAGTCTCTCAATTACGAATCATTTGACACATACGAACCATGCCTCATGGGCAAAATGACCAAGACTCCGTTCTCCGGGACAATGGAGCGAGCAACCAACTTATTGGAAATCATACATACTGATGTGTGCGGTCCAATGAGCATTGAGGCTCGCGGAGGCTATCGTTATGTTCTCACTCTCACTGACGACTTGAGTAGATATGGGTATGTCTACTTGATGAAACACAAGTCTGAGACCTTTGAAAAGTTCAAGGAATTTCAGAATGAGGTAGAGGATCAACGTGACCAAAAGATAAAGTTCTTATGATCAGATCGCGGGGGAGAATATTTAAGTCATGAATTTGGTAGACACTTAAGGAAATGTGGAATCGTTTCACAACTCACGCCGCCTGGAACACCTCAGCGTAACGGTGTGTCCGAACGTTGAAATCGCACTCTATTGGATATGGTGCGATCTATGATGTCACTCACTGATTTACCGCTATCATTTTGGGGATACGCTCTAGAGACAGCTACATTCACTTTAAATAGGGCACCGTCTAAATCCGTTGAGATGACACCATATGAATTATGGTTTGGGAAGAAACCTAAGCTGTCGTTTCTAAAAGTTTGGGGATGCGATGCTTATGTCAAGAAACTCCAACCTGAAAAGCTCGAACCCAAGTCGGAAAAATGCGTCTTCATAGGATACCTAAGGAAACCATTGGGTATACCTTCTACCTCAGATCCGAAGGCAAGATCTTTGTTGCCAAGAATGGGTCCTTTCTGGAGAAAGAGTTTCTCTTGAAAGAAGTAAGTGGGAGGAAAGTGGAACTTGATGAAGTACTACCTCTTGAACCGGAAAGTAGCGTAGCTCAGGAAGATGTTCCTGTGGTGCCTGCACCGACTAGAGAGGAAACTAATGATGATGATCAAGGTACTTCGGATCAAGTTACTACTGAACTTCGTAGGTCCACGAGGACACGTTCTACACCAGAGTGGTATGGCAACCCTGTCCTAGAAATCATGTTGTTAGACAACGGTGAACCTTCGAACTATGAAGAAGCAATGGCAGGCCCAGATTCCAACAAATGGCTTGAAGCCATGCAATCCGAGATAGGATCCATGTATGAAAACAAAGTATGGACATTGACATACTTGCCCGATGATCGGTGAGCGATAGAAAACAAATGGATCTTTAAGAAGAAGACGGACGCGGATGGTAATGTTACCATCTATAAAGCTCGACTTGTCGCTAAGGGTTATCGACAAGTTCAAGGGGTTGGCTACGATGAGACTTTCTCTCCTGTAGAGAAGCTGAAGTCCGTCCGAATCATGTTAGCAATTGCCGCATACTATGATTATGAGATATGGCAAATGGACGTCAAAACGAAATTCCTTAACGGCTATCTTAAGGAAGAACTGTATATGATGCAGCCGGAAGGTTTTGTCGATCCTGAGAATGCTAACAATGTATGCAAACTCCAGCGATCCATTTATGGGCTGGTGCAAGCATCTCGGAGTTGGAACATTCGCTTTGATGAGATGATCAAAGCGTTTGGGTTTATCCAGACTTATGGAGAAGCCTGCGTTTACAAGAAAGTGAGTGGGAGCTCTGTAGCATTTCTCATATTATATGTAGATGACATACTTTTGATTGGAAATGATATAGAACTTTTGGACAACATTAAGGCCTACTTGAATAAGTGTTTTTCAATGAAGGACCTTGGAGAAGCTGCTTACATATTAGGCATCAAGATCGATAAGGATAGATCGAGACGCCTCATAGGTCTTTCACAAAGCACATACCTTGAAAGATATTGAAGAAGTTCAATATGGATTAGTCCAAGAAGGGGTTCTTGCCTGTGTTGCAAGGTGTGAATTGAGCTCGGCTCAATGCCCGACCATGGCAGAAGATAGAGAAAAGATGAGTGTCATCCCCCATGCCTCGGCTATAGGGTCTATTATGTATGCCATGCTGTGTACCGGACCTGATGTAAACCTTGCCATAAGTTTGGTAGGAAGGTACCAAAGTAATCCCGGCATGGAACACTGGACAGCGGTCAAGAATATCCTGAAGTACCTGAAAAGGACTAAGGATATGTTTCTCGTTTATGGAGATGACGAAGAGCTCGTCGTAAAGGGTTACGTCGACACTAGCTTCGACACAGATCTGGATGACTCTAAGTCACAAACTGGATACGTGTATATTTTGAATGGAGGGGCAGTAAGCTGGTGCAGTTGCAAGAAAGCGTCGTGGCGGGATCTACATGTGAAGCGGAGTACATGGCAGCCTCGGAGGCAGCGCATGAAGCAATCTGGATGAAGGAGTTCATCACCGACCTAGGAGTCATACCCAATGCGTCGGGGCCGATCACTCTCTTCTGTGACAACACTGGAGCTATTGCCCTTGCCAAGGAGCCCAGGTTTCACAAGAAGACCAGGCACATCAAGCGTCGCTTCAAATCCATTCGTGAAAATGTTCAAGATGGAGACATAGATATTTGCAAAGTACATACGGATCTAAATGTCGCAGATCCATTGACTAAACCTCTTCCGCAAGCAAAACATGATCTACACCAGAACTCTATGGGTGTTCGATTCATCACAATGTAACTTGATTATTGACTCTAGTGCAAGTGGGAGACTATTTGAAATATGCCCTAGAGGCAATAATAAAATGATTATTATTATATTTCCTTGTTCATGATAATTGTGTATTATTCATGCTATAATTGTGTTATCCGGAAATCATAATACATGTGTGAATACATAGACCACAACATGTCCCTAGTGAGCCTCTAGTTGACTAGCTCGTTGATCAACAGATAGTCATGGTTTCCTAACTATGGACATTGGATGTCATTGATAACGGGATCACATCATTAGGAGAATCATGTGATGGACAAGACCCAATCCTAAGCATAGCACAAGGTCGTGTAGTTCGTTTGCTAGAGCTTTTCCAATGTCAAGTATCATTTCCTTAGACCATGAGATCGTGTAACTCCCGGATGCTGTAGGAGTGCTTTGGGTGTACCAAACGTCACAACGTAACTAGGTGACTATAAAGGTATACTACAGGTATCCCCGAAAGTATCTGTTGGGTTGACACGGATCGAGACTGGGATTTGTCACTCCGTATGACGGAGAGGTATCTCTAGGCCCACTCGGTAATGCATCATCATAATGAGGTCAATGTGACCAAATGTTTGGTCACGGTATCATGCATTATGGTACGAGTAAAGTGACTTGCAGGTAACGAGATTGAACGAGGTATTGGGATACCGACGATCGAATCTCGGGCAAGTAACGTACCGATTGACAAAGGGAATTGTATATGGGATTACTTGAATCCTCAACATCGTGGTTCATCCGATTAGATCATCAAGGAGCATGTGGGAGCTAACATGGGTATCCAGATCCCGCTGTTGGTTATTGACCGGAGAGTCGTCTCGGTCATGTCTGTGTGTCTCTCGAACCCGTAGGGTCTACACACTTAAGGTTCGGTGATGCTAGGGTTGTAGAGATATTAGTATGCGGTAACCCAGAAGTTGTTCGGAGTCCCGGATGAGATCCCGGATGTCACGAGGAGTTCCGGAATGGTCCGTAGGTGAAGAATTGCATATAGGAAGTCTAGTTTCGGCCATCGGGAAAGTTTCAGGGGTCACCGGTATTGTACCGGGACCACCGGAAGGGTCCCGGGGGTCCACCAGGTGGGGCCACCTATCCCGGAGGGCCCCATGGGGTGAAGTGGGAGGCGAACCAGCCCCTGGTGGGCTGGTGCACCCCCCTTGGGCCTCCCCCTGCGCCTAGGGTTGGAAACCCTAGGGGTGGGGGCGTCCCACTTGGCTTGGGGGGCAAGTTTCCCCCTTGGCCGGCGCCCCCCCCTTGTGATTCAATCCCTAGGGGCCGGCTCGCCCCCAGGGCCCCTATATAAAGAGGGGGGGAGGGGGGCTGCGCACCCATGCTCCTGGCGCCTCCCTCTCCCCTCGCAACACCTCTCCCTCTCGCTGAGCTTGGCGAAGCCCTGCCGAGATCGCCGCTACTTCCACCACCACGCCGTCGTGCTGCTGGATCTCCATCAACCTCTCCCTCCCCCTTGATGGATCAAGAAGGAGGAGACATCTTCCCCAACCGTACGTGTGTTGAACGCGGAGGTGCCATCCGTTCGACACTAGGATCTTCGGTGATTTGGATCACGACAAGTACGACTCCCTCAACCCCGTTCTCTTGAACGCTTCCGCGCGTGATCTACAAGGGTATGTAGATGCATTCCTCTCTCTCGTTGCTAGATGACTCCATAGATTGATCTTGGTGAAGCGTAGAATTTTTTTCTTTTTCTGCAACGTTCCCCAACAGTAATAAGTAGATGATGGGTTGCTAGAGTGACAGAAGCTTAAACCCTAGTTTATGAGTTGCTTCGTAAGGGGCTGATTTGGATCCATATATTTCATGCTATGGTTAGGTTTACCTTAATACTTCTTTTGTAGTTGTGAATGCTTGCAATAGGGGTTAATCATAAGTGGGATGCTTGTCCAAGAAAGGGCAGGACCCAAGCACGGGTCCACCCACATATCAAATTATCAAAGTAACGAACGGGAATCATATGAGCGTGATGAAAACTAGCTTGATGATAATTCCCATGTGTCCTCGGGAGCGCTTTTCTCTATATAAGAACTTGACCAAGCTTTTCCTTTGCTACAAAAAGGATTGGGCCACCTTGCTGCACCTTATTTACTTTCATTGCATGTTACCCGTTACAAATTATCTTATCACAAAACTATCTGTTACCTACAATTTCAGTGCTTGCAGAGAATATCTTACTGAAAACCGCTTGTCATTTCCTTCTGCTCCTCGTTGGGTTCGACACTCTTACTTATCGAAAGGACTAGATAGATCCCCTACACTTGTGGGTCATCAGCACACCGAAAACACACTTGGTCGGGTTAAGCATCATTTTGTAGACCCAGAGGTTATCAAAGGTCTCCTTCAAATCCTCTAACAAGGTTTCCTTCTTCCTGGATTTCAAAACAATATCATCCACATAAGCATGAACATTGCGTCCAATCTGGTTGTGAAGGCAATTCTGAACACAACACTGATAAGTCGCCTGGGCACACTTGAGACCAAAGGGCATAGACACGTAGAAGAAGGCTCCAATAGGAGTGATAAAGGCTGTGTTCTCCTGGTCCTTAACTGCCATCTTGATCTGATGATAACCAGAATACGCATCTAAAAAACTCAAACGCTCACAACACGCTGTAGCATCAATGATCTGATCAATACGAGGGAGAGAAAAAGGATCAGTCGGACAAGCCTTGTTAAGGTCTGTGTAATCCACACACATGCACCAGGTGTCGTTTTTCTTAAGGACCAGTACCTGGTTAGCCAACCATTCAGGATGAAAAACTTCAATGATAAAGCTGGCGGCCAAGAGACGGGCCACTTCTTCAACAATGGCCTTGTGCCTCTCTTCATTAAAATGATGAAGGAATTGCTTGATCGGTTTAAACTTTGGATCAAAATTAAGAGTGTGCTCAGCGAGTTCCCTCGGTACACCTGGCATGTCTGAAGGCTTCCATGCAAAGATGTCCCGGTTCTCATGGATGAACTCGATGAGCACGCTTTCCTATTTAGGATCTAGGTTAGCACTGATATGGAACTGCTTGGATGAGTCGCCAGGGAAAAAACTAACTTGTTTAGTATCATCTGCCAACTTAAACTTCAACAGAGGGTCATGCTTCGTGGTTGGATTTTCAAGGGGGTCATACCTGCTGGATCAACATTATCTTTGTAAAACTTTAACTCCTCTGTTGCACAAACAGACTCAGCATAAGCAGCATTGCCCTCTTCACATTCCAGAGCTATCTTCCTATCACCGTGCACTATGATGGTACCTTTATGACCCGACATTTTAAGCTACAAATAAACATAACAAGGTCGTGCCATAAATTTGGCACAAGCCGGCCGTCCAAACAAGGCGTGATAAGGACTCTTGATCTTGATCACCTCAAAGGTCAATTTTTCAGCCTTGTAGTCATGGTCATTGCCGAAAGCCACTTCCAAAGCGATCTTACCCACCGGATATGCCGACTTACCAGGCACCACCCTATGAACAACTAGAAGATGACTTAAGATCTTTGTCAGTCAAATTCATACGGCAAAAAGTATGATAGTAAAGGATATTGATACTACTGCCTCCATCCATATGCACCTTTGTAAACTTGTATCCTCCCACCTGAGGAGCAACCACCAAAGCCAAATGACCCGGATTGCCAACCCGGGGCGGGTGATCCTCACGGATCCATATGATAGGCTGCTTAGAGCATCGCAAGTATCGAGGGACCACCGAATCAACCGAGTTCACTGCCTGCTTATGGATTTTCTAATCTCGTTTGCAAAAACTTGTGGTAAACACATGATATTAACCACTAATCAGCTGCTTTGGATTGCTCTGATAGCCCGACTACTGCTGTTGATTCCCTTGATTAGATTGTTGATTAAAACCGCCTTGATTGCCTTGACCCTGAAAACCAGAATTTGAGCCACCACCTCCAAAGCCAGGCCCGTGAGAGCCGGATCCAGACCCGCCAGGCGGGCCATTATTGTTCTGAAAAAACTGGAATTTCTATACCCCCTCATGATGAAGAAATCTTTCCATAGATGATTGGTCAGTTTCTCTTGCGTACCGTGCTTTGGGCAAGGCTGATTATTGGGCAAGGCTGATTCATAATTGCTTCAAGGTTGAACTTTGGCCCTCCAAACCGGGGTGTTGATGATTTCCCCTTACGACGCTGCTTATTACTCTACATGTTGGTATTAGCCACAAAGTCTGAACCGCCGTCCATTTGCTAGCGCTTACCATTATTACCTTGACCCGCTGTATTATGTTGATGTCCCTTTGCATTGCCACTCTTCTTCCCCTTGCCAGCCTTCTCCTCATCATACTCAGGGTCCTTAGTACTATCAGAATCAACATATTTAACGAGAGCCGCCATGAGCTCTCCCATATCATTGCAGTGGCGCTTAAGCCGCCCCAGCTTCTGCTTAAGAGGTAGGAACCGACAATTCTTTTCCAACATCAGGACGGCTGAATCAGCGTTGATACTATCTGATGAAAGGATAACGACTGAGATCCGGCGCACCCAATTGGTTGTTGACTCGCCCTCACCCTGGACACAAGAGTCTAAATCCAGAATCGACATAGGCTGCTTGCATGTGTCTTTGAAATTCTGGATAAAACACGTTTTCAATTCGGCCCACGACCTAATGGAATTAGGGGGCAATCCTCTTGGCCAAGTACGTGCCGGCCCATCCAACATCATGGTGAAGTATTTAGCACATGCAACATCACTGACGTCCAGCATCTCCATGGCCATCTCATAGCTCTCAATCTAGGCCTCTAGAGGCTGATGCGTTGTGTAATTAGGCACCTTGCAGGGGGCCTTAAAATCCTTGGGCAAGCGCTCGTTACATAGAGCTGGCACTAAACATCGCACACTCACTCCTGCCTCCACAGACACCGATGGGTAAGCCTACGATTGTTGATGAGTCGCCAACTGAGCCGCCAGCTCAGCCTCCCGACATGCCCTACCCTGATCCACAAAAGTCTAAGCATCGTTACCAGCACGCGGTGGGTCATGCCTACGAGGCTGGTTATGGTGTCGCTCACTGCTTGAAACTGCTGACGAATCAATATGCCTGCTATAACTCCAGCTTGGACACGGGGTTGAATTAATCCGTTCATGATTGTATGAGTAAGCCGCCTGTTGAGCCACCGCTGTCTGAAGAAGCTCTCCAGCCCTCCGTATCTCCATCGCGGCTGGAGACTCGCCTTCAACGGGGAGAGCCGCCAATCATGTAGCTGCAGCAATCATATTCTCCAGAGGGTTAGAATAATGACCCGACAGTGTCGGGACATGCTGAGGCAGGGTCAAATTCAAACGAGGTGGGTCTGCAGCACGTGGCTGAACCGTCGCTCCAGTCGCGGGCGCCTCAACAATCCGGTTTACCCGGGATGGGTCACTAGTTCCTTTCCCAGGTGTATTTAAAAGCTTCCTAGCCTCAAACTCTGTGGTCAGATGGGTCTGATGCCTCCTCCTCATGACGGCATTTGAAGCATTCTGGTCCAAGGTGAGCCGGAACGACTCTGCCTAAATCCGCTGTGACACGACGTCTAAAGTGACTCTCTCTGTCGCCATCCTAGCATTCTCATCATTAAACTCCTCCTTGGCTTGAGCTATATCATCTCACAGTTTTGCAACCTCCACCTTGTGCTGTGCTTGATTCTCTGGTGTCACCTCCACAGTCAATAAGGTCGCCAAAGCCTCCAAGGGCTCGGATAACACTTGAGCCGGCGAGCGCGCAGAGCCACTCGCCCCGGCCGTTGTTGTAGCCATTGAACTAGAGGTCATAGCCGCAGCAGTCATCGAACTGAGCACCAAATGTGTGCCCGCCATGAAGATCGCAACCCTGTTTAGCGGCTCATGAGGGTCCGGAATACTGTCACCATAGGAACATCCCCCAATCCCACCATCTTGCAATTGATATATGGAATTGGTCTCGCCGGTTGAGGACACATCACCAGAATAGATGGCCGTCTCTTGCTACCTCTTGAGCTTGCGTTGGTTTTCCCTTGAAGAGGAAAGGGTGATGCAACAAAGTAGCGTAAGTATTTCCCTCAGTTTTGAGAACGAAGGTATCAATCCAGTAGGAGACGACGCATAAGTCACTGAATACCTGCACAAACAATCAAGAACATGCACCCAATGTGATAAAGTGGTTGTTAATCCCTTCATGGTCACTCGCAAAAGTGAGATCTGATAGAGATAATAAAGTAAATATTTTTGGTATTTTTGGTGTATAGATTGGAAAGTAAAGATTGCAAAATAGTAGATCGAAAACTAGCAAAATGTAAACAAGATTCAATAATATGTAAAAGAGAACTGGGGGCCATAGGTTTCACTAGTGCCTTCTCTCGAGATAGAAAATATTACGGTGGGTGAACAAATTACTACCGAGCAATTGATAGAAAAGCGCATAATTATGATGACATCTAAGGCAATGATCATGAACATAGGCATCACGTCCGTGTCAAGTAGACCAACTCCTGCCTGCATCTACTACTATTACACCACACATTGACCGCTATCCAGCATGCATCTAGATTATTAACTTCATAAGAATGGAGTAATGCATTAAGCAAGATGACATGATGTAGAGGAATTAACTCAAGCAATATGATGAAAACCCCATCCTTTTATCCTTGATGGCAACAATACAATGCGTGCCTTGCTGCCCCTACTGTCACTGGGAAAGGACATCGCAAGATTGAGCCCAAAGCTAAGCACTTCTCCTATTACAAGAAAGAACAATCTAGTGGGCCAAACTAAACCGATAATTCAAAGAGACTTGCAAAGATATCAAATCATGCATATAAGGATCCAGAGAAGAACCAAATAGTATTCATAGATAATCTTGTTCATAAATGCACAATTCATCAGATCTCGGCAAACACACCGCAAAAGAATATTACATCGAATAGATCTCCAAGAACATCGAGGAGAACTTTGTATTGAGAATCAAAGAGATAGAATTAGCCATCTAGCTAATAACTATGGACCCGAAGGTCTGTGGTAAACTACTCACGCTTCATTGGAGAGGTAATGGTGTTTGTAGAAGCCCTCCGTGATAGAATCCCCCTCCAGAAGATCGCCGGAAAAGGCCCCAAGATGGGATCTCACGGGTACAGAAGGTTGCGGCGGTGGAAAAGTGGTTTCATGGCTCCCCTAATGTTTATAGGGTATAAGAGTATATATAGGCAAAAGAACTAGGTCGGTGGAGCTACGAGGGGCCCACGAGGGTGGGGGGGGGTGTGCCCTCCTGCCTCGTGGCCTCCTCGTTACGTCTCTGACTTCATCTCCAAGTCTTTTGGTTTGCTTTCGGTCCAAGAAAGACCATCGCGAAGGTTTCAGCCCGTTTGGACTCCGTTTGGTATTCCTTTTCTGCAAAACTCTAAAATAGGCACAAAAAAACAGAAACTGGCACTGGGCCCTCGGTGAATAGATTAGTCCCAAGAATAATATAAAAGAGCATATTAAAGCCCATTAAGCATCCAAATAGATAATATAATAACATGGAACAATAAAAAATTATAGATACGTTGGAGACGTATCAAGCATCCCCAAGCTTAATTCCTGCTCGTCCTCAAGTAGGTAAATGATAAAAATAGATTTTTTGATGTGGAATGCTACCTAACATATTTATCAATTTAATTTTCTTTATTGTGGCATGAATGTTCAGATCCGAAAGATTCCAGACAAAAGTTTAATATTGACATAAAAATAATAATACTTCAAGCATACTAACAAAGCAATCATGTCTTCTCAAAATAACATGGCCAAAGAAAGCTATCCCTACAAAATCACATAGTCTGGCTATGCTCTATCTTCATCACACAAAATATTTAATCATGCACAACCCCGATGACAAGCCAAGCAATTGTTTCATACTTTTGACGTTCTCAGACTTTTTCAATCTTCACGCAATACATGAGCGTGATCCATGGACATAGCACTGTAGGTGGAATAGAATATGGTGGTTCTGGAGAAGACAAAAAGGAGAAGATAGTCTCAAATCAACTAGGCGTATCAATGGGCTATGGAGATGCCCATCAATAGATATCAATGTGAGTGAGTAGGGATTTCCATGCAATGGATGCACTAGAGCTATAAGTGTATGAAAGCTCAACAAAAGAAACTAAGTGGGTGTGCATCCAACCTGCTTGCTCACGAAGACCTAGGGCACTTGAAGCCCATCATTGGAATATAAAAGGCAAGTTCTATAATGAAAAATTCCCACTAGTATATGAAAGTGACAACATAAGAGACTCTCTATCATGAAGATCATGGTGCTATTTTTGAGCACAAGTGTGGAAAAAGGATAGTAGCATTGCCCCTTCTCTCTTTTCTCTCATTTTTTATTTTTATTTGGGCCTTTTTTATGGCCTCTTTTTTTCCTTTTTTTATTTTTTGTCCGGAGTCTCATCCCGACTTGTGGGGGAATCATAGTCTCCATCATCCTTTCCTCACATGGGACAATGCTCTAATAATGAAGATCATCACATTTTTATTTACTTATAACTCAAGAATTACAACTCAATACTTAGAACAAAATATGACTCTATGTGAATGCCTATGGCGGTGTACCGGGATGTGCAATGATTCAAAAGTGACATGTATGAAAAATTATGAATGGTGGCCTTGCCACAAATACGATGTCAACTACATGATCATGCAATGCAATATGGCAATGATGGAGCGTGTCATAATAAATGGAATGGTGGAAAGTTGCATGGCAATATATCTCGGAATGGCTATGGAAATAACATAATAGGTAGGTATGGTGGCTGTTTTGAGGAAGGTATAAGGTGGGTGTATGGTACCTGATACGTCTCCGTCATATCTACTTTTCCAAACACTTTTGCCATTGTTTTGGACTCTAACTTGCATGATTTGAATGGAACTAACCTGGACTTGACGCTATTTTCAGTAGAACTGCCATGGTGTTATTTTTGTGCAGAAATAAAAGTTCTCGGAATGACCTGAAACATCACGGAGATTATTTTTGGAATTTATAAAAAATACTAGCGAATGAATCAAGACCAGGGGCCCACACCCTGTCCACGAGGGTGGAGGCGCGCCAACCTCCCTGGGCGCTCCCCCTTCCTCGTGGGCCCCTGGAGCTCCACCGACCTCAACTCCAACTCTATATATTCACATTCGGGGAGAAAAAAATCAGAGAGAAGGATTCATCGCGTTTTACGATACGGACCCGCCGCCAAGCCCTAATCTCTCTCGGGAGGGCTGATCTGGAGTCCGTTCGGGGCTCCGGAGAGGGGAATCCGTCGCCGTCGTCATCATCAACCATCCTCCATCACCAATTTCATGATGCTCACCGTTGTGCGTGAGTAATTCCATTGTAGGTTTGCTGGACGGTGATGTTGGATGAGATTTATCATGTAAGCGAGTTAGTTTTGTTAGGGTTTGATCCCTAGTATCCATTATGTTCCGAGATTGATGTTGCTATGACTTTGCTATGCTTAATGCTTGTCACTAGGGCCCGAGTGCCATGATTTCAGATCTGAACCTATTATGTTTTCATGAATATATGTGAGTTCTTGATCCTATCTTGCAAGTCAATAGTCACCTACTATGTGTTATGATCCGGCAACCCCGAAGTGACAATAATCGGGACTACTCCCAGTGATGACCATAGTTTGAGGAGTTCATGTATTCACTAAGTGTTAATGCTTTGGTCCGGTACTCTATTAAAAGGAGGCCTTAATATCCCTTAGTTTCCAATAGGACCCCGCTGCCACGGGAGGGTAGGACAAAAGATGTCATGCAAGTTCTTTTCCATAAGCACGTATGACTATATTCGGAATACATGCCTACATTACATTGATGAACTGGAGCTAGTTCTATGTCACCCTATGTTATAATTGTTGCATGAGGAATCGCATCCGGCATAATTATCCATCACTGATCCAATGCCTAGGAGCTTTTCACGTATTGATCTTTGCTTAGTTACTTTACCGTTGCCACTGTTACAATTACTACAAAACTGCTACTGTTACTTTTGCCACTGTTACCATTACTTCCATATTACTTTGCTACTAACTACTTTGTTGCAGATATTAAGTTATCCAGGTGTGGTTGAATTGACAACTCAACTGCTAATACTTGAGAATATTCTTTGGCTCC
The DNA here is from genome assembly GCF_018294505.1 of Triticum aestivum. NCBI lineage: Eukaryota > Viridiplantae > Streptophyta > Magnoliopsida > Poales > Poaceae > Triticum > Triticum aestivum. The sequence goes on from NC_057801.1 coordinate 520,656,562, forward strand.
CCTTGTGTCGAATCAATAAATTTGGGTTAAATACTCTACCCTCGAAAACTGTTGTGATCCCCTATACTTGTGGGTTATCAGTACTGGCAAAAGTTGCACGGTACTAGAGAGGCTAGCAATGGTGGAAGGGTGAGAGTGCGTATAATCCATGGACTCAACATTAGTCATAAAGAACTCACATACTTAGTGCAAAAATCTATTAGTTATCGAAATGAAGTACTATGCACATGCTCCTAGGGGGATAGATAGGTAGGAAAAGACCATCGCTCGTCCCTGACCGCCACTCATAAGGAAGACAATCAATAAATAAATCGTGCTCCAACTTCATCACATAACGGTTCATCGTACGTGCATGCTACGGGAATCACAAACTTTAACACAAGTATCTCTCAAATTCACAACTACTCTAATAGAATGACTCTAATATCACCATCTTCATATCTCAAAACAATCATAAAGAATGAAACTTCTCATAGTATTCAACGCACTTTATATGAAAGTTTTTATTATACCCATCTTGGATGCCCATCATATTAGGACTAATTTTATAACCAAATAAAATTACCATGTTGTTATAAAAGACTCTCAAAATAATATAAGTGAAGCATGGGAGTTCAACAATTTCTATAAAATAAAACCACCGCCGTGCTCTAAAAAGATATAAGTGAAGCACTAGAGCAATATTGTCTAGCTCAAAAGATATAAGTGAAGCATATAGAGTATTCTAATAAATCATGATTCATGTGTATCTCTCACAAAAGGTGTGTACAGCAAGGATTGTTGTGGTAAAATAAGAAGCAAAGACTCAAATCATACAACACACTCCAAGCAAAACACATATCATGTGGTGACTAAATATATCCTCAAGTAAAGTTATCGATCAAAGACGAAAGAGGGGAGCCTTCCGGGGCATCCCCGAGCTTAGAATTTTAGTTGTCCTTAAATTTTACTTTGGGGTTCCTTGGGCATCTCCAAGCTTAGGCTCTTGCCACTCCTTATTCCAAAGTCCATCAAATCCTTACCCAAAACTTGAAAACTTCACAACACAAAACTTCAACAGAAAATCTCATGAGCTCCGTTAGTATAAGAAAATAAATCACCACTTCAAGGTACTGTAATTAACTCATTATTTATTTATATTGGTGTTAAACCTACTGTATTCCAACTTCTCTATGGTTCATACCCCCCGATACTACTCATAGATTCATCAAAATAAGCAAACAACACACGAAAAACAGAATCTGTCAAAAACAGAACAGTCTGTAGTAATCTGTAACTTTCGAGTACTTATGTAACTCCAAAAATCATAAAATAAATTGGTGTACTTGAGAAATTTGTCTATTAATCTTCTTCAAAAATAATCAACCTAAATTCACTCTTCTGTAAAAAATGACAGCTATTCTCGTGAGTCCAAAAGTTTCTGTTTTTTACAGCAAGATTGCAAAGACTTCACCCAAGTCTTCCTAAAGGTTCTGCTTGGCACAAACACTAATTAAAACATAAAACCACATCTAACTAGAGGCTATATGAATTATTTATTACTTAATAGGAGCATAAATTAAAGAACAAAATAAAATTGGGTTGCCTCCCAACAAACGCTATCGTTTAACGCCCCTAGCTAGGCATAAAAACAAGAATAGATTTAGGTATTGCCATCTTTGGTATGCAATCCATAAGTGGCTCTCATAATAGATTCGTAAGGAAATTTAATTTTCTTCCTAGGAAAGTGTTCCATGCCTTTCCTTAATGGAAATTGGAATCTAATATTTCCTTCTTTCATATCAATAATTGCACCAATTGTTCTAAGGAAAGGTCTACCAAGAATAATAGGACATGTAGGATTGCAATCTATATCAAGAACAATGAAATCTAAAGGCACATAATTCATATTTGCAACAATAAGAACATCTTTAATTCTTCTCGTACGTTTCTTAATGGTGGAATCCGCGAGATGCAAATTTAAAGAACAATCATCAAATTCCCGGAAACCTAGCACATCACACAAAGTTTTTGGAATCGTGGAAACACTAGCACCCAAATCACACAAAGCGTAGCATTCATAATCTTTAATCTTAATCTTAATAGTAGGTTCCCACTCATCATAAAGTTTTCTGGGGATAGAAACTTCTAGTTCAAGCTTTTCTTCAAAAGATTGCATCATAGCATCAACGATATGTTTAGTAAAAAGCTTTGTTTTGATTATAAGAATGAGGGGAATCTAACACAGATTGCAACAAGGAAATACAATCTTTTAAAGAACAATTATCATAATTAAATTCCTTGAGATCCAAAATAGTTTGTTCATTGCTACTTAAAGTTTTGACCTCTTCAATCCCACTTTTATCAATTTTTGCATCTAGATCTAAAAACTCCAAATGATTGGGACGCCTTTTAACTAAAGTTGACTCATCTCCAGTCCCATATTTATCAAGATTCATATTGGAAAATAAATATTTAATAGGAGTCACATCAATCAATTGTAGATCTTCATCATTATTATCATGAAAACTAGAAGAACACCCTTTTACAAACCAATCTTTTTTAGCACGCATCTTAGCTGTTGTTTCTTTGCACTCATCAATGGAAATTCTCATGGGTTTGAGCGACTCATTGATATCATGCTTAGGTGTAATATATCTAAGTTTCAAAGAATCAACATCAAGAGAAATTCTATCCACGTTCCTAGCCAATTCATCAATCTTAAGCAGTTTTTCTTCAATCAAAGCATTGAAATTCTTTTGCAAACTCATAAATTCTTTAATACTATTGTCAAAATCAGAGGGCATCTTATTAAAATTTCCATAAGAATTGTTGTAGGAATTACCATAATTATTAGAGGAATTACTAGGAAACGGCCTAGGATTAAAATTGCCTATATACGGGTTATTACCAAAATTGTTCCTACCAACAAAATTAACATTCATAGATTCATTATTATTATCAATAAAAGTGGACAAAGGCATATCATTAGGATCAGAAAAAACACTTTTATTAGCAAACAATTTCATAAGTTCAATCATCTTTCCACTCAAAACATTAATCTCTTCAATCGCATGAACTTTTTTACTAGTGGATCTTTCGGTGTGCCATTGAGAATAATTAACCATAATATTATCTAGAAGCTTAGTAGCTTCTCCTAAAGTGATTTCTATAAAAGTGCCTCCCACGGCCGAATCAAAAAGATTTCTAGAAGCAAAATTCAATCCGGCATAATTTTTTGTATAATCATCCACAAATTCAAACCATGTGTAGGGCAATTATGTATCATTAATTTCATCCTCTCCCAAGCTTGTGCAACATGCTCATGATCAAGTTGCTTAAAATTCATAATGTCGTTCCTAAGGGAGATGATCTTAGCGGGAGGAAAATACTTAGAGATAATAGCATCTTTGCACTTATTCCATGAATCAATACTATTTTTAGGCAAAGATGAGAACCAAGTTTTAGCACGATATCTAAGGAAAACGGAAATAGCTTCAATTTAACAATATCATTATCCACATCTTTCTTCTTTTGCATATCGCACAAATCAACGAAGTTGTTTAGGTGGGATGCGGCATCTTCACTAGGAAGGCCAGAAAATTGATCTTTCATAACAAGATTCAACAAAGCGGCATTAATTTTGCAAGATTCAACATTTGTAGTAGGAGCAATTGGAGTGCTAATAAAATCATTGTTGTTGGTATTGCAAAAGTAACACAATTTAGTATTATCTTGAGCCATCGTGACAAGCAATCAATCCAACACACAAGCACACAAGAAGCAGGCAAAAAGAGACAAACGGAAGAGGGGCGAAGAAAAGGCAAAGGTTTTAGAAAATCGTTTTAGAAGTGGGGGAGAGGAAAACGAGAGGCGAATGGCGAATAATGTAATGCAAGGGAGAAGAGTTTATGATGGGTACTTGGTGTGGCTTGACTTGACGAAGATCTCCCCGACAATGGTGCCAGAAATCCTTATTGCTACCTCTTGAGCTTGCGTTGGTTTTCCCTTGAAGAGGAAAGGGTGATGCAGCAAAGTAGAGTAAGTATTTCCCTAAGTTTTGAGAACCAAGGTATCAATCCAGTAGGAGACGATGCACAAGTCACCGAATACCTGCACAAACAATCAAGAACTTGCAACCAACATGATAAAGGGGTTGTCAATCCCTTCACAGTCACTCGCAAAAGTGAGATCTGATAGAGATAATAAAGTAAATATTTTTGGTATTTTTGGTGTATAGATTGGAAGTAAAGATTGCAAAATAGTAGATCAAAAACTAGCAAAATGTAAACAGATTCAATAATATGGAAAAGAGACCCGGGGGCCATAGGTTTCACTAGTGGCTTCTTCGAGATAACAAATATTACGGTGGGTGAACAAATTACTGCCGAGCAATGGATAGAAAAGCGCATAATTATGATGATATCTAAGGCAATGATCATGAACACATGCATCACGTCCGTGTCAAGTAGACCGACTCCTGCCTGCATCTACTACTATTACTCCACACATCGACCGCTATCTAGCATGCATCTACAGTATTAAGTTCATAAGAACGGAGTAACACATTAAACAAGATGACATGATGTAGAGGAATTAACTCAAGCAATATGTTGAAAACCCCATCCTTTTATCCTCAATGACAATAATACAATATGTGCCTTGCTGCCCCTACTATCACTAGAAAAGGACACCACAAGATTGAACCCAAAGCTAAGCACTTCTCCTATTGCAAGAAAGATCAATCTAGTAGGCCAAACTAAACCGATAATTCGAAGAAACTTGGAAAGATATCAAATCATGCATATAAGAATTCAGAGAAGAACCAAATAATATTCATAGATAATCTTGTTCATAAATCCACAATTCATCGGATCTCAGCAAACACACTGCAAAAGAATATTACAACAAATAGATCTACAAGAACATCGAGGAGAACTTTGTATTGAGAATCAAAGAGAGAGAAGAAGCCATCTAGCTAATAACTATGGACCCGAAGGTCTGTGGTAAACTACTCACGCTTCGTCGGAGATGTAATGGTGTTGATGTAGAAGCCTCCGTGATCGAATCCCCCTCTGACAGATCACCGGAAAAGGCCCCAAGATGGGATCTCACAGGTACAGAAGGTTGCGGCGGTGGAAAAGTGGTTTTGTGGCTCCTCCTGATGTTTTTAGGGTGTAAGAGTATATATAGGCGAAAGAACTAGGTCGGTGGAGCTACGAGAGGCCCACGAGGGTGGGGGCGCACCTACCCCTGGGCGCGCCCTCCTGCCTTGTGGCCTCCTCGTTATGTCTCCGACTTCATCTCCAAGTCTTCTAGTTTGCTTTCGGTCCAAGAAAGATCAGCACGAAGGTTTCATTCTGTTTGGACTCCGTTTGGTATTCCTTTTCTACAAAACTCTAAAATAGGCAGACAAACAGAAACGGGCACCGGGCCCTCGGTTAATAGGTTAGTCCCAAAAATAATATAAAATAGCATATTAAAGCCCATTAAGCATCCAAAACAGATAATATAATAGCATGGAACAATCAAAAATTATAGATACGTTGGAGACGTATCATCTCTCCACTGGACATAGATCCTTCCTCAAGATCCACTCCATGAGTAAAACCCACTAAAGTGTCCTTCACGGCGGCTTGAACCTTGGCGTGTCATGCATGCTGAGCCATCTTGACGATGTCGATGCAGGTGGACATGTTCAGGCTTTGACTCACCGATTTTTTTGATGAAGACGTGGATTCCGCCGAAGGGGACCCAGTACCCGTACTCGATTGAGCCGGCCTCGGGGCCCCAACTAGCATCGTCGATGTAGAGCTTGCTACGACGGCTTTTAGTCATCTGGCCGATGGCGTATCGCTTGATCTCTGCGAATTTGCCCTTCAAGAACTCGAAACCTCCGTGCGTTGGCCCCATGGTGGGCGCCAACTGTCGTCGATTTAACACGGCAGATGCCCTAGCAAAAGGACTTAGGTGTGGAGCCATCGCAACTAGGTTAGCTTGTAGGAGTTAAATGGGACAAAGGACACAGAGTGTTTACCCAGGTTCGGCCCCTCTCGATGAGGTAAAAGCCTACTCCTGCTTTAGGTTGTATTGCTTGGGTTTCGATTACCAGGGAGCGAATACGCTTGACCTAGTTCTCAATGAGTTGTTTCTTGAGTTAACCCGCCGCTGGGTCACCCCTTAATATACAGGTTGATGCCCGACGGCTTACAGAGTCCCGGCCGGCTCATATAAAACGTGTCTGGCTCGGTATCTAAGTAAGCTTGCCTTACAATACAAGTTAAACATATGGCGGCTCATACCCATGGGCCTCAAGTCGTCCCCGGGTCTTGGGCCTTTAGTAAGCTTGCTCTATGAACCGCCATCTTTATATATCCTTGGGCCTCTTCATCTTAAGCCGCCAGTGGCATGACCCAGCCCCTCCTGGGCGGGTCATACCCAGTAGTTATATCCCCAACACCCACCATATTCCAAATTTTGCTAAGATTTGAGTATGTGTACATGAAGGCAAGGTGATATTTGGTTAGATTTGATTTGATTTTGACAGGGGAAGGCAAGGAAAGTTTTGATTAGTTGAGGTTTGATAATATTTTATTTGAATTGAATAGGGGAAGTCAAGTAAAATTTTGATTTAGTTGAGGTTTGGTATATTTTTTGGAATTAAAGAGTTAATGCAAGACATGATTTTGGCAAGATTTAATAGAGTTAATGAAGGAAATGGTTTCCAGTAGGACAAACAAAGGAAAGTACTCCTCCTTCCCTTTTCTAAGGCACCTAAAGGCACCTAAACTTTTTGGCACAAAATTAGAGTACAACTGGTTGTTGGCGAGTCGTCGTATGATTGGATGATTCATTCACGATCTCACCTAACAAAGATGGTTGACCGATCCTGAAAAACAACAAATGGTAAGAAAAAGTGGAGTGAGAGAAGTACCAACTACACAAAGTGTTGTTGTCGGACCGCATTGACTAGCCTTAGTTAGAATAAACTAAGGCTGTGTTTGACAGTAAAGTATTGCAAAAACCAAAGTATAGAAAATATAGTAATTTAGTCAGTAGGTACGAAATACCATGGTATTGACATAGCAGAGTATTTTAAAGTATTAACAATAGAGAGAAGCTGAGGGAGTCCCGGATTAGGGGGTGTCCGGATGACTGGACTATGACCTTTGGCCGGACTCCTGGACTATGAAGATACAAGATTGAAGACTTCGTCCCGTGTCCGAATGGGACATTTCTTGGCGTGGAAGGCAAGCTTGGCGATACAGATATGTAGATCTCCTCCCATTGTAACCGACTCTGTGTAACCCTAGCCCTCTCCGGTGTCTATATAAACCGGAGGGTTTTAGTCCATAGGAAAAACAACAATCATACCATAGGCTAGCTTCTAGGGTTTAGCCTCTTTGATCTCGTGGTAGATCTACTCTTGTACTACACATATCATCAATATTAATTAAGCAGGAGTAGGGTTTTACCTCCATCGAGAGGGCCCGAACCTGGGTAAAAACATCGTGTCCCTTGTCTCCTGTTACCATCCGCCTAGACGCACAGTTCGGGACCCCCTACCCGAGATCCGCTGGTTTTGACACCAACATTGGTGCTTTCATTGAGAGTTCCTCTGTGCCGTCGTCTTTAGGCCCGATGGCTCCCCCGATCATCAACAACAACACGGTCCAGGGTGAGACTTTTCTCCCCGGACAGATCTTCGTATTCGGCGGCTTTACACTGCGGGCCAATTCGCTTGGCCATCTGGAGCAGATCGAAAGCTACGCCCCTGGCCATCAGGTCAGATTTGGAAGTTTGAACTACACGACAGACATCCGCGGAGACTTGATCTTTGACGGATTCGAGCCACGGCCAAGCGCGCCACACTGTCACGATGGGCACGACCTAGCTCTGCCGCCGAACAGTGCCCTAGAGGCCCCCCGAGTGTCCGCTCTGACCCTTAGTTCGCAGCCGACTGTGCCAATCGAGGACGGGTGGCTAGACACCGCCTCGAGGGCTGCAATCTCCACGGCGATCGAGCCGAACACCAGACTTGTCCTTTGCAAAGCTAGTGACTCCAAGATGCCGGATTCCTTTCCGGACTCCAAACCTTCCGCGCCCCTGCCGATTGAACCCGATTGGACGCCAATCATGGAGTTCTCCGCCGCGGACATCTTTCAGCATTCGCCTTTTGGCGACATTCTAAACTCACTAAAGTCTCTCTCTTTATCAGGAGAGCCCTGGCCGGACTATGGTCAGCAAGGTTGGGATGCGGACGATGAAGAAGTTCGAAGCCCACCCACCACCCACTTTGTAGCCACTGTCGATGATTTAACCGACATGCTTGATTTTGACTCTGAAGACATCGACGGTATGGACGACGATGCAGGAGACGAACAGGAGTCAGCGCCTATAGGGCACTGGACAACTACCTCATCTCACAAGGTATACATGGTGGACACACCTAAAAGAAGCGACAACGAGGAACAAAGGGACGCAACGAGGGATCGCTCCCTCGACAAGCCATCAAAGTGGCGGCGTAAGCACCGCGCCAAACCCCACCTCGACAGAAACCCAGCCAACGAGCAGGGCGAACCGGCGGACGACGAACATGCCATCGAGCAATCATCCGAACAGGGAAATTCGGGTAAACAAACCGAACAACCCGTCCCCTGTGAAGATAATAGACCGGACGACCTCACGCCGAACAAAATGCTGGAGCAGAAGAATCTCCACAAAAGGCTCGTCGCCACTGCGCGTAGCCTGAAAAGCAGAAGCGGAAGCTCAAAACAGCGGAAGATACACACAGAATTAGATGGGGCAAAGTACTCAACACCACAAACAATTACGGCGACAATTGTCACACAAAGAGCTATCCGAAGCAGAAATTACTGCCGGAATTTGATGAGGAGGCCTTAGAGCCCCCGCAATCAAAAAATAAAAAAGACACCTGGTCGGATAAAAAAACCCATGGCCAACATAGAGCGGCAAGGGGCGCCGCACTCAAGCCGTCACGCGATCCGCACAAGGATTCGCATCAAAAAGACGGCCCGGCCAGATCTATCTACGGGCCAAGAAAGCAAGCTCTAGTAAGCAACACAACGCAACAAGTATCCGAACATCACGGCATACCCAAGTATAGGGGTGCCGCACACCCCTTATGTTTCACCGATGAGGTGCTAGACCACGAATTTCCAGCGGGATTCAAGCCCGTAAACATAGAGGCATACGACGGAACAACAGGCCCTGGAGTCTGGATTGAGGACTATATCCTCCACATACACATGGCTAGAGGAGATGACCTCCACGCCATAAAATACTTACCCCTAAAGCTCAAAGGGCCAGCCCGACATTGGCTTAAAAGCCTTCCCGAAAACACCATCGGAAGTTGGGAAGAGCTCGAGGATGCTTTTCGGGCAAATTTTCAAGGGACCTATGTCCGACCTCCGGATGCAGACGATCTAAGTCATGTAACTTAACAACCCGGAGAGTCAGCTCGGAAACTCTGGAACAGATTTCTTACTAAAAATAACCAGATAGTCGACTGTCCGGACGCCGAAGCCTTAGTAGCTTTCAAACACAGCGTTCGAGACGAATGGCTCGCCAGACACCTCGGCCAAGAAAAGCCAAGAACAATGGCCACATTAACAAGCCTCATGACCCGCTTTTGCGCAGGAGAGGACAGCTGGTTGGCAAGAAGCAGCACCAGCGACCCAAGCACATCCGAAGTCAGGGATGGAAACGGGAAACCACGGCGTATAAAGGACCGGCGCCGAACCAAGGGAAACAGCCTGAAGAGCGCGGCAGTCAATGCCGGATTCAGAAGCTCTCGGCAGAATCATAAAAAGCTACCCCTCAAGGATAGCAGGGATGAGCTATCTAACATAAACAACATCTTGGACAAAACATGTCAAATCCATAGTACTCCCGGGAAGCCTGCAAACCATACCCACAGAAATTGTTGGGTCTTCAAGCAATCCGGCAAACTTAACACCGAACACAAGGGGCTCGACATACCAAGTGAGGACGATGACGAACCCCACAAGCAGAGCACCGGAGAACAAAAGAAATTCCCACAAGAAGTCAAAATAGTAAACTCACTTCACATGACAAAAGGGAAATACAGAGTGGCGCCTATAGAGATACGCGCCATACGACCTATTCCAGAGGAGTCCGGCCACTGGTCGTTACAACCAATCACCTCTGACCATCAGGATTACTCTAGAAGTATCCGGAACGCGGACAGGACTGCCTTGGTATTCGATCCGATAATTGATGGACTCCACTTTACAAAATTCCTAATGGACGGCGGCAGTGATCTAAACCTGCTATACCAAGACATAGTCCGCACAATGGGGATAAACCCAACGAAAATTCGCCATGGCAACACTTCCTTTCAAGGGGTAACGCCAGGCCCAGATACCCATTGTACGGGTTCTCTCCTACTAGAATTTATGTTCGGCTTCCCCGACAACTTCCGCTGCGAAAAGCTAACCTTTCACATCGCCCCATTCACAAGTAGCTATCAAGCACTACTGGGACGCGGCGCTTTCGCCCGCTTTAACACAATAACGCATTATGCATCCCTTACGCTTAAAATGCCCGGTCCACGAGGCATCACCTCACTAAAGGGAAATATCGAGTGTTCCTCGAGCACGGAATACTGTGCGGCAGCCTTGACAGCCACACACTAAACCAGCTTTACTAGTTAAAGCAACTAAACAGGTCGTTCAGACCCCCGGACATGGCTAGACGAGTCCGGCGTAAACATGCAAAGGCTTATTAGCAGCACACCCCTGTACAAGGGGCTCCGCGCGTATATAACAAGAGACAATCAAGCTCAATCCTACCCATTTCCCGAACTATACTTTGTTTATTTAATATAACATAAAGTTTCGCACGATTGTTTTTCAACTAAGTTCCACTCTTTTACAGATGATCACCGTGCTACACCCGCCCAGGATACGGCACAACGGAGACACAGGCGCAAACGTGCAGTAGGGACCCCTCCCAAGGATTCTTTTCAGATTAAGACCCTGCGTAAACCTTTTTCACTGTCTCTTGTTGATAACATCCCCCGGTTTCTTTCCATAACCAAGGAGGAGGCTGGCGTCTTGGCATTTGGCCACGTCAGATTTTTGCGCGTACCTGGACACCAGGGGCTTCTTATCAAGGGCGTTGTTCAGCCTGTTTTCATAAAGACCGAACACCTTAGAGAGTGTTCGGCGTCGCGAGTTTGGCCTTATATGCATCAGCTCCGAATCATGTCTTTGGTCAAATGTTGGGTTTGCCCGGCTCATGTGTTTTGCTGCCTTATGTTCCGCGATAGCGCGAGACTGGTCAACCACTTGATGACCTGCCGGAATCTTTAGAATTCCTCCACATTAATGAAGGGCCGTTTCCCGGTCAGGCACATACGCGCCCCGAATTCGGGTGAGCGCGGTGCCCCTAGGGGCTATATAGTAGCTCCATTGTCAAACTCCTCTCGCTAAGTGAAAGTGATAAAGCATTATAGTCCGGTTGCCTAGTTCGCTGCATTGTCACCTCCTTTATAGGACCAAGACGTTGGATCAAGTGTGAAAATGCACCTTTTGCAAACACCCCCGCATTATATGCGTGGGCGCTGAAGCCGAGGACTGCCATCTTTCAGGTTATATACGCATATACATTAACGGCCGCACAGGAGGTATTCTAATTCTTGAAAGCGCAAGTATAAAAAGCTTTTATATCCCATCAAAACATTGTTTTACAATGACATACGTTATTCAAACATAACATCCTTCGAGCACTACGTCTCTATTAAACGAGCGCCCTACAGAACTTCCTGAAAATAGTGCTCGGCAGGTACTCGGCTTTCGTCCGAATCTTGGGATGCAACAGCACTAGCCTTCATATCCGCCCAGTATGTCTTGACACGGGCAATAGCCATCTGTGCACCCTCTATGCACGCCGACTTCTTCATTGGATTAATATGTGGCACCACACCGAGGAACTGCTGCACCCAGCTAAAATAACTGTTCGGCTTGGGCCTTTTCGGCCACAGGTGACTCACGACATGATTCATGGCAAGTCCGGATAACTTATTCAGCTCCGCCCATGCGGCCAACCGATTGGATACTAAGAGTGGGCGCTCTGGATTGTGGAACTGCGACCAAAAAAGCTTCTCCACTTCGCGGTCATTTTGATCGCGGAAGTGTTCGGCCACATCCGCGGCACACGCTGCCACATCCAGGTAAGTGTTCGCCGCACTCTGCTTCCGGTCCAACGGAGCATATCTAGGATCCCCGAACTTCATCCGCAGCATATAGGGCTTCCCAGCCTATCTCCGGCCTGACGTAGCTCCTCCTTCATAGCTCTCATCGCAGAGCGAATGTCCTTGACCTCGGCAGTGACCTTTTCTAGGTCCTTCTATGCCACTCGATCTTCTTTTTCAAGAAGCTTGCAGCGGTCGGCAGCATTCTTAAACTTTTCAGCCATCTAGGCCATTTCCTTCTTGCTTTGGCAGTGAGCAGCCTATTCGGCTTTCAGCTCTTCAACCGCCTTTAAGGCAGCCGCATCGCTTTTCCTGGCCTGCTCCTTGGCTCGGGCAAGTTCCGCCCGAAGGTTCTCCATGGCAGCGGCACCATCTGCATCAAGCACATATGTTGTAAGGTACGGGCATCAAGCTCCTCTTACCAGGTGTCTTCGGAGAAATTATATACCTTGTGTCTCGTCAAGCCGCTTGTTGACAAGCACGATGTCAGCATCTGCCACGTCAAGTTGCCGCTTTAGCTCGGCAAATTCATCAATCCGGCCAGCCGCCGGACACGTCGCCACCTATATAGGAAAGGCGCAATATTATACCTGGGATTATGATCCTCGCTGCGCCGTCCCTTTTTGACGATGCACCGAGTCTCAGGGGCTACTATCTACATAGGGCGCATTTTATACATGCGGATCTGTCAAAAGGTACATCATTTCACGTACCTCAAAACCCGTCAGTAAACTCCTGGCGGCCTCGTACAATCCGCTTTCCGCGGATGAAATCCTTCCAATCACCGTATCCATCAACGCACGGTGCTCTTCTGAGATAGATGCTCGCCCGAGCAGACCCTTCAACTCCTCCGACCGTGCACCGGGCGGTGCCGGACTCGTCCGCTGGCCTTCTTTGAAGGCCGGACACGGAGGGCCTTGGGGGGCCATACGACTGCTTTTCGGCCCGGCCGGATTCAGAGAAACCCTCCGTGACGACACCTCATGGTCGCCCGCCTCGCGAGGCGATACGGCAGGGGGAGGCGTTCCGCTCTCCATCATCTCCGGATGAAGATCCCTTGAAGATGAGCTCTGCTGAGAAGGGCGGAGACCCGAACTACAAGGTAGAATTTCGGTTATCTTCCTCAAAAATAGAACGGGGATATCTCTCATTTTAAAACCCCCCTCTGTACTTACGGCTCAGTGGAGAGCTGATCCCGTTGGGGACACAATGCGGCCGAGGCACCTCCCGGCGCCGGACCCTCTAACGAAGGTTTCTTCTCCCGCTTTGAGGCCATTGCCTCCGGGTCTTCAGAGGTGGTCCTCTTGTTTCCCTGGTTGGAGGAATTCTCGATTCCTCCTTCCCTGATAGCCTCCTTCGGGGAGGCGGTAGCTTCCTTGTTCCCCTCTTTGCCTTCTTCCAAAGGCGAACCTCTAGCATCCTGGTTAACACGGGATCCAGCATAGTCTCGGGGAGGGGAGCCAGACACCTAATCAGTTTTGCTTTCGCTATTCACTCCTGCTTAAGGGACAACTCTTTTAAGGGCAAGTTTATGACAAATATGAGTATAGCAAGTCCGGGTATAGGGCTACTTACTTGAGCGTCCAGACTATTACAGCTCAGACCGGCGTCCTCGGATGAATCCGGACACATTGCTTGTGATCCGAAGAACAAATTGTACATCTCCATGGGCGTTGCGCCCGCAAAATGTTGGAGGGCTCGTGGTCCTTCCGGATTAAACTCCCACAGGCGAAGGGGGCGGCGTTTGCAGGGCAGGATGCGGCGAATCATCATAACCTGCGTCACTACGGCCAGATTGATATCTCTTTCTAGGAGATCTCGAACGCGGCCCTGCAACAAGGGCACATCCTTGGACGGCCCCCAGTTTAGCCCTTTATTGACCCATGATGCTAGCTGTGGTGGGGGACCAAAGCAAAAAGCAGGTGGCGCCACCCATTTGGTGCCCCTGGGAGCAGTAATATAAAACCACTCTTGTTGCCATAAGCCGAACTCCTCTTGAAAAGAGCCCTCGGACCATGGAGCGTCGGCAATCTTGCTTATAACAGCACCTCCGCACTTTGCGTGCTGCCCTCGATCATCTTCAGCTCTACTTTGAAGGTTTTGAGCCACAATCCGAAGTGAGGAGTAATATGGAGGAAGGCCTCGCACGCGGCAATGAACGATGAGATATGGAGGATGGACTCCGGAGCTAAGTCGTGAAATTCCAGCCCGTAATAAAACATGAGCCCCCTCACGAAGGGGTCGATCGGGAAGCCTAGCCCCCGAAGGAAGTGAGACGCGAACACCACGCTCTCACCGGGCTTGGGAGTGGGAATGACCTGCCCTTGGGCAGGCAGCCTATGCAAGATTTCGCCGGTAAGATACCTGGCATCTCTTAATTTTAACACGTCTTCTTCCGTAACGGAGGAAGGCATCCACTGGCCCTGAAGGTCGGAGCCGGACATCGTCGGAAGTCCGAAGCGCCTGAATCTGAAGCTTTGGGTGTTGGAACTCGAGGTAGGAGGCGGATTTGATTGAGATTGAAAGAAAAGGAGTCGAGCCTTGGTCTCTTTATAAAGAGGTTGAATACCAAGAGCCCTCCCCGTGACCGTTTGGGACTCACCTTCGCTTGAGAAGACATACCAACAGGCATGGTTGGGTTACCCACGCCCGTATTGATGAGAATCCTGGAATAAGGGGACACGTTCTCTGCTTTGACAAAGACGTGCCAAGGAAACCGCCTCGCTAAACACGCTGAGGTGGGACAATAAAACGATTCGAATGTCACGCTGCGGAATACGTCAGCAGATTATATTTGTTCAAATGTTATTCTCTCTACTGTGGTATGTGGAACTTATTTTCCAGAGCCGGACACTATCCTTGTGTTCAACATCTTCTATGAAGTATTCAGAGGAGGAACCCGCCTTGCAATGCCGAAGACAATTGGCGCGCCGGACTCGTCGTCATTGAAGCATGGTTCAGGGGCTACTGAGGGAGTCCCGGATTAGGGGGTGTCCGGATGACCGGACTATGACCTTTGGCCGGACTCCTGGACTATGAAGATACAAGATTGAAGACTTCGTCCCGTGTCCGGATGGGACATTACTTGGCGTGGAAGGCAAGCTTGGCGATACGGATATGTAGATCTCCTCCCATTGTAACCGACTCTGTGTAACCCTAGCCCTCTCCGGTGTCTATATAAACCGGAGGGTTTTAGTCCGTAGGAAAAACAACAATCATACCATAGGCTAGCTTCTAGGGTTTAGCCTCTTTGATCTCGTGGTAGATCTACTCTTGTACTACCCATATCATCAATATTAATCAAGCAGGAGTAGGGTTTTACCTCCATCGAGAGGGCCCGAACCTGGGTAAAAACATCGTGTCCCTTGTCTTTTGTTACCATCCGCCTAGACGCACAGTTCGGGACCCCCTATACGAGATCCGCCGGTTTTGACACCGACAGAAGATGTTTGACACAGTGTTGTAAAATTAGTTGTACTGCTGCAAACACGCCCGTTTTTCTAGAGGAGCTAGCCATTGCATGTAGCGACCGTCCAAAGAACGGCCATGCACATGGCCATAGAGCAGCGCATTTTTCTAGCTAGTAAACCAGCTGGCCACTCCTTATCATCACCATACATAACAACCGAAGCTTGCACAAACTGAACTCCACTGAACAGGCCATGCTCAAGGCTTGCAGGTTATTAAAAAGGACGCTCGGGCAGGGTAGCAGCCGCGGCAAAGAGGATAACGGGGTGCCATGCCGTTCTTTATGGCTGCTCTATTTTTTAAAGAGAGGTCTGGGGCTTTTTTTTAATACAGAGAAAAACCATGGTTTAGTAAATACTATAGTATTTAGAACACGGTTTCTAAGGGCAACCAAACACCTCATTATAAATAAAACTATGATAATCTTAAAAACTATAGTAATCTCAAAATACTTTGCTATCAAACATGGCCTAATTGTACCGGAGAGAATTGTGCAGGCTGAGAGGTTTAAGCGCCTAAGATTTTGGATTTTTTTCCAGAAAAATGGGCGCCTAAGATTTTGAGAAGGAGGGAGTACCGATTTGATTTACATTATTTCAAACCAAGGAGGTGTGTGAAGAGGAAAAAAAATAACATAGAAGGTGGGTGAGAAAAAGGGCACCAACTCCCTTTTAATAGTTGAGATATGCATGAAAATAGTCAAAACGATTTTTTTTCTTTGCTATGAGTCAAAACGATATATAACAAAGTTTTCTGCAAGAAAAATACTTGAATACAACAAACCTATGCCGGAAGGTGGTTCGGCTGCAACTGCGGCTGCCTCCACTTCATGGACGGCGTGGGTAGGTGGAGGTGACAGCTGTGCGACTACAAGATCCAACCGTTGGTTTCAGATGGACGACGCGGATTGGACCTGACAGCAGGATCTGCCAGACAGAAACCGTTACCTATGCAACGAGGATCCGGATCCGGCGACTGGACAACAATTTCCTTACGGACGAAGGACCCAGTTCTTCCAGAACTCTCCATCCGATGGAGTAGGCATGTGCTGCGTCTACTCCCCCGCCACCGTCTCCACGACCTCGTCGCAGCGAGGTCAGATCGTGTCGTCGGATCGGCCGCCCTCCTACGCCGCCGACGCCCCGCTGCGCTCCGATGAGGGGTTCGACGGCAGGGCGGCCAATCCCTCTCGCGCGAGGCGCGGGCGCGGGCGCGGCGGCGGAGATGGCGAGCCCCCGCCGCGTTCCCCGACCCCGATCGTGAACACCGACGGGAAATTCGATGGCAGGGCGGCCAAACGCCGTCGCGCGGAGTCCGGCGGCGGGGTCGGCGTCGGCGACGCGGCGGCCCAGGACCGCATCGGCGAACTCCCGGACGCGATCCTGCTGTGCATCCTCTCCTATCTCCCGCTCCGCGACGCCGCCCGTTCGACAGCGCTCTCTTTGCGGTGGCGCCGCCTGTTCGACCAGTATCTCCTCGACTTCAACGCGTGCCAGCCGTTCCCGCCGGAGGCGGGCCGCGGCTGCGAGTGGTTCATCCGCGCCGTGGACTCCATCCTCGCCTCGCGCCGCCACATCCGCATCCGCAGCTTCCGCTTCGTGATGTATGGGCAGGGATTCATCAACCGCATGGGCGTCGTCAGCGGCTGGTTCCCCGTCCTCGCGACCTGCGGTGTCCGAGAAGTCGACGTGGACATGTTGTACACAGTCTGGAGGCCGACCCTCCCAGCGTCGCTCCTTCAGCTCGCCTCCCTCGAAACCCTGAGACTATGCTTCTGCGACCTTCCCAAGGAAGCGGAGGTGGACGCGCTGCGGCTCCCCGCCCTCAAGACGCTTCGCCTGTCCAATGTCCGAACGTCCCAGGACGCCCTGCAGGGGATGCTTGCTCATTGCCCATCCCTGGAGTGCGCAAAGCTCAAGAACATCACTGGGGTCAAGCAAATCCGCCTCCGGTCCAAGAGCCTGATACGGTTGTACGGCGACTTGGGCTACTTGAGTGAGCTCGTTGTCGAGGACGCCCCGAGCCTTGAGGAACTGGTAGGCATCCATTTGCCGAGTGGCAGAGCGACGGTGAAAATTATTTCCGCCCCCAAGCTGCAGGTGCTTGGGTACTTGGGGAAGAACGTCGGGCCTCTCGTGCTGCGTGATACCGTTTTCCATGTAATGCTTTGCCTTTTCTTCTGTTTGTTGCAGCTAAAACTAGGATGATATTGCTTTGAAAGTAAGTATCTTTGCTTCCTATGACATGTTTTGGACATTGCAGGGAGGTATCTTGCAGTCCACTACCCTGATGTGCAGCGTGAAGACCTTGGCCGTCCAAGTGCCCTTCTCAGAGAAGGGACATACCATCTTCGTTGCTCAGTTGCTCAAATGCTTCCCATGCCTTGAGGAGCTCCATGTCGAGGTAACCATTGCAGTTCAGTTCTCCTTAACCCCCAATCTACTTGGCTCTACCATCATACCATGCATTGTTTGTTAATCATGGTCGACGTTTGCAGGCAGACAGTCGATCAATTTCGCAGCGGGTTACTCCTGAATCATGGGACACGACAACTTCTATCCGGTGCATCGAGCATTCGCTCAACAAATTGGTGTTCGAGGATTTTGGAGGAGAAATGTGCCAGTGGGGCTTTCTGACTTTTATGCTTGAGATGGCTAAAACTCTTAAGGTCGTCGAGCTCTACTGTTTGAAAGGCGAAGACTGTGCCAGTAGACTAATAAATATTCTAAGCAGCATAAATAGAGTCTGCCAGGACATGGAGTTCCTCTTCTTCACAAGTTGTGAGCCAGTCAATGGTCTCTACTTGTGCCATTGCTGTCCCCGGCGGTGCCAGAATGAAAACAGAGTTTCGCTGATGGATACTCTGAAGCACCAGGAAAAATAGAAGGTGATTGCAATCTGAAAATCCCTGTTGTCGTCAGATACTCCTAAGTTGTGATCTTGTGTCAGAATCCGAGAATTGTTCATTTTAGTTTACTGGAATAGAAAAAGAATCTGCAGGCTGGATTGGCTGTACCGTAGCAGGCTGGTTGGCTGGAATTATTTTTCCTAGAACACAATTAGCTGGACTTCTTGTTGGATGTGTATCGCTCGTACTGTTTATAATATAATTATAACATAATGGTTTAGCATTTTGGTATCTTTGCACCGTAGTTCAAGTTCATCTCCGACATTTGAATTTTCGAGGCAATGGTGTTCGAAATTAGAATTGCACCGAAAGTGCCTCCCGAGAAAACAAGTGAATACTACTCCCTCTGTAGTTTCTCCCAACTACAAGTATTTCGGTACAGAGGTAGTATGCTTTTTGTCCCTCAACTTGTCCTATTGCACAGATTTGATCCCGGACTTTTATTATTTATTTAGCAAGAGAGGCATCAACTGTCAAAGTGGACAATGTGGCGTGGTTTTCGTCCTGGTTTGACAACTCTCTTTCTGAACTCTTTCTGTACAAAATTCCTATGGGTTCCAATCTACTCCATGGAGTACAAATGAAGCTCCATGGAAAAAGAATCCTAATTAATATTATATGCAATTTCTTTGAATCAAAAAGAGTTCCGTCGCTTGTTTCTTCAGTTCTGCCTTTTGCATCTCTGTATTACAAAGAGACACTCTAACGTCAATGAACTTCGCCATCTACCAAATTCTGTTTCAACAAAGCCACGTTATGGTAAATATATCTGATAAGATTGAAACTGGGATATTTTGAACAAACATTTCTGTAGGAGAGTCGTTCTTCAGCTCTCGGATGCCTAGGCACCCTTTATGAACAGTAAAATAAAATAAAATAAAGTAAACCCAAATTTTTTGAAACTTTGCAGCATCAAAGATGATCAAACTTTGTAGGTGCTTGCACGTTTTTAAGCCAAAAAAACCATTCGAGGAGCTCTACACACAAAAAAGATTTGAGTAGTTGAAGTTTCGAGCACTTTTAGCACTGAAATCTGAAACTCATTTGTACACCTTTCTCTACATGACATTTTAGCATAAAAACTTGAAAGAACCTACAAAGTTTGACCATCTTTGATGTTGCAAAGTTTCAGAATTTTTTCTATTTTTTTGAATTTACTGTCCATAGAGGGTGCCTAGGCACCCGGGAGCTATCACACCTTTTTGTTTGTTTAGGGAGGCCTCTCGCGAAATGCCCGCTCTCACAACGGCGCTCGCACCACTACAATCCCCGCTGCTCCACCGCCTAGATCCCAGTAACCACATTGTAGGATCGAGAAGATGGGTCTAGGGGGGTGAATAGACACTTAACAAATCAAAGGTGCAATTTTTAGTTTTCTTGATAATTAGGCAGATTTTGGCACTAGTTAAGTGCAACCAATACTTTCTACACATGCATATATAGAGTTGGGGCAGTGGAATAGTAACAACATGCAAGTGCAAAGAATGTAAAGGGGTAGATATAGGAAGATCAAACGCAATGAAGGCACGGTGTTTTTGGCGTGATTTCGATAGGTGGTGCTATCGTACATCCACGTTGATCGAGACTTCAACCCACGGAGCATAATGACTGTGCAAGTCCATGGAGGGCTCCACCCACGGAGGGTAACGACTGTACAAGTCCACGGAGGGCTCCACCCATGAAGGGTCCACGATAAAGCAACCTTGTCTATTCCATCATGACTTACGCCCACAACGGACTAGCCTCATTCAGGTAGATCTTTACGAAGTAGGCGATCTCCTTACCCTTACAAACTCTTTGGTTCAACTTCACATGATTTGGAGGCTCCCAAGTGACACCTAACCAAAGACACCACTCTCCAAAAGGTAATAGATGTTGTTGTTGACAGGAACAGAGCTATAGGGTGGCCAGGGTGGGCCGCGGCCCACCCTGGGATTTTGGATCAGCTTATATACATATGAATTTTTAACTGGCAGAGAGAGAAACAATTGGCCCAATAAAACTTACCTATTTACCCAGGGGCAAATGCAGCCCAAGCCACGCCCTCATCGTGTCCTCCACATCAAGATTGCATCGGGGCAGTGTTCGGCTGAAGCTGGTCCAGGGGTATAGACTGGGTCCAAGGCCGGATCCAATGTGGAGGCAGCCCCGGTGACGGGGTGCATGTCGGTGTCAAAACCGACAGATCTCGGGTAGGGGGTCCCGAACTGTGCGTCTAAGGATCAAAGGTAACAGGAGGCAGGGGACACGATGTTTACCCAGGTTCGGGCCCTCTTAATGGAGGTAATACCCTACTTCCTGCTTGATTGACTTTGATGAATATAGGGGTTACAAGAGTTGATCTACCTCGAGATCGTAATGGCTAAACCCTAGATGTCTAGCCTGTATGATTGTGTTTGCCCCTAAGGACTAACCCCTCCAGTTTATATAGGCACCAGAGGGGACTAGGGTTGTACAAAGTCGGTTTACAGAGGAAGGAAACTATACATCCGGTCGCCAAGCTTGCCGTCCACGCAAAGGAGAGTCCCATACGGACACGGGAGAAGACCTTCTATCTCGTATCTTCACGGCCCATCAATTCGGCCCATGTCACATCGGCCGGCTCCCCGAGGACCCCACAGTCCAGGACTCCCTCAGTAGCCCCTGAACTAGGCTTTAGTGGCGATGTCTTCGGCGCGCAGATTGTCTTCGGCATTGCAAGGCAGGTTCCTTCTCCGAATACTCCAATGCAGTCCCCCACACAAAATAGTTGTATCTGGCTCTGTTAAATAATTACAGCCTTAAGCTGTAAGGGCAAAAATATTCGAAATGAAGTAAGTCACGTCCATAGGCGATTTTTCCGGCGAAGCGTTATGTCCCGGCCTTGTTATTATGCTGAACCATTTCACAGCCTTTGCTTCGTGTTTCGAGGCACGACCATATGCACGTCTTTGTCAAAGCAGAGGTCGTGTCCTGTCACACCCTGATTTTCATGCCACAACACTTAAGTCAATAAATCGTGCTAAAATGTGGTTTGACAAAAACGTTTGAGTGTTTTGTCTTTGCTTTGATTGAACGTTTGACTGTTGTTTGCAAGTGCTCTAAAAATCAAATAAATTCTCCAACCCTTATACTCCTTACCCTTGATCCAAAAACCTTGACCAATGATTATGCCATGTGTATAGGACATAAAAATAATTTCTTACAAAAATAATTTGGCCAAATAGTATTTTCAAAAAGTAGTTTTCCAAAAACCCCTGAATTGAGATTTGCACTGCAAGTACTTGATTTGGGGTGTGAAAAATATTTCAAAAGGTATATTTGAAACCTATTAGATGTAGGACTCCCATAAACCACAAAAATATAATTTTAAAAGTTATTTTCCTATTTTATTTAAAAGCTTTTTCTTAAGGCCAGAAATGGTCTTTAATAGGGATTTTTTTATTGTTTTAAAAATATTTGACAAAAATCAGGAAAACTCAGTGGGCATATATTTCCCATATATAAGAGTTTCAACACATGGTCATGATCAAAATATTGGTCAAATCCCTCAAAAACCCTTTCTGGATATTTCAAGCTTTTAAAATATTTACAAAGGAAATATTCTCCAAAAATTCCAAGAAAATTCTAGCATGTCACATATGACATGTTTGATGATCTGGACAAGTATCATGTCATGGAGAATAGTATAACCCCATGAAATCCCCTCAAAACCATTTCTGTCCATTTTGAAGTTTGATTAACTTTACATTGCCAAAAATGTCCAAGTGCTCTAAAATCTTGTGTGCATGCTCAAATGGTCTAATCATTCATCTAGACCAAATGTAACAAGTTGGAGAAAGAGTTATATTGATCAAAGTGCCCCAAAACCCTCTCTGACCAGAATCAAATTTGAACAACTTTGTACTACCAACTTTCTCTCCTTGACCCCAACTTTTGTGAGCATGTTCACATGACCAAATGAGGCCATTACACCAAGTGGTGCATCAAGGAGAAGTGATTTGCTCAACTAGATCTACATAAGTTCATTTTTGCTAATTTCTAGGGTCTTCAAAAGTTGCATTGGCAACTTTGCCCAAATAAGCTCCAAATTGGTGGAAGGCCCTAGTTATATGTGCCATTTCACCCTGTGGAGTGTCATGGAAAATGGAGATCATATACTTGCCCAAACTAGCATCAAACACCTTCTGCATTTTAACTAAAAACCCTGTTTGGGCCTCTTCCACTAATCCAAATGAGTTCTCCTCTTTAACACACCTCCTCCTAACCTCCCTATACCTCTGGCATTCAGATCAAGTCAATGCTTATTGGTCAAGGGGATGGAACCACCAATTTTCTATTCTAGACAGCCCCATTTCCACTCTTCTCCTTCCTCTCTCTTCACCCACTGGCCGCCCAAAGCATCCAAGGCCAAGATCCCTTCCTTAGCACCCCCCCAAATGCTACTGGACATGCAAGGGCGCGCCCACAAGCATAGAAAATGGCCTGGACAGCCATATGGGCGCTCTGGAGCGCGCTACAGTGCGCTCCCGCACTGTAGCCGCCCCCTGCCAACCGCCTCCGGCCACCTCGGGCCTCCCCAGCGTGTCTCACGAAGCCGCCTCGGCGTCTGGGACACGGCAAGCTGCCGGCTCCCTCCTAAAACTCTCTCCTCTCCCCTCCACGACCTCACCCGAGTGCGCCGTAGGCCGCGTCCACGGTGCACCACGGCCCCCCTATATAGAGCCTCCCCCCGGGCACTCCCTTGACTCTTCTGGATCCCTCTCTATCCCA
Organism: Triticum aestivum; assembly: GCF_018294505.1. Classification (NCBI taxonomy): domain Eukaryota; kingdom Viridiplantae; phylum Streptophyta; class Magnoliopsida; order Poales; family Poaceae; genus Triticum; species Triticum aestivum. Next base: position 520,679,907 of record NC_057801.1, read on the forward strand.
TGCACCTCCCAGACAACATCCCTCTACCCCTAGTGCTCTCCTGCCCTCTCCATGGCCGGAGTGCCGCCGCCGACCACCGCTCGGATTTGGGCAGCACGGCCCCTCTCTCTTCTCCCTACCCACTCCAGTACTCCCGCACCACCACCACGAAGCCTCCCATCGCCTCCATTCTTCCCCGGGACGCCCCTGCGCTCGAAGCCGGCAATGGCCGATGCCATCCTCCGCCGCGGGCGAAGGCCCGCTCCTCTCTGAGGAATCTGGCACCCTTAGTGTGGCCTCCCGGATGCGTCACATTTCCCCGAGCACTCCGGTGGCTGGATCACCGGAAACGGTGGCCGGTAGCGCCCGCAGTCGCCGCTGACGTCTCCCCTGCCTCGCCTCCTCTGCTTCGGGCGGGAGGTTGAGGACGACGCCATGACGCCCAGCGGGCCCCGCCTGTCAACGGCTTGGCGCAGGGCCTGAGCCACTGACGGGTGGGCCTGCCATGTTTAAGTGGACACGGGTCCAGATCGGAGCCGCTTTCCGTGCGAGAAGGCGTAGTGCTGGAGTACGCCTTCGACGTCACCTCCTACTCTCGCGTGGCCGAGCCAATGGGCCAGCCCAGTGCGCATAGGCACTATATTGCGCTCAGCGCGCGCTTTAGGTATAACCTAATTCCTTTTCTTTCTCTTTTTCTGGTAGGATTGTAAAATCCATAAACAATTCAAATCAAATCCAAATTTGATGATTCAAATTTCTAGTAGCTCATAAAATTATGATATATCTCATGGTGCAACTTGCACATTTTTCAGGAACGTTTTCTTCACAAACATTTATCAAATCTTGTTTTTCCATTTCTGTGATGAACTTTAGAAAATCACAGAGAGCCCATTTTTGATCCAAATTCCATGATTCAAACACCTAGATGCTTCTAAAAGCATGCTTTGTTAAATGGGTATCTTTGCTCATTCTTCAAAAATATATTTCTGTACACTTCTTGCAAATCCACAAATCTCTTGATTCCATCATATTGAAATGTTCAGAGATATCCATTCATCAAATCCCAATGAAACCACTTTGTTCACTCCTCATATGACTAGAGGTATCCTAGAAAAGTCCAACTCACATTTTTAAAGCACTTTTACTTTTGCCTTGTTGTGTTGCTTATTGTGTTTGTTTCCGACGTTAGTTGATGAAGTAGACGGAGTACTTGGAGAAGGACCAGCAGATTTCAAGACTCTGATGAACCAGGCAAGCAGCCCTTTGACCATGTCTATGAAACCCTTTTTATGCATATCATATAGCACCATATTGTTGTTGCAACGGAATCATGATGAGATAGTAACCACTTTGATGGTTTGCCACCGTACTTCCTCGTTGATACTTGCATTGTGCATGACCCTACCTTCTTATGAGGGTTATGCCGGTGGGAGTAGGTAGGATGCTAAAGTAGTGCTACGCAAAAAGGGACGGGAATATGCATGGTGATGGAGACAAAGTATTTTCAAAAGACTTTTCGAAAACCCCATCGGGTGCCACTTATGCCCGGGGGAGATGATGAGTTGGGTAGCCACTTGATGACGAAGTGGTGTACCGAGGCAAGTGTGTGCTGTTTTCAAAACGGATTGGTTTAAGTTGCGACCGTTATTCCAACCTTACATGCGCAACCACTCTACCCTTGTATGGGAAAGGGCATTATTGATTACCTAGGCCGATACTAGCTTGGAGCCTGCATTACTAGTGATGGGGGAGAGTTGGTGCTCTCTCTCGGGACGGGGTCGTGCCAGGTAGGGCGGCCATGACTGTTTTCACAGGGCACCGGATACACCGTTGTGTCCCTTCTCGGATGTTACGATCTCGAGTGAGTCTCGTATGATGTACATCGTGAGGATACGGAACAACGAGTGGACTCCTTGTTAGTGTCGTCTAGGGAAAGGTAGTGATCGGGTGCTTACCCCGGGTACTTGAGGTATCGCGGGTCGTGGATGACACGGAAGTTCCCCGGATCTTGTGGGTAAAGTGTGCAACCTCTGCAGAGTGTGAAACTATTCCAATAGCCGTGTCCACGGTCAAGGACAGTTGGGTAACCGCTCTTGGGCTACGTCCACATGTTTACAAACCAGTGTGTGTGTTTGGATAACTACTTGGGTCAAGTCAAGGGACTTGACATGATTGAGTTGGGTTGGTGCCCACTCTATTTATGTTGATATCTGTAACCTGTCCTCATGGTTACTTGAATTCTCTTGATGCATGTCTTACAAAGTTGTTGAACATGTCATTGCACTCAAAACTAGCTTTCTGCAAAAATTTACCTATATCATGCATTGTTGTATCTTGAACCAAAACATGGGTTGCTTGTGAGTACATTCAAAGTACTCATTGGCTTGCCACTGGTTATTTAATTGACCAGGCATGGAAGAACCGGAGTTCAAAGAAGAGTTCTTTGGATACGAACATGCGAACTAGGACGTTTCCCAGTCAGAATGCCTGTAGGGTTAAGGCAGATGGCATGGGTTCTACTTATCGACGAAGATTTCCGCTGATTGTGTTTCATTTGATGTTCATCCCTTAAGGCTTTATCAATGTAAGACTTGACCATAATGGTCATAATTTGTGTAAGACGGTATGTATGGATGTAAGACTCTTGTTATTCAGCTTCTGTGTGTTCAGTGAGCATTGATATCTGGGATCACTGTACACGTGCATTCGGTGATCTCGACTTATGAGTCGGGGTCCCCACATGTCCCCTTATCACGAGATTCTCATCAATAGGGGTTTGGGTAATCCAACCGTGTCGTTCACACGCCCCCTTGGGAATAGGCGAGATTTAAGACTTTTGAAGGGGCGCTTGACATCCACTGCCTCTATAAGAAGATAAAGATTTGTGTTTTTACCCCCCGCCTTCGTCCTCCTCAGCCCATCTGCCACTCAAGCTCCAGCGCCCAAGTCCCAATCTTTTCCATTGCCACCAAACACCCCAGCCATGTCCGGATCTGTAGCGCAGGGCAAGTGGATGGCTTCCTCTGTTATAGAGGAGAACATCAACGAGCTCCGGGAAGCTGGGTACCTGGCCACAGATATAATCCACCAGCTCCCTGCCAAAAAGCAGATCTCCGAAGCCTAATGAGAGAGTAGCGTTCATCCCCCATTTCCTTCGCGGACTAGGGTTTCCCCTTCATCCTTTCGTTCGCGGTCTTATGTTTTACCATGAGTTAGACTTTCATGATCTAACCGCAAATTCCTTCCTCAACCTTTCAGCGTTTATCGTCGTGTTCGAGGCATTCCTCCACGTACCTCCCCACTTCGGCCTATGGCTCAAGGTCTTCAATGTGAAGTCGAAGGTGGTCGAAGGCCAACACGCGGAGTGCGGCGGCGCCATGGTGAGGAAACTCCCCAATTTCACCTGGCCAAAGGGGACCTTTGTGGAATCCATCAAGGGATGGCAGCAGGGGTGGTTCTACATCACGGAACCCCGCGATACCACATGGGCTGCCGCTCCTGAGTTCAAGTCCGGGCCCCCGATGCGGATTACATCCTGGCTCAATAAGGGCCTAGATTGGGAGTCGCTTGACAAGGTGACGACGCTGGAGAGCCGCATCAAGGGCATGATAAACAAGAACACCAGCCTTGCCAGCGTGTTCCAAGTGATACTTTTTCGCCGGATTCTCCCTTGTCAACACCAGACTCAACATATGTGGGAATTCGACCCGGCCGGTCCTCGGACCCTGCAGCAGTTCTTCAGCACGACGCACGGAGACATATGGAAGATGCTCTTCAAGGATCAAAAGGCATGGCCGGAGACAACCGAAGACTGCGGCCTTGACAACCGAAGACGTAAGTTTTATGATAACTTTTATTTGCAAATCCAAGGAGTATATTGAACTTTCTTACTCCCACAGGGCTGGACAAAGAAGGCAGAGTAGATCAAATGTCCGGCTCTGCTGCCCGAGGACCAGGCCACCCCCTTGCTGACGAAGATGCTGGTTCCGACGCCATATCAGGCGTCGGAGAAGAAGGCCAAGAAGAAGGGCAAGGAGGCCAGAGGTGGCCTCCATCGTAAGGGTGCTCCGGACGCCGTGTCCGAAGACACCGAGACCTCCTCCTCTCATGACGAAGATGTAGAGGAGGAAGAGATCAACTCTCCCCCTAAGGGGGGAAGAAGAAAAGAGCGGCTTCCGCGGATCTGGAGGCGGAGGCGACCAAGAAGGGAAAACCCTCTCTTTAGGACGATTCCGAAGCGGATGCCGATGCCATCCCTGAGAGGCACCCCAGGTCGAAGCCCTTGGCCGGATCGTAAGTACCGAAGACACCGTACATATATCCAAATTTATGCCTTGTTATTTTAACATACTAAATTGCGTATTGCAGTCCGGCTCGTGATTTTCCCCTGCGATCTTTGTCATCTGGGAATTCGCTAGGGATGAACGCGATTGATTGAAAATTGCCTCCGCAGATCTCTCCACCCACTGCTACGGAAAACACCGAAGTGTTGTCCCGAAGAACCTCTCCAAGTCACGGGGAGGTGCAGGAGGCTGTGAGGGCAGCGACGGAGGGTAATACCTCTCTTGCCGAAGAGAGGGGGAAATTAACCCCCATGGAGACCGGCGACGGGGGCCATGCTCAATTCGGCCCCCAACCGAATATTATTCTGGAGACCCATACGACTCTAGAGTCGGACCAGCGGCCTTCTTTGAGGGAAGGGGGCGCACCGTCTCCTCCGGCGTCCTCTGTCAATCTAGAGGCATCGGACATCCTGGTAGAAGCGCTTCAGAGTGCTTCCATTGTGGAGGAACACCGTACCCTTATGGGTACGATCGTTGAAAAGGTTCGGACTGCTAAAACCGGATTGAACCAAGCCTATACCAACCTTCTAACAGGCTTTGAGGTATGCGACGTAATATATTTTTGGCCATTTGCAAAAGGAATACAACTGTATAGATAGTAGCCCCTGAGACTCTGTTCAGCGTTTGCAAAGAAAGGCCGAATAGAGGATCGAACAATACTGCACAGGAGCTAACATATATGTCTCTTTTGATGAATTGGCTGCAAAGCTAGCAGCAACCTGGCATGCTGCCGAATTGTCAGAACTAAAGAGGAGGATGGAGGAAAAGCAAGGTATGTGATACCGAAGCGTATCTTGAAATGATAAGAGTTCCAATTTGTTATCTAACTGAGCTTTATGATTATGCTCATAGTTGACACGTCTGAGGTCGAAACCCTCAAGAGCACGCTGGCCGAGGCCAAGAAGGAGGCGAGCGAGGAGCGAACCACCCACCAGAAACATGAAGCAAGGTTGGAGGAAGTCCAACAAGAGCTCACTGATGCTATAAGCAAATGTGAGTCCTTGGAGCGCAAGGTGTCGGATCGAGACTCCGAACTTGCTACGGCGCTCCAAAGTGCAAAGGAGGCCCGGGTTGAAGCTCAAGGCGCTTGTTAGGAGATCCGAGAAGCCAAGCAGATCACGGCGGGTAAGGACTTTAATATGCACAGCAAATTCGTAAGGAGGAAGTACACCTTTCTGACACGCATTTGGAATTCTCCGGGAGCGTTTGTGGATCTGCCCCGAAGTATTGCAGATGCTGCAGATTTCTTCCGAGCTGAAGAGGGGAGCTCAACAGAGAAACTGTTCTGGTCGTAGTACCTTGCGCCCGAGCATCCTGTGCCCCTCAGAGAGCAGCTGAAACAGTTGATCGAGCTACATAGGGTGGCCGAACTGGCCATGAAGGATGTCATAGTCCGTCTTTAGCCGGCCGAACCCATACCTAGTAGCTACTTTGGGCTTGTGAAGCCGCTAGTCGATGCCTGCCCACGGCTTGATGTTATAAAGCGGTCAGTCTGTATCGAAGGTGCCCGATGGCCTTCGCCCGTGTCAAGGTGCAGTGGGAGAAGATGAATGCCACCAGTCTTGCGACCGAGGGACCTCCCACAGGCAAGGAGCATCTGAAAGCACAAGTGCTCCCTAGGTGGTTTTGGTAATTAATGTCAACATATCTCTTGTTGGACTAACACTTTTATCTAGTATGTTTTAGATAAGTTCAACAATGGAGTGGCATGGACTAAAGGATGTGGGAACTCCTTCAAGATGCTAAGGACAAAGGATTGGCTCAAGCTTCAAGCTCAAGACTCTTCATTTTACATTTTAGTGATCCAAGATCACATTGAGTCTATAGGAAAAGCCAATACTATCAAGGAGGGATGAGGTGCTGCTTAATGAGCCTCTTGCTTCAAGTTCTTAGTGATATGCTCCAAATACCCTCAACTACTTTCCCACTTCCACACATATGTCCTAAAACCTAAAGTCAAACTCGGCCCCACTGATTCTTCCTATCCGGCGCCACCGAGTTTGGATGTCTTCGCCACTGCCACAAACCCTAGGCAAATCGGTCTTACCGATAGGGATCTCGGTCTCACCGAGATGGGATTGTAATCTCTTTGTGTATGTCCATTATCAAAATCAGTCTCACCGAGTTTGAGCAATCGGTACTACCGAGATTACAATGCAAACTTTCTGATTGACTCATTACCAAAATCGGTCCCACCGAGTTTGATAATCGGTCCTACCGAGTTTGCCTGACCAACTCTCTGGAAAGCTTATTACCAAAATCAGTCTCACCGAGTTTGTGTAATCGGTCATTCCGAGATTACGTTATGCCCTAACCCTAACCATATCGGTCCTACCGAGTTGCATTTCGGTCCCACCGAAAACCCTAACGGTCACATTATTTGCTAAATCGGTCTGACCGAGTTTAACGATTCGGTCCCACCGAGTTTGGTAGATTGTGTGTAACGGTTAGATTTTGTGTGGAGGCTATATATACCCCTCCACCTCCTCTTCATTCGTGGAGAGAGCCATCAGACTGAACCTACACTTCCAGCATCCTATTTCTGAGAGAGAACTACCTACTCATGTGTTGAGGGCAAGATATTCCATTCCTACCATATGAATCTTGATCTCTAGCCTTCCCCAAGTTGCTTTCCACTCAAACCCTCTTTCCACCAGATCCAAATCCTATGAGAGAGAGTTGAGTGTTGGGGAGACTATCATTTGAAGCACAAGAGCAAGGAGTTCATCATCAACGCACCATTTGTTACTTCTTGGAGAGTGGTGTCTCCTAGATTGGCTAGGTGTCACTTGGGAGCCTCCGACAAGATTGTGGAGTTTAACCAAGGAGTTTGTAAGGGCAAGGAGATCGCCTACTTCGTGAAGATCTACCGCTAGTGAGGCAAGTCCTTCATGGGCGATGGCCATGGTGGGATAGACAAGGTTGCTTCTTCGTGGACCCTTCGTGGGTGGAGCCCTCCGTGGACTCGCGCAACCGTTACCCTTCGTGGGTTGAAGTCTCCATCAACGTGGATGTACGATAGTACCACCTATCGGAACCATGCCAAAAACATCCGTGTCTCCAATTGCGTTTGAATCCTCCAAACCCTTCCCTTTACATTCTTGCAAGTTGCATGCTTTACTTTCCGCTGCTCATATACTCTTTGCATGCTTGCTTGATATGTATTGTGAATGTTAAACTTGTGCCTAAACTCCACTCAAACTTTAAAGAAACTTAAAAATTGCAACTTTGTCTCTTAGTGTCTAATCACCCCCCCTCTAGACACCTCTTCTCAAGGTCCTACAAGTGGTATCAGAGCATTGGTCTCCATTGCCTTGGTTTAATCACCATTGGAGGAAGATGGATGAGTCTACTTTGGGGAGTCTTAGACATAGAGTGCCTATTCTTGATGGAGAGTATTTTCATGAGTGGAAAAATGAGATGCTTGTAATTTTCAATCAATATCATTTGAACAAGTACATTGCTAGTCCTTGTGCACCTTATGTTGATCCGATGCATCCAACCCATGATGAGTCAATTGACATGGTTAGGAATCTTAGAACTGCCGAACTTATCCTTAGAGGATTGCCTAGAAACTTTATTGGATGTTTGCCTACCTTTAAGTGTGCCTATACTATATGGAAATTTCTTGAGGAACGATTTCCAGATTATTCATTGAAAAATCTTGATGAAATTCTCCATAAGTCTATTGCTTTGAGTAAAATGAATACTAGTGATCCTATGTTTGGTGATCATCTATTTGAGCTTACAAACCTTATGCGTGCCAAAGGAAATGTTGGTATTATTAGTAACATTATTTCCGAAGCTATAAGAATTCATAGACAAGATTATTGTCAAACTCACTCTAACGAATCACCCTCTCTAGGATTTGATCCACCACATGACGATGTTGAACATGGATACTATGATGAGGATGATGATAGTGACTTCGATCTTGATGATGCAATGAGACATTTTGGTCTTATGGCAAATATTTGGGGGTATATGTCAGGAGGAAAGGAATGGGTTCTTGATAGTGGATGTACCGATCACATGACCAGAGATAAAGACATGTTTCGTGAGCTTGCTGATAATGATAGTCCTTGAAAGTATGTCACTTTTGGTGACAACTCAAAGGGTAATGTTGTTGGCCTCGGTAAGGTGTCCATATCACATGATAGCTCCATACAAAATGTTATGCTCATTGAATCTCTTGGATACAACTTACTTTCAGTATCTAGACTTGCTGACTTTGGTTTCAATGTCTTATTTACTGAAGTTGATTGCCAAGTGTTTCGTCGAGACAATCATAAAATGGTCTTTACTGGTGTGCGTAGAGGTGATCTATACATTGTTGATTTCACTAAAAAGGCTCAACCTAAAACTTGCTTCATTGCTAAATCCTCAAAAGGCTGGTTATGGCATAGACGTTTAGGTCATGTTGGTATGCGAAACCTTGACAAGCTTATTAAGGGAAATCATATCCTTGGTGTTAACGATGTCATATTTGATAAGGATAGACTTTGCAGCGCTTGTCAGGCAGGTAAACAGGTTGGAGGAAGGCATCCCGTGAAGAACATCATGACCACAAAGAGGCCACTTGAGCTACTTCACATGGATCTTTTTGGTCCCAACTCTTACAAGAGTCTCGGTGGAAATTCTTTTGGTCTAGTTATAGTTGATGATTTTTCCAGATTTACGTGGGTGTTCTTTCTCGATGATATATCGCAGGTTCATAAGATCTTCAAAAACTTCGCTAGGAAGGCCCAAAATCAATTTGAAGTGAAGATCAAGAAGGTTCACAGCGACAACAGAACGGAGTTCAAGAACGCAAATGTGGACACCTTTCTTGACGAAGAAGGGATTTCACACGAGTTCTCGGCTACGTACACACCTCAAGAAAATGGAGTTGTTGAGAGGAAGAACTGGACGCTCATCGAAATATCGAGAACGATGCTTGATGAGTACAAGACGCCGAAGCACTTTTGGGCAGAAGCGGTTGCAGCTTGTCATGCAACAAATCGCTTGTATCTTCACAAGCTACTCGGCAAGACGGCATACAAGCTTCTCACCGGTAACAAACCCCAAGTTGGATACTTTCGAGTATTCGGCTCAAAGTGCTACATTCTTGATAAGCATCGTCGTTCTAAATTTGCTCCTAAGTCTCATGAAGGTTTCCTACTAGGTTATGGCTCAAACTCTCACACATACCGTGTCTACAACAATTTCACCCGAAAGGTTGAAGAGACGGTAGATGTGAAGTTTGATGAATCTAACGGCTCGCAAGTAGAGCAATTGCCAATTGATGTAGGAGACAAAGATCCTTTGGAAGCAATCCAAGACTTGTCTATTGGCAAGGTCCGTCCAACGGAGGTGAAGGAGAGTACCTCGTCCGTCCAAGTGGAAGCTTCTACTTCACGACAAGGTGAACCAAGAGTTGATACGGAAGCATCCACAAGTGGGACACACCAAGATGAAGGAAACGAGGAAGTGCATCAAGATGAACGTCAACAACCTCCTTCTCCACCACGACAAGAGAACAACAACGCCAACAATGAAGAAGGCCAAGAAGAAGAACAAGATGAAGAAGATGTTCAACGAAGACCCAAGCAAAAGCTTTCACGAGTTCGAGCAAGAATTGCTAAAGATCATCCCGTCGAGCAAATCTACAATGACATTCAAACCGGGAGAATCACTCGCTCTAAAACTCGTTTAGCTAACTTTTGTGAAAACTATTCTTTCATCTCTAGCATTGAACCTATGAAGGTTGAAGAAGCATTGGAAGATCCGGATTGGATAAATGCTATGCATGAAGAGCTACACAACTTTGAGAGGAACCAAGTTTGGACATTGGTTGAGAAGCCCGACAACAACCACAACATCATCGGTACCAAATGGGTGTTTCGCAACAAGCAAGATGAAGATGGACAAGTAGTTCGCAACAAAGCACGTCTCGTCGCCCAAGGCTACACACAAGTCGAAGGTATGGACTATGGTGAGACTTACGCCCCCGTTGCTAGACTTGAGTCCATTCGCATCTTACTTGCCTATGCTAATCACCATGATATCACCTTGTACCAAATGGACATTAAAAGTGCTTTTCTAAATGGTGAAATAGAGGAGGAAGTTTATGTTAAACAACCTCCCGGCTTTGTCAATCCTAAGAAACCCAATCATGTTTACAAACTTCACAAAGCTCTTTATGGTCTTAAACAAGCTCCTAGAGCATGGTATAAATGCTTGACCAAGTTCCTTATTGAAAAAGGCTTTGAAATTGGGAAAATTGATTCTACTCTTTTTACTAAAAGGGTTAATGGTGAACTCTTTGTGTGCCAAATTTATGTTGATGATATTATATTTGGTTCAACTAACCCTCATTTTAGTGAAAAGTTTGGGAAGCTAATGTCGGAGAAGTTTGAGATGTCTATGATGAATGAACTCAAATTCTTTCTTGGGTTGCAAATCAAGCAAACTAAGGAAGGTACTTTTGTCTCTCAAACAAAGTACACCAAGGACTTATTCAAGAAGTTCAATATGAAAGAATGCAAAGGTATGACTACTCCCATGCCTACTAGTGGACATCTTGACTTGACCAAAGATGATGAACCGGTTGAGCAAAAGGTTTATCGCTCTATGATTGGTTCATTGTTATATCTATGTGCTTCACATCCCGATATTATCCTAAGTGTGTGCATGTGTGCACGATATCAAGCTGCTCCTAAAGAATGTCATCTTAAGGCCGTGAAAAGGATAGTGAGATACTTAATCCATACACCAAATTTTGGCATTTGGTATCCTAAGAGGGCCTCTTTCGATCTTGTTGGCTATTCCGACTCGGACTATGCCGGAGACAAGGTTGATAGAAAGTCCACTTCGGGTACTTGTCAATTTCTTGGTAGATCTCTTGTGTCTTGGTCCTCCAAGAAACAAAACTCGGTATCCTTATCCACTGCCGAAGCTGAATATATTGCCGCTGGTTCATGTTGTGCTCAATTACTTTGGATGACCCAAACTCTTAAAGATTATGGGATATATGTGAAACATGTTCCATTGCTTTGTGACAATGAAAGTGCTATCAAAATTGGTCATAATCATGTGCAACATTCTCGAACTAAGCATATTGAAGTTCGTCATCATTTCATTCGAGATCATGTTGCTAAGGGTGACATTGATCTTAAGCATGTTCGCACCGAAAAGCAATTAGCAGATATATTCACTAAACCTCTCGATGAGAAAGTGTTTTGCAGGTTAAGAGGAGAATTGAACATCATTGATGCTTCAAACTTGGAGTAGAAACTCCATTGGATACATGCAAGACATGAGCTTATGACTAATCCTTGATATTTCTCTTATGATGAAAATCTTATGTCTTGGATATATTTGTATCTTGCATGTTATCTAACCCATGTAGGTACTTGGTTGAATCAAATTCCATGAGATTGTAATCTACTCACATCTTGAGCAATCTCTACATCACCAAGTCTCTACACAAGGTGGTTGAAGCCAAGGAAGCACAAAACCATTCAAACATATCCTTTGACAAATTCTATGTTGAGCTTCATGATTGTCATTTTTGGATACACAAGTGCTCCTCCTTGCAAGAACTAACCCATGTAGGTAGATGGACTCAAATTCCAAGTGGTGCTCCAAATTCTTGATGAGCTACATCAACCTTGAGCAAGCCACACAAGTTTAACTACATGGATATCACCACCAACCAAGGTATGTTATTCCATCTTAGAGAAGCTTTACTCCGAGTCATGAGTTAAAGCAACTCGACAAGATGTGAATACATCAAGATGCTTAAACGAAAAATGGCAACCCCATTTTGAGCTTAAACGATGAGTATGACCTATGATCAAGTGATATGACTTAACTCCTAAGTCAATATACTCTAACATAGGTGACTTTGTCGCCGACCATCTCTAGATGAAGTTCTCTTGTGTTCTTTTCTGTGTTTTGCATTTGTCTCATGCATATGTGTTTTCCCCTTTCAAAAAAACTTCATATGGATTTCTTTCTGTTTGCTCTGCATTTTCTGCATCAATTCATTGCATATCTTTCAGTTAATTCCTTGCAAATCTTTGTGAGATCTTATTAGTCTAGTGAGCTGAGGTGACAAGTGTTTTCTTTGTGATGAACTCGGTTACACCGATTTGCTATTTTCGGTCCTACCGAATCCTTTCGGTCCAACCGAAGCATACCACTCGGTGCCACCGATTTCACAACAGGAAAAACAGTTTGCCACTTATTCTGTGTTTCTTTTGATCCAGCTCCACTCAATAAATCTTGTCCTCTACAAGCATCACATTTTTATCATTGCTTTATGGTGTGACTCAAGGATCAAACCCATTCATAACAAATTCCAAAGGAGGAGAGAGAGATATTACATCTTTATCAACCCCTTCTTGGAAATTGATGTCAAAGGGGGAGAGAGAGATCACATCAAAGCTTATCATTTAGAGAGAGATCACATCTCAGAGGGAGAGAGAGAGAGATCCTTCAAGGAGAGAGATAGAGAGAGATCTCCAGGGGGAGAGAATACTAGTAGAATGTATTTCTCAAGGATCCCAGATGCTTGGTGTTCAAGAGGAGAGATGCCACATGTCTTCTTGAGGGGAAAGACATGTTCATATGTGCTTATTTGCTTTAGCTTGCATTAGCTCTGATCATCATTCATATCTTTCAGCTCTGATTTCCTATTCCCTATCTTCTCCCAGTATCCCATGCTAGATTCAGGGGGAGCAAAACATCTAAGGGAAAGAAATCATTCAAATTCATTGCATATCTTTACTCTTGGGGACATGTCTAATCCAATGTAGTACTTAGTACTCACTCTCTACATGTCATCTCAGTCTTGGTATTCTTGTGGTTTCTTTTGTTTGCTCTGGCTAGTAGATGTATCTATGTTATCTAACCTTGTTTACGCAGGTTCATTCCATCCTAAGCCAACTCAAGACTACAAGGTAAGTATATGCATCACAATCATGTGTATGAGGAATTCTTGCTGATGTACATACTGTTTGCAAGAAGGACTCATGGGCATGAAGGTATTCTCTTTAATACTTTTTGCTCTGATGCATATGGCCAAGATACATGTAACACATTGCCTGCTCTATCATGGTTATGCTATCACATGCTTCTATATCCCATATTCACATGATTGCATACATGTAGGGGGAGCCTATGCTTGTTACATGTCTTTCCAAAGCTTTACTTGCTATTCTTTATATCTTTATCTAAAGCTTTGATGTATGTTGTCATCAATTACCAAAAAGGGGGAGATTGAAAGCACAAGTGCTCCCTAGGTGGTTTTGGTAATTAATGTCAACATATCTCTTGTTGGACTAACACTTTTATCTAGTATGTTTCAGATAAGTTCAACAATGGAGTGGCATGGACTAAAGGATGTGGGAACTCCTTCAAGATGCTAAGGACAAAGGATTGGCTCAAGCTTCAAGCTCAAGACTCTTCATTTTACATTTTAGTGATCCAAGATCACATTGAGTCTATAGGAAAAGCCAATACTATCAAGGAGGGATGAGGTGTTGCTTAATGAGCCTCTTGCTTCAAGTGCTTAGTGATATGCTCCAAATACCCTCAACTACTTTCCCACTTCCACACATATGTCCTAAACCTAAAGTCAAACTCGGCCCCACTGATTCTTCCTATCCGGCGCCACCGAGTTTTGATGTCTTAGCCACTGCCACAAACCCTAGGCAAATCGGTCTCACCGATAGGGATCTCGGTCTCACCGAGATGGGATTGTAATCTCTCTGTGTATGTCCATTATCAAAATCGGTCTCACCGAGTTTGAGCAATCGGTACTACCGAGATTACAATGCAAACTTTCTGGTTGACTCATTACCAAAATCGGTCCCACCGAGTTTGATAATCGGTCCAACCGAGTTTGCCTGACCAACTCTCTGGAAAGCTTATTGCCAAAATCGGTCCCACCGAGTTTGTGTAATCGGTCTTACCGAGATTACGTTATGTCCTAACCCTAACCATATCGGTCCTACCGAGTTGCATTTCGGTCCCACCGAAAACCCTAACGGTCACATTATTTGCTAAATCGGTCTGACCGAGTTTAACGATTCGGTCCCACCGAGTTTGGTAGATTGTGTGTAACGGTTAGATTTTGTGTGGAGGCTATATATACCCCTCCACCTCCTCTTCATTCGTGGAGAGAGCCATCAGACTGAACCTACACTTCCAGCATCCTATTTCTGAGAGAGAACTACCTACTCATGTGTTGAGGCCAAGATATTCCATTCCTACCATATGAATCTTGATCTCTAGCCTTCCCCAAGTTGCTTTCCACTCAAACCCTCTTTCCACCAGATCCAAATCCTATGAGAGAGAGTTGAGTGTTGGGGAGACTATCATTTGAAGCACAAGAGCAAGGAGTTCATCATCAACGCACCATTTGTTACTTCTTGGAGAGTGGTGTCTCCTAGATTGGCTAGGTGTCACTTGGGAGCCTCCGACAAGATTGTGGAGTTGAACCAAGGAGTTTGTAAGGGCAAGGAGATCGCCTACTTCGTGAAGATCTACCGCTAGTGAGGCAAGTCCTTCGTGGGCGACGGCCATGGTGGGATAGACAAGGTTGCTTCTTCGTGGACCCTTCGTGGGTGGAGCCCTCCGTGGACTCGCGCAACCATTACCATTCGTGGGTTGAAATCTCCATCAACGTGGATGTACGATAGCACCACCTATCGGAACCACGCCAAAAACATCCGTGTCTCCAATTGTGTTTGAATCCTCCAAACCCTTCCCTTTACATTCTTGCAAGTTGCATGCTTTACTTTCCGCTGCTCATATACTCTTTGCATGCTTGCTTGATATGTGTTGTGAATGTTAAACTTGTGCCTAAACTCCACTCAAACTTTAAAGAAACTTAAAAAATGCAACTTTGGCTCTTAGTGTCTAATCACCCCCCCCTCTAGACACCTCTTCTCAAGGTCCTACAGCGTCGTACATCGGAGCGATACTTCAACGACGTTCTTGAAGGATCCCGTATTATAGAGGGCCTGTGTTCGAAGGACATCATTTTTTAATGAATGTATCTGTGCTGCCCAAACTTTGTATAATGAAATCAAGGCGTTTGTATAATCTTAGTCATGTTTCATCTGAAATTATTTATCCTCCGTTGCGTCTGTTTATTGAATCTGAGAGTTGGCCGGTTGTCGGCTTTAGCCCCTCAGTAGATTCTACGGGGGTGTTTGGAATAGCACAAAAACACACTTAACCCAACAATTTTGTCCTTGAAGGAGGTGCTAGTGCGGCGAACCAGGTAATCAGACTATGTGGCTTTATCACTCTCACTTAGCCATAGGAGTTTGACAATAAGATTGTAGGCGCAACCCCTAGTATTGTTCGGTGATCCGAACTTGGGTATTGTAGACACCTGACCAGGTAAAAACCAGTCCTTCGTGTGACATGGAAAAAATCGCAAGAGATTTATACTGAGTCATTGAATAACTGACTAGCTCTCGCCGCATCATGACAGTCAGTTTTCGGCTTTCTCTACTGAGGTGTTTATCCGTCTAAACAGAAACACAATCGCAGTAGTTCTCCCTTTACTTCCTTAGCCGAACAATCAGAATGTAAGGTAGTAACCACAGGAGCCGGGCAACCCAACTATTGACCCAAGACATGATTCGGAGCCGATGCATATAATTCTAGATTTGGGATGCCGAATTGCAATGTAAAAGTGTTCGGCCTTATGGTATATTTAAGAAATGTACGCAGCTAGGTGGAGCCCCTGGCGATTTAGGTCATGCCCAGGTGTACATGACAATCAAGCGAAAGAGAAAAAGGAATACAGATTAGGAAATAAGCCAGTACCGAATAGTTTGGGTGAAAAACTGTTTCCATTATAGTCTGATTGATACGTTGAAACATATTTGTACAGATAATGCTATAAGCATCGAGGCTATTTTACATGTCGGGCGAAAGAGAAAGCTGCGTACAGATGTTAAAAAGGGGAAGAGGTTATCTTGAAAGATCTTTTAGGTACTCCGTCGTACACCTGTGCTTCTTGTCGCCTTGGTGTGTGATCCTTTGAGAGGATAAGGGGTCGGCAAAAGGTCCCTTTGCACCATAAAAAGGCGATGTGGGTTGTAAGGAACCTGAAAAGGAAAAATGAATTTAAGAAAAATATAGATGGGGGTCCAGGTACGGTTGAGCCATATTGTGGACTTTATCCTCGATATGCCTCCATCGTCGCCCATGGTATTTTTAGTGCGTAGTTATGAGAACGCGGTACATACGTGGCTGCTCAGTTGGGGCGAAGAGAGAGGCCGGATTGCTAATCAAGCTCCTAACGAGCTGGACTATTATTCTGCGGGGTAGTTCGGACTCGTTTGATAGGGTCCGGTGGCTTGACTACTGATGTGGAGTTTGGCTTGATAAGGCCGACCTGCACTTCCGCTGTGAGGGCCGCGGTGTGTTCGTTAGTATGGAGGGAGCGATCCATGTTTCCATGGACTGTTATAACACCGCATGGTCCTGGCATTTCGAGTTTTAAATAAGCATAGTGCAGGACCGCATTGAAGCAGGCAAACACGGTTCGTCTGAGCAGTGCATGATAGCTACTGCGGAAAGGGACGATGTCGAAGATCAAGTCTTCGCTTCGGAAGTTGTCCGGCAAACCAAAGACGACCTCCAATGTGATTGAGCCCGTGTAGCGGGCCTCTACACCAGGTATTACTCCTTTAAAGGTAGTTTTGGTGGGTTTGATTCTTGATGAGTCAATACCCATTTTTCGGACTGTGTCCTGATATAGCAGGTTAAGACTGCTGCCGCCATCCATGAGGACTCCAGTGAGGTGGAATCCATCGATAATTGGGTTGAGGACCAATGCGGCTGAACCTCCATGGCGGATACTGGTCGGATGGTCCCTGCGATCAAAATTGATCGGGCATGCTGACCATGGGTTGAATTTTGGGGCAACTGGCCCTATCGCATAGACGTCCCTTAACACGCGCTTGCACTCCCTTTCGGGGATGTGAGTAGTGTATATCATGTCACTGTCTTGAACTCGGGGGGGAATTTCTTCTGTCCCCCTATGTTCGCTGGGTGAGGCTCCTCGTCGTCATCCTTGCTGGGCGACCCTTTCCCCGTGTGTCCAGTGTTCAATTTACCGACCTGTTTAAAGACCCAACAACTTCAGTTTGTATGGTTAGCAGGCTTGTCAGGGGTGCCGTGAATCCGGCAAGGTCGATCGAGTAGTCGGTCCAGGCTAGATGAACTGTCTTTGTTTCTTTTGAATGGACTCTTCATTGACCGGGCTTGGAGCCACTGAATCCGGCGTTGACCGCCATGTCTTCGGCATTTTCAGTGTTGCTCCAATGCTTGTTTTGGTTGTGTCAGGGCCTGTCGTTTCTATTCCTTGCTTCGGAAGTGCCAGGATCGTTGGTACTGTTGCTGCTATGGGCAAGCCAGCTATCTTTGCCTGTGCAAAGTGAGGGCTGCCATGGACTTCAGCTTTTCTTGGTCGAGGTGTCGGGCAAGCCATTCGTCGCGGATGCTGTGTTTAAAGGCTCCTAGAGCCTCGACATCCGGACAATCAACAATTTGGTTCTTTTTTATTAGGAACCGGGTCCAGAATTTTCTGGGTGACTCTCCGGGCAGCTGGACTATGTGACTGAGGTCATCGGTGTCCGGAGGCTGGATATAAGTGCCCTTGAAGTTATCTCTAAAGGCATCCTTGAGGTCTACCCAGCTTCCAATAGAGTTTTCTGGGAGGTTGTTTAACCAATGCCGAGCTAGTCCCTTAAGTTTGAGAGGGAGGTATTTGATGGCATGTCGATCGTCAACACGAGCCATGTGAATGTGGAGAAGAAAATCTTCATCCATACTGCGGGATCTGTTGTGCCATCATATGACTCGATGTTCACAGGTTTAAACCCTTCTGGGAACTGGTGCTCCATTACCTCATCACTGAAGCATAGGGAGTGTGCGGTGCCTCTATATCGGGCCACGTCACGACACAGTTCGGATGGAGTCCGTATGTGGTTTTCAGCCCGGGTGAAGTTGTGCTTGTCGCGCCATGCTTGATGGTCGTCTTCTCACGCTGGGGCATGCTCCCTTGATCCATATACTGATCTGGTCTGACCGGCTTTATTAGCCAGGTCCTGTCGTATATCATAAGTGTATCCTGCAGCTATTGTCTCTCTGCCTTTAAGCGGGGTGGTGCAAGCTGGTGTTCGGCTTGAGTTGCCGCTCTGTCCCGGCCACGTGGTAGTCCGTCGGCAGTGTTACGTGATGTCTACTACACAACCTTCTTCTTGTAGACGTTGTTGGGCCTGCAAGTGCACAGGTTTGTAGGACAGTAGCAAATTTCCCTCAAGTGGATGACCTAAGGTTTATCAATCTGTAGGAGGCGTAGGATGAAGATGGTCTCTCTCAAACAACCCTGCAACCAAATAACAAAGAGTCTCTTGTGTCCCCAACACACCCAATACAATGGCAAATTGTATAGGTGCACTAGTTCGGCGAAGAGATGGTGATACAAGTGCAAATAGGATAGTAGATAAAGGTTTTTGTAATCTGAAATAATAAAAACAGCAAGGTAACTAATGATAAAAGTGAGCACAAATGGTATTGCAATGATAGGAAACAAGGCCTAGGGTTCATACTTTCACTAGTGCAAGTTCTCTCAACAATAATAACATAGATAGATCATATAACAATCCCTCAACATGCAACAAAGAGTCACTCCAAAGCCACTAATAGCGGAGAACAAATGTAGAGATTATGGTAGGGTACGAAACCACCTCAAAGCTATTCTTTCGGATCAATCTATAAAAGAGTTCGTACTAGAATAACACCTTAAGACACAAATCAACCAAAACCCTAATGTCACCTAGATACTCCATTGTCACTTCAAGTATCCGTGGGCATGATTATACGATATGCATCACACAATCTCAGATTCATCCAACCAACACAAAGTACTTCAAAGAGTGCATCAAAGTTTCTACCGGAGAGTCAAGAATGTGTGCCAACACCTATGCATAGGTTCATGGGCGGAACCCGCAAGTTGGTCACCAAAACATACATCAAGTGGCACATGATATCCCATTGTCACCACAGATAAGCACGGCAAGACATACATCAAGTGTTCTCATAAAAGACTCAATCCGATAAGATAACTTCAAAGGGCAAACTCAATTCATCACAAGAGAGTAGAGGGGGAGAAACATCATAAGATCCAACTACAATAGCAAAGCTCGGGATACATCAAGATCGTGCCATAGAGGGAACACGAGAGAGAACACGAGAGAGAGAGATCAAACACATAGCTACTGGTACATACCCTTAGCCCCGAGGGTGAACTACTCCCTCCTCGTCATGGAGAGCGCCGGGATGATGAAGATGGCCACCGGTGATGGGTTCCCCCTCCGGCAGGGTGCCGGAACGGGCTCCCGAGAGGTTTTTAGTGGCTATAGAGGCTTGCGGCGGCGGAACTCCCGATCTATCTTCGTTTCTGATGGTTTTAGGGTACGTAAGCGTATATAGGCGAAAGTAGTCGGTCGAGAGGTGCTCGAGGGGCCCACGAGATAGGGGGCCGCGCCCTGTGGGGGGGGGGGGCGCCCCCTATCTCCTGGGCACCTCGAGGATCTTCTGACTTGGTCTCCAAGCCTCCTGGATGATATTCTTCCAAAAAATCGCGATGCCGAAGGTTTCATTCCGTTTGGACTCCGTTTGATATTCCTTTTCTTCGAAATACTGAAACATGCAATAAAACAACAATATGGGTAGGGCCTCCGGTTAGTAGGTTAGTCCCAAAAATGAGATAAAAGTGTATAATAAAGCCCATAATCATTCAAAACACATTGTAATATAGCATGAATGCTTCATAAATTATAGATACATTGGAGACGTATCAGTATCCCCAAGCTTAATTCCTACTCGTCCTCGAGTGGGTAAATGATAAAGAAAGAATTTATGAAGTGTGAATGCTAGAAGGTGCACAAGTTTGATCAATGATAATTTCAATCACCTTTTCTAGCATGATAATATGTCATAACAGTAGTTCATCTCATAAAATTTCTCACGATAAAGTAACAAGCAATTCACATGTCAAAGCATAGACCATAAACTTTCTTGAAAACTAGCAAATTTCATTCTTAGTCATTCAAACAATTGCAATTCATCTTATTTTCAGGAATAACAAACTCCACATACTCAACTATCATATAGTCTTCTACAATTGCTAACACTCACGCAATACTAATGGTTATGAAGATTTAATCAGACACAGAGAAATATTGGGGCTTATAATGTTGCCTCCAAACGTATTCAGCTTTGGGTGATGTCAACAATAATAGTTCATGCTAACTTACATCCAATTGGATATATATATCAGGATCACCCCAACACAAAGTGCTTGCCAAAGGATAAAATGAAAAAGGGAAAGGTGAAGATCACCTTGACTCTTGCATAAAGTAAAAGAGATAAAGTAAAAGATAGGCCCTTCGCAGAGGGAAGCAGAGGTTGTCATGCGCTTTTAAGGTTGGATACACAAAATCTTAATGCGAAAGAACGTCACTTTATATTGCCCCTTGTATATGGACCTTTATTATGCAGTCCGTCACTTTTATTGCTTCCATAACAAGATCGTACAAAGCTTATTTCTCCGCACTAATAAGTCATGCATATTTAGAGAGCAGTTTTTATTGCTTGCACCGATGACAACTTACTTGAAGGATCTAACTCAATCCATAGGTAGGTATGGTGGACTCTCATGGCAAAACTGGGTTTAAGGGTATTTGGAAGCACAAGTAGTATCTCTACTTGGTGCAAGGAATTTTGGCTAGCATGAGGGGGAAAGGCAAGCTCAACATGTTTGGATGACCCATGGCAATATACTTTAACTGAGATGTCGGAAAACATAACCCATTGCATTGTCTTCTTTGTCCAATGTCAACTCTTTAGCATGTCATACTTAATGAGTGCTCCCAACTAAAAAAGATGTTTATAATAGTATATTTATATATGAAATCTCTCTTCCTTCAATATTCTTTCATGAAATTGTTCAAATGACCAATACAATGCTTGCTAACCTCCAATAAATTTACAACCTCTACTTCTTAGACGTGAAGTCATTACTCCCCGTGGGATAAGCAAATGAGGCATATATAATTTCAGATTCATGTCAATCAACTCATTCAACAATTTACTCATAGGATATAAGTGAAGCACACGAGTAAATGACAAACTACTCCAAAAAGATATAAGCGAAGATCAATGAGTAGCTAAATAATTATGTAGCTATGCAAAGACTCTCTCTCATTAAAGGATTTCAGATATTGGTATTGTATTCAAACAGCAAGCAAAACAAAATAAAATAACATTGCAAGGATAGCACAACTCATGTGAAGAAGCAAAAACTTAGGCTCAACCGACACTAACCGATAGTTGTTGAAGAAGAAAGGTGGGATGCCTACCGGGGCATCCCCAAGCTTAGATGCTTGATACTTATTGAGATATTATCTTGGGGTGCCTTGGGCATCCCCAAGCTTGAACTTTTGTGTCTCCTTAATTCCTTTCATATCATGGTTTCTCTTTTTATCAAAAGCTTCATCCACAACAAACTCAACAAGAACTCGTGAGATGGGTTAGTATAAACCGATGCAAAACCTTATCAATTTCTACTGTAACAAATCACTAAAATTATTATTCAACATTGCATACTAAATTACTCTGCATATTTAATACTCCTATCCTCAAATAGAATCATTAAACAAGCAAACATATGCAAACAATGCAACCATAACAGCAATCTGTGAAAACAGTATAGTCTGTAAAGAATGCAAGATTCATCATACTTCCCTACCTCCAAAAATTATGAAATAAAATTCTCACTGCAGTAAATTTATCAGAGCTCATTATGCAAAAAGTTTCAACATTATAGCATGCTCTTACTTTTCTAGGGAATTTTTGCAACAGAGGTAAACTTTCTGTTTTCAAACAGCAACATGTATACTAGCAAAATAAGCATGGCAAAGGCTATCCTTGACCTATTTATTGAAACTAGAGATGCAAAATATAATTCTAAATAACAGAAAGCAAATACTAACAAGATAAAATGACGCTCCAAGAAAAACACATATCATGTGGTGAATAAAAATATAGCTCCAATTAAAGTTACCGATGAACGAAGATGAAAGAGGGGATGCCTTCCGGGGCATCCCCAAGCTTAGGCTCTTAGTTGTCCTTGAATATTACCTTGGGGTGCCTTGGGCATCCCCAAGCTTAGGCTCTTGCCACTCCTTGTCCCATAGTACATCGAATCCTTACCCAAAACTTGAAAACTTCACAACACAAAACTCAACAGAAAACTCGTAAGCTCCGTTAGTATAAGAAAATAAAACCACCACTTAGGTACTGTAATGAACTCATTCTAAATTCATATTGGTGTAATATCTACTGTACTCCAACTTATCTATGGTTCATACCCTTTGATACTACTCATAGATTCATCAAAATAAGCAAACAACATATAGAAAACAGAATATGTCAAATACAGAACAGTCTGTAGTAATCTGTATCAAACGTATACTTCTGGGACTACAAAAATCCTACCAAATTAGTAAGTAATAAGAAATTCGTGTAACAATCTAGATCAAAAAGAATCAGATCAAAAGCACGTTTCTGTGAATTAACAAAACTAATTTACTGGGTGCAAAAGTTTTTGATTTTCAGCAGGATCAACACAACTATCACCGTAAGCTATCCTAAAGGTCTTACTTGGCACTTTATTGAAACAAAAGCTATAAAGCATGATTAATACAGTAGCATAATCATGTATACACACAAAAACATTAAGGATAAATATTGGGTTGTCTCCCAACAAGCGCTTTTCTTTAATGCCTTTCTAGCTAGGCATGACGATGACAATGATGCTCACATAAAGGATAAGAATTGGAACATAATGGGAGCATCATGAAGCATATGACTAGCACATTTAAGCTAACCCACTTCCTATTCATAGGGATTTTGTGAGCAAACAACTTATGGGAACAATAATCAACAAGCATAGGAAGGTAAAACAAGCATAGCTTCAAGATTTTCAACACATAGAGAGGAAACTTGACATTATTGCAATTCCTACAAGCATATATTCCTCCCTCATAGCATCATGAATGAATTCAACAATATAACCAGCACCTAAAGCATTCTTTTAATGATCTATAAGCATAGAAAATTTACTACTCTCCACATAAGCAAAATTCTTCTCATTCGGAATAGTGGGAGTATCATAAGAGACTTGAACACTAAAAATTGTTTCCACATTAAAAGAGTAATGTTCAGAAAAAGGGTAATCATAATCATGACAAGTTTTGTAAATATAATCATCACTACTTTTTATAGCATAAGTTTCATCACAATAATCATCATAAGTAGCAACTTCGTCCTCATTATCAATTGGAACCTCTTCCGAAATAGTGGATTCATCACTAAATAAAGTTGACACTCTTCCAAATCCACTTTCATGTTCATCACAATAAGATTCAACATCCTCCAAAATAGTGGGATCACTACTTCCT
Organism: Triticum aestivum; assembly: GCF_018294505.1. Classification (NCBI taxonomy): domain Eukaryota; kingdom Viridiplantae; phylum Streptophyta; class Magnoliopsida; order Poales; family Poaceae; genus Triticum; species Triticum aestivum. Next base: position 520,703,770 of record NC_057801.1, read on the forward strand.
AACATTGACATTCTTTCAAACCCAGTTTCATCAATATAATCATCATAGGTAGGGGGCATGCTATCATCATAACAACTTTGCATATCAAAACTTGGGATGCTAAAATATCATCTTTGTTAAACATAGCATCCCCAAGCTTGGGACAAACATTAATTCCAGCAAATATATTCTCAAATAATTCATCCCCATCAAACATAGCTTCCCCAAGCTTGGGCCCTTTCATATCATAAGCATAATCACTCTCATCAATTAAAATATTGATAGTACCAATAGTATAGCAATTATCATCATCACAATGAGTAGTAGGAGCAACATAATTTGGGAGGGATACCTTTCTACCTTTGTTGCTCCTTCTTTTCTTTTTCTTCTTCATATTATGTGTGGGTTCAACCTTCCTCTTTGAGCTCCTTATTGATGAGATTGGTTGAATAGAAAGCTCCTCCTTGTTACCTGATTCATCATGAGAAATAATAGGAGGACATTGGGAAGTCTCTTCCCTTTCATTAGTATTTTCATCATCTTCTATTTGCTTTCTTTTCTTTAGGTAATTGGCAATATAAGGATTTTCAATGCAATTCTCCGCACAAAACATATAAATCTTTTCTAGATCAATATCAAGGAATTTCTTATGGGCAAATTCTGGAAGGTCCTTAAGTAAATGTTTCAATTCTTCATAACCCAAAAGTAAACTAAGCGTAATGATCAATGGAGATCAAATCATCACAATTTTTGGACACGATTCGATCATGAAACAATTTGCATAGGAGATGTAAATGACCACGTTCCTTGCAAAGTTCACAGGTACGACAAAGGAATTTTAAATTTTCAGCACTCACACCTAGCCTTTCATGCAACCATTTAGTTTCTAAATGCTTATGCCTCTTGCAATAAATATCTTCTCTATTTGGTGTGTTCATGCAAACATGCACTCCACAAAAGTTGACCTGCTCATAAGAGATATTTTCATCATGAGTAAAGCAACCATCATTAATACTACGGATATTCAAGGAGTTTATACTAACAACATTGCAATCATGCTCATCATTCAAAGATTTAGTACCAAGCATTTTAAAGCATTCTTCTTCTAGCACTTGAGCACAATTTTCCTTTTCATCAAACTCACGAAAGATATTAAAAAGACGAAGCGTATGAGACAAACTTAACTCCACTTTTTTTTAGTTTTCTTTTATAAACTAAACTAGTGATAAAACAAGAAACAAAAAAGACTTGATTGCAAGATCTAAAGATATACCTTCAAGCACTCACCTCCCCGGAAACGGCGCCAGAAAAGAGCCTAGTTGACGGGGTGTGAGTGAGTACCCTTTACCTAGCCTCCCCGGCAATGGCGCCAAAAAAGAGCTTGATGTCTACTACACAACCTTCTTCTTATAGACGTTGTTGGGCCTGCAAGTGCATAGGTTTGTAGGACAGTAGCAAATTTCCCTCAAGTGGATGACCTAAGGTTTATCAATCCGTAGTAGGCGTAGGATGAAGATGGTCTCTCTCAAGCAACCCTGCAACCAAATAACAAAGAGTCTCTTGTGTCCCCAACACACCCAATACAATGGCACATTGTATAGGTGCACTAGTTCGGCGAAGAGATGGTGATACAAGTGCAAAATAGATAGTAGATAAAGGTTTTTGTAATCTGAATTAATAAAAACAGCAAGGTAACTAATGATAAAAGTGAGCACAAACGGTATTGCAATGATAGGAAACAAGGCCTAGGGTTCGTACTTTCACTAGTGCAAGTTATCTCACCAATAATAACATAGATAGAGCGTATAACAATCCCTCAACATGCAACAAAGAGTCACTCCAAAGCCACTAATAGCAGAGAACAAACATAGAGATTATGGTAGGGTACGAAACCACCTCAAAGCTATTCTTTCGGATCAATCTATAAAAGAGTTCGTACTAGAATAACACCTTAAGACACAAATCAACCAAAACCCTAATGTCACCTAGATACTCCATTGTCACTTCAAGTATCCGTGGGCATGATTATACGATATGCATCACACAATCTCAGATTCATCCAACCAACACAAAGTACTTCAAAGAGTGCCCCAAAGTTTCTACCGGAGAGTCAAGAACGTGTGCCAACCCCTATGCATAGGTTCATGGGCGGAACCCGCAAGTTGGTCACCAAAACAGACATCAAGTGGCACATGATATCCCATTGTCACCACATATAAGCACGGCAAGACATACATCAAGTGTTCTCATAAAAGACTTAATCCGATAAGATAACTTCAAAGGGGAAACTCAATTCATCACAAGAGAGTAGAGGGGGAGAAACATCATAAGATCCAACTACAATAGCAAAGCTCGGGATACATCAAGATCGTGCCATAGAGGGAACACGAGAGAGAACACGAGAGAGAGAGATCAAATAGATAGCTACTGGTACATACCCTCAGCCCCGAGGGTGAACTACTCACTCCTCGTCATGGAGAGCGTCGGGATGATGAAGATGGCCACCGATGATGGGTTCCCCCTCCGGCAGGGTGCCGGAACGGACTCCCGAGAGGTTTTTGGTGGCTACAGAGGCTTGCGGCGGTGGAACTCCCGATCTATCTTTGTTTCTAGTGGTTTTAGGGTACGTAGGCATATATAGGCGAAAGTAGTCGGTCGGGAGGTGCTCGAGGGGCCCACGAGACAGGGGGGTCGTGCCCTGTAGGGGGGGGGGCGCCCCCTATCTCCTGGGCACCTCGAGGATCTTCTGACTTGGTCTCCAAGCCTCCTGGATGATATTCTTCCAAAAAATCGCGATGCCGAAGGTTTCATTCCGTTTGGACTCCGTTTGATATTCCTTTTCTTCAAAATACTGAAACAGGCAATAAAACAGCAATATGGGTTGGGCCTCCGGTTAGTAGGTTAGTCCCAAAAATGATATAAAAGTGTATAATAAAGCCCATAATCATTCAAAACACATAGTAATATAGCATGAATGCTTCATAAATTATAGATACGTTGGAGATGTATCATTACGCGTGGGCGGTATAGGCTCTGGGGCCTCGTCGTTGAATTGGGGTAGCAGCTTGCACTTCAGATAACTCTTGGTTGGGCGTTCGAGGCCGTATTCCTCGGCTGCCAGGACATCAGTCCATCTGTGATTGAGCAGATCCTGATCAGCTTGAAGCTGTCGTCGCTTCTTTTTCAGGTTTCTTGTAGTGGCTATTAGCCAGCGCTTAAAGCGCTCTTGTTTGAGGGGTTCCTCTAGCACGATGAATTCTTCGGCGCTGAGGCTCCTATCCTCTTTGGATGTTGGTAGGTAGTTACTATCCTCCAAGCTCTCGTTCCCGATGGGATCGTCGGGGTTGACTTGCCCGTCCTTGCAATCATCATGTTATGATGTTGGTTCGATAGGGGCTTCTTGGTCTTTGGCGTTATCTGGAGTATTGTTTTCTCCGGTGCCGGTTGATACGTCCATTTTGCATCATGCTTTTATATCAATATTTATTGCATTATGGGCTGTTATTACACATTATATCTCAACACTTATTGCTATTCTCTCTTATTTTACAAGGTTTACCATGAAGAGGGGGAATGCCGGCAGCTGGAATTCTGGCTGGAAAAGGAGCAAATATTGGAAACCTATTCTGCACAGCTCCAAAAATCCTGAAACTCCAATAAAGTCAGTTTTGGAATTAATAAGAATTATTGAGCGAAGAAACTACGAGAGGGGGCCCACACCCAGGCCAAGAGGGTGGGGGGCGCGCCCACCCCTACTAGGCGCCCCCAGTCTCCTGGGCCCCTTGTTGGCCCTCCGGTGCCCATCTTCTGCTATATGAAGGCTTTTACCCTCAAAAAATTCAGAGGCAAGCTTACGGGACGAAACTCCGCTGCCACGAGGCGGAACCTTGGCGGAACCAATCTAGGGCTCCGGCAGAGCTGCTCTACCGGGAAAACTTCCCTCTAGGAGGGGAAAATCATCACCATCATCATCATCAACGATCCTCTCATCGGGAGGGGGTCAATCTCCATCAACATCTTCACCAGCACCATCTCCTCTCAAAACCCTAGTTCATCTCTTGTATCCAATCTTGTATCAAAACCACAAATTGGTACCTGTGGGTTGCTAGTAGTGTTGATTACTCCTTGTAGATGATGCTAATTGGTTTACTTGGTGGAAGATCATATGTTCAGATCCTTAATGCATGTTATTACTCCTCTGATTATGAACATGAATATGCTTTGTGAGTAGTTACGTTTGTTTCTCAGGACATGGGTGAAGTCTTGCTATTAGTAGTCATGTGAATTTGGTATTCGTTTGATATTTTGATGAGATGTATGTTGTCTTTCCTCTAGTGGTGTTATGTGTACGTCGAATACATGACACTTCACCATTATTTGGGCCTAGAGGAAGGCATTGGGAAGTAATAAGTAGATGATGGGTTGCTAGAGTGACAGAAGCTTAAACCCTAGTTTATGCGTTGCTTCGTAAGGGGCTGATTTGGATCCATATGTCTAATGCTGTGGTTAGGTTTACCTTAATCCTTCTTTTGTAGTTGCGGATGCTTGCAATAGGGGTTAATCATAAGCGGGATGCTTGTCGAAGTAAGGGCAGTACCCAAGCACTAGTCCGCCCACATATCAAATTATCAAAGTACCGAACGCGAATCATATGAGCGTGATGAAAACTAGCTTGACGATAATTCCCAATTGTCCTCGGGAGTTCTTTTCTCATTATAAGAAAATTTCCATGCTTTTCTTTTGCTACAAAAAGGATTGGGCCACCTTGCTGCAATTCATTTACTTTCATTGCTTGTTACTCATTACAATTTATCTTTTATCACAAAACTATCTGTTACCTACAATTTCAGTGCTTGCAGAGAAAACCTTACAGAAAACCGCTTGTCATTTCCTCCTACTCCTCGTTGGGTTCGACACTCTTACTTATCGAAATGACTACGATAGATCCCCTATACTTGTGGGTCATCAAGACTCTTTTCTGGCGCCGTTGCCGGGGAGCGTAGCGCTTTTGGTGAGTGGAACTTGGTAAGGAAACATTTATATAGTGTGCTGAAATTTTCTGTCACTTGTTACTTTGGAAACTAATCCTTTGAGGGGCTTGTTCGGGGTATCTTCACCCCGACCAGAAGAGCAAAGAGTTTCTCCTCAACCTACTGAACCTACTGAAAATATTTACTTTGAGATTCCTTCGGGTATGATAGAGAAACTGCTAGCTAATCCATTTGCAGGAGATGGAACATTGCATCCCAATTTACACCTTATATTTGTGGATGAAGTTTGTGGATTATTTAAGCTTGCAGGTATTCCCGATGATGTTGTCAAAAGGAAGGTCTTCCCTTTATCTTTGAAGGGAGATGCATTGACAGGGTATAGGCTATGTGATGATACGGGATCTTGGAATTATAAACGATTGAAGTTGGAATTTCACCAGAAGTTCTATCCTATGCATCTTTTTCATTGTGATCGTAATTACACATATAATTTCTGGCCTCGTGAAGGAGAAAGCATCACTCAAGCTTGGGGGAGGCTTAAGTCAATGTTATATTCATGTCCCAATCATGAGCTCTCCAGAGAAATGATTATTCAAAATTTTTATGCTCGACTTTCTCCCAATGATCGCAACATGCTCGATACTTCATGTGTTGGTTCTTATATGCTGAAGACTATTGAATTCAAATGGGACTTATTGGAAAGAATTAAAGGCAACTCTGAAGATTGGGGTTCCGATGATGGTAAGGAGTTAGGTATGACACCTAAGTTTGATTGTGTTAAATCTTTTATGGATACGGATGCTTTTCGTGGATTTAGCGCTAAGTATGGACTTGACTCTGAGATAGTAGCTTCTTTCTGTGAATCTTTTGCTACTCACGTTGATCTCCCTAAGGAGAAGTGGTTTAAATATAATCCTCCCATTGAAGTAAAAGTAGTTGCACCTATTACAGTTGAAGAAAATACTGTCACTTATAGTGAACCCGTTGTTCCTACTACTTATGTTGAGAAACCTCCTTTTCCTGTTAGGATAAAGGATCATGCTAAAACTTCGACTGTTGTTCGTAAGAGTAATACTAGGACTTATACACCTCCTGAGAAAATCAAAGTTGAACCTAGTATTGCTATGGTTAAAGATCTCTTGGATGATGATTTAGATGGTCATGTTATTTATTTCTGTGGTGAGACTGCTAATATTGCTAGACCAGATGCTATGATACATAGACCTGTTGTAGGCATGCCTGTTATTTCTGTTAAAATAGGAGATCATTGTTATCATGGCTTATGTGATATGGGTGCTAGTGCTAGTGCAATGCCCTACGACTTATATAAAGAGATTATGCATGACATTGTACCCACTGATATGGAAGAAATAGATGTTACTATTAAGCTTGCCAATAGGGATACTATTAAGACATTTGGGATTGTTAGAGATGTTGAAGTCTTGTGTGGGAAGGTTAAATATCCTGCTGATTTTCTTGTTCTTGGTTCCCCACAAGATGACTTTTGTCCCATTATTTTTGGTAGACCCTTCTTGAATACTATTAATGCTAGGATTGATTGTGAAAACGATACTGTTACAATTGGCTTAGAGGATGTGTCTCATGAGTTTAATTTTGCTAAGTTTCGTAGACAACCTCGTGATAGAGAATCACATAGTAAGGATGAGATTATTGGTCTTGCTTCTATTGCCGTGCCTCCTACTGATCCGTTAGAACAATATTTGCTAGACCATGAAAATGATATGTTTATGAAGGAAAGAAGGGAAATAGATGAAGTGTTCCTTCAACAAGAACCTATTATGAAACACAACCTACCCGTTGAAATTCTAGGGGATCCCCCTTCACTCAAGCATGATCCCGTGTTTGAACTCAAACCATTACCTGATAATCTTAAGTATGCTTATCCTGATAAAAAGAAAATATATCCTGTTATTATTAGTGCTAACCTTTCAGAGCAAGAAGAAGAAAGATTATTGAAAACTCTGAAGAAGCACCGTGCTGCTATTGGATATACTCTGGATGATCTCAAGGGCATTAGTCCCACGTTATGCCAGCACAAAATTAATTTGGAGGACGATGCCAAACCAGTTAGAGATCCTCAACAATGATTGAATCCTAAGATGAAAGAAGTGGTAATAAAGGAGATACTAAAGCTCCTTGAGGCAGGTATAATTTATCCCGTTGCTAATAGTGATTGGGTAAGCCCTGTCCATTGTGTTCCTAAAAGGGGAGGTATTACTGTCGTTCCTAATGATAAAGATGAATTGATCCTGCAAAGAATTTTTACAGGTTATAGGATGGTAATTGATTTCCGTAAATTAAATAAAGCTACTAAGAAAGATCATTACCCTTTACCTTTTATCGATCAAATGCTAGAAAGACTATCCAAACACACACATTTCTGCTTTCTAGAGGGTTATTCTGGTTTCTCTCAAATACCTGTGTCAGCAAAGGATCAATCAAAAACTACTTTTACTTGCCCTTTCGGTACTTTTGCTTATAGACGTATGCCTTTTGGTTTATGTAATGCACCTGCTACCTTTCAAAGATGCATGATGGCTATATTCTCTGACTTTTGTGAAAAGATTTATGAGGTATTCATGGATGATTTCTCCGTTTATGGATCCTCTTTTGATGATTGCTTGATCAACCTTGATCGTGTTTTGCAGAGATGCGAAGACACTAGTCTCGTCTTGAATTGGGAAAAGTGCGACTTTATGGTTAATGAAGGCTAAAGTTGATGCTATTGATACAGCTAAAGTTGATACCTCTTATAGGATGGTTAATGAAGGCTAAAGTTTATGGCATCTTGGGGCATAAGATTTCCGAGAGAGGTATTGAAGGCTATTAACCTTCATTAACCTTCATTAACCATCCTTAATGATACCTCTTATGCCCCTAGTCCATAAAGCTAAAGTTGATGCTATTGATAAGATGCCATGTCCCAAGGACACAAATGGTATAAGAAGTTTCCTTGGTCATGCCGGTTTTTATAGGAGGTTCATTAAGGACTTTTCTAAAATCTCTAGGCCTCTGACTAATTTATTGCAAAAAGATATTCCTTTGTCTTTGATGATGATTGTGTTGAAGCATTTGAAATACATAAGTAAGCTTTGATCACTGCACCTATTGTTCAGCCACCTGATTGGAATTTACCCTTTGAAATTATGTGTGATGCTAGTGATTATGCTGTAGGTGTTGTTCTAGGGCAAAGAGTTGATAAGAAATTGAATGTTATCCAGTATGCTAGTAAGACTCTTGATACTGCCCAGAGAAATTATGCTACTACTGAAAAAGAATTCTTAGCAGTTGTGTTTGCATGTGATAAGTTTAGACCTTATATTGTTGATTCCAAAGTTACTATTCACACTGATCATGCTGCTATTAAATATCTTATGGAAAAGAAAGATGCTAAGCCTAGACTTATTAGATGGGTTCTCTTGCTCCAAGAATTTGATTTGCATATTATTGATAGAAAGGGAGCTGAGAACCCCGTTGTAGACAACTTGTCTAGGTTAGAGAATGTTCTTGATGACCCACTGCCTATTGATGATAGTTTTCATGACGAACAATTAGCAGTCATTAATGCTTCTCATACTGCTCCTTGGTATGCTGATTATGCTAATTGCATTGTTGCGAAATTTATAACACCAAGTTTCACATACCAGCAAAAGAAAAAGTTCTTTTATGATTTAAGACATTACTTCTGGGATGACCCACACCTTTATAAAGAAGGACTAGATGGTGTTATTAGACGTTGTGCACCTGAGCATGAACAGGAACAGATCCTACGCAAGTGTCACTCTGAATCCTATGGAGGACACAACGCTGGAGATAGAACTGCACATAAGATATTGCAATCCGGTTTTTATTGGCCTACTCTCTTCAAAGATGCTCGTAAGTTTGTCTTATCTTGTGATGAATGTCAAAGAATTTGTAATATTAGTAGACATCAAGAAATGCCTATGAATTATTCTCTTGTTATTGAACCGTTTGATGTTTGGGGCTTTGATTATATGGGACCTTTTCCTGCCTCTAATGGTTATACACATATTTTAGTTGATGTTGATTACGTTACTAAGTGGGTAGAAGCTATTCCAACTAGTAGTGCTGATCATAACACCTCTATTAAGATGCTTAAAGAAGTTATTTTTCCGAGGTTTGGAGTCCCTAGATATCTTATGACTGATGGTGGTTCACATTTTATTCATGGTGTTTTCCGTAAGATGCTTGCTAAGTATGATGTTAATCATAGAATCGCATCTCCTTATCACCCGCAGTCTAGTGGTCAAGTAGAGTTGAGCAATAGAGAGCTCAAATTAATTTTGCAAAAGATTGTGAATAGATCTAGAAATTATTGGTCCAAAAAACTTGATGATGCATTATGGGCCTATAGAACTGCATACAAAAATCCTATGGGTATGTCTCCGTATAAGATGGTTTATGGAAAAGCTTGTCACTTACCTCTTGAACTTGAACATAAAGCATATTGGGCTATGAAAGAGCTCAACTATGACTTCAAACTTGCCGGTGAGAAGAGGTTATTTGAAATAGCTCACTTGATGAATGGAGAACCCAAGCCTATGAGAATGCCAAGCTATTCAAAGAAAAAGTCAAACGCTGGCATGATAAAAGGATACAAAAGCGTGAGTTTAATGTAGGTGATTATGTGTTATTATTCAACTCTCGTTTAAGATTTTTTGCAGGAAAACTTCTCTCCAAATGGGAAGGTCCTTACGTTATCGAGGAGGTTTATCATTCCGGTGCCATAAAAATCAACAACTTCGAAGGCACAAGTCCGAGGGTGGTGAACGGTCAAAGAATTAAACATTATATCTCAGGTAATCCTATCAATGTTGAAACTAATATTGTTGAGACCGTAACCCCGGAGGAATACATAAGGGACACTTTCCAGAATGTTTCAGACTCCGGAAAGGAATAGGTATGTGGTACGGTAAGTAAACCAAATCCAAAACAATTCTAATGGCAATTTTTATCCGTTTTGGAATATTTATGAATTTTAGGAAGAAAGAAGTAATCCGGGAAGGACACGAGGCCTCCACGAGGGTGGAGGGCGCGCCCACCCTTCCTGGATGTGCCCCCCTGTCTCGTGGCCACCTCGTGTGCCTCCCGGACTTCGTTTTCTTGCATGTTACGTATTTTGGTCGGTAAAAATTCATTATATAATCTCCCAAAGGCTTTGACCACCGTATCACGCAAATATCCTCTGTTTTTGTTTCGAGCTGTTTCTGTTACAGATCTAGAGCACCATGACGTCGCCCTCCTTCAACAATGAAGACAAGGATGCTTGGCTATTGAAGATAGAGCTGAAAAGAGAAGAACTGGAAGGGGTCAACAAGGATGAAGGGATCAAGAAGGCCATGGAGGTTCAAGCTCCAACGGTGGAAGAAGAAGACATCCCTCAACCCTTACCTAACCCCTTTACTCCAATTAAGATTGAAGCTTTCAAGATGATTGAGTTAGCTCACATACAGAATAAGTATCTCACACAGGAGAATATTTTGTTGAAGGATCATATTGTCGGACTCAAGGGCATTATACGCAAGTTGGAGGAGCTTTTACGCTCGATGTGCGACTATCCACCATCATCATCACCACCTCCATCACCTCCGAGGACATAATCACATGGGTATGGGCACTCCCCTTGGCAACTGCCAAGCTTGGGGAGGTGCCCCAGTATCGTATCACCATCACACTCCTATCTTTACCGTTTTATTTAGTTCGATCCTTTTAGTAGCATCTTGATCTACTAGATTGAAGTTTTAGTATCAAGTAGTTTTGAGTTTTGCTTTGTGATCTCTTTATGTAATCGAGTCCGTGAGCTATCTATAATAATGATTAGTGTTGAGTCAAGGGCTTTGCTATCTTGCCATGATGTTGAGAAAGTAGAAAGAACAAGAAGAATAAAAGAGTTCATATTGATCTTATGGATAGTAATGACTTCACACATAGAAAGTATGAGGCATAAAAGCTGTTGAGAGTTGACAAACGTAGTTTTGGTCATCGTTGCAATTAATAGGAAGTAAGGAAAGAGAGGTTTTCACATACAAATATATTATCTTGGACATATTTTATGATTGTGAGCACTCATTAAGTATGACATGCTAAAAGAGTTGATGTTGGACAAAGAAGACAACGTAATGGTTTATGTTTTCTCACATCTTAGTTAAGTATATTGTCATTGATCTTCCCAACATGTTGACCTTGCCTCCCCCCCCTCATGCTAGCCAAATTCCTTGCACCAAGTAGAAATACTACTTGTGCTTCCAAATATCCTTAAACCCAGTTTTTGCCATGAGAGTCCACCATACCTACCTATGGATTGAGTAAGATCCTTCAAGTAAGTTGTCATGTCGCAGGCAATAAAAATTGCTCTTTAAATATGTATGACTTATTAGTGCAGAGAAAATATGCTTTATACGATCTTGTTGTGGAAGCAATAAAAGCGACAGACTGCATAATAAAGGTCCATATACAAGTGGCAATATAAAGTGACGTTATTTTGCATTAAGATTTTGTGCATCCAACCCTAGAAGCACATGACAACCTCTGCTTCTCTCTGCGAAGGGCCTATCTTTTACTTTATGCTTGAGTCAAGGTGATCTTCACCTTTCCCCTTTTTCATTTTATCCTTTGGTAAGCTCCTCGTGTTTGAAAGATCTTGATATATATATCCAATTGGATGTACGTTAGCATGAATATTATTGTTGACATCACCTAAAGGTGAATACGTTGGGAGGCAACACAATAAGCCCTATCTTTCTCAGTGTCCGACTGAAACTCTATAACCACAAGTACTGCGTGAGTGTTAGCAATTGTAGAAGGCTACATGATAGTTGAGTACGTGGACTTGCTAAAAAGCTCTATTCTTCACTCTTTCTGATGTTATGATAAATTGCAATTGCTTCAATGACGGAGATTATAGTTTGATAGTTTCCAATGAAGTTTCTAAACCATACTTGACATTGTGAATTGATTGTTACTTGAGCATAAGAAATCATATGATAAAATCTACTTATGTTGCTGTTATAATAATGATCATGATGCCCTCATGTCCGTATTTTATTTTTATCGACACCTCTATCTCTAAACATGTGGACATATTTTTCGATTTTGGCTTCCGCTTGAGGACAAGCGAGGTCTAAGCTTGGGGGAGTTGATACGTCCATTTTGCATCATGCTTTTATATCAATATTTATTGCATTATGGGCTGTTATTACACATTATATCTCAACACTTATGGCTATTCTCTCTTATTTTACAAGGTTTACCGTGAAGAGGGGGAATGCCGGCAGCTGGAATTCTGGCTAGAAAAGGAGCAAATATTGGAAACCTATTCTGCACAGCTCCAAAAATCCTGAAACTCCACGGGAGTCGGTTTTGGAATTAATAAGAATTATTGGGTGAAGAAACTACCAGAGGGGGCCCACACCCAGGCCAGGAGGCTGGGGGGTGCGCCCACCCCTACTGGGCGCGCCCCCTATCTCCTGGGCCCCCTGTTAGCCCTCCGGTGCCCATCTTTTGCTATATGAAGGCTTTTACCCCGGAAAAAAAATTAGAGGCAAGCTTACGGGACGAAACTCCGCCGCCACGAGGCGGAACCTTGGCAGAACCAATCTAGGGCTCCGGCAGAGCTGTTCTGCCGGGGAAACTCCCCTCCGGGAGGGGGAAATCATCACCATCGTCATCACCAACGATCCTCTCATCGGGAGGGGGTCAATCTCCATCAACATCTTCACCAGCACCATCTCCTCTCAAAACCCTAGTTCATCTCTTGTATCCAATCTTGTACCAAAACCACAAACTGGTACCTGTGGGTTGCTAGTAGTGTTGATTACTCCTTGTAGTTGATGCTAATTGGTTTACTTGATGGAAGATCATATGTTCAGATCCTTAATGCATATTATTACTCCTCTTATTATGAACATGAATATGCTTGGTGAGTAGTTACGTTTGTTCCTCAGGACATGGGTGAAGTCTTGCTATTAGTAGTCATGTGAATTTGGTATTCGTTCGATATTTTGATGAGATGTATGTTGTCTTTCCTCTAGTTGTGCTATGTGAACGTCGAATACATGACACTTCACCATTATTTGGTCCTAGAGGAAGGCATTGGGAAGTAATAAGTAGATAATGGGTTGCTAGAGTGACAGAAGCTTAAACCCTAGTTTATGTGTTGCTTTGTAAGGGGCTGATTTGGATCCATATGTCTAATGTTGTGGTTAGGTTTACCTTAATACTTATTTTGTAGTTGTGGATGCTTGCAATAGGGGTTAATCATAAGTGTGATGCTTGTCCAAGTAAGGGCAGTACCCAAGCACCAGTCCACCCACATATCAAATTATCAAAGTACTGAACGCGAATCATATGAGCGTGATGAAAACTAGCTTGACGATAACTCCCATGTGTCCTCGGGAGCTCTTTACTCATTATAAGAAATTGTCCAGGCTTGTCCTTTGCTAAAAAAGGGATTGGGCCACCTCGCTGCACTTTATTTACTTTCATTGCTTGTTACTCGTTAGAATTTATCTTATCACAAAACTTTATGTTACCTACAATTTCAGTGCTTGCAGAGAAAACCTTACTGAAAACCGCTTGTCATTTCCTCCTGCTTCTCATTGGATTTGACACTCTTACTTATCGAAAGGACTATGATAGATCCCCTATACTTGTGGGTCATCACTGGTATTGCTATATTCTTCGCGACGCGATTTAGAGCGGCGCCGCTGACGTCGACGCTTTGGTGGTGCCACGGGAGGCTTGTCCTCGAGTGGATCCTTCCCACCTTCACCGTCATCCTCTTTGGGTGTGTCCACCATGTACACGTCATATGTGGAAGTAGCCGTCCAGCATCCAGTAAACGGCGGGTTCTGGTTTTGTTCTTCTCCGGCATCATCGCCTGTGCTCTCGATGTCTTCGGAAGCGTAATCGAGCATGTCGGTTAAGTCCTCGACAGGGGCTATGAAGTGGGTGGTGGGTAGGACGTACAATTCGTCGCTCTCAACCCCTAGTGTGGGCTAGGCTTACTCTGGCAGTGATCCTTCTATAATGGCGAGAGATCACATTAAGTCCAGGGTGTCGTTTAAGAGTGAGTTTGGATAGGGCAGCAAGAGTCCGTGGAGCAGGGGTGACAGGAGTTCCCTGGCCGAGCTCGTATAACACGGAGCTCGAGAGTTTGGATTGTGTGTTCGGGGGTGAGTCCGGCTTCGTGTTGATGAAGGGAGCCTGGCATGACTCCATGCCTGCCGGTGAAACAAATTCCTCCGCATCTCCAGTGTTGAGCTCTATGGCTACGGAGAGTCCAGCGGGCCCTAAATTCCCGCCTTCGGACTCGGTGAGGTGTTCCGGATCTAAGGTCGGAGCTGTGGTTGAGGCCGCGAACCCTTGGAAGATCAAGTCTCCTTGGATATCGACGACATAGTTTAGGTTTCCGAAAATGATCTGATGACCAGGGGCATAGCTGTCGATCTACTCCAGATGGCCAATCAAATTGGCACACAGTGTGAAGCCGCCGAATACAAAGATTTGGCCGGGGTGAAAAGTCTCCCTTAAGGCGGTATTGTCGTGGATGATCGATGGATCCATCGAGCCTTCTAGCAACGGCACAGTGGAACTCTCAATGAAAGCACCAATGTCGGTGTCAAAACTGGCAGATCTCGGGTAGGGGATCCCGAACTGTGCGTCTAAGGATCGAAGGTAACAGGAGGCAGGGGACACGATATTTACCCAAGTTTGGGCCCTCTTAATGGAGGTAATACCCTACTTCCTGCTTGATTGACTTTGATGAATATAAGGGTTACAAGAGTTGATCTACCTCGAGATCGTAATGGCTAAACCCTAGATGTCTAGCCTGTATGATTGTGTTCGCCCCTAAGGACTAACCCCTCCGGTTTATGTAGGCACCGGAGGGGGCTAGGGTTGTACAAAGTCGGTTTATAGAGGAAGGAAACTATACATCTGGTCACCAAGCTTGCCGTCCACGCAAAGGAGAGTCCCATCCGGACACAGGAGAAGACCTTCTATCTCGTATCTTCATGGACCATCAGTCCGGCCCATGTCACCTAGGTCGGCTCCCCAAAGACCCCACAGTCCAGGACTCCCTTAGTGCACTCCACACGAAGTCGAAGCCTCGGGGTTTGCAGGTTCTTTAAGCGAAGCTGAGAACCTTGTCAGAATAAGATCTTCCCGGGGCTCGGTGATGAACTCTAGGTTCCCGAACCTGATCTCCTGACCGGGGATGAAAGTCCCGACCTGGCCGAGGCGGCCGGTCGGATCAACACGCATCATGATGCTGCCGAACACGAAGAGCTGTCCGGGACGAAGACGTCCCTGTTGCAGATGCCCTTACTGATAATTAGGCGAGCCATTGATCCTTTGGTGATCCCACAGTGAAACTCTCAATGAAAGCACCAATGTCGGTGTCAAAACTGGTGGATCTCGGGTAGGGGGTCTCGAGCTGTGGATCTTGGATCAATGGGTAACAAATAACACAGAGACAGTATTTACCTAGGTTTGGGCCCTCTCAAAGAGGTAAAACCCTACGTCCTGCTTGATTATATTGATGTGTGCATATGATGATTACAGAGTTGATCTACCACGAGACCGGATGAACTAAACCCTAGATGAGTAAGATGATGGGTCTCCTCCTTCTATGGACTAAACCCTCCGGTTTATATAGACATCTGGGGTACCTAGGGTTACATATGTCGGTTACCATCAAGGGATGAGCACACAAGTTGTGCCAAGGGAGACTTGGAGTATACGCCAAGTCTCTGGAGGCTTCCTTCTAGAGCACGGGATTGTCCGAAGTTCAGCCTTCTCCAGACGATCAATAAGCAGCACACTAGTCCGACCCATGAGAAATGGGACGGTAGCCCGAGGACCCCCTAATCCGGGACTCCCTCACTATGGACCCCACAAGCCATCTTGGCGCACCTGGGGGGTAGGCATGCCCAGTTGCCTTGTGGACAACAAAGGCACCCCCTAGGATGTATTCTGTGCCAAAAATTCTTAAATATTTCAGAAAAAAAAACATGTTGTATAAAAGAGCTCTTTTAGGGTGATTGGCGAGTTACAACTTGTAATTTTGTGTAACTCCACCTCCATTTTTTCCTGATCGTCAGATCTGAGAACACTACAAAAAAGACACATCCGTGACATTTTGGGCCGAACAAATTTTTTTCTATCATGCTTATGACACTTCTATGATGATAATTGTGACAAAACCCGGTATCATCATAGATGTGGTGGGCTCCTACTTATGTGACAAAAAATCACGACAAAAAATGGGCTTCTCGTCCTGGGTGAGCCGGAGACACACCTGCATGACATTCTTTGGGCCGTCCATGACGGAAAAAATCATGGTAGAAGCGAGGGCAAGGAAAATTTTGGGAAGTTCCCGGTTACAGCGGATGGTAGGGGCCGAGCAATGCACGGAGGTTTGCACGTTTCTCTCGTACACGTACGTGCGTGTGTGAGAGGCGTTGCACTCTAACTGAACCCAAGCGAGGCATTGGGCTCTAACTGAACCTGAGCGATTGCACTAGCTACGTTACTGAACCCCGACCGATCCCTTGTTGTTAACTGAACCCGAGTGATTCCTTCGCTACTGCTGCTAACTGAAGCCGATCGAAGCTGCTTCTTGATGAACAGTCCCCGGTGGGGGTTGGAGGAACAGGATCCCGCAGTAGTAGAGGTTGTTGTTGCTGGATGAACATGACCCCGATCGAGAAGGTGGGGTGGATGAACAGTAGCCGGTGGAGGGACCCCATACGTGGAGGGCTGGTTGAACAGTACTCCGTGGAGGGTTGGTTGAACAGTAGCCAGTGGAGGCTGGATGAACAAGACCCCGTGGAGGGTTGGATGAACAATAGCCAGTGGAGGCTGGATGAACAGGACCCCGTGGATGAACAATAGCTGGTGGAAGTCGGCGATGGATGAACAGTAGCAGGTGGAGGCTAGAGGAAGTCGACGGTGGATGAATAGTAGCCCGTGGAATCCCGTTTTGCGGTATGCCACTCCCCTCCCGATGAACAGGACCCCTATTTCAACCGTATGAGGTCGAAGAGAAGTCCGTTTCCTCTGTTTTGCGGTACGCCACACCCCTCTCGATCAACAGGACCCCGTTTCGACCGTAGGAGCTCGAATAGAAGCCCGTTTCCATTGTCTCGTGGTACGCCAGACCCTTCTCAATGAACAGGACCCCGTTTCAACCGTACGCGGTCGAATAGAAGGCCCGTTTCCTCCATTCTATGGTACACCAGGCCTCGTTTCGGTTGTTCTGTCCAAGCCGGTTGGCTCTCAATGAACAGGACGCGTTTCGACCCAGTGGCTTCGCTCCCAATGAACAGGACGCATTCTGACCCAGTCACTTGGCTCTCGGTGAAACGACATTGTTTCCTCCGTTCCGACCCAACCGGTTAGCTGCCGATGAACATGACGACGTTGCTACCGTCTGTTGCCTCTCCATGCACATGAGCCCTGGCCGTACGTATGCGTGAGTACGCGTTCGAGACCCTGCCTGTATGTACGTACCTAGCCGTATTTAATTTCTTGTAGCGTGGGTGTACATACATGTACACGATATATATAGACGGGACTGCGTGACATGCTACGTCCGCGCCTCTACTACGACACGTACATCTCATTACTCGGACACGGTTGATCATTGTAGAGAGACCGATCGACCCGTATGTATGTACACGATCGCGACCAGACAGACAACCCGATGTATGGTTCGACCCGGTGGGTCCCAACTGTCAGGGAGGATAAGGAGGCACTTCCTTCAGTGCGAAGATATAGCTGGTGGGTCCGAGCTATCAGGGAGGATAAGTAGGCACTTCCTTTCATGCGAAGATATAGCTAGTGGGTCCCAACTCTCAGGGGGAAGAATATTTGTTTTTCCCGTAATATAGACGCACTTCCTTGCATACGAAGATGTAGCTGGTGGGTCCCAGCTGTCAGGGGGAAATGTTTTTTAGGCCCTTCCGGTAGGTCCCGCTGTCAGGTGGAGGAATCATTATTTTGCGCGTAATAAGGAGACACTTCCTTGTTGCGGTCGTGGACCCAGCTGTCAACCTCTCCATGTACAGTCCTCTTCCGGTGGAAGGCGTTCCTTGACCACGTTGACCACGCCATGCCGAGAGCACCAAGGTGGTGGACGATGGCGAGGCCTAAGATGGGAACGATCTAGAGTCATGGAACAAGGGGCACTAGAGTCCCTGGCAGAGGGGAGTAGAGGAACTGGTTCGGCTGCCGGGAGATGCTGCCTTCGCTGGAAAATAACAGAAGGTGTGGTTGAGTACAGGTATGACCTGGCCACCATTGGGAGTAGAGTGGGGCGGCGAGGCTTGCATGGCAGCACATCTGGACACGAGGGGCAGATGCAGGCGCTCTAGCCGACGATGGTTTTGGCAGTTGGAGCAAGAGCAACTAGATCAGAGATTGAAGAAGCAGGATCGTCGTTGGATGTCAATCCAACGTCTACATATGTCAGAATAATTTGTTGACTCTTTTTTAAACCATTAAATCATTTTGTTCACTAAATGGATAACACCTTGCGCATGCTTCGTCTAGTGGGCCAACAAAGTCAGCTTCGAAAGCTGTGGCGGAATGTAGCCCATTTATTTAGGTTTTACAGCCCATTTCATTTTGTTTGCCAATACATCTATTTACTGGGCTTTGACTCAAAAAATAATCTATTTCCTGGGCTGGATAAAAATAATAATAATAGTCGATTTACTATTTATGATAATTGATTCTCAAAAAAAACTATTTATGATAATTGTTTCTCAAAAAAAACTATTTATGATAATTTACAGCGCATTTGATTATTTATTCGAATACACCTATTTACTGAGCTGGGTCAAAAATAATATTGCGTACATGCAACGCATTTATCATTTCTAATAACTTACAAGCCATTTTATTTTAGTAGAAATGGACCCATTTTCTAGGATGGGTGAAAAACAATGATGGTCTGGATTAAGCATTTAGTATAAAAATAATACTGATATACGAATATTATTAAAAAATTAAGTTGGGCTAGGTAATCTTATTATATAAAAAATGAACTAGGTTGTGCATTTTATTAAAAGAAAGAAGGCTAGGTTGCGCTTATTTTAGGATACTGTGTACAACTATCGGCCGAGTTGCATTGCTGATGTTCAAAAAAGGCCTATGTAGTATAGTACAACTTTACATGGCTACTTAGCCCACATTCAACGATGCCGGAAAGGCCCAAACAAGGCTTCTGTACAACTTTCTGAAGTCACTGAGCTTAATTAATAACTTAAGAAAAAGTTTGAGTACAGTGGAACCTAGTTAAAAGCTGACACGAGCGAATAAATAATTCAACGGGTCCCACTTGTGTGTGTGTGTGTGTGTGTTTCTGTGTGTGTGTGAGAGAGAGAGAGACCCATCGATCGATGCTCGTAAATACATCTTTCAGCTATATGCATTGTTGATGCTCAGTAAAAACTTATATAGTTGACACAATCATATAGGACATCATAGCACACTGAACTTGCATACAAAAATTTCATGCAGGTGGCACAATCAGGGTGGAAGCAGTGGATCGCTACGGGTAGGGCTATGTTGAAACCAACAAACTCGTACATAACGGTTCATCGTCTTTATCAGTGACGGGGAAATACCTTTAATGTTGTGCAAAGAAAACAGACAGACAACACAATAAGTTCTGTTAGCACATTAAGTTGATGTACATCCCTTTCTAAAAAAAATCCAGGTACAAAAATAGAACAGGTCACAATCAAATGTACTGGCACATCAGTGCTTCACACTGATAGCTCGGATTTAACTAGTATCTGACAAGACTCTGTTGTTACCTCAAATTAGAGCACATCCAGGCAGCCATCCCTGCCTCTTCTCCCAAAGAAGCATTGGCCTCCGCCACGTGATGGAGTAGGCCCTGTGCCATCCATCGTTCTGGGCAACACGGGGAAAGTCTGACATTGACTCCTGAAATGGACGTCATCGACGGACCCTGGCACTAGCGGCGGCGGCAGGACTTCGATTGATGGATTGGCCACTTCTTCAACATGCACGAACACTCGATACAGGTACAACCCTAACATAATCCGCGGAAGCCTTGGTGGCAACAAATAGTACAACCCCGGTTCCTGCACCGGTATCTCGACACCAATCACCTTCGTTATGGTGGACGACTTCTTCATCCATGCCATTACTATCAAAGCCTAGCTGTCTAGAGGAACAAACATACTTACAAGCTCACCTCCAGGGTCGTTGATAAGCTCATTCATGGACTCGCTGTTCCAAGCACGTCGAGGCATGCCATGGAAGGTAAGCTTTGTTAAAAACTCAAGCTCAGAGGGCACCAAGCCCCATCCTGGGTGCCACCGATCAAAGCTCACCAACGCGCCAGTAGAACAAACGTCGAGAAGATTCGAACACATGACTGCAGTCGAAAGTTGTCCGGAACTTGACGAAGAAATTAGCTGGTGGCGGACAGCCTTCCACGAGAAAGTCACTTATTTGGATGCCGCGCATAATGCCAAGAGCTTTGACAAGGCCATCCGGCGATACGGGAGGCCGGTCGCCGTTGATGGTTACTGTCGGTGTCAAAACTGGCGGATCTCGGGTAGGGGGTCCCAAGCAGTGCGTCTTAGGATCAATGGTAACAGGAGGCAAGGGACACAATGTTTACCCAGGTTCGGGCCCTCTCGATGGAGGTAAAACCCTACTCCTGCTTGATTAATATTGATGATATGGGTAGTACAAGAGTTGATCTACCACAAGATCAGAGAGGCTAAACCATAGAAGCTAGCCTATGGTATGATTGTTGATGTATATGTCTATCGACTAGCCTAGCCCGGTTATATAATGCACCAGAGGCCTAGGATAACAAGAGTCCTAGCCGAATACGCCGGTGGGGGAGGAGTCCTTGTCTTGATCGCCAAGTCTTGTGGATTCTTCCTTGTATGCGGCAGCTGTCTGGACTGGCCCGTGAGTATACGGCCATGGGGGGTCCTCGGCCCAATCTAACAGATCGGGAGATGACGTGGTGAGTACCCCCTAGTCCAGGACACCGTCAGTAGCCCCCTGAATCGGTCTTCAAGTTTAGGGACGCTCCTCGAGTCTTCCGAACCGTTCTTCATCTTCAGTCGTCAGTCTTGAAAACTGGTTCAACAAATCTTCTCATCTTCGATCTTGAGGATTGCCGAAATGCATTCGCCGAGTTTACACGTCGGGTATCCGAGGAGCCCCTTTAAGTTTCCGGCCTTTATCAATGCGTTGTTATTTTTATGCCACACCTCGGGTTTGAAGTTGTTCCCGGGCGGCAACGTCCTCTTGCGTCCGAGCTCCAACACCGGACTGCATTCGAGGTATCTTTTGCAGTCGAGCACCAATGTCGGACTGCTTCCCAGCTCTAACGCCGAACTATGTATCCGAGCTCCAATGCCGGACTGTATCCGAGGTGTCGTAGATCACCTTGGTTCAAAGAAGTTTGAAGGAGTTTAGCCGAGCTTAATGCTGGAAATGCCCTCTATGGAGCCAGCCACTAGCGCCCGAGCTTTATGCCGGACTGCTTCCGAGGTGGTGCACCACCCCGAATGTGGGCCAATTTTTGTCAATATTTTTGATTGGTGCAATTTATTCTCTGCCGAGATACATAGCCAGTAGCCCTCAAGGTGGGTATCGGTCTAAAACCCGAGATGCACATGAAGGATGACTTAAGACCACTGATCCCTGTAGCCGCTGAGACTCAGGTTGATTTGCAAAATCGGTCTGAGGATCAAGTCCTAGCTCGGCAGAATACTTCGAGACACAAAAAGCAGCGTGCTCAGTCCTCGAGACTCAGGTTGGGTGCGGCCGACCAACCTGAGGATCAAAATCTCCTCGGAAACTGTATTGCACTTAAAATTTTCTGCATAGAACAGGCAATGCAGTAGCCCCCGAGACACTGGTCGGGTGGCAACACCAGATCAGGGGATCGATGTGCCCCTTTAATATTTGTAAATAATAATCCCGAAGCCCAGTAGCCCCCGAGCCTTAACGCGGGCACGGGAGGCCGAATTAAGGATCGATATCCATAGTAAAATCACAAATTATGTGTAATGACTCTATGTATCCAAGTACTTTACGTCATTAATGCTCGGATCCACATTGTACAAAACTTTGTTGACCGACCATCGGCTTCCACCTCCTCGGCCAATAGCCGAGGAGTGTTTGTCCTACTTTATAAAGCCTTTATGAGGGCAAAGATTTACAACAAACAAGGCAATCTGGCCATACGGTTTTATAAACAAAGGTACGTGGAGAGACATGTTATATTACTGTTTAACAGAAGAAATGTCTTTCAAAGAAAATAGTCCCGCTATCGGTTCCTTTCTTTGGGTTGTCATGCTAAGCATGATCATGAAACCTCAGCTCCAATGTAAGAGCAAAATATCGAGGATTTAGTTTGGGAGGCCAGTTAATAGCCCCCGGTAGTGTTCGGTGACAGTCGAGGTCAAGCCGTAAACACTTCGGCCATTGTTATGAATAGCCCGTCGCTTAACATCGTCATCGGATCGCCGACTAGTTTACGCTTATTGTGACAATCACTTTTCGGCTTTCTCAACTGAGGTGCTTAACCATATGAGTTGGAAGCACAATCGCAGTGGTTCTCCCTTTGCACACCTAGCCGAACAAAGCGGAACATAGGAGGCAAGCGCAGGAGCCGAGCAACCCAACTATTGACCGAAGACGCAATTCAAAACCGATGCATATATAGCAATATCCGAGAATGTTTTTGCCGAATCTCTAAAGGTGTTTGGCGTTGCACTGCGAGACTTGTGCTGAAAACACACAAATAGTTTAAAAGTGCCATGGGCTCGAAAAGCCAAAAAACTTATTCAAAAGGTTAATGTTCGAACTAGATCAAGTGTTCGGTGCCAATCCAAAAATTGGACTTCAGAAAAAAAAAAGGTGCTTCTACCGTGCTTTAACATGACACATCCTATCTCAAAACTTCAAGCGGGTCAGCCTACGGCTTCAACCTCCTATCCCGAAGGCGGAGTACTTCTTACTAGGCCAGTTTAGCAAACTAAACTCTAGCGGCTTTGAGAGAGAAATTAGGCTCCCCGGCTAGTGACCGCACACTTGTGTTGAAAAAGGAGTGATAAATAATAATAAAAACTTTGCAACGACTAAGAAGAAAAACACTTATCATAAAATGGCTCATATAAATTTAAGAGCCCCCAAGTGACTTGGGTAAAAGAATTATTGCATGTACCGAAGTACTTATACCATATCTATGTTCAACCGAACTTTAAACGCATCTTAACCGACCGTCGGCTTCTCCCTCTTCGGTCAAGGACCGAAAAGTGTTATGTACTCCATCTGTCGAGAATATCGACGGTGTTTCCAATAACCAGGCAATCAGGCCATAAGGCTGTAACAGACAAAGCGCGCTCAGGGAACTTATGCTATATTACTGCGAAGTGTAAGAAGCATCTTCGAAGAAAATAGTACCCCCACCGATACCTTTCTTCGGTGCTCATTGTTATTATGAGACTTGTGCAACAGATTTTTTGTACTCATGAGTTCCATTGTGTGCCGACCATGATTGAAAACAATAAGAGCGCTAGCTTTTGGCTTCACCCAATCTGAGGTCCGGCTCGGTTGACCCGATCGTGACAATCGCAGAGGTGCTCCCTTTACTCCCTAGCCGAACAATCGGGAGTGTAGGGGTAAGCACAGGAGCCAGGCAACCCAGCTTGCAAATCGCTTAAGTCAATATGGTGCATATTGTGGCGTAATACACAAACAAGGAATGAAGCCATACAAGTATAATCATATGCAAGAGGAAAAAGCTTCATGAAGGAAGCCCCCAAGTAAACGGGGTATTTGAATTTGCGCGTCACAAACAAAGTTTGGACAAGGAAATTTTTACAAGCAACTTTTTTCCAAAAAAGTATAATGCTTGGCTCAGCCAAACACAAGTTAAAAATTTAAACTTTTGAGCATGAAGACAACTTAGCTGGTTAATGTGTTCGGTATTGATCACGCGGTCCGAGCTTGATGCGGGACAAGGTTCCATCCCCAAGCCGGTCCCGAGGTGGCGGAGCAAAGAGCTCGACACTCCGAAGTGGTGACATAGCACGGTCAATGCAGGACGGTAGGGCGATGCCGAAGTCCCCGGCATGGGGTAATGAAGTGTTGACGAAGCCCCCCGTCCAGCCGAGGTGACGCCAAAGGATATAGTCCGGCTGGATCATTTTCATGTGCACAAAAAATAGTGCAAACTGGAGATAATAGTAATAATAATAAAAATAAAAAAATTTCGTTGCATAACAAATAATTTATGCAAAGTGAGTAATAAAAGAAATATGGCCTGGCGCCAAAGTCAATATCGATGCAGGGCGGCGGCGTGATGCGGTAAAGGCATGGCAAAGCCTGAATTCACAGGTCGGTTCGAGTTCCGGATGCAGCGTTCGCTTGACTATGTACCGAAACTGACCGAACCATCATGCGACCGTCGTTAATGCGACCACCATTTGATAGACCTGCGTACATATGACGGACAAACCAGAGTAATAATTCATTGGGAAAAATGAACCCTAACAAGCAAAAAATACTAGGATTAATAGCACCTGGCTTATTTGTTGTAGCAATCCGAAGAAAGGTGATTCCCAAAATTAGGACTCGATCTGCACACCTATCGCCTGATGGGCGATAAAGCAACGACATGGCGATGCTGGCAAAGGTTGGCTCGCCAAGGCAAAGCCCTCGGTCCGGCTAACGTGACGGAGCTGGTCGGCCAGCGACGCCGAAGTTCCGGAGTAGGTTGATGAAGAGATGATGAAGCCCCCGGTCCTGCGATGCAGGTCGTGACGTGGTCGATGCCGGCTTGATGAAGTGACCGTGTGGCGATGCAGGTGTGTCCGCTCCGTGTAATCCATGGGGCAGCGATGTTGGTGACGATTTATCCTTCGTGATGCCGAACTATTGTTCGGCTGGCCGAGATGATGATCCGAAGAAATTGAGCTCGGCTCAACAAAGCGACGACGTGTCTAACGCAGGTCGGCCGCTGTGGAGTGATGTTGTCGGGCTGGTTTGACACCGGCGCGACGGTGAAGTTCGTATTGCAAGAATACTTTTAATACTACTGGGATGTGTTTGAGAATAAAACACAACACCCCATACGAAAACTTCCTTTCAAGAAGGATGTCCGAGATCCCGTTCATAAAGAAGATGAATTCGGGTCGGATTCGTTCTCGCGCAGAAAATAGATCCAAAAAGTGATGCACTAATCGGAAGTTTCCCGGAGTTTGGACGGTCGGATCGAGCTGAATTTTTGGCACGTGGTAGATATGGTAATTTCGGAGCAAATCAACGGTTGGATCCTCCAAAGGACATCCGAGCTAGATGTTGGATACCACGCCCTAAACTCGTCCGGATTCTCGTCCAGATTCAACAGGGCTCCGGTATATCAGAGATTGCCGGAGATTCCTCCATCAGAACTCGACGAAATTTTTGCAGGGTTGTTGGAGACTTAATTCCGCATAATTCCACCAGAGTAATCGTTTAAGCGATACTCGAGGAGGCGGTGACGACGGATACAAGTTTGCTGTCTAGAAAAACAGCACGGTCGCCTGAGGGCAATGTTGACGTTGAGCCCCCGAGCTCCATGGATGACTCCTCCACGATCTTGATAGAGATCGGAGTTGGTGTTGATGAAGGACTTAATCCAAACATGACGATCGGAGGTAGGGCGCAATCCTCGGTCAAGCCAAGGTGACCAGTCGAGCTGGTGACGAAGAAGCCGACGTCGCACTTGACCTGCAGTCGAGCCATTGATCCTTTCGCTGATCACACAGTGGAACTCTCAGTGAAAGCACCAATGTCGGTGTCAAAACCGGCGGATCTCGGGTAGGGGTCCCAAGCAGTGCGTCTTAGGATCAATGGTAACATGAGGCAAGGGACACAATGTTTACCTAGGTTCGGGCCCTCTCGATGGAGGTAAAACCCTACTCCTGCTTGATTAATATTGATGATATGGGTAGTACAAGAGTTGATCTACCACGAGATCAGAGAGGCTAAACCCTAGAAGGTAGCCTATGGTATGATTGTTGATGTATATGTCTATCGACTAGCCTGGCCCCGGTTTATATAATGCACCAGAGGCCTAGGATAACAAGAGTCCTAGCCGAATACGCCGGTGGGGGAGGAGTCCTTGTCTTGATCGCCAAGTCTTGTGAATTCTTCCTTGTATGCGGTAGCTGTCCGGACTGGCCCGTGAGTATACGGACATGGGGGGTCCTCGGCCCAATCTAACCGATCGGGAGATGAGTGGTAAGTACCCCCTAGTCCAGGACACCGTCAGTTACCATCAGCACTTTGCCGGCAAACTGGTCATCAAGCGCCACCATGCCACTGTTGAGCGACAGCACGTAGCGCCCGAAGGCAGGACGGACCTCAGGATCTTCGGGTCGGAGATCCGCATTGATCGGCGACATGATAGTGTGCTTGAGTACAGGGAGTACAGGAGGGGGATTTGGTGGAACCGGAGTAGGAATCGAGATTCCAGAGGTGGGGGAGGGGCGGGACATTGGGGATGGAAATGTAGCATGAATTTCGAACATGCACCAATATGCTCTCGACGTGCAAGCGCATGTAAACACCAGTGGCACACACATGTCGGCCTAAGAGTCCTTATTGTTTCTCTTTTTTTGAGAGCCCGACCTTTTTTTAGGATCTTTTGAGAGCCCGCCCTGAGAGACATAATTGACCTGTTTGGCACTGTGTTACTACTCGGCCCATATTCAACGACACCTCATTGGCCCAAACAAGTGTACATCATCGATAAGACACTGAGCTCAAATTATAACTTGAAAAAAGGAGATATACTCTGAACACTGAAGAATGGTGATGCCCTCATTTAGCCCACCAGCAGTTCGAGACAATAAACAGTTCGAAAAAAACAATTTATACAACATTCAAACACTAACTAGTGACTACTACTGACATAAACAATAAGACATGATAGTTCATAAGAAGTCTTGCTACACCACCAAAACACACCCATCTGTAGCGCTCAGACTCTCATGATCCAGATGAGAATGACATTCTAAATAGAGGCAATTATTACATAGTAAGAGTGACATGGACGAGGATGACCAAATGACAAGGAATATGCATAACAAAAGAGAGAACTTACCATCCAGAACAAGCACCAAAGACAACAAGTCATTCAAAGAGGGATGATCCAACACCATCATAATTTGCAGCCCCACTTCAGCCATCAGTGATCTAGAGACAGCAGTACTCCACCCTTTTGACGCAATAGCCCAATTACCTATCAACCAGAAGGCTTGAACCACATCATTGCCTATCGAACTTGAGACATCCAAGGATCAAAGTTAATCCAGATGCCTGTGTCATTCTCACCTTCTTTTGGCTGCAGGCTGTATCATTGACAATCAGGGGAGTTTGCTCCTGAAGTCCTAGGGCTCGTCATGTAGACACAGTTTTCCATAGTAAATAGAGCCTCTCTACAATCAAGGTCCTTTCCAACGGTGATCTCCTGGTTAATCGGATAATTGAGTCCTAGAAACACAGAGTGTGAACCAAGGTTGTTTACCCGGCTCCAACTCAAAAATTCTGAAGGCCCCAACAAGCTAGTATCCTGCTCATAGACATAACAACCACTCTCGGGATACTCACATATTTCATTGTTCTTGTACACAAGGGGGTTTTTGCAATATAACTTTTTGGGCTCATGTGTGCAAATGATCATCAGTATTTTGTTGTTGTCTGATTGAGTGAGGAACTAATTGTGCTTCCATGTTTTTGGCAAAGGTGGTGTGATTACAAAGGGCAGTAACTATAGGGACACTGCATCATATCAAAAAGGACATGCATTGTTAATGTAAGATCAGCATTGTTCAGAGTATGAGTAGGATAATGCAAGAAACATCATTGATATGTCCCTGTTGGAACTGAGAGGAAAATATAGGAAAATGTATACTGGGTTAGAAAACATAGAAGTGCCATGCATGGTTATACTCATGTTATCTAACAATTGATTCTTCACAGGAAACTACCATGTCATGCATGTTATGTAATCATGTTATGTCCTCACAAACAAATTCTTCAAGGAAACTAATAGACCATGCATTGTTATATACTCATGTTCTATGGGAAAATTTTGTGAGGATATTATTCTAGCCATTGATTGCTGAAGGGTGAATATAGGTATGTACACATGGTAAGCATTACAAGATTTCACTACTTCCAGATATAGAGTTTTCCATATGCACATTTACTTCCCTAATGTATGGTTAGATGAAACCAACAGTGTGATGCATGTTTCTACATCACGAAACTGAGGAAACTAACATGGCTATTGGTACACACTCATAGTTAGTAGTATATAGATTACTATAAAATAAGAAGAAAATATCCATATCTTCCTAACCGTTTGATTATTTACTACAAAAAAAAGACACATTCGTGATATTTTGGGCCGAACGAAAAAAAATTCTGTCATACATATGACACTTCTATAACGATAATTGTGACAAAACCCGGTATCATCATAGATGTGGTGGGCTCCTACTTCTACGACAAAAAATCATGACAGAAAATGGGCTTTTCGTCCTGGGTGGGTCGGAGACGCAGCTGCATGACATTCTTTGGGCCGTCCATGATGGGAAAAACCGTTGTAGAAGCGAGGGCGAGGAAAATTTCGGGGAGTTCCCGGTTACGGTGGGAGGTCGGGGGCCAAGCGATGCGCGTTTCTCTCGTACACGTACGCGCGTGTGTGCGAGGCGCTGGCTCTAACTGAACCCAAGCGAGGCGTTGGGCTCTAACTGAACTCGAGCGATTGCACTGCAGACTACGCGTTACTGAACCCGAGCGATCGATCGATGGCTGTTAACTAAACCCAATCGAGCGATTCCTTCACTACTGCTGCTAGCTGAAGCCGATCGATGCTGCCTCTCTGGATGAACAGTGAGTGTTGTGGGGGCGTTTGGATGAACAGTGAGCGGTGGCATTGCCTCTGGATGAACAGGACCCCGTGGTGTGGAGGGCTGGATGAATAGGACGACCCCGTGGAGGGCTGGATGAACAGTAGACGGTGGAGGGGTGCCCGTGGAGAGGTGGTTGAACAGTAGCCGGTGGAGTAGCGCGTGGTGGAGGCTGGATGAACAGGAGCCCGTAGAGGCTGGAGGAGGTCGACGATAGCCCATGCAGGCCGGAGGAGGTCGACGGTGGAGAAGAACAGTATTCTGTGGAGTCCCATTTTGCGGTACGCCACACCCCTCCTGATAAACAGGACCCCCGTTTTGACCGTAGCGCTCCAACACAAGTCCGTTTCGTCCGTTTTGCGGTACGCCACACCCCTCCCGATCAACAGGACCCTCGTTTCGACCGTAGGAGGTCCGTTTCCTCTGTTTTGAGGTACGCCAGACCCTTCCCGATGAACAGGATCCCGTTTCGAACGTGGCCGGTCGAACACAAGGCCGTTTCCTCCGTTCTGCGCTACGCCAGGCCTCGTTTCCATCGCCTGTTCCGTCCAAGCCCTCCCGATGAACACGACAACACATTCCGTTCCGACCCAGCCGGTTGGCTCCCACGCGTTCCGTTGCCTCCCGATGAACACGACGCATTCTGTTGCCTCCCCATGAACACAACACAATCTGTTGCCTCCCCATTAACACGACGATGATGTTGTTTCTCTGTTCTGACCCAGCCATGTACACGAGCCCTGGCCGTACGTATGCGCGAGTAGGCGTTTGAGACCCCGCCCGTATGTACATATGTGGCCGTATTTTCTTTCTTGCACCCTGGCCGTTGTACATACGTGTACATGCTACATGCGCACCTCTACTACGACACGTGCGCACCTCTACTACGACACATGTGCGCCTCTACATCCACCATTATGTACGTAGACGTTCGCGACCAGAATGACAACGCTACGTATGCTTCGACCAGGTGGGTCCCGACTGTCATGCACTTCCTTGCATGCGAAGATGTAGCTGGTGGGTCCCAGCAGTCAGGGAGGTGAATCGTTTTTTTTTCGGACGCACTTCCTTGCATGCGAAGAGGTAGCTGGTGGGTCCCAGCAGTCAGGGGGGCGAATCGTTTTTTTTTCGGACGGACTTCCTTGCGTGCAAAGGTGTAGCTGGTGGGTCCCAGCAGTCAGGGGGAAGCGTTTTTTTCACGAAATACACTGGCCCGTCTGGTGGGTCCCTGCTGTCAGGTGGAGGAATAATTATTTTGCGCGTAATACGGAGGCACTTCCTTGCGGCCGCCGTGGACCCAGCTATCAGCCTCTCCACGTACAGTCCACGTCCGATGGAAGTCGTTCCTTGACCACGTGGACCACGCCGCGCGGAGAGCACCACGGAGAGCACCACCGCGCCGAGTGGACGATGGCGAGGCCTAGGAAGGGGACGACGCGGAGCCGGGGAAGACGTGGTAGTGGAAGCCCCGCATGGAGAGGAGTACGAGGGTTCACTGGTTCGGCTGCGGTGTGACGCTGCCGTCTCCGTAGGGCCTGGCCAGCGGTGGGAATAGTAGGGGGCGGTGAGGCCTCCGCGGCAGCACAGCCGGCCACGGGAGGCACGACCGGCGCTGCTTTGGGCGGCTAGAGCAAGAAGACCAAAGGTTGAAGAAGCATTACGGCCGTTGGATGGACATCGTATGGTCACTAGAGCTAGAATCGTTCATATATTGACTAAAGTTGACAAAGGCCTCCGTCCCAGTCAACTTAGTAGGCCCACAAGTCAGCCTCCCACCAAGGTGGGTCCCAGCTAGCAGGGAGTATTCATTTTTTTGTGCGTAATAAGGAGCGAAATATGGTGGCCCATCCGATAGGTCTGATCAGTCAGGGGGGGACATTTTTTTGTGAAATATGGTGGCTCGTCTGATGGGTCCCTGCTATCAGGTGGAGGAATAATTATTTTCCTCGTAATAAGGAGGCACTTCCTTGCGGCTGCCATGGACCCAGCTGTCAGCCTCTCCATGTACAGTACTCTTCCGATGGAAGTCAGTCGTTGACCACATTGACCACGCCGCACCGAGAGCACCATGGTGGTGGACGACGGCGAGGCCTAGGAAGGGGACGACGCGGAGCCGTGGAAGACACGGCAGTGGAAGCCCGCGCGGAGAGGAGTATAAGGGTTCATCAGTTCAGCTGCGGTGTGAGGCTGCCGTGGCCACGGAATAACAGAGGGTGTGGGTGAGTAGAGGGATGCCCTGGCCAGTGGTGGGAGTAGTAGGGGGCGCTGAGGCCTGCGCGGCAACACAGCCGGCCACGGGAGGCGGGAGCAGGCGGTCCCGCCGGTGCTGCTTTGGCGGCTGGAGCAAGAAGATCAGAGATTGAAGAAACACGACGGCCGTTGGATTGACATCCAACGGTTACGTCTGCTAGAATCGTTTGTTGACGTATATAATAAGTAAAAAATCTTGCATACGCGTCAACTAAACAGGCCCACAAGTCAGACCACTCCCTCGTTTTTTAATAATTTATATATAGCTCATGGCAACTTCTTATGCAATTTATTGCAGTCGTTTTTTTGGTTGGCCAGGGCCAATTTCGCATATTTCTATGGGTTCCAGACTATTTTTAATACCGAAATGTCGAGCCAGATTTAAAGTACTTTGAAGATATATTTAAATTAGGTTAATGCCCAGTGAAATAGGAATCTGAAAATGTGAAAAAATTCAGAAATTATAAAGTAATTGCCAATTTGTCATCTGTTTTTATATTTACAACACATTTCATATTACTTTCAAGATTTGTAGGCGTCTTGAAAGAGTTGCAGCCCATCAGGGCGTAGAAAAATAAGTAGGCCTGGATTCGGTATTCTTCAGAAAAATAAACTGGGCTCATTTTCACAAAGAAAAAATAGCTGGGTTGGTCACATGGTGAACATAAAATATAAGCCTGGGCTAGACGGGCCACAGCCCAGTTCAAACCCTGCTCTGCCTCAACAATAACAAAAAAAATACTGCTCGAGAAGCTACGTCCCAGGTGTCTGTTGATCTTGTGTTGTTCTCTTGTCTATTGACTATATACGCTCACAATGTTGTGGGTCCTAGATGTCAGGAAAACACTAGGAGGAAGCATTTTATTTTTCCATACGCTGACGTGGTGGGCCCCTACTGTCATCCTCTCCACGTATTTCTGCCGATTCCTGTTTTTGTTGACCATGTTGACAATGCTAGAGGGCGGCGCCGCGGCGATCGCACTAAAGCGTGCGGAGGACCTCGGCGTTAATGATTTAGGAGACGGTGGGGCGGCGATGCGTGCGCTAAGGTGCAGCCAGCTGTGGGAGGCGGAAGCAGGCGGCCCCGCCGGCGCTGGTTTGGTTTTGGCGGCTGGAGGAAGACAGGACTGAAGAAACACGACAGACTGTAAAAGCAGCAGGAGTACTTAACAACCTTAACTGAAACCAGCAAGGGCACTTAACAACCAAAGCTGAAAGCAGTATGAGTACTTATACAGGTTCAACCGTACAAAGCACGCCTCGAACAGTGCTACTTTTCCTACAGTTAACCAAGGGTGAGGCCGCCAAGCCCCAGGACAAGGCCCAGGCGCCACCCTGCGCATCCACAACCTTCTGAAAGCGGCTTCATCTCGCAATGTGGTCAATAAATAGGATATTCACTTTAGAGCCATGGAAAAGCATGAACATAATCTTCTGTCCTATTGTCCAAGATGGACGAGCCTTCATTATTTGAGACCACCCATGAATAAGTATCTTTTCACCTCCAAGGGGAATTGAGTAGGTCGACATAAACATCATGTTGTGACCAAGCGCAAGTCTGACCCGACCATGGTCAGGCATCTATATAGGAACAATAGAACTGGGCCGTTTCTGTTTCAAGAAGATCACAGCTGTAAAACTGTGTATAAGCAATAGTTTGTGAACAACATATATAACAGAAAACAGCTCGTACCATAAGTTTCTTGACACAGTTGGACCTGTTCAACGAGTGTAGCAGTGGCACACATATCCCACGTGGCCTTCCACCATTGAAACGCCCCACAAGGACCTCAAGACGATCAATAAAGTGTAGGAACTTGTGGATGTCGATCCAGTCAACTTCAGTGCCATCAGTAACAACCGAGTTATTACAGAGTAAGAAACGAGCAGACTGCTTAACTCTGAAAAAACCTACACGTGCCACCAATTATAAGAAAATATTAGTTAGAAGTGGCATCTTCGTGAGAGATTCGTTGCTACTTCTAAAGTTAAATTGTGATTAGTTAGACAAAATAGGTGGATTAAGAAGTAATCGAGGAAACAAGCAAGAACCAGATACAAAACTAACATGGATGAACAAATTGAAAGATGTAGGGGTGGAAGATCATAGTGAAGATGAGACCAGGTTCTGCTATTTCCATCAACATTCGTGCGCCAACTTTCAGTGCGTAACACTTGAGAAAGTTTATCCAAGTTCGGCCATAAAAAAAGCAGTGATCTTCTTGGTTCATGAACCCAACTCAGAACTTATATCCATGGCTTGTCTTCACTGTGACCATTAAACTAGTGTATTCAGTTATGGCAAGGCTGAGCATCTTGAGTACATGTGTTCTGGCAGAGCAAATAATACACTGCATGAAAAATAATATGAGAACACAATGTATTCCCTATCCAAATCTAGAAATAACTTCCTCCTTCATGTTAGTGTTGATCATTGTACTAGTAGTACCTTTTATCCAAATATAGCAAACCAAATTTCCAAATTAGTCGACAACATGTTCAAAAAAAACCACCCTCCTGGATAGAGAAGAGGATTCTAGGAACATATTGTGCGCGTTTCAAAATCATGTGTTAGGATGAGAAGGAACAAGTGTGGCGTCTCGCCGAGGGCGCAGAAACCTGTAGGGTACTCGCACTTTGGGCACTGCAAATGAAACACACTAGATTTAGTAGGAAGAAAAATGCAACAACGATGGCGGCTGCCATCCTAGGATTACCTGTGACCAAGGGACTTGGATTTATCGGGGATGGATGAAGAATTTGTACCTGGCTCTCCATGAGAAAACCCTATGCAATCACCGAGAGGGGGGTTTCTCTGAACAAGCAGACGAGGGAGAAGGGGATTCAGGCCTAGTGAAATATTGCCGCTTTGTCCGGGTTGTGATTTGACGGCTCATTGGGCATTACTGCACGCTACGACCGGGGTGTGTCTACCGTGAAGTTGTGCACTCTAGTTTGTGCATATGGCACGTGGACCCCGTTGCCGGTTGCCCCACATATCAACGAAAGGAAGTAGAAAGACATGAGTAACTAGTTACACATAAATATATATTTTGACAGAGAGATACTCCCTCTGTAAAGAAATATACAAATCTTTTATATCACAGACAGGCTCACCTTCCCGAGAAATATACTCCCTCTACAACGCACAAGCATTATGGGGGTTCAGCTTTTTTTATGAGGGTTCAGCTGAGAATATAATACTCAAACAGGCTCACGGTTCTAAACTTTGGGCCGCAGGCCCACCCTGCATGTTTGGGGGCCCATGTGTTCTACCTCAGCGCTTTTCATATTGCAAGCGATCGGTACGGCGCTGGTTTTAGATGCTATCGCAAGGCGGATACACAAAATTGAATAAAGCATGACAGTTGTTGGAATGAAATCGAATGACAGTTCCTAACCAGCAACCAGAGTTGCAATTCTATCAACGATATACCATGTGATAAATAATATTGTCTTACTACTTATACACACAGGACACTTGTTTCACCATGCCAGATCATTACATCAAAATCTCTCGGAGGATAGATCAGTTCGGCAGTTGCGTGCTGCTACTGAAGAATTTCAAAGTTGATTTGGACTAGCTCTCCTTGCCGAGAAAGTTCGATTTTGACATCATCCCCTACCGCAAGATATGATTTAGATTTGAACCTTGACCATCCTTTAGCATCAATCATCATGCGACCATCCTCTGTACTTACGGTATATTGAGCAGGTTCATTCACACCAAGGCTGCACATGGTAAGAGAAACTTGGCCGCGGTTGCCCGGATTGTTGAACGACTCCCTTGTTGCTCTAGGAATTCTCTGTTTGCAAACAAGAAGACATACCCAAATAGTTAGATCAACACAGTGAATCATGTGAAACAACATGGAAAGAAAAAAGAACGAAGCACTTGGGCGGCCAATGCTTACCAAGAAGGTGGACATGTCGGTTTTTGTAAGGACTTTGGTATATGAAGTGCAAACTGCAGCCCAGTCTATTGTCAGTGCAACTGCACGGGCCGGAGCAGATGCAAGTGCAAGTGTTGGTGCAGGTGCCGAAGCCGCTGTTGCTGCCGGAGATGGTGCTCCTTGTAGAGCCGGTGACGGTGTCGGAGCAGGTGCCGATGTCGATGCCCGATCCTTCGGTAGATCAGACTGATCCGCTGGCGCAGTCGGTGCCCAATCCTCAGCTGGATCAGACTGAGCTGTTGCCGCTGTCAGTGCTAGAGCAACTGTTGGTGCTCGATCCGTTGCTGAAGGTGGTACCGATGTGCGAGACAGCGCCGATCGTGTCTGGTTTGCTATGATCAGCTTTCTAACTTGACTAGGATCCGTGACCGTGATCCAGTTTTTTTCTTCATTTCTTTTAAACGCGAGAAGGACTAATTGTGGCATTTTTGTTAAACCAAAATGCAGTTCATCATAGGGATTCAACTTGTACTCAGACAACAGATTTATCCAATTTTTTCCAGTAATATAAGCTATGGACAGTGCCTTCGTTACTGACACGACATAAGAAGTGAAACCTGCAAAAACAGCCATCGTAGAGCAAACCAAACGGTTTATTCTATGATGAATGTCACATGGCAAAACCTGCATCGTAAAATTGCAGGAAAAGAAAGAAAACATGACATTAAATCAATAAGATTTAGACAGTAAATCAAAAAGATTTACTTGATTTGACACGAGTGAATCCTTACCAGGAAATCACTATGTTGAAGTACTAAACATAAGATTGATCGTCCAACTATGGGTGGCATTCAGGGGCCCCGCCTACTCCCACAAGCAGGACAGTCTAAAGGTCGTGACAAATCGTATGGACCGAACATCCATGGGACTGGAAATCCTGGTGGGTGCGATAAACCCTGCAATGCATACAGATATTGGAGTGTAACCATAATTGATAAACCGTCCTCACAAAAAATATGAGCTGGATTTCAAAATATACAGACTGAATTGAGTGGACAGACATTAACATAGACCATTCTCAGGACTGCCCACACACCAAAAGCGGCAGTACTAATAAACAATATAGGGTTCACAAACACAAATCAAGTACTGAACAATAGTACTTACTACAGACAAGCAAAGTTGCACTAACTAAACTCTGCAGACTATTTCTTGCCACTGGCCTATGGGATGAACCCCGCATAACTGACTAGGCCATGGACTTTGTGAGAGATGTCTACATGCACCATCACCATCTTGTCAACCTTGGAGAACCTAACAGAGTGGTCTTTCCACTCATAAACATGATGATGAAGACATGCCGCATCAGATTTGTTGGGAAGCTTTACAACAACCACACCCTTCGTAATCGAAGGCACGGCCAGGAAATTGTTGTGGTCAAGTACAGCCTCGAGAACACGCCCGACAACAAAGCTACAGGAAAACACTAGTTCAGGACATGTGGCGATAAGGACACATCAGCTGGATAGTTCAGCAGTAGAACTCATCATCAGGTCTTCCAGTTCACACGGCATGACTTTGAGAACTTCATCTCCACCGCGGACCTGGTTCTAATTCAAACAGAAACCATATTTTAGTAATACCTCCATTCAGAAATATAAGATGATTTTCGATATTATACTCCATATATGACTAGATATACGCACAGAAATGAGTGAACAAATACACTAGAACATGTCTTCAAAGGCATGAGAACAGAAGGATTACTTGGAATATCCATAATACAAGTTACTGAGGCAAATATACCCTCTTCAAAGGTAGCATTGATGTTCATAAAATACTCCCTCCGTCCCAAAATTCTCATCTTAGATTTCTCTAGATATGGATGTATCAAGTCACATTTTAGTATTAGATACATCCATATCTAGACAAATATAAGACAAGAAATTTGGGACAGAGGGAGTAGTTGAAAGTAATCTATAAGAAATCAGTGTCAACCTCTCGTATGTTTTGGTCAAAAGAGGAATTTAGAACCGTCATTTGGCACACTAAAATCACATGCAAGATCACCCAGAAAGTTGTACTACCAGTACTAGTACTGCCTGTTAGATGAAAAAACACGATCAAGATCGAGAAAAAGATCGTTAGCAAGAGACATTACCTGGACTTGCTTAATGAGGGATCCTAGAGAGGGGGGCTTGGACAGGGCGATGGCTTTGAGCTTGTCTGCGGTAGTCTCGGCGGGGTGCTTGCGCTTCTTCGTACCATGAGCCTTGACGGTTTTGGCCAGAGCCATAGACATCACGTCGGCCGGTGCTCCAGCGTCCATCCAAGAGAGGAAGCTGAGAGAGAAGAGTGAAAGGAGGAACGAGATGAGGGAGAAGCGAAGCGAGTGGGGCTTTTCTTCAAGAGAGGAAGCTGAGAGAGAAGAGTGAAATGATGGTTTCTTCGTCTGTCCAACTTACTGTTGGAAAGGAGGGGGTTTTGTGATTTGACGGCTCATTGGGCATTACTGCGGCGCTTCGATCGGGGTAGTCTACCGTCACTCTACTACGGAGTAATTTAGTGCATGGCTCGTGGACCCAGGTGCTGACTGTCCCATACGTCAGTGAAAGTGAGTAATTTAGTGCATGGCTGGAGGAGGATCCGCACAGTAGAGCGTGTCCACTGTTTTTCTGAAGAAGAAAATGATTACAACAAGCGTTTCCACTCTTACGACGGAAGGAGTGCGAAACACGGCAGCCACTTGAACATACACAGTGCTCCTACTACTAGGCATGTGCAGTGGTTCATACGTCAGTACTCCCTCCGTTTCTTTTTAGTTTGCATATAAGATTTGGTCAAAGTCAAACTTTGTAAAATTTGACTAGCTTTGTAGGAAAACATATCAACATCCACACTATGAAATCAATAATATTAGATGCATGATGAAATTGATTTTCATAACATATAACTTTAGTATTGTAGATGTTAATATTTTTTTTGATAAAGTTAGTCAAACTTTACAAAGTTTGACTTTGACCAAATCTTATATGCGGACTAAAAAGAAACGGAGGGAGTACTACACAATCTTGTTGCTAGTGTAGTAAGATATGACGATAACAAATGATGTTGTGCGCATGTCAACTACTCCTATATGTAACGTAGTACCGCCTTTTCGACTATCCGGTCGAGAATGAACGGTGAGATCAATGTTAACAGAAGTAGGTCCACAGTGCACGGAGAGTATGGTGCTACAATACTCCACGAAACATGAACCATATGAAGCACGACTAGTGTTAGGCAGGGTGTATGAAGGGTGCATGGGATGGGAGCAAAAGTTCCCTTCTCGACCCACTTTTGGGTGTTTGGCAGAGTGCATGAAGGGTGCATGAGTCCACACTAGTGGGTTAACAAAAATACACGAAGAGGAAACAACTATATTGAGATTAGAATGCAACCAAACACACCCACACACTTTGTGCTAAAGTGACTGATCTGCATCGTCTGAGTTTTATCCAACGGTCATGCTGCGCCGAGATATGGACATGCCCATGCAGAGGGCGCCTAAACACCACCGAAGTCCCTTTGCTTCTCGAGGCGCACGACGTTGGTGATGCAGGGTGCAACCGCCCGCGGAGCCTGCTCCCAGTCGACGGGAGCCAGCTCATCAAAGACGGCGTCCAATGGCACGAATGGATTCCAGCGATGAAGCCCTGAAAGGATTCTCCCGGCAACGGCGATGGCAGCCCGCAACCCCTCCTTGTCTAGCTCAGCCCCCACCATCGAGCGGAGACAGCTCAGCTCCTCGGAGATATAGGTGAAGAAGGAGACCAGGTCAGGAAGCCGCAGCTCATTGAAGTCGACCGGGTGGTCGAACGGGTTTAGCCCGACGGCCGGACGGCCGACATCATCGCGCTGGCATGACGGCAGGCATCACGCAGCCACAACACGTGCGTGGCAACTTGGTTCACCAAGTGGTTGAGGTGATCCTGGACCTCATCACGATCGGCCCGCTCGCGCTCCAGCCGGCTCCCCTGACAATCTACCGTATCTCCCGCTTTCTGCAGCAACGCGCCGACGCCTCGAGCATCTTTGTGGTGGACGCTTGCCTCTTTTAAACTCCGTGAACTCGCGCACATAACAGAGGAGCATGGAACTCCTCTCCTCCTTGAGCTCACGGAGCTCCACGTCCTTGGCCCTGAGCTCCGCATCCTTGGCATGGAGCTCCTATGTCAGGCGCCTCACCTCGGACTTCGTGATCTGCTGCGCCGCCATGGCACCAGGTAGAAGCAATGGGGAGAGGAAGCAAAGGGGGCGAAACGGCTGAAAGGCAATGCAATCTACGGGAAGGCGGAGGGAGCCAGCCAAGGAGCAGGGAATCTTTTGGTTTTCACCACGGC
The DNA here is from genome assembly GCF_018294505.1 of Triticum aestivum. Taxonomy (NCBI): domain Eukaryota; kingdom Viridiplantae; phylum Streptophyta; class Magnoliopsida; order Poales; family Poaceae; genus Triticum; species Triticum aestivum. The sequence continues at coordinate 520,743,282 of NC_057801.1, forward strand.
AAAACACCAGTCGACGACTTCTCACATCAGGGAGCAGTGGGTTTTACAGGCGGAGTCATCATGACTAATTGCTGCCACGCCTGCTCCCGTCAATCAAAAAATTAAAAATCCTTCCGTGCCTGCTCCCGTCAATCAAAAAATTAAAAATCCTGCTGCACCGAAACACCAGAGCAACACCGCGGTGGATATTTAAATTTACCTGCCGGCAAGTAGATAAAAGGGGTGAAAAAACAAATGTGGCGGCGGCCTAGCTAATCGGTCGAACTAGCCCAACTAGCTAGCCACCGTGCTTCACTGATGTACTCGGTGGGAAAGGTGGTCTTTTGTGATTTGATGACTCATTTACTTGCTTTGGCGCTACGATCGAGGAGGACCCAGAAAACGCACGGTAGGGCATCCCATGTCAGGAAGAATATATGCGTGCACCACCCGGGAGGACCCCGAAACCGCGCGGTAGGGTGTGCCACGTCTCGGCGCGGAGGAAAAATGTGCGTGTAAAAATATACTGTATCAGACATAGTACCTATGGTTCAACCTCGGGACCCAGCCAGTCGGTCGAAAACACCCCACTAGCCACACAACTTCATCATGCAAATGTGGCACGGAGGATAGATGTGGTTAGCTCCGTCTCGACCAGCCACAACGTCTCTTGTTCTAGGCGATTCTTCTATTTTCCAAGCTTTTTTTTAGTTGTAATAACACCACGGCAAGCTACCGCCGCTCTTCATGTGTGCTCGTCCAAAGGTTAGACAATGGAGAGAAGAGAGATTGAGATCGTAGACATGGGACCCACCAGTAAGTGAGACAACGGTCATGCACGTGTTGACGAGGCACTCCCTCTACTCTAATCCATGCAAGTACTGTATAAAATCAAGTTATGGGACAAAGCCAACAATCGTTGTTGTTTCAGGCTATCGACTTACGCTTTGTAGTCCAGGTTGCCAATTTGAATCTCGTCTTTCAGATTTGTTAGTTTTAGGTTCAAATTTGATTAATGACAAGTGGGACCCCCATGTGTTGTTCCGATATTTTAGTGTAGGATGGTTTTTTGAACAAACACTTTGCACGGTTAGACAAGTAACGGCACGAGTTACATGTATTTTGCAAGTTTACGAACAAAAATGACAGCGGCATAGAATATCACATCCACCCCGCAGCTTAGATACTATGGTGATCCAATGGCTTGGGAGTAGTCTTTGTAATTATGCGCAATTTCCAAACTCTCCAAAGGTTTTTTTGCAAATAAAACATTCAGGCCTCGTGTGTGCCGCTGCATCTTTGATCCAACGGCTCCCCGTTGCTCATATTAGGTGCTCCCCGTAGCGTAATTACCCACTACGGTGATATGACCATCTAGGTCGTATGATCAGTGATCAGATGGCACATGCGTAGTACTTGTACTTTCTGCGCATTTCCCAAACTCTATCAGCCGTATATTGCAAAAACATTCAAACCTCCTACTGTGGGCCGTTAGATCTCAGTGAACTCGTATCACCATAGAATCTACGGTGCGGGAGCACCTCATATTCTCCCGTGCGAGAAAACATAAGGTGTTATCGTAGCTTGAATGCTATGGTGATACGAGCTTGGAGGTCGTTTGATCTAAGACCCAATGGCATCTAAGCAGTCTTTGTGCTTGTAAGCAGTGGCCGAACTCTTTTGGGGCTTTTCTGCAAAAAACCATTCGAACCACCGAGGAGGTGTTGGGTCACAAATCCAATGGCTCCGAAGATCTTGTATCACCAAAGCATCTAAGGTGTGGTAGCACATGATATTCTTACATACATGAGAATATGATGTCCTCCTTCATCTTAGATGCTACGGTGATACGAGCTTCGAGGTCATTGGATATGGGATCCAAGGGCATCTGAGTAGTTTTTGTACAAATTGTGTGCAATTCTTAAACTCATCAAGGTTTCCTGTAAAAATATTAAGACACATCATGTGAGCTGCTATATCTCAGATCTACAAGCTCCAAGTAACTCGTATCGGCATATAGCATCTAAGGTATGGGGGCACATGATATTCTCCCGGGGAGGAGGGGTGGGGGTGCACAACCAATCGGTGGTTGGGAGGGTGGGGACAAATATAATCTAAACAACCCTAAACAGAGCTCCACAATTTTATCTAAGGTCGAGGGGTTAACCCCCGACAATAATAGCTCCGCCTAAACACAACATTTGCATGTACTGTAGTACTAGACTTAATATTCATGTTTCAGTTTCATGTTCATTTTAAATATTGAACTGAGAAGCATGCATGTCTTACATTTTACTCCCTTCGTTCCTAAATATTAGTCTTTTTAGAGGTTTCAAATGGACTGGCACATACGGATGTATATAGACATATTTTAGAGTCTAGATTCACTCATTTTGCACCGTATGTAGTCACTTGTTGAACTCTCTAAAAGACTAATATTTAGGAATAGAAGGAGTATTTTTGAATTCGTGTCATACATGCATGGTTTGGAAAAATAGATGCACTATACTTATTGGATTGTTGTTGTGTTTGTGCGTGTGTGTCTCTGTGTGTGTGTGTGTGTGTGTGGTCATATGCTTGATACATACAAAGTTTTCTCACCTCCATATTGTTCATCTTTTAAATTTGAATTTGCATTGGAAAACTTACTAGCGATACCATGAAATGTGAAATCCACGTTGAGATCACTATATCACAAACTCACTCTAATTCAACAACTCGTCATAAATCAATTACCACGTCGAGATTAGTATTTGCAAGGAAAATACGGGTATTGTAATACACATAGATTCGTTCGGAAATTTAAAAGGTTCCTTTCGTATTCTCGGATGGTAGGACCCAATGGCGTACCAGCCAGACCTTGACTCGTATTGATCCTAAAAAAACGGGCTAGTGTCCTTCGGTGGCGTGCGTGGTACTCACATTAGGCAACCCCAACCAGTCGAGCCTCAGCGTTTCAAGTCGAAATATCTGGCGGCCAGAATTCCAGCCCTAGGAAATTCCCCTCATGTCCCCGGTCCATAATGACTACCGATATACAACGGAGGGATGCTTTAGTAACTATACAACGTTACCTATCGTGCCGAGCATGGTTCAATTCCCTCAGTCGCCGCTCGTCAAGGTCACCCGTCAACTGCATTGCCTAGTACTACTACTACTACACCAGGATGAGCATAGAATTGAGCCCGTTTGTTCGTGCCTAGTACTTGAGTTAATATATCAGGCAATGCACTGGTATGGAGGGATTATCCTTTTACTCTGCATATATAACTTGTCTAAAGTCTAACTAAGCAAAATGTTTGACCAAATCCTTTCTTAAGAAATACAATAGGACAGATGTACGGCTTGAAAATTTATTGCATGATGCAGGTTATGATATTGTTTCGAATCTTGCATCTTAAATTTCAGAAAATCCAACAGTGAGCATAAATTCTTGAAACTGAGCATGGTCACGTGATATGGCACAAATATTACTTCGTAAGTTTTTTCTTCAATTTGAGACAAGCTGCTTATGACAAGTTGCACAAATGAAGAGCCAAGATATTTTGGAACAAAGACATGTCACGTTAAGGCGAATGCTTTCACTATTGAAACTGTGGGCGTTTACGTGCCGCCATGAGTCCTCACTTCTCATCGGCAGGTGCCGTCCGAGCAAGCGTGTGAGTCGACAGGAGGCGTGCGAGCAGACCGCTGCGCCTGCTGTCAGGGAGGCATGTGAGCAGACCGCTGTGCAGGCTCACCGGAGGCGAGCCCTTTGACCAGGCTCCGCCGCCCACCGTCATCCCAACATCTCCCACTTTTAATATCGCTGGTGCCGCAGTTTAAAATCAACCCCGCACTACCCGGTATCGCTACAATCTTCTCTCTTCCTCTCTGATTCTCCTGTCGTCTACCTCCAACTAGCCTGACCTAAACATACGCCATGCCGCATCACGATGGTCTGTCCTTAGTGTTCCCGTTTCCTGAGGAAGACACCCAGCCGGAGTCTCCAGAACATAAGGCGCTCTGGGATGAGCTTGAACTGGCCTTGCGGGAAGACGCCACACCTTTCCCCGCTCCCGTTCCGACTCCCGTCGCCCCAACTGCACCAGCGCCCATCCCCGTGGCATTGATGGGCTGGGAGCCGCACATTGTCGCCGAGCTTGATCCCACGGGGTTCCACGAGGTCCCCGCCAACTTTCACGCGCCTGTGCACCTGCCAGCGCATGCGCCTGCGCGTGCACTGACGCGCACGCCCGTGCCGGTGCCCGTGCACCTGCCAGCGCAAGCGCCTGTGCGTGCACTAATGTGCGCGCCTGTGCCGGTGCCCATGCACAAGAATGTCTCTGCCGCGCCATTGACAGTGCTTGTCCCCGCGCGGGTGCCAGTGCCCCCCTCAGTAGCATGGGTGGCCGTCGTCGACTACTTCCTTGCCCAACGCCAGTCGCCTCCTCCCGCCAGTTGACTCGCTCCGAAGTCCAGAACATTTTGGCCTTCCTTGAAGCTAGGCCAATGTCCAGGAGTATGCGAACAACGGCGCAAGATGCCGCCGTCACTGTCGATCAGTGGCCCGACGACACACAGAGCACGACAGAGGAGCCGCTTCCCACTGCAAGACGCCCCCGCCGCGTAATCTAAATTTGCCATGAAAAACATTCGGACTGCCATGCTTAAAATCCAAACGTTTATCATTTCCGTTTATTTTATATCGATCATCGTATAATTTAAAGTCGGAGTCAGACTGAACGAAATCTATGGTTTGATCGATTGAATGTTCTGCTAGAGCCGTATCAAATTAAATATAAAACATCATCAAGCCACATGTATTCCTTGTCATCCAACGACCTAGACTGCTTCAATGTCGAGCGCTCAACACGTTTAGCGTGTAGTTAATTTCATGCCAAAAATAGTGCTAATCACATAATAACACGCAAATAATATCCTAGTACTTAATATCCGCATGCACTTAATATACTTCCAAATTAACATGCATTGCACGTACACACTAACTAGTGCTGCTAGTACGTAAAACTGGTGTCGTGACTTGTGAACGCGTCCAGATATGGTCAACGGCAACATTGCCCGCGAGTTCTTCGTGTTTTCCCGTGCGTCTAAACGCAGGAGGGGAGGAGAGAGAGAGAGCACACATGGAACCAACCAGTAAGTGAAGGCGAATAGGATAAAAAATAATATTACATGTTATCCATTAATTAGGCTGTGGTAATATAAAAACATTATGTGAACAAAGGGGGGTACAACAAACATTGTTGTTCTACGTATGTTGCCTATTGCCATGCGGCTTGAAGGCCCGGTCGCATGTTCGATCCTCGTCCTTTATTTTTTAATTTATATATGGGTCCAAATTTGTTTCATGACATGTGGACCCCTCGGTGTGTAGTTTGTAGCACTTTAATTTGTGGGTCGAAATTTGTTCCATTCCAAGTGGACTATCGGTGTGTAGTTTTGTACCTTATTTATAATAATTAAAGAGAACAACATAGTTTTTTGCAATAATACCATGGTGCGGCGTTGAAGGAGAGAAAGGATGTGCGAGAGAGCGATGACCGAGCCAGAGGGAAATCAACTAGGGGACTTGCGGGGGTTGCAACGGTGTTTGGAGTAGTTGTGGGACGAATGCTACGAAAATATAATCTAAACCGGCCGGAATAAATGCCTACACAACTTAATCCAAGGTTGGAGTGCCCCTCGCAATGTAAATAGCTCCAGCTTTGCGAGGGATGGAGAGGTAGTAGCTTCAATGCGTGGAAGATACGGTGTGAGAAAGCAAGGTCAATCGAGAGACATATAGATAGAGAGACAAAGTGACTGTGGTCCGACATTCATTGAACAGATATATATGCTCTGGAGAGATATTGTCCGATTGAGCTTTTGGCAAGGGTGAGGGCTGTAAGATAGAGCTTGAGAGATGATCCAGTCACAGACGTGTAGATATATTTTGTGCGTGGGAGGAAGCATGGTCAATCGATTACATAGGGTCGCCATGCGATCGAAAGAGTGAGACGGGTTGGAGAGAGTGACCTAGATAGACAATGTGCATGAGAGAGTATACAATGTGAATAGGTCGAACTGGGCTTAAACATGGTGATACATCATTTTTGTCCGAGAAAGAGCGAGGTCAATCAAGACATAAAAAGAGAGAGAGAGAGAGAGAGAGAGAGAGAGAGAGAGATTGAGTGAGCGTGGTCTGCCATGAGGTCGAAAGAGTGGCGGCGGCTTGGATGGACTGACCTAGATAGACAATCTGCGTGAGAGAGTATAGAGTGTGTCGATCGAGGCCCGAACAGGGAGATATATCATTTGTGTGTGAAAGAAAATGAGGTTAAACGAGACTCAGATAAAGAGAGTGAGATTGAGCGAAAGTGGCCCACCGTGCGGAAGAAAGAGTGAGACAGTCTCGAGGGAGTGACCTAGATATACAACGTGCATGCGTGCGCATGAGAGTTGGGGGGGCTAGATAGGCAATGCATGTATTTAGTGCGAGAGGGTGAGAGGGAGAGGGGAGAGAGAGAGCTCGGCATGGGGTGCAATGGCGGGTGTGTGAGGTAAATACATTTGGTAATAGAGTGGAAAAAGGGGTTGTGTAGTTGAGAGACTTAGATCGAAACATGGAGAGAAAGAAAGAACGTGTGTTGGAAACCGATAGCTTCCTAAGGTGGTTAGGAGAGGAAGATTGACCGATACAGGAAGTATGTAGCGTTTGTGCGGGGGGGGGGGGCTAAAAACAACATTTGAATGTACATAGTACGAGACTTAATATCGATGTTTCAATTCGGTGTACATTGTAAGATTTGAACCGAGGACCATGCATACGGGTAATTATATCGAATTCGTGCCATACTAAGTTTCAAAAAGTTGACATTGACTCAATTTGTTGTGCTTTTTTGCAGGTCATATGTTTGAATCCATCCAAAAGTTTTCTCACTACCATGGTATTCATCATATACATATGAATTTGTATTAAAAAAGTAGTGTGGATACAGTGAAATGCGAAATCTACATTAGAATTGGAGATCGCTACGTGACACACACTCTAATTCAAATAACTAATTATGTGACACACACTCTAATCCACGTTAGCGTGGATACCGTTTCGATTTTTTTTTCAAATAACTCCTCATTAATTAATTTATAGTACTCCCTCTGTTCACTTTTATAATACCTTGAAGACATTTCAGACAATGTGCAAAACAATTCATTTTAAGTTGTCTGAAATGACTTACAAAAGTGAACGGAGGGAGTATCTCATTTCGAATGACTAATTATTGCAAGGAAAACACGGGCATGGTAATACATACAGATTCGTTTGCAAATGAAAGAAGATTCGTTTGCATTCTCAAATGTAGGTGCACCAGGCAGACCAGGGTTGTGTCGGGCTGGACGCTGCTTTGTGCCTTAAAGGCACCTGCCTTTGGGTCACTGACATGTGGGCCAGCCACCTTCTGGGCCCACATGTCATGGACACAAAGGCAGGTGCCTTAAGGCACCAAAGCATAGTCATGTCGGGGTGGTCGCGTGTGTCGGACGGACGCGTAGCACCCAGCCACCCACCCCCTCCCTCCCTTCCCCACTCCCCCACCCCCCACCCCTCCCCAAAAAAGGACGACGACAAAATAAGTTCGCGCTTCCACATTTCGGATTGAAATATCTGGCAGCCCCAATTCCAGCCCTGCAAAATCTCTCTTCTCCACCGTCCCCTTCCGCGCCCAGATTGCTTAAATCCCTAATTCGCCGCCAACCTAAGCAAAGTTCGAATCGCCCCTCATTTCGTCTCTTTCCCCACCTGTGTGCCGGACGACGACGATGAAGACGACGGTCGCGCTTCACCACCGCACCGGAGCTACCTCATCTACGCCCTCGTCCACCGCACCGGGTGGTCCACCGACAATGTGGCCGCTGCAACCGACGTGCCTCACAGACACCGAGTTCCACCGCATCAGGCGCGCTTCACCGACACCGTCTCCCAGCTCACCGGGGCTACTTCACCGAGTACATCGTCGCACCTCCGCCCCCCCCCCCCTCCCGAGGTCGTTGGGGCTTCACCAACGGTCTTGACCACCATATCATAGCGCTCTGCTGCCACTCAAGATCCGCATCTGTGCACAGCCAGCCAACGCCAGCGCATCACCCTCAACGGCTCTAAATTTACCCGCACTCTAGCTAGGCGAGCATGCCCAAACGCCGGCCCGAACTAGGTATCCACACATCACTCCCTTATGCACTGTTCCGACGATGTTTGGATATCCTTTCACTGCTCTCTTAGCTTACACGCCTATGCAACTCTGACTTTAACTCTTATTTCTTCTGGAGATATCATCTAAAACAAGCAAATCCATTTTTTAGCAAAGCATGACGGCGCTACGGGATCTGGTACACATCCTGCACACCCGTATAACCTTGTAAGTATCTGTCCTCCGGTACAACATCAAGGCCGATTCCTCTTATTTGATCAACCATTCACCGTGTCAACAATGCAGAGGGGGATGCAAGGAGCACAAGGCCTGCACATCCAAGCAAGTGGTAACATGGACTTGTACATGGAACATCCCAAGCGCAAGCAGAGCTGCAGTGAGCCTGTACAACGAGCTAGCGTAAGTCCCTACATTTCATTTAATTCATACTGGCATTCGTGTATGATTTGTGTGCAGTGGCGGATCCACGAATTCAAGTTACCAGGGGCAAACATTTAACTTAAAAAATACGAAGGCACTTGCACTCCGGAAATCAACATAACTTGAGAAATGTGAAGCTACATGCACTTTGAAAACCAGCTAATGATCCAAAGTAGTTCAGGTTATAAACACTAAATGATGCAAGCACCAAAAACACAAAATGCAACATGGTGTACAAGGACTACAAACATGGTCTGTACCTGCTTGAATTATTCGTTCTCTGGCTGAAAATATTGAAGTGTAATTGCACCTATAACCAGTGCGCAAACTACATATCAATATATCTATCCTGCACAAGTATGCCAATAGTTTCAAACAACAGATTGGAAAAGTATTTATGCTATGTTGTCATGATACGGGGACTTTCTGGTAGATGGCCTTGACGTTTCCTCAAGCTATGAAAATGCACTATAATTTGCTTATCATCAATGCCTGCAAATCTCTGTCTCTCAACATAGTAGATCACCATTAGACACTAAATCCTTCAATGAGCTTGCAAAATGCTTGCATTAGATCCCTCATTAGACACTATATGTTCATCACCAGGAGCATGTAAAATGTTTGCATCAAATCCTTCATTACAGTCTGTTCATTAGACTCTTCAGGCTCAAGAACAACATGATCTTGTATGTTTGCACCGGAAACTTGATTAGATACATCAGATTCAGTCAGTTCAGTATTGATTGGGGCAGTTATAAAATAAGTAGAAATTGGTTTCATTTTCTCATAGATTCCCTACATACAAGCGGTTTTACAACACCGTCAGGTTTAACTATTGGCCAGAAATTGAAGAGTTGAATTAGATATAATCAGGGATGTGATGTACCTGCTCGTTGCGCATGCTACTCTTGCAAGTTGCGACTGTCCGTTTGCGCAAACTTGATGACAAGCCTGTGTTGCCGCTGCTGCCTCCCACGCAGGCTACACCTAGGGTTGGATCTTCATCTTCTTGTCCTTCCGTTCGCTTGAAGCCCGGCGACCGCCCTCCAATGAGGGCGCGAGGAAGTGTTGTGTCAGTCTGTCCAGTGGCGGCTAGGTTAGGAGCGAACCAGACTGGAGGCTGGAGCGAATGAATTGGGATTTTTCCTGCTGTCGATCGATATGGGAGGCGCTCGTTTGGGCCGCGAGCCTGCTATAGGGCCTGCCTTGCACTTATGTTATTGGACCATCCAAATTGAAACATTTTTCTTCATTTTTTACATTGCCTGCTCGTGCGTTGGGACAAACAAAACTAGTGTTGGCCAACCTGGATGACTCAAACTAGGTGCACACTTTCCAGCCACCTGAGGCGGCCGCCCATACCAGACCCTATGGTGGCGTCGCCCCTTTTTTGCGTGTATGATTGGATAGTGAAAAATATTCTAGTGGCGCTTTTGATTTACCCACAAAATGGTTGAATTGCTTGTTTCTATGAACTGAGTTCGCCAATAATGTGAAGGATGCCAGTCTTTTCATCCTATTGTAGATTTCTTAGATCTCGATGTGTGCGAGTGGCCGAGTGGTGATGAGGCAACCAACCGAATGACGATGCGTGGGGAGGCCGAGTGGTGATGAGGTGACCAACCGATGATGACGCGCGGGGCGGCCGAGTGGTGATGAGGTGACCAACCGATGGCGACGCGTGGGGCGGCTGAGTGGTGATGAGGTGACCAACCGAGTGGCGACGCTCGGGGCGGCCGTGTGGTGATGAGGTGACCAACCAAATGGCGACGCGCGGGGCGGCCGAGTGGTGATGAGGTAACCAACCGAGTGGCGACGTGCGGGGCGGCCAAGTGGTGATGAGGTGACCAACCAATGGCGACGCACGGGGCGGCCGAGTGGTTATGAGGTGACCAACCGAGCGGCGACACTCGGGGCGGCCGTGTGGTGATGAGGTGACCAACCGAGTGGCGACGCGCGGGGCGGCCGAGTGGTGATGAGGTAACCAACCGAGTGACGACGCGCGGGGCGGCCTAGTGGTGATGAGGTGACCAACCGATGGCGACGCATGGGGCGGCCGAGTGGTTATGAGGTGACCAACCGAATGGCGACGCGCAGGACGGCCGAGTGGTGATGAGGTAACCAACCGAGTGACGACGCGCAGGGCGGCCGAGTGGTGATGAGGTGACCAACCGATGGCGACGCGCGGGGCGGCCGAGTGGTTATGAGGTGACCAACCGAATGGCGATGCGCAGGACGGCCGAGTGGTGATGAGGTGACCAACCATGCAGCGACTCGTGGGACGGTCGAGGGGGTAAGTTGATGAAGACATGCCCAGCCGAACGGCGACGCGCGGGGCATCCGAGTGACGAGGACACGTCCAGCCAAGTGGTGATTCACGATGCGGCCGAATCAGACAAGTTGATGAAGTCGCGGGCATCCAGGTGACGACGTGTGGGCGGCCGAGTGCGAGCGAAACGTCCGAGTGGATGTTGACCAGAGCGAATGTCGTTGGTGTAAATCTCCCATGTCGCATCGGTTAGTTAACCATCCGAGTAAATTCGCCCGAGCATGCGCGCGAACTGTCGGAGCGGAGCTTTAGTCCCGTACGATTGAACCTGGGTTCGAACAGGAATGGGACTGTTAAGCTATTGTCGAATAATTTGAGAAATGAATTGTAAAATGATGGGATAGGATAAGATTGTTCCCCTGAGTTTGTCGTTGTTGAAGTGTAGAGTGACGAGCACCGTCGGCCCATGGCCAAGCACCAAGGCCGGAGGGAGGAGCGGCGGCACGAATGGGACGGCGCCAGATCAGGCTTGTGCTCACCGGTACGGGAGCTGCTGCCGAGTAGTTGATGCTTGGGGAGGAGGAGCTGTATGTGGGGGATCGTTGATGACATTGCAGACAAAGCCTAAGACGACGACTAGCAGACGGCACCAGTGGCCGTGCGTGGAGGCTCGACAACAGCATCGCAAACGAAGCCGGGGACGACGACTGGCAGACGGCGCCGGCGGCTGCTTGCTGAAGCTAACCATCCGAGTAACTTACACGTTAATTGTCCAGAGTGCAGAAATCATCTCCGGACGGGTTGGATGAGCGGACCAGTTCGTTAGCCGACCGAGTGAAAAGGTCAATCGGCCGAGTGAACCATGGCTGGGCTGCAATCCGATCGCCACGCCATCAGTCGAGTGCAATAAACGATCAGTCGGTCGGGCAACGTTGTTCATCTCAGCACCTGCAAGTTAGCAAGTACACGTACCCCCATGGATATATTTTTGCTGGACTAAATATCCATGTATGGATGCTATTTTGCAAGGATTAAAGACCAGGGATGGTTATGCATGCATGCACAATTAACTAGCGTAGTAACTGTGGAAGTTTTGGCTACAGTAATTAATTGCTTAATGAGCTGCAGGAATTAACCGCTTAATTAGGTGATTAAATTAATGAAGGATTATGAGGCACTCGTTATGCACTCGGGATAGTGGGCTACGTACCTTTTGATGTAGATGATGCTGACGAAGGAGACGCAGGTGGCTGGGTAGCATGCACTGTTGGCGATGTAAGTGAGGACCTGCGAGCGCGTCATGGGGCGGCAAGCGTGGCACGGGGCCAGTGAGTGTGTCGCGAGGCGGGCGAGCGCGGCGCTGGGCCAGCGAGCGCGTCGCGGGGCGGCAAGCGTGCATGGTGTTGTGTGCACTAGAGAATTTCACCGCTCCGGGAGTCGACGGGGCTGATCTCCTCGCCCCTTCATCCGCACATGTGGCAACCATGCATGGAATAGCGGCCACGGCGTTCGCATACGAGGCCGAAGACGATCCTGTTCTTGGCAAAGGCAAGAGGCATCACAAGTAAAATAGGAAATAGATGTAAGAATGGATACAAACCATCCGCATCATGGTTCGATAGACGCCAGGCCCCACGGTGGGCGCCAACTGTCGTGGGAACGATTCCGACAATAGAAAGGGGTAGGGTAATGGAGCATGATCTATCGAGATGCAAATAGGTGACACGGTGGTTTTAGCGAGTTCGGGCCTCTCACGATGGAGATAACAACCCTACGTCTCGTGCTCCGGAGAGGCTTTGTTTTATCTGAGTATATATCCGGAGATTACAATGTGTGTGTTAGAGAGAGGAAAGGATCCCCATGCCTGATCTAAGTCCTGAGACTAATGGTGAAAAAAGAGAGAGGTGGAAGAAAAAAGCCCCCAAGTCTAGTGGTCGGTGGTGGCTTATATAGAGTGCACCACCCCCTCACCTCCTATGTTACAAAGTGGAGCATCAATGACATAATGCCTGCCCACAACAAAACCGTCATGCAAACTATTGGTCTTCACATATCCGAGTGAGTTACATGGCCGAGTGGAATGAGCTCGTCGAGTGGAGTGCCGTGCTCCGAGTGGTTGTTGCCGTCCGAGTGACTTTCAGGTTGCAGTACATCTGGACGGCGATCTGGCCCAGGGGCCCCGTACAAAGTGTACGGTGTCCATGGGTAGGGTCTTTAGGTCAGGCCTGTTACCCTACCCCTAATACATGTCCTCGTCAGCATGCCCGGCTGAAGACGCCTCCTCGCCTCCATCAAACACCTCCGTTAAACCCGCATGCAAACTGAGAAACCTACTCTGGCCACCCGTCCATTCATGAGCTGGCCGGAATTAAATGCAACGCCGACCGAGCTCCTCCCGTCCGCCCTTAGTTTAAACGAGGCCAAACGTCGACCAAGCTCCTACCGTCCGCCCTCTATTTAAATGAGGCCAGACAGACAGCGGGCAAGAATCACACCCCTCGCCGCTCCCCCATCTCCTCCTTCACCATTTTCTCCACTCTTCCGATGGCTTTCAAGGAGCCATTCTCCGGCATACTACCCGCTTGGGTGGCCCGCCAAGCCCTCCGGATACGAGCGAGGCTCCTCGGTGCTTCACCAGCCTCGCTTGGCCCGATGGAGCCAGTTGCCGCCCCAAGATGGCTCATGGTTTAGCAACTCGCGGCTCTATTTCAGCTCGATGAGGAGTGGTGAGTTGCTCCACGCCGGCACGGCGGCGATCACGGCGGCACGGGCATCGTCGTTGTCGCGTCGTACCGAGCCACCAGTGTCTATAGTGGCCGTCCCTCCCATGTCTGTGGGCGTGCCTCCCGTGCCTGCGGCAGCGCCATGCAGGCAGAGACAGAAGCCGGGTGCATGGAGAGCGACGAGTCGGTGGCCAGCTTCTCCATGTCTGCCACCATCATCGAGGAGAAGTAAAACACGGGAGGCCGCCGCCACTTGGGTACCATGAAGGCCACCGCCGAGGCGACGACTGCATATACAGGTGGTTTCTTTGTTGCTTCGTCTCTTCCGAGGACCTTCGTCGACCCCGCAAGTGTTTGTCGGACATGAGGAAGACAAAGGGATCCGCGGGTGGCCATTTACATTAGGTATTAATTATACCATGAGAGTCGGATTAGCACCACTTAGTTCATGTAAATGTAATGAAATCCGTCATATTTATATGAAGATCCGAATTTTTTATATGAAATCCTTCTTGCTTATATGAAATCAGTCTGTGTGTGCATGAATTTTCTCTGGTTGGTTAGAGTTGGGAAAATGTATGCCGCTAGCATTGGATGTCCTCCGCAGAAGGAAACGGGAGGAAATTTGCCAGCTGCTGTTGGAGATGCTCTTATGCTGGAAATAATAGAGTCACATCCAATCCATTTGAGTTAATTGTGTGTATGATTCTCCGTGTATAAAAAGTCAATTGTATGTACAATGTACATGACTTGTAGGGTGGCTACAGCTTCATACAGGAAGTTAAAAAGAAACAAATCCATCCTTAATCTTGTATTCCAAGTACTCTGTGGGTTCCACTATCAGTATAGTAGCGAAAGAAGTATATATTAAATTATATAATATAACAAATCTAAAGTTAAAGACAGAATTCAAATTCAGGTCATCGCGTTGCGAGCATCCGGCGCTAACCAGTCCAGCACATGTTCGTTGTGGACGATGCTACAGATATATCTCTATGTCTACTCTTGTACTCCCTCTGATCCTAAATATTTGTCGTTTTCATATTTCAAATGGACTACCACATACGGATGTGTATATAGAGATATTTTAGAGTTAGATTCACTCATTTTGCTCCGTATGTAGTCACTTGTTGAAATCTCTAAAAAGACAAATATTTAGGAACGGAGGGAGTAGAAAACAGAGTTGGTGATGATGGTGTGCCTGCCATCCTGCAATATAAGCCGTCAGATTTATATCTAACGGATAGGAAGGAAACTATGGCAATTTTGCAAAAAGATACCCACACCCCTCTCCACATTTGCAAATAAGGCCTTCCCTTGTTCATCCTTTTCTCTCACAAGATAAACTACTCATACAAATGCATCTTGATGTTTCATGCAACACACGGGTGTCTAGCTAGTTTCTTTTAAAATAGTTACTGCGATAATTGGGTTGAAGTGATATATTTTATGCCTGCCCCGAATGATCTCAGATTCACTGGTAGTAACAAAGAAAAGGTTGCCTTGTTAATTAACAGAATACAGGGTGAAAACTATCACATGAGGCCGGTAAAAACAAGGCACATTGGGTCCAGCGCCATCATCACTGCAGTTCTGCACGCGATAGAAGTCTACATAGTGAGGGGGCTACTGAGAGAAAGACATATCGAGTATGTGTGAGCAAGGCATAAAGACACACTGATACGTCCTTTTTGCATCATGCTTTTATATCAATATTTATTGCATTATGGGCTGTTATTACACATTATATCTCGATACTTATGGCTATTCTCTCTTATTTTACAAGGTTTACCATGAAAGAGGGGGAATGCCGGCAGCTGGAATTCTGGCTGGAAAAGGAGCAAATATTGGAAACCTATTATGCACTGCTCCAAAAATCCTGAAACTCCACGAAACTTATTTTTGGAATTAATAAGAATTATTGAGCGGAAGAAATACCTCAGGGGGGCCACACCCTGGCCAGGAGGGTGGGGGCGCGCCCCCTGTCTCCTGGGCCCCCTGGTGGCCCTCCGGTGTCCATCTTCTGCTATATGAAGGCTTTTACCCTGGAAAAAATCGTGGGCAAGCTTACGGGATGAAACTCCGCCGCCACGAGGCGGAACCTTGGCGGAACCAATCTAGGGCTCCAGCGGAGCTGTTCTGCCGGGGACACTTCCCTCCAGGAGGGGGAAATCATCACCAATGATCCTCTCATCGGGAGGGGGTCAATCTCCATCAACATCTTTACCAGCACCATCTCCTCTCAAAACCCTAGTTCATCTCTTGTATCCAATCTTGTATCCAATCTTGTATCCAAACCACAAATTGGTACATGTGGGTTGCTAGTAGTGTTGATTACTCCTTGTAGTTGATGCTAATTGGTTTACTTGGTGGAAGTTCATATGTTCAGATCCTTTATGCATCTTATTACTCCTCTGATTATGAACATGAATATGCTTTGTGAGTAGTTACATTTGTTCCTGGGGACATGGGTGAAGTCTTGCTATTAGTAGTCATGTGAATTTGGTATTCGTTCGATATTTTGATAAGATGTATGTTGTCTTTCCTCTAGTGGTGTTATGTGAACGTCGACTACATGACACTTCACCATTATTTGGAACTAGAGGAAGGCATTGGGAAGTAATAAGTAGATAATGGGTTGCTAGAGTGACAGAAGCTTAAACCCTAGTTTATGCATTGCTTCGTAAGGGGCTGATTTGGATCCATATGTCTAATGATGTGGTTAGGTTTACCTTAATACTTCTTTTGTAGTTGCGGATGCTTGCAATAGGGGTTAATCATAAGTGGGATGCTTGTCAGTACCCAAGCACCGGTCCACCACATATCAAATTATCAAAGTACCGAATGCGAATCATATGAGCGTGATGAAAACTAGCTTGACGATAATTCCCATGTGTCCTCGGGAGCTCCTTTCTCATTATAAGAAATTGTCCAGGCTTATCCTTTGATACAAAAAGGATTGGGCCACCTTGCTGCACTTTATTTACTTTATTTGCTTGTTACTCATTACAATTTATCTTATCACAAAACTATCTATTACCTACAATTTCAGTGCTTGCATAGAAAACCTTACTGAAAACCGCTTATCATTTCCTTCTTCTCCTCGTTGGGTTCGACACTCTTACTTATCGAAAGGACTGCGATAGATCCTCTACACTTGTGGGTCGTCAAGACTCTTTTTTGGTGCCATTGCCGGGGAGTGTAGCGCTTTTGGTGAGTGGAACTTGGCAAGGAAACATTTATATAGTGTGCTGAAATTTTCTGTTACTTGTCACTATGGAAACTAATCCTTTGAGGGGCTTGTTCGGGGTATCTTCACCCCAACCAGAAGAGCAAAGAGTTTCTCCTCAACCTACTGAACTTTTTAAAAATATTTACTTTGAGATTCCTTCGGGTATGATAGAGAACCTGGTAGCTAATCTATTTGCAGGAGATGGAACATTGCATCCCGATTTACACCTTATCTTTGTGGATGAAGTTTGTGGATTATTTAAGCTTGCAGGTATTCCTGATGATGTTGTCAAAAGGAAGGTCTTCCCTTTATCTTTGAAGGGGGATGCATTGACATGGTATAGGCTATGTGATGATACGAGATCTTGGAATTATAAACGATTGAAGTTGGAATTTCACCAGAAGTTCTATCATATGCATCTTGTTCATCGTGATCGTAATTACATATATAATTTCTGGCCTCATGAAGGAGAAAGCATCGCTCAAGCTTGGGGGAGGCTTAAGTCAATGTTATATTCATGCCCCAATCATGAGTTCTCCAGAGAAATGATTATTCAAAAAAAATTATGCTCGTCTTTCTCTCAATGATCGCAACCTGCTCAATACTTCCTGTGCTGGTTCATATATGCTGAAGACTATTGAATTCGAATGGGACTTATTGGAAAGAATTAAACGCAACTCTGAAGATTGCAGTCCGACGATGGTAAGGAGTCAGGTATGACACCTAAGTTTGATTGTGTTAAATCTTTTATGGATACCGATGCTTTTCGTGGATTTAGCGCTAAATATAGACTTGACTCTAAGATAGTAGCTTCTCTCTATGAATCTTTTGCTACTCACGTTGATCTCCCTAAAGAGAAGTGGTTTAAATATAATCCTCCCGTTGAAGTAAAAGTAGTTGCACCTATTACAGTTGAAGAAAAGACTATCACCTATAGTGATCATATTGTTCCTACTACTTATGTTGAGAAACCTCCTTTTCCTGTTAGCATAAAGGATCATGCTAAAACTTCGACCGTTGTTCGTAAGAGTAATACTAGGACTTATACACCTCCTGAGCAAATCAAAGGTGAAATTAGTATTGCTATGGTTAAAGATCTCTTGGATGATAATTTAGATGGGCATGTTATTTATTTCTGTGGTGAGACCGCTAATATTGCTAGACCAGATGCTAAGATACATAGACCTGTTGTAGGCATGCCTGTTATTTCTGTTAAAATAGGAGATCATTGTTATCATGACTTATGTGATATGGGTGCTAGTGCTGGTGCAATACCCTATGACTAATATAAAGAAATTATGCACGATATTGCACCTGCTGAATTGGAAGATATAGATTTTACTATTAAGCTTGCCAATAGGGATACTATTAAGCCATTTGGGATTGTTAGAGATGTTGAAGTCTTGTGTGGGAAGGTTAAATATCTTGCTGATTTTCTTGTTCTTGGTTCCCCACAAGATGACTTTTGTCCCATTATTTTTGGTAGACCCTTCTTGAATACTGTTAATGCTAGGATTGATTGTGAAAAGGATACTGTCACAATTGGCTTAGAGGGTATGTCTCATGAGTTTAATTTTGCTAAGTTTCGTAGACAACCTCATGTAGAAAATCACCTAGTAAGGATGAGATTATTGGTCTTGCTTATATTGCCGTGCCTCCTACTGATCCGTTAGAACAGTATTTGCTTGACCATGAAAATGATATGTTTATGAAGAAAAGAAGGGAAATAGATGAAGTGTTCCTTAAACAGGAACCTATGCTGAAACACAACCTTCCCGTTGAAATTCTTGGGGATCCCCCTCCACCCAAGGGTGATCCCGTGTTTGAACTCAAACCATTACCTGATAATCTTAAGTACGCTTATCTTGATGAAAAGAAAATATATCCTGTTATTATCAGTGCTAACCTTTCAGAGCAAGAAGAAGAAAGATTATTGAAAACTCTGAAGAAGCACCGCGCTGCTATTGGGTATACTCGGGATGATCTTAAGGGCATTAGTCCCACGTTAAGCCAACACAAAATTAATTTGGAGGCCGATGCTAAACCAGTTAGAGATCCTCAATGACGATTGAATCCTAAGATGAAAGAAGTGGTAAGAAAGGAGATACTAAAGCTCCTTGAGGCAAGTATAATTTATCCCGTTGTTGATAGTGATTGGGTAAGCCCTGTCCATTGTGTTCCCAAAAAGGGAGGTATTATTGTTGTTCCTAATGATAAAGATGAATTGATCCCGCAAAGAATTATGACAGGTTATAGGATGGTAATTGATTTCCGTAAATTAAATAAAGCTACTAAGAAAGATCATTACCCATTACCTTTTATTGATCAAATGCTAGAAATACTATCCAAACACACACATTGCTGCTTTCTAGATGGTTATTCTGGTTTCTCTCAAATACCTGTGTTAGCGGGGGATCAATCAAAAACTACTTTTACTTGCCCTTTCGGTACTTTTGCTTATAGATGCATGCCTTTTGGTTTATGTAATGCACCTGCTACCTTTCAAAGATGTATGATGGCTATATTCTCTGACTTTTGTGAAAAGATTTGTGAGGTATTCATGGATGATTTCTTCGTTTATGGATCCTCCTTTGATGATTGCTTGAGCAACCTTGATCGAGTTTTGCAGAGATGCGAAGACACTAGTATCGTCCTGAATTGGGAAAAGTGTCACTATATGGTTAATGAAGGCATTGTCTTGGGGCATAAGATTTCCAAGAGAGGTATTGAAGTTGATAAGGCTAAAGTTGATGCTATTGAAAAGATGCCATGTCCCAAGGACATAAAAGGTATAAGAAGTTTCCTTGGTCATGCCGGTTTTTATAGGAGGTTCACTAAGGACTTCTCTAAAATCTCTAGGCCTCTGACTAATTTATTGCAAAAAGATATTCCTTTTGTCTTTGATGATGATTGTGTAGAAGCATTTGAAATACTTAAGAAAGCTTTGATCACTGCACCTATTGTTCAGCCACCTGATTGGAATTTACCCTTTGAAATTATGTGTGATGCTAGTGATTATGTTGTAGGTGTTGTTCTAGGGCAAAGAGTTGATAAGAAATTGAATGTTATCCAGTATGCTAGTAAGACTCTTGATACTACCCAGAGAAATTATGCTACTACTGAAAAAGAGTTCTTAGCAGTTGTGTTTGCATGTGATAAGTTTAGACCTTATATTGTTGATTCCAAAGTTACTATTCACATTGATCATGCTGCTATTAAATATCTGATGGAAAAGAAAGATGCTAAGCCTAGACTCATTAGACGGGTTCTCTTGCTCCAAGAATTTGATTTGCATATATTTGATAGAAATGGAGCTGAGAACCCCGTTGCAGACAACTTGTCTAGGTTAGAGAATGTTCTTAATGACCCACTACCTATTGATGATAGCTTTCCTGATGAACAATTAGCGGTCGTTAATGCTTCTCGTACTGCTCCTTGGTATGCTGATTATGCTAATTACATTTTTGCTAAATTTATACCTCCTAGTTTCACATACCAGCAAAAGAAAAGTTCTTTTATGATTTAAGACATTACTTCTGGGATGACCCACACCTTTATAAAGAAGGAGTAGATGGTGTTATTAGACGTTGTGTACCTGACCATGAACAGGAACAGATCCTACGCAAGTGTCACTCTGAATCCTATGGAGGACACCACGCTGGAGATAGAACTGCACATAAGGTATTGCAATCTGGTTTTTATTGGCCTACTCTCTTCAAAGATGCTCGTAAGTTTGTCTTATCTTGTGCTGAATGTCAAAGAATTGGTAATATTAGTAGACATCAAGAAATGCCTATGAACTATTCTCTTGTTATTGAACCATTTGATGTTTGGGGCTTTGATTATATGGGACCTTTTCCTGCCTCCAATGGTTACACACATATTTTAGTTGCTGTTGATTACATTATTAACTGGGTAGAAGCTATTCCAACTAGTATTGCTGATCATAACACTTCTATTAAAATGCTTAAAGAAGTTATTTTTCTGAGGTTTGGAGTCCCTAGATATCTTATGACTGATGGTGGTTCACATTTTATTCATGGTGTTTTCCGTAAGATGCTTGCTAAGTATGATGTTAATCATAGAATTGCATCTCCTTATCATCCGCAGTCTAGTGGCCAAGTAGAGTTGAGCAATAGAGAGCTCAAATTAATTTTGCAAAAGACTGTGAATAGATCTAGAAAGAATTGGTCCAAGAAACTTGATGATGCATTATGGGCCTATAGAACTGCTTATAAAAATCCCATGGGTATGTCTCCATATAAGATGGTTTATGGAAAAGCTTGTCATTTACCTCTCGAACTTGAACATAAAGCATATTGGACTATTAAAGAGCTCAACTATGACTTCAAACTTGCCGGTGAGAAGAGGTTGTTTGATATTAGCTCACTTGATGAATGGAGAACCCAAGCCTATGAGAATGCCAAGCTATTCAAAGAAAAAGTCAAACGCTGGCATGACAAAAGGATACAAAAGCGTGAGTTTAACGTAGGTGATTATGTGTTATTATTCAACTCTCGTTTAAGATTTTTTGCAGGAAAACTTCTCTCTAAATGGGAAGGTCCTAACGTTATCGAGGTCTATCGTTCTGGTGCCATAAAAATCAACAACTTCGAAGGCACAAGTCCAAGGGTGGTGAATGGTCAAAGAATTAAATATTATATCTCAAGTAATCCTATCAATGTTGAAACTAATATTATTGAAACCGTAACCTCGGAGGAATACATAAGGGACACTTTCTAGAACGTTCCAGACTCCGAGAAGGAATAGGTATGTGGTACGGTAAGTAAACCGACTCCAAAACAACTCTAATGGCAATTTTTATCAGTTTTGGAATATTTAAGAATTTTAGGAAGAAAGAAGTAATCCGGGAAGGACACGGGGCCTCCACGAGGGTGGAGGGCGCGCCCACCCTTACTGGGCACGCCCCCTGTCTCGTGGCCACCTCGTGTGCCTCCCGGACTCCATTTTCTTGCATGTTACGTATTTTGGTCGGTAAAAATTCATTATATAAACTTCAGAAGGTTTTGACCACCGTATCACGCAAATATCCTCTGTTTTCGTTTCGAGCTGTTCTGTTACAGATTTAGAGCAATATGTCGTCTCAGGATTCGGAAGGAGAAAGCTATGTGGCTGATTACCTCGCATACCCTAAGGTCTACGGGGACTTGGAGCATGATGGCTGGACCTCTGAAGAAGAGGAAGACTATGAACTTACGGGAAAAGAGGAGACGAGTTCAGACGAAGACGAAGCCCCATTACCTCAGCCTGGGGACATGCACGTGGAGTTTAAAAAGTCAAGCCTCCCTGATAGAGCAAAGAAGCCAAAGATAGAGTTTATCCCTTTTCGTCTCTTGCACGAAAATAAACAGGAATTGTGCAAAAGAGTATTAAGCCTTGAGCGGGAGATTGAGGACCTAAAAGAGCAAAATACTATACTCAAGCTTAAACTGAGGAAGAAGCCTACATCATCAACAACTCCTACTTTACCACCCCCTAGGACATAATCACATGGGTATGGGCACTCCCCTTGGCAACTGCCAAGCTTGGGGGAGGTGCCCCGGTATCATATCACCATCACACTCCTATCTTTACCATTTTATTTAGTTCGATCCTTTTAGTAGTATCTTGATCTAGTATATTGAAGTTTTGATATCAAGTAGTTTTGAGTTTTGCTTTGTGATCTCTTTATGTAATCAAGTCTGTGGGCTATATATAGTAAAGATTAGTGTTGAGTCAAGGGCTTTGCCATGTTGCTACGATCTTGAGAAAGTAGAAAGAATAAAAGAGTTCATATTGATCTTATGGATAGTAATGACTTCACACATAGAAAGTATGAGGCATAAAAGTTGTTGAGAGTTGATAAACGTAGTTTTGGTCATCGTTGCAATTAATAGGAAGTAATAAGGAAAGAGAGGTTCACATACAAATATATTATCTTGTACATCTTTTATGATTGGGAGCACTCATTAAGTATGACATGCTAAAAGAGTTGATGTTGGACAAGGAAGACAATGCAATGGTTTATGTTTTCTCACATCTCAGTTAAAGTATATTGTCATTGACCTTCCAGACATGTTGAGCTTGCCTTTCCCCCTCATGCTAGCCAAATTCCTTGCACCAAGTAGAGATACTACTTGTGCTTCCAAATATCTTTAAACCCAGTTTTGCCATGAGAGTCCACCATACCTACCTATGGATTGAGTAAGATCCTTCAAGTAAGTTATCATGTTGCAGGAAATAAAAATTGCTATCTAAATATGTATGACTTATTAGTGCAGAGAAAATAAGCTTTATACGATCTTGTTGTGGAAGCAATAAAAGCGACGGACTGCATAATAAAGGTCCACATACAAGGGGCAATATAAAGTGACATTCTTTTGCATTAAGATTTTGTGCATCCAACCCTAAACACACATGACAACCTCTGCTTCCCTCTGCAAAGGGCTTATCTTTTAATTTATGTTTTTACTTTATGCTTGAGTCAAGGTGATCTTCACCTTTCCCTTTTTCATTTTATCCTTTGGCAAGCTCCTCGTGTTTGAAAGATCATGATATATATATCCAATTGGATGTAAGTTAGCATGGGTTATTATTGTTGACATCACCTAAAGGTGAATACATTGGGAGGCAACACAATAAGCCCCTATCTTTCTCAGTGTCCGGCGGAAACTCCATAACCACAAGTATTGCGTGAGTGTTAGCAATTGTAGAAGACTACATGATAGTTGAGTTTGTTGGACTTGCTAAAAAGCTCTATTCTTGACTCTTTCTGACGTTATGGTAAATTGCAATTGCTTCAATGACTGAGATTATAGTTTGTTAGCTTCCAATGAAGTTTCTAAACCATGCTTGACATTGTGAATTGATCGTTACTTGAGCATAAAAAATCAGATGATAAAATCTATTTATGTTGCTATTATAAGAATGATCATGATGCCCTCATGTCTGTATTTTATTTTTATCGACACCTCTATCTCTAAACATGTGGACATATTTTTTGATTTCGGCTTCCGCTTGAGGACAAGTGAGGTCTAAGCTTGGGGGAGTTGATACGTCCATTTGCATCATGCTTTTATATCAATATTTATTGCATTATGGGTTGTTATTACACATTATATCTCAATACTTATGGCTATTCTCTCTTATTTTACAAGGTTTACCATGAAGAGGGGGAATGCCTGCAGCTAGAATTCTAGCTGGAAAAGGAGCAAACATTGAAAACCTATTCTGCACTACTCCAAAAATCCTGAAACTCCCCAAAACTTATTTTTGGAATTAATAAGAATTATTGAGTGGAAGAAATACCTCAGGGGGCCCAGACCCTGGCCAG
This sequence comes from Triticum aestivum, assembly GCF_018294505.1. Taxonomy (NCBI): domain Eukaryota; kingdom Viridiplantae; phylum Streptophyta; class Magnoliopsida; order Poales; family Poaceae; genus Triticum; species Triticum aestivum. The sequence continues at coordinate 520,767,427 of NC_057801.1, forward strand.
GAGGGTTCGGGCGCGCCCACCCCTACTGGGCGCGCCCCCTGTCTCCTGGGCCCCCCGGTGGCCCTCCGGTGTCCATCTTCTGCTATATGAAGGCTTTTACCCTGGAAAAATTCATGGGCAAGCTTACGGGGCGAAACTCTGCCACCACGAGGCGGAACCTTGGCGGAACCAATCTAGGGCTCCAGCGGAGCTATTCTGTCGGGGACACTTCCCTCCGGGAGGGGGAAATTATCACCATCGTCATCACCAACGATCCTCTCATCGGGAGGGGGTCAATCTCCATCAACATCTTCACCAGCACCATCTCCTCTCAAAACCCTAGTTCATCTCTTGTATCCAATCTTGTATCCAAACCACAAATTGGTACCTCTGGGTTGCTAGTAGTGTTGATTACTCCTTGTAGTTGATGCTAATTGGTTTACTTGGTGGAAGATCATATGTCCAGATCCTTTATGCATCTTATTACTCCTCTGGTTATGAACATGAATATGCTTTGTGAGTAGTTACGTTTGTTCCTGAGGACATGGGTGAAGTCTTGCTATTAGTAGTCATGTGAATTTGGTATTCGTTCGATATTTTGATGAGATGTATGTTGTCTTTCCTCTAGTGTTGTATGTGAACGTCGACTACATGACACTTCACCATTATTTGGGCCTAGAGGAAGGCATTGGGAAGTAATAAGTAGATGATGGGTTGCTAGAGTGACAGAAGCTTAAACCCTAGTTTATGTGTTGCTTTGTAAGGGGCTGATTTGGATCCATATGTCTAATGATGTGGTTAGGTTTACCTTAATACTTCTTTTGTAGTTGCGGATGCTTGCAATAGGGGTTAATCATAAGTGGGATGCTTGTCCAAGTAAGGGCAGTACCCAAGCACCGGTCCACCCACATATCAAATTATCAAAGTACCGAAGGCGAATCATATGAGCGTGATGAAAACTAGCTTGACGATAACTCCCATGTGTCCTCGGGAGCTCTTTTCTCATTATAAGAAATTGTACAGGCTTGTCCTTTGCTACAAAATGGATTGGGCCACCTTGCTTCACTTTATTTACTTTATTTGCTTGTTACTCATTACAATTTATCTTATCACAAAACTATCTATTACCTACAATTTCAGTGCTTGTAGAGAAAACCTTACTGAAAACCACTTATCATTTCCTTCTGCTCCTCGTTGGGTTCGACACTCTTACTTATCGAAAGGACTACGATAGATCCCCTACACTTGTGGGTCATCACACACCTAGCATGTAAGTGTGCGGTGTGTGTGTGTGTGTGTTTGAGAGAGAAACCAATTGATAGATTAAGATCAAGATCGAGTTGTCACCCTTCTGTTGTCATTGTTGGGGGGTGAGGAGGGGGAGGGAGAGAAAGACGTATCGAGAGTGTGCGCGCGGTAGGCACAGAGGCACAACTAGCGAGTGTGTGTGTGTATGTGTGTTTTGGAGAGAAGCCAGTAGATAGATTACTATCAAGATTGAGGTGCCACCCTACTCCTTCGGTGTCGAGTAGTGTGTGTGTGTGTGTGTGTGTGTGTGTGTGTGTGTGTGTGTGTGTGTGTGTGTGTGTGTGTGTGTGTGTGTGTGTGTGTGATAGAGAAGTCAGTAGAGCAGCTACTAGAGACCATGAGAATGAGGGGCGGCGCCAGAGGGAGGAGCAGCAGGGGAGATTTGGACCTACCCACCGACCATGTATCCTAGCTAGATAGAGCATCGTCGAGGACTAGGCGAGATGGGATCAGTGGCGCCGGCTTGCTGGAGGAACCCCAACGTTGCAGGCAGGGGATCGAGGTAGAGGGAATGGGGAGAGGAGATGCAAGCGGGCAGGGCAATGAACGCTTGCGTGTTTGTTTTTACTTGAGGGTCAGGTGTGACGCGGGCGTGAACAGTGGCATTTTGAGTGTAATATAGGCAGACAACAGAGTCATTTCACTATTCCCCTTCCCTTCAATTTTTAGTGAGCTTCTACCCGAAACACACCCCTCCAAAGCGAAATAAGTTAAGCCCAAGCCCATAACTCAAAAATGACTTCTTTACATCTTTTATGGCTTATTTTGACAATAAGATCTGAAAAGGCGAAATAGAATTGGCCCTTAACCTGCAATTCAATTGTGCGTGCAATGATGAATCACTCTTGCCTACTATAGTGCACATTTAGGCATCATCATACATGGCATAACCTAATACATGTGCATTTCATTATAGAATCTAAAATATGCAATGTTTATGTTAGTTCATACGTTGCACATGATGTTTAAATGCCCCTTAAATCTGGTCAGTCAAGTGATGGTCTTTAAGCCTCCTTCTATGCTTCTTTTCTTGATATGTAATATTTGCTCACACATCTGTTCAATTGATTATTTGTATCAGCCAGCCATACTAGGACTGTTTGCTTTGATTACTTGTTGTTCTTGACCTAACAGAGCTTGCCAACGATTTAAACACTAAGGGTTGTTGTAGTGAGTGCTTGTATAACTCATATGTGACATAAAGGTTTGGTTGTACACTAAAGCAGGCTCTCCAAGAGTACTTGGAGATCCAGTTCAAAGGTATGCCTAGTTTTTACATAGTGCACACATAGTAAATGCTCATTTCATTGTGTGCAAGAGATGTGGCATGATTCATTATGCGGTGTTGTTTTGTTATAATATCATCCTTTTGTGTTGTTCACAGACTGGAAAGTATGCATATTTATCTTCCAAGGAGACCAGTAACTAGTTTGTGTCACCTTGCAGAGGGGGTGCAATGAAGATAAGATTGAGGATTTCCAAGTACAAGATGTTAGGAAGGATCCTTGCAAGAGAAGGAGGAGCAGCTTTAAGCATGTTCAATCAGTTAAGGTAAGCCACACTGTATTACAATTACCAGGACATCCTATTTGTCTGACATTGTGCTTGTGTAGGGTTCTTCACCTGCAACCCAGTCATTGGGCCATTGATTAAAACCCCCTCCACTCACTATTATATGATGTTCTAACTTTTTTTGAAAATCCGATGTATGTAAACACATTTTAATGTGTCTGTTCACTCATTGCGTATGTTGTCTACTTTTAAATATCTAAAACATCTTATAGTAGTGAACAGTGTGAAACGCTTCCTGCCATGGTAGAGTTGTCGATGTCATAAATGTCATAACCAAACGCATATTCACATTATTAGTCTCCCTATCATTACTAGGATATTGATTACATACTAGTCGAGATATTTCATAGGGGGAAAACAATATTACATTACTTGTTCCTTTATATAGTAAATGTAGCTAGGCCATGGATGTTATTGAGGCATGCATGTATGCATGCTGCCAACTCAACTATTCAATTGCTTGTCTGTTTCACGCATAGTTAAATTGCTCTTGTCAATTGCTTTATTTGTCCTTAGTTAATGAGATGCCCAAACAATGATGCCTGATGTTGGGTACTTGTATAACTTTTAGTTGAAATAATTAAACGCCTTATCATTTAATTACTCCGGCGAAGTGTGCCTGAAGCTTTGAAGTCTATTAACCAACTATTACTGCTTGAGCCTCACAATCTAGTTTATACTAGGCTAATGATTGCATAGTTTTGCTTGCTGTAGTAGGTTTGTATGAATCCCTCTGTTGTTCATTATGATCCCTAAGACTTTAATTGAGCTACAAAATGGCCAACTGCTTGCTTATACGCAACGTGCTGTCTAAATTTGTAACTTGTCTGTGTTTTGGATTTGACCCCAACATCATGCTCCTCTGGTGAGCTAAGAGAGATTTCTGTATGCGGGCTGCACAGACTACCATTTTTATAATTTTTAAAATATCACTTGCTTATGCTTCATGATGTGTAACATTATCGTTAGTCCTATTTCACCATGTACAAAATAGTTTGTCTTGCTCGCTTCACTGTTGTAACTATATTTTTGCCCTAGTGATGTGTACTTACAGAAACATTTCAGGATGAAGTGACATCAACACAAAGATCTTCGAGCGGTGCGGCATGGCCATTACGAAATGATTATGGATTGGAATTAGAATGTGTTGATGTTCTCGAGCATCAACTAGAGGCGGCAAGACAACGTGTACATGATTCTCAACGTGCAATCAACAAGTTGAGACCGGACTTGCAGGTATCAGATGCAAGAGTCAAAAAAATGAAATGAGACATTGAGGTAACCACGAAGGAATTGGAGATTTTGCAGACTAAAAATTATGCTATAATCCAGCCAATCCTATTTTCTAAAGAGATTATAGTTCAAATGGTAAGTTCTGTTGATGCATGTCCATGATGTATGAGCTTTATTTGCCCAGTGTATGTAATTTGCTGTTTGTGTATGCTTTATTATTACTGGTGCCGAACTATAATGTCCAGTGGGTATAATCGGTTGTAATTTCTTTATTGTATAGTGTAGGATTATTCTATGTTTCTATGCCTTACTCTCATTATTGTATAGTGTATGTCTTTAGAGGCGATAGTATAGTGTAGGATAATTCTTTGAATATGCTATATCGTTGAAGTGGCGGCTAGCACGCCCAAACATTTCCTGGACGCCATCCGAACGAACAAACATGTGTAGTCAAAGCGGGCCTTAATTGGGCTGGTCAAAATAATATTTACTACATCCCAAATGATGTGGCCCATCGTAACAACGGTTCTTAGCAGGCCATTAACAGGTCGAACGCTTGATAGGCTCGTATAAATGGAAATGACCTGCGGGCCTCTAGCAGGCCGAAATAAATGTCAATTTTGTCTCGGCCCTTTTTACTTTATGGGCCAGTAAGAAGCCTAAAGTGTTTTGGGCCAGAGGCGGCCCAATTTGCAAACTAGGCTTTTAATAGGCCGAAAGTCACGTCTGGCTGAAATTTTGGCCTGCGGAACATGGGCTACTAATGGACCCAAAATTAGGTTGCACAGTCATAGGCCCAACTATTGTGCGGGCCGTTAACAGGCCCAAAGACAAAATGGGCTAGGAATTGGCCCATTTGTCGAATGGGCCGAGGACAGGCCTAAAGTCACAACGGGCTAGAAGTTGGCCCAACTACAGAATGGGTCGAGAAAAGGCCGAAAGACGTTACGTGTCGTTAACGGGTTGAAACTGGCGATGGGCTGCTAACAGGCCGAAAGAAGCTTGGTCCGTAATTGGGCCCAAAGATGTAGCGGGCCGTTAACGGGCTGGAACTGACGATGGGCTGGAAATTGTCAAATCTAGAATGGGCCTTTGATGGTCCGATTCTGTGTAACTCGTATGGGCCATGCTTGTGAATGGGCTTGACTCAAGTAGGCATCTAATGGGTCAGCCCGCTTATTTTGACAGGCTCGGCCTTTTAACCTGAATGGGCCACTGTTGTGCCGAGACACGTGTCGACGTATCATAGGCGCGTCCCATCCATTCGTTGGATGACAACTGCCCGAACGCTGGGCTGATACGTGGATCTGCCGGCGTATGAGAATTTTACACGTGGAAATCCCCATTGGTCCGGGCTGTTAACGGGTTATCGGATCCAAATTGGAACCCGATAGCTTAACGGCGACCCGTTACGGTGGATGCCACGTGTCGGTTACCCTTGACGAAAGCACTTCTATGACCTGCGATTTATCATCATGAAAGTGGACACTTCTATGATGATAATTTTGGTAATATCATGGAATACTTCTACGACGGCACAGGTATGACTATCTTAATTCTGTCATAAAATCATCATGGATGTACATGCATGACAGAAAACGTGACCTACTATGACAAACACGTATCATCATGGAAGTGTTTTTTAGTGCAAATCAGTTAAAGAATTATTTTTTGTTCAAAAGGGTAGAATAGTAAAGTTCCTCCGATCCGTTTCGCAGGAGAATACTCGCCCATCCCCCACGCACATCGTTCTGTTTCTGGTCGCATAGCCGCCGCCCTTCCTGCCGTTCCGATCGAGCGATCCTACCGCGGATCCGCTCCAGGCAAGCACCAGCGGTCCCCTCCCTGGTTTTTCTCCTGCCATCAGGGTCCTGCCTCAACGCCAGGAACTACTAACCGTCCGCTGCGGTGCGCCGAGCCCACCAAAGTATCCCCTGCCCCGCCACCCACTGCAATGCCCCTTCTGACAAGCAGCCGGCGAGGCGAGCACTCCGTCAACACGTACCTTTCCCCTAACACCCCCCCCCCCGCCGCGTTGGTAGGAAGGCCGTCGCCGGCTGTCAGAGGAATTTTGGGTGCTCCTGCAGTGTCAATTCAGCCTAGACTCTTTGCACAATTAGGGATAAGGATATTTGAGATCGGATAACGGTCATGTGATCATTCTTCTTGGGTGGTCTCTTTCTCATCTTCTCGGTGCAAGGCTCTTTTCCTTTCAGGTTTTGAGAAAATGTTCGCAACTGGCCCATAAGATGCTCATTTCTATGCGCTAGGATTGCAATGCAATGGTCAGTGTGAGGAAAAAAATACACTAAGAGAACCATAAAGAGAGTATCAATAACATTTTTGTCTATAGCTTATCAAGTATGTATCCAACATTTTGAAAATTTCGAGTACACAAGTATCTCAAACAACCTTCTGTAGAAAACAACAATTCCAGGAAGCCAATATTCTTTCCTTGTCTTCCAGGCATTAGTAAAGACATTGTTTGCTCAAGTACCTATGAGGATAACATCGTCCATCCTAATGGATTTACAACTAGCATGTTGTGCAAAGAGCTCAACATCCTTAGCCAGTTGCTCTGCACATTGTGAAGAATATGTTAATTACACTACCCATAGAGTTTCCAAATATGCAAATATAACAAGATTCAGAACCATTCTTATTTTGCTGAGTGCAAATAAGCAGTTCAGTACAAATAGTATAGTAGAACGCTATAGTTTCAGAGATACTGTTATGAAAATCCACGTCCTTAAGTTCTGATACATCTCCTTTACTGTCACCGTGCAACCAAAATTTTGTGTTTACCACAAGATCCCCGATCCCGAGCTGGAAATGTGGTCAGCTATTGTTTTCTAGCTGATACAATGTTCCACTTAAAAGGATGTGATTCTGGAGTTTGTGGACGGGATTGGGTGATCTTTAGTGCAACTTGATGTCTTATTTCTCACGTCTACTCTACAGCCCACCAAGGTCTGGGAGTCACGTCGGCTAAACATTACGTAAATACATAAAATAGTTCTTTGCTTTCTTCAAGAGCACATTTCCAATTCAACTAAATATCTTGAATTATGTTAGAGGAGCATGCAAATCAGATATAAGGATAGTATCTATAGCAGAGATTGTTTTTTAGAGTTTGGTGTATTCTCATCATGAATATTTTGTTTATGCAGAGCTTTTTGTAAGAGAAAAAACCATTAGTATCATCATAAAATTTGAGATACACGGCTCCTAATCCTGCGGCATCCACATCGCTCCCACGAGGCCGGTCGTGCACCACAATCGGAGTTCCTCATTGATCAGCAAACGTGTCGAAGGAATTTAACTGCAAATATGTATTGTAAGCAGCCGGTCACATTATGTAGTGCGGCTGGGAATCGTTAGTCCATAACAGATTCTGAAATTTGAACTTGTGTCCAAAGTTGCAGCATGATTTAGTTTGCATGGTTCTGCACCTGCAGATTGTAGGGGATTTTTAAACTGTCCGTGTGATTCATTTTCACATTTAGTACCCTGTGGACAAAATTATTTTCCGCATTCAAGATTACTGCTTTTGAAATTTGTGTATGATATTAAAATTAATGGATGTGCTATGATCTTGTGCAGAAGAGTCAAGTTAGTCATAATGTGGCCAAGTTCAAATTTGTTCCCCTAGACCTACTTCTATGTTCTGCCTTGCAATTGGCGAATATAAAAGATGCAGGTCTGAACACTTGTACTGCTCATATCCTGGTCTACAGTTATGATGTTGAGTTATGGTCATTCTTTTTGGTACATGGAGTGAGTCGAATATTCTGATTCCGTTTTCTGTATTTTGTTAACCAGCTGCAGAGGGAAGGATGCTACTGGTGAGGTAGTAGTCAAGCCTTATACTCCGACTACACTGGATTCTTATACTGGATACTTTGAGCTTGTTTTAAAGGTAATTTATCGTAAACATTATATTGGATACTTTGAGCTTGTCTATGCAGAGCTTGTTTGAAAAGGACCATTGTTTTGAGATGTACAGTATATGTTCACAGAATTATAAAAAAATTCTGCAGTTCAAATATGCACATATTTGGAGGTTGCATTGCATAAATGTCTATGATGATACTTCTTTCTAAAAAAGAGATTGACATATGTAGTTGAGAAGTGAGATTACGAGTCTGTGATAAGGAACAACTAGAGTAGAAACATTTCGGTTGGCCTGGACTTGTACAAGTACTTGAACAAGTAGTACCCAATATGAATCTGTAATCTTTTGATATTGTCTATGAACCTGTAATCTGGATTATTGGGTCGGCCTCATGTACCCAATGGATCAATGAGGCCACAAATTTCTGATGAAATAGGCCGACCATCCTTTTTCTTTCTAGTACTTGTTTGGATCATTCTGAGCACTTTTATTTTTGGATCATTTTTTCATTGCACGGATAATTCAGAAAACGGGATAATCATGGCATTTTACTTTATTAAACTATAAATAACACAGAGGAAACTACATGTACAATAGTTTGTGCTTACTAAATTCATCAACCACATGTCCCTCAAAAAGAATCCATCAATAAGGTTGATCAAGTCTTATTAACAAACTATTTTCGAGTAACACGAAACCGAAGAACTTTCTTATAACACTAAGTTACCTCCACGGGGATATGCATCTCTCCAACAATAAGAGTTTCATATTTCTTTTTGACGGTAGGAAGAGTAACACTAAGTTATGGTCTGGCTATACGAAACTAAATGTAGATGTTGGATCTGACTGTGATTCACTCGAAGGGTCTGTGGGGGCTGTTATACGAGACACAATGGAAAATTCGTTGTTGCAACAAACCAAAAATATAGAGATTTGTTATGACTCCTTCACAGCTGAGGCCATGGCGGTGAGATTGGGCCTGAACCTCGCACGAAGGGTGGGTTGCAGCAAGCTTGAGATCAGTTCAGATAGCTTGAAAGATGGGAATTCATCATCGGTAGCTAATGCAACATTTGACAATTGTTATTTCATCTCATTTGATTTCAATCATGTGATTTATGATCATTGTAATAGAGAATGTAATCAAGTAGCCAACGAACTAGCTAGGATATAGCTAAATTTTCTATTTCTGTCTAGATGGATTCCGGATTCCGCATCGGATGCGGTGCTATCCCATCTTGTAATGATGCAACAATTCTTGTGAGTGAACAAAGGAGAAGTTTGTCGGTAAAAAGTGTGTTGCTGTAGCATGTGGTTTCGTTTTCGTAGATAGAAAAACCGCGGAAATTCATTTTTTCGCACATGGGAGCATATGCTCCTGCCACCGGTATGAAAAATAATTCAAAATGTCAAAAAGTTCCGAACAAAAATTTGGCGCCTACATGTTGACATTCTATGTGCGCACGCCAAATTTGGCGGAAAATCGGCAATTTTGGTGGCATGTCTAAAAAAGACATAAAAATGTCTCGTGAAAAGTCCTTTTAACACTGAGTTTTATCTTTTTCACATGCGACACAAAAGTTGTCGATTTTTCACGAAACGACTTTGTGAGCACGTAGAATGTTGAGATGTACGCGTGAAATTTTTTGTCATAATTTTGTGACATTTCGGTATACTTTTAAAACACATTTTAGAAACCAGGAGCATGTATGCTCCTGGGTGCCAAAATGCCTCTCTCAGTTTGGCCTTTTTTTATGAGATTAAAACGGGCCAAAATGTTTTTCCTTGAGAAATAAACGGGCCCATTTTTTGTTTTGAGGAGATTGAAACCGGGCCATACTTGGACCTGGAGTCCTACACGGATCAGCCTTTAAAGCCTCAAACTCCCTAGTCGATCCACCGCCGCTCCGGCGCAGCAATACCTAGGATCGCACAAAATCACCGGAGATGGCCGCCGCCGCCGTCGGGGACGATCTCCTCCTCGACCGCCTCAGCGATCTCCCGGACATCATCCTGGTGACCATCCTCTCCCGCCTTGACATGGACGAAGCGGCGAGGTGTTCAATCCTCAGCTCTCGCTGGCGCCGCCTCTTCCCATCCACCCTCCTCGATTTCAAGGCCGGCAGTATTCGCTGCGACAGGGCCGTCGAGGCCGTCACCTCCATCCTCGCCGCCCACCCCACCGAGCCCGTGCGCTCATTCAGCACGTACAGGCTCTCCTTCCGCCGCCAGGACGACGGCGCCGTCGACGGCTGGCTCCGGGATCTGGCCAACCGCGGCATCGAAAAACTCGTCCTCTACTTCAACGAGAAGCGCCAGCAGAAGGTCCCGGATTCCCTCTTCGCCTGCGCATCCCTGAAGCGCCTCAAGGTGATTAACGGCACCTTCCTTGACGCCACCGAGGCCGCCGCATCCCTCGCCGTCCTCGCCAAGATCGACCTGTCCGACGTCAAGATCTCCCAGGACTCGCTGAACTCCCTGCTCTCGAACTGCAGGGCGCTGGAGCGCCTGAAGATCACTTCCATCAGCAAGTGCGGCCGCCTCCATGTCCGGTCTCGGAGCCTCAAGGTCCTGCGTGCTAAGTGTACACATTACTGTCACGTTTACATGACTTAGTCTCCCCACCATTAGTCCCACGATGCACGATATGTGTGCACGTTCTCTGTAAACTGCCTGTATTCAGTGCCTATATGTACTCCTGACTCTGAATCAATGAGATAAGTTCAGACTCTGTTCAGTTTTACAGTTCAATATGGTATCAGGCTAGACTAGTCCTCGTCCACGATGAACCAAACCGGCGCGGCAATCTCGCCTGCCGCCGGCAACACCCACCTCGGACCTCTGGGTCATCTTCCTCCCCCGACCTACCAACCTACCTTACCTACTCACCCCCCATCTGCTACTCTGCTTGCCCCAACCTCAATCATCGACACCATCACAGATGTATCCCCGTTCATCCCCATCGTCCTCGACCTGGCGGCGCACAACTACTACCACTGGCGTCATTTGTTCCTTGTCCACCTCGGGCGCTGCGGCCTCCGCAGCCACATCGACGGCGACAACCTGGCGGCCTCCTCCGATCCCGTTTGGATCAAGGACGACTTCGCCATTCTGCAGTGGATTTACACGCGGATCTCAACGGAGCTGTTCGGCCTCCTCCCCAAGGACGGCGCCACCGCCTTCGTCATCTGGCGCGAGCTCCAGCGCCTGTTCCAGGACAACCGCGATGCCCGCATCAACCACCTGGAGACAGCGATGCGCACCCTCAAGCAGAGGGACGAGCCCGTCGGCACCTACTGCCAGCGCCTCAAGGCCATGGCGGATGAACTGCATGAGCTCGGCGCTCCGGTGGATGACCGCCGGCTCATCTCCGCCACCCTCGCCGGCATCAGCGAGCGATTCGACAAGGTCACCTCCGTCATCCCTCTGCTTCGCCCCGCGCCGCCGTACTCTGAGGTGCTCTCCATGCTTCAACTCGAGGAGACCAAACTGCGCACCAGGATGGAGCAACCGCAGGCCTTCTACTCCAACAACGGGCCTTGCAACAGCGGCAACGCCGCCCAAGCTCCGTCCCCGCAACAGCCGGCCGTGCGCCCCACCGGCGTCAGCCCGAACTACAAGGGCAAGAACCCGGTTCCCGGTTTTCAGCACCGGAACGCATCCAACAACGGGTCGACCTCCACGACGCCATCGGCTCACGCCTCACCAGCACCGCCTCGTCAACCGGCAGCGACACCGACGGCACCCATGACTCCGCCATGGCGTGCCCACACTGATCCCTGGACCGGCTTGGTTCAGGCCTGGCCTGTCCCATGGACCCAGGCAACTGCCGTCGCCGCGCCTGGCCCCGTGCCCTGGCAGCTGCCGTCGCCACGACTCGTCGGCGGCCCCGGCCTGCTTGGCCGGCCTCCTGCTCAGGCATACTACTCCTTCGCGCAGAACCATCAACCGGCGCCTGCAACATACCCGGCCTCGCCATTTGCGCCTCCTGCCTATGCGGCTGCGCCGATGCAAGCGCCGATGTACGCACCTCCCACGACTCCTGCGTCTCCTGCCTGGGACCAAGCGGCCTTGGTCCACGCCTTGAACGCCTATACCAACCACAATGATGGAGGCTGGATCGTCGACTCTGGAGCAACTGCGCACATGTCTGGTACGCCTGGTATGCTGTCTTCTGCCCACCCATCTCCTTCTACACCACCCATCATTGTTGGCAATGGATCACATCTCTCTGTCTCTCACATCGGTCGTTCTGTTATTCCTAATGTTCATCGTCCCTTATATCTTAACAATGTTCTTGTTGCTCCTTCCCTAGTCAAAAATCTTATTTCTGTTCGCCGCTTTACAACTGACAATCAAGTTTCCATGGAATTTGATCCCCTTGGTCTTTCTGTGAAGGATCTCAAAACCCAGGCCCTGATCGCACGACATGATAGCACTGGCGATCTCTATCCATTCCATGAAGCCATGACAACCAACTCTGCATCGGCGTTCCTCGCTAGTGTCAACCTTTGGCACCGTCGCTTAGGCCATCCCAATTCACAGACTGTATCTAGTTTACTTCAGCATTTTCAAATTCCCTGTAGAAAAGACTCTCATGACCCAGCGCTCTGCGAAGCCTGTCAGAGAGGAAAGCATGTATGTTTCCATTTCATCTATCAAAGACATCTACCTTTACACCATTTGAGCTTTTACATTGTGATGTTTGGACGTCCCCTGTTCTCAGTGTGTCTGGATACAAATATTATCTGATTGTGGTTGATGATTTCACTCACTACATGTGGTCTTTTCCTCTTAAGGCCAAATCTGATGTTCATGGCATTTTTGTGAAGTTTCAACAGTTTGTCTCTACCCATTTCTCCACACCCATTCGATTTCTTCAGTGTGACAATGGCACTGAATTTGACAACCAACGCAATCGCGACTTGTTTCTCCAGCATGGCATTGTCCTTCGATTTTCCTGCCCATACACCTCGCCTCAGAATGGCAAGGCTGAGCGCGCCCTTCGCACCACGAATGATATAATCCGCACCTTGCTCATTCAGGCATCCATGCCCATTGCCTACTGGGTCGAAGCTCTTCGGACGGCCACCTTTCTCCTCAACCTTCGCCCCTACAAATCCAACCCCTCCTCTACGCCATACATCAGCCTTCACAAGTCACCTCCACCATATGACACGCTGCGCGTTTTTGGTTGCCTGTGCTATCCCAACCTCACTGCCACAACACCTCACAAGCTTGCTCCACGTTCCACTCCGTGCGTATTCTTGGGCTACCCTGACGAGCACCGCGGATATCGCTGCCTGGATCTATCCTCTGGTCGGATTATCATCTCCCGCCATGTGACCTTCGACGAACAATCTTTTCCCTTTGCCACATTGCACGCCACCTCCACGCTTCCGCATCCCAACTCATCCTCCCCTTCCTCACGGCCTCTGTTTGCCGTTACCGACAACCCAGCTCCCACGCAGGCCACAACTACGCATGAACCTCCTACACCTCCGGCACCACCGTCCCCTCCACCCCCTCCCTATACTGCCTCCACCACACCTCCCCATACTCCACCTCTACCGGCCAAGGCAATTCCGGTCCCTATTCCCCAAAACCCACACAAGATGACCACTCGAGCGAAACGGGGCTTTGGCATCCCTGCTCGCCGTCTTAACCTGTTAGCCTCCACCTCTACCATATCCCCTGTTCCTAAAACATACCGCTCTGCACTTCATGATCCCCATTGGCTTGAGGCTATGCGCTCCGAGTTTGATGCTTTTAAGCAGAATGACACTTGGGAGCTTGTTCCTCGTCCTCCCTCCTGCAACGTTGTCTCAGGCAAATGGCTATTCCGCCACAAATTTCACGCTGATGGCAGCTTGGCTCGCTATAAAGCTCGTTGGGTATGCCGCGGCTTCTCTCAACAACCGGGAATCGATTACGATGAGACGTTCTCCCCCGTTGTCAAACCAAGCACGATTCGTGCCGTCCTATTCATTGCGACCTCCTCTCACTGGCCTATACACCAACTAGATGTAAAAAATGCCTTCCTTCATGGCACCTTGACTGAAACTGTGTACTGTCAACAGCCACAGGGCTTCGAAGATCCATCCTTTCCTGATCACGTCTGCTTGCTCAAAAAGTCTCTTTACGGCCTTAAACAAGCACCCCGAGCTTGGTTTTCTCGCTTTGCCACATACATTCAGACCCTTGGCTTCCTCCCTTCAAAGTCTGATTCTTCTCTGTTTACTTATCACTCCGACAACGCCACCGCCTACCTCCTCTTATATGTTGATGACATCATCCTAACCTGCTCCTCCACTACCTTCCTCAACTCTCTTATAGCCTCTCTTCGGTCAGAATTCTCCATGACCGATCTTGGAGCTCTCCATCACTTCTTAGGCATTACTGTCACGCGCTCCTCTGCTGGCCTGTTTCTCTCCCAACGTCAGTACCTCTCTGACCTCATTGACCGCGCTGGCATGACTGACTGTCACATTGCTCGCACCCCCGTTGACACTGGCAACAAGCTTGACTCCTCCAGCAACCCTGTTTCTGACCCGGCATTCTACCGCAGCCTTGCAGGTGCTCTGCAATATGCCACCCTAACCCGCCCGGACATTGCTTATGCTGTCCAACAGGCCTGCCTATTCATGCATGATCCTCGTGATCCTCACCTCGCTCTTGTCAAGCGTATCATTCGCTACCTCAAGGGCACTCTTCATCTTGGCTTACACATAAACACCTCCTCCCCAACTTCCCTGACAGCATACTCGGATGCCGATTGGGCCGGCTGCCCCGAGACCCGTCGCTCTACTTCTGGATTTTGTGTGTATTTAGGTGATAATCTAATCTCTTGGTCTTCCAAAAGGCAACACACTGTTTCCAGGTCATCAGCAGAAGCGGAGTATAGAGCTGTGGCACACGCTGTTGCTGAGTCTGTGTGGCTCCGCCAATTATTGTTGGAACTCCAACGTCCAATATCCAAGGCCACCATTGTTTTCTGCGACAATATCTCTGCAGTGTACATGTCAGCGAATCCAGTTCAGCATCGCCGCACCAAGCACATTGAGATCGATCTCCACTTTGTCCGTGAGAAGGTGCAGCTGGGCGAAGTCAAAGTACTGCATGTTCCTACTCAATCTCAATATGCTGACATTTTCACCAAAGGACTACCAACAGCGATTTTCAGTGAATTTCGCTCCAGTCTTACCATCGTCGACATCGATGCTGCGACTGCGGGGGGATGCTAAGTGTACACATTACTGTCACGTTTACATGACTTAGTCTCCCCACC
This sequence comes from Triticum aestivum, assembly GCF_018294505.1. Lineage (NCBI taxonomy): Eukaryota > Viridiplantae > Streptophyta > Magnoliopsida > Poales > Poaceae > Triticum > Triticum aestivum. Next base: position 520,782,702 of record NC_057801.1, read on the forward strand.
ATTAGTCCCACGATGCACGATATGTGTGCACGTTCTCTGTAAACTGCCTGTATTCAGTGCCTATATGTACTCCTGACTCTGAATCAATGAGATAAGTTCAGACTCTGTTCAGTTTTACAGTTCAATACTGCGCACCAGTGGCGACTTCAAGGAGCTCTTCATTGACGACGCTCCCAACCTGGAGCAGGTGCTCGGCTGCTACCTGAACAGCAGGTCGGTCAAAATCGTGATCGCGCACGCTCCAAAGCTGGAGTTCTTAGGCTACATCGGCATGAACAACGAGATTGAGTTTGGAAACACCAAGTTCACCAAGTTCAGGGTAAGCTTAATTGCTAATGAAGCAACCAGAAATTGACCTTGCAATCGCTTCCTGTAAGTACTTAATTAATAACCATTCTAATTGATGCAAATCCAGGAAAAGAATATTCATGCTGAGACCATTATGCCAAGCCTCAAGACTCTAGCCGTCGACCTGATGCACACGCCGGACGGGTACATCAACGAACATTACATCAACTGGGTTATGCAGCTGCTCAAGGTTTTCCCTTGCTTGGAGACGATCTACATCAAGGTAAATTGTTCTGGCTGGTCACTGAATTGTGTATTATCAGATATCTACTCCATGTTGTCCCTTGCAATGGTAGGCCACGCATGTTTTTACCCAAATTCGCATTGGTGGATCCTATTCCTGATTGAAATTTTTGTAACAGTCGGACTCTTGGTCCGAGGCTCGTGACGGCTCCCCGGGGTCGTGGGACGTCCTGGCATCGGTTCCTTGCATGGACAACCACCTCGAGAAGGTGGTGTTCGAAGTTTACCGAGGGCAGGAGTGGCAGAGGGACATGGCCAAGTTCCTTCACGGGAGGAGCAGGTTCCTCAAGACCATGGAGTTCCACTGCATGGACGATACTTCAAGAGAGGATTATGGCAGGGCTCCTACTGAAGAATGGGTGAGGAAGCAGCAGGAGCTCTTGTGCCTCGACAGCCGGGCCGCGAGAGATGCTCGTTTCCTCTTCTTCAAGAGTCCGTTGGTGGTCAACCATCATGAGTTCAGCCATAACGAGTCGTACCAGAGGGGTTATCATCGTGACATGTATAACCTTTAATAAGGAGTCTGTTATCTGCATAGAGTTGGCACACTTAAGCTACATTCTTTATTGTGGTTTTCTTATAGCGACATTATTGTGAAAATTGAGAATTCAAGATAGGCTGTGTTTCTAGTTGTCAAATTATTGTGGCTGAAGCATAGGGAGTTGTCTAACTTAAAATTTAGGATTGCCTATAGCGCAGTTGCCTGGTATATTTTCTAAGGGTGCGGTCAATTTGGCTCGTCGCGTTCTTCAACCTCAACCCACCATAGCTCCGCCGACTGCCATCGCCGCCTCTCACTCGCTCTAGGCTCGAGTGAGCAGGAATCAGAGGAAATTGCTGAAAAATTGACTGTGATTCAAACAAATCAGATCATCTGGGCTACAGAAAATCTGCATAAAATTGTATACAGGGCCCTTAGATATCATCAGCTTAGACAAGTAGAACTTTCTGAATCATTTGTCACACCCGGTGGTGCTTTATTCATTATTTCCCAAGTACTATTTTGTTATGAACTTGCAAGCGTTCTTTTTTTCAGGGTACATACAGTACAAACTTAACAGTCGGTGCAACAAATCGCCCAGAACTTCATAGTGACATGTTTCAGGTCGTAGTGGTAGCAGGAGTTGGGTAAACATTTGATCTTCAGACATTCTCTTCAAAGAATCGAGGCAAGCGACCGCCGTTGTCCACATAGTACGTCTTGTCCTTGAAGGTTGCAATGCCCTCCTTCCCTGCACGAGTCAAGCAAAAAAAGCTGAGCCACACGCAAAACTGACACCAGCTTTCTGAATGCATCTAACGGGAGAAACTTGGCGGATAATTAGGCGCGCTCACTTGCTAACTGGTCCGCTTGATTACATGTGAGCCTCGCCGCGAACCCGAGACCGCTATAGTGGTAGATCATGGCCTTCTTTGCCTCCTGCGTGCTGTAGAAACAACAAAAATGTCATCGATCATCTAAGAGAAGGACGGATACTATGCGCTGTGGACGCGGAAATGTTGCTTGCCACACAAGTCACAACCAACCTTCCGATGACGGAGGCGAGCAGCCGGACGTCGTAGTCCACGGAGTCAATGTAACCAGTACGGCTGACAAAGACTATGTACACGTCGTAGTCGGAGGCGTGCACGTCGGGGCCGGGGGCCAAGGCCGAGGGCGTGGCGGGGGGTGAGACGAGGAGGACGTCGGGGGTGAGCACGTCCACGACTGGCCGGGCCATGGCGGCGGGCACGGCGGCGGGTGAGGAGAGGATGAAGAGGACGAGGAGAAGGGACACAAAAGTGGAGGGAGCGGTCTCCATCGCTGCGTCCGACGCTGAAGGGAAGGGCTCTGCCTTGCACTTGCACCTCTTGTGATCTGGTTCAGGTGATGTGTGAAGCCTCCGTTGCTTATATATGGCCAAGGGTGATAGACTGATAGCCAGTTACAAATCTCGATTTTACTTTGAGCGTTTACAACTCGTTAATGAAAGCACTGAAACTTAGCTTATTACTTCAGGGAGTTACGGGACGCACTTCTAACTCAGGTTAATAACGTCGCAGAGGTGTCTTTTGGGTGCATAAAGCATCTCCTTTCAGAGTTATTATCATCGCAAGACGTTTGGCCTCGTATAACACGCACATCTTCTCTTTCAAGGATTTTCGGCTATGTTGCAAAATGCTGAAAATTGTGGTAGGCTAAAAGGAACCCAAATCTGCAATTAGGGATGAAAATGGCGCGGAAATGGACGGAACTGGGTGCTACCATATTTATTTTCATATTCTTTTGCAGAAGCAAAAACGAATACAGAAACCGCGGAAACGGATACGGAAACAAATACTACTAGAAACAGACACAGAGTGAATACAGAGCAGACATGGAAACAAAACGGTTTGTTGACCAGAACTTAAAACCTCCTTGAATCATAGAAAAATATAGATAAAACATAAATAAATTTATGGAATTGTTAACATGACTACAAAAATAATATGGTTGTGCTAGCAACATAGGATAGTATTGTAGTAGTACATGACAATCCCGTATAGGGTCTAGTTGAGTACATGTGTGGTAGTAAAAGTTGGCCCTCAAATAATCTATTCTGCTCATTCTACTCATTGTGTCATTGTGTGTTCTTTGGTAGTTGGGATACCTATAATAAAAACAGAAATTCCATATTTACGGAAACGGAAAGTTCCATTTCACGCATGTTCCACTGGAAAACACCGTTCCTTTTTTGTTTTAGTTTCCGTATAAAAAATCCATTTCCGTTTCCGTTTTGCAAATTTCCATTTCCATTTTCATATTCCCTCTCCGTTTCCATTTTTCGTCCGGAAAAGCAGAAACTTTCCACTCCATTTTCATCCCTATCTGCAATGCACCCCCGGGTGTACCATCTAATCTTTGCCGATGACTCGCTCCTGCTGCGAGGAGCAAACGCAAAAACTGCGGCCAAACTTCAGCAAGAGATTCTCACCAAAGGCTGGAAAAAGGATTAAAACATAAAGGCAGCAGCATAAGCCATCCCTTTATATGTTACTTTAGAGACTTGTATTCTTCCAAATTTCCAATCTAGCCATGTTGGCAAGCGAGGCACGAAAAGTACACATAATCCTTACTTTTATGTACTCGAGTCCTTTCAGCGCAATATTTCCCAAACAAATAATGGAAGCTTATTTGTGCCAAGGGACATCACTAGAAGAGCCACCTCCCGAAAGGGTATCAACCTTGTCACTTGAGTGATCTAATTGATAGATCGTTTTCTGAAAAGTAAATCTAAAAGAGCCATATGGAGGGCAACACTACTGGTAGATTGTCGGCTGAAATTAGTTGAATGCCTGATTTTACAAACAGGGAGATAATGGTATGACCGCGGAGCTAGACGGGGATGTTTGGGAGAGCCAAAAAGATGAAGCACCAATTTTCAGGGCCAAATATACCCTATTTTTTGAATCTCATCCATCCCCTAAAAAAATTCTTCACAAACTAGTCAAAGCTGGGGGTGGTGTGGCATCTATTTTAAAACGGAGGGAATACATACTAACTGAAATGAGTAAATAAACACACTAAAACATGTTCGTGTACATCCGATTTAGAGAAAGTTGGAACATCTTATATTTGTAACACAGGGAGTAGTAACTTGTAAACGGGCTAGTAATATTTCAGGACATTGCGTATGGTGCAAAGTATGCAGCGGGAAAGCTACCAAGTCATGTAGAACACCTTGTAGCTGGCACCACATACCGCTTTCAAGTTAAACGTAATACGTTGTGCTCCACCCGCTAATTTTAGTACACTTATAAGAGACTTGACTTCTCAAAGTTCAATATCCGACAGTGCGATGGTCAGATGGCATATAACTAGGCAAGGCAGAACAGATTTGTCAGTTTCGCCAGACAAAGTATACGCCAAGTCTTTACTGAGTGTTACATGTAGAGGAATACAAGAGTGCAGGGGGAAAAATAAGCACGCCAATTCATCCACCCAAGTTCACCTTTGTCACAAAATAAGCACCGATCAACAGCGGTGGAGACAAAAATCCAGCGTAGGTCACAAAATTGGCAGTCGATCCAGCACAAACAACTATCCAATTTGCCAATCTTCTTTGCATGACACATAAGCAGTCCACAATCATTTCCTTTGCCACCTTACAAACGGCGAACTAGGCTTGAGCTTATTTTATCTCTACTTCCCTTAGGAAGTGCTTGAACTCGTGATTGCTTCACCAGTCTCTTCGGGAAATACGGTCGTCACTGTCTACATATGTAATAGACCGGTTGATTTGCTAAGTCAAGACCTATGGCCACAAGAACAAGCTGCATCTCACTTCCGCATACATGTAACAGGCCGGGCCGATGCACTATCCCAGCAGGGGTGATACATCAAGATTAGTGGTGGTGTTATGTACAATGGTATGTACAACTCCTGTGCAGGACTTCAAATCTCGAAACCGCCATTTAACTGCACAGATAAAGACGGCCTTCCAATGTTATTTAGAGGTGTTTCCAACGTGACTACTACTCCAGAACTGCCCACTTGACCATTCCACTTCGACCGCCCAATCTGCCATATATAGGTACATTTAGCCAATGTATAATTATAGTTACAGCCAAACTGTGGTATTAGAAAAGAATCGAGCAGATGCCTTGTTTCAATGAGGAAAACTTACAGAAAGAGCAGTAAAAGCTGACGGATTTCTTGAGCAGGATAAACCACACATCACATTTAGTTCCTCTTTTAATGAATGGATGACCTCTGCTCGTACCCCGGGATCACTTCCTCCAAATGTAGGGCATACACTGTAGAGTAAAATGCCATGAAGAGTGTTAAAACAAAAACAGAAATACAAGGATGGACAAAACTAAACTAACAACACATCACAGAGGATTTTTTTTAGTCTAACAACACAAGAGGATATAAGGATGCGTTTGGTTGTAGGGCTATCCTCTTAGGGACAGGGATAGCCTCTTTTTACAGTGGATACCACCCGTTTGGATCTGTGTCAAGGAAGGACAGAGGCAGCCAGATGCTTGGAATATTCGTGAAAAACGGGGTTGCGGCCAGCCGCGAAAAAGTGGCGGACAGCGGTAACCACCCCGCGCGCGCGTCCCTCCGCTGATGCGCGAATCGTTTTTTCCGCCTGCTGACTCCCACTCACCCCCATGAACAGGTGAAACCCTCATTTTTTTCCCATCGCTCGTCTCTCTCGTGTGCGGCGGTGGCGGCGGCGCATCTAGCAGAGAGGCCACGAGAGGTGAGTTCGTTGGTTCTCTACTCGGCCCTCCCTCCTCCTACGCGTCCGCCTCTCCAGCAACCGCGTGTGGCGGCCGGCCGGCTGGGATCTGAGCCGGCGGCATGACTGGATCTGGAGGTGGCCGGCGGCGCCGCTAGATCTCGAGGAGGCCGGCAGCTGGGGGCTTGAGGTGGCGTGCGTGGCCGGAGATTGAGGGTTGGACGGCGGCTGTATGCATGTCTGGTGCATGCATGAGAAAGGCTGCGTGTGGTCTTGAGTTCGGCTTGTAGCAGGTTACTGGATGCGTGAGCATGCATTTGTGCTCCATACTAATTATTATTCTTTGTCGATTGCAGGTGATTTGAAGCCATAAATCATATTCTCTTCTTTGTAAGCAGTCCGTAGCAGAGTACTGCGAGTATAGCTTGGAGCAGAGCACCTTCAATCTGAGGTTATTTGGCCCATAAATCCTATTCTCTTCTTAAATAAGATGCCATTATTTTGTAGATAGATACATAACTATACTCTATGCAATGTGGAACTGTCAGTACTAGAACCTAAATCTTCTGCTACAAATAAAATGGTTGAGGATAGCAAATAAAATGCCATAGTTAAACATCTTTTAGTTCCAAATAAATCATTATTTTGTACATAGATGGTGTGCAATTGAATTATTTTTGTTCACATGTTGAAGTGTCATGTGATTACTAGAACCTAAATCTGCTTGCTGCAATTTTTTCCTTATGCTCAAATACTTGCTGTAATTAGTATCTCAATGTCCAAAGGCTTGCTGAAATTCTCTTTATGTGAAAGTACTTGCCGTAATGGGTTTCATAATGTCAAATGCTTGCTGTAATTTTTTCTTTAAGCTCAAACACTTGTTATAACTATTGTCTCAATGTCCAAACACTTGCTGAATTTCTTTCTTTATGTGATTATTGCTGGAGGAAGCATGGCCACAGGGCAATATGCAAAATGCTCAAATGACCCTCTTGGTATAGAAGTGATTAATCTTGAAGAAGACATAGCCAAGAAACCCCCGCTTGAAGAGCCCAAACCAAAAAAAGCAATAGATGGACTTTGGGAGAACAAGAAAGTACTCCCAGATTTTAGTTTGGATTTCCTTGCTCTTTACTATGGTCTTTGGGAGAACATGAATGATGGTGATTGCATATGTGATGATTAACTTGTACTTTTGATGACAACCAAGAGAATTACTATGGGTTGTATAACTATTAGGTTTTAGTACTCTATCTCTATGCACTGTTGAACTATGAGTTGTATGCACTTGGTTAAATGTCAAATGCTGAACTATTATATGTGGCAGAGTTCAAATTAGTTTGTACTATTGTGTTGGTATGTTGTGGTATAGTTATTTTTTTGAAATTATTACTTCACATATCATATATGTCACTATGGGGGTAATCTGACCACCTCAGTGAAAAGGGTTACCACAACCCTTATCCATCATTTATCCCTCAAACCAAACACTCCAGGGCTATCCTCAACCATGTTCTGTCCTTCAAACCAAACAAAAGACGGGTTAACCTCACCCACCCAACCAAACACAAAAAAGGGCTATCCCTGGCCAGGTGGTTGGGGATACCCACAACCACCCTAGCTTGTCCCTCAAACCAAACACATCCTAAGTTGATCAATGGCATCTGCTTAGCAGTCTCTTGGAGGGTAACGTTAAGAAAAACAGCACTGTCCACCCAGAGGCCCATAGTTTTAGTACTAAAATGAGCCAGCAATGCAAAAGCAAACATTTAACAAAATCCCTTAAAAGCCGATACCATCCAGCATCGAAAAAAATTCTCATGTTCCACAAGATTAATGCATACAAAAAAGAAGCAGCACATCATTATTCTATGTAGTGAGAAAAATAACAATAGAAGATTACGGTCTATCAGAAGTTCAAAACTTTGATCATTAGCACTGGAAGAGTCTGATCTATCCTAGCTATTCATTTATCAAAAAGGAATGCAATGCTGCATTAAAAAAAAATAGCTGCAACGAAGTGTTCTTTTAGAATCATATCAACACATCTAAGATAGTAGCGAACATTGCAAAACAATTGTCATTCACATTCTACTCATTTGATCATATAATATAGGGCAAGATGTAACAACAGAAGGCTCCAAAATTACCCAAATGCTTTCAATGAATTACCTGACTTGTATGCTGGGCCTCACCATAAGACCAGATCTTTTATATGCTAAGGCTTGAGTAACTCCAAGTGAAAGAGATTTGTCAGGCCATTGAAACATAGGAGTGAACCTTGTGCCTCGCTTGTTCTTGAATAAGGAAGAAAAAAATAAGAGTAAGGTTGAAGGTTACCAAATGCAATGCAAGAGAATCAAGAGAGAGACACTTTGGTTCTTAAGAACATGAAAAGATCACTGTAACAGAATAGATCATAAATATTTGTTCTTGTGTCACAAGAAATGAAAGATAGGACGAATACGGTAATGTGCAAATTTATGTGCAGCTCCCTGTATGATAAAATGTCACCAGACCACATCTGCCATGGATAGTGTTTTTGCAAACAAATCACTGTATTATCAATTAATTATTACAGCAGAATTCCAATCAGACACTGGTAAAATGCTTAGAATTTATAACTTTGCTCTACATATGACTAGCAGAAATTTATTTTCAGAAATGGCAGCAGAAATGCGATCTTCAAGGAGAAGCTCACACCCCATGGGCATTAACTTCCAGAAAGCAGTACATTTTGATGATACGAATGACCTTAAGGGAACTAAGGAAACACTAACCTTGCAAGAGAAGCTCATTCTTGTTTCTCCTGGGAATTTCCCATGAGCTTGAAGCAACCCACCGAACAACGGAACAAAACCACTCGCTGTTATCCCTTCTCCAGCAACGTACGTTACTTGCCCATTAGGGAACTGTAGATCCATAAAGGACTGTAACAAAAAGATGTCATTCTATAAGATAAAAACTAACTTATAACAATAAATATCCCAACTAAGTTACACCTGTTAATAATTTTAAAAGCATGGTTAGCATTGTGAATGGCGTAGATATTTTATACTCCCTCCTTACCTAAATATAAGTCTTTGTAGAGATTCCACTATGGACTACATACGAAGCAAAATGAGTGAATCTACACTCTAAAATGCATCTATATACATCCGTATGTGGTCCATAGTAGAATCTCTACAAAGACTTATATTTAGGAAAGGAGGGAGTAGAATGCAAGACTCCTCGCCAATTCTACTGGCCAGTGAAAAATACTGGCACACTAGTTGTGCAGAACTATTACTAACTGGTTATCAGATGGAATAAAGATCCAAAGAAGTCAACTGGACAGGCTTTTCTAGCAAATAACAAGGAGATGTGCAATCCCCACTAACCAAAGAACCATGGCAGCACATATGATTCATCCCGCTACTATAATGCAAAGAAAGCACATCGGAAAGCCCAAACAGTGCCGATTTCCAACTCAACACATCACAGCATATGAGAAAACTGTAGTATGCAGAAACTTCAATGAACAACACGCTCATACTTACGCAAGCTACTGGGTTAAGACACATCATCGACATCATCAGCCATCTTCTCTGTTTCGACCAAATAGCTGGACAGAGGGAATGCACTCCATTCTGCATATCAAACAACCACTTTTCAGTAAAAGATCCAGGATATATAATACGGCGTAGCATATAAGAAAACAAAGAGAACATGAATTTCCATAAAACAAAAGCATGTACCGAATAATGAATGAATGGGTTTAACATATAGGGAGAAGCCAACATAAAGGATATGTACCTTGCGATCATAGCCATACCACAGCAGATGTTGCTTTGACAGATGAACAGGCAATAGGAGTGTAGAGTCACGAACAAATAGTAAAGGCCCCAGCTGAACAAGGTAAAGGGGCGAAGTATCGTTTCCAGAAGTTGAACCGCTGCGTGATGCCTCTAGCCTCCACAGGTCTCCACGTGCAACAACAGAACTCTCAATATCATTGTTCCTGGTGTTGTATGTCGCTGACATATTTACGGTACCCTGAACGTTCATCAAGAGAAGAGCAAAGTATTATGTTGTGTCATGCCTGTAAAGACGACTTGGCTCTAAACAAGCAGAGGGATAATAAGATTCACATAATCCCCACACTTCGAGTTCATCAAAATTCTAAGGTTTAGCTTACATATTCTAATCACTTCGGGGATAATAAGAATGTGATTCTAATATTTTAGTACTTTCAATGGGAGTAAAGCCTGAATTAAGGCTGTGAGACGCAAACATACTCGAACCCACAATAGAACTAGGAGTAGGAAGTAGTTGAATCGTACCTTGGACTTCTTAAAGTTTCCGAGGGTTCCGATTTCGCAGCCATATCCGTCATCGTCTTCATCAAGGTCGTCCCCGTTTCTAACACCACTGACAGTCGACGCGGCAGCGCTTCCAGTGGCCGCGGCCGCAGCGGCGGCGGCCGCCTCGAGAGGGCATCTATCGACGGCCCTCTCCGAGGAGAGGCCGACGGCCCCGTCCGCAGAAGGCGTCGGCTGCAGCTTTCGGCGGCGGATCTGGGCGCCCCGGAAGGGCACGGGCAGCTGGCGCACGGCGTGCTGCACGGCCCCGCCGACGGATGTGCCAATCTCGACGCCGGCCTGGCCGAGCCTGCCGCCGATGTCGATGACGGAGGCGACGGCGGCGGTGGGGAAGAAGTCCTTGCCGGCGCCGGCGGCGCCCCGCGCGGCGCCGAAGGGCACGACGGGGAGGTCGATCTCGAAGGGCATGAGCTTGTGCGATACGGGCGGCCACGGGAACTGCGGCGGCGCCTGCAGCAGGCCCGTGAAGCCCTGCGCGAGGCGGTCGGCGATGTCCTGGCCGTGGCGCTGCACCCCCTCCCACGCCTCGAAAGAGATCTCCATGCGCGCGCGAGGCCTCGGGGGGGATCCCCTCGGAGCGCAGATTCCACGCGCGGTCGAAGTGGATGGAATCGGAGAGGCGAGGGCGGAGGCGGGGGCGGATGGAGGGGGGAATCGAATGGGGAAAGGAGGAGGAGGAGGAGAGGCGGGCGGGCGACGCCGACGCGTTGATAATAATAGTCGGGCTAGTGGTGAGGGTGGGGGGATAATGGGGCTTGACCTGGTCGACGTGGATCCACGGGCGCGAGGGGTCACTGGCAGCGATTCGGCCGCGTGGCCCCGACGCCGCTTCGGCTCACCGCGCCGGAGTGGATAAGAACGGAACGGAACGGGCGGCGCCCCGCGACAACCAACGCCGGCCGACCTGCTCCTGCTTATTCGCCGCTCGGTTTCACTTTCACCTCCGTTTACTGTGATCTGATGATGAGAGGATAACAGCAATCTGCTGGGGGAATTCGGTCGGTTTTTGTTTGGTTTGGCTGGGTTGCGGCTGGGCTAGCGTGTTGGGTTCGGAATAGAATGCCACCGCACTGGGCTTGGGCAGAAATGTTTGTGCTGCCACCCCCCGCACCCCCCCCCTCCCCGCGCCCCCCCGCGTGCCGTACGGTGCAAGCATGCATGCGCGTTGTCTCTTCCATTGTCTCTCCTGAGTTAGGAGGGCGCGCTCTCGTTGTCTCCCCGGATTTGTACCGGTGACGCCGTGCCGTGCCGTGCCGTGTACGACCACGTACCGGAGTAGCAATTCCTCTCGGCGACGCGGGACGGGTTTTAGTTTATGCCTCTTAACTAAAGCACGGGGGTCTTAAAGAGGAGGACGACGGAGCAGCGGCTACGGAGCTTGGTCATTGCAGGCCGCCCGATCCGTGCTGTGTGGTTCAGCGTTGCTTTTACCGGCGCGGACATGCAAATCGGAGCAACTGCTTCCGCCTGCAGTTAAGTGCAATGTAAGCCGAATCAGTATGTGCTAGTACTTCCTCTACATCTATTTATTTTTTCGAATATCTAATTCAACTATAAAAACGTCTTGTACGTAGATGAGTAATACTTTATATCTACTATCTATTATCACTGTAAAAAAAAGATGCAGATCCAAACAATCACATCCATTCATCGTCAAAATCTAATGGCCCTTAATTATTCTGTGTTTAAAGCTACCAACCACGCAATAAGCCACAGTCTATCGATCGCTAATCTGCCCCGCAGTAATAATAAAAAAAAGAAAACAGCCTGCCCGCACGATCTCCTCCTTCTCCGGCACGACCTCCTCCTCCTCCTCCCACAGCCGCGCCGTTCGCCTCCTGCAGCCGCGCCCTTCACAGCCTCCTCGCGCAGCCGGAGCCACGGGAAGCGGCCGCGGGTCGCCGGGAGCCTCCCCAGCCGCGGGAGCCCGCCCCCGCTGCGGGTCGCCGGGAGCCTCCCCTGCCGCCCCCTTCGCCGCCTCCCCAGCCGCAGCTTGGCCGCTGCCACACCGCCTCCGCCACGCCGCCACTCCGCGGGCCACGCCTCGATTCCTTCATCCTCTTCCCGAGCCGCTGGCGTCCGTCACGCGCCCCCTACTCTTCTCCTCCAACCTGGCCAGTCCCCACACCCGGAGCCCCTGCGGATCGAGGCGTCTTCCACGCAGAGGACGACGCGGGGAACCTCCATTGCCCTCCATTCTGACGGCCGCCCTACAGCTGCCCCGACACGATGGTTCTCCTCTATTGTTCTGATCGAGCGACGTGTTCATTTTTTATATTTTTTCTGTGGCAGATCATGACGACGACCCTGACAGGAGAGGAGGAGGAGGACACGGAGAAGAAGGACCGAGAGTTAGACATGGATGTGCATTATGAGGCAACACGCCGCCGTGTTTGCCCCACCATCTTCTGATCTCTTCAGCATTCCTGTTGTCTTGGGTTTTCTCTGTAAGTTTGGGTCCGTAGGCACACACCCTCATAATCTCTGTCGCTCCCTCTAATTTCTGTGGACATACAGACACACGCAGTGTTTAGAACGATGTCCGCTTCAGAGTTTCAGTTCAACTCACCCAGACAGAAATACATTCTATCACTGGCTAAGCATAGTACGAACTGGGTGGACATGGAGTCAAGGACATGGTAAGGAAGTCAAGCAAGTGGTTGATTTGCTCTCTTCTTCGTTTCACCATGCTGCACCCCTTCTAGCTTATTAGTCGCCTCTTTCATCTCTTTTCACTGTACTAACCTGCCAATATTTTCCCATCTTTGCAACGATTGACATGTTTAGTTTTAGTTTTACAGTAGACCAGAATGTATGCTGATCTACAGTGATTCTTAATTGTACATGGTCTTCTCAACTTCAAGGTCATAACCGATTCAGTTTTGTTTATAATCTATTTTCCCTATCACTTTTTAACTCTTGAATTCGCCAGGCCAACCATCCTACAGTAGTGTAGGAATTCAGTTAGCACGTCATAACATGTTATTCTCTTTCGATAATGCTTTTGTTGGATTTTTTAGGAACAAGGTGGCGAAAAAATAAGTGGTTGTGGAAGCAATGGTTTGTTTGGGGAGGTGGAGAACGTTTTTATGTTATTTTTGGTAGGCATGAAGACACCCATTTCTATTTGTTCATAGTAATTCACTCCAGGCTTCTGATTGGATCATTACATTGATGTTCCAGCTGCTGGGCTACATGGAGTTGTTTTTGTTTAAAACATATGATCTTGACGCTACCCATTTTTCCCTGTCAACATTAGCTTTCTCTCTGCCATTCAGAATTGTTCAGGACAAAACCATGCAGATATAGACCTTTAGTATCCTTCTCATTGATGAAATTTATTTCCATCTATCCAGTAGGTTCACTGAAGGGGAGCCTTGGCGCAGTGGTAAAGCTGCTGCCTTGTGACCATGAGGTCACGGGTTCAAGTCCTGGAAACAGCCTCTTGCAGAAATGTAGGGAAAGACTGCGTACAATAGACCCAAAGTGGTCGGACCCTTCCCCAGACCCTGCGCAAGCGGGAGCTACATGCACTGGGGCTGCCCCTTTTTTTTATCCAGTAGGTTCACTATAACAGCTAGATTACTTTTAATGTAATTATGATTATTCCACTTTTAATGTAATTTATAGAGCTGACGGGCAAAAGTTGTGCATGTTTTAATTAGTTACAAAAGATATAGTTGGAACTAATAAAATCATGTTCATTATTTGGTAGCTAAGTCAGAACTCGGAGTCGGGACAACTCAACAAGGGAACGAGGAGCCTCAAGGGAGATACCTGCATAACACTGGATGCAGTGAAGAAGGAATCAGAAATATTCTTATGTTTTAGTGGCGGAATGGCAAGGCGGCCGGTTAGATAACCTGGGTCCGTGGCGAGTTGGTGGCTCTCGACTACAAGAAGATCATTGAGGCAATCGATAGTAGGTTGGTAAATTGCTAACAAAACATGTTTAGAACTATAAAATTGGCTTTGTTCTGCTATTTATTTATGTTTTGACTAAAAGTAGCAATTTATGCTTCCGTATTAAGATTTCAACAAGAATCTATAAAGGGCTCTAAGGGAGTAGAGGAATCAAAAGAAAACACCTGGCAGTGCAAAGTGCACTTAGGCAGTAAGGTCAACACAAGACTACTCATGAAACGATACACATACGAACTCCCGGACATTGCATACCGGGGAGCTTTCTTCTATTTAGGATTTAAGGTACTCGATCATTTGTTCTAAGTTCAGTATTAAGTTAATTTTTGTTCTGAATGATTACAAACACAATACATGTTGGTCTAAGAAAAGACTTTTTTAATTTGTAATCCCTGTGTAATACCAATCGATTTTGTTTTTTGCACATCTAGGCTGATAATATGCTCACGAAAAGACAGGAATGCAGCACCACTCCAATCTTTAGAAGGTCCCCACCCTGTTCTGGTATGTTTATGCTTATGCATCTACAGAATTATTCGATGTTATATTGATGTGTGAATGGTGTATCGTCCCTGTTCTGGTATGAAAATCGGGTTGCTAGGAATAATCTCCATCATTCCTGGGTTGTGCATATGTGTTGTTCTATATTCCCCTCTTTATAATGCTATGTGTTGTGGTCAACGCTCCCAAGCTATGATAGCTCGCTGCTGGTAGGTTGCCGCCCTGGCCCTCACATGCTACCAGCATGTGTTACTGTACATTTTGCTTTCTTACATGTCTTGAATTATATTTCAAGAAAGATGACTATGATTTATAAGCACACGAACACATCACAATGTCACATGGTAATGCCATGGTGATGGCAATCTAGGGTCATTTCTGTTAGAGAAGCCCCCTACCCCCTAGCCCCAGATATGCAAATTCTGAGCGTCACCACGAATAAGTGCAGAGGAATAGTGGGTAGACCGCAAACCCTAAATTTCTAGCAATTCTGAATACATTCATGTGCCAATGAGGTGTCCATGTAATCATGATGTTATATTAGATTTTTTATGTTGTTATTTCTTACCCTGGTAGTACAACTATGTATACAAAACTCCAACACTGCTAGCGAAGTGTCTTTCCTTCTAGCTGTTTGTCCAGGAAAGTACTATTTATCTCGGATAGGGTGTGCTAATCATTGAACAACTTACATACCTTTTCAGTGATGAATGTGGATAAAGACGAAGCAGAGAACATAATATCTTGGTGAAGGCATCTCAACCGAGATGAGACATTGTTTATTTATTTATGTCATATCCTACTCATAGTCTGTTGTTCTGTGAGCAATTGTTTGTTTTTTAACAGCTTACCATTGATAATGAATCGTGTATGGTGGCTTTGTTAATATTCAAGTAGTATTACATATTAGTAATATTGAATGCATGTTTTTTTTGTGGTTTACTTATGACTAGGTGCTTGTCAAAAAATAGAATTGATTATCCCATCATTCGATTTAGTCAGTATATTGTTTGTGGATAAGTCGAGACGTGCATTGCACGTGCATGCTTATGTGATGATCATTGAACTACTTAAATACCTTTTCAGTAATGAATCTGGATAAAGACGAAGCAGAGAACATAATTTTGGTGAAGGCATCTCAACCGAGATGGGATATTGTTTATTCATTTATATCATATCCTACTCATAGTCTGTTGTTCTGTGAGCAATTGTTTATTTTTTAACAGCTTACCATGGATAATGAATCATGTATGATGGCTTTGTTAATATTCAAGCAGTATTATATTGTTTTTGTATAAGTTGAGACGTGCGTTGCACGGACAAGCTTACTAGTTTTAAAACAGTAGGTGCTCTGCGTTGAAACAGCAGGTGCTCCGATGTTTCTTTTTCATCGCAAAAAAAATTATCTTTTTTCTCTAGGCGTCTGGATAAGCTTCTACTGACATTAAAATGCTCTAAAGCGACGCGATGCGGCTAGCAATATAATATTCTTGTTTATGCGCTGCAGCTGGCCAAGGATGAAGTCTCAGAAGAACGTAATGTGGACAGAAGATAATTGATGTTATCGTTAATGTTGCGATGGACTTTGACGAGTTCGGTGGCTAGTTGTTTTTGGTAGAGCCAAATGAACTTACGGAACGCGGCACCTAACGCGGCACCAAATAAACAAAGGCCCATGTCTGATGGCAACGAGTAGTTGTAATAATTCTGTAAACAATTTGCTAATGCGATGGTGATTAATCAACTAAGACAAGGATGGAACGCGACCAAATGTTAAAGCTTGGCCGCTTTCTCTCCCATTTGGGCAACGCAACACCTTTTCTATTATTACAAGAAAGTGACTTGTGCTGAGAAAGTGCGGAGTGAATAGGAACCAGTGGCGGTGGTTTGAGGAACGCAATTCACCAGACCTGACAGTCACGGCCAGTCGTGCGCGTGATGGGAAAATAATACACGCCCAATTGTCTATGTAAGAAATGAAACGCGTGTAAACAGTATGCACGCTCCGGTAAGCTCAAATTCAGGCACGAGTTGGCGTTTGCTGCGGGAAGCTCAATCAAATTCCGAAACAAGTCCGGATGGAAATGTCGCCGTTGTTCCAGAACGAGCGATGGTGGGATTGGGACCCGTGAGGACGTGAACCTCTCACGCGTTCCGTTGATGGCAGCGGCAGCAAGTTGCCGACGGCGAATCTGTGATGCGTGATGCTCACCATGCGGGCCCTTCTTCTGTCAGGAACTGAAGCTGCAGAAAGTATCCGGGATATTTTCAAGCTCTATGACGAAGGGCAATACTACATGCGATGGGATATTTAAGGGTGGATGACAAAGCATGTTTTTTCTTTCTTGCGTGTAAGGATGACAAAGCATGATAACAGTAGATAAGACCATCCTCAGGCCTTGTTCGGTTAAAACCTCTCCTGGAGGGGATTGAGGGAGACTTTGACTTGTATGGAATTTAATCCACCCTAATCCACTCCAATCCCTTTAGTTTTGTTGCAACCGAACAAGCCCTCAGTGTTGTGGAGCGTGGAAAAGAGCAAACTGCGATTCTATAGCTAGAACAATTGTGGCAGAGTCGTCCTATAGACCGAAGCATCAATACGACGATTTTACTCTCTTTTTTTACTCGAACCTGTGAGAATTGCTTCACACAGTATTCTTTTAACATTTTTTTTCAAAGATAGGTACGGCGATTTTACTCGAAAACTCAACTTTAGCAAAACCATCATATAGCTTCTGATTGTCGCATTTTATAGAGTTCGCTCCATAAATGAGCACGCGGACTCCATATTTGGAGGCTAGAATGGTCAATATGATGCTCGCTCCAAGCCCAACCATTGGTGCGGGGTGGAAGTTTCACCTTCTTCCTCTTTGCACCGCGCATGGGGTTTGTAGCAGACTTGCCAGGGCACTCAGCCATTGGTGCTAATTCATCGGATTTCCGTGGCCAGCCCATTCGATGATAGCCACTTGATATCATTTCCTGACTTGTTTGTGAGCGGCCCGGGAGGAGCCGTCGTGGCAGTCTGAGCAATCTGGAGGTGGCGGACAAGAGCGACTGAGTTTCTCACCAACAACCAGGAGTTGTGTGAGCCGCCCTTTGATCGCCAGCCGTCGGTGGGAGCTCTTTCTTCATTGTCGAATTCGTCCCTCGCCAAATCGTCTTTATGGTCACTTGATTGAAAATATGAAGTTGTTCATGTTGGAGCGGGAGTTTATTTCGGTTAAGATAGCCCGTTCATAAAATAAGGTTTCTCACTGTATTGCTAATTACGCTCGTATGGCTTACGGTCTCACTTGTTTTTAGAAAAGGAGGATGACCTCGGCCTCTGCATCTGGGCAATGCATACGGCCACTTTATTAATTATTCTTATAAGACCTTACAAAGTCATACAACAGCAAGACTAAAGCCACCGACTAAGCAACAAATGTCGCTACCTATCCAATCAATGAAGGGGCGCTGATAGTTTGGGCCTAATACCAAACAGACATCGTATTCAAACCTAAACATCTAAGACCCGAGGTCCCAACCAGGACGCCTGCCGGGTATGGGGCACCTACCAGTCCGGCGCACTCCTCAACCAGGACGCCTGCCGGGTATGAGCCCGTCACAGCCACCTGCCACCAATCCATCTTTAGAGTTGTACTGTTGCATCTACCTTGCACGGTCTAGCTACCGTCGATGCCACCACGACGCCAGACAGCTTCCTCCTCCCGCGCGAGTCCATCTCCGCGCATCGGACGCCGAGACTCGACTGCGCCATGCCGCCGAGACCCACTGTCGATGATACTGTTGATGCCACACCGCTCCACTTACATGCCATCTCGCGTCGACTCCGAACTACCAGCAACTCCACCACCCTGAGCAGTCCTCGGCCGACGCCTTCAGGAAGGAACACGACACCGAAGTGCCATCGTCGCCCAAACAGAGGAACAGAGGCTTTCGCCTGCGCTCATGGCAGAGGTGGGGGTGTATGATGCACACCGAAGCCTCCAGGAAGGTAATCGGCACCGAGGGCGTCGACTTTGGTGCGGCCGCCACGCCGGCCTGGAGTTTCCCCCGGATCCATGCCCACCCGCCAGATCCGTCCAGGCAATATTGGAGTCGACCGTAGTCGCTACCGTAGCCAGCACGAACCAGAGTAGATCGAGTTGGAGACGACGCCTCCCATGGAACTCCGGGCGGCCATCAAGGAGCCGCCGTAGCACCGTCGCGTCCACGCCGCCCACACAGCCGTGGAAGCCCCCCCCATCTGCACCCGCGGGTGCCGCACGCCAGGCAGGCCGCACCGCGCGCCACCGATCGTGGCCGCCGCCCCGAGATCCCCGCGCCGCCCGAGGCACCGGCGGTCAAATCTGAAGCAGATCGACCACGACCACCATAGGCGCGTCCCGAACAGCCCCCCACGCGACCATCGGGGGAAGCAGCTCCTGCCGTCGCCCCTTGAGCCCTCGCCGGCGCGCCCCGTTGTCAACGCGCCGCCAACTGCCGCTGAACGCCACCGGCGCTAGGTCCGGCCGCTGCGGGAGGAGAGATCCCGCCGCCGCCGATGCCAACTAGGCTTTGCCCGGCGGCGCGCCCCGGCGGCGGCAGGCAGGAGAGGTGGGAAAGAGGGCCGAGGGCTTGGCGGCACTAGGGTTCCCCCCTGGTCGCCGCGCGGGGTGACCCATGGGAGGGAAGGGGAGGGGAAGGTCGGCTTAGATGACCTGAACACGCACATCATACGGTCTCACGTGTTGGTTACAACGATGCCCCTTTTCATTCTAGATCTTGTATCAGCAGACTATAACCTCTATTACTTTGGAATAAAACTCCTTTATCCCCGTAAAAAAAGAATTGCACTCATGTTATTGTTGTTTTCTTCCATGACCCAAACTAGTGAACAAGAAACTACAAGATAAAATTGCAAGATCTAAAAGAGATACCCTCCAGTACTCACGTCTCCGACAACAACACTAAAAAAGAACTTGATGTTTACTACACAACATATATTGTTGTAGATTTTGTTGGGCCTCCTAGTGCAAAGTTATGTAGAATAAGAACAAATATCTCTCAAGTCGAAAGTATCCTTCTAATCTCGAGCTCAAATGCTCCTGCCATGAACTTTTTTTGTGGCGAACTTTAAGAAATGTTTAAAGTGCATGCAATTTTTCACCATGAAATCACATTGGAGCAAGTCATGGCAAAAAAAATCAAAGCTCCAAAATGTGTTTGAAAGTAAGATTTTCAGAGTATCGATTTTTTCACCACATCTTGCACCGATGTGATTTTGTGATGAATTTTTTCATGCACTCCAAACATTCTTTAAAGTTTGCCAAAAAAAATAGATTTTTTATTTTAGTTTTTCGAATTTACTGTTCATGCAGGAGAATTTGAGCTCGAGCTTAAAAACTCAATATCCCTGTTGTTGAGCTAGGATTGTGTTTTATTGTTTCCTAGTCTAGAGATACCTCCCGATCCTTTCCTTGTATAGTGCATATGGTTGAGATATTCATGTCCATGTACTCTTTATATGCTACGGCATATGATCAATGCAAATATTGTCAAACTACATGGTATCAGATACCGAAAACTTCCTAACCTAAGCTTCCGCCGTCGCTGCTCCTACCCGTTGCCGTCGCCACCTCTCTTTCTCTCCCCCACCGACCACCGCAGCTCTCCTGCCGCCGTCTCCTACCTCTCCCACCGACTGCCGCATACCCCCTGCCACCGTCGCCCCCACTTCTTCTTCCCTCACCACCAAACACTAACCTACCTCACAGCCATCGCCTCCAACTCCACCCTCTACGACGGCTCGAACCCCTTTGCCATCCTCGAGCCCGCCTCCATCGAAGACCTCCGCAACCTCAACATGCTCGACCGGGTCCCCGCTCGTCTCTCTCAAGATGGCTCGTCCTGCTACTCTTGGAAGACCTACTTCAACTTAGTCTCCCCTAGGTATCATCTCTAGGAGCACACCGACGGCTCCGTCGATGCGGCAGCCATGCAACACGACATCGAGTGGTCGGCCATCGATGCCACTCTTATCCGTTGTTTTTTTCTAACCATCTCGAAGGGCCTTTTTTACACGGTGGTGCAGGATGATGATGACGCCTATTTTGTGTGGAAGAAGCTAAACGATCTCTTCACCGACAACCGTCCTTAGCGACCCGTGTTTCTTCATCAAGAATTCTTAGGGTGCCATCAAGATAACTCATCCGTGTATGAGTATTGTACACGCCTGAAGCGTATCTGCGACGAGATATGCGACACTGGTGAAAATGTATCTGACGATCTCCTCCTCAGCACCCTTGTCTCCGACCTCAGTGCGGAGTTTACTAATGCGGTGTACAACCTCACGCTCATCCCCAACCCGAACTTCCCTAAGGTTGTTTGCATACTTGCGGTTGGAGGAACGCCGCATGAAGAAGATGAAGGCGCGGGCCGTGCATACCGACCTCGTCGCCCGTACCTCGCACGACGCGCCTCCTCCACAGCAGCCGATAGCCCCTCCTCGCACCCACTGGGCTTTCCCTTTCCTACCTAGAAGATGGCACCCGCCTCTCCCGCCGATCGCGGCGGCCGCCATGACAAGGGAGGCCGCAAGGGCCAACAACGGTCGGCCAACCCTAATCGCGCATCTTGGGTTGCTTCCTAGCAGCAGTTGCTACCCATGCCGATGTGGGCCTTCGTCCATAATCCGTGGACCGGAATGGTCCATACGTACTCCAGCCGGTGCCCCGCCTGTCGGCCCCGGGCATCATCAGCGCTCGCTCGGCACAGCACTAGGTCTACATCGCCGACCTGCAGCCGGCCGCGGCCTACATGGTGTCGCGGGCACCCTCCTACTAATAGGCTAGCGCCCCCTTCTAGTGCATAGCACCTCCACCACTACCACCCGTGCGCATGGGACCCGGTGCTCCTAACGGCGCTGCACTCTGCTCCCACGCCGAACTCCTACACCGGTGGAGGAGGTGCTTGGTACATGGGCACCGGGGCAACTACCCACATGTCGTCCTATCCTGGTAACCTTGCCACTTCTTTTCCCAGGAACATTTCTACTCGCATCACATTCGGGGATGGCTATTCTCTCCCGATCACACATGTTGGTCATACATATTTTTCCGTCTAATTCTATTCCTATTAATATGTCTAATGTTTTTGTTTCTCCAAAACTAAAAAAATCTTATCTCTGTTTGTTGTCTTAATGAATGTGGTTTTTCTAAGAAGGACGCCCATACCCGAATGGTTCTCCACCGGTGTGATAGCCCCGATGAGCTCTACTCAGTCCACCCACCATCCACCACTCCCATCGCCCTCTTCTGCTGGTATGAACCTCTGGCATGCTCGCTTGGGACATCCCAACGTTGCTACCTTCATCATATTCTTAGGAGTTTTTGTTTCACTTGTCATAAGGTTGTTGAACACACTTGTCATGCTTGCCGTGTCGGCAAACACGTGCGTCTTGCCTTTAATGACTCGTCCGCGTCCCCGTTCGTCTTTATCAAGACGACTCATCCAGCTACTCCTGGAAGACCTTGAGGGAGTCCTGGATTAGGGAGTCCTCGGACAGCCGGACTATTAACACAGGCCGGACTGTTGGGCTATGAAGATACAAGATAGAAGACTTCTTCCCGTGTACGGATGGGACTCTCCTTTGCGTGGATGGCAAGCTTGGTGATTCGGATATGTAGATTCCTTTCTTTGTAACCGACTTTGTATAACCCTAGCCCCCTCCGGTGTCTATATAAACCGGAGGGTTTAGTGTTAGAGAATGTTGCAGAAAATAAAAAATTTCCTACGGTTTCACCAAGATCAATCTATGAGTTCATCTAGCAACGAGAGAGAGGAGTGCATCTACATACCCTTGTAGATCGAGCGGAAGCGTTCAAGAGAACGGGGTTGAGGGAGTCATACTTGTCGTGATCCAAATCACCGGAGATCCTAGCGCCGAACGGATGGCACCTCCGCGTTCAACACACGTACGGTCAGGGAGACGTCTCCTCCTTCTTGATCCAGTAAGGGGGAAGGAGAGGTTGATGAAGATCCAGCAGCACGACAGCGTGGTGGTGGATGCAGCAGCGATCTCGGCAGGGCTTCGCCAAGCGTCTACGAGAGGGAGAGGTGTAGAAGAGGGAGAGGGAGGCACCAAGAGCATGGGTGCGGCTGCCCTCACTCCCCCCTCTTTATATAGGCCCCCTAGGGGGACGCCGTCCCTAGGAGATGGGATCTCCAGGGAGGGCGGCGGCCAGGGGGGTGGCTTGCCCCCCAAGGCAAGTGGAGGCGCCCCCACCCCTAGGGTTTCCAACCCTAGGCGCGGGGGGCAAGGGGGGCGCACCAGCCCACCAGGGGCTAGTTCCCCTCCCACTTCAGCCCATGGGGCCCTCCGAGATAGGTGGTCCCACCCGGTGGACCCCGGGACCCTTCCGGTGGTCCCGGTACAATACCGGTAACCCCCGAAACTTTCTCGATGGCCGAAACTTCACTTCCTATATATAATTCTTTACCTCCAGACCATTCCGGAACTCCTCATGACGTTCGGGATCTCATCCGAGACTCTGAACAACTTTCGATTTACTGCATACTCATATCTCTACAACCCTAGCGTCACCGAACCTTAAGTGTGTAGACCCTACGGGTTCGGGAGACATGCAGACATGACCGAGACGCCTCTTCGGTCAATAACCAACAGCGGGATCTGGATACCCATGTTGGCTCCCACATGCTCCTCGATGATCTCATCGGATGAACCACGATGTCGAGGACTCAAGCAATCCCGTATACAATTCCCTTTGTCAATCGGTATGTTACATGCCCGAGATTCGATCGTCGGTATCCCAATACCTTGTTTAATCTCGTTACCGGCAAGTCATTTTACTCGTGCCGTAATGCATGATCCCGTGACCAGACACTTGGTCACATTGAGCTCATTATGATGATGCATTACTGAGTGGGCCCAGAGATACCTCTCCGTAATACGGAGTGACAAATCCTAGTCTCTATTCGTGTCAACCCAACAGACACTTTCGGAGATACCCGTAGTGCACCTTTATAGTCACCCAGTTACGTTGTGACGTTTGGCACACCCAAAGCACTCCTACGGTATCCGGGAGTTGCACAATCTCATGGTCTAAGGAAATGATACTTGACATTTGGAAAAGCTCTATCTAAAGGAACTACACGATCTTTGAGCTATGCTTAGGATTGGGTCTTGTCCATCACATCATTCTCCTAATGATGTGATCCCGTTATCAATGACATCCAATGCCCATAGTCAGGAAACCATGACTATCAGTTGATCAACGAGCTAGTCAACTAGAGGCTCACTAGGGACATGTTGTGGTCTATGTATTCACACGTGTATTACGATTTCCGGATAACACAATTATAGCATGAATAACAGACAATTATCATGAACAAAGAAATATAATAATAACCATTTTATTATTGCCTCTAGGGCATATTTCCAACAGTCTCCCACTTCCACTAGAGTTCAATAATCTAGTTACATCGTGATGAATCGAACACCCATGGAATTCTGGTGTTGATCATGTTTTGCTCTAGGGAGAGGTTTAGTCAACGTATCTGCTACATTCAGGTCCGTGTGTACTTTACAAATATCCATGTCTCCATCTTGAATATTTTCATGAATGGAGTTGAAGCGACGCTTGATGTGCCTGGTCTTCTTGTGAAACCTGGGCTCCTTGGCAAGTGCAATAGCTCCAGTGTTGTCACAGAAGAGTGCGATCGGCCCCGACGCATTGGGTATGACTCCTAGGTCGGTGATGAACTCCTTCACCCAGATTGCTTCATGCGCTGCCTCTGAGGCTGCCATGTACTCTGCTTCACATGTAGATCCCGCCACGAAACTTTGCATGCAACTACACCAGCTAACTGCCCCACCATTCAAAATATACACGTATCCGGTTTGTGACTTAGAGTCATCCAGATCTGTGTTGAAGCTAGCGTCGACGTAACCCTTTACGACGAGCTCTTCGTCGCCTCCATAAACGAGAAACATATCCTTAGTCCTTTTCATGTACTTTAGGATGTTTTTGACCGTTGTCCAGTGTTCCATGTTGGGATTACTTTGGTACCTTCCTACCAAACTTACGGCAAGGTTTACATCAGGTCTGGTACACAGCATGGCATACATAATAGACCCTATAGCTGAGGCATAGGGGATGACACTCATCTTTTTTCTATCTTCTGCCGTGGTCGGGCATTGAGCTGAGCTCAATTTCACACCTTGTAACATAGGCAAGACCCCCTTCTTAGACTGATCCATATTGAACTTCTTCAATATCTTATCAAGGTATGTGCTTTGTGAAAGACCTATGAGGCGTCTTGATCTATCCCTATAGATCTTGATGCCTAGTATGTAAGCAGCTTCTCCAAGGTCCTTCATTGAAAAACACTTATTCAAGTAGACCTTAATGCTGTCCAAGAGTTCTATATCATTTCCCATCAAAAGTATGTCATCTACATATAATATGAGAAATGCTACATCGCTCCCACTCACTTTCTTGTAAACGCAGGCTTCTCCATAAGTGTGCATAAACCCAAACGCTTTGATCATCTCATCAAAGCGAATGTTCCAACTTCGAGATGCTTGCACCAGCCCATAAATGGATCGTTGGAGCTTGCATACCTTGTTAGCATTCTCAGGGTCGACAAAACCTTCCGGCTGAATCATATACAGTTCTTCCTTAAGATGACCGTTAAGGAATGCCGTTTTGACGTCCATTTGCCATATCTCATAATCATAGTATGCGGCAATTGCTAACATGATTCAAACGGACTTTAGCTTCTCTACGACAGAGAATGTCTCATCGTAGTGAACCCCTTAAACTTGCCGATAACCCTTAGCGACAAGTCGAGCTTTATAGATGGTAACATTACCATCCGCATGCGTCTTCTTCTTAAAGATCCATTTGTTTTCTATCGCTCGCCGATCATCGGGCAAGTCTGTCAAAGTCCATACTTCGTTTTCATACATGGACCCTATCTCGGATTGCATGGTTTCAAGCCATTTGTTGGAATCTAGGCCCGCCGTCGCTTCTTCATAGTTTGAAGGTTCACCATTGTCTAACAACATGATTTCCAGGATAGGGTTGCCATACCACTCTGGTGTGGAACGTGTCCTCGTGGACCTACGAAGTTCAGTAGTAACTTGATCCGAAGTACCTTGATCATCATCATTAACTTCCTCTTCAGTTGGTGCTGGCACCACAGGAACATCTTCCTGAGCTGCGCTACTCACCGGTTCAAGAGGTAGTACTTCATCAAGTTCCACTTTCCTCCCACTTACTTCTCTTGAGAGAAACTCTTTCTCTAGAAAGGACACGTTCTTGGCAACAAAGATCTTGCCTTCGGATCTGAGGTAGAAGGTATACCCAATGGTTTCCTTAGGGTATCCTATGAAGACGCATTTTTCCGATTTGGGTTCGAGCTTTTCAGGTTGAAGTTTCTTGACATAAGCATTGCATCCCCAAACTTTTAGAAACGACAGCTTAGGTTTCTTCCTAAACCATAATTCATACGGTGTCATCTCAACGGATTTAGACGGTGCCCTATTTAAAGTGAATGTAGCTGTCTCTAGAGCGTATCCCCAAAAAGATAGCGGTAAATCGGTAAGAGACATCATAGATCGCACCATATCCAATAAAGTGTGATTATGACGTTCGGACACACCGTTACACTGAGGTGTTCCAGGCGGCATGAGTTGTGAAACGATTCCACATTTCCTTGAGTGCGTACCAAATTCGTGACTTAAATATTCTCCTCCACGATCTGATCGTAGGAACTTTATCTTTCGGTCACGTTGATTCTCTACCTCATTCTGAAATTCCTTAAACTTTTCAAAGGTCTCAGACTTGTGTTTCATCAAGGTGACATACCCATATCTACTCAAGTTGTCAGTGAGAGTGAGAACATAACAATATCCTCCACGAGCCTCAACGCTCATTGGACCGCACACATCAGTATGTATGATTTCCAATAAGTTGGTTGCTCGCTCCATTGTTCCGGAGAACGGAGTCTTGGTCATTTTGCCCATGAGGCATGGTTCGCATGTGTCAAATGATTCATAATCGAGAGACTCTAAAAGTCCATCAGCATGGAGCTTCTTCATGCGCTTGACACCAATGTGACCAAGGCGGCAATGCCACAAGTATGTGGGACTATCATTATCAACTTTACATCTTCTCGTATTCACACTATGAATATGTGTAACATCACGTTCGAGATTCATTAAGAATAAACCATTGACCATCGGGGCATGACCATAAAACATATCTCTCATATAAATAGAACAACCATTATTCTCGGATTTAAATGAGTAGCCATCTCATATTAAACGAGATCCAGATACAATGTTCATGCTCAAACTTGGCACAAAATAACAATTATTAAGGTTTAAAACTAATCCCGTAGGTAAATGTAGAGGTAGCGTGCCGACGGCGATCACATCGACTTTGGAACCATTCCCGACGCGCATCGTCACCTCGTCCTTCGTCGGTCTCCGTTTATTCTGCAGTTCCTGCTTTGAGTTACAAATATGAGCAACCGCACCGGTATCAAATACCCAGGAGCTACTACGAGTACTGGTAAGGTACACATCAATTACATGTATATCACATATACCTTTAGTGTTGCCGGCCTTCTTGTCCGCTAAGTACTTGGGGCAGTTTCGCTTCCAGTGACCACTTCCCTTGCAATAAAAGCACTCAATCTCAGGCTTGGGTCCATTCTTTGACTTCTTCCCAGCAACTGGCCTACCGGGCGCGGCAACTCCCTTGCCGTCCTTCTTGAAGTTCTTCTTACCCTTGCCTTTCTTGAACTTAGTGGTTTTATTCACCATCAACACTTGATGTTCTTTCTTGATCTCTACCTCCGCTGATTTCAGCATTGAATATACCTCGGGAATGGTCTTTTCCATCCCCTGCATATTGAAGTTCATCACAAAGCTCTTGTAGCTCGGTGGAAGCGACTAGAGGATTCTGTCAATAACCGCGTCATCCGGGAGATTAACTCCCAGCTGAGTCAAGCGGTTGTGCAACCCAGACATCTTGAGTATGTGCTCACTGACAGAACTATTTTCCTCCATCTTACAGCTGAAGAACTTGTCGGAGACTTCATATCTCTCGACCCGGGCATGAGCTTGGAAAACCATTTTTAGCTCTTCGAACATCTCATATGCTTCGTGTTGCTCAAAACGATTTTGGACCCCGGTTCTAAGATGTAAAGCATGCCGCATTGAACAAGGGAGTAATCATCAGCACGAGACTGCCAAGCGTTCATAACGTCTTGGTTCTCTGGGATGGGTGCTTCACCTAGCGATGCTTCTAGGACATAATCTTTCTTGGCAGCTATGAGGATGATCCTCAGGTTCCGGACCCAGTCCGTATAGTTGCTGCCATCATCTTTTAGCTTGGTTTTCTCTAGGAACGCGTTGAACTTGAGGGTAACATGGGCCATTTGATCTACAAGACATATTGTAAAGATTTTAGACTAAGTTCATGATAATTAAGTTCATCTAATCAAATTATTTAATGAACTCCCACTCAGATTAGACATCCCTCTAGTCATCTAAGTGATACATGATCCGAGTCGACTAGGCCGTGTCCGATCATCACGTGAGACGGACTAATCATCATCGGTGAACATTCCCATGTTGATCGTATCTTCCATACGACTCATGTTCGACCTTTCGGTCTCTTGTGTTCCGAGGCCTTGTCTGTACATGCTAGGCTCGTCAAGTTAACCTAAGTGTTTATGCATGTGTAAATCTGTCTTACACCCGTTGTATGTGAACGTTAGAATCTATCACACCCGATCATCACGTGGTGCTTCGAAACAACGAATTTTCGCAACGGCGCACAGTTAGGGGCAACACTTTCTTGAAATTATTATGAGGATCATCTTATTTACTACCATCGTTCTAAGTAAACAAGATGCAAAAACATGATAAACATCACGTGCGATCAAATAGTGACATGATATGGCCAATATCATATTGCTCCTTTGATCTCCATCTTCGGGGTTCCATGATCATCTTCGTCACCGGCAAGACACCATGATCTCCATCATCGTGTCTCCATGAAGTTGCTCACCAACTATTACTTCTACTACTATGGCTAACGGTTTAGCAATAAAGTAAAGTAATTACATGGCATTAAATCATTGACGCGCAGGTCATACAATAATTAAGACAACTCCTATGGCTCCTGCCGGTTATCATACTCATCGACATGCAAGTCGTGATTCCTATTACAAGAACATGATCTCATACATCACATATATATCATTCATCATTCATCACAACTTTTGGCCATATCACATCACAAATCATATGCTGCAAAAACAAGTTAGACGTCCTCTAATTGTTGTTGCATGTTTTACGTGGCTGCAATAGGGTTCTAGCAAGAACGTTTTCTTACCTACGTTAAAGCCACAACGTGATTTGCCAACTTCTATTTACCATTCATAAGGACCCTTTTCATCGAATCCGCTCCAACTGAAGTGGGAGAGACAGACACCCGCTAGCCACCTTATGCAACTAGTTCATGTCAGTCGGTGGAACCTGTCTCACGTAAGCATACATGTAAGGTCGGTCCGGGCCGCTTCATCCCACAATACCGCTGAAGCAAAATAAGACTAGTAGTGGCAAGAAAGTTGACAACATCTACGCCCACAACAAATTTGTGTTCTACTTGTGCAAAGAGAACTACACATAGACCTAGCTCATGATGCCACTGTTGGGGAATGTTGCAGAAAATAAAAAATTTCCTACGGTTTCACCAAGATCAATCTATGAGTTCATCTAGAAATGAGAGAGAGGAGTGCATCTACATACCCTTGTAGATCGAGCGGAAGCGTTCAAGAGAACGGGGTTGAGGGAGTCGTACTCGTCGTGATCCAAATCACCGGAGATCCTAGCGCCGAAAGGACGACACCTCCGTGTTCAACACACGTACGGTCAGGGAGACGTCTCCTCCTTCTTGATCCAGCAAGGGGGAAGGAGAGGTTGATGAAGATCCAGCAGCACGACAGCGTGGTGGTGGTTGCAGCAGCGATCTCGGCAGGGCTTCGCCAAGCGTCTGCGAGAGGGAGAGGTGTAGCAGAGGGAGAG
Organism: Triticum aestivum; assembly: GCF_018294505.1. Taxonomy (NCBI): domain Eukaryota; kingdom Viridiplantae; phylum Streptophyta; class Magnoliopsida; order Poales; family Poaceae; genus Triticum; species Triticum aestivum. Next base: position 520,812,401 of record NC_057801.1, read on the forward strand.
GGAGGCGCCAAGAGCATGAGTGCGGCTGTCCTCCCCCTATTTATATAGGCCCCCTAGGGGGTGCCGGCCCTAGGAGATGGGATCTCCATGGGGGGCGGTGGCCAGGGGGGTGGCTTGCCCCCCAAGGCAAGTGGAGGCGCCCCCACCCCTAGGGTTTCCAACCCTAGGCGCAGGGGGGCCAAGGGGGCGCACCAGCCCACCAGGGGCTGGTTCCCCTCCCACTTCAGCCCATGGGACCCTCTGGAATAGGTGGCCCCACCCGGTGGACCCCCGGGACCCTTCCGGTGGTCCCGGTACAATACCGGTAACCCCCAAAACTTTCCCGATGACCGAAACTTCACTTCCTATATATAATTCTTTACCTCTAGACCATTCTGGAACTCCTCGTGACGTCCGGGATCTTATCCGGGACTCCGAACAACTTTCAGTTTACTGCATACTCATATCTCTACAACCCTAGCGTCACCGAACCTTAAGTGTGTAGACCCTACGGGTTCGGGAGATATGCAGACATGACCGAGACGCCTCTCCGGTCAATAACCAACAGAGGGATCTAGATACCCATGTTGGCTCCCACATGCTCCTCGATGATCTCATCGGATGAACCATGATGTCGAGGACTCAAGCAATCCCGTATACAATTCCCTTTGTCAATCGGTACGTTACATGCCCGAGATTCGATCGTCGGTATCCCAATACCTCGTTTAATCTCGTTACCGGCAAGTCACTTTACTCGTGCCGTAATGCATGATCCCGTGACAAGACACTTGGTCACATTGAGCTCATTATGATGATGCATTACCGAGTGGGCCCAGAGATACCTCTCCATCATACGGAGTGACAAATCCCAGTTTCGATTCGTGTCAACCCAACAGACACTTTCAGAGATACCCGTAGTGCACCTTTATAGTCACCCAGTTACGTTGTGATGTTTGGCACACCCAAAACACTCCTACGGTATCCGGGAGTTGCACAATCTCATGGTCTAAGGAAATGATACTTGACATTTGGAAAAGCTCTAGCTAAACGAACTACACGATCTTTGAGCTATGCTTAGGATTGGGTCTTGTCCATCACATCATTCTCCTAATGATGTGATCCCGTTATCAATGACATCCAATGCCCATAGTCAGGAAACCATGACTATCTGTTGATCAACGAGCTAGTCAACTAGAGGCTCACTAGGGACATGTTGTGGTCTATGTATTCACACGTGTATTACGATTTCCGGATAACACAATTATAGCATGAATAACAGACAATTATCATGAACAAAGAAATATAATAATAACCATTTTATTATTGCCTCTAGGGCATATTTCCAACATTTAGTCCATAGAGACAACAACAATCATAATCATAGGCTAGGCTTCTAGGGTTTAGCCATTACGATCTTGTGATAGATCAACCCTTGTAATACTCATATTCATCAAGATCAATCAAGTAGGAAGTAGGGTATTACCTCCATAGAGAGGGCCTGTACCTGGGTAAACATTGTGTCCTCCGCCTCCTGTTACCATCAGCCTTAGACGCATAGTTCGGGACCCCCTACCCGAGATCCGCCGGTTTTGACACCGACATTGGTGCTTTGATTGTGAGTTCCGCTGCGTCGTCACTAGAAGGCTTGATGTCTACATCAATTATCTACAACAACGCAGTCCAGGGGGAGATCTTCCTCCCCGGACAGATCTTTGTATTTGGTGGCATTGCACTGCGGGCCAACTCGCTTGGCCATCTAGAGCAGATCGATAGCTACGCCCCTGGCCATCGGGTCAGATTTGCAAGCCTGAATTTCGTGGCCGATATTCGTGAAGACTTGATCTTCGACGGATTCGAGCCCATAACGGCTGTCCCCTGCCACCATGATGAACATGATCTAAATCTGTCATCGGACCACGCTCAGGAGATAGCGCCCATAACCGCTCTGGTCCTAGACCCGGAGCAGACCACGCCGTCCGAGGATAGGAAGCTCAACCCCGCCACGGAAGCCGCAGACTCAGCGGCGGTCGAGCCGCACATAGACCCAACATCGAGCTGGGCTTGTGTCATCGGAACCTCGGATCCGTCTCCGACCATAGGTTCCGGACCACATGCATCCACATCCATCGAACCTGATTGGGCACCGACCTTGGAGTTTAGCTCTGCGGACATCTTCCAGCACTCACCTCTAGGCGATGTGTTAAACTCATTGAAGTCCCTCTCCTTTTCAGGGAACTCACAGCCGAATTATATCCGGTTTGAATGGGAAGCCGATGACAAAGAATTTCGCTTCCCACCCACCACCCACTTTATAGCCACTGTCAACGACTTAACCGACATGCTCGATTACGACTTTGAAGACATCGACGGTATGGACGACGATGCTGGAGAAGAGCAGGAACCATCGCATAAAGGGCGTTGGACAACCACCTCCTTGTACGACAGATACATGGTGGATACACCCAAAAAGAACAACGGCGACAATGAAAATCCAGTCGAGGATAAACCTCCTGAGATACAGCCAAAGCGCCGACGTCAGCGGCGCCGCTCTAAGCCACATCGCGGCAAAAACAGCAACACCGTCACAGGAGAAAACAATACACCGGACGGTGCCGAAGACAATGAAGACCCCATTGAGCCAACCTCCGAATAGGACGAATGGGAAGATCGGCGAGTCATCCCTGACGAACAGGCCATGAATGAAGACTCAGAGGATAGCAACTACCTTCCGCTCTCCGAGGACGAGGTGAGCCTCGGCAATGAAGATTTTATCGTGCCTGAGGAGCCCTACGAACAGGAACGCTTTAAGCGCCGGCTAATTGCCACTGCAAGGAGCCTGAAAAAGAAGCAGCAGCAGCTTCAAGCCGATCAGGATCTGCTCAACGATAGATGGACTGGCGTCCTGGCAGCCGAGGAATACGGCCTCGAACGCCCAACCAAAAGTTACCCGAAGCACAAATTGTTACCCCAGTTTGATGATGAAGCGCTGGAGCCCGTCCTTCCAGCGCATAATGCGGCTGACCGACCACCACGTGGCCGGGACAAAGCGGCAACAAGAGCCAAACACGAGCCCGCACCACCTTGCCATAAAAATAGAAATAAAACAGCTCGGGGATATACATATGACGTGCAGCAGGACTTGGAAAACAAAGCAGACCAGACCAGATCGATCTACGGATCGTGGGGGCGTGCCCTGATGCGCGATGATGGCCACCAGGCCGAACGTGACAAATATAACCATGTCCGGGCCGGAAACCACAGATGAACTCCACCTGAGATACGTCACGACTTGGCCCGTTATAGAGGCGCCGCACTCCCCCTTTGCTTCACCGACGAAGTAATGGAACATGAATTCCCGGAAGGGTTTAAACCCGTAAACATCAAACCATATGATGGGACAACAGACCCCACGGTATGGATTGAAGATTTTCTTCTCCATATTCATATGGCCCACGGTGATGATCTTCATGCCATCAAATACCTCCTGCTAAAACTCAAGGGACCAGCTCGACACTGGTTGAACAGTCTACCCAAAATCTCCATTGGCAGCTGGGAGGACTTGGAAAACACATTTCTTGACAACTTTCAAGGCACATATGTCTGACCTCCGGATGCCAATGACCTAAGTCATATAGTTCAACAGCCCAGAGAGTCAGCCAGGAAATTCTGGATCAGGTTCTTAACTAAAAAGAACCAGATATTCGACTGTCCAGATGCCGAAGCCCTAGCGGCCTTTAAGCATAGCATCCATGGCGAATGGCTTGCCCGACACCTCGGCCAAGAAAATCCGAAGTCCATGGCAGCCCTTATAACACTTATGACCCACTTTTACGCGGGCGAGGATAGATGGCTAGCCCATAGCAATAATCATGCAAGCGAACCTGGCACTTCTGAAGCCAAAAACAGCAACGACAAGCCACGACGCAATAGACACAAGCGTCGAAGCAACAGTGACAACACCGAAGACATGGCTGTCAATGCCGGATTCAGTGGCTCTAACTCCGGTCAGCGGAGCCCGTACAGTCTGGACCGTATACTCGATCGTCCATGTCAAATCCATGGCACCCCTAATAAAGCAGTTAATCATACCAACAGAGAATGTTGGGTCTTCAAATAGGCCGGCAAGTTAAATGCCGAGAACAAGGATAAGGGGTCACAAAGCAAGGACGATGACGAGGAGCCCCGACCACCGAACACAGGGGGACAGAAGAAGTTTCCCCCGCCAAGTTAAAACGGTAAACATGATATACACTACCCATATCCCAAAGAGGGAGCGCAAGCGCGCACTCAGGGATGTCTACGCAATGGAGCCGGTCGCCCCAAAGTTCAACCCATGGTCGTCATGTCCGATCACCTTCGATCGCAGGGACCATCCGACCAGTATCCGTCATGGCGGTTCAGCCGCACTAGTCCTTAACCCAATCATCGATGGATTCCACCTTACGCGAGTCCTCATGGATGGTGGCAACAGCCTGAATCTGCTTTATCAGGATACAGTGCGCAAAATGGGTATCGATCCCTCAAGGATCAAGCCCACAAAAACCACCTTTAAAGGTGTCATACCAGGTGTAGAGTCCTGTTGTACGAGCTCAATCACACAGGAAGTGGTCTTCGGATCCCCGGATAATTTTTGAAGCGAAGAATTGATCTTCGATATCGTCCCCTTCTGTAGTGGCTATCCCGCACTACTTGGACGAACCGCATTTGCTCGATTCAATGCAGTGCCGCACTACGTTTACCTCAAGCTCAAGATGCCCAGACCACGCGGTGTTATAACAGTCAGTGGAAACACGGAACACTCCCTCCGTACCGAGGAGCACACCGCGGCCCTTGAAGCATAAGTACAGAGCGGCCTTTTCAGGCATAACTGCAATTCAGCGGCCAAGCTCCCGGACACCGTCAAATGAGTCCGAACTACTCCGCAGCAGGATGGTCCAGTTCGTCAAGAGCTTGACTAGCAATTCGGCCTCCGTCCGAGTCCCAACCAAACAACGGCATTTGTACCACGCGTACATAACTTCGCACTCAAAATACCATGGGCATAGACGGAGGCACAGCTAGACCGTGGTCCACAATACGGCTCAACCGCTCCTGGACCCGCATACTTTTACTATTTCTTTTTCTTTTCAATTTTCCTTTTTCCCCTAGGCCTTTTTCCTGATAACCTGACCATCGGACCTATCAAGGGATGGATACACCAAGAAGGCAAGAAGCTTTGACGTACAAGGGAACTCCCAGGTGGTCTCTCCTATATTGTCATACCTATTTTAATAACCCGCATGCAGGTCGCCCTTGGTCGTGGCATGTCAAATAGCCTTATTTGCTTATCGCATTACTTGTATAAATATGCCTTGACGTATTAATCAAATGACAATGGAAAATAATTTGCGGCTTCAGTTTATTACTTGATGTTTTCCTTTTCTTTATATTCTTATCAATTGCGCCCGTACACTCTGGTACGCCTTAATTTGCCAGGGGCTTCATCATACCCCACAATACGGCAATAAAGTCCGAACACTTTTACAATATAGTTCGGCACCCCGAACTTATAGCATTATATGCATCAGCTCCGAATCATGTCTTTGGTCAATAGTTGGTTTGCCCGGCTCCTGTGCTTACTACCTTACGTTCTGCTATATCGGCTAGGGTAGTAAAGGGAGAACTACTGCGATTGTGTCCCGGTTCTTCCGGATGAGCACCTCAGTAGAGAAAGTCGAAAACTGACTGTCATGATGCGGCGAGAGCCGATCAACTGTTCAAGAGGTTACAAATCTTTAGCGATTTTTTCCGCATTATGCGATGAATCGGTTTTTATCCAATCATTCGTGTATAGCGCCCCAAGTTCGGACTTCCGAACACTAGGGGCTATGCCTAAATTTTTCTTGTCAAACTCCTATGGCTAAGTGAGAGTAATAAAGCTGCATAGTCCGATTGCCTGGTTCGTTGCGCTAAACACCTCCTTAAAGGACCAAATCCTTGGATAAAGAGTGTTTAGATTTATCCCGAACACCCCCGTACTACCTACCTGGGGGCAGAAGCCGATGACTGGCCAACTCTCAGATTTAACACAACGGTCGCACAAGAGGTAAAATTTTAAATAACAGACATTATATTACATAACGGATTTGTTTCATAGTACATGACAGGATAACATGAGTGTATTCATGGGAATATGATATCCTTAGCACATTGCTCCGCCACAAGGCGGAATCCCTCCAGGACACTGTCAAAATACAGTTCGGGTGTGCGGTGCTCCTTACCCGCGGGCGGTCCCTCGGTCATCAGCTTCGTGACATCCATCTTCGCCTAGTGCATCTTGGCGCGGGCAAAGGCCATTCGCGCGCCTTCGATACAGACCGACCGCTTGATGGCATCAAGCCGAGGGCAGGCACTGACAAGCCGCTTCACGAGTCCGAAGTAGTTGCTGGGAATGGCTTCGGCAGGCCATAGCCGGATTATTAGATCCTTCATGGCTAGTTCGGCCACCCTATGCAGCTCGACCAGCTATTTCAGCTGATCGCTAAAGGGCACTGGATATTCTGGCGCAAGGTATTGCGACCAGAACAACTTCTCCGTAGAGCTCTCCTCTTCGGCTCGGTAGAATTCCGCAGCATCTGAGCGCTGCGCGGCAGATCTGCAAACGCCCCTGGAGAACTCGAAATCCGGGTCAGTGAGAGGAACCTTTCCTTCGCATATCTGCTCTGCATAATAAAAGCCTTACCCGCCGCGATTTTCTTGGCCGCCTAGATTTCCTGGAGGGCGCCCTGGGCTTTGGCTCGGGCATCGTGTGTGCTCTGGCGGGCCTTGGCAAGTTCATACTCTTTGTCACATCCCTAGCTTCTGGTAATGCTCTAGGCTAGCTTCATGTGTGCATCATGTTTAAATTCTGAAACTTGAATTGAGGAATATTGGAAGCCTCAAAAACCTTAAATAAAAGAGGGGCAAAAACCCTAGAAATCTCATTCATTGCTCCAAAATGCTCTTCTTAAATGTTTGATAATTTTTGGTAAGGGTTCTGGTCCCAACCAAAATATTGAACATTTTTAAGGATTTATTTTTGGGACTTTGGATTTAATTCATTAGCTATTTGAATTTGAATTATATTCATATAATTAGAATATAATTTCAAATACCCCCGAAATATTTATAAGCTTTTGGAAAAGTCCATCTAGCAATATAAAATATTCAGAGGAGTTTTTGGCATTGTTTGAATTATTATTTTTTAATTCAAAACAGTGGCAAAAGTTTAAATAAAACAAAACAGAAGAAAAAAATAAAAAGAACAGAAGCCTACCTGGGCCACTTACCTGTAGCCGGCCCAGCTGGCCAGCTCCTCCCGCTGGCCCAGCCCACCGCTACTCCCCCCCTCTGTCGTCTTCCTCCCCGACAGGGGAACGGCGTGTGCCCGACGCTCGCCGGCACGCGCGCGCGCCACCTCCCCCCCTGCTGGCCACCTCCTGCTTCCCCGGACTCCCTCGATGCCCCGGACGAAGCCACGCAGCTGCCCCGCACCGCTCTCACTCTCCCTGCCCTCCTCTTCTCCCCCTGCTCTCTCTCCCTCTCACCCGAGAACCACCGCCGCCGCCGACGAGCATCACTGTAGCCACCGGCCTCCCCTCGCCTCCCCGACACACGCGGAAGCTCCGCTCCTCCGCCCTGAAGCTCCCCGTCAAGCCGTGCCCCTCCGGACACCCCGTGGAGCCGTCGCCGTCGCCAAATTCGACTCCGGCCGCCGTGGATCCTCGCCGGCGATTCGGGAGCTACCGGGCATCCCCGACCTCGCCCTCGCGCTCGCTGGTTCCGCGGTGAGCCCCCGCACCGAACCCCCTCCTCCCCGTGTCCGTTTGCGCCGTCTAGGCCTTAGCTCCACCATGGCCGAAGCTCGCCTCCGCTCGAGCTTGTCGCCGGCGTTGCTCCGGCGACCTTTTGGCCACGCCAGTGCACCTAGCACTCTCGCCGCACCTCGTAGTGCCCCGCTAGCGCTTTAGTTCGCTCGTTTGCACGCTGCAGCCACGTCCCCGAACACAGCCGAGCTCCGACCGCCGCCGCAAGCTTGCTCCGGCGAGCTCCGGCGCCCCCGCAGCCCCCCCATCAGCTCCCCTGGTTGCGGACGAAGACGGGCTACGCCCCGGTGGTCTTCGCGCGATCAAACGCTGTCTGAAACGCAAGTCCGGCGAGTCGCCGCCGCGCTAATGGTCGCCGCCGGCCAGAACTCCGGCGGGCTGACGTGGCTTAGTTAATTAGTCACTAACCCCCCACCTACTGACGCTGACAAGTGGGCCCCAGGGCTTAGTCAAAGCTAACCAGCCCAGGTTTGACTCGGGGTTAACCCCCTGTCACTGACGTGTGGGTCCCACACGTCAGGTTTGACCCTGGACAGCCGCGTTGACCCGCTGACGTCGTGCTGACGTCATGCTGACGCAATAAGTATTTTCTGGATTTAATATTATTCAGGAAATTTCAGAAAATAGCTAAAACTTCAATAAATCATAGAAAATTAACCGTAACTCCAAATGAAATAAATTATATATGAAAAATTATCAGAAAAATTCAAGGAATCCATCTGTACCATTTTCATGCATGTTAGAACAACTTATAGCTGCTGTTTAGCACAAATCAATTAAAGGGCATTTAAATAATCACATATGGAGTTTGAATTTGAATCTTGTATTCAAACCAACTTCATTTAACTTGTTGCTAGATGCATTAGCCCAAAACACATTCATTTTGCTATGTCATGATCATGCATCATATTGTGCATTGCATTGATTGTGTTTCCTTCTGTGTTGCCGAAATTTGTCCCCTCTCGATAGACGTGATACCGAGGATGTGATCGTTGACACTGATGAAGACTCAATGTTATCTTCAGAAGTGCCAGGCAAGCAAAACCCCCTTGTTCATTCCGATACAATCCTACCCTCTCGCTCCTGCTCTCTTTTACTGCATTAGGACAACACCGATTCAACTGTTACATGCTGCGGTAGTTGAACCCCTTTATCCTTTGCATGACCTGTCATTGCCACAGTAAATAGATGAAACCCACTAGCATGAGTAGGAGTTGTTTGAGCCCTGTTGTGCCTACTCATTCATGCTTGTTTGTCATGCCTGCTACTGCTTAGAGTTGAGTCAGGTCTGATTCATCGGGGATGAATCGGAGGCGTGTGAACATGTCCTACTGTGTGTGAGCTAAGTGTGTGAACACGATTTGGTAAAGGTAGCGGTGAGAGGCCATGTAGGAGTACATGGTGGGTTGTCTCATTGTAGCCGTCCTCAGGAACTGAGTTCTGTGTTTGTGATCCATGATTCAGTTACTACCATACATTGGGCCCTGAAATATGACCCCGCTCGACTTCTTATTCACCCTTGTCCTCTGTCCAGGAGTTGCAAGTAGTTTCTGGTGTTTGTAGCTTACTGGAGGCCGTGGACAGCGCTGACCGTAGGGGTGGGCTGTGATGCGGTAGGTACGTGGCACGGTGTACCGGATGCCCGTTAGGTATCTCGGGAACCCTGTTCACATCGTTTGGGGCTGTGAGCGAAACTCCGGCCGGATCTCCTCATGGATGGAACCCGAATAGGCGATAAACCTGGACTAGAGACTTGAGTGTTTAGGTAGGTCGTGGTCTACACCCACGTCGGCTTTCGCTTGAAGTCTGCCGAGCACATGTCGTGTGCAGACGCTAAGTGGTGGAAACATGTATGAAGAAGTACACCCCTGCAGGGTTAACATCATCTATTCGAATAGCCGTGTCCGCGGAAAAGGACTTCTGGGTTGCTTATATCAGTTCATAGACAAGTGAAAGTGGATACTTTAAAATGCGCAAGATAAGCGTGAGTGCTATGGATGGCGTTCTCGTAGGGGGACGGGAGCGAATCCATAGTGGTGTATTGATATGGTGAATATGTGGACTCGTGTGCGCCATCTCAAAAGAGTCGCTTGCAGTCGTAGTTTAGGATAGCCACCGAGTCAAAGCTGGCTTGCTGCAGTTAAACCCCACCATCCCCTTGTTGAAAATGATGCATATGTAGTTAGTTCTGATGTAAGTCTTGCTGGGTACATTTGTACTCACGTTTGCCTATTTTATGTTTTTGCAGAGAGACTTCAGTCTCACTAGTAGTTCCACGTGGACTTCGACGTTTAGCTTGTTACCTCAGCTACGATCTTGTGCCCTCGGCAGGATCTGATAGATAGTCAGGCTTCTCAGCCTTTTTCATTTATAGATGTCTGTACCCAGACATGATAGCTTTCGCTTGTGCTTTGATTTGTATGCTCTGAATGTTGGGTCATGAGACCCCTGTTTGTAATATCTCGCTCCTCGGAGCCTATTGAATAAATTACTTGAGTCGTAGAGTCATGTTGTGATGCCATGTTGTGTTTGCACATATCGAGCATATTGTGTGTATGTTATTGAAATGCTTGGTATGTGTGGGATCTGACTATCTAGTTGTTTATCTTTAGTAGCCTCTCTTATCGGGAAATGTCTCCTAGTGTTTCCACCGAGCCATGGTAGCTTGCTACTGCTCCGGAACACTTAGGCTGGCCGGCATGTGTCCTTCTTCGTTCCTGTGTCTGTCCCTTCGGGGAAATGTCACGCGATGAATACCGGAGTCCTGTTATCCCGCTACAGCCCGGTTCACCGGAGTCCTGCTAGCCCAGTGCTACAGCCTGGATTCACTCGCTGATGACCGACACGTTCGATGCTGGGTCATGGATGCCTGTCCCTGTAAGTCTGTGCCACTTTGGGTTTACGACTAGCCATGTCAGCCCGGGCTCCTTATCATATGGATGCTAGCGACACTGTCATATACGTGTGCCAAAAGGCGCAAACGGTCTCGGGCTAAGGTAAGGCGACACCCGTGGGAATACCGTGCGTGAGGCCGCAAAGTGATATGAGGTGTTACATGCTAGATCGATGTGGCATTGAGTCGGGGTCCTGACAGCATTGGTATCAGAGCTTGACTGCCTGTAGGATTACCAAGCCAAACTGGTCGAAGTTGAGTCTAGAAATTCTTTAGTTATATAAGGGAATTGATTGTGGGATGGAACGTAAGGCTCTTTTTACTCCTTATACCTCATGACCTTCTGATCTGAGTCATCATCTTCTCTTCTACGGGGATTAAGAACTAGGCTTTCTCTTCTTTCTATCAGGATCACGTCTTACTAATCCGAAGACTTATAAGATTATTGGATTTAAGCTTGAGTTCAGTTTCTACTACTTCCGTATGTTAATTGTTGATCTCGAAACCTTGATATCGTGCTTCTGAGTGGTTATGCCACCATTTTGTGAATGTCTCAAATCTTTTCTGAGCATTTACAGCCGTTATGCTGTCCGAGTCATCCCAGGTTTCTAAATAGTCTGATGCATTTGCAAAATCCTTTCCCTCTGGTCTCGATGTTCCTTTATGCCAGCTCAATCACACTAATTGTTGAGTTGAGGTATTCTATTGCCTTGACATTATGTTGGAGTTACTATAATGACCTTAGGTGTCTCAGGGGATCATCTAGTAGCCTAGCCATGATTTATGCTCCAGTGTGATGACTCTGGCCGTCATTATCGAAAGCATCCCGTGATGCCATCTAGTAGTAGGTATTCTATCCCTGGGTTTTGAACCCGAGATTCACCCTACTTGCTTCATGTTGATAGTTTTGCTCATTCCTTTAGGTTATCAGTAACCTTTGCATTAGTCCTCGATGTTTGTGGTATTCATTTCTTCCAAATACTATGAACCGCTTATGGTAGATGTTCCTCGCTGATCGAAAGAGCACAATCAGAGTGCTCTCGATGGGTTCTCGATTCTACATTGTGACTCTGCCAGTTCTACCTTTCTGCATGGGTTATCCGGAAGAAATATGTGGAATTCGTTCGACATGCTAAACCATGCATCCACAACTCAGAAAATCGCATGTTCCTTTGAGTTGCTCTCTTTAGTTGCATTCTGACCCTCGTCTATCAATTGATAGTCAAGAGTATGCATGCGTTCGTTCATTGATGCCTATGACTCTTGTGGTCTGTCAAGCCATTCCATTCTGGGATGACTAGGAGAAACAAACTCCAGTACCTCTTCCATATCTAGGATTGGGTCAAAAAGTTGTGCTCCGCAGAACAACTTGCTAATCCAGCTTTTGTTCTGCTCTATCTTGGAGTATTACCATCTTTATATCGGGATGTTATAGGAATTGCACACCATCCTATGCACTCTTGGTACAGTGATACTTCTTGCCATCATTGTTCATTCCTCGGTTCCTGTATTATTGTAACCGGAATGCCGACAAGTGAATCGTGATGTGTGAAATCAATACTCCTAGCAACCTTGTTGCTTGGTAGCTAAAGGACAATAATTTCATTCTTAGCGTGTTGTTTATTGAATCATCATTCTAAGATTGATCGTGCTACCTAGTCCTTATTTCCTGGTGCACTCTTTGATTGATGAGTTAGGATTTTGTCAAGTCCTCGCTCATTTGATCATATCATCTTGCCCTGAAAAGCAAGATTGTTCTCGAGCTTAGTAACATATAGGTGGTTCGTGATTTCCGAAGATCTTCTCGGAAGTATTACCAGGTCGTCACCTGACCGTTATGTTGAGCCCGTGATCAAGTTGGTTTCTTGTGAACCACCTTCTCTCCAAGAATCGGTGTTAGATATCCCTGAGCTAGTTGGTTAAGCTAGACAACAACTTGGAGAGTTGGAAGATAAAAGCTTGTCTGACTTAGTTCGTTCCAAAGGGATATTCTTGTGTAGTGTGTGTTGAAGAAAGATGATATCTTCATCGATTGGTCCCTGTGATCAGTTGCTGGACCTATTGTCTTATCAATCCTTTGATTTGAGTGTGGGCTATCGTCAAATCAAATCAGTACCAACGATGCTCGTAATGTTGTCTTACTCGTGGTTGATCCCTCGAGCATACACCCCTACATCTTTGGTCTGACCAATGCTATCACTTGTTCACTTAACTATGGAATTCCTTTTAAAAGGAAACCCGAATGAATTGTTGTTGAGCCCATTGACAACATCCTTATTCCCTCCATGATTTTGTTGAACATTAAGTTAGTGTTGGAAACTTTTGAAAGCATTTCTTCATGCTAGTTCATGGAGAAAATGTTCGGATGTAAGAAGTGACTTTCTCCAGTCCATGTGCATTTGATGCAAGTTGCCGCCGTGGATTCGAGAAAGTCAATGTTGTTTCCTTTGGAATCATCCCAAATCAGTCATGCATACGTGCGAAGTATTCTGTGGTTCGGAGACTTGCAACCTCCATTCTATATGGGTCCCTAGCACACCAAGCCACTGATTGATTTGTTCAAGATTAATAAGTTTTAAGTGCTAGTCCCGAAGGTACCAGATGGATTTGTACAAAACTTCGATATCCTCGCTGATGGTTCCCCCTCCTGAACTCGGTAGTGTTTTATTATAAGACTACTTTGTGGTCATGCTTGTCTTGGACAACGTGTTCACATGTTTGTAGCAGAACCAGCTCATGTTTTGGAGCTTGCTATCGTAGTTCATTTCCCGAGAATCTCGCAACGTCATCTCGTCGAATTGTGTTGCAAACTTTCATTTTTCTTCCTAGACTCGATGAGTCTGGATTATCCTGACACCAACCAGATCTGAATCTCAGGCAGATATGATGGTTTGGAACATTTCCCAAGAACTATAATATTGGTCCCTTGATAACCGGTAAAGTGGATGTCGTGGCCAGCACCACCCAGCCGAAGGACCTATTATTGTGGTATCTTGATTGAAGCAGTTGGCCACCTTCCCATAAGGACTTCGTAGGATTTACTTCCTAGTTGTGCGTTATGCTTATTGTGTTCCCGAAGTCCGACCTTTTACTTGATGTTCTAGTTATCAAACCATATCTATGAATGGGATACACTAGCACGTCAAGGAGAACATTAGAAGCGGAGTGCTAAATGTCTCTCGGTCGATCATCCAGATTTTGTTTCCTTGGCCTCGCTAAGGTGAAATCTGAGAAAGTGTTATCTTCCTTTGCATCTGCATCCTCCATCACCATTCATCATGGTAGTAAGTTGTGCTACCGGACCCTTGACACGGATGTTGGTAAAACCTTGATGAATGTGGAAATGCTTAAGTTCTTGAGAGCACGCACAAGCGCTACGTCTTATCATCGGCACTAGCTGGGATTGCCCCAGATTCTTCGGTTATGCTATAACCACTCCAACAGTGAATTCACTCTCTATTGTTGGGTTCTTCCCCAGTTACCAGAATCATTCCCAGCATTTGCATTTTGTTCCCAGCTTGCACCGCCAATGTGCCATTCTACCATGGGTCTCTTCCATTTCCGGTGATAAGCAAAATTCATTCATTACGTTGTTTTCAACAAGGTAATCCACATCATCCAAGTCCGAGTATGCCATTCTACCGACCCCCTCCAAATGATCGCTTGTGATTATCCTTAGGCTGGTATAAAGAGTTCCAATGATCTCTGAATCAAAAGTAATTCTTTTTGCCACTTAAGATAATAATCTACGAATCACCCTCCTCCAGGATGTTTCGTCGTGGTATCATGGCAACTCAACTCCTCGCTACGTTGACAATCGTTTACCACCTTCTTAAGTGTGGAATTGTTGTCCACCTAGTGAACCTTCGTCATCCGTCTCTTTCCACCCCTCTTGATGTGTAACTCGTGTCTCAACCCGAGAGATGGTCCTATGTCTCATTCCGTGAGTTGTTCGATCTTTGAGAAGGCCGATCCTTCTAGAGTTTTCCTTTCCTCTTCTTGTCATGATTAGCTGGAGTTCTCAGAGCAAGACGACAAGACAATAATGGTGATCGAATCAACGTTCATTTGAAGTGCAACCTGGATCGTGAAGATTGTACTAGTTTGCGTTACCCCTTCACCCTACCCTACGCTTGAATCTCGAGACGAGATTCTTGTTTAGTGGGGGTGAGTTGTCACATCCCTAGCTTCTGGTAATGCTCTAGGCTAGCTTCATGTGTGCATCATGTTTAAATTCTGAAACTTGAATTGAGGAATATTGGAAGCCTCAAAAACCTTAAATAAAAGAGGGGCAAAAACCCTAGAAATCTCATTCATTGCTCCAAAATGCTCTTCTTAAATGTTTGATAATTTTTGGTAAGGGTTCTGGTCCCAACCAAAATATTGAACATTTTTAAGGATTTATTTTTGGGACTTTGGATTTAATTCATTAGCTATTTGAATTTGAATTATATTCATATAATTAGAATATAATTTCAAATACCCCCGAAATATTTATAAGCTTTTGGAAAAGTCCATCTAGCAATATAAAATATTCAGAGGAGTTTTTGGCATTGTTTGAATTATTATTTTTTAATTCAAAACAGTGGCAAAAGTTTAAATAAAATAAAACAGAAGAAAAAAATAAAAAGAACAGAAGCCTACCTGGGCCACTTACCTGTAGCCGGCCCAGCTGGCCAGCTCCTCCCGCTGGCCCAGCCCACCGCTACTCCCCCCCTCTGTCATCTTCCTCCCCGACAGGGGAACGGCGTGTGCCCGACGCTCGCCGGCACGCGCGCGCGCCACATCCCCCCCTGCTGGCCACCTCCTGCTTCCCCGGACTCCCTCGATGCCCCGGACGAAGCCACGCAGCTGCCCCGCACCGCTCTCACTCTCCCTGCCCTCCTCTTCTCCCCCTGCTCTCTCTCCCTCTCACCCGAGAACCACCGCCGCCGCCGACGAGCATCACCGTAGCCACCGGCCTCCCCTCGCCTCCCCGACACACGCGGAAGCTCCGCTCCTCCGCCCTGAAGCTCCCCGTCAAGCCGTGCCCCTCCGGACACCCCGTGGAGCCGTCGCCGTCGCCAAATTCGACTCCGGCCGCCGTGGATCCTCGCCGGCGATTCGGGAGCTACCGGGCATCCCCGACCTCGCCCTCGCGCTCGCTGGTTCCGCGGTGAGCCCCCGCACCGAACCCCCTCCTCCCCGTGTCCGTTTGCGCCGTCTAGGCCTTAGCTCCACCATGGCCGAAGCTCGCCTCCGCTCGAGCTTGTCGCCGGCGTTGCTCCGGCGACCTTTTGGCCACGCCAGTGCACCTAGCACTCTCGCCGCACCTCGTAGTGCCCCGCTAGCGCTTTAGTTCGCTCGTTTGCACGCTGCAGCCGCGTCCCCGAACACAGCCGAGCTCCGACCGCCGCCGCAAGCTTGCTCCGGCGAGCTCCGGCGCCCCCGCAGCCCCCCCATCAGCTCCCCTGGTTGCGGACGAAGACGGGCTACGCCCCGGTGGTCTTCGCGCGATCAAACGCTGTCTGAAACGCAAGTCCGGCGAGTCGCCGCCGCGCTAATGGTCGCCGCCGGCCAGAACTCCGGCGGGCTGACGTGGCTTAGTTAATTATTCACTAACCCCCCACCTACTGACGCTGACAAGTGGGCCCCAGGGCTTAGTCAAAGCTAACCAGCCCAGGTTTGACTCGGGGTTAACCCCCTGTCACTGACGTGTGGGTCCCACACGTCAGGTTTGACCCTGGACAGCCGCGTTGACCCGCTGACGTCGTGCTGACGTCATGCTGACGCAATAAGTATTTTCTGGATTTAATATTATTCAGGAAATTTCAGAAAATAGCTAAAACTTCAATAAATCATAGAAAATTAACCGTAACTCCAAATGAAATAAATTATATATGAAAAATTATCAGAAAAAATCAAGGAATCCATCTGTACCATTTTCATGCATGTTAGAACAACTTATAGCTGCTGTTTAGCACAAATCAATTAAAGGGCATTTAAATAATCACATATGGAGTTTGAATTTGAATCTTGTATTCAAACCAACTTCATTTAACTTGTTGCTAGATGCATTAGCCCAAAACACATTCATTTTGCTATGTCATGATCATGCATCATATTGTGCATTGCATTGATTGTGTTTCCTTCTGTGTTGCCGGAATTTGTCCCCTCTCGATAGACGTGATACCGAGGATGTGATCGTTGACACTGATGAAGACTCAATGTTATCTTCAGAAGTGCCAGGCAAGCAAAACCCCCTTGTTCATTCCGATACAATCCTACCCTCTCGCTCCTGCTCTCTTTTACTGCATTAGGACAACACCGATTCAACTGTTACATGCTGCGGTAGTTGAACCCCTTTATCCTTTGCATGACCTGTCATTGCCACAGTAAATAGATGAAACCCACTAGCATGAGTAGGAGTTGTTTGAGCCCTGTTGTGCCTACTCATTCATGCTTGTTTGTCATGCCTGCTACTGCTTAGAGTTGAGTCAGGTCTGATTCATCGGGGATGAATCAGAGGCGTGTGAACATGTCCTACTGTGTGTGAGCTAAGTGTGTGAACACGATTTGGTAAAGGTAGCGGTGAGAGGCCATGTAGGAGTACATGGTGGGTTGTCTCATTGTAGCCGTCCTCAGGAACTGAGTTCTGTGTTTGTGATCCATGATTCAGTTACTACCATACATTGGGCCCTGAAATATGACCCCGCTCGACTTCTTATTCACCCTTGTCCTCTGTCCAGGAGTTGCAAGTAGTTTCTGGTGTTTGTAGCTTACTGGAGGCCGTGGACAGCGCTGACCGTAGGGGTGGGCTGTGATGCGGTAGGTACGTGGCACGGTGTACCGGATGCCCGTTAGGTATCTCGGGAACCCTGTTCACATCGTTTGGGGCTGTGAGCGAAACTCCGGCCGGATCTCCTCATGGATGGAACCCGAATAGGCGATAAACCTGGACTAGAGACTTGAGTGTTTAGGTAGGTCGTGGTCTACACCCACGTCGGCTTTCGCTTGAAGTCTGCCGAGCACATGTCGTGTGCAGACGCTAAGTGGTGGAAACATGTATGAAGAAGTACACCCCTGCAGGGTTAACATCATCTATTCGAATAGCCGTGTCCGCGGAAAAGGACTTCTGGGTTGCTTATATCAGTTCATAGACAAGTGAAAGTGGATACTTTAAAATGCGCAAGATAAGCGTGAGTGCTATGGATGGCGTTCTCGTAGGGGGACGGGAGCGAATCCATAGTGGTGTATTGATATGGTGAATATGTGGACTCGTGTGCGCCACCTCAAAAGAGTCGCTTGCAGTCGTAGTTTAGGATAGCCACCGAGTCAAAGCTGGCTTGCTGCAGTTAAACCCCACCATCCCCTTGTTGAAAATGATGCATATGTAGTTAGTTCTGATGTAAGTCTTGCTGGGTACATTTGTACTCACGTTTGCCTATTTTATGTTTTTGCAGAGAGACTTCAGTCTCACTAGTAGTTCCACGTGGACTTCGACGTTTAGCTTGTTACCTCAGCTACGATCTTGTGCCCTCGGCAGGATCTGATAGATAGTCAGGCTTCTCAGCCTTTTTCATTTATAGATGTCTGTACCCAGACATGATAGCTTTCCGCTTGTGCTTTGATTTGTATGCTCTGAATGTTGGGTCATGAGACCCCTGTTTGTAATATCTCGCTCCTCGGAGCCTATTGAATAAATTACTTGAGTCGTAGAGTCATGTTGTGATGCCATGTTGTGTTTGCACATATCGAGCATATTGTGTGTATGTTATTGAAATGCTTGGTATGTGTGGGATCTGACTATCTAGTTGTTTATCTTTAGTAGCCTCTCTTATCGGGAAATGTCTCCTAGTGTTTCCACCGAGCCATGGTAGCTTGCTACTGCTCCGGAACACTTAGGCTGGCCGGCATGTGTCCTTCTTCGTTCCTGTGTCTGTCCCTTCGGGGAAATGTCACGCGATGAATACCGGAGTCCTGTTAGCCCGCTACAGCCCGGTTCACCGGAGTCCTGCTAGCCCAGTGCTACAGCCTGGATTCACTCGCTGATGACCGACACGTTCGATGCTGGGTCATGGATGCCTGTCCCTGTAAGTCTGTGCCACTTTGGGTTTACGACTAGCCATGTCAGCCCGGGCTCCTTATCATATGGATGCTAGCGACACTGTCATATACGTGTGCCAAAAGGCGCAAACGGTCCCGGGCTAAGGTAAGGCGACACCCGTGGGAATACCGTGCGTGAGGCCGCAAAGTGATATGAGGTGTTACATGCTAGATCGATGTGGCATTGAGTCGGGGTCCTGACACTCTTGATCCTTAAAATCGCGCTCCAAGGACTCGTACTTCTTGATGGCGTCCTGAGGCTCTTGCTGGACCTCACTGACCCGAGCCTCATGCTTTTCGCGTGCGGCTCGTTCCTTGGCCACTTTGTCCTCGGCCTTGGCCAGCGCCTTCTTGAGGGCCTCTACTTCGGTCGTTGCCCCTAATAAAAATCATGGCACTTTAGTCAGCACGAATCATTCATCCTTCCTGAATATATACAAGGTTACTGCATACCTTGATTGTCCTTCAGCTGCTTCTTCACGCGGCCGAGCTCTTCCTCGGCCCGCTCCAGACTCTGCTTCAGTCCGGAGACTTCCGCAGTATGAGAGGTCGCAGCCAGCAGTGACACCTACTTATTCACATAGACATTTTAGATTAGACTCCTATGAAAATTATTTGATCCTCTGTTCGGCTTTTCTTTCCGAACACCGGCTAGAGTATCAGGGGCTACTGTCTATACTATGACATTCTTTTTATAGTTGCGTTGCTTACCTCAAAGCCTGTTAGAAGGCTCGTGCATGCTTCAGTCAGTCTGCTCTTCGCGGACTGGATCCTCTCAATCACCGGACCCATAAGGGTACGGTGTTCATCAACAATGGAAGCACCTTGCAGCGCTTCCAGCAAACTGTCCGGTGCCGCTGGATGGACAGAGGTCACCGGTGGAGTAGGTGCACCTCCCTCTTTCGAAAGAGGCGGCATGCCTGATTCCGGAGCCGCATGGGTCTCCGGAACTATATTCGGCTGAGGGCCAAATTGGATATGGCCCCCACCGTCTGTGTCCATGGGGGCTTGCCCCCCCATGTGTTCGGCAACCGAGGTTTCACCCTCCGGTGCCGCTCGGACGGCCTCCTGAACCTCTCCCTAGCCTGGGATCCCTCGGGACAACACCTTAGTATTGTCCACGTTCTTGGGGGAGGAGGCTGACGGAAGGGTCCCGCTGTCCATCGCCTCCAGATCCAGCGAACCCTTCGAAGAGGAGGATAGCTCAAGGTTGGACCGAGCCAGACTGCAAATGCATAATTCAGCGCATTAAAACAATGAAGTAAGAAGGCCGGATATATGAACGTGTCCGGACAATTACGATTTGGCGAGGGGCTTGTCCCTGGGCTTCCACTCCCAGCTGCTCTCGGTGGCCGCTGCGGAGCTGTCCGGAAGGGAAGCTTTCCCCTTCTTGGATGCCTCGGCCTCCAGATGCATGGGGGCCGCCCTCTTCTTTCTCCCCCTGCTGGGGGGGAATGGATTTCTTCTTCTTCCTCCTCCTCTTCCTCGTCGTCTTCAGCGGCAGAGGAGTGAGCCTCGGCGTCTTCGAATGTCGCGTCCGAAGTACCCTTGCGACGGAGACCACCTATGGTCCCCTTGGCCTTCTTCTCCGGCACTTGATAGGGCGCGGGAACCAGCATCTTTGTTAGAAGCGCGATTTCTGGGCCTTCGGGCAGCAGAACCGGACAGTTAATCCGCTCCGCCATCTCTATCCAGGCCTGAAAAAATTGATAAGGAGACTTAGATGCCTTCCTCGAGTATGCAAGTAAAGGGTATACCTTGAAAACATGAAAGAACTTACCAGATTAGCAGGGTGAGTTAAGTCATGCCCACGATCCTCGGTCGTGAGCGGCGGCGCCTCGTTGGCCTTGAAGAGCACCTTCCAAATATCTTTGTACAT
Source organism: Triticum aestivum (assembly GCF_018294505.1). NCBI lineage: Eukaryota > Viridiplantae > Streptophyta > Magnoliopsida > Poales > Poaceae > Triticum > Triticum aestivum. The sequence continues at coordinate 520,833,081 of NC_057801.1, forward strand.
CGTGCCAAAGAGCTCCAGTAAGGTCTAGTGCTTGGCCGGATCAAACTCCCATAGATGGCAAATCCGGCGTTGGCACGGAAGGATCCGGCGAACAAGCATCACCTGGATCATGTTGTCGAGCTTGATTCTCTTGTTTATCATGTTCTGAATGCGCGTCTAGAACGCCATCAACTCGTCCGAGGAAGACTAGGTCAGGCCTTTCTCTTGCTAGGAGGTGACCTGCATCGGGACTCCGGACTGGAATGTGGGAGCCGCGGCCCAGTTGGTGCCACGCAGCTTTGTGATGTAGAACCACTTTGACTGCCACCCTTTGACAGTCTCCACAAAGGAGCCTTCGGGCCAGGTGATGTTAGGCATCTTGCCCACCATGGCGCCTTCGCACTCTGCTTGTTGGCCGCTCACCACCTTCAGATTCACATTGAAGGTTTTCATCCATAGCCCAAAGTGAGCTGGGATGCGGAGGAAGGCCTCACACATGACAATAAATGCCGAGATGTTGAGGATGGTGTTGGGGGCCAGATCATGGAAGTCCATCCCGTAGTAAAACATAAGTCCGCGGACAAACTGGTGGAGAGGGAGTCCCAGCCCGCGGATGAAGTGAGAGACGAATACCACCCTCTCATGGGGCTCGGGGGTGGGTACAATTTGTCCCTCGGCCGGAAGACGATGGGTGATTTCCTTGGCCAAGTACCCGACCTCCCGTAGCTTCGTGATATCCTTCTCCTTGACGGAGGAGGCCATCCACTTGCCTCCAACTCTAGATCCGGACATGGTTGGAGTGCTTTTTGGGCGGGGAAGGCGAGAGCTTGGGCACTGGAGCTCGAGAATGGATGGGCAGAGGAAGGAGAAGGCGTGGGTGAAAAAGGGTGAATCCTTATCCCTTTATAAAGGCAGTAAAAGTCATGCACCTCCCCGCTCGCCTTAAAACTCGCCTATTCCTAAGGGCCGTGCAGATGGCATGGTTGGATTACCCATGCCCGTATTGATGAGAATCCCGTGATAAGGGGACACAATCTCTGCTTTGACAAGACGTGCCAATGAAACCACACCTCGAAATACGGAGCGGCAGGCTAAAAAACGGTTCGGATAATGACCGGGTAGTGGCGTGATGTCACGCTATGAAAAGTTGTCAGCGGATTGGACTTGTGGAATATTATACTCTCTACGGTTGTGTGTGGTATTTGTTTTGCAGAGCCGGATACGTTTCCAGTGTCCGAAGACTATTGTGGAGTAATCGGAGAAGGAACCCGCCTTGCAATGCCAAAGACAATCTGCACGCTGGACTCATCATCATTGAACCCTGGTTCAGGGGCTACTGAGGGATTCCTGGATTAGGGGGTCCTCGGTCGGCCATACTATTAACATGGGACGAACTGTTGGGCTATGAAGATACGAGAAGAAGACTTCTTCCCGTGTCCGGATGGGACTCTCCTTTGCGTGGATGGCAAGCTTGGTTATTCGGATATGTAGATTCCTTTCTTTGTAACCGACTTTGTGTAACCCTAGCCCCCTCCGGTGTCTATATAAACTGGAGGGTTTAGTCCGTCGAGACAACAACAATCATAATCATAGGCTAGGCTTCTAGGGTTTAGCCATTACGATCTTGTGGTAGATTAACGCTTGTAATACTCATATTCATCAAGATCAATCAAGCAGGAAGTAGGGTATTACCTCCATAGAGAGGGCCCGAACCTGGGTAAACATTGTGTCCCCCGCCTCCTGTTACCATCAGCCTTAGAGGCACATTTCGGGACCCCCTACCCGAGATCCGCCGGTTTTGACACCGACAGACCTACTTCAACTTAGTATTCCCTGGGTATCATCTCTAGGAGCACATCGACGGCTCCGTCGACGTGGCGGCCATGCAACACGATGCCGAGTGGTCGGCTACCGAGGCCACTCTTATCCGATATTTTTTTCTAACCATCTGAAAGGACCTTTTTTACACGGTGGTGCAGGATGATGATGACGCCTATTTCGTGTGGAAGAAGCTAAACAATCTCTTCACTGACAACCATCTTGTGCGGCTCGTGTTTCTTCAGCAAGAATTCTTAAGGTGTCATCAAAATAACTCATCCGTGGATGAGTATTGTACGCGCATGAAGCATATTTGCGATGAGATACACGACATTGGTGAAAAGGTCTCCGACGATCTCCTCCTCAGCACCCTTGTCGCCGGCCTCAACGAGGAGTTTACTCATGCGGCGTCCAACCTCATGCTCATCCCCAACCTGAAATTCCCTAAGGTTGTTTGCATACTTGTGGTTGGAGGAACGTCGCATGAAGAAGATGAAGGTGCAGGCCGTGCATACCGCCCTTGTTGCCCGTACCCCGCATGACGCGCCTCCTCCACAGCAGCGGACAGCCCCCTTCGTGCACCCGTTGGGCTTTCCCTGCCCTACCCACCAGACGACACCCGCCCCTCCCGCCGATCGCGGCACCGCCGCGACAAGGGAGGCCGCAAGCGCCAGCAGCAGGCGGCCAACCCTAACCGCGCGTCTTGGGTTGTCTTCTAGCAGTAGTTGCTACCCATGCCGATGTGGGCCTTTGTCTATAACCTGTGGACTGGGATAGTCCACGCATACTCCAGCCAGTGCCCCGCCCATCCGCCCCGGCATCATCGGTGCTCGCCTAGCCCAACACCAGGTCTATGTCATCGGCCCGCAGTCGACCGCGGCCTACATGGTGCCGCCGGCGCCCTCCTACTAATAGGCCAGCGCCCCCTTCTACCACACAACACCTCCACCACTACCACCCGCGTCGTGGGACCTGGTGTCGGTGTCAAAACCAGCGGATCTCGGGTAGGGGGTCCCGAACTGTGCGTCTAAGGCTAATGGTAACAGGAGGCGGGGGACATAATGTTTACCCAGGTTCGGTCCCTCTCGATGGAGGTAATACCCTACTTCCTACTTGATTGATCTTGATGATATGAGTATTACAAGAGTTGATCTACCACGAGATCATAGAGGCTAAACCCTAGAAGCTAGCCTATGGTTATGATTGTTGTTGTCCTACGGACTAAACCCTCCGGTTTATATAAACACTAGTACACAGAGTCGGTTACAGAGAAGGAGATCTATATATCCGAATTGCCAAGCTTGCCTTCCACGCAAAGGAGAGTCCCACCCAGACACGGGACAAAGTCTTCAATCTTGTATCTTCATAGTCCAACAGTCCGGCCAAAGTATATAGTCTGGCTGTCCGAGGACCCCCTATTCCAGGACTCCCTCAGTAGCCCCTGAACCAGGCTTCAATGACGATGAGTCCGGCGCGCAGATTGTCTTCGGCATTTCAAGGTGGGTTCCTTCTCCAAATACTCCGTAGAAGATTCTGAACACAAGGATCGTGTCTGACTCTGCAAAACAAATTTCACACACCACCGTAGAGAGCATAATATTCCACAAATCTAATCTGCTGACAACTTTTCATAGCGTGACATCACGCCGAGGCCCGGTCATTATATGAACCATTTTTTCCCATCCTGCTACTGCATGTATTGCGAGGCAGTATTATTGGCACGTCTTGTCGAAGCAGAGATCGTGTCCCCTTATCACGGGATTCTCATCAATACGGGTGTGGGTAACTCAACCGCGCCATCAACGCAGCGCTTGGGGAATAAGCGAGTTTACCGGGCAAGTGGGGAGGCGCAGGATCCCTGCCGCCTTTATAAAGGGATAAGGGCCCCCACTTTTTCACCCACGCCTTCTTCCTCTGTTTATCCATTCTATCTCGCTCGGGCTCCAGCGCCCAAGCATTCGTCTTCTCCGCCCACAAAGGCCCTCCGAAAATGTCCGGATTCGGAGTAGGGGGCAAGTGGATGTCCTCTACCGTCCGGGAGAAGGATATCAAAAAGCTTCGGGAAGACGGGTATCTGACCAAGAACATTAGCCATCGTCTCCCGACAGCGGGACAGATCATCCCAACCCCGGAATCCCACGAAAGGGTTATATTCCTTCTCATATTTTCCGTGGGCTAGGGTTTCCCTTCCACCCATTTGTTCGCGGCATCATGTACTACTATGGGATCGATTTTCATGATCTATCCCCTAATTCCTTCCTCAACATCTCGACATTCATCATCGTGCGCGAGGCCTTTCTCTGCATCTCACCACACTTCGGCTTATGGCTGAAGATCTTTAACGTGAAGCCCAAGGTAGTAAGCAGCGAGCACACCGAATGCGGAGGTGCCATGGTGAGCAAGATGCCCAACGTCACATGGCCATCAGGTACTTTTAATGATTCCATCAAAGGGTGTCAGCAGCAGTGGTTCTACGTCACCGAGCCACGCGACCCAAAATGGGTCGTAGCTCCTGAATTCCGATCCGGGGCTCCCCTATGGCTTACGTCCTGGCCCAAGAAGGGCCTGAACTGGTCTTTGCCTGACGAATTGTCAGTGCTCCAAACGCGCGTCAAGGATATGGAAGACAAGAATATCAAACTTGTCAGTGTAGACCAGGTGATGTTAGTTCGCCGGATCCTTCCTTGTCAACACAGGGCTTGCAATTTATGGGAATTCGACCTGGCCAAGCACCAGACCCTGCTAGAGCTCTTTGGCTCCTCGCACAAAGACATCTGGAAGGTGCTTTTCATGTCCGACAAATCATGGCCGGACTCAGCCGAGGACCGCGGGTACCAACTGTCATGCCTTGCAAGTTCAGTAAGTCATCACATGTTGGCAAGTCATATGTTTTATTTGCATAACCCAAGGGAAATGCTTAATGTGTTTTCCACAACTGTCCCAGGGATGGACGAAGAAGGCGGGGCAGATCTACTGTTCGGCCCCACCACCGGAAGAACCGGCCGGCCCACTTCTGACGAAGATGCTGGTCCCGGCACCTTACAAGGCGCCGAAGAAGAAGGTCGAGAAGGAGGCCAAAAAGACCAGGGGCGGCCTCCGTCGCCGTGATACTTCAGACACAATATCCGAAGACTCTGATGCCCTCTCTTCCTCCGGAGAGGACGAGGAAGAGGAGGAAGACCAATCCCCAGCGAGGGGAGGAAAGAAAAGGACGTCCTCCACATCCTTGGAGGCCAAGTCGCCTAAGAAGGAAAAAACACCCCTTCCGGAGGAGTCCACCTCTACCGACAACAGCCCAGAGTGGGATCCCAGGGCCCAGCCCCTGTAGAACTCGTGAGTATAAAATCTGAACACGTATGCGCATCCAGACTCACCATGGCGTGACGTTTTAATCATTGAGCCATACTTTTTTGCAGTCCGGCGAGGTCTGGCACCAAACAATCCTCATCGAAGGATTCACTGGACTCGGATGCTATGGACAGCAGGACACCCCCGAAGGCCCCTTCCCCAAAGCACGTGAATGATACCGAGGTATCGCCCAGAAGGACCCAGACCAAGGAGGAGGGGGGGAAAGACCGTAAAGGCGACACCAGGAGGTCAAACTTCAGGGGCCGGACACATGGGAGAGAAGGCTCCCACGAACGTCGACGGTGGGGGCTATCTCGAGTTCGGCCCCCAGTCGGACACAATTCCGGAGACCAATACGGCTCCAGATTCAGGCAGACAGCCTCCCTCGGCTTGAGGGGGTGTGCCTGCTCCGCCGGCAACCTCTGTCCAACCAGAGGTGCCGGATACTTTATCGGCGGCGCTGGAAAGTGCCTCCATCGTCGATGAACACCGTGCCCTTATGGGTGCGGCGATTGAGAAGATTCAGTCCACTGAGAGTGGACTGAATGAAACCTGCATCAGCCTTATAACGGGCTTTGAGGTATGTTCTGTGAGGTTTTCAAAGAGTGTCATAGTATAGTTAGTAGCCCCTGATACACTATTCGGTAGAAGAAAGAACCGGATAGGGGATCAAATATATGTTCGCAGGAGACTTACCTTATGGCATCTGTCCCTCTCTTTTTTGTAAACAGGCGTCTGTGGTGACTGCCGCCTCTCATACTGTGGAAGTCTCCAAACTGAAGCAAATTCTAGAGCAGGCCAGAGAAGAACTCGGCCGAGTGAAGAAGCAGGTGGAGGATAACCAAGGTATGCAAAAAACCTTGCTCGTGTTCAGCGCGAATGAAATAATTTTGTATGATAAGAATATTTTTATGATGTGCTCTAGGGGTGACGGCCGAAATTGAGGCTCTTAAGAAGGCTGTGGCCAAAGACGAGAAGAAGGCAACTGCATAGCAGGCTCTTCATGAGAAGCACAAGGCCAGGGTTATTGAAGCTGAGCAAGAGCTTCAAGAGGCTGTGAAGAGATGCAAGACCTTGGAGCAGAGTCTAGCGGGGAAAGACTCCGAACTCTCCCAAGCTCGCCAAGCCGCATGTGATGCCCGGGGGGAAGCCCAAGGTGCCCTGAAGGAAATCCAGGAGGCAAGGAAGATCGCAACGGGTAAGGCTTTTTTCTATGTAAAGCAGGTATTTGAAGGGAGAAAATCATGTTTACTAATTTGAATTTGGATTTCTCCAGGGGTATTTGCGGAGCTTCCACGCAGCATATCTGATGCCGCACAATTCTACCAAGCCAAAGAAAGGAGCACTTCAGAGAAGCTCTTCTGGTCGCAGTATCTGGCGCCGAATTATCCAGTGCCATTTGCCGATCAGCTGAAGCAGCTGATCAAACTGCATGAGGCGGCCAAACTAGCCATGAAGGATTTAATTATCCGACTATGGCCCGCTGAGCCGATTCCAAGCAGCTACTTCGGGCTCGTGAAACGGCTTGTGAGTGCCCGCCCTCGACTCGAAGTCATCAAGCGGTCGGTCTGTATGGAGGGTTCGCGAATGGCCTTTGCCCGTGCAAAGGTGCACTGGGGGAAGATGGATGCGGAAAAGCTGATGACCGAGGGACCGCCAGAGGGAAAGGAGCACTGCAAGCCCGAATTATATTATGATAGTGTCCTAAAAGGATCCCGCCTTGTGGCGTAGCAATGCACCAAGGACATTATATTTCCATGAATACAGTAATGTTGTCCTTTGTAATGTTGAACAAGGTCATTTCTATTATTTATTGCCTGTTATTTGAAAGTTTTTCCTCCTGCGCGGCTGTTTTATATATTAATCCTGAGAGTTGGCCAGTCGTCGGCTTATGCCCCCACGTAGGAAGTACGGGGGTGTTCGGGATAAACCTGAGCACTCTTTATCCCTGTTTTGGGTCCTTGAAGGAGGTGTTCAACACAACGAACTAGGAAATCGGACTATAAGGCTTTATCACTCTCACTTAGTCATAGGAGTTTGACAAAAGGAAGGTAGGCGCAGCCCCTGGTGTTCGGAAGACCGCACGAGGGGCTCTATAAGCACCTGATCGGAAGAAAAGCTGATCCATCGCACACTGTATTAGTTATCGCATAATGTGGAAGAAATCCTTAAAGATTTTACAACCTCTCGAACAGCTGACCAGCTCTCGCCGTATCATGACAGTTAGTTTTTGGCTTTCTCTACTGAGGCACTTGTCCGAAAGAACCGGGACACAATCGTAGTAGTTCTCCCTGTGCCGCCTTAGCCGATATAGCGGAACGTAAGGCAGCAAAACATGGGAGCCGGACAAACCCAACTATTGACCCATTACATGATTCGAAGCTGATGCATATAATGCTATAAGTTCAGGGTGCCGAACAACTGCGAAGGTGTTCGGACTTTATCGCCGTTATTATGGGTACAATGAAGCCCCTGGCATATTAAGGCATATCGCGGTGTACGAATGCCATTTGACAAAGAGTATCAATAAGAAATAACAGTAGATAAGCGTCATATAAAGCCACATGTTGTAATTGAATAACATGTCGATGCGTACGAATACAAGTAATTGTGATAAAAAGAAATATGACTTCGGAACCTACTGAGATCAAGCTGGAGGAGGCTGTGTGCGGATCCGGAGTGTAATCGGATGTCATCAAGGGGCATATCTAAGGATTCCCTTACACATTCGAGTTGTTTCCATGTCACTAGTACTGGCCTACGCAAAAGTGGACCTGCCAAGAAAGTGCAAAAATATTTTTATGTGCCACAAAGTGGTTAAGCCGCCTTGTGTGGCCTATCCTAGTTGTGCCTCCATTTACTGTCGGAGTGTTTTAATTGAGCTCCGGATTAGCTGGGCTATCCTGCCGCGAACTAGTTTGGACTCCCTTGACGGTGTCCGGGAGCTTGGCCGTCGACTCGAGGTTCGATTGAAGGATGCCCCTCGTTGCTTCTGTCGTTAAGGCGGCGGTATGCTCTTCGGCACAGAGGGGGAGTTCGGCCTTGCCATTAACTGTTATGACGTCGCGCGGACCCGACATCTTAAGCTTTCGATAGGCATAATGTGGCACCATGTTGAATCAAGAAAATGCGGTTCGTCCGAGCAGTGCATGATAATTACTGTGAAAATGGACGATGTCGAAGATTAACTCTTCGGTACGATAATTGTCCGGTGATCCGAAGACTACCTCCAGAGTGATTGAGCCTGTACAACGGGCCTCCACACCTGGTATAACACCTTTAAAGGTGGTTTTAGTGGGCTTGATCATCGAATGATCAATACTCATCTTGCGCACTGTGTCCTGATACAACAGGTTTAGACTGCTGCCTCTGACCATAAGGACTCGTGTGAGGTGGAATCCATCAATTATTGGGTCAAGGACTAGTGCGGCTGAATTGCCCTGATTGGTGTTGGCCGGACGATCCGTACGACCGAAAGTGATCGACCGTGGTTTATATTATGGGGCGACTGGCTCCGTTAAGTCGACATCCCTAAGAGTGCAGGTCCGTTCCAGCTTGGGAATATGGATGACGTTTATCATATTCACCGTTTTGATCTGCGGGCGGAATTTCTTTTGCCCTCCTGTGTGTGGTGATCGGGGCTCCTCGTCATCGTCGTTGCTTTGAGGCCCCTTCTCCTAGTTTTCGGCACCTGACCTGCCGACTTGTTTGAAGACCCAACATTCTCTGTTGGTATGATTGGCTGGTGTTCCTGGGGTGCCATGAATTTGGCATGGACGATCGAGTATGCGGTCCAGACTGAGTGGGCCCGAATTGTTCTTTTTGAATGGCTTTTTCCGCTCACCGGTCTTAGAGCCACCGAATCCGGCATTGACTGTCGTGTCTTCGGTGCTATCGCCATTATTGCGACGCTTGTGTCTGTTGCATCGCGGCTTGCCATTGTTATCTCTAGCATCTGAAGTGCCAGGGTTTCTTGATGTGCTGTTGCTATGAGCCAGCCAGCTGTCCTCGCCTGCACAAAAGCGGGTCATGAGTGTCGTGAGGGCTGCCATGGACTTCGGCTTCTCTTGGTCGAGGTGTCGGGCAAGCCACTCATCGCGGATGTTATGCTTAAAGGCCGCTAGGGCTTCGGCATCCGGACAATCGACAATTTGGTTCTTTTTAGTTAGGAACCGAGTCCAGATTTTCCTGGCTAACTCTTCAGGCTGTTGGGTAATGTGACTTAAATCGTGAGCATCTGGTGGACACACATAAGAGCCCTGGAAGTTATTCAGGAATGCATCTTCCAGGTTCTCCCAACTTCCAGTGGAGTTTGCTGGCAAACTATTCAGCCAATGCCGAGCCGGTCCCTTGAGTTTTAGTGGGAGGTACTTGATGGCATGGAGATCATCGCCGCGGGCCATGGGAATATGGAGAAGGAAATCTTCAATCCATACCGTGGGGTCTGTTGTCCCATCATATGATTCAATGTTCACGGGCTTAAACCCTTCTGGGAACTCATGGTCCATTACTTCGTCAGTGAAGCATAGGGGGTGTGCGGCGCCTCTGTGCCGGGCTACATCACGATGCAGTTCACATGAGTCTGGTCGGTTGTATTGGGCCCAGCCGGATTTATATTTAGTGTATCCGACATGGTGATCTTCATCACGCGTTGGGGTGCACCCCCGTGATCCGTAGATCGATCTTGACCGTCCTGCTTTGTTTTCCAACACGTCTCGCAGGTCCTGTGTGTATCCCCTGGCCTTCGTGTTTTTGTTTGATTGGCGACGGGGTGCGGGCTGATATGCCGCTTTGTCTCTGCCACGGGGTGGATGATCGGCCGCATCCCGCCTGAGTAGTGTAGGCTTTAGTGCCTCCTCCTCCTCGAGTTTAGGTAGCAACCTTCGCTTTGGGTAACTTTTGGTTGGGCGCTCAAGTCCGTATTCCTCGGCTGCCAGGACCTCAGTCCATCTATCAGTTAGCAGATCTTGATCAGCTTGAAGCTGCTGCTATTTTTTCTTCAGGCTTTTTGCAGTGGCTATAAGCTGGCACTTGAAGCGCTCCTGCTCGATGGGGTCCTCAGGCACGATGAATTCTTCGTCGCTGAGGCTCACCTCGTCTTCGGAGAGGGGCATGTAATTATCATCCTCCGAGTCTTCGTCCATTGCCTATTTATCAGGGCTAACTTGCCCATCCTCCTGTCCGGCTTGCTTGAAGCTTGGCTGGGCGGGATTGTTTTCGTCTTTAGCACCATCCAGAGTGCTATTCTCTCTTGTGCCGGTATCGTCGTTTTTGCTATGGCGGGGCTTTGAGTAGTGCCGCCGACGCCGGTGCTTAGATTGCTTCCCCAAGGGATTATCCTCCGCTGCCTCATCGCCATTGCTTTCTTTTGGCGTGTCCACCATATATATATATCATATGATGAGGTGGCTGTCCAGTGCCCCGTGGGCGGTGGTTCCTGTCCTTCTCCTGCATCATCGTCCATACCGTCGATGTCTTCGGAGTCGAAGTCAAGTATGTCGGTTAAGTCGTCGACAGTGGCTATTAAGTGGGTGGTGGGTGGGGAACGACTTCGTCGTCCGCTTCCCACTCGAGCCGGATATAGTTTGGCCAAGAGTCTCCTGACAGGGAGAGAGATTTCAGTGAATTTAGCATGTCGCCCAAGGGCAAGTGCTGAAAGATGTCCGCGGAGGTAAACTCCAAGATTGGTGCCTGATCAGATTCGATATGCATGGATGCACGCAGTTCGGAGCATATGGCCGGAGACGAGTCTAAGGGTCCGATGACACAGACCTCATTGGTGGCGAAGTCTGTGTTTGCCTCTAACGCTGCTGAGTGTGCGGTCTCCGTGGCGGGGTCCATCCACCCGTCCTCGGATGGCACGATCTGCACCGGATTAAGAGCCGGGGCAACCGCCGGTGTGATCTTCCGAACACCGTCCGATGGAAGATCTCAGTCATGCTCATCGTGACTGTTCGGCACACCTGTCATGGGCTCGAATCCGTCGAAGATCAAGTCTCCGCGGATGTCGGCGGTGTAATTCAGGCTTCCAAACCTGACCTAATGGCCAGGAGCGTAGCTATCGATCTGCTCTAGATGGCCAAGCGAGTTGGCCCACAGTGTGAAGCCGCCGAATATGAAGATCTGTCCGGGGAGGAAAACCTCACCCTAGATCGCGTCGTTGTAGATGTTTGAAGGGGCCATCAAGCCTTACACTGACAACATAATGGAACTCTCAATGAAAGCACCAATGTCGGTGTCAAAACCGGCGGATCTCTCGTAGGGGGTCCTGAACTGTGCGTCTAAGGCTAATGGTAACATGAGGTGGGGGACACAATGTTTACCTAGGTTCGGGCCCTCTCGATGGAGGTAATACCCTACTTCCTGCTTGATTGATCTTTATGATATGAGTATTACAAGAGTTGATCTACCACGAGATCGTAGAGGCTAAACCCTAGAAGCTAGCCTATGGTTATGATTGTTGTTGTCCTACGGACTAAACCCTCCGATTTATATAGACACCGGAGGGGGCTAGGGTTACACAGAGTCGGTTATAGAGAAGGAGATCTATATATCGAATTTCCAAGCTTGCCTTCCATGCAAAGGAGAGTCCCACCCGAACACGGGACAAAGTCTTCAATCTTGTTTCTTCATAGTCCAACAGTCCGACCAAAGTATATAGTCCGGCTGTGTGAGGACCCCCTAATCCAAGACTCCCTCACCCGATGCTCCTAGCAGTGCTGCACTCTGCTCCCACGCCGAACTCCTACACCTGTGGGGGTGCTTGTACATGGACACCGGGGCAACTGCCCACATGTCGTCCTATCCTGGTAACCTCACCACTTCTTTTCCCAGGAACATTTCTACTCGCATCACATTCGGGGATGGCTCTTCCCTCCTGATCACACATGTTGGTCATACATCTTTTTCCATCTAATTATATTCCTATCAACATGTCTAACGTTTTGGTTTCTCCAAAACTAATGAAAAATCTTATCTCTGTTTGTTGTCTTAATGAATGTGGTTTTTCTATGAAGGACAACCATACCCGAATGGTTCTCCACTGGTGTGATAGCCCCGATGAGCTCTACTCAGTCCACCCACCATCTACCACCTCCACCGCTCCTATCGCCCTCTCCACTGGTATGAACCTCTAGCATGCTTACTTGGGACATCCCAACGCAGGTACCCTTCGTCATATTCTTAGGAGTTTTTCTTTCACTTGTAATAAGATTGCCGCACACACTTGTCATGCTTGCCGTGTCGGCAAACACGTGCGTCTTCCCTTTAATGACTCTACCACCATTGCTTCATATCCATTCCAGTTGATCCATTGTGATGTTTGGACCTCATCTATTGCGAGAAATTTTGGCTATCTTTATTATCTTGTCATATTAGACGATTTTTCTCACTATGTATGGACTTTTCTTCTCTAGCAGAAACCCGCCGTGCTTGTGATATGTCTCCAGCGTATCCATAATATTTGATTGTTCCATGCTATTATAGTATCAATCTTGGATGTTTTATTTTATATGAAATTATATATCCTTTGTTTGGAACTAACCTATTAACCTAGTGGCCATGTGCCAGTTGCTGTTTTTTTGCTTGTTTTTGGCTTTTCAGAAAATCAACATCAAACAGAGTCCAAACTGAGAAAAAACTTTGGATTAATTTTTTCTGGACCAGAAGGGACCAAGAAGGTTCGGGAGAAGACATGGGGAGTCACTAGGAAGCAACGACACAGTGGGCGCGCCCTAGGGGGGCTGCCACTTGTGAGCTGCGTTGGGATTTCCCCGAAGAGGAGAGGATGATGAATACAGTAAACATAAGTATTTCCCTTAGTTAAGAACCAAGGTTATCAATCCAATAGGAGAACCACGCAACACCCCGTGAATAGTACCTACACACAAAATAACAAATACTTGCACCCAACGCAAAAAAGGGGTTCTCAATCCCTTGGCGGTTAATTGCAAGGATCAAATCTCATAGTGATAGATAGATAAACAAAAACACACAATAAAATAACGGTAAATAAATTTTAGCAAGGTATTTTTGGATTTTAATATATGATTAAGATAGAACCAGGGGCCATAGTTTTCACTAGAGGCTTCTCGCTTGAACAAAAAGCATACGGTGGGTAAACAAATTACTGATGGGAAATTGATAGAAAAGCGCATAGTTATGATGATATCCTAGGCAATGATCATGTATATAGGCATCACGTCTGAGACAACTAGACCGACTCCTTTCTACATCTACTACTATTACTCCACACATCAACCACTATCCAGCATGTTCTAGAGTATTAAGTTCATAAAGAACGGAGTAATGCCTTAAGCAAGATGACATGTAGACAAAGTAAATCCAATCAATATGAATAAACCCCATCGTTTTATCCTTAATGACAACATACAAATACTTGTCTTGTCCCTTTCTATCACTGGAATATAGAGCATCGCAAGATTGAAGCCATTACAAAGCACCTCTCCCATTGCAAGATAAATCAATCTAGTTAGCCGAATAGATCGGAGAGAAATACAAAGCTATAATAATCATGCATAAAAGAGCTCAAAGAAGACTCAAATAATATTCATAGATAATCTGATCATAAACCCACAATTCATCGCATCCTAACAAACACAACGCAAAAGAAGATTACATCGAATAGATCTCCAAGAACACCTAGGAGAACATTGCATTGAAGATCAAAGAGAGAGAGAGAGAGAGAGAGAAGAAGCCATCTAGCTACTAGATATGGACCCGTAGGTCTATGGTAAACTACTCAGACATCATCGAAAGGGCAACAAGGTTGATGTAGAAGCCCTCCATGGTCGATTCCCCCTCCGACAGAGTACCGGAAAAGGCCTCCATATGGGATATCGCAAGAACAGAGGCATGCGGCGGCGGAAAAAGTATTTTGGGTGGCTCTCTGTTGGTTTCCAAATTTTAGAGAATTTATAGAAATGGAATTAGGTCAAACGGATGAACGAGGGGCCCACAAGGCACATGGGCGCGCCCATGTGGCTTGTGGCCTACTCCTTCGCCTTCTGGCATCCTCCCGAAGCTTCTAGGGTCTCTTATGTCCTGAAATAAATCATCAAAAAGTTTCATGGCATTTGGACTTCATTTGGTACTGATTTCCTGGAAAACCAAAAACAGGCAAAAAACAACAACTGGGATTTGGCACTAAGTTAATAGGTTAGTTCCAAAGAATAATATGTCATTGCATATAAAACATCCAAGATTGATACTATAATAGCATGGAACAATAAAAAATTATAGATACCTTGGAGACGTGTCAAGCATCCCCAAGCTTAATTCCTGCTCGTCCTCGAGTACGTAGATGATAAGAACAAATTTTTTGATGTGGAATGGTACCTAACATGTTCATCATGTAATCTTTTTTATGGCATGAATATTTTGATCTGAATGATTCAAAGCAATAGTCTATAATTTGATATAAAAACAACAATACTCAGGTATACCAACAAACAATCATGCCTTTCAAAATATCAATGCTAAAGAATGTTATCCCTACAAAATCATACAACCTTGTCATGCTCCATATTCTTAACACAAAGTATAAATCATGCACTACCCCGGTGTCAGCCAAGCATATGGTTCATACTTTTTAACGCGCTTCAGTTTTTTTAACCCTCGTGCAATACATGAGCACAAGCCATGGATATAACACTATGGGTGGAATAGAGTACGGTGGTTGAGATTAATATCACTACAAAAAAACACTTCTGTGATGATACATGTTTGCCACAGTAGGTCACATTTTCTGTCATGCATGTACATCCATGACGATTTTATGATAGAATCAAGATAGTCATACCTGTGTTGTCGTAGAAGTGTTCCATAACAATACTCAAATTATCATCACGGAAGTGTCCACTTGCATGACGATAAATGGTGCGTCATGGAAGTGCTTTTGTCAAGGGTAACTGACACGTGGCATCCACTGTAACGGGTCGTTGTTATGCTATCGGGTCTGGTTTTGGATCTGATAACCCGTTAACAGCCAAGGCCAATGGAGATTTTCCACGTGTAATTTTCTCATTTGGTCGGGTGAACCACGTCTCAGCTCCCCATTGGTACAGATGTCAACTGCCCAATGGAAGGACGCGCCTATGATGCGTCAACACATGGCGAGGCCCAACAGCGGCCCATTTAAGTTAAAAAGGCTGGCCCAGCTAAAGGCCTGCAATATTTTATCAAACACTAGTGGGCTGGTCCGTTAGTAGCCTGCCATGATTTATGTGAAATTATGGCCCATATCAGATGTGGCCCGTTCACAACCTGTCATGTTTTGGGCCAAATGATGGCCCACATCATATACGACCCTTTAAAAGCCTGCAATATTATGGGCCAGGCCCACATCAGATCAGGCTTGTTAACATCCTGTAGTAGTTTTGGACAAATTACGACCCATTAACAACTATTGTGCCTTTGGGCCCATTGGGGGCATGTTGCTCTTCGGCCTCTTAATGGCTCGTTTAACAGTTCGGCCCCATATTAGTTTCTATTGGGAAACGTAGCATGCAATTTCAAAAAAAATCCTACACTCACGCAAGAGCTATCTAGGAGATGCATAGCAATGAGAGGGGGAGAGTGTGTCCACGTACCCTCATAGACTGAAAGCGGAAGTGTTTGCTTAACGCGGTTGATGTAGTCGAACGTCTTCTCGTTCCGACCGATCAAGTACCAAACGTATGGCACCTCTGAGTTCTGCACACGTTCAGTGCGATGACATCCCTTGAGCTCTTGATCCAGTAGAGGGTCGAGGAAGTAGATGAGTTCCGTCAGCACGACGGTGATGGTGATGTGATCCGTGCAGGGTTTCGCCTAAGCACCGCGAGAATATGACTGGAGGTGTAAACTGTGGAGGTGGCGCCGCACACGGTTTGGAACAACTGATGTGTGTTCTAGGGGTACCCCCCCTATATAAAGGATGGAGGGAGAGGAGGCCGGCCCTAGGCGCGCCCCAAGTAGGAGCAGTCCTACTTGGGGTCCTAGTAGGATTCGGCCCCCCTTCCTTTTACCGGAGGGGGAAAGGGGGAAAGAGAGAGGGAGAAGGAAAGGGGGGCGCTGCCCCCTCCCCTTGTCCAATTCGGACTCCTCCCTGGTGGGGGGCGCGCCACCCCTTTGTGGGCTGGTGTGCATCCCTCCTATGGCCCATATCTTTCCCCGGGGTGTTCCGGTAACCCCTCCGGTACTCCGATATGTACCCGATACATTCTGGAACACTTCCGGTGTGCGAATACTACCTTCCAATATATCAATCTTCACCTCTCGACCATTTTGAGACTCCTCGTCATGTCCGTGATCTCATCCGGGACTCCGAACAACCTTCCGCCACCAAAACACATAACTCATATAATACATATCGTCATCGAACGTTAAGCGTGCGGACCCTACGGGTTCAAGAACTATGTAGACATGATCGAGACACCTCTCCGGTCAATAACCAATAGCGGAACCTGGATGCTCATATTGGTTCCCACATATTCTACGAAGATATTTATCGGTCGAACCGCTATGTCAACATACGTTATTCCCTTTATCATCGGTATGTTACTTGCCCGAGATTCGATCGTCGGTATCTTCATACCTAGTTCAATCTTGTTACCGGCAAGTCTCTTTAATCGTTACGTAATGCATCATCCTGCAACTAACTCATTAGTCACATTGCTTGCAAGGCTTCATATGGTGTGCATTACCGAGAGGGCCCAGAGATACCTCTCCGATACTCGGAGTGAAAAATCCTAATCTCGATCTATGCCAACCTAACAAACACCTTCGGAGATACTTGTAGAGCATCTTTATAATCACCCAGTTACATTTTGACGTTTGATAGCACACAAGGCATTCCTCCGGTGTCTGGGAGTTGCATAATCTCATAGTCGGAGGAACATATTTGACATGAAGAAAGCAGTAGCAATAAAACTAAATGATCATTATGCTAAGCTAACAGATGGGTCTTGTCCATCACATCATTCTCCTAATGATGTGGTCCCATTCATCAAATGACAACACATGTCCATGGCTAGGAAACTTAACCATCTTTGATCAACGAGCTAGTCTAGTAGAGGCATACTAGGGACACGGTGTTTTGTCTATGTATTCACATGTTCAAGTTTCCGATTAATACAATTCTAGCATGAATAATAAACATTTATCATGAATAAGGAAATATAAAATAACAACTTTATTATTGCCTCTAGGGCATATTTCCTTTAGTCTCTCACTTGCACTAGAGTCAATATTCTAGATTACATTGTAATGAATCTAACACCCATGTAGTCTTGGTGTTGATCATGTTTTGCTCGTGGAAGAGGCTTAGTCAATGGGTCTGCCACATTCAGATCCGTATGTATTTTGCAAATCTCTATGTCTCCCTCCTTGACCAAATCTCGGATGGAGTTGAAGCGTCTCTTGATGTGTTTGGTCTTTTTGTGAAATTTGGATTCCTTCACCAAGGCAATTGCTCCAGTGTTGTCACAAAAGATTTTTGTTGGACCCGATGCAGTAGGTATTACAACTAGATTGGATATGAACTCCTTCATCCAGACTCCTTCATTTGCTGCTTCCAAAGTAGCTATGTACTCCGCTTCACACGTAGATCCCCCCACGACGCTCTGCTTGGAACTGCACCAATTGACAACTCCACCATTCAATAAAAATACGTATCCGGTCTATGGCTTAGAGTCATCTGGATCAGTGTCAAAGCTAGTGTCGATGTAACCACTTACGACAAGCTCTTTGTCACCTCCATAAATGAGAAACATATCCCTAGTCCTTTTCAGGTACTTCAGGATGTTTTTTACTGCTGTCCAGTGATCCACTCCTGGATTACTTTGGTACCTCCCTGCTAAACTTATAGCAAGGCACACAACAAGTCTGGTACACATCGTATCATACATGATAGAACCTATGGCTGAGGCATAGGGAATGACTTTAATTTTCTCTCTATCTTCTGCAGTGGTCGGGCATTGAGTCTGACTCAACTTCAATCTTGTAACACAGGCAAGAACCCTTTATTTGACCGATCCATTTTGAAATTCTTCAAAACTTTATCAAGGTATGTGCTTTGTGAAAGTCCTATCAAGCGTCTTGATCTATCTCTATAGATCTTGATGCCCGATATATAAGTAGCTTCACCGAGGTCTTTCATTGAAAAACTTTTATTCAAGTATCCTTTTATGCTATCTAGAAATTCTGCATCATTTCCAATCAACAATATGTCATCCACATATAGTATTAGAAATGCTATAGAGCTCCCACTCACTTTCTTGTAAATACAAGCTTCTCCAAAAGTCTGTATAAAACCATATGTTTTGATCAGCTCATCAAAGCGTATATTCCAACTCCAATATGCTTGCACCAGTCCATAAATGGATCGCTGGAGCTTGCACACTTTGTTAGCACCTTTAGGATCGACAAAACCTTCTGGTTGCATCATATACAACTCTTCTTTAAGAAATCTATTAAGGAATGTAGTTTTGACATCCATTTGCCATATTTCATAATCATAAAATGCGGCAATTGCTCACATGATTTGGACAGACTTAAGCATCGCTACGGGTGAGAAAGTCTCATAGTCAACTCCTTGAACTTGTCAAAAACCTTTTGCGACAATTCGAGCTTTATAGACAGTAACATGACCATCAGCGTCAGTCTTCTTCTTGAAGATCCATTTATCCTTTATGGGTCGCTGATCATCGGGCAAATCCACCAAAGTCCACATTTTGTTCTCATACATGGATCCTATCACAGATTTCATGTCCTCAAGCCATTTATCGGTATCTGGGCTCATCATAGCTTCTTCATAGTTCGTAGGTTCGTCATGGTCAAGTAACATGACTTCTAGAATAGGATTACCATACCACTCTCGTGCGGATCATGCTCTGGTTGACCTATGAGGTTCTGTAGCAACTTGGTTTGAAGTTTCATG
Source organism: Triticum aestivum (assembly GCF_018294505.1). Classification (NCBI taxonomy): domain Eukaryota; kingdom Viridiplantae; phylum Streptophyta; class Magnoliopsida; order Poales; family Poaceae; genus Triticum; species Triticum aestivum. Next base: position 520,852,165 of record NC_057801.1, read on the forward strand.
ATCATTATCATTAGCTTCCTCTCCAGTTGGTGTAGGCATCACAAGAACGGATTTCTTGGATGAGCTACTTTCCAAATTGAGAGAAGATACAATTACGTCATCAAGTTCTACTTTCCTCCCACCCACTTCTTTCGAGAGAAACTCCTTCTCTAGAAAGGTTCCATTCTTGGCAACAAAGATCTTGCCTTCAGATCTGTGGTAGAAGGTGTACCCAATTGTTTCCTTAGGGTATCCTATGAAGACACACTTCTCCGATTTGGGTTCGAGCTTATCAGGCTAAAGGACATAAGCATCGCATCCCCAAACTTTAAGAAACAACAACATAGGTATATTGCCAAACCATAGTTCATATGGTGTCGTCTCAACGGATTTTGACGGTGCCCTTTTAACGTGAATGCAGCTGTCTCTAATGCATAACCCCAAAACGATAGTGGTAAATCGGTGAGAGACATCATAGATCGCACCATATCTAATAAAGTGCGGTTACGATGTTCGGACACACCATTACGCTGTGGTGTTCCAGGTGGTGTGAGTTGTGAAACTATTCCACATTGTTTAAATGAAGGCCAAACTCATAACTCAAATATTCACCCCCACGATCAGATTGTAGAAACTTTATTTTCTTGTTACGATGATTCTCCACTTCACTTTGAAATTCCTTGAACTTTTCAAATGTTTCAGACTTGTGTTTCATTAAGTAGATATACCCATATCTGCTCAAATCATCTGTGAAGGTCAGAAAATAACGATACCCGCCACAAGCCTCAACACTCATCGGACCGCATACATCGGTATGTATTATTTCCAGTAAGTCATTAGCTCGTTCCATTGTCCAGGAGAATTGAGTTTTAGTCATCTTGCCCATAAGGCACGGTTCGCAAGTATCAAATGATTCATAATCAAGTGATTCCAAAAGTCCATTTGCATGGAGTTTCTTCATGCGATTTACACGATATGACCTAAACGGCAGTGCCACAAATAAGTTGCACTATCATTATCAACTTTGCATCTTTTGGCATCAATATTATGAATATGTGTATCACCACAATTGAGATTCAACAGAAATAGACCATTCTTCAAGGGTGCATGACCATAAAAGATATTACTCATATAAATAGAACAACCATTATTCTCTGATTTAAATTAATAATCGTCTCGCACTAAACAAGATCAAGATATAATGTTCATGCTCAACGCTGGCACCAAATAACAATTATTCAGGTCTAAAACTAATTCTGAAGGTAGATGTAGAGGTAGCGTGCCAACGACGATCACATCGACCTTGGAACCATTCCCGACGTGCATCGTGACCTCGTCCTTAGCCAATTTTGGTTTAATTCGTAGTCCATGTTTCGGTTACAAATATGAGCAACCGAACCGGTATCAAATACCCAGGCACTACTATGAGAATTAGTAAGGTACACATCAGTAACATGTATATCAAATATACCTTTGTTCACTTTGCCATCCTTCTTATCCGCCAAATACTTGGGGCAGTTCCGCTTCCAGTGATCAGTCCCTTTGCAGTAGAAGCACTCAATTTCAAGCTTGGGTCTAGCTTTGGGTTTCTTCCCGGGAGTGACAACTTGCTTGCCATTCTTCTTGAAGTCCCATTCTTACCCTTGTCCTTCTTCTTGAAACTAGGCATCTGGTTAACCATCAACACTTGATGCTCCTTCTTGATTTCTACCTCCGCAGCCTTTAGCATTGCAAAGAGCTCAGGGATAGTCTTTTCCACCCCTTGCATATTGTAATTCATCATGAAGCCTTTGTAGCTTGGTGGTAGTGATTGAAGAACTCAGTCAATGACACAATCATCTGGAAGATTAACTCCTAGTTGAGTCAAGTGATTATGGTACCCAGACATTCTGAGTATGTGCTCACTAACAGAAATGTTCTCCTCCATCTTGTAGCTATAGAACTTGTTGGAGACTTCATATCTCTCAACTTGGGCATTTTCTTGAAATATTAACTTCAACTCTTGGAACATCTCGTATGGTCCATGACATTCAAAACGTCTTTGAAGTCCCGATTCTAAGCCGTAAAGCATGGCACACTAAACTAACGAGTAGTCATCAACACGCGACTGCCAGACATTCACAATGTCTGTAGTTGCTGGGGGGGGGGGGTGGTACACCTAGCGGTGCATCAAGGACATAATTCTTCTATGCAGCAATGAGGATAATCCTCAAGTTACGGACCCAGTCCGTGTAGTTTCTACCATCATATTTCAACTTAGCTTTCTCTAGGAATGCATTAAAATTCAAGGGAACGGTAGCACGGTCCATTGATCTACAACATAGATCTGCAAAAACTATCAGGACTAAGTTCATGATAAATTAAGTTCAATTGATCAAATTACTTAAGAACTCCCACTTAGATAGACATCCCTAAAGTCCTCTAAATGATACGTGATCCAAATCAACTAAACCATGTCCGATCATCATGTGAGATGGAGTAGTCATCAATGGTGAACATCTCTATGTTGATCATATACACTATATGATTCACGTTCGACCTTTCGGTCTCCAGTGTTCTGAGGCCATGTCTGTACATGCTAGGCTCGTCAAGTTTAACCCAAGTATTCCGCATGTGCAAAACTGTCTTGCACCCGTTGTATTTGAACGTAGAGCTTATCACACCCGATCATCACGTGGTTTCTCAGCATGAAGAACTTTTGCAATGGTGCATACTCAGGGAGAACACTTATACCTTGAAATTTAGCTAAGGGATAATGCTACCACCGTACTAAGCAAAATACGATGCAAAAAGATAAACATCACACGCACTCAAAATATGTGACATGATATGGCCATCATCAGCTTGTGCTTTTGATCTCCATCACCAAAGCAACGTCATGATATCCATCGTAGCATCATGGTCGTCTCGCCAACTATTGCTTCTACGACTATCACTACCGCTTAGTGATAAAGTAAAGCAAATACATGGCGTTTGTATTTCATACAATAAAGCGACAACCATAAGGCTCCTGCCAGTTGTCGATAATTTTTACAAGACATGATCATCTCATACAACAATGTATATCACATCATGTCTTGACCATATCACATCACAACATGCCCTGCAAAAACAAGTTAGACGTCCTCTACTTTGTTGTTGCAAGTTTTACGTGGCTGCTACGGGCTTCTAGCAAGAACCGTTCTTACCTACGACACAAAACCACAATGGTGATTTATCAAGTTTGCTGTTTTAACCTTCACAAGGACCGCCCGCAGTCAAATTTGTTCAACTAAAGTTGGAGAAAAAAACACCAGGTATCCACCTTTATGCAAAACTAGTTGCATGCCTGTCGGTGGAACCGGTCTCATGAATGTTGTCATGTAAGGTTGGTCCGGGCCGCCTCATCCAACAATATCGCCGAATTAAAATAAGACATTGGTGGTAAGAAGTATGACGATCACCGCCCACAACTCTTTGTTTTCTACTTGTGCATATCATCTACGCATAGACCTGGCTCGGATGCCATTGTTGGGAAACGTAGCATGCAATTTCAAAAAAATTCCTCTCGTAGACCGAAAGCAGCAGCGTTTGCTACACGGTTGATGTAGTCGAACATCTTCTCGTTCCGACCGATCGAGTACCGAACGTACGAAACCTCCGAGTTCTGCACATGTTCAGCACAATGACGTCCCTCGAGCTCTTGATCCAGCAGAGGGTCGAGGAAGTAGATGTGTTTCATCAGCACAATGACATGGTGACAGTGATGGTGATGTGATTCACACAGGGATTCGTCTAAGCACCGCGAGAATATGACCGGAGGTGTAAACTGTGGAGGGGGCGCCGCACATGGCTTGGAACAACTGATGTGTGTTCTAAGTGCGCCCCCCGTATATAAAGGAGGGAAGGAGAGGAGGCCGGCCCTAGGAGAGGGAGTCCTGGATTATGGGGTCCTCGGGGAGCCGGTCTATGTGACATGGGCCAGACTAATGGGCCACAGAGGTACAAGAACATAAGGCCTCCTCCCGTGTCTGGATGGGACTCTCCTTTACGTGGATGGCAAGCTTGGCGTCTAGATGTATAGTTTCCTTCCTTTGTAAACTGACTTGGAACACCCCTAGTCCCCTCTGGTGTCTATATAAATCGGAGGGTTTAGTCCGTAGGGGCGATCACAATCATACAGGATAGACATCTAGGGTTTAGCCATTACGATCTCGAGGTAGATCAACTCTTGTAACCACTATATTCATCATAGTCAATCAAGTAGGAAGTAGGGTATTACCTCCATTAAGAGGGCCCAAACCTGGGTAAACATCGTGTCCCCTGCCTCCTTGTTACCTTCCATCCTTAGACGCATAGTTCGGGACCCCCTACTCGAGATTTGCCGGTTTTGACACTGACATTGGTGCTTTCATTGAGAGTTCCTCTGTGCCGTCGACAGAAGGATTGATGGACCGCCTTGTCATCAAAGATAGCATCACTTCCGGAGAGGCCCTGGTTTTAGGGCAAACTCTCCCACTCGGCAGCTTCATTATGGGCGCTCAGCCGGCCGTTAAGCCAGAAGCAGCCCAACTCATCGCCAAAAATCGCCTCCGTACCAGCCCTGAATACTACGACAAGTTGGATCCGACAGATGTTTCGGCCTTAAACGAACTGCTAGATTGCATCTCCGCCCTGGGGGTCGCAACCAACTATGATTGGATTGGGCTTAAACCCGATCAAAGAGAAATCTCCGCCGAGCACCCATCACGTGGCAATCGTGGAGGAACAAGACGATGATGACTCTTCTCCCATGTTGAGGACAAAGTATGTTTGGGTTTCTGAACCCAGAGAGCCAGACTCTCATCTTCTGGAGGACACTTCTTATCCTCTAAACATGGAATCGAGCGCTAAGCCTAAAAATACACCGGATCCTCTGGAGCCCAGGCCTTTAACCTCGGAAATTCTTCGGAATCTGGACTCCTCAGTGGGTCAGGGTTCGGATTCGTTCCCACCCACCCACCACAAACAATATTCCCCAAGCAACTCTGGTCCTCCGTACATATGCGACTTAATGTATGTACGGTAGCATCCCCAGGAAACAGTCCACCACTTTTGGGCTAGATTCCTGCTTGTTAAAAACAAGATCAAGGACTGCTGCGACGATGATGCGATCCCAGTATTTTGCAACAATTGCACGGATGAGGAAATCCTGAACGCCCTCAACCGCCATCGCGTACTGCACTTTGCCGATTTGGCACACATAGTATAGAAGTACTGCGCAATGGAAAGCACCTGGAAAACCCAGACAGCCCACTAGGAACCGCAGGCCTTTAGGCCATCCCCGGGACGGGCAAAGAGGACGCACTCCCGCAGAGCACCTAATCATCATCCCATGGACAAGAAAATTAAACCCTTTACGGGGCATAAAACTGTCCTTGAGGAATGGCTTGACAAACCCTGCAAAATTCACGTGACACCGGATAGCGAACCAACGCATAGCCTTCGAGCATGTTGGATACTCCGGCAGGTGGCCAAAAGCGGAGAGGGTCTCCTCACTAACAACACTCCAGAGAACTATTCTTCAGAGGACAATGATCCCGAAGTATCCACGATCTTTGAGACCTTTCTGTCAAATAATCGGCGCAAGAGAGCGCTCCGCGACCTCGCCGAAGTCTACCAAGTGGCAGCAGTAAACCCTTAACGACACAACTATCACTTTTAACGCCGATGATGAACCAAGAGCCCGCTCAGTCCGAGCACTAGCCGCTTTGGTCCTAAACCCAATCGTAGATGGCTTCCACCTCACTAAAGTGCTCATGGACGGCGGCAGTGGACTGAACCTCATTTACGAGGACACGCTCAATAAAATGCAAATGGACAGGAGTCACACTGAGCAAAGTAACACAACCTTTTGCGGTATTATCCCCAGCCGGGAAGCCAGATGCTCGGGAAAAATCAAACTCGATGTGGTATTCGACACACGGAGAATTATAGGTCCGAAGGGCTACTCTTCCATGTGGCACCATTCAATAGCGGGTATCATGCTCTGCTGGGGCGAGACACATTCACGCGCTTCCAAGCCATACCCCATTACGGGTATATGAAGCTCAAAATACCCGAGCCCAATGGAATCATCACTATAGCCAGCGATCCGGCCATAGCCCTCCGAGCCGAAAACAAAACCACATCTCTGTCCCTTGAGGCGTTATCCGAGGCCCTCGCGGCTGAGGAATTGACCACTCTATGTTCCACAGAGACAGGGATGATGTAATCCTCGATAAGAGACCAAAGTCTACCTACTTCAAGCCGGCTGACGAGATAGTCAAATTTCGAGTCCACCCGATGGACCCCAATAAAACAACTTCCATTGGGGCACAGCTGGATCTGACGATGGACGCTGCATTACGCGCATTCTTACGTGAGAACTAGGACATTTTTGCCTGTCATCCTTCCGATATGCCAGGTATCCCACGAAGACTGGCCGAACATAGTCTCAATATATTGAAAGGATACAAACCAGTCAAACAAACTCTTCGTCGATTCTCCAAACCCAAACGACAAGCCATGGGGGAGGATCTAGCCAAGTTACTCGAAGTCGGGTTCATCAGGGAGATCAAACATCCAGACTGGATAGCAAACCTGGTCATGGTACCTAAGAAGGATAAATCCTGGCGCCTGTGTACCGATTTCAAAGGGCAAGTGTGGAGCACCGCGGGCCCTAACCGCCCGCGGCCTTGATGACGTGTGGCGATTGATGGGACATGGGCGACTCCGCTTCCCCATGCTGCCTCGACAACTGTTCGACTTGATGGGATGATGTGGCATGCAGAAGATCATGATGGCGCGAGGTCGTGAAGGCCGGCGGTTGGCCTCCCTTGTCTATAAATGTGAGGGACGGGCAGAGCCCCTCGCCCATCTCTCCTTTGTCTTTCTTTCGCCTGCTTCTTCTCTTCTTCACCTCACTCCCATGGCATCGCCGAGGAGGTTTTTAGCAGCCGAGAAGGGGAGGGCTTCCAAGGAGGGGTCAGCCTCTCCGCCTCCCAAGAGAGGTCACAGTCGTCCCCGCAAGCACCCCACGGCTCCTGCGGCGGCCTCTGGGGGGCGCAGGCGCGCACCCCTAGAGACGGTGTTTCTCTTGGTGCCCGCGATGGCACCTCTTCTCGCGGCGGTGGCCATCGGCTTCGGAGTAGCCCCATGACGAAGGGAGGCGCACCATGATCGTGCGCCCGCCTCGGCCGTGCTTCTCCTCGCTGGACGTGCTCCCTGAGTTCGTGGTGTGGTCGAAGAGCCTGACCATCATCTCGCTCCAACTTCCACGTTTCTTTTCCGGCGAGCTTCCTTCTTCGGGGCTCAATAGCCTCTGGCTGCAGGCTGACGGGTGCTGCAGCAGAGCTTCGTGGGTCGGGGCCGAGGTCGCCGCCTCCGGCAGCATGGTCCTGACCTGCGGCTGGCAGACGTTTGGCCGCGCACGAGGCCTGGGCGGAAGGTGCACCCTTCACTTCAAGTACGACGGCCCGGCGACCCTCTACGTGAGGGTGTTCAGGGAGGACGGCCGCCGCGTGGGGTGCTACCCGGAGGGTGGCAGCGGCGACGAAGGTGGCGAGGGTGAGCTTGGTTTTGGTGGCGCGTGCTCCTCCTCCTGCGACGGAAGCTCCTCCTCAGATGAGAGCTCGAGCAGTGGTGGCTCCGACCGCCCCCCGCGCCATCGTACCCGGGTCAAGGACATCGGTGGTTCGTCCCACTGTGGCGCTCCAGTGAAGCTGGAGAGGAGCCCGATGTGAGGCTGGGGGCCGGCGAACTTGGACTCAAGACCAACACCTTGAGGCGTTTCTTGAGGATGCAGTGCTGGTGCGGGGTTCGTATGCCTTCGGGTCCTCTTTGTTTAGCCTTTCCTTTCTCCTGTAATTCAAAAAAAGATGGTGTACCCCACGGGGGCATGTAATGAACTATGGCAATTATGCCTTTTATGATATGCTTGCTATCTTGATGCTGTGTTGTAACGTTTGTGATCTGGGTAAGTTAGAATAGGAGAACTTAGCTTGGTATATGCGTAGTAGTTTTCCGCCTAGGGAAGACCTGGCCTCAGGTACACGATGGGGCCCCCTTTCTGGGGAGACGCGGGGTCTCAGGAGCTTCCGCGGAGCCGCTGCAGGGCTGCTTTCAAAAGAAGAGAAAAAACTGACAAGCGGCTCACTCCTTATGTGAGCCCCCTGCCGTAGATTATCTCGGACTTGATGCACCATGTCGTGCTTCCCGGGGGGGGCACGGATACGAGGGGTGCTGGTGCCCGTGAGCTTGATTGAGGGCTCCTCGCAAGGATGAAGCCGAAGCACCAGGGTTCGGCATGGTGCGTGCGCGCGAGGGCAGGCCCAAGGCGCACATACCTACCTAGCCCCACGCGCGAGGCGTGCGAGAGGAAGTGACGGGCGACTGCCACATCTCTCATGCCCTCAGGCCAAAAACGGCTTAGGAGAAGGAAACAACTCGAGGAACCAGGGTTCGAAAATACCAAATCCATTGAAAGGTCACTAAAAAACAGCAAGCAACTTCGGAAAGCAAATGAACAACCGCGTCTGGCACCTAATCTAGTCTTCTCACCAGCGCAGAGCTAAGTGCTGCCACTAAGACGTGGGATGGAGCCCCCAAGGCAACTCTCAGGAGACTCCGGGGCGTGTACATCCCCACTCATTATTATGTGAGAGTGTCACAAGCGGATACCTTCATAGGCCGGAGCCTTGCTTCAGATGCCGGAGCTTTTTTTAGGGGTAGAATTTCCGAAGGTGCTGGATGTTCCAGGTGTTCTGGATGGGGCCCCCGTCCTGTGTCTCCAGGCGCGCGGTGCCAGGCCTTGAGACACGGGCAATCCTAAACGGGCCCTCCCACATGGGAGAGAGCTTGTGCAGCCCCTCCCTAGAGAGCACCCGCCTCAGGACGAGGTCGCCCACCTCTAACGTCCTGGAGTGGACGCTGTGGCAGTGGTACCGCCGCAGCGCCTGCTGGTACCTCGCCGCCCGGAGTGAGGCTTGACAGTGGCGTTCCTCCCCCAACACGAGATCCATCCCCCACGTGGTGTCCTGGTGCACCTCGTAGAAGGCCAGGACCCGCGTGGAGCGATGCTTGACCTCGCGAGGGAGAACCGCTTCTGCTCCGTAGACAAGGAAGAACGGCGTCTCTCCCGTTGGCTTGGTCGCGGTGGTGCGGATGGACCACAACACGGACTACAGGTCGTCGAGCCAGCCCCTGTCGCAGGCCTTGAGCTTCTTCTTGAAGGTCCTAGTCTTGAGGCCCCTTAGGACTTCTGCATTGGCCCACTCGGCCTGGCCATTGCTCCGTGGGTGCACCACTGAGGCGTAGCATATCTGCACCCCAAGGTTCGCACAATATGTTTTGAAAAGGTTGCTGGTGAACTGCGAGCCGTTGTCGGTGATGATGCGGTTAGGGACCCCAAATCGGCTCACGATTCCCTTGATGAACTTGACGGCTGATCCAGCTGGGATGGTGCGCATAACTTCTACCTCCGCCCACTTGGTGAACTTGTCGATGGCGACGTAGAGGTACCGGTAGCCCCCTGGCGCTCGAGGGAACTGCCCCAAGATGTCCAGCCCCTAGACCATGAATGGCCATGTGAGCGGCATCGTCTGGAGGCCCTGCGCGGGCTGGTGGATTTTCTTGGCGTGGAACTGGAATGCTTCGCAGGAGCGCACCAGCTCTGCGGCGTCGTTGAGCGTGGTAGGCCAGTAGAAGCCGCTGCGGAACGCCTTGCCCACCAGAGTGCGTGATGAAGAATGATGCCCGCAATCCCCACCATGTATGTCCGCTACCAGCTCAAGCCCATGTTCCCTGCAGATGTACCATAATTAAACATCATTGGGCCTCTTGCGATATAACTCACCATCCTGGATGCAGTATGCGGTGGCTTGACGTGCCATGCGCTCGGCTTGCTCCTCCTTCTCTGGAAGGGTCCCTTGAAACATGTATGCCTTGAACTCTTCGGTCCAGCACCCCTCCTGAGGCTCGAGCGCAAGCAGCAGGCAGGCCCCTGAGGGGTGGCCACAGGCTGGGGCGCCCGTCTCAGGTGCCTGAGGCAAGTCCTCCTGAGGCGGTGCTGGAGTCGTGGCGTGGGGAGCCGTAGACGGCTTGAAGAGCCGCTCCTCAAACACCCCCAGCTCCTGAGGGAGCCTGTGGGAGGCTCTCTTGGCGATGTCGTCTGCTTCCTTGTTCGTTCCGAGTGGCACGTGCTGCAGCTCCACGCCCATGAACCGCTTCTCCATCTTGTGCACCTCTTCTAGGTACACCTCCATGTGCTCGTCCTTAGGCGTGTACTCCTTGTTGGAGAAGTTAACGAGGAGCTGCGAGTCGCCCTAGATGGTGAGGCGCTTCACCCCAGTGCGGCCGCGGCCCTGAGTCCGGCAAGCAGGCCTTCGAATTCTGCAATGTTGTTGGAGACCTTCTCTCCCTGCTTGAAGCAGAGCTGCACTACGTAGTGGAGCTTGTCCTTGGTGGGTGAGATGAGGATGGCCCCTGCTCCTGCGCCTTGTTGCGCAAATGCCCCATCAAAGTACATGATCCATCCGTCCGGTTCCTCGTCCCCTGGTAGGAGGGAGCGGTCCTTGCTTACTCCATGGTTGGGAATGTCAGTCCACTCGGCCACAAAATCCGTGAGGGCCGCTGTCGGTATCAAATCCGGCGGATCTCGGGTAGGGGGTCCCGAACTGTGCGTCTAAGGCTAATGGTAATAGGAGGCGGGGCACACAATGTTTACCCAGGTTCGGGCCCTCTCTATGGAGGTAATACCCTACTTCCTGCTTGATTGATCTTGATGATATGAGTATTACAAGAGTTGATCTACCACGAGATCGTAGAGGCTAAACCCTAGAAGCTAGCCTATGGTATGATTGTTATTGTCCTATGGACTAAACCCTCTGGTTTATATAGACACTGGAGGGGGCTAGGGTTACACAGAGTCAGTTACAGAGAAGGAAATCTATATATCCGAATCACCAAGCTTGCCTTCCACGCAAAGGAGAGTCCCACCCGGACACGGAACGAAGTCTTCAATCTTGTATCTTCATAGTCGAACAGTCCGGCATACACATATAGTCCAGCTGTCCAATGACCCCCTAATCCAGGACTCCCTTAGTAGCCCCTGAACCAGGCTTCAATGACGATGAGTCCAGCGCGCAGATTGTCTTTGGCATTGCAAGGCGGGTTCCTTCTCCGAATACTCCATGGTAGATTTTGAACACATGAATCATGTCCGGCTCTACAAAACAAATTCCACATACCACAGTAGAGAGCACAATTTTTCACGAATCTAATCTGCTGACAATTTTTCTTAGCGTGTCATCACACCGCGGCACGGTCATTATGCGAACCATTTTTCTCAACCGGCTACTGCACATATTGCAAGGCGGTTTTATTGGCACGTCTTGTCAAAGCAGAGATCGTGTCCCCTTATCGCGGGATTCTCATCAATACGGGTGTGGGTAACCCAACCGCGCCATCAACACAGTGCTTGGGGAATAAGCGAGTTTACAGGGCAAGTGGGGAGGCACAGGATCCCTGCTGCCTTTATAAGGAGATAAGGACTCCTCCTTTTTCACCCACGCCTTCTCCTTCCTCTTCTCATCCATTCTCCCCCACTCGAGCTCCATCGCCCAAGCGTTCGTCTTCTCCGCTCATAAAGGCCCTCCGAAAATGTCTGGATCCGGAGCAGGAGGCAAGTGGATGGCCTCTACCGTCCAGGAGAAGGATATCAAAAAGCTTCGGGAGGCCGGGTATCTAGCCAAGAAAATCAGCCATCATCTCCCGACGGAGGGACAGATCGTCCCCACCCCGGAACCCCACGAGAGGGTCATGTTCCTCCCTCATTTTGTCTGCGGGCTAGGATTTCCCCTCCACCCATTCGTTTGCAGCATCATGTATTACTACGGGATCGATTTTCATGATCTATCCCCCAATTCCTTCCTCAACATCTCAACATTCATCGTCGTGCGCGAGGCCTTTTTCCACATCTCACCACACTACGGCTTATGGCTGAAGATTTTTAATGTGAAGCCCAAGGTAGTGAGCGGCGAGCACGCTGAGTGCGGAGGTGCCATGGTGAGCAAGATGCCCAATGTCACATGGCCATCAGGTACTTTCAATGATTCCGTCAAGGAATGGCAACAACAGTGGTTCTACATCACTAAGCCGCGCAACATGGAATGGGCCGCCGCTCCCGAATTCTCATCTGGAGCTCCCCTGCGGCTTACGTTCTGGCCCAAGAAGGGCCTGAACTGGTCTTCACCTGATGAGTTATCGGTGCTCCAGACGCGCGTCAAGGATATGGAAGACAAGATTATCAAACTTGTCAATGTAGTCCAGGTGAAGTTAGTTCACCGGATTCTTCCTTGTAAACACAGGGCCTGCAATTTATGGGAATTCGACCCGACCAAGCACCAGACCCTGCTAGAGCTTTTTGACTCCTCGCACAAAGACATCTGGAAGGTGCTCTTCAAGTCTGGCAAATCGTGGCCGGACTCAGCCGAGGACCGCGGGTATCAATTGTCCCGTCCTGCAAGTTCGGTAAGTCACTGTATGTTGGCAAGTCATACATTTTATTTGCATAATCTAAGGGAGACGCTTAATGTGTTTTCCACCACTCTCCGAGGGCTGGATGAAGAAGGCGGGGCGGATCTACTGTCCGGCCTCACTGCCAGAAGAACCGGCCGGCCCACTTATGACGAAGATGCTGGTCCCGGTGCCTTACAAGGCGCCGAAGAAGGAGGCCGAGAAGGAGGCCAAAGAGATCAGGGGAGGCCTTCGTCGCCGCGGCACTTCGAACAAAAAATCCAAAGACTCTAAGGCCCACTCTTCTTCCGAAGAGGACGAAGAAGAGGAGGAAAACCAATCCCCAGCGAGGGAAAGAAAGAAAAGGATGGCCTCCACATCCTTGGAGGCCGAGTCGCCTAAGAAGGAAAAAATCCCCTTTCCGAAGGAGTCCGTCGCCGCTACCGACAGCAGCCCGGAGTGGGATCCCAGGGCCCAGCCCCTGGTGAGATCATGAGTATATAAAACCTGAACACGTTACACATCCATACTCACTATTGTATGGCATTTAGTCATTGAGCCATGCCCTCTTCTGTTTACAGTCCGGCAAGGTCCCGCACCGAACAATCCTCATTGGAGGATGTACTGAGCTCGGATGCTATGGACAGTGGGACGCCCCCAAAGGCCCCATCCCCAAAACACGTGAGTGATACTGAGGCATCATACCAAAGGGACCTAGGCCAGGAGGGGGCGAAAAGACTGTCAAGGCAGTGCCTGGGGGTCAAACTTTGGTGGCCGAACACACGGGAGAAAAGGCTCCTATGGACATTGACAGCGGGGGCTATCTCAAATTCGGCCCCCCACTGGACACAATCCTGGAGACTGATACGGTACCGGAATCAAGCAGGCGGCCTCCCTCGGCTGGAGGGGGTGCGCCTATTCCACCGGTAACCTCTATCCAACCAGAGGTGCCGGATACTTTATCAGCGGCGCTAAAAAGTGCCTCCATCATTGAGGAACACCGTGCCCTTATGGGTGCGGTGATTCAGAAGATTCAGTCCGCTAAGAGTGGGCTGAATGAAGATTGCGTCAGCCTTATAACTGGCTTTGAGGTATGTTTTGTGAGGTTTCAAAGAGTGTTGTAGTATAGGTAGTAGCCCCTGATACGCTGTTCGGCGAAAGAAAGAACCATACGGAGGATCAAATATATGTTCACAGGAGACTCACCTTATGGCCTCTCTTCCTCTTTTTTTGATAAGCAGGCGTCAGTAGCGACTGCCGCCTCTCACACTGCGGAAGTCTCTGGACTGAAGCAGAGTCTGGAGCGGGCCGAAAAAGAAATCGGCCGAGTGAAGAAGCAGTTGGAGGATAATCAAGGTATGCAAAAACCTTGTTCGCAGTCAGCGTGAATGAATAATTTAGTATAAAGAAAATATATTTATGGTGTGCTCTAGGGGTGACGACCGAAGTTGAGGCTCTTAAGAAGGCTGTGGCCGAAGCCAAGAAGAAGGCAGCCACAGAGCAGGCTCTTCGTGAAAAGCACGAGGCCAGGGTTATGGAAGCTGAGCGAGAGCTTCAAGAGGTCGTGAAGAAATGTGAGACCTTGGAGCAGAGTTTAACGGAGAAAGAATCCAAACTCACCAAGGCTCACCAAGCCACACGCGATGCCCAGGGGGAAGCCCAAGGCGCCCTGCAGGAAATCCAAGAGGCGAGGAAGATCACGGCGGGTAAGGCTTTTGCTACGCAAAGCAAGTATTTGGGGAGAAAAATCACGTTGCTAACTTGAATTCGGATTTCTCCAGGGGTGTTTGTGGAGCTGCCACGCAGCATTATCTGATGCCGCACAATTCTATCGAGCCGAAGAAAGCAGCACTGCGGAGAAGCTCTTCTAGTCGCAGTATCTTGTGCTGGTGTATCCAGTGCCCTTTGCCGATCAGCTGAAGTAGCTAATTGAACTGCATAAGGCGGCTGAACTAGCCATGTAGGATTTAATTATCCGGCTATGGCCTGCCGAGCCGATTCTCAGCAGTTACTTCGGGCTCGTAAAGCGGCTTGTGAGTGCCTGCCCTCGACTTGAAGTCAACAAGCGGTCGGTCTGTATGGAGGGTGCACGAATGGCCTTCGCCCGCGCGAAGGTGCACTGGGCGAAGATGCATGCTGAAAAGCTAATGACCGAAGGACCGTCGGAGGGGAAGGAGCACCGCAAGCCCGAGTTGTATTATGATAGCATCCTGAAAGGATCCCGCCTTGTGGCGGAACAATGCGCCAAGGACATTATCTTCCCATGAATACATTCATGTTGTCCTATGTAATGTTAAACAGGGTCATTTCTATTATTTACTGCCTATTATTTGAAATGTTTTCCTCCCGTGCGGCCGTTTCATATGTTAATCCTGAGAGTTGGTCAGTCATCGGCTTCTGCCCCCACATAGGAAGTACGGGGGTGTTCGGGATAAATCTGAGCACTCTTTACCCCAGTTGTGGGTCCTTGAAGGAGATGTTCAGCGCAACGAACCAGGCAATCGGACTATAGGGCTTTATCACTCTCACTTAGCCATAGGAGTTTGATAAAAGGAAGGTAGGCGCAACCCCTGGTGTTCGGAAGACTGCACTAGGGGCTCTATAAGCACCTAATCAGGAGAAAAACCGATCCCTTGCACGCTGCATTAGTTATCGCATTATGCGGAAGAAATCCTTAAAGATTTTAGAACCTCTCGAACAGCTAACCAGCTCTCGCCGTATCATGACAGTCATTTTTCGGCTTTCTCTACTGAGGCGCTCGTCTGGAAGAACCGGGACACAATCGCAGTAGTTCTCCCTGTGCCACCTTAGCTGATATAGCGGAACATAAGGCGGCAAAACATGGGAGTCGGGCAAACCCAACTATTGACCCAAGACATGATTCGGAGCTGATGAATATAATGCTATAAGTTCGGGGTGCCGAACGACCGTGAGGGTGTTCGGACTTTATTGCCGTATTATGGGTACAACGAGGCCCCTGGCGTATTAAGGCATGACGTAGCATACAAATGCCATTTGAAAAAGGATATCAATAAGAAAGAGCAGCAAGTAAACGTCATATAAAGCCACATATTGCAATTGAGTAATACGTCAAAGCGTACGAGTACAAATAGTGTGATAAAAGGAAATATGACTTCGGAACCTGCTGTGACCAGGGGAGGGAAGCCGTGTGCGGATCCGGGTAATAATTGGGTGATCATCAAGGGGAATATCTAATGATTCCCGTACGCAATCGAGCTATTTCCTTCCTTGGTATGTTCGTCCTTTCGTAGGTCTGGTCGCCATGTCGCCAGTGATGGCCTTCAAAAGTGGACCTGCAAAGAAAATGCAAAATTTTTGTGTGCCACGGAGCGGTTAAGCCGCAGTGTGTGGCCTATCCTAGCTTTGCCTCCATATACTTCCGGAGTGTTTTAATTGTGCTCCTGACGAGCCGGGCTATCCCTCCGTGAAGTAGTTCGGACTCCTTTAATGGTGTCTGAAAGCTTGGGCGTCGACTCAAGGTTCGATCGAAAGGTGCCCCTCGTTGCTTCTACTGTAAGGGTGACGGTGTGCTCTTTGGCACAGAGGGAGCGTTCGCCCCTGCCATGAACTGTTATGACGCTGTGCGGACCGGGCATCTTGAGCTTTAGCTAGGCATAATGTGGCACCGCGTTGAATCGAGCAAACGCGGTTCGTCTGAGCAATGCGTGATAGTTACTGCGAAAAGGGACGATGTCGAAGATTAACTCTTCGGTGCGGTAATTATTTGGTGGTCCAAAGACTACCTCCAGAGTGATGGAGCCTATATAACATGCCTCCACGCCTGGTATAACACCCTTAAAGGTGGTTTTAGTGGGTTTGATCATTGATGGATCGATACCCATCTTACGCACTGTGTCCTGATACAGCAGGGTCAGACTGCTGCCTTCATCCATAAGGACTCTTGTGAAGTGGAATCCATCAATTATTGGGTCCAGGATTAGTGCAGCTGAACTGTCTTGACTGGTATTGACCGGGCGATCCTTATGGTCAAAGGTGATCGGGCCAGATGACCATAGGTTATATTTTGGGACGACTGGCTCAGTTGCGTCGCCATCCCTGAGAGTGCACATCCGCTCCCGTTTGGGAATATGGGTGGCGTTTATCATGTTCACTGTTTTGATTTGCGATGGAAATTTCTTTTGTCCTCCTGTGTTCGGTGGCTGGGGCTCCTCGTCATTGTCCTTGCTTTGGGACCCCTTCTCCTTGTCTTTGGCACCTAACCTGCCGGCTTGTTTGAAGATCCAGCATTCTCTATTAGTATGATTGGCTAGTGTTCCTTGGGTGCCATGAATTTGGCATGGACGGTCGAGTATACGGTCTAGATTGGACTCGCCCGGTCTGTTTCTTTTAAATGGCTTCTTCCCTTGACCAGGCTTGGAGCCACTGAATCCGGTGTTGACGGCCGTGTCTTTGGCGTTGTCGCCATTATTCCATCGCTTATGTTTGCTGCGTTAGGGCTTGTTGTTGCTTCTTGCTTCAGAAGCCCCCGGTTTGCTTTAGGTGCTGTTGTTACGAGCCAACTAGCTATCTTTGCCCACGCAAAATCGGGTCATGAGTGTTGTGAGGGCTGCCATAGATTTTGGCTTCTCTTGGCCGAGGTGTCGGGAAAGCCATTCGTCGTGGATGTGATGCTTAAAGGCCGCTAGGGCTTCGGCATCAGGACAATCGACAATTTGGTTCTTTTTAGTTAGGACCCGAGTCCAGAATTTCCTGGCTAACTCTCTGGGCTATTGGGTTATATGACTTAAATCATCAGCATCCGGAGGCTGCACATAAGTGCCCTGGAAGTTATCCAGGAATGCGTCTTCCAGGTTCTCCCAACTTCCAATAGAGTTTGTTGGCAAACTATTCAACCAATGCCGAGCTGGTCCTTTGAGTTTTAGTGGGAGGTACTTGATGGCATGCAGATCATCGCCGCGGGCCCTCTGAATGTGGAGAAGAAAATCTTCTATCCATACCGCGGGATCTGTAGTTCCATCGTAGGGCTCGATATTCATGGGCTTAAACCCTTCTGGGAATTCATGCTCCATTACTTCGTCAGTGAAGCATAGGGGGTGTGCGGCGCCTCTATGCCGGGCTATATCACGACGTAGCTCAAATGAGTCTGGTCTGTTGTGTTCAGCCCGGCTGGATGTGTATTTAGTGTATCTGGCGTGGCGATCATCGTCATGCGTTGGGGAGCGCCCCCTTGATCTGTAGATCGATCTTGACTGTCCTGCTTTGTTTTCCAGTTTGTCTCACATGTCATACGTGTAGCCCTGGGCCTTCGTGTTTTTATTTGTTTGGTGACGGGTGTGGGCTGGTGTTCGGGCTGATACGCCGCTTGGTCTTGGCCACGAGGTGGCCGGTCAGCTGCATCCTGCGCTGGTAGTGTAGGCTCTAGTGCCTCTTCCTTGAATTGAGGTAATGACCTGCCCTTCGGGTAACTTTTGGTTGGGCGCTCGAGTCCGTATTCCTCGGCTGCCAAGACTTCAGTCCATCTGTCGGTTAGTAGATCTTGATCAGCTTGAAGCTGCTGCCGTTTCTTCATCAGGCTTTTTGCAGTGGCTATAAGCCGGCGCTTGAAGCGCTCCTGCTCGACGGGATCCTCTGGCACGATAAATTCTTCGTCGCCGAGGCTCACCTCGTCTTTGGAGAGAGGCATGTAATTGTCATCCTTCGAGTCTCCATCTATTGCCTATTTATCAGGGTTAGCTTGCCCATCCTCCCGTCCGGCTTGCTCCAAGAGCTTGGCTGGGAGGGATTGTATTCGTCTTCGGCATCGTCCGGATTGCTATCGTCTCTTGTGTTGGTATCACTATTCTTGCTATGGCGGGGTTTAGAGCGGCGCCGCTGATGCCGGCGCTTAGATTGCTTCTCCAGGGGGTTATCCTCCGTTGCCTCGTTGCCATTGCTTTCTTTGGGTGTGTCCACCATATATATAAATCATATGATGAGGTGGCTGTCGAGCACCCTGTGGGCGGTGGTTCCTGTTCTTCTCCGGCATCGTCGTCCATACTGTCGATGTCTTCAGAGTCAAAATCAAGCACGTCGGTTAAGTCGTCGACAGTGACTATCAAGTGGGTGGTGGGTGGGTAACGAATTTCTTCATCGTCCACTTCCCACTCAAGCCGGACATAGTTCGGCCAAGAGTCTCTTGACAGGGAGAGGGATTTGAATGAATTTAGCACGTCACCCAAGGGCGAGTGCTGGAAGATATCCGCGGAGGTGAATTCCATGATCGGTGCACAATCAGGTTCGACAGGCACGGATGTGCGCGGTTTGGAGCCTATGGCCGGAGACGAGTCTGAGGGTCCGATGACGCATACCTCATTGGAGGCGAAGTCTGTGTTCGGCTCTACCGCCGATGAGTGTGCGGCCTCTGTGGGGGGGTCTATCCACCCGTCCTCGGACGGCACAATCTGCTCCGGATCTAAGGCCAGGGCAGCTGTAGGTGCGTTCTCCTGAACACCGTCCGATGGCAGATCAAAGTCATGCCCATCATGACCGTACGACACACCTGACATGGGCTCGAATCTGTCGAAGATCAAGTCTCCACGGATGTCGGCAGTGTAGTTCAGGCTTCCAAACCCGACCTCATGACCAGGGGCGTAGCTATTGATCTGCTCCAGATGGCCAAGTGAGTTGGCCCGCAGTGCGAAGCCGCCGAATACGAAGATCTGTCCGGGGAGGAAAACCTCACCCTGGATCGTATCGTTATGGATGATTGAAGGAGCCATCAAGCCTTACCGTGACGACACAATGGAACTCTCAATGAAAGCACCAATGTCGGTGTCAAAACTGGCAGATCTCGGGCAGGGGGACCCGAACTGTGCGTCTAAGGCTAATGGTAACAGGAGGCGGGGGACACAATGTTTACCCAGGTTCGGGCCCTCTCTATGGAGGTAATACCCTACTTCCTGCTTGATTGATCTTGATGATATGAGTATTACAAGAGTTGATCTACCACGTGATCATAGAGGCTAAACCCTAGAAGCTAGCCTATGGTATGATTGTTGTTGTCCTACAGACTAAACCCTCCAGTTTATATAAACACTGGAGGGGGCTAGGGTTACACAGAGCCGGTTACAGAGAAGGAAATATATATATCAGAATCGCCAAGCTTGCCTTCCACGCAAAGGAGAGTCCCACCCGAACACGAGACGAAGTCTTCAATCTTGTATCTTTGTAGTCCAACAGTCCGACATACGCATATAGTCCGGCTGTCCGAGGACCCCCTAATCCAGGACTCCCTCAGCCGCACCCTTGATGACCCTAGTGGTGCTGAACTCGAGATTGAACACCTGAAGCTCGATGTTCCATTCAGCAACTCGCCCGGTGGCATTCGGGTTCCGGAGCACCCTCTCCAGCGGGTACACCGAAACAACCTTGATGGGGTGGCCTTGAAAGTAGTGGCGCAGTTTTCGGGAGGCGACCAGGAGCACGAGCAGGAGTTTCTGAGGCATGGGGTAGCACGCCCGGGCCTCCCTCAGTACTGTGCCGATGAAGTAGACAGGGTTCTCGACGAGGTGGAGGCATCAACAAAGTCTTGTTCTTAGTGAGGGCGCGGGTTCCATGGCTTCGCGAGGTCTGCCCTCGGGAGCCTCGGTGGCTGTGGGGTCGATCGTGGCTTCAGGAGGAATGTCGACCACCGGGTCGGTCGAGGCCCCAAACACATCGTCTTGAGGGTGCTGTGTCTTGCTTGATGGTTGTGCATCCTCCTGAAGTTTCTTGGATGGGTGTTCCTTCCTCAATGCCACCAGGGCGGCGCTAGCTGAGTGAGGGGTGGCTGCCAGATAGAGCACCAAGGGCTCGAGAGGGCGCGGTGCCACCATCACTGGCGGGCTGGTCAAATATCTCTTGAGGTCTTGAAAGGCTGGGTCCGCCTCCGGGCTCCACTTTAACGTCTCCTTCCTTTTCATCAGCTTGATGAACGGGAGGGCGCGCTCCCCCAGCTTGGAAATTAAACGCCCAAGCGAGGTTACACAACCTGCCAACTTCTGCATCTCCTTCAGGGTCTATGGGAGGCTCATGTCCTCTATTGCCTTGACCTTTTCTGGGTTGGCCTCGATCCCTCTGTGTGACACCAAGAAGCCCAGCAGCTTGCCAGAGGGAACCCCAAACATGCACTTCTTGGGATTAAGCCGAAGATCCACCTTGCGCAGGCTGGCAAACGTCTCCTCCAGATCTGCTATCAGGGTCCTGGCCTCCTGAGACTTCACCACTATATCATCAACATAGGCCTCTGCGTTCCTCCCGAGCTGCGAGCCCAGGGCGATATGCATTAGTCGCTTGAAGGTTGCCCCAGCATTATGTAGCCCGAAGGGCATGCAGGTGTAGCAGTACACCCCACAGGGGGTCAGGAATGCCGATTTCTCCACATCCTGCACGGCCATCTTGATCTGGTGGTAGCCTGAGAAGGCACCCAAGAAGCACAACAGGTCGCATTCGGCGGTGGATTCCATGATCTAGTCAATGCGAGGGAGCAGGAAGGGATCTTCCAGGCAGGCCTTGTTGAGGTTGGTGAAGTCGACACACATGCGCTCCTTCCCTCCTTTCTTGGGGATGATGACGGGGTTCGCCAGCCACTCCGGGTATCGCACCTCTCTAATAACCGCTGTGGCTTGTAGCTTGCAGGTTTCCTGGACGATGAAGGCCTGCTTCTCGGTGGACTGGTGACGTGCCTTATGCTTCACTGGTCGGATGTTTGGGCATACCCTCAGGTGGTGCTCGATTATTCCCCTTGGGATCCTAGCCAGGTGTTTGAGTTCCCAAGCGAACACATCCTTGTTGGCTCGCAGAAATTTGACCAATGCCTCCTCTTGGTCCTGAGGGAGGCCAGCCCCAATGGTGAAGGTGGCGCTGGCCACTCCATCCTCACTGACCAGCACTTGCTTCGTCTCGGCTCGTGTTGGGAGAAAAACCGCTTCTTCTTGGCCGACGCTGCTTCTGGGGCCTCCCGACCCCTTCCTCGTCGGGCAGCACGGACGTGGCTGACTTGAAGGTGAGCTTGAGGGCCTGCAGCGTGCCTTTGGTGTCCCCGCCACCGTGAGGACACCGTTGCTGCCGGGTATCTTCATGAGGTTGTACGCAGGGTGGGTCACAGCCATAAACTGGGCCAATGCCGGGTACCCCAGAATGGCATTGTATGGCAGGTCGATCCTGGCGATGTCGAAGTCGATGAGCTCGGTGCGGTAGTTGTCGCGGGTCCCAAAGGTGACAGGGAGGTGGATCTGCCCCAGGGGGCTAGTGGAGCCACTGCCGGCCCCGGAGAAAGGCTTGGAGGGGCGGAGCCGGCTGGGCGGCACATGCAGCAGGCCGAATGCCTCCGGGGAGAGCACGCTGAGGGCGACTCCACCGTCGATGAGGGTTATGGTGACCGCCACGTTGCAGATGGTGGGGGTGCAAAGCATTGGGAGCGTGCCTGCTTCCATCGTGGCGGCAGGATGATCCTCGAGGCCGAAGGTGAGGTCGGCCTTGGGCGCCGTCCAGTGATAACCCACAAGTATAGGGGATCGCAACAGTTTTTGAGGGTAGAGTATTCAACCCAAATTTATTGAGTCAACACAAGGGGAGCCAAAGAATATTGTCAAGTATTAGCAGTTGAGTTCTCAATTCAACCACACCTGGATAACTTAGTATCTGCAGTAAAGTATTTAGTAGCAAAGTAGTATGGAAGTAATGGTAACAGTAGCAAAAGTAACAATAGCAGTTTTGTAGTAATTGTAACAGTGGCAATGGCAAAGTAAATAAGCAAAGAACAATATGTGAAAAGCTCATAGGCATTGGATCGGTGATGGATAATTATGTCGGATGTGGTTCATCATGTAACAGTTATAACATAGGGTGACACAGAACTAGCTCCAGTTCATCAATGTAATGCAGGCATGTATTCCGAATATAGTCATACGTGCTTATGGAAAAGAACTTGCATGACATCTTTTGTCCTACCCTCCCGTGGCAGCGGGGTCCTAATGGAAACTAAGGGGTATTAAGGCCTCCTTTTAATAGAGTACCAGACGAAAGCATTAGCACTTAGTGAATAGATGAACTCCTCAAACTACGATCATCACCGAGAAGTATCTCGATTATTTTCACTTCGGGGTTGTTGGATCATAACACATAATAGGAGACTATAGACTTGCAAGATAGGATCAAGAACTCACATATATTCATGAAAACATAATAGGTTCATATCTGAAATCATGGCACTCGGGCCCTAGTGACAAGCATTAAGCATAGCAAAGTCATAGCAACATCAATCTCATAACATAGTGGATACTAGGGATCAAACCCTAACAAAACTAACTTGATTACTTGGTAAATCTCATCCAACCCATCACCGTCTAGCAAGCCTACGATGGAATTACTCACGCACGACGGTGAGCATCATGAAATTGGTGATGGAGGATGGTTGATGATGACGATGGCGAGGAATCCCCCTCTCCGGAGCCCCAAACGGACTCCAGATCAGCCCTCCCAAGAGAGATTAGGGCTTGGCAGCGGCTCCGTATCGTAAAATGCGATGAAACTTTCTCTCTGATTTTTTCTCTTCGAACGTGAATATATGGAGTTGGAGTTGAGGTCGGTGGAGGTCCAGGGGGCCCACGAGGCAGGGGGCTCCCCCCACCCTCGTGGACAGGGTGTGTGAAAGGATCGAGAAGAGGTGTCTAGAGGGGGGGTGATTAGACACTAGGTGCTAAAAGTAGCAATTTTTTAAATTCTTGAAGTTTAAGTGGAGTTTTAGTACAAGTTTAACAATCACAATACATATCAAGCAAGCATGCAAAGAGTATATGGGCAGCGGAAAGTAAAGCTTGCAACTTGCAAGAATGTAAAGGGAAGGGATTGGAGAATTCAAACGCAATTTGGAGACACGGTGATTTTTGAGCCGTGGTTCCGATAGGTGGTGCTATCGTACATCCACGTTGATGGAGACTTCAACCCACGAGGTAACGGCTGCGCGAGTCCACGGAGGGCTCCACCCACGAAGGGTCCACAAAGAAGCAACCTTGTCTATTCCACCATGGCCGTCGCCCACGAAGGACTTGCCTCACTAGCGGTAGATCTTCACGAAGTAGGCGATCTCCTTGCCCTTACAAACTCCTTGGTTCAACTCCACAATCTTGTCGGAGGCTCCCAAGTGACACCTAGCCAATCTAGGAGACACCACTCTCCAAGAAGTAACAAATGGTGTGTTGATGATGAACTCCTTGCTCTTGTGCTTCAAATGATAGTCTCCCCAACACTCAACTCTCTCTCATAGGATTTGGATTTGGTGGAAAGAAGATTTGAGTGGAAAGCAACTTGGGGAAGGCTAGAGATCAAGATTCATATAGTAGGAATGGGATATCTTGGTCTCAACACATGAGTAGGTGGTTCTCTCTCAGAAAATGTAAGTTGGAAGTGTAGGTTTGCTCTGATGGTTCTCTCCACGGATGACGAGGAGGTGGAGGGGTATATATAGCCTCCACACAAAATCTAACCGTTACACACAATTTACCAATCTCGGTGGGACTGAATTGAGAAACTCGGTCTGACCGAATCAGCAAATCTAGTGACCGTTAGAATTTTCGGTGGGACCGACATGCAACTATATAGGACCGATATGATTAGGGTTAGGGCATAAGGTAATCTTGGTGAGACCGATTTTGGTAATGGACATACACAGAGAGATTACAATCCATCTCGGTGAGACTGAGATCCCTATCGGTGAGACCGATTTGCCTAGGGTTTGTGGCAGTGGCTAAGACATCTGAACTCGGTGGCGCCGGATGGAAAGAATCGGTGGGGACAAGTTAGACTTTTGGTTTAGGACATATGTGGATGTGAGAAAGTGGTTGAGGGCTTTGGAGCATATCACTAAGCACTTTGAAGCAAGAACCTCATTAAGCAACACCTCATCCCTCCTTAATAGTATTGGCTTTTCCTATAGACTCAATGTGATCTTGGATCACTAAAATATAAAATGTAGAGTCTTGTGCTTGAAGCTTGAGCCAATCCTTTGTCCTTAGCAACTTGAAGGGGTTCCACATCCTTTAGTCCATGCCACTTCATTGTTGAACTTATCTGAAACATACTAGGTAAAAGTGTTAGTCCAAGAAGAGATATGTTGACATTAATTACCAAAACCACCTAGGGAGCACTTGTGCTTTCAATCTCCCCCTTTTTGGTAATTGATGACAACATACATCAAAGCTTTAGATAGAGATATAGAGAATAACAAGTAAAGCTTTGGAAAGACATGTAACATGCATAGGCTCCCCCTACATGTATGCAATCATGTGAATACGAAATATAGAAGCATGTGAGAGCATAACCATGACAGAGTAGGCAATGTGTTACATGTATCTTGGCTATATGCATCAGAGCCAAAAGGTGTGAATATGGGAAATGTACCTTCATGCTCATGAGTCCTTCTTGCAAACAGTATGTACATCAGCAAGAATTCCTCATGCACATGATTGTGATGCATATACTTACCTTGTGGTCTTGAGTTGGCTTAGGATGGAATGAACCTGTGAAAATAAGGTTAGACAACACAGATACTCCTACTAGCCAGAGCAAACAAAAGCAACCACAAGAGTACCAAGACTGGGATGACATGTAGAGAATGAGTAGTGAGTACCACATTGGATATCGACATGTCCTAAAGGTAAAGATGTGCAATGAATTTAAAGATTCTTTCCCTTAGAAGTCTTGCTCCCCTTGAATCTAGCATGGGATACTGGGAGAAGATAGGGAACAGAAAATCAGAGCTCAAAGAAACAAATGAACAGAGCTAATGCAAATGAGCACATATGAACATGCCTTTCCTCCTTTAGAAGACATGTAACATCTCTCCTCTTGAACACTAAGCATCTGGGATCCTTGAAGATTACTCTCCCCTTGAGTATTCTCTCCCCCTAGAGATATGATAAAGTATTGATGTGATCTCTCTCTATAGATAAAGTTTTGATTTGATCTCTCTCCCCCCTTTGACATCAATTTCCAAGAAGGGTCTTCTGGATTTGTTGTCACATGGGTTTGGTCCTTGAGTCACAGATCAAGGCAGAAGAAAATTGCTATGCTGGTAGAGGACAAGATTCATTGAGTGGAGCTGGATCAAAAGGAATATAGGAATAAATGGCAAAATGTTTTTCCTGTAGTGAAATCGGTGGCACCGAGTAGTGTGCTTTGGTTGCATCGAACGAATTCGGTTGGTCCGAAAACAATAAACCGGTGTGACCGAGTTCATCACAAAGAAAACACTTGTCACCTCAGCTCACTTAGACAAGTAAGATGTCACAAGGATTTGCAAGGAATTGACTGAATGATTTGCAATGAATTTGATGCAGGGAATGCAGAACAGAAAAGAAAAGAAAAGAAAAGAAATCTAGATGAAGTTTTTTGAAAGGGGAAACTTATGCATGAGACAAATGCAAGAGCACAAAAAAGAACACAAGAGAACTTCATCTAGAAATGGTCGGTGACAAAGTCACCTATGTTAGAGTATATTGACTTAGGAGTCAAGTGAGATCACTTGATCATAGGTCATACTCATCGTTTAAGCTCAAAATGGGGTTACCATTTTTTGTTTAAGCTTCTTGATGTATTCACATCTTGTCGAGTTGCTTTGACTCATGTCTTGGAGTAAAGCTTCTCTAAGATGGAATAACATACCTTAGGTGGTGGTGTTGATCATGATCATGTAGTTGAACTTGTGTGGGTTGCTCAAGGTTGATGTAGCTCATCAAGAGTTGGGAGCACCACTTAGAATTTGAGTTCATCTACCTACATGGGTTAGCTTTTGCAAGGAAGAGCACTTGTGTATCCAAAATAACAATCATGAATTTCAACATAGAATTTGTCAAAGGATATGTTTGAATGTTCCATGCTTCCTTGTCTTCAACCACCGTTGTGTAGAGACTTGGTGATGTAGAGATTTCTCAAGATGTGAGTGAGTTGCAATCTCATAGACTTTGATTCATCCAAGTACTTACAAGGGTTAGATAACATGCAAGGTGCAAATATATCCAAGACATAAGATAGTCATCATAAGAGAAATGTCAAGGATTAGTCATAGGCTCATGCCTTGCATGTATCAAATGGAGTTCCTACTCCAAGTTTGAAGCATCAATGATGTTCAATTCACCTCTTAACCTGCAAAACACTTTCTCATCAAGTGGTTTAGTGAATATATCTGCTAATTGCTTTTTGGTGCGAACATGCTTAAGATTAATGTCCCCTTTGGCAACATGATCTCGAATGAAATGATGACGAACTTCAATATGCTTAGTTCGAGAATGTTGCACGGGATTGTGAGAAATATTGATAGCACTCTCATTGTCACAAAGTAATGGAACATGTTTCACATATATCCCATAATCTTTAAGAGTTCGGGTCATCCAAAGTAATTGAGCACAACATGAACCAGCGGCAATGTATTCCGCTTTGGCAGTGGATAAGGATACCGAGTTTTGTTTCTTGGAAGACCAAGACACAAGAGATCTACCAAGGAATTGACAAGTACCCGAAGTGGACTTTCTATCAACCTTGTCACCGGCATAGTCCGAGTCGGAGTAGCCAACAAGATCGAAAGAGGCCCTCTTAGGATACCATATGCCAAAATTTGGTGTATGAATTAAGTATCTCACTATCCTTTTCACGGCCCTAAGATGACATTCTTTAGGAGCAGCTTGATATCGTGCACACATGCACACACTTAGCATGATATCGGGAAGTGAAGCACATAGATATAACAATGAACCAGTCATAGATCGATAAACCTTTTGATCGACCGGTTCACCATCTTTGGTCAAATAAAGATGTCCACTAGTAGGAATGGGTGTAGTCATACCTTTGCATTCTTGCATATTGAACTTCTTGAATAAGTCCTTGGTGTACTTTGTTTGAGGACAAAAGTACTTTCCTTAGTTTGCTTGATTTGCAAACCAAGAAAGAATTTGAGTTCACTCATCATCGACATCTCAAACTTCTCCGACATTAGCTTTCCAAACTTCTCACTAAAATGAGGGTTAGTTGATCCAAATATAATATCATCGACATAAATTTGGCATACAAATAGTTCTCCATTGACCCTCTTAGTAAAAAGTGTAGAATCATTTTTTCCAATTTCAAAGCCTTTTTCAATAAGGAACTTGGTCAAGCATTTATACCATGCTCTAGGAGCTTGTTTAAGACCATAAAGAGCTTTGTGCAGTTTGTAAACACGATTAGGTTTCTTAGGATTAACAAAGTCGGGAGGTTGTTTGACATAAACTTCCTCCTCTATTTCACCATTCAGAAAACCACTTTTAATGTCCATTTGGTATAAGGTGATATCATGGTGATTAGCATAGGCAAGTAAGATGCGAATGGACTCAAGTCTAGCAACGGGAGCATAAGTCTCACCATAGTCCATACCTTCGACTTGTGTGTAGCCTTGGGCGACAAGACGTGCTTTGTTGCGAACTACTTGTCCATCTTCATCTTGCTTGTTGCGAAACACCCATTTGGTACCGATGATGTTATGGTTGTTGTCGAGCTTCTCAACTAATGTCCAAACTTGATTCCTCTCAAAGTTGTGTAGCTATTCATGCATAGCGTTTATCCAATCCGGATCTTCCAATGCTTCTTCAACCTTCATAGGTTCAATGCTAGAGATGAATGAATAGTTTTCACAAAACTTAGCTAAATGAGTTTTTGAGCGAGTGATTCTCCCGGTTTGGATATCATTGTAGATTTTCTCGACGGGATGGTCTTTAGAAATTCTTGCTCGAACTCATGATAGCTTTTTCTTGGGTCTTGGTTGAACATCTTCTTCATCTTGTTCTTCTTCTTGGCCTTCTTCATTGTTGGCGTTGTCGTTCTCTTGTCGCGGTGGAGAAGGAGGTTGTTGACGTTCTTGGTGTACTTCCTCGTTTTCTTCATCTTGGTGTGTCCCACTTGTGGATGCTTCCGTGTCAACTCTTGGTTCACCTTGTCGTGAGGTAGAAGCTTCCACTTGAACGGACGAGGTACTCTCCTTCACCTCCGTTGGACGAATCTTGCCAATAGACAAGTCTTGGATTGGTTCCGAGGGGTCTTTGTCTCCTACATCAATTGGCAATTGCTCTACTTGCGAGCCATTAGATTCATCAAACTTCACATCTACCATCTCTTCAACCTTTCGGGTGAAATTATTGTAGACACGGTAAGTGTGAGAGTTTGAGCCATAGCCAAGTAGGAAACCTTCATGAGACTTAGGAGCAAATTTTGAACGATGATGCTTATCAAGAATGTAGCACTTTGAGCCGAATACTCGAAAGTATCCAACTTGGGGTTTGTTACCGGTGAGGAGCTCGTATGCCGTCTTGCCGAGTAGCTTTACAAGCGATTTGTTGCATGACAAGCTGTCTCAACTGCTTCTGCCCAAAAATGCTTCGGCGTCTTGTACTCATCAAGCATCGTTCGCGCCATTTTGATGAGCGTCCGGTTCTTCCTCTCAACAACTCCATTTTGTTGAGGTGTGTACATAGCCGAGAACTCATGTGAAATCCCTTCTTTGTCAAGAAAGGTGTCCACATTTGCATTCTTGAACTCCGTTCCGTTGTCGCTGCGAACCTTCTTGATCTTCACTTCAAATTGATTTTGGGCCTTCCTAGCGAAGTTTTTGAAGATCTTTTGGGCCTGCATTTTGTCATCGAGAAAGAACACCCACGTAAATCTTGAAAAATCATCAACTATAACTAGACCAAACGAATTTCCACCGAGACTCTTGTAAGCGTTGGGACCAAAAAGATCCATGTGAAGTAGCTCGAGTGGCCTCCTTGTGGTCATGATGTTCTTCACGGGATGCCTTCCTCCAACCTGCTTACCTGCTTGACAAGCGCTGCAAAGTCTATCCTTATCAAATATGACATCGTGAACACCAAGGATATGATTTCCTTTAATAAGCTTGTTAAGGTTTCACATACCAACATGACCTAATCGTCTATGCCATAACCAACCTTTAGAAGATTTAGCAATAAAGCAAGTTCTAGGTTGAGCCTTTTTAGTGAAATCAACAATGTAAAAATCACCTCTACGTATACCGGTAAAGACCATTTTATGATTATTTCTATGAAACACTTGGCAATCTACTTCAGTGAATAGGACATTGAAACCGAAATCAGCAAGTCTAGATACTAAAAGTAAGTTGTAGCCAAGAGATTCAACGAGCATAACATTTTGAATGGAGCTATCACGTGAGATGGCCACCTTATCGAGGCCAACCACCTTACCCTTTGAGTTGTCACCGAAAGTGACATACTTTCGAGGACCATCATTTTCAGCAAGCTCACAAAACATGTCTTTATCTCCAGTCATGTGATTGGTACACCCACTATCAAGAGCCCATTCCTTTCCTCCTTCCATATATCCCCGAAGATTTGCCATAAGACCAAAGTGTCTCATTGCATCATCAAGATCAACGTCACTATCATCATCCTCATCATAGTGTCCATGTTCATCATCGTCATGTGGTGGATCAAATCGTAGAGAGGGTGATTTGTTAGAGTGAGTTTGACAATGATCTTGTTTATGAATTTTAATAGCTTCGGAAATAATATCGCTAATGATTCCAACATTTCCTTTGGCACACATAAGATTTGTAAGTTCAAATAGACAATCACCAAACATAGGATCACTGGAATTCATCTTACTCAAGGCAATAGACTTACGGAGAATTTCATCTAGATTTTTCAAGGAATAGTCCAGAAATCGTTCCTCAAGAAATTTCCATATAGTGTAGGCACACTCAAGAGTAGGCAAGTTTCTAATCAAGTTTCTAGGCAAGCCTCTAGTGATAAGATTAACAGTTCTAAGATTCCTAATCATGTCAATTGACTCATCAAGGGTAGGATGCATAGGATGAACATGAGGTGCACAAGGGCTAGCGATGTACTTGTTCAAATGATATTGATTGAAAATCACAAAAATCTCATTTTTCCACTCATGAAAATACTCCCCATCAAGTATAGGCACTCTATGTCTAAGACTGCCCAAAGTAGGCTCATCCATCTTCCTCCAATGGTGATTAAACCAAAACAATGGAAACCAATGCTCTAATACCAATTGAAAGGATCAAGAAGAGATGTCTAGAGGGGGGGGGGTGATTAGACACTAGGTGCTAAAAGTAGCAGTTTTTTTTTAAATTCTTTAAGTTTAAGTGGAGTTTTAGTACAAGTTTAACAATCACAATACATATCAAGCAAGCATGGAAAGAGTATATGGGCAGTGGAAAGTAAAGCATGCAACTTGCAAGAATGTAAAGGGAAGGGATTGGAGAATTCAAACACAATTTGGAGACAAGGTGATTTTTGAGCCATGGTTCCGATTGGTGGTGCTATCATACATCCACGTTGCCGGATACTTCAACCCACGAATGGTAACGGCTGCGCGAGTCCACAGAGGGCTCCACCCATGAAGGGTCCACGAAGAAGCAACCTTGTCTATTCCACCATGGCCGTCGCCCACGAAGGACTTGCCTCACTAGCGGTAGATCTTCACAAAGTAGGCAATCTCCTTGCCCTTACAAACTCCTTGGTTCAACTGCACAATCTTGTCGGAGGCTCCCAAGTGACACCTAGCCAATCTAGGAGACACCACTCTCCAAGAAGTAACAAATGGTGTGTTGATGATGAACTCCTTGCTCTTGTGCTTCAAATGATAAGTCTCCCCAACACTCAACTCTCTCTCACAGGATTTGGATTTGGTGGAAAGAAGATTTGAGTGGAAAGCAACTTGGGGAAGGCTAGAGATCAAGATTCATATGGTAGGAATGGGATATCTTGGTCTCAACACATGAGTAGGTGGTTCTCTCTCAGAAAATGTAAGTTGGAAGTGTAGGTTTGTTCTGATGGTTCTCTCCACGAATGAAGAGGAGGTGGAGGGGTATATATAGCCTCCACACAAAATCTAACCGTTACACATAATTTACGAATCTCGGTGGGACCGAATTAAGAAACTCGGTCTGGCCGATTCAGCAAATCTAGTGACCGTTAGGATTTTCGATGGGACCGACATGCAACTCGGTAGGACCGATATGATTAAGGTTATGGCATAATGTAATCTCAGTGAGACCGATTACACAAACTCGGTGAGACCGATTTTGGTAATGGACATACACAGAGAGATTACAATCCCATCTTGGTGAGACCGAGGTCCCTATCAGTGAGACCGATT
Source organism: Triticum aestivum (assembly GCF_018294505.1). Taxonomy (NCBI): domain Eukaryota; kingdom Viridiplantae; phylum Streptophyta; class Magnoliopsida; order Poales; family Poaceae; genus Triticum; species Triticum aestivum. Next base: position 520,883,842 of record NC_057801.1, read on the forward strand.
TGCCTAGGGTTTGAGGCAGTGGCTAAGACATCTGAACTCGGTGGCGCCGGATGGAAAGAATCGGTGGGGCCAAGTTAGACATTTGGTTTAGGACATATGTGGATGTGAGAAAGTGGTTGAGGGCTTTGGAGCATATCACTAAGCACTTTGAAGCAAGAACCTCATTAAGCAACACCTCATCCCTCCTTGATTGTATTGGTTTTTCCTATAGACTTAATGTGATCTTGGATCACTAAAATATAAAATGTAGAGTCTTGTGCTTGAAGCTTGAGCCAATCCTTTGTCCTTAGCAACTTGAAGGGGTTCCACATCCTTTATTCCATGCCACTTCATTGTTGAACTTATCTGAAACATACTAGGTAAAAGTGTTAATCCAACAAGAGATATGTTGACATTAATTACCAAAACCACCTAGGGAGCACTTGTGCTTTCGGTGTGGGCCCCCTGGTGCCGATTCTTTCACCAATATTTTTTACTAATTCCAAAAAGTTGCTCCGTGGATTTTCAGGTCATTCCGAGAACTTTTATTTCTGCACAAAAATAACACCATGGCAGTTCTGCTGAAAAGAACATCAGTCCGGGTTAGTTCCATTCAAATCATGCAAGTTAGAGTCCAAAACTAGGGAAAAAGTGTTTGTAAAAGTAGATACGATGGAGACGTATCAACTCCCCCAAGATTAAACCTTTGCTTGTCCTCAAGCAATTTAGTTGACAAACTGAAAGTGATAAAGAAAAACTTTTACAAACTCTGTTTGCTCTTGTTGTTGCAAATATGTAAAGCCAGCATTCAAGTTTTCAGCAAAGGTTATGAACTAACCATATTCACAATAACACTTAGGTCTCATGTTTACTCATATCAATGGCATAATCAACTAGCGAGCAATAATAATAAATCTCGGATGACAACACTTTCTCAAAACAATCATAATATGATATAACAAGATGGTATCTCGCTAGCCCTTTCTGAGACCGCAAAACATAAATGCAGAGCACCTTTAAAGATCAAGGACCGACTAAACATTGTAATTCATGGTAAAAGAGATCCAGTCATAGTCATACCCAATATAAATTAATAGTATGCATGCAAATGATAGCGGTGCTCTCCAGCGGGTGCTTTTTAATAAGAGGGTGATGAATCAACATAAAAGTAAATAGATAGGCCCTTCGCAGAGGGAAGCAGGTATTTGTAGAGGTGCCAGAGCTCGATTTTGAAATAGAGATAAATAACATTTTGAGCGGTATACTTTCATTGTCAACATAACAACTGAGAGATCTCGATATCTTCCATGCTACACACATTATAGGTGGTTCCAAAACAGAATGGTAATGTTTATACTCCCCCACCACCAACAAGCATCAATCCATGGCTTGCCCGAAACAATGGGTGCCTCCAACTAACAACAATCATGGGGGAGTTTTGTTTGCAATTATTTTGATTTGATTTGAGAATGGGACTGGGCATCCCGGTGACCAGCCATTTTCTCGTGAATGAGGAGCGGAGTCCAGTCCTCTTGAGAATAACCCGCCTAACATGGAAGATACATACAACCCTAGTTGATACATGAGCTGTTCGAGCATACAAAACAGAATTTCATTTGAAGGTTTGGAGTTTGGCACATACAAATTTACTTGGAACGGCAGGTAAATACCGCATATAGGAAGGTATGGTGGACTCATATGGAATAACTTTGGGGTTTATGGAGTTTGGATGCACAAGCAGTATTCCCGCTTAGTACATGTGAAGGCTAGAAATAGACAGGGAAGCGACCAACTAGAGAGCGACAACAGTCATGAACATGCATTAAAATTAATCAACACTGAGTGCAAGCATGAGTAGGATATAATCCACCATGAACATAAATATCGTGAAGGCTATGTTGATTTTGTTTCAACTACATGCGTGAACATGTGCCAAGTCAAGTCACTCGAATCATTCAAAGGAGGATACCACCCTATCATACCACATCACAACCATTTTAATAGCATGTTGGCACACAAGGTAAACCATTATAAGCTCCTAGCTAATTAAGCATGGCATAAGCAACTATAATCTCTAATTGTCAATGCAAACATGTTTATTCATAATATGTTGAATCAGGAACGATGAACTAATCATATTTACAAAAACAAGAGAGGTCAAGTTCATACCAGCTTCTCTCATCTCAATCAGTCCATCATATATCATCATTATTGCCTCTCACTTGCACGACCGAACGGTGTGGATAATAATAATAGTGCACATGCATTGGACTAAGCTGGAATCTGCAAGCATTCAATTCAAGGGAGAAGACAAAGTAATATGGGCTCTTGGTTAGTTCAACAATAATGCATATGAGAGCCATTCTACATTTTCATCAAGGTCTTCTCCTCTCGACCCCCAAAGAAAAAGAAAAGAAATAAAACTATTTACACGGGAAAGCTCCCAACAAGCAAAAGAGGAACGAGAAATCTTTTTGAGTTTTCTTTTAATTACTACTACTACATGCATGGAAAATAAACTAACTAAAAGCTACAACTATTTTTTTTTGGTTTTTCTTAAGGTTGTTCAAACACACAAGAAGAAAGCAAGAAAAATAAATTAAACTAGCATGGATAGTATAGTGAAAAAGTATGAACACCGACAACTAGAATGAGTGTGTGAACATGAATGTAATGTCGGTGAGAAATACATACTCCCCCAAGCTTAGGCTTTTGGCCTAAGTTGGTCTACGCCCATGGATCACGACTACTCCCTCCGGTGTACTGAGGAGTGTCATCAGGGTACCACTGACTGGCAATTTCCTCTGGATCCCACTGATAAAAGGACAGACGTTAAGGATCAAGTGGTGGTTCCGGCTCAGGCTCTGGAGCTAATGTCTGGCCCCGGTACGCATAAACGGCCTCTGGCAAGACGAGGTAAGTGCCTGCAGTTAAGCCAAACAAAGAGGGCGCATGCAATATAATAGTCTCACTGTTATTCTTATGAAATCTTAAATTATACTTAAGCATCTTTTCATCATTTTTAATAATAAACTCATGTGCTACCATGCTCTTATAATCTAGAAAAGTAGGGGCAACAACTTTTCCTCTTTCTCATAATGCCTAATAGGTATCCTGAAGTGTTTAGCAAGGCGTGAAGCATAGATACCTCCAAAGATGGGTCCCTTTGTACGGTTCAGACTTAATCGTTTAGCAATAATAACACCCATACTAACAGAGTTATCACAAAATAAAGCATGGACCAAAATAATAATATCCGGGACACTAAGGTTTCCATAGTTTCCGTGACCAATTAAGCATCTACTAGCAAATATTGCAAAGTAACGTAGAATAGGAAAGTGTATGCTAGTAATTCTTGCATCGGAAACCTTCCTCGTTTCCCCTACAGTAATAGTATCAATAAATCCATCCACATCTTTATGACGTGGTTCCTCTAAGCTGCCCCCAAAGGGTATCTTGTAAACCGCACAAAATTCATATAGTGACATCTCCCTAGCCACATCATATAAATGAAACGCTACTGAAGGAGGTGATTTCTTAGGATGAAAGTAAATTTTTTGCATGAAAGTATTGGTGAGTAAGAGATACTGTTTGAGCTGGTCATGGAGGAAGTCGGTGAGGCCTGCATTATCAGCCAACGAATAAAAATCATCATGGATCACGGCTGCTCTCAAGAAATCATCACAAGGCCATTCACACGGCCGCACTTCCGCAATGCGAGGGAGATTATACTTGGGCTTTTTATTCTCCTTAGCTTGTTTCTCCTTTGAGCTTTGGCTAGAAGAGCCCCTCAAAAATCTCTTCATCATTTTTTGAAAATTTATGAAATTTTTAGTAACCCAAAATAAAAGTGAACCAAACTCAACAATATTGATAGCAACTACTCCCACAAGTCCTAGAGACTATATCATGCATTAGAACTACTTGGGACCATATAATTTTGACATGCAAGCTCAAGAACAGGGTCACCCAGGCAGCAAAAGTTTGCAATGCATAACGCACTAGAACAAAAACTAATTGGACCATTGGAGGAGTCACATACCAAAGAACAATCCCCAAAGCAGTTTTGTGAATGGAGATTTGAGCAAGGAGATCGAAAATGGCAGCAAAATGAGCTAGAACTCGTGCTTCAGCTGGATAGTGATTTTTTTGGGAGGAAGAAGAAGAGCATGGGTGCAGGAATAAGTGGAGGGGGGCCATCATGGGCCCACGAGGCAGGGGGGCGTGCCCAGGTGGGTAGGGCACGCCCCTGACCCTTGTGGCCAGGTGCCAGCTCCCCCTTTCTCAGTGCCAGATATTCTCAAATATTCAAGAAAAAATCATATTAAATTTGCAGGGCATTTGGAGAACTTTTATTTTCGGGGTATTTTTTTATTCCATGGATAATCCAGAAAACAGACAGAAAATACTATTTTTACTTTATTTAATCCAAACAACAGAAAGTAAAAGGAGGGTGCAGAAGCTTGTGCCTTCTAACTTCATCCATCTCATGATCATCGAAAGGAATCCACTAACAAGGTTGATCTAGTCTTGTTAACAAACTCATTCCGAATAACATGGAACTAGAGAAATTTCGAATAACACTAGGTTACCTCAACGGCGATATGCACATCCCCAATAATAAGAATATCATATTTCTTCTTAACAGTAGGAAGAGGAAATTCAAAACCTCCAATAATAATTGATGGAATTTTTCCAATAGAATTGATACTGTGGACTTGAGGTTGTTTCCTCGGAAAGTGTACCGTATGCTCATTACCATTAATATGAAAAGTGACATTGCCTTTGTTGCAATCAATAACAGCCCCTGCAGTATTCAGAAAGGGTCTACCAAGGATAATCAACATACTATCGTCCTCGGGAATATCAAGAATAACAAAGTCCGTTAAGATAGTAACGTTTGCAACCACAACAGGCACATCCTCACAAATACCAACATGTATAGCAGTTGATTTATCAGCCATTTGCAAAGATATTTCAGTAGGTGTCAACTTATTCAATTCAAGTCTACGATATAAAGAGAGAGGAATAACACTAACACCGGCTCCAAGATCACATAAAGCAGTTTTAACATAGTTTCTTTTAATGGAGCATGGTATAGTTGGTACTCCTGGATCTCCAAGTTTCTTAGGTATCCCACCTTTAAAAGTATAGTTAGCAAGCATGGTGGAAATTTCAGCTTCCGGTATCTTTCTTTTATTTTTAATAATATCTTTCATGTACTTAGCATAAGGATTCACTTTAAGCATATCAGTCAAACGCATACGCAAAAAGATAGGTCTAATCATTTCAGCAAAGCGCTCAAAATCCTCATCATCCTTTTTCTTGGATGGTTTAGGAGGAAAAGGCATGGGTTTCTGAACCCATGGTTCTCTTTCTTTACCGTGCTTCCTAGCAACAAAGTCTCTCTTATCATAACATTGATTCTTTGATTGTGGGTTATCAAGAACAACAACAGGTTTAATCTCTACATCATTACTATTGCTAGGTTGAGCATCAACATGAACATTATCATTAACATTATCAATAGGTTCATGTTCATCACCAGATTGTGTTTCAGCATCAGAAATAGAAATATCATTGGGATTCTCAGGTGTGTCTACCACAGGTTCACTAGAAGCATGCAAAGTCCTATCATTTTTCTTTTTCTTCTTTTTAGAAGGACTAGGTGCATCTACATTATTTCTCTGAGAATCTTGCTCAATTCTCTTAGGGTGGCCTTCAGGATACAAAGGTTCCTAAGTCATTTTACCCGTTCTAGTTGCCACTCTAACAGCAAAGTCATGTTTATTATTTAATTCATCGAGCAAATCATTTTGAGCCTTAAGCACTTGTTCTGCTTGAGTGGTAACCATAGAAGCATGTTTACTAATGAGTTTAAGTTCACCCCTAACTATAGCCATATAATCACTCAAGTGTCCAATCATATAAGCATTTTGTTTCAATTATCTACCAACATAAGCATTGAAGTTTTCTTGTCTAGCCGTAAAGTCATCAAATTCATCCAAGCATTGGCTAGCAAACTTAGTAGACGGGATTTCAACTTTATCATATCTATAGAGATAATTTACCTTTACTACTTGTGTCGGGTTATCAAGACCATGTATTTCTTCAATAGGTGGTAAATCAAGACCATGTATTTCTTCAACAGGAGGTAAATTCTTAACATCTTCAGCTTTAATACCTTTTTCTTTCATAGATTTCTTTGCCTCTTGCATATCTTCAAGACTGAGAAATAGAACACCTCTTTTATTCAGAGTTGGTTTAGGAGTTGGTTCAGGAGTTGGTTCAGGAATTGGCTCAGGAAGTGTCCAATTATTTTCATTAGTCCACATATTATTCAATAGCAATTCAGCTTGATCGACTGTTCTTTCCTTGAAAACACAACCAGCAAATCTATCCAAATAGCCTTTGGAAGCATCGGTTAGTCCATTATAAAAGATATCAAGTATTTTATTTTTCTTAAGAGGATGATCAGGCAAAGCATTAAGTAATCGAAGAAGCCTCCCCCAAGCTTGTGGGAGACTCTCTCTATCAATTTGCACAAAGTTATATATTTCCCTTAAAGCAGGTTGTTTCTTATGAGCAAGGAAATATTTAGCAGAGAAGTAATAAATCATATCCTGGGGACTACGCACACAACCAGGATCAAGAGAATTAAACCAAGTTTTAGCATCACCCTTTAATGAGAATGGAAATATCTTAAGGATATAGTAGTAGCAAGATTTCTCATCATTAGTGAACAGGGTGGCTATATAATTCAATTTAGTAAGATGTGCCACAACAGTTTTAGATTCATAGCCATAGAAAGGATCAGATTCAACCAAAGTAGTTATCTCAGGATCGACAAAGAAATCATAATCCTTATCAGTAACAAAGATAGGTGAAGTAGCAAAAGCAGGGTCATATTTCATTCTAGCATTCAGAGATTTTTGTTTCAGCTTAGCTAATAACTTCTTAAGATCAGATCTATCATTGCAAGCAAGAAAATCTCTAGCAGTTTCTTGATCCATAACATAGCCCTCTGGAACAACAGGCAATTCATATTAAGGGGGAGAACCTTCATCATCACTATCTTCAGTGATATCAGTTTCAAGAATTTCATTCTCTCTAGCCCTAGCAAGTTGTTCATCAAGAAATTCACCTAATGGCACAGTAGTATCAAGCATAGAAGTAGTTTCATCATAAGTATCATGCATAGTAGAAGTGGCATCATCAATAACATGCAAAATATCAGAATTAATAGCAGAAGCAGGTTTAGGTGTCGCAAGTTTACTCATAATAGAAGGAGAATCAAGTGCAGAGCTAGATGGTAGTTCCTTACCTCCCCTCGTAGTTGAGGGATAAATCTTAGTTCTTTCGTCTTTCAAGTTCCTCATGGTGACCAGCAGATATAAATCCCAAGTGACTCAAAGAATAGAGCTATGCTCCCCGGCAACGGCGCCAGAAAATAGTCTTGATAACCCACAAGTATAGGGGATCGCAACAGTTTTCGAGGGTAGAGTATTCAACCCAAATTTATTGATTCGACACAAGGGGAGCCAAAGAATATTCTCAAGTATTAGCAGTTGAGTTTTCAATTCAACCACACCTGGATAACTTAGTATCTGCAGCAAAGTATTTAGTAGCAAAGTAGTATGGAAGTAACGGTAACAGTAGCAAAAGTAACAGTAGCAGTTTTGTAGTAATTGTAATAGCAGCAACGGTAAAGTGAATAAGCAAAGAGCAATATGTGAAAAGCTCGTAGGAATTGGATCAATGATGGATAATTATGTCGGATGCGATTCCTCATGTAATAGTTATAACATAGGGTGACACAGAACTAGCTCCAGTTCATCAATGTAATGTAGGCATGTATTCCAAATATAGTCATACATGCTTATGGAAAAGAACTTGCATGACATCTTTTGTCCTACCTCCCGTGGCAGCGGGGTCCTAATGGAAACTAAGGGATATTAAGGCCTCCTTTTAATAGAGTACCGGACCAAAGCATTAACACTTAGTGAATACATGAACTCCTAAAACTACGGTCATCACCGAGAGTGGTCCTGATTATTGTCACTTCGGGGTTGTTGGATCATAACACATAATAGGTGACTATAGACTTGCAAGATAGGATACAGAACTCACATATATTCATGAAAACATAATAGGTTCAGATCTGAAATCATGGCACTCGGGCCCTAGTGACAAGCATTAAGCATAGCAAAGTCATAGCAACATCAATCTCACAACATAGTGGATACTAGGGATCAAACCCTAACAAAGATAACTCGATTACATGGTAAATCTCATCCAAACCATCACCGTCCAACAAGCCTACGATGGAATTACTCACACACGGCGGTGAGCATCATGAAATTAGTGATGGAGGATGGTTGATGATGACGACGGCGATGAATCCCCCTCTCCGGAGCCCCGAATGGACTCTAGATCAGCCCTCCCGGGAGAGATTAGGGCTTGGCGGTGGCTCTGTATCATAAAACGCGATGAAACTTTCTCTCTGATTTTTTTCTCTCCGAACACGAATATATGGAGTTGGAGTTGAGGTCGGTGGAGGTCCAGGGGGCCCACGAGGTAGGGGGGCACGCCCTAGGGGGGGCCCTACCCTCGTGAACAGGGTGTGGGCCCCGTGGTGCTGATTATTTCGCCAATATTTTTTATTAATTCAAAAAGTTGCTCCGTGGATTTTCAGGTCATTCCGAGAACTTTTATTTCTGCACAAAAATAACACCATGGCAGTTTTGCTGAAAACATCGTCAGTCGGGGTTAGTTCCATTCAAATCATGCAAGTTAGAGTCCAAAACAAGGGCAAAAGTGTTTGGAAAAGTAGATACGATGGAGACGTATCACTTACGCCTGACATTCGACAACCTCCGAACATATGACATACGGCTCAATCCGGAAAATGTGTTTTCAGCGTTCCAGCTGGAAAACTGCTTGGGTTCATCGTCTCCAATAGAGGAATTGAAGCAAACCCCGCTAAAATCCGAGCCTTGTCACAGTTGGCAACACCAACAGACCTCAAGCAGGTCCAAAAATTAGCTGGGTGCGTGGCAACTTTAAGCCTTTTTATCTCCAGATTAGGGGAAAAGGCGTTGCCATTATATCATTTGCTATGCCGCACTGGCAACTTCGTGTGGACGGATGCTGCCACAGTCGGACTGGAGGAAATAAAGGCTTTGTTAGCAGGCAACCCAATCCTGGCCGCACCAAATGTCGGCGAACCAATGCTGCTCTACATATCTGCAACTCACCAAGTAGTGAGTGCGGTGCTTGTCGTCGAGCGGAATGAGGAGGGACACAAATTCCCACTTCAAAAACCGGTATATTATGTATCAACGGTCCTTACACCATGTAAATCCCGATACCTGCACTATCAAAAGATAGCATATGCGGTCTTCATGGCATCCCACAAGCTGCGGCACTACTTTCAAGAGTGCTCCATCACGGTCGCTTCCGAAGTACCACTTAACGATATTATAAACAATTGGGACGCCACCGGCCGGATTGCCAAATGGGCCACTGAGCTCTTACCATTTGAAATAATTTACAAGCCACGCCGAGCTATTAAATCTCAGGTGTTGCCTGACTTTGTAGCTGAATGGACAGAGGCCAAAATCCCTAAATAATACGGCACATACTCCAACTGGGTGATGCACTTCAATGGCTCTAAGATGTTAGCTGGATTAGGGGCTGGTGTCGTTTTGACATCCCCCTGAGGAGATACAACCCGTTATGTGCTCCAAATACTGTACACAGATTCTAACAATGCAACCAAATACGAGGCCTTATTGCACGGTCTCCGGATGGCCATCTCCATGGGCATACAATGCCTTGAAGTGCGTGGGGATTCAAACCTCGCAATATCTCAAATAAATGGAGACTTCGACGCAGAAGATTCAAAGATGTTGGCTTTTCGTAATGTCGTACTCAAAATTTCAGCTTGATTTGAAGGGCTCGAGTTTCATCATGTGGCTCGAGAGAGTAAACAAGCGGTGGACATACTTGCCTGCATGGGCGCTAAACGTGGCCGCGTCCCACCTAACACCTTCGTTGAGAGGATTTTTAGGCCATTCGTAGTGTGGCAGGACAGCAGCGGCAACATTGTTCCAGAGCCAACCATACCCCCGAATTCTGAACACAATACGAATATCGTTGGGGGTTCGGACACCAAGATAACACCATCATCCCATGAAATCATGGCTGTTATTGGCCCATGGTCCAAACCTTTCCTCGCCTACCTTACTAGGAATGAGCTCCCTGATGATCAAATAGAGGCCCATCGCATTGTTCGACGTTCAAAGGCTTACAAAGTTCATGAAGGGGAACTGTACAAGAAAAGTACAACCTGAGTGTTAGTACACTGCATATCCGAAGAAGAAGGACGGCATCTCTTGGCGGAAATACATGCCGGTCTTGGTGGCCATCACGCTGCTGCTCGGGCTCTTCTAAGTAAGGCCTTCCGTACGGGTTTCTTTTGTCCCACGACCCGAGCAGACGTGCAAGACCTTGTACAACGATGTGTTGGATGCCAGCTTTTCACAAATCAAAGCCACATGCCGCCCACTACTTTGCGAACAATCCCCATTACGTGGCCTTTTGCGGTCTGGGGGCTCAACATGGTCGGACCCCTTAAAGGGGGAAGCCATAAGAAGAAATATTTGCTAGTTATGGTCGACAAATTCACTAAGTGGATAGAAGCAAAACCAGTCAACACGGCCGAGGCCGGACCAGTTATAGACTTCATATCCGGTGTGGTGCACCGTTATGGTGTACCGCATGGTATCATTACTGACAATGGTTCCAACTTTACGGTCGATGAGGTAAAAACCTGGTGCGCTAATTTGGGCATTAAGCTCGATTACGCCTCTGTATATCACCCTCAGATAAACGGTCAAGTCGAGCGGGCTAACAACTTGATCATGAGCGGCATTAAACCCATACTAGTATGATCCTTGCGTGAATCAGACAAGCACTTGGTTGAAGAACTCGATTCCATACTCTGGGGGCTGCATACCACGCCCAATCGCACAACTGGATACACACCCTTTTGCATGATGTACGACGCCGAGGTAGTACTGCATTGTGACATTATTCATGACTCACCTCTAGTGCGCATGTATGAAGAGAGGGAGGCCAAGCTCGATCGGGCAGGATGATCTGGATGGTTTGGAGGAGGAGCGTGATGTCGCGAAGGCCCATTCCGCATTTTAGCAACAGCAAGCTCGGCAATATCAAAGCAGGGAAGTACGGGCAAAGACTTATAATATCGGAGAACTCATCCTGCGCCTACCAGAAAAAAAGGACAAGCTCAAGCCCAAATGGGAGGGTCCCTTAATCATAAATGAAGTTCTCACTGGAGGAGCCTATCGCCTGCGCAACGCTTCGGATAATAGTTTAGAGCCAAACCCATGGAACGCCGCTCGGCTCTGCAGATTCTAAGCCTAAATCCACACTTGCAACTTTTTTGTCTCTCGCCTTTTCTCTTTTTCACCCCTCTTTTATTTTTCGGTTTTTACAACTTCTACTAGTGTTCGGATCAACCGTACACCCGAGGGCTATACATCATCAAATGTACACACCCCTGGTCACCTGGGGGCTTCTTTTTATAGAAGCTTATTCTGATTATTATTTTGCAGCGTCAAGCTCACCGTATATATGTGTTGTCTACTCATATGTGTCCTGTCTTCACCATTATATGCACCTTTATCACTTAAGTTTTTGCCAAGCTGGGTTGCCTGGCTCCTGTGCTTATGCCCTACGTCCCCGCTTGTTCAGCTAGGGCATAAAGGGAGAACCTCTGCGATTGTTACAGCCGGGTTATCCGGACGTGTACCTCAGATGGGTGAAGTCGAAAGCTAGCATTCTTAAGGGAATAATCGGTAGGCAGACAAGAGACGAACTGCCCACGTTGCAATATACACCCCCATATTATAAAGTGTATTGTGATCTCTCCATCACAGTTTATGTATGCGCAAAAATGCATGCTGGCCCAGGGAAAGGAACCCTTAACAGAACTATTCTCTCTGGAAGATGTTTCTTACGATCAAACGTAATATAACATAACTCCCCGAATACAACTTGTCTATTCAAGCAACTATGACCAAACCGACTAGTTTTCGAACATATCTTGGTGTTTACCAATGGTTTAAAATATCCGGAAACACCCCAAACCTCTGGCTTTGGAGGTTGAAGCGGAAAGTATGCCACGACAATCGTTTTACAATTCGGCTGGAGAAAAGTTTGTTGATGAAGTACATTACTACTTGGACTCAAAAAGTACCTCTTCCTCTAGACCTTCTAGTAGGTTGTCTAGTTTACAATCCTGTTGAGAAAACTTAGCTGGCGTTTTCACTTGGTCATACACTAAGCAAACAGGAATTTCTTGCCCATCTGGTCCTCGAGGTCCGACCCGGGCCATATGATTCGGATCAAGCTTATTATACCATGTTTTTACCATGGCCCAGGCTTCTCGAGCGCCTTCCCGACATGCTGATATCTTCCATAGCTCCAAACGGCGACGAGCTCCCTTGAATAAATTCGCAAGCTCATCCATACTTCCTGGAGGGGAATTAGATGGCCATAAAGCCTTAGCCATGTTCCTCATCACCTTCCGAGCTTGCTCGTGCACTTTGGACAACTCTTGTAGCAGGTCGCCTTGGAATTCAGACACTTCTCCTTCGGGACGTCCGGTTAGCAATCCTACAGAAGCAAACTTGTCAAAATTTCAAACAAGAGACCATTCTTGACTAATAGGTTACAGAGCATACTGAATATGCCGCCTTTCAATTTCTTGTTCTCCTTCAAAGCATTCGATAATTGGGCTCTCAAATCCTTCAGTTCTTCAGCCTGCTTGATGTTGGCATCCTGAAGTTTGTTCTTCTCATTAATGGTCTGTGTCAAAACACGTTGACCAGCGGCTTCTTGCCCTTCGGCATGTTGTTTATTTACTTGAGCAGCCCTTAGCGTCTCCTCCAGCTGATCTGTTGAGCCTACCAACGAGACACAAGCATAATTAGGAAACCTCGTTGTATTCATGGAGCCTTATCCCCGAACTGCTGTTGCACTTACCATCAGGTGCTTTCTTGGATTTCTTTAAATCTTCGAGTTCAGCAATAGCAGCAGACAACTTTGTTCGGCATTCTTCAAGCTCCTTGGATAACTTTTTACTCCTCTCTGTGAGTACCTAACAAAGTATCGACTCTTAAATCAGTTGGGCTAACTGCTTCAAGACTCGGGGGCTACTGGCATATGATTATTGAATCTGCCCAAAAATTCTTACCCGCATATCCTTTGAAAGCTGGTGAGTGGCTCCAGCAACTCCATCACGAGCAGCTCGGATATAAGCATCCGCTGAGTTGAGAGCATTAAAAGCCTCTTTAGTAAAATGTGTGTCGTGCATAGCCGCTCTCTGCCGCCGGTGACCCATCGCACTCTCCACTTCGGAATTTGTGACAGATACATTATCCGAATCCTCCAGGAGATGACAATCCGACATTGCCCCCGCATCCCCTCCAGTCCTTGTGGCAGGGGCCGGGGCTGGATCAGTCTGTGCATGGCCGGCCAGGTCTCCGAAAGCAGTCCGACGCACACTCCTCCTGCAATATGACACCACAGGGAACTTCATTGTCCGGTCTATCCGTTGAATGCATACTAAAGGATTATACCTCTTCGACGCCGAGGACGGCCCGACTTTATCATTGTTCGCCTTTCTTTTCCGAGAGGCGCCTTGTGCAAGCGTCATCTTCTTAGAGGACACCTTTGTTGTAGTACGCTGGTGTGAGCGTCGCCCCTTGGTTGTACAATACAGTGAGGTGGGTGAGTCACGGTGGGAAAACTCTTTTTGAGGAAATGTCTCCTGGGTACTTGCATGGGAGGAAGGAAGAAGCCCGGGGTAATCAACTATAATGGCCGCCTCCGTGCCGTTATAGCTCGTCTGATAAAAGACTCCATCCTCAAAATCCACGAATATGTCCGAATCTTCTTCGTATCCAGGATCAAGGTCCCGATTATGGTCCTCCGGTTGCGGGGCGGTGCTGTAGATCCCCTCGACGACCTTTCTCCATTCCTATTAAAGACAGTCGGATTAAATTCGGCTATAGTTAAGGGAAAAAGATAAATTAAAGCCTATAGTCGACGATTCACCAAATCAATAGGGGTATACATGGAGAAACCTTCTCGACACTTCATGCAAGCGAAGTCTTCCTTTTCCCCTTTGAAAAGTTTAGCCAATGTGGTGGCCAGCGCGGCAAAATTAGATGGACCCTTGCGCCCGCAACATGTGGCGTCATCCTCACCATTGTAATGCCACATGGGAAACCCCCTGGATTGAAGCGGTTGGACACATCGCGTTATTGAAATCTTCATTATCTCGACTATGGATAGTCCAGAATGGGCAAGCATTCGGACCTTGCTCGCTAACCGCTTAACCTCCGCACTATCTTATTCTTCATAGCTTCGGGGACGCCAGCTGGCGCACTTTAAAGGAGCAGAGGAGAATTCGGGAAGACCTTGCCGGATAGGGTCCGGAAGGACAACATCATCAATATAGAACCACTCTGAGGGCCAATCTTCGGAGGCCTTCTTCGGAGTACCGGGCAGGTGTCCTGTTCCACCTATGCGCCATACTTCAGCGCCGCCCACCTCGAAAATAGATCCCTTATGGGAGCGTGAGACGAGGCAAAAATATTTCCTCCATAATTCGAAATGGGCCTTGCATCCTAGGAATAGCCCGCAAAGGGAAACAAAGCCCACGATATGTAAAATGGAGCCCGGCATGAGGTTGTGCAGTTGGAGACCATAGTACTCCAGAAGACCTCAGAGGAAGGGGTGGATCAGAAATCCCACGCCCCTCAGCAAAAAGGAAACAAAGCACACCAGCTCCCCTTGATTGGGATTGGGGAATTTCTGCGCCAGGGCTTCGCCATTGTAGGTGGTTAATCCCGCTCGAATGGGGACCAGACCCAATGGAGGGAGATATCCCTGCACCTGCAGTGTGGCCAATTAAGCGTGGGACACCGAGCAGCTCTCCCAGCCGCCTTCTTGAGGGCCTTGGGGATGCGAGGAAGAACAAGGAGCGTTGGCCATCTTTGGCTGGTTTTTTGTGGCAAGCCCTAAGGATTTCCGTCTGGTGAGGAATGGAATATGAGATTCGATCTCTCTCTTATAAAGCACCTTATCTACATGGTCAAGGGGGTATTTGTAAAAATGCCTAGACCCTTCGTATTCATCTAACACGTGGAAGCCGAGGCGACGACGGCGCAGAAGCTGGAGAAAATGATATTTAATGCAAAAGCCGAACTATATGAAGCACAATAGGGAACTTACCTTGCAAAGGCCGAAGACATGAAGGCGGATACAACGGGGTCATTGAAGGCAAGTTCAGGGGATACTGAGGGAGTCCTGGATTATGGGGTCCACGGGGAGCCGGCCTATGTGGCATGGACCGGACTAATGGGCCATGGAGGTACAAGAACAAAAGGCCTCCTCCCATGTCCGGATGGGACTCTCCTTTGCGTGGATGGCAAGCTTGGCATCCGGATGTACAATTTCCTTCCTTTGTAAACCAACTTGGAACACCCCTAGTCCCCTCCGGTGTCTATATAAACCGGAGGGTTTAGTCCATAGGGACGAGCACAATCATACATGCTAGACATCTACGGTTTAGCCATTACGATCTCGAGGTAGATCAACTCTTGTAACCCCTATATTCATCATAGTCAATCAAGCAGGAAGTAGGGTATTACCTCCATTAAGAGGGCCCGAACCTGGGTAAACATCGTCTCCCCTGCCTTGTTGTTACCTTCGATCCTTAGACGCACAGTTCGGGACCCCCTACCCAAGATCTCAGGTTTTGACACCGACACTAGGCGCACCCCAAGTAGGAGGAGTCCTACTTGGGGTCGTATTAGGATTCGGCCCCCCTTCCTTTTACCGGAGGGGGAAAGGGGGAAGGAGAGGGAGAAGGAAAGGGGGGCACCGCCCCCTCCCCTTCTCCAATTCGGACTCCTCCCTGGTGGTGGGTGCGCCACCCCTTTGTGGGCTGGTGTGCCTCCCACCTATGGCCTATATCTCCCCCCTGAGGGGGGGGGTCTGGTAACCCCTCCGGTACTCCGATAAGTACCCGATACATTTTGGAACACTTCCGGCGTTCGAATATTGATTTCCAATATAACAATCTTTACCTCTCGACTATTTCGAGACTGCTTGTCATGTCTGTGATCCCATCTGGAACTCCGAACAACCTTCGGTCACTAGGACACATCATATAATACATATCGTCGTTGAACGTTAAGCGTGCGGACCCTACGGGTTCGATAACTATGTACACATGACCAAGACACCTCTTCGGTTAATAACCAATAGCGGAACCTGGATGCTCATATTGGTTCCCACGTATTGTATGAAGATCTTTATGCTATGTCAACATACGTTATTCCCTTTGTCATCGGTATGTTACTTGCCCGAGATTCTATCATCGATATCTTCATGCCTAGTTCAATCTCGTTACCAGCAAGTTTCTTTACTCGTTCCATAATGCATCATCCCGCAACTAACTCATTAGTCACATTGCTTGCAAGGCTTCATACGATGTGCATTACCAGGAGGGCCCAGAGATACCTCTCCGATACTCGGAGTGACAAATCCTAATCTCGATCTATGCCAACCCAACAAACACCTTCGGATATACCTGTAGAGCATCTTTATAATCACCCAGTTACGTTGTGACGTTTGATAGCACACAAGGCATTCCTCCAGTGTCCGGGAGTTGCATTATCTCATAGCCGTAGGAACATGTATTTGACATGAAGAAAGGAGTAGCAATAAAACTGGATGATCATTATGTTAAGCTAACGGATGGGTCTTGTCCATCACATCATTCTCCTAATGATGTGATCCCGTTCATGAATGACAACACATGTCCATGGCTAGGAAACTTAACCATCTTTGATCAACGAGCTAGTCTAGTAGAGGCATACTAGGGACACGATGTTTTGTCTATGTATTCGCACATGTACCAAGTTTCCGGTTAATACCATGAAAAATAAACATTTATCATGAATAAGGAAATATAAAATAACAACTTTATTATTGCCTCTAGGGCATATTTCCTTCAGTCTCCCAATTGCACTAGAGTCAATAATCGAGATTACATTGTAATGAATCTAACACCCACGGAGTCTTGGTGCTGATCATGTTTTGCTCGTGGAAGAGGCTTAGTCAATTGTTCTGCCACATTTAGATCCATATGTATTTTGCAGATCTCTATGTATCCCTCCTTGACAAAATCTCGGATGGAGTTGAAGCATCTCTTGATGTGCTTGGTCTTTTTGTGAAATCTGGATTCATTTGCCAAGTCAATTGCTCCAGTATTGTCACAAAAGATTTTCATTAGACCCGATGCACTAGGTATTACACCTAGATCAAATATGAACTTCTTCATCCAGACTCCCACATTTGCTACTTCTGAAGCAGCTATGTACTCCGCTTCACACGTAGATCCCGCCACAACGCTCTGCTTGGAACTGCACCAACTGACAGCTCCACCATTCGTCATTGAATGTTAAGCATGCGGACCCTACGGGTTCGAGAACTATGTATACATAACCGAGACACCTCTCCGGTCAATAACCAATAGCAGAACCTGGATGCTCATATTGGTTCTCACATATGCTACGAAGATCTTTATCAGTTGAACCCTATGTCAACATACGTTATTCCCTTTGTCATCGGTATGTTACTTGCCCAAGATTCCATCGCCGGTATCTTCATACCTAGTTCAATCTCGTTACTGGCAAGTGTCTTTACTATTTTCTGTAATGCATCATCCCGCAACTAACTCATTAGTCACATTGCTTGCAAGGCTTCATACGATGTGCATTACCGAGAGGGCCCAGAGATACCTCTACGATACTTGGAGTGACAAATCCTAATATCGATCTATGCCAATCCAACAAACACCTTCGGAGATACCTGTAGAGCATATTTATAATCACCCAGTTACGTTGTGATGTTTGATAGAACACAAGGCATTCCTACGGTGTCTGGGAGTTTGTTGGTGCAACAAACCCTGGGTATGTCGCCCTGACTGTGCACAGGCACGGGATCAAGATTGAAGCACCAACCCTAGATAGAGTACAAGAAACCAAGAGATTTGAAGGACCAATAAGCAGATCAGAGGGACCAAAACCAAGCCAAAGAAGCAAGATATCATCAAGAGAAAGGCCTCCTTTGCCGAGCAGGCGAGCCCGGCAAGGGACAAGGCCACCCCTAGAAGAAGACAACCAAGCCGTCCTGGCAGGGCTTGTCGGGACTTGCTGAGGCTAAATCACCTCACCAACCACTCCACCATGACTCACATCATCGATCAGTGATGTGTCAAGCCGCAGAATGATTAAGTGGCATCCATTTGCCACATGGCAGCCTCTTCCTACGGGAAAAACCAACTGTCACGGGAAACCACGGCCACCTATGGGACCAGGATGACCCCTTGCTGGTTCGGCCAGGGGTGTCGCGTTGCACAAAGAGCAGACTAAGGCAAGGCAGCACGACAGGGATCACACATGCAGTTCTACCCAGGTTTGGGCCACTGCAAGGCATAAAACCCTACTCCTTCTTTGGTGGATTGATTGGGAAAAGGTGGTGGTGGTGTGTAGTACACTTGCCCGACAGGGTTGCTTCGGGGCAGCGATGACTATGCCCATACGAGGGTGTGAGTGATCTAAACTTCCACCACCCCTAATCATTGCCATGTGCCTCCTTTTATAGTCCAAGGAATTACCAAAGTGGCAATTTGGTCATTAGACACTGATATGATAGTAAATAGTGCTATCATACCCAACTCTGCAGGCTGACAGCGTGCATTTAATGCGCCGCTTAGTGTCACGTGGTTGGTCGCCCGGCAAGGCTTGCCGGGCTAATTCGCCGGCTCCGCGCCTGCTCGCTTGACACGTCTCTGGACGAGTGTCATTTGTGGGTTCACTTGGTAGGAAGTGGCCACTGTCGGTGTCAAAACCGGCGGATCTCGGGTACGGGGTCTCGATCTGTGCGTCTTAGGCTGATGGTAACAGGAAGCAAGGGACACAATGTTTACCCAGGTTCGGGCCCTCTCGATGGAGGTAAAACCCTACTTCCTGCTTGATTAATATTGAAGATATGAGTAGTACAAGAGTAGATCTACCACGAGATCGTAGAGGCTAAACCCTAAGAGCTAGCCTATGATGGTATGATTGTAATTGTGATCGGCCTTCTAAGTACCATCCTCTCCGGTTTATATAGACAACGGAGAGGGCTAGGGTTTACATGGAGTCAGTTACAAGGAAAGAAATACAATATCCGGATCGCCAAGCTTGTCTTCCACGCAAAGGAGAGTCCCATCCGAACACGGGCCGAAGTCTTGAGTCTTGTATCTTCACGCTTCAATAGTCCGAACGATGTATATAGTCCGGCTATCCGGATACCACCTTATCGAGGACTCCCTCAGTAGCCCCTGAACCAGGCTTCAATGACGATGAGTCTGGCGCGCAGTCTTGTCTTCGGCATTGCAAGGAGGGTTCCTCCTTCCGAATACTCCAGGGTTATTATCGAACACGTAGACCGTGTCCGGATCTGCAAAAATGATCTTCACACACCATTGTAGGGAACATAGCACGAATCCATTCTGTTGGCAATCTTCGTATGTCGTGCTCTTGCATCATGGCCTGGTCCAACACGAGCCGGCGTTTCCTGCCCCACCACGACTCACGTTGCGAGGCGGTTTTATTAGCACTCCTGCCAAAGCAGAGATCATGTTCCTCTTATTATAGGATCTTTCATCAATATGGGCGTGCATGACCTCACGGCGACCGTTGGTATGACTCTGCATATTTTAGATAAGTCCCAAGCGGTCACGCTGAGGACTCTTGATATTCATCCTCTTTATAAAGGGGTTAAGGCCAACGCCTCATTTCCACCTCTCCTGTTCCTTCTCGCACCTCGAGCTCCAGCACTCAAAACCTAAGATCCAACACCCCAGATCCTCAAGTATGTCCGGATCCGACGCAAAAGGCCGGTGGGTGGCCTCCTCGATCCAAGAGGAGGATATCGCAAACTTAGGGAGGTCGGATACCTGACCGCCGATATTCAGCATAGGCTTCCTGCTCCAGGGCAGGTTATCCCCACGCCGGAGCCCAATGAGAGCGTCGTGTTTTTCCCTCACTTCCTTCGAGGCCTGGGCCTCACCCTCGACCCCTTTGTGAGGGGGCTCATGTTCTACTATGGCTTGGATTTCCATGATCTGGCTCCAGACGCCGTCCTCCATATCTCGTCGTTTATTATTGTGTGCGAGGCCTTTCTTCACGTCAACCCACACTTTGGCTTATGGCTCAAGACCTTCAATGTGAAGCCAAAGATGATTGAGGCGCGACATGCAGAGTGCGGAGGTGCCATAATAAGCAAGAACACCGATGCCCCATGGCCAGAGGGCTCTTTTCCAGAAGTATCCGACGTATGGCAAAGGAGGTGGTTTTACGTTACAGCTCCCAGAGGCACAAAGTGGGTAGCCGCCCCCGAGTTCCGCTCGGGTCCTCCGTCACAGTTAGCGTCTTGGACCGACGTAGGATGGAATTATGGGCCTGCTGGTGATGTACCAGAACTGCAGAATCGCATCCGGGAGCTTATTGAGAGGGACATAAATCTTGTCAGCATAATGCAAGTGATGTTAGTCCGACGGATGTTGCCGTGCAAATGTCGGCCTCTCCGGATGTGAGAATTTAATCCGGAGGGTCCGCGGACTATTAAGCACTTCTTTGGCCTGAAGCTCGAACGGATGTGTAAATTATTCTTCGGACCACAAGTAAAGTGTCCGAACGCCACCGAGGATGCGGGCCTAAGCTACAATCGCCTAGATGCCCAAGTAAGTAATCTTAAAGGCGGACACTTCATTTATATTTATCATAACTATTATTCTGAAAATCCCTCCGTGGCCAGGAATGGCTCAACAAGGCGGAGAGAATCAGGTGTCCGGCACCACTTCCTGAAGGCTCGCCTGGTCCAACCATTGCAAAGATGCTTGGCCGGGCGCTTAGCAAAATCCCCTCAGGGAAAGGTGAAGGAAAGGGCAGTGAAGCCGCACTACATATCCAGACCGGAGGAATCGCTACCTCTACTATGGAGGATAGTTGGGAAGGGGAGGTTAAAGCCTCCTCCCCACGCGGGAAGAAGAGGGCAGCCTCCGAAGACTTGGAGGCGGAGACGCCCAAGCAAGGGAAGAAGGTATCACCAGGGGGCTCTGCCGCGACGGGCATCCTCACCGCGTCGTGCCCACCAATGGGACAGCCCTCCACCGGGCCATAAGTTATTCATTAATTCAAAGGTGTGGTGTTACTCCGAGATCCGTAACCGGGACTTCGTCCTTTGTAGTCCAGCGAGCAACTCTTCTCAACAGAGTTCGTCTTTGGGGGACCTTCGTCCGGAGATGATGGAGAGTGAGACTCCACTCACCTCTCCGCCTCGTGAAGCGGGCGACACGGAGGTGTCGCCACGGAGGAGTCCGGATCTACCGAAGCCGGAAGTGAACACGTCAGTCACCCTGAGCCCGGAGCATTTGGCTCCCATGAGGGGCGATGAGAAGGGTCCGACACAATTTGATTCTGGCTGGACGTACTGGCAGGCTTTCTGGAGCGAGCCGCACTCTCAGAGGAGCACCGCTCTTTTATGAGCATGGTGCTCTCGAAGATTTCATCTGCTACCAGCGGTTTGAATGAGGCATTTACAAGCCTGCTCAAAGGCTTTGAGGTATGTAGTGAACAATGCACTATTTTTTTGGTTATGAAGCACGCGCTAGGTGTGCTCCCTATGGATAGTACCCCCTGAGACTCTGGTTGCTCGCCATAGGCGGCAAACGGGGGATCATATAGTAATTGCTGCGCTGTATATGTGCGCAAGTATGCAAGGATCCGGCAGCTGACCAGTCTATTGAAGTTGCTGAACTGAGAAGGCAGATCGGATCTATTGATGCCGATATCACGCTGGTGAACAAACAGCTGGAAGAATCCCGGGGTATGTACTCTGCTTCCCTTATTATATTGTATAGGAAAATGCGAGAATGGCATAATGTTAATGCCCTGTGTATGCACTGCAGATGGTGCTGCTGCCGTGGAGGCCCTAAGGGCAGAGCTTGCTCAGGCCAAGGAACAAGCTCGAGCTAGCAATGCGTCTGCCCTAAAGGCGGCCGAAGAGTTGAGAGCCGAACAGGCTGCTCATCGCCGAATCAAGGAAAAGATAGCCGAAATGGCTGAAGAGTTGTAAAATGCCGCCGACCGGTATGTGCTCCTTGAAAAGGAGAATAAGGCTAGTTCGGTCGAGCTGGATAAGGCACTTAATGCCGCCAAGGAGATGCAGACCGAGATCCGGGTATGCGGGAGGAGCTCCAATAGGCCAACAAAATTGTGGCCGGGGGCTCCTACCTACTGCGGACGAAGTTTTTGGATCCAAAGTATGCTCCCCTAGCTGGGCGTTGGAGTCCTGCACACGCATATGCGGACTTGACGAATAGTACAGCTGACGCTGCCAAGTTCTTCGAGGATCAAGGTGATAAGGAAGTGGAGAAGCTTTTTTGGTCGCAATTCAATGCTCCCAATCGCTCGCTGCCGATGAATGAGAAAGTGGCTGCTATGGCGGAGCTTCATAGGCTGTCCGGGCTTGCAATGCGGTCTGTAATAGACCATCTTTGGCCGAAGGGGCCCAAGCCGGACAGTTATTTTGGTTTGGTGCAATAATTCCTTGGGGCCGTGACCTGGATCGACGCCATGAGGAGGTCGGCGTGCATAGAGGGTGCACGGATGGCTCTTGCCCGCGTAAAATCCTATTGGACGGATATGGAGGCCACCATTATAGCGACCCAGGATCCGGCGGGAGGCCAATATCCGACCGAGCACTACTTGGTGCAGGTCACAGAAGGTGCTCGCCTAATAGAGGTGCAGTGCTCGAAGAATATTTTGTTCGAGTGATAAGTCGAATCATTATAAAAACAGTGTTTATTTTAATTATTGGGCTATATTTACATTTTTTGCCTTAAAATATGGTTGTGTCCCCTGTACGGCCATTCTTATATGTATAAGTAGTCCGGAAGATAGCAGTCGTTGGCTTCAGCCCCCACGCATACAATGCAGGGGTGTTCGCGAAGAATATGCTTAATCACACTTGATCCAACATCTTGGTCCATTAAGGAGGTGATCGCACGTCAAACTAGGCAACCGGACTATATAGCTGTAACACTTTCGCTTAGCCATGGGAGTATAATGGTGGGGCTACTATGTAGCCCCTGGTACCTTCGCGTGCATCCGAATACGGGCGCGTGCGTACATGGCCGGAAAACAGCCCTTTGTTAATGTGGAGGAATCCTAGAGATTCCGGTGGGTCTTCGAGTGGTTGAACAGTCTCTCGCTGTATCATGACGGTCAGTTTTCAGCTTTCTGTACTGAGGCGCTCATCCGGAAAAACCAGGGCACAATTCCAGTAGTTCTCCTTTGGCGTGCCTTAGCCAATAATAACGGAACATAAGGCGGCAAACCCAGGAGCCGGGCAAACCCAACATTTGACCAAAGACATGATTCGGAGCTGATGCATATAAGGCCAAACTCGTGACGCCGAACACTCCCGAAGGTGTTTGGACTTTATAACAGAAGATGGGCTCAAGAATGCCCATTCAATATGAACCCTGTGTTTCTAGGTACATGCGGGGATCTGTCGTGGTGAAATGCCAATAACGACAGTATCCTCTGTGGGTATGGAACCTATGGGATGGTTTGAGTAACAAGAGGCAATAGAAAAGGTTTACACATGGGCTTAATCTAAAAAGAAACCTGTTGAACGGGGCCCTGCTACACGTCTGCGCCTTTGTCTCCGTTATGCCGTATCCTGGAAGGGTATCGCGCGAGCGTTGTCTGTGGAAAAAAAGGAAAACTCATAGGGGAGTACAACGTAAGTATGCGATTGATAGTAAAAGTGTAAGATGATGGCCTGCCAATAAGGTTGAGCCAAGTATGGGGCTGTATTAAATATTTATAGCCCCTGGTGTCCGCTATGGGATTACATATACAGTGTCCGGTAGAATTTTATCCAGGCTACCGGACTCGTCTAACCGTGTCTGTGGTTTTAATGACCAGTCATGTTTTATGGTATTAGAGGCCGCTTATAATCCGCCCGCCAGGGCCGTCACGTGTTCCTCTACGCGTGAAGAGCGCTCTGTGATTCCGCTAACGGTGATGACGCCACGTGGATCAGGCATCTTGAGTGTGAGGTAGCCATAATGCGGCAATGCGTTGAAGCGGGCGAAGGCCGTTCTTCCAAGCAATGCATGATAGCCACTTTGGAAGGGTGCAACGATGAAGAGTAGTTCTTCGCTTCTGGAGTTGCCTGGGGGGCCAAATGTTACCTTCAGTACGACGGAGCCCCTGCCGTAGGCTTCAATGCCTGGTATCACCCCTTCAAAGGTGGTGTTGCTTTGGCTAATTCTGGATGGGTTTATCCCCATCCTGCGGATAGTTTCCTCATGTATTAAGTTGAGACTACTGCCGCCGTCCATGAGGACACGGGTGAGACAGTATCGGTTGATTATTGGGTCAAGCACCAAGGCCTATGATCCTCCGCGCCGAATAGTAGTTCGGCCGTCCATGTGGTCGAAAGTGATTGGACGAGACATCCAGTAGTCATATGTGGGTACGATGGGCTCTACAGCGTGCGCGTCTCTGAGCGCGCATTCATGCTTTCTCGTGGATGTGTAAGTCGCATGGATCATGTTTATTGTTTTAACTTCTGGCGGGAATTTTTTCTGTCCCCCAGTGTTCGGCTGGCGAGGCTCGTCCTCGTCTTCACTTGGTGTTTCTCTCCCTTTGTGTTCGGCATTTAATTTGCCGGCCTGCTTGAAGACCCAACACTCTCTATGGATGTGGTTTGTAGATTTCTCCGAGGTACCATGAATTTGGCATAGTCTGTCCAGGACTCTGTGTAGACCGAATGGTCCCTCTCTACTGCCTTTAAATGGCTTCTTTTGCTGAGAGCCCATGAATCCGGCATTAACCGTTGTGTTATCCGGGCTCCCTTCCTTGCTTTGGCATTTGTGTTTATTACGTCATGGCTTCCCGTTGCCATCCCTTATTTTGGACGTGCTGGGGTCGCTGGTGCCTTTACGGGCTAGCCAGCTATCTTCACCCGCGCAAAAGCGGGTCATAAGGCTTGTTAAGGCTGCCATTGTCCTTGGCTTTTCTTGGCCGAGGTGTCTGGCAAGCCATTCATCGCGGATGCTGTGTTTGAATGCCGCCAAGGCCTCGGCGTCCAGGCAATCAACAATTTGATTCTTCTTAGTGAGGAATCTGTTCCAAAGCTTGCGGGTGGACTCTCCGGGCTGTTGGATTATGTGACTTAGATCGTCTACATCCGGAGGCCGGACTAGGTCCCTTGAAAATTGGCCCTGAAAGCGTCTTCTAGTTCCTCCCAACTCCCAATTGAGTTTTCGGGGAGTTCAACCAGTGTCTAGCTGGTCCCTTCAGCTTGAGGGGAAGGTATTTGATGGCATGGAGATCATCCCCATGAGCCATGTGAATATGCAGGATAAAATCCTCGATCCAGACCCCTGGGTCTGTCGTTCCGTCATATGCCTCTATGTTCACAGGTTTGAAACCTTGTGGGAATTCATGGTCCAGTACTTCTTCGGTGAAGCACAGGGAGTGAGCGGCCCCTCTGTATCTGGACGCGTCGTGGCATGTGTTCGGCTGTTGTTGTGTCCGAAGTTTATTCCGAACTGGTATTTGGCTTGTATGAGCCTTTGGGTGACCATAGTCCCTCGCTGGGGTGTGTCCTTTAGATCCATAGATGGACCTGGCTGCGCCGACTTTCTTGTCCCGATGCTCATGCAAGTCGTGAGCGGCGTTAGTAGCCGTTCTGTTGTGGTTGTGGAGCGGTACGTCTGGTCTCCTGGTCGTATTATTCTTTGGTGGAACGGCCTCGTCGTCGAATTCTAGCAGTAGCTTGCGCTTTGGATAGCTTTTGGTATGGCGATCGTTGCCATATCTTTCTTCATTGTCTAGCACTTTATTCCATCTACGACTGAGCTTTTCCTGTGCGGCTTTGAGCTGTTGCTTCTGCTTCTTTAGACTTATTGCTGTGGCCATAAGCTTTCGGTGGAGGTTGTCTCGTTCCACTTGTTCGTCCGGAATGATGAATGCATCGTCATCCGGACTGTGTTCCTGTTCTGGGGCGGTTTCATGAGCTCGCCCCTCCTGATCATTTTGATCGGGTGTTTGCTCCGAACTCGGTTTGGCGTGACATGGATCGTCCTGCTCCATCGCTGGGTCCATGTGGTCGTTACTGCGTTCGGGACTTACTGGTATGTCAATCCTTTTTGCGCTCTTGTCGCTATTTTTACTGTTGCTGGACTTTGAGCGGCGTCTGTGCTGCCGTTTTGGCTTTTGTCCGGGTGTTTTCTCTTCCGGATTATCGTTGTCGTCCTTCTTGGGCGTATCCACCATGTTTATATCGTGTGACAAGGTAGTAGTCTCGCGCCCTAGAGATTCTGGAGCTTCTCCTGCATCGGCGTCCATACCGTCGATGTCTTCGGAGTCGAGGTCAAGAACATCGGTTAAATCATCAATCATGGCGATGAAGTGGGGGTGGGTGGGCAGCGAATTCCTTCGTCGCCTGCTTCCCACTCAGGCCGGATATAGTTCGGCCTAGAGCCTCTTGACAAAGAGAGAGACTTTAATGAGTTCAGCATGTCACCAAAGGGCGAGTGCTGGAAGATGTCCGCAGCGGTAAACTCCATTATCGGAGCCCAGCCTGGCTCAGCTGGCTCGAGGGTATGCGGACTGGAACCAAGAGCCGGATACGAGCTCGGGGTCCCGGGGTTACAGGCCTCCACCGAGGTGAGACCTGTGTTCGGCTCCACCGCCGGTGAGCGTGCGGCCTGCGGGGCGGGGTCTACCCCTCCGTCCTTGGGCAACGCAACCTGTTCCGAATTTAGATCCGGGGCTATTACAGGGATGATGTTCCGAGCATTGTCCGGCAACAGGTCTAGGCCGTGCCCGTCGTGACTGTCCGGCGCTCCTAGCGTAGGGCCGAATCCGTCGAAGATCAAGTCTCCGTGAATATCCGCTGTGTAGTTCAGGTTTCCGAACCTGATCTGGTGGTCGGGGGCGTAGCTGTCGATCTGCTCCAGATGGCCAAGCGAATTGGCCCGCAGTGCAAAGCCGCCAAACACAAAGATTTGTCCGGGGAGAAAAGTCTCACCCTGGACCATGTTGTTGACGATTGAAGACGCCATCAAGCCATGAAGCGACGACACAGAGGAACTCTCAATGAAAGCACCAATGTCGGTGTCAAAACCGGCGGATCTCGGGTAGGGGGTACCGATCTGTGCGTCTTAGGCTGATGGTAACAGGAAGCAAGGGACACAATGTTTACCTAGGTTCGGGCCCTCTCGATGGAGGTAAAACCCTACTTCCTGCTTGATTAATATTGAAGATATGAGTAGTACAAGAGTAGATCTACCACGAGATCGTAGAGGCTAAACCCTAAGAGCTAGCCTATGATGGTATGATTGTAATTGTGATGGGCCTTCTAAGGACCATCCGCTCCGGTTTATATAGACACCGGAGAGGGCTAGGGTTTACATGGAGTCGGTTACAAGGAAGGAAATACAATATCCGGATCGCCAAGCTTGTCTTCCACGCACAGGAGAGTCCCATCCGGACACGGGCCAAAGTCTTGAGTCTTGTATCTTCACGCTTCAATAGTCCGGACGATGTATACAGTCCAGCTGTCCGGATACCCCCTTATCCAGGACTCCCTCAGTGTGACGCCCCCGATTCAATCGTACACTAATCATGCACGCAAACGTGTACGATCAAGATCAGGGACTCACGGGAAGATATCACAACACAACTCTAAAACATAAATAAGTCATACAAGCATCATAATACAAGCCAGGGGCCTCGAGGGCTCGAATACAAGTGCTCGATCATAGACGAGTCAGCGGAAGCAACAATATCTGAGTACAGACATAAGTTAAACAAGTTGCCATTAGATGGCTAGCACAAACTGGGATACAGATCGAAAGAGGCGCAGGCCTCCTGCCTGGGATCCTCCTAACTACTCCTGGTCGTCGTCAGCGGGCTGCACGTAGTAGTAGGCACCTCCAGTGTAGTAGTCATTATCGACGGTGGCGTCTGGCTCCTGGGCTCCATCGTCTGGTTGCAGCAATCGAGTAGAGGTAGGGGAAAAGGGGGAACAAGGCAACCGTGAGTACTCATCCAAAGTACTCGCAAGCAAGGAGCTACACTACATATGCATGGATATATGTGTAAAGGGCCATATCAGTGGACTGAACTGCAGAATGCCAGAATAAGAGGGGGATAGCTAGTCTTAACGAAGACTGCGCTTCTGGTCACCTGTCTTGCAACAGGTAGAAGAGGACGATCTGAAGTCCTCCAAGTAACATCACATAGCAATAATCCTACCCGACGTTCCCCTCCTCATATCCCTGAGAGAGAGC
This sequence comes from Triticum aestivum, assembly GCF_018294505.1. Classification (NCBI taxonomy): domain Eukaryota; kingdom Viridiplantae; phylum Streptophyta; class Magnoliopsida; order Poales; family Poaceae; genus Triticum; species Triticum aestivum. Next base: position 520,912,352 of record NC_057801.1, read on the forward strand.
GACCACCAGTTGTATCTGGCACTTGGAAGGGTGTGTTTTATCAAGTATCCGGTTCTAGTTGTCATAAGCTCAAGGTACAACTCCAAGTCGTCCTGTTACCGAAGATCATGGCTATTCGAATAGATTAACTTCCCTACAGGGGTGCACCATCTTACCCAACACGCTTGATCCCATTTGGCCGGACACACTTTCCTGGGTCATGCCCGGCAGCGGAAGATCAACACGTCGCAGCCCTACCTAGGCTCAACAGAGAGGCCAGCACGCCGGTCTAAACCTAAGCGCACAGGGGTCTGGGCCCATCGCCCAATGCACACCTGCACATTGCGAATGCGGCCGGAAGCATACCTAGCCTAGTGGCGTTCCAGTCCAATCCAGCGCGCGCCGCTCAGTCGCTGGGGTCACGAAGTGCTTCGGCTGATACCACGACGCCGGGATACCCATAACTACTCCCGCGTAGATGGTTAGTGCGTATAAGCTCGTAGCCAACTCAGATCAAATACCAAGACCTCGTTAAGCGTGTTAAGTATCCGCGAACGCCGAACAGGGCCAGGCCCACCTCTCTCCTAGGCGGTCTCAACCTGCCCTGTCGCTCCGCCTCAAGATCCACTCGCGGGTGCTCCACCAGCCGACCCGACTTTAGTCTCACATGTATCATGTATAAGTGTATAGTATATACCCGTGATCACCTCCCGAGTGATCACGGCCCGATAGTATAGCAGGGCAGACGGACAAGAATGTAGGGCCACAGATGAATGTACTAGCATCCTATACTAAGCATATAGGATTGCAGGTAAGGTAACAACAGAAGTAACAAGGACAGGCTATGCAGCAGTATAGGAGTATCTGAAAGCAGTAACATGCTACACTAATCTAATGCAAGCAGTATAGAGAAGAGTAGGCTATATCTGGTGATCAAGGGGGGGGCTTGCCTGGTTGCTCTGGCAAGAGAGAGGGGTTGTCAACACCGTAGTCGAACTGGGCAGCAACAGCGTTGGTCTCGTAGTCTACCGGAGAGAAGAGGGGGAAGAAACGATGAATACCAAGTAAACAGATGCATATCGATGCATGACATGTCAAGAAGCGATGCTAGGCGTGCCCTAACGTGGTATGAGGTGGTACTGGTTAAGGGGGGAATCATCCGGGAAAGTATTCCCGGTGTTTCGTGTTTTCGGGCAGAGGAGCCGGAGGGGGAAAGTTGCGGGTTCGATAGGTTAGGGGGGTGTGGCGGACGAACGGACTGTGTATCCGAATTCGTCTCGTCGTTCTGAGCAACTTTCATGTTGAAAATATTTTAATCCGAGTTACGGATTAAAAGATATGATTTTTTAAAGATTTTATTAATTTCTGGAATTTAATCAATTAATTATTTAATTTGAAAAATGGAATTATGACGTCAGCATGATGCCATGCTGACGTCAGCAGTCAACAGGGTTGACTAGGTCAACCCGGACATGTGGGCCCCGTTCGTCATACTCTGTTAACTAATTATTTTAGTTAAGTTTAATTAACAGTAGTTAATTAGGTTAATTAGTCATTAGGTTTAGTTAATCAGGATTAGTTAAATTAATTATTTACTTAATTAATTAGTTAATTAATTAATTTTATTCATTATTATTTTTATTAATTATATTTATCTAAATTCCTTTTCCCTTTTCTTTTATTTTAAAAACGTCCTGGGGGGTGGGGCCCCCATGTCATAGGCAGGGGGGGTGGACCGGTCAGCCCAGCTGACCGAGTCAATCAGGGCGGCGGGGGGGGGGGGCCCTGGGCCCACCAGTCAGTGGCCCAGGCGATGGCCCCGGGCGGCCACGTCGGCGGCCGGCGTTGGGGAGCCCCGGTGGGCGTCCGCGGCGGAGGGGGCGCCGGACCTCGCCGGACTTCGTCATTCGGTGGCCAAAAAGGGGCGCGGGCGGTGCGTTCGAAAGCGGGGAGGACGGCGCGTCCAATGGTGGCAGTGGCGCGGCCGGACTCGGCCGGAATCGGCGCCGGCGAGCGGCGGAGGCGGCGGGGTGGTTCGGCCCCGACGGGGGCGCTCTACGGGGGCCGGGGGGGGTGCTTGCGCGGCACGCTGAGCACCACGGGCTCGGCCCCGTGACCATTTGGTCACCGGGAGGGCGCCGGCGACGAGATCCGCGACGGAGGGGAGCTCGGGTGCGGCGTGCTCGCCGGGGCCGAGGCCCAGGCGAGGAGAAGGGAGAGGGAGGCCGGGGAGCACGTTCCCGTGCTCCGTGGCGGGGGAAGGAAGAGGGAGGGCCGGTGCGCGGGGGGGGGGGGAGCCGACGACGGGGAGGCGGCGACGTTCGGGAGGGGACGAGGGGAGAGCGGGGGTCGAGGGGAGAGCTCACGAGGGGGGGCACAGGGTCTCGGAAAGCTGCTCGGGGGCGGTCGGGGTCGACCGGTGAGGAGGAGGGCGGGGAGGCGGCCGACGGCGACGAGGGGGGCGACGGGATCGGCCGGTGCCGATCCGGATCGGCGCGGGGAGGGAGGAGGAGGGGATCGGGGGGGGGGGGAATGGGTGCGGCTAGGGTTTCCTGCCGACCGGGGGGGGATAAGGGAGTGAGGGGGTTGGGCCGGGCCAGGGGGTGGCCGGCTGGGCCAGGTGGGGGCTTGGCCTAGTTGGGCCAGTGGGGTTTTCTCCCCCTCTCCCATTTTTGTTTTCTTTGTCTTTTCTTATTTTTTTTCTGTTTTATTTTATTTAGTCTATCTAGATACTTTATAAAAATGTGTGCACCCCACCATAATTAAGTTTGTAATATTTGACAACCCCCGAACATTTTAGATTTAATTTTTGAAAACTTTTATTGTTTGCCTATGTTTTCAATTGAATTTGAACCGGGTTCGAATCAACGTGAGTTTAATCACGGTAACCGAGGTGACGTGGCATCATTAGCAGGGATTACTGTAGCTTAATTATCCGGGTGTTACAAATCTCCTCCACTACAAGAAATCTCGTCCCGAGATTTAGGAGTTAGAAGGAAAAAGTGCGGGGTATTCATCTCGAAGACGATCATCGCGTTCCCAGGTGGCTTCGTCTTCAGAGTGATTTGACCACTGGACTTTGAGGAACTTGATCGCCTTCTGACGTGTGCGGCGTTCAGCTTGGTCGAGAATGCGGACCGGATGCTCTTTATAGGAGAGGTCCTGTTGCAATTCGAGCACTTCATGGTCCACTGCTCGGATTGGGTCCTTGAAGCAGCGTCGGAGTTGTGACACGTGGAACACATCGTGAACCTGTGAAAGGTTCGACGGAAGCTCCAGTTGATATGCCACTTTTCCACGCCTTTCCAGAATAGTGAATGGGCCAATATAGCGAGGAGCTAGCTTGCCCTTGATCCCGAAGCGGTGAGCACCCTTCATTGGTGTAACACGAAGATAGGCCTTTTCGCCAGGTTGATAGACCATGTCTTTATGATGACGGTCATAATTACTCTTTTGACGTGACTGAGCAGTCTTGAGATTCTCGCGAATAATGCGGACTTGTTCTTCGGCATGTTGGATAATATCCGGACCGAAGAGTGGACGTTCCCCAGTTTCTGACCAGTTCAGAGGAGTTCGGCACTTTCGTCCGTATAACACTTCGAAGGGGGCCATCTTCAGACTAGCTTGATAGCTATTATTATAAGAGAACTCAGCATACGGGAGAGATTCCTCCCATTTCTTGCCGAAGGAAATGACACAGGCTCGAAGCATGTCTTCGAGAATTTGGTTAACACGTTCAACTTGCCCTTGAGACTGCGGATGAAACGCAGTATTGAAAGATAAATGAGTCCCCATAGCTTCTTGAAAACTTGCCCAGAATCTTGAAGTGAATAAGCTGCCACGGTCCGAACTGATAACCAGTGGAATACCGTGAAGTGAAACAATTCTGGACATATAGAGAATTGCAAGCTGACTAGCAGTGATCGTTTCTTTGACCGCCATAAAATGGGCAACTTTAGAAAGCCGGTCAATGACGACAAGAATTGCATCATTACCTTTCTGCGATTTGGGAAATCCAGTGACGAAGTCCATTTCAACATGGTCCCATTTCCATTCAGGAATAGAGATAGGTTGCAGAGTTCCAGCAGGCCTTTGATGTTCTGCTTTGATACGACGGCAAACGTCACACTCAGCAACATAGCGAGCAATGTCTTGCTTCATATTAGACCACCAGAATCTCTGACGAATGTCTTGATACATCTTCGTACTACCAGGATGGATACATAGAGGCGTATCATGAGCTTCTTTCATAACTTTCTGAGTCATATTCAGGTTTTCCTTCTTACACGGCACCACTAGGCGGCCTTTGAAGTACAAGGCGCCATCATCAGCAATAGTGAAGGATGAGGGACTTCCTTCTTTGAGGTCTTGCTTAATCTTGTAGACTTCAGAGTCAAATCCCTGCATTGTCTTTATGGTGCCCACGAGATCGGGTTCAACAGCCAGGGTATAGAGGGAACCCTGGGAAACAACACGGAGATTCATCTTGCGGAACTCCGGAGGAGGGGGAGCGAGAGCACCCGGAGGAACAATATGGAGGTTTAGCTTTCTGAATTCTTCAACAAGTGAGGGCTGAACTTTGTGAACCTGAAGGTGGTTGCAGTAAGACTTGCGGCTCAAGGCATCAGCCATTACATTAGCCTTGCCTGGCGTATAGGAAATACCCAAATCAAAGTCTGCAACAGTCTCCATCCATCTCTGCTGACGGAGGTTCAGGTCTGGCTGAGTAAACAGATACTTCAGACTTTGGTGGTCGGTGAAGATCTCGCAATGATTACCGAGAAGGTAATGTCGCCACTGCTTTAGCGCATGAATGACAACAGCAAGCTCGAGGTCGTGAACTGGGTAGTTCTGTTCGTGAGGGCGCAACTGTCGAGAGGCATAAGCAACCACTTTCCGCTCTTGCATTAGGACACCGCCTAATCCTTGACGAGAAGCGTCGCAGTAAATGACGAAGTCCTTCTTAGTATCAAGAGGAGCTAGCACTGGGGCAGAAGTCAACTTGTCTTTGAGTGCCTGGAAACTTTCCTGACACTTATCTGTCCATTGGAATTTGACGCCCTTATGCAACAGGTTAGTCAGAGGCCTGGCAATCTTGGAGAAGTTCTCGACGAATCGACGGCAATAGCTGGCGAGACCGAGAAAACTTCTGACTTGATTAACGTTCTTCGGAGGAGTCCAATCGAGAATAGCCTGAACTCTTTCAGGGTTGACGGCAATACCATCCTTAGAAATGACATGCCCAAGATAGGTTACTTCGGGAAGCCAGAATTCACACTTGGAGAACTTGGCATAGAGTTCGATACATAGAGTTCAATACATAGACTAAGACATCATAGGCGGCACGCAGGCTCGCGGCGAATGCATCTAACACTAACAAGCAGGCCTACATCAGTCCCACGCGGTACTGCGGAGGTAGCTGTAGCCTGAAAGCTGGTAGTGTGGCAGCGGATAGTCCTCCACGTCAGTGACCTGGGGGCCCCGGATACTCTGGTGCTGAACCCTACGACCAAGTGGCAGAAGAGGACCAAGTGCGGGAGAGTAGCCTCCTACGTCTGGCCAACCGACACCCTGGGGCATCACGGTCCTGGCTGGGTAGATCGCAGAACGCGGCAGCTCTCTGGATCAGACAAAGGGGTGCAACAGCGTCAGAGCACGGTAAAGTTGCTGACGGGTGATGTACAACTCGTGGCGAAGAGCTCGGTTAGCTCGATCCAGCCCATCAGCATGCAGAACAAAGTTCTGATGGTAGAAGGGCTCTCTGGTGACAGTGGAGTAGGCAGCAGTGTAGTAACCCTCCTCACCAACATCAGACGCGATAGCAATGTGCCTGAAGGGGGAGGTGTCCAACTCTCGATACTCTGCACGAAGACGTGTCAGAGCATCATAAGCAGCATCGTGGACTGCCATATCGATAGTCACCCCAACACCATGTGTGGTGTGCAGCACAGTAGTGGAGTCATACTCCCGAGAGTAGAGGTGGACGAGGGCGCGGTACTGCTCCTGGTTATAGTCCTGGTACTCCTCATAGACGGAGTACTCAGGGTGCCAGCGATAACCCAGATAGGTCATCATCTCTGCTAGCACCGCAGGTGATCCCGAGGCACCAATGGCCGTCGTGTGGCGCACGACCTGCCTCGTGGGTTCCATCTGAAACAAAGATGTTTCAAAGGAGTCAAATGACAGTGTGGAAATTGATCAAAATACAATTCCAAGAAACAACTATGGCTTTATCCAACTTTGGGGTGAATGTGGTCACGGGATCCTAGTGTTAGTTAGTAAATTCGTTTAACCCGAGTAGAAGAGAGTTCAGAGTCCCAGAGTAAAGGTCGAGGAGTAAAAGATCCTAATACCACCCAATGGCGACGTGGGCCCGTAAGGCACACAGCCAAGTTAGTAAAAGTTTTTGCAATGTCTAGACTCGACTTTGGCCAAGGAGTGTGGATGGGGGGTTCCTACAGGCAGTCGGCTCTGATACCAACTTGTGACGCCCCCGATTCAATCATACACTAATCATGCATGCAAACGTGTACGATCAAGATCAGGGACTCACGGGAAGATATCACAACACAACTCTAAAACATAAATAAGTCATACAAGCATCATAATACAAGCCAGGGGCCTCGAGGGCTCGAATACAAGTGCTCGATCATAGACGAGTCAGCGGAAGCAACAATATCTGAGTACAGACATAAGTTAAACAAGTTGCCATTAGATGGCTAGCACAAACTGGGATACAGATCGAAAGAGGCGCAGGCCTCCTGCCTGGGATCCTCCTAACTACTCCTGGTCGTCGTCAGCGGGCTGCACGTAGTAGTAGGCACCTCCAGTGTAGTCGTCGTTATCGACGGTGGCGTCTGGCTCCTGGGCTCCATCGTCTGGTTGCATCAATCGAGTAGAGGTAGGGGAAAAGGGGGAACAAGGCAACCGTGAGTACTCATCCAAAGTACTCGCAAGCAAGGAGCTACACTACATATGCATGGATATATGTGTAAAGGGCCATATCAGTGGACTGAACTGCAGAATGCCAGAATAAGAGGGGGATAGCTAGTCTTAACGAAGACTACGCTTCTGGTCACCTATCTTGCAACAGGTAGAAGAGGACGATCTAAAGTCCTCCAAGTAACATCACATAGCAATAATCCTACCCGGCGATCCCCTCCTCATATCCCTGAGAGAGAGCGACCACCGGTTGTATCTGGCACTTGGAAGGGTGTGTTTTATCAAGTATCCGGTTCTAGTTGTCATAAGCTCAAGGTACAACTCCAAGTCGTCCTGTTACCGAAGATCACGGCTATTCGAATAGATTAACTTCCCTCCAGGGGTGCACCATCTTACCCAGCACGCTTGATCCCATTTGGCCGGACACACTTTCCTGGGTCATGCCCGGCCGCGGAAGATCAACACGTCGCAGCCCTACCTAGGCTCAAAAGAGAGGCCAGCACGCCGGTCTAAACCTAAGTGCACAGGGGTCTGGGCCCATCGCCCAATGCACACCTGCACGTTGCGAACGCGGCCGGAAGCAGACCTAGCCTAGTGGCGTTCCAGTCCAATCCAGCGCGCGCCGCTCAGTCGCTGGCGTCACGAAGTGCTTCGGCTGATACCACGACGCCGGGATACCCATAACTACTCCCGCGTAGATGGTTAGTGCGTATAAGCTCGTAGCCAACTCAGATCAAATACCAAGACCTCGTTAAGCGTGTTAAGTATCCGCGAACGCCGAACAGGGCCAGGCCCACCTCTCTCTTAGGCGGTCTCAACCTGCCTTGTCGCTCCGCCTCAAGATCCACTCGCAGGTGCTCCACCAACCGACCCGACTTTAGTCTCACATGTATCATGTATAAGTATATAGTATATACCCGTGATCACCTCCCGAGTGATCACGGCCCGATAGTATAGCACGGCAGACGGACAAGAATGTAGGGCCACAGATGAATGTACTAGCATCCTATACTAAGCATATAGGATTGCAGGTAAGGTAACAACAGAAGTAACAAGGACTGGCTATGCAGCAGTATAGGAGTATCTGAAAGCAGTAACATGCTACACTACTCTAATGCAAGCAGTATAGAGAAGAGTAGGCGATATCTGGTGATCAAGGGGGGGGCTTGCCTGGTTGCTCTGGCAAGAGAGAGGGGTCGTCAACACCGTAGTCGAACTAGGCAGCAGCAGCGTCGGTCTCGTAGTCTACCGGAGAGAAGAGGGGGAAGAAACAATGAATACCAAGTAAACAGATGCATATCGATGCATGACATGTCAAGAAGCGATGCTAGGCGTGCCCTAACGTGGTATGAGGTGGTACTGGTTAAGGGGGGAATCATCCGGGAAAGTATTCCCGGTGTTTCGTGTTTTCGGGCAGAGGAGCCGGAGGGGGAAAGTTGCGGGTTCGATAGGTTAGGGGGGTGTGGCGGACGAACGGACTGCGTATCCGAATTCGTCTCGTCGTTCTGAGCAACTTTCATGTTGAAAATATTTTAATCCGAGTTACGGATTAAAAGATATGATTTTTTAAAGATTTTATTAATTTCTGGAATTTAATCAATTAATTATTTAATTCGAAAAATGGAATTATGACGTCAGCATGATGCCATGCTGACGTCAGCAGTCAACAGGGTTGACTAGGTCAACCCGGACATGTGGGTCCCGTTCGTCATACTCTGTTAACTAATTATCTTAGTTAAGTTTAATTAACAGTAGTTAATTAGGTTAATTAGTCATTAGGTTTAATTAATCAGGATTAATTAAATTAATTATTTACTTACTTAATTAATTAATTAATTAATTTTATTCATTATTATTTTTATTAATTATATTTATCTAAATTCCTTTTCCCTTTTCTTTTATTTTAAAAACGTCCTGGGGGGTGGGGCCCCATGTCATAGGCAGGGGGGTGGACCGGTCAGCCCAGCTGACCGAGTCAATCAGGGCGGCGGGGGGGGGGGGCCCTGGGCCCACCAGTCAGTGGCCCAGGCGATGGCCCCGGGCGGCCACGTCGGCGGCCGGCGTTGGGGAGCCCCGGTGGGCGTCCGCGGCGGAGGGGGCGCCGGACCTCGCCGGACTTCGTCATTCGGTGGCCAAAAAGGGGCGCGGGTGGTGCGTTCGGAAGCGGGGAGGACGGCGCGTCCAATGGTGGCAGTGGCGCGGCCGGACTCGGCCGGAATCGGCGCCGGCGAGCGGCGGAGGCGGCGGGGTGGTTCGGGCCCCGACGGGGGCGCGCTACAGGGGCCAGGGGGGGTGCTTGCGCGGCGCGCTGAGCACCACGGGCTCGGCCCCGTGACCATTTGGTTACCGGGGGGGCGCCGGCGACGAGATCCGCGACGGAGGGGAGCTCGGGTGCGGCGTGCTCGCCGGGGCCGAGGCCCGGGCGAGGAGAAGGGAGAGGGAGGCCGGGGAGCACGTTCCCATGCTCCGTGGCGGGGGAAGGAAGAGGGAGGGCCGGTGCGCGGGGGGGGGGGGGGGGGGGCGGAGTCGACGACCGGGAGGCGGCGACGTTCGGGAGGGGGACGAGGGAAGAGCGGGGGTCGAGGGGAGATCTCACGAGGGGGGGCGCAGGGTCTCGGAAAGCTGCTCGGGGGCGGTCGGGGTCGACCGGTGAGGAGGAGGGCGGGGAGGCGGCCGACGGCGACGAGGGGGGCGACGGGATCGGCCGGTGCCGATCCGGATCGGCGCGGGGAGGGAGGAGGAGGGGATCGGGGGGGGGGGGAATGGGTGCGGCTAGGGTTTCCTGCCGACCGGGGGGGATAAGGGAGTGAGGGGGTTGGGCCGGGCCAGGGGGTGGCCAGCTGGGCCAGGTGGGGGCTTGGCCTAGTTGGGCCAGTGGGGTTTTCTCCCCCTCTCCCATTTTTGTTTTCTTTGTCTTTTCTTATTTTTTTCTGTTTTATTTTATTTAGTCTATCTAGATACTTTATAAAAATGTGTGCACCCCACCATAATTAACTTTGTAATATTTGACAACCCCCGAACATTTTAGATTTAATTTTTGAAAACTTTTATTGTTTGCGTATGTTTTCAATTGAATTTGAACCGGGTTCGAATCAACGTGAGTTTAATCACGGTAACCGAGGTGACGTGGCATCATTAGCAGGGATTACTGTAGCTTAATTATCCGGGTGTTACACTCAGCCACCATGTTGCGAATGGCTGCCACTTAATCATCCCGTGTCTTGACACCGCACTGATCCATGACATGGGCCGTAGTGAAGCAGTCGGTGGGGTGATCTGGTCTCTGCATGTCCCGTGAGGCCTTGCCAGGACGCCTTGGTCCTCTTCTTCTGGGGGTGGCCTCTCCCCTTGCCGGGCTCGCCTGCCTAGCAAGGGAGGCCTTTTCCTTGGTAATATTTGGTTCCTCTGCATTAGCCTCGGTTCCTCTTGATCCGTTAGCTGGTTCTTCGAGTCTCTTGGTCTCTAGTTCTGGTGCCTCAATCTTGATCTTGTGCCTGTGCAGAGTCAGGTCAACAAGCCATGGGTCTGTTGCACCGACAGAAGCCGCCGGGTCTGCCCCAAATGCGCTACCGAGCGTCATCGGGGTAGGGCCTAATAAGTGCACAGGCAGCGCCGTTGAAGAAGTTGGTCCCTTGAGATCCTATTTGCTTCTTCATTAGTTTTGATTGCGGGCCAGTTTCCGGTTTTCCCGTGCGTCGAGCAAGACCAATGGTGGTGGGACCGCTCCAGTAATGGCCCGTGAATGACTTTAACGCATGGGATAAAAACTGCCAATTAACTCTTCCCACTAAGGGAGTCCTGGATTAGGGGGTACTTGGACAGCCGGACTATATACTTTGGCTGGACTGCTGGACTGTGAAGATACAAGATTGAAGACTTCATCCCGTGTCCGGGTGGGACTCTCCTTTGCGTGGAAGGCAAGCTTGGCAATTCGGATATGTAGATTTCCTTCTCTGTAACCGACTCTGTGTAACCCTAGCCCCCTCTGGTGTTTATATAAACTAGAGAGTTCAGTCCATAGGACAACAACAATCATAACCATAGGCTAGCTTCTAGGGTTTAGCCTCTAAGATCTCATGGTAGATCAACTCTTTTAATACCCATATCATCAAGATCAATCAAGCAGGAAGTAGGGTATTACCTCCATCGAGAGGGCTCGAACCTGGGTAAACATTGTGTCCCCCGCCTCTTGTTACCATTAGCCTTAGATGCACAGTTTGGGACCCCCTACCCAAGATCTGCCGGTTTTGACACCGACATTGGTGCTTTCATTGAGAGTTCCATTGTGTCGTCACTGTAAGGCTTGATGGCTCCTTCAATCATCTACAACAACGCGGTCCAGGGTGAGGTTTTCCTCCCCAGACAGATCTTCGTATTCGGTGGCTTCGCACTGCGGGCCAACTCGCTTGGCCATCTGGAGCAGATTGATAGCTACGCCCCTGGCCATCAGGTCAGGTTCAGAAGCCTGAATTACACCGCCGACATCCACGGAGACTTGATCTTTGATAGATTCGAGCCCATGACAGGTGCACCGAACAGTCATGATGAGCATGACTTAGATCTGCCATCGGACGGTGTTTGGGAGATCACACATGCGGTTGCCCCGGCTCTTAATCCGGAGCAGATAGTGCCATCCGAGGACGGGTGGATGGACCTTGCTACGGAGGCCGCACACTCAGCGGCGTTGGAGCCGTACACAGACTTCGCCTCCAATGAGGTCTGTGTCATCGGACCGTCGGACTCGTCTCCGGCCATAGGCTCCGAACCACGTGTATCCATGCCTATCGAATATGATCAGGCACCGATCCTGGAGTTTACCTCCGCGGACATCTTTCATCACTCACCCTTGGGCGACGTGCTAAATTCACTGAAATCTCTCTCCCTGTCAGGAGACTCTTGGCCGAACTATATCCGGCTCGAGTGGGAAGCGGATGATGAAGAAATTCGTTCCCCACCCACCACCCACTTAATAGCCAATGTCGGCGACTTAACCGACATGCTTGATTTCGACTTCGAAGACATCGACGGTATGGACGACGATGCAGGAGAAGAACAGCAGCCACCACCCACAGGGCGCTGGACAACCACCTCATCATATGATATATATATATATATATATATATATATATATATATATATATATATATATATATATATATGGCGGACACGCCCAAAGGAAGCAATGGCGATGAGGCAACAGAAGATAATCCCCTGGGGAAGCAATCTAAGCACCGGCATCAGCGGCGCCACTCAAAGCCCCGCCATAGCAAAAACAATGATACCAGCACAAGAGAAAATAGCACTCCGGATGGTGCCGAAGACGAAAACAATCCTGCCCAGCCAAGCTTCGAGCAAGCTGGACAGGAGGATGGGCAAGTTAGCCCTGATAAACAGGCAATGGACAAAGACTCGGAGGATGATAATTACATGCCCCTCTCCGAAGATGAGTTGAGCCTCAGTGATGAAGAATTCATCGTGCGTGAGGACCCCGTCGAGCAGGAGCGCTTCAAGCGCCGGCTTATAGCCACTGCAGAAAGCCTCAAGAAAAAATAGCAACAACTTCAAGCTGATCAAGATCTGCTAACTGATATATGGACTGAGGTCCTGGCAACCGAGGAATACAGACTCGAGCGCCCAACCAAGAGTTACCCAAAGCGCAGGTTGCTACCTCAACTCGAGGAGGAGGCACTAAAGCCTACACTACCCGCGCAGGATGCGGCCGACCAGCCACCCCGTGGCAGAGACAAAGCGGCATATTAGCCCGCACCCCGTCGCCAATCAAACAAAAACACGAAGGCCAGGGGCTACACACAGGACCTGTGAGACATGTTGGAAAACAAAGCAGGACAGTCAAGATCGATCTACGGATCATGGGGGCGCACCCTAATACGTCTCCAATGTATCTACTTTTCCAAACACTTTTGCCCTTGTTTTGGACTCTAACTTGCATGATTTGAATGAAACTAACCCGGACTAACACTGTTTTCAGCAGAACTGCCATGATGTTGTTTTATGTGTAGAAAACAAAAGTTCTTGGAATGTCCTGAAAATCCACGGAGGCACTTTTTGGAAATATAAAAAATAATGGCGAAAGAATCAAGACCAGGGGGCCCGCACCCTGTCCACGAGGGTGGGGGCGCGCCCCCCTGTCTCGTGGGCCCCCTGAGGCTCCGCCGACCTCAACTCCAACTCCATATATTCCGTCTCATGGAGAAAAAAATCAGAGAGAAAGTTTCATCGCGTTTTACGATACGAAGCCGCCGCCAAGCCCTAATCTCTCTCGGGAAGGCTGATCTGGAGTCCGTTCGGGGCTCCGGAGAGGGGGATTCGTCGCTGTCGTCATCGTCAACCATCCTCCATCACCAATTTCATGATGCCAACCGCGTGCGTGAGTAATTCCATCGTATGCTTGCTAGACGGTGATGGGTTGGATGAGATTTACCATGTAATCAAGTTAGTTTTTTTAGGGTTTGATCCCAAGTATCCACTATGTTCTGAGATTGATGTTGCTATGACTTTGCTATGCTTAATGCTTGTCACTAGGGCCCGAGTGCCATGATTTCGGATCTGAACCTATTATGTTTTCATGAATATATGTGTGTTCTTGATCCTATCTTGCAAGTCTATAGTCACCTATTATGTGTTATGATCCGACAACCCCGAAGTGACAATAATCAGGATACTTCTCAGTGATGACCGTAGTTTGAGGAGTTCATGTATTCACTATGTGTTAATGCTTTGTTCCGGTTCTCTATTAAAAGGAGGCCTTAATATCCCTTAGTTTCCGCTAGGACCCCGCTGCCACGGGAGGGTAGGACAAAAGATGTCATGCAAGTTCTTTTCCGTAAGCACGTATGACTATATTCGGAATACATGCCTACATTACATTGATGAACTGGAGCTAGTTCTGTGTCACCCTATGTTATAGCTATTACATGAGGAATCGCATCCGACATAATTATCCATCACTGATCCAATGCCTACGAGCTTTTCACATCTTGTGCTTCGCTTATTTACTTTTCCATTGCTATTGTTACAATCACTACAAAACCCAAAAACATTACTTTTGCCACTATTACCTTTATTATCATACTACTTTGCTACTAAATACTTTGCTGCAGATACAAAGGTATCCAGGTGTGGTTGAATTGACAACTCAACTGCTAATACTCAATAATATTCTTTGGCTCCCCTTGTGTCGAATCAATAAATTTGGGTTGAATACTTTACCCTCGAAAGATGTTGCGATCCCCTACACTTGTGGGTTATCAAGACTAATTTCTGGCACCGTTGCCGGGGAGCATAGCTCTATTCTCTGAGTCACTTGGGATTTATATCTGTTGATCACTATGAGGAACTTGAAAGACGAAAGAACTAAGATTTTTCCCTCAACTACGAGGGGAGGTGAGGAACTGCCATCTAGCTCTGCACTAGATTCTCCTTCTGTTTTGAGTAAGCTTGCGACACCTAAACCTGCTACTGCTATGAATTCTGATATGTCGCATGTTATTGATGATTCCACTTCTGCTATGCATGATACTTATGATGAAACTACTTCTGTGCGTGATACTACTTTGCCATTAGGTGAATTTCTTGATGAACAACTTGCTAGGGCTAGAGAGAATGAAATTATTGAAGATGCTATTATTGATGATAGTGATGATGAAAGTTCTCCCAATGATTATGAATTGCCTGTTGTTCCTGAGGGTTATGCTATGGAAGAGGAAGCTGCTAGAGCTATCTTTTCTTGTAAAGATAGATATGATCTTAAAAAGTTATTAGCTAAATGGAAGCAGCCGTCTCTTAACGCTAGAATGAAACCTGACCCTGCTTTTGCTACTTCACCTATATGTGTTACTGATAAGGATTATGAATTCTCTGTTGATCCTGAGATTATTACTTTGGTTGAATCTGATCATTTTTATGGCCTTGAATCTGAAACTGTTGTGGCACATCTTACCAAGTTGAATGAAATAGCTACCCTATTTACTAATGATGAGAAGTCTCACTATTATTTTGTCGTTAAGATATTTCCGTTCTCATTAAAGGGTGATGCTAAGACTTGGTTTAATTCTCTTGCGTCTGGTTGTGTGCGTAGTTCCCATGATATGATTTATTACTTCTCTACTAAATATTTCCCTGCTCATCAGAAACAAGCTGCCTTGCGGGAAATATATAATTTTGTGCAAATCGAAGAAGAGAGTCTCCCACAAGCTTGGGGGAGGCTTCTCCGATTACTTAATGCTTTGCCTGATCATCCTCTTAAGAAAAATGAAATACTTGATATCTTTTATAATGGACTAACCGATGCTTCCAAGGACTACTTGGATAGTTGTGCTGGTTGTGTTTTCAGGGAAAGAATAGTCGACGAAGCTGAATTACTATTGAATAATGTGTTGACTAATGAAAATAATTGGACTCTTCCTGAGCCAATTCCTGAGGCAATTCCTGAACCAATTGAGCCAACTCCTGAGCCTGTTGCTAAACCCACTCTGAGGAAGAGAGGTGTTCTATTTCTCAGTCCTGAAGATATGCAAGAGGCAAAGAAATCAATGAATGAAAAAGGTATTAAAGCTGAAGATGTTAAGAATTTACCACCTATTGAAGAAATACATGGTCTTAATATACCACCTGTTGAAGAACCACATTGTCTTGATAACCGACACAGGTAGTAAAGGTAAATTCTCTCTATAGATATGATAAAGTTGAAATTCCCTCTACTAAATTTCATAGCCCATGCTTAGATGAATTTGATGACTTTATGGCTAGACAAGAAAGTTTTAATGCTTATGTTGGTAGAGAATTAAAGAATAATGCTTTCGAGATAGGACGCGTGAGCGATCATATGGCTAGAGTTAAAGGTGAACTTAAACTCATTAGCAAATATGCTTCTAGGGTTGCCACTCAAGCTGAGCAAGTACTTAAAGCTCAAAATGATTTGCTTGATGAATTAAATAGTATAAATGACTTTGTTGTTAGAGTGGCTACTAGAACTGGTAGAATGACTTAGGAACCTTTGTATCCTGAAGGCCACCCTAAGAGAATCGAGCAGGATTCTCAGAGAAACAATTTAGAGGCACCTAGTTCTTCTAAAAAGAAGAAAAAGAAAAATGATAGGACTTTGCATGCTTCTAGTGAACTTGTTATAGATACACCTGAGAATTCTAATGATATTTCTATCTCTGATGCTGAAACACAATCATGTGATGAACATGAACCTAGTGATAATGTTAATGATAATGTTCATGTTGATGCTCAACCTAGTAGGAATAAAGAAGTAGAGACTAAACCTGTTGTTGATCTTGATAACCCACAATCAAAGAATCAATGTTATGATAAGAGAGATTTTGTTGCTAGGAAGCACAGTAGAGAAAGAGAACCATGGGTTCAGAAACCCATGCCCTTTCCTCCTAAACCATCCAAGACAAAGGATGATGAGGATTTTGAGCACTTTGCTGAAATGATTAGACCTATTTTCTTACGTATGCGCTTAACTGATATGCTCAAAGTAAACCCTTATGCTAAGTATATGAAGGATATCATTACAAATAAAAGAAAGATACCGGAAGCTGAAATTTCCACCATGCTTGCTAATTACACTTTTAAGGGTGGAATACCAAAGAAACTTTGAGATCTGGGGGTACCAAGTATACCATGCTCCATTAAAAGAAATTATGTTAGAACTTCTTTATGTGATCTTGGAGCCGGTGTTAGTGTTATGCCTCTCTCTTTATATCGTAGACTTGAATTGAATAAGTTGACACCTACTGAAATATCTTTGCAAATGGCTGATAAATCAACTGCTATACCTGTCGGTATTTGTGAGGATGTGCTTGTTGTGGTTGCAAATGTCACTATCTTAACGGACTTTCTTATTCTTGAAATTCCCGAGGACGATAGTATGTCGATTATCCTTGGTAGACCCTTTTTGAATACTGCAGGGGCTGTTATTGATTGCAACAAAGGCAATGCACTTTTCATGTTAATGGTAATGAGCATACTGTACACTTTCCGAGGAAAAAATCTCAAGTTCATAGCATCAATTCTATTGGAAAAGTTCCAACTATCTGTCAGATGTTGGGTTCTGGCAGACCTGTAACGTTCGAACTCTGGGGTGTGTGTGAAGATCTTTCCCCTACCGACTCACGTCCTATCGCCTCGTGAGAATCTAAGCTAAACGATGAACAACACAAGGGACACAAGATTTATACTGGTTCGGGCCACCGTTGTGGGGTAATACCATAGTCTAGTGTGTGGTGTGGTGGATTGCCTCTGGGGCTGATGATGAATAGTACAAGGGAAGAACAACCTCACGAGAGGTGTTCTTGAGCTGGTGCGATGAACTGCTTGGGTGAGTTCAATCGCCTCTCGGTCAAATGAGCACTTGATCAGTTCGTCCCCTATCTCTGTGGTGGCTAGTCCTATTTATAAAGGCCCTGGTCCTCTTCCCAAATATTGAGCGGGAAGGGCGCCAACAACGGCCATTTTGAAGGGGAACATCTAGTACAAGTTATCCTGACTAAAGTTGGTCTTCGGCTGTCAAAGGCACTAGTGATGACTGATACGTCTCCAACGTATCTATAATTTTTGATTGTTCCATGCTATTATATTACCCCTTTTGGATGTTTATGGGCTCTATTTTACACATTTATATCATTTTTGGGACTAACCTACTAACCGGAGGCCCATCCCGTATTGCTGTTTTTTTGCCTATTTCAGTATTTCGAAGAAAAGGAATATCAAACGGAGTCCAAATGGAATGAAACCTTCGGGAGCATGATTTTTGGAACGAACGTGATCCAGAGGACTTGGAGTGCAAGTCAAGAAGCATGCCCCCCCGTAGGGCGCGCCCCTTGTCTTGTGGGCCCCTCGGGCGTCCACCAACGTATTTATTCCTCCTATATATACCTACGTACCCCGAAAACATCCAGGAGCACCCCGAAACACAATTTCCACCGCCGTAACCTTATGTATCCGCGTGATCTCATCTTGGAGCCTTCGCTGGCACTCTGCCGGAGGGGGAATCGACCATGGAGGGCCTCTACATCAACATCCTTGCCCCTCCGATGAGTTGTGAGTAGTTTACCATAGACCTACGGGTCCATAGTTATTAGCTAGATGGCTTCTTCTCTCTTTTTGAATCTCAATACAATGCTCTCCCCCTCTCTTGTGGAGATCTATTCTATGTAAACTCTTTTTGCGGTATGTTTGTCGAGATCCTATGAATTGTGGGTTTATGATCAAGTTTATCTATGAATAATATTTGAATCTTCTCTGAATTCTTTTATGTATGATTGAGTTATCTTTGCAAGTCTCTTCGAATTATCAGTTTGGTTTGGCCTACTAGATTGATCTTTCTTGCCATGGGAGAAGTGCTTAGCTTTGGGTTCAATCTTGCGGTGTGCTTACCCAGTGACAAAAAGGGTTGCAAGGCACGTATTGTATTGTTGCCATCGAGGATAAAAAGATGGGGTTTATATCATATTGCGTGAGTTTATCCCTCTACATCATGTCATCTTGCTTAATGCGTTACTCTGTTCTTTGTGAACTTAATACTCTAGATGCAGGCAGGAGTCGGTCGATGTGTGGAGTAATAGTAGTAGATGCAGGCAGGAGTCGGTCTACTTGTTATGGATGTGATGCCAATATACATGATCATGCCTAGATAATCTCATAATTATTCGCTTTTCTATCAATTGCTCGACAGTAATTTCTTCACCCACCGTAATACTTATGCTATCTTGAGAGAAGCCTCTAGTGAAACCTATGCCCCCCGGGTCTATCTCTTATCATATTTGCTTCCAATCTACTTTTATTTGCATCTTTACTTTTTGCATCTATATTATAAAATACCAAAAATATATTTATCTTATCTTACTATCTTTATCAGATCTCACTTTCGCAAGTGGCCGTGAAGGGATTGACAACCCCTTTTATCGCGTTGGTTGCGAATTCTCGGTTTGTTTGTGTAGGTGCGTGGGACTTTTGAGGAACCTCCTACTGGATTGATACCTAGGTTCTCAAAAACTGAGGGAAATACTTACGCTACTATTGCTGCATCACCCTCTCCTCTTCGAGGAAAACCAACGCAAGCTCAAGACGTAGCAAGAAGGATTTTTGGGGTTTATGAACAAAGAGCTTGATGATATGAATAAAGAACTTTATGGTGTTAATGCTCAAATTACCCGTCTTGAAAATGCTATAGCCAAAATTTCTGATAAGCAAGCCACCTTAGTCAATAAGATGGCCGCCAAACTAGAAAATTTACATGAAAATAATGATGAAGATCTTAAAGTTATTGATGCATCTCCTATTAGATCTATGTTTTGCAATATGAATTTTGATGATTATGGGACTGATGATGAATCAACTTTGCCTAGAAGGCGTCCCAAGAATTCGGAGTCTTTAGATCTTGATGCTAAATTTGGTAAAAGTGAGATTGGAAAGGTCACAACTTCAAATAACATTGAACCTACTATCTTGGATTTCAAGGAATTTGATTATTGTTCTTTAAAAGGTTGTATTTCCAAGTTTCAATCCGTTATTAATTCCCCTCATTCTTATAGTCAAAACAAAGCTTTTACCAAACATATTGTTGATGCCTTGATGCAATCTTTTGATGAAAAACTTAATTTGGAAGTTTCTATACTTAGAAAACTTAATAATGAGTGGGAACCTACTATAAAGATTAGAATTAAATATTATGAGTGTTTTGCTTTATGTGATTTGGGTGCAAGTGTTTCCACGATTCCGAAAACCTTATGTGATATTCTAGATTTCCATGATCTTGATGATTGCTCGTTAAATTTGCACCTTGCGGATTCCACCATTAAAAATCCTATGGGAAGGATCAATGATGTTCTTATTGTTGCAAATAGAAATTTAGTGCCCGTAGATTTTATCGTTCTTGATATAGATTGCAATCTTTCTTGCCCTATTATTCTTGGTAGACCTTTCCTTAGAACGATTGGTGCGATTATTGATATGAAGGAAGGGAATATTAGATTCCAATTTCCTTTAAATAAAGGCATGGAGAACTTTCCAAGAAAGAAAGTCAAATTACCTTATGAATCTATCATGCGTGCTACTTATGAATCAAGTGCCAAAGATGGCACTACTTATATCTATCTTCACTTTTATGCCTAGCTAGGGGCGTTAAACAATAGCGCTAGTTGGGAGGCAACCCAATTTTTCTTTGCGTTTTTTGTTTTTGTTCCTGTTTAGTAATAAATCTTTCATCTACTCTCTGTTTAGATGTGTTTTTATCTTTTAATTAGTGTTTGTGCCAAGTAGAACCTATAGGATAAACTATGATGATAGTTGATTTGATTCTGCTGAAAAACAGAAACTTTGTGCTCACGAGAAAAAAATCAATAAATCACAGAAACGTGATTTTGCATTGATTCTTTTTTCTGCTGATCAATACACAAATTTTCCAGTACTTCCTATTTTGGTAGGATTTTTAAAGTTCCAGAAGTTTGCGTTAGTTACAGATTGCTACAGACTGTTCTGTTTTTGACAGATTCTGTTTTTCGTGTGTTGTTTGCTTATTTTGATGCAGATATGGCTAGTAAAATAGTTTATGAACCATATAGAAGTTGGAATACAGTAGGTTTAACACCAAAATAAATAAATAATGAGTTCATTGCAGTACCTTATGTGGTGATTTTGTTTTCTTTCACTAATGGAGCTTATAAGATTTCCTGTTGAGTTTTGTGTTGTGAAATTTTCAAGTTTTGGGTAAAGCTTTTATGGACTATGGAATAAGGAGTGGCAAGAGCCTAAGCTTGGGGATGCCCAAGGCACCCCAAGATATTCAAGGATAGCCAAAATCCTAAGCTTGGGGATGCCCCGGGAAGGCATCCCCTCTTTCGTCTTCGTTCATTGGTAACTTTACTTGGAGCTATATTTTTATTCGCCACATGATATGTGTTTTGCTTGGAGCGTCGTGTATTATATTAGTCTTTGATTTTTAGTTCACCACAATCATCCTTGCTGTACTCACCTTTTGGGAGAAGCCTATTTGATTAGAATTTGCTAGAATACTCTTTGTGCTTCACTTATATCTTTTGAGCTTGATAGTTTATGCTCTAGTGCTTCACTTATATCTTTTAGAGCACGGTGGTGTCTTAATCTTGAAGAATTTTTTTGTCTATTATAGTTCACTTATATTATTTTGAGAGTCTTTTATAACAGCATGGTATTTGCTATGGTTACAAAATTGGTCCTAGAATGGTGAGCATCCAAGTTGGGTATAATAAAAACTATCATAGGAAGTGAATTGGATGCTATGATCAATTTGATGCTTGATAATTGTTTTGAGATATGGAGGTAGTGATATTAAAGTCATGCTAGTTGGGGATTATGAATTTAAAGAATGCTTGTGTTGAAGTTAGCAAGTCCCGTAGCATGCACGTATGGTTAAAGTTGTGTAACAAATTTGAAACATGAAGTGTACCTGGCTTGTGCATCCTTATGAGTGGCGGTCGGGGACGAGCGATGGTCTTTTCCTACCAATCTATCCCCCTAGGAGCATGCGCGTAGTACTTGATTTTTGATGACTTCTAAATTTTTGCAATAAGTATATGAGTTCTTTTGACTAATGTTGAGTCCATGGATTATACGCACTTTTATCTTTCCGCCATTGCTAGCCTCTTCAGTACCGTGCATTGCCCTTTCTCACCTTGAGAGTTGGTGCAAACTTCGCCAGTGCATCCAAACCCCGTGATATGATACACTCTATCACACATAAACCTCCTTATATCTTCCTCAAAACAGCCACCATACCTACCTATTATGGCATTTCCATAGCCATTCCGAGATATATTGCCATGCAACTTTCCACCGTTCCGTTTATCATCATCATGACATACGTTACTTTTGTCATATTGCCATTGCATGATCATGTAGTTGACATCGTATTTGTGGCAAAGCCACCATGCATTATTTTTCATACATGTCACTCTTGATTCATTGCACCATCCCAGTACACCGCCGGAGGCATTCATATAGAGTGATATCTTGTTCTAGTTTCGAGTTGTAATTCATATGTTGTAATCAATGAAAGTGTGATGATCATCATTATAAGAGCATTGACCAAAAAGAAAAAAAGAAGAAGAAATGCCAAAAAAAAAGAAAGGCCCCAAAAAATAAAATAAAAGAAAATAAAAAAATAAAAAAAGGAAAATAAATGAAAGGGCAATGTTACTATCTCTTTTTCCACACTTGTGCTTCAAAGTAGCACCTTGTTCTTCATGTAGTGAGTCTCATATATTGTGCTTCAAAGTAGCACCATGTTTTTCATTTAGTGAGTCTCATAGTTTGTCTTTTTCATACTAGTGGGAATTTTCATTATAGAACTTGGCTTGTATATTCCTACGATGGGCTTGCTCAAATGCCCTAGGTCTTCGTGAGCAAGCAAGTTGGATGCACACCCACTAGTTTTCTTTTGTTGAGCCGTTGCATGGCAATCCCTACTCCTCATGTTGACATCAATTGATGGGCATCTCCATAGCCCATTAATTATCCTCGTCAATGTGAGACTTTCTCCTTTTTTGTCTTCTCCACACAATCCCCATCATCATATTCTATTCCACCCATAGTGCTATATCCATGGCTCACGCTCATGTATTGCGTGAAGGTTGAAAAAGTTTGAGATTATTTAAGTATGAAACAATTTCTTGGCTTGTCATCAGGGGTATAGAAGTTGGGAACATCTTTGTGTGACGAAAATGAAGCATAGGCTAACTATATGATTTTGTAGGGATGAACTTTCTTTTGCCATGTTATTTTGAGAAGACATGATTACTTTGATTAGTATGCTTGAAGTGTTATGATTTCTTTATCAATATGAACTTTTATTTTGAATCATTTGGATCTAAACATTCATGCCACAATAAAGAAAATTACTTTGAGAATTATGCTAGGTAGCATTCCACATCAAAAATTTCTTTTTATCATTTACCTACTCGAGGACGAGCAGGAATTAAGCTTGGGGATGCTTGATACGTCTCCAATGTATCTATAATTTTTGATTGTTCCATGCTATTATATTACCCCTTTTGGATGTTTATGGGCTCTATTTTACACATTTATATCATTTTTGGGACTAACCTACTAACCGGAGGCCCAGCCCGTATTGCTGTTTTTTTTGCCTATTTCAGTATTTCGAAGAAAAGGAATATCAAACGGAGTCCAAACAGAATGAAACCTTTGGGAGCGTGATTTTTGGAACGAACGTGATCCAGAGAACTTAGAGTGCAAGTCAAGAAGCAGCCGAGGCTCCCACGAGATAGGAGGGCGTGCCCCCCCTATAGGGCGCGCCCCCTGTCTCGTGGGCCCCTCGGGCGTCCACTGACGTACTTCTTCCTCCTATATATACCTACGTACCCCGAAAACATCCAGGAGCACCCCGAAACACAATTTCCACCGCCGTAACCTTATGTATCCGTGAGATCTCATCTTGGAGCCTTCGTCGGCACTCTGCCGGAGGGGGAATCGACCATGGAGGGCCTCTACATCAACATCCTTGCCCCTCCGATGAGTTGTGAGTAGTTTTCCACAGACCTACGGGTCCATAGTTATTAGCTAGATGGCTTCTTCTCTCTTTTTGGATCTCAATACAATGTTCTCCCCCTCTCTTGTGGAGATCTATTCGATGTAAACTCTTTTTGCGGTGTGTTTGTCGAGATCCGATGAATTGTGGGTTTATGATCAAGTTTATCTATGAATAATATTTGAATCTTCTCTGAATTCTTTTATGTATGATTGAGTTATCTTTGCAAGTCTCTTCGAATTATCAATTTGGTTTGGCCTACTAGATTGATCTTTCTTTCCATGGGAGAAGTGCTTAGCTTTGGGTTCAATCTTGAAGTGTCCTTACCCAGTGACAAAAAGGGTTGCAAGGCACGTATTGTATTGTTGCCATCGAGGATAAAAAGATGGGGTTTATATCATATTGCATGAGTTTATCCCTCTACATCATGTCATCTTGCTTAATGCGTTACTCTGTTCTTTGTGAACTTAATACGCTAGATGCAGGCAGGAGTCGGTCGATGTGTGGAGTAATAGTAGTAGATGCAGGCAGGAGTCGGTCTACTTGTTATGGATGTGATGCCAATATACATGATCATGCCTAGATAATCTCATAATTATTCTCTTTTCTATCAATTGCTCGACAGTAATTTGTTCACCCACCGTAATACTTATGCTATCTTGAGAGAAGCCTCTAGTGAAACCTATGGCCCTTGGGTCTATCTCTTATCATATTTGCTTCCAATCTACTTTTATTTGCATCTTTACTTTTTGCATCTATATTATAAAATACCAAAAATATATTTATCTTATCTTACTATCACTATCATATCTCACTTTCGCAAGTGGCCGTGAAGGGATTGACAACCCCTTTATCGCGTTGGTTGCGAGTTCTTAGTTTGTTTGTGTAGGTGCATGGGACTTTTGAGGAGCCTCCTACTGGATTGATACCTTGGTTCTCAAAAACTGAGGGAAATACTTACGCTACTATTGCTGCATCACCTTCTCCTCTTCGAGGAAAACCAACGCAAGCTCAAGACATAGCAATGACACCGTCCTGGGCTCCACGGTGACCTCCATCCTGCCGCTCTGCTGGTCTTGGTCTCGTTGCACTGAAATGGCGACCTTTTCCTGATGCCTCGGTACTCCACGCCTATGCTTGCCCCCTTTGCACCAAAGAGGAAACGAGGACAATGCGCAGGCCAACGCCCGCCTGGCGCCCGCCTGGTCTCGATCGTCATGGCTTGCGTCACAAGCACCTCGCGAGGTACCCTGCCTTGATCTCTCCGCCTCCTCGCGAGCCTGCCTGACAAGGCCGTTCCTGAGGAAGTCTTGTGTCGCTCGTCCTGTGAGGCTTGGCCCCTCGCGAGGGTCTTGAGTCTTGCGCTGATGAAGATGGGCCATACTGGGCCACCACTTGAGCCACGCCACAGGCCATAGGCAGGCAAGTCTAGGGACCCTCGTTCCCAGAACGCCGACAGTAGCCCCCGGGCCCAAGGCGCGCTCGGACTTGGCTTAGCGGAGAAGCGAAGGGGCAAGTGCGGAGCACCATGGGCCCCATCAGCCTGCGGCCTTGGGCGCCGCGTGGCGGTTGATTGGACATGGGTGCCTCCGCTTCCCCACGCTCCCTCGGCAACTGCTCGACTTGACAAGTCCCTTCATGAAGAAATGGGTCATGATTACCTGTGATCGTGGAGGCCAACGGTTGGCCTCCTCCGGACTATAAGTACGGGCGGGCGAGAGCCCCGTAGTCCATCTCTTCCCGCTTCCCTCCTTCTTCTTCTTCCTCGCCCTTGCTCCACTCTACGCTAATGGCGCCGATCCACCGGTTTTTTGCGGAAGATAAGGGGAAGGCCCCCCGAAAGGGTCCCGACCCGCTTCCGCCGAAGAAGCGGCCTGTCCCCGGCCGCTGCGACGTGGTCGCATGGCAGGAGACGTTGAGGCCTTGGTATGAGCGGCTGCTGCCTGGGTTTCCGCTGCCCTTGTACGCCCGGGCCGAGGGCCCTGGAGAAGAAGACGCCGAGCGGTACTGCCGGCGCCGCCGACGGGTCATGGTGGTGCGCGTCGTCACCCCTGGAGCCCATGCCAAGGGCTCTTCTCGCGAGCTTGTGCTCCACGCCGCTATGCCTCCACGCTCTTGGATCACCGCCACCGCGGAGAGCCAACACCCGAGCGGCAGCATCACAACAATCATCATAGATCATCGCGCACAGGAGCATCGAGAGCCCCAGCACTGCCGCCAGCCCTCCACACACCAGGTTCATGTACCAGTCCGGCACCGTCTCCGCCATTAGAGCCTCGTCTTGAGCTCCGGTGAGCGGTAATGGAGGAGAAGAAGGAGAAGCGAGGCCAGGTGCGAAGATGAAGAAGGAGCATCGCAGTCGTTTTATAGCTCGGGATCGGTGTAAGGTGGATGAAGTCCACCAGCGCCGCTTGTCGCCAGATCGCCGGTGTTCGAAGGCGAATCCGCGAGTAGTGCCGACAGCGCACTGGCCCGCGACGTGAGTGCACACTGCACCGGCAGCAAGCACGCCGCGCACTACCATAGTACGGCCTAGATGCCCTACGCGCTAGTCGTCGCCGGTGGAGAAAGCCAGGAAAACACGCGGGAGAGAGGAATAAGAGAGAGCTAGAGGTAGAAGGAGAGACTGACAGTGGGCCCTGGTCCCACCTGTCAGCCAGAGGGAGCACTGTGCTCTCGGGTACGACCAGCGTACCGTTGAATTTAGAATTTATTCTAAATTCACTACGTCCCGCGTAGAAATCACTCGTTGTCCGGAACGTGGAATTTCTCCACACAACACCAGTGCCCACACTATAGTTATTCACCACTTATTGCCCTCTCACTGTAGCCTCTTTTTATCGCTTGTGTAAATGATCTTTTGATCTAGTAAAAGTATTTTCTTTTGTTTCACAAACCTTAGCAAATCTCAAGGACGAGATTTTTTTAAGGGGGTTAGTAATTGTAACACCCCAAAAATTTAACCAAATTTTTGGAAATTAAAAAAAAATCCAGGAGTTTTAAAATTTTCCTTATGGATTATTTCTGTGGGGTTCAGAGCATCTCTTTTAATATTGAAGATAATTATTTTTCCTAGTGGAGATTTCCAAAATATTAACTTCTATGCTCTCTGTATAACTATTTCTAAATCAATAGATTTATTTATAAAATTATTTCACCCTGAGCTTTAATCATTAAAATGACTTGTTTGAGTTTTGGAGCTCTTTTTCTACTTCAACCTGTTGATAAACTTAGCTAAAAATTCAACCAAAATTTGGAGACATCATGTGAGGTCTCTAAATTATTTCTGTGCAATTTTGTATCTATTTCATTGCATATTATGAGCTTTGTGCCTGTTTTTCTTCTCTGGTCCAGTGGACAGTTTTGCACTTCAACCCATTTAAATAATTCCCTAGAGCCCCCACCAAAATTATGGGATGTCAGTAGCAGCATATGATTCCACTTTATGCAAAAATCCAATGTTGTTGTTTGAAATTTTTGAGTGAGTCAACATCATTTTCATTCTGGACCAGACCTGTGCTTTCTACTGCAACCCCATTCTTTCTTGCTCAAGTGACCTTGTGTCTTCTCATGCTTGTAGCCAACCCTGCAAAACCCCTAAGTCCAGGAGCATGCACTCTTTGGAGCACTCTTAGCCCATGTAATGATGCCATCTACTCCCTGTCCAGAAGTGTAGTTCTGGAAAACTTGCTTTAGCAAGTTTCCCCTTTTTGCAAACTAACTCCACCACTCTCTCTTACATCCATAGAGACACTAATCTGGAGAATTTGGCCACTCCAAGAACTACCTAGGTGCTTTTGGCATTTTGTCAAACACCCTGAGTGCACAGCCAGTTTTGGCATGAATTCAAGTTTACATGGTGAACTTGAGCCCCTGACCAATCCACCATGTCCCTCAGTCCCCTTGCTAAGCCTAGACTAGTCCTGTTAATTGCTAGCCTCAACCGCAACCTCTAGGATGCCCTGGCATTTCGTCGAGCAAGTCCCGGGCGTGCTCTGGGGGCGCCCAGAGCGTGCGTTTGGCACCCGTGCGCCCGAGACGCCGCGTCGCACCCCGCACCCGAATCCGGCCCGTGACCGGCCCCAGCCAACACGCCGTGTCCCCTTGCATCGCCACACCACCCCGACCAACCTGGCACCCCACAGCACCGCCGTCAGGACGACCGTGGCGGCTAGCTGACGGCCGCTTGTAGGCCCGGCCATGGCAGCGCCGCCCAAGCCACCAACGCTTGCCACCTGCCTCCTAGAACAGTGCGTGCTCATCCGCAATCGTGTCCACTAGCGCTCGTCGCCGCCACGTCGCCCTAGCTACAGCAGGGCGGTTCGCCGTCATCCTTATCGCCGGCCGCCTCGAACCTCCAGCGCCTATATAAAGGGACCTCGAGCTCAGACACGCACACAGGCAGCCTCACACCGTCCCACCCGTGCCCCCCTAGCCATCAATCATTTGGAAAGGGTCGTCTCCCTCCTCTCCGGCAACTCCAGCCGCCGCCACTGACCCAACCAGTCCAGCGCCACCAAAGCCTCCCCCTCTCCACTCTCTCCACCAGGAACCTTCCCTTCCTCCCGTGAGCATGTTCCCCTACTCGATTTTGGTTGAAAGCCACTGCTGCCTCAAACTCACTTTCTCCGACGATCATCGTCCGCCGCGGAGCTCACCGCCGGCAGCCCCGACCACCCCAGAGAGCAAAGTGACCACCGGAAGGACCACCCCGGTCTTGCGGTTCCATCCCGACCATCTGAAGCCCACGAGGAGCCGCCGTTCGCCGGCAACGATCGCCGGAATCCCCGCCTCTGCCCGGCCCGAGGAAGAAGAGGGAGGAAGACCAGTCAAACCTGACCAGTGGGCCAGGCGGGCTCACTGTCAGTGGCTCAGACGTAGCCACGCTGGATAAGTGGAAGCGTATTTCCAGATTACGGCTTCGATGTGTACGTGTCTATTACAAAACGTTTTCTTTCTTTTTTTTATTTTAAATATCAGATTTTTGACCGAACTTTGACCGAATGTATCTTTTTAAATACAGCTCCAAATGATTTAATTCTTTTTCCTACCTCTTTAAAATATTGTCTAGTTTAGTTTAAGATTTATTTGAAAAATTTTCAAGACAACTTTTTGTGCTGTTTTGTTTTTGTGTGTTAATTCATATATATTCTTTTAAATTGGATTTTTGAAGATTTCAAGATGTTTTGGATGCACCCTTCTTTCCCATGACCTGAAGGCAAGCATTCTGAACCCTGGTGAAATTTATGTGTGTGTTGTTTGAATCGGTGACAGCACCACCGCGACGCGTGCATACGTCATTTTATGTGAGGAAGTGATCCTACTTATGAGTGCATTTTCGATAAGTTTATGCTAATGAAGTTGACATGATTTGTGATGGAAATCACCGTCATACGTATTTCATGCATACCGGAAGGGAAGCCGGGAAGGCCTCTGTCTTTGGTAGACACGGTCTTGTCCCTAGTCCTCCGTCGAGACGGTCGTGTCCGGTATGGCATGAGGGGTATGTCGCGTGATGTTTCTATCTGTTATTTGAATTATGTGCATTGTTATGCTAATCATGCAGGATATTATACAACCTCCTGAGTCGACCGTAGATCGAGTCTTGTGCCAGTAACCCCCATACTTGCTTCGTACTACCACTCGTCTCTACGATTAGTAGGGTACGATTCAGTAAGTTGTCAACCCCTTTCCTAGCACACACCATACAGAGAGGCCGTGGTGGAAGATACCGGAGGCATCCAGTAGTCATGCCACCTGGTCCGGGAGCATGGGTGTTTCGGTTGTAGCCGAAGGGGGTAGCTTCCCCAGCTTTGCGCGCGGTATAAATTTGTGATCCCATGTTACGTCGAGGTTGTAGCCTCCCCACCTAGAGTTTGCTTGACAGGTGTCATGGGTGATTCCAGACACATATGAGTTAAGCTGGTGTGTGCAAGTTAAGTGTGTTTTCAACAAAAAGACCGTAGACGGAATTAGTCCCGATGGACTAAAGGAATCCGTTACTCGTGGGTAAAGAGTACACCCTCTGCAGAGATTAAACCTATTCGAATAGCCGTGTCCATGGTTAAGGACTAAAGTCTAGGATGGGTCAAGTGTCGGTCTTAGTGTCGGTCTTCGGAGGTGAAACTATTAAATCAGAACTGATATTACAACTTGTGACATGTGATAATGATGAGTATTATTTTTGGTTGTGGACTAACCTGTGCTATTTTTGGTATTATCGAATATCTCTGGGATGGTTCTACCTCCGGGATATTCACTATGATTATCCCTTTTAAAGCCCTTTATGTGGTGTCGCTCAGACGCCCGACTGTGGCATTCCTTTTAAAGCCCTTTATGTGGTGTCGCTCAGACGCCCGACTGTGGCATTTCTTTAAAAGCCCTTTATGTGGTGTCGCTCAGACGCCCGACTGTGGCATTCCTTTTAAAGCCCTTTATGTGGTGTCGCTCAGACGCCCAACTGTGGCATTTCTTTAAAAGCCCTTTATGTGGTGTCGCTCAGACGCCCCACTGTGGCATTTCTTTAAAATCCCTTTATGTGGTGTCGCTCAGACGCCCGACTGTGGCATTTCTTTTAAAGCCCTTTATGTGGTGTCGCTCAGACGCCCGACTATGGCATTTCTTTTAAAGCCCTTTATGTGGTGTCGCTCAGACGCCCGACTGTGGCATTTTTGTCATTTATTTCATAATTTTAATATTTTATGTTATTGCATATGTATATTTTAACATGCTCGTACGCATCAGAGTTTTATTTATCATTGGTGATTGACGTTATGTTCAGATAATATTTTTTTCAGGACATCACTGTCATATTATGCCTGTGTTCATAATGTTTGCGAGTACATTCAAAGTACTCACTGGCTTGTCCCTGGCTATTGTCTTGGCCAGATTTCTTGCACGGAGAGGAGCGACGTGATGACAGCCCCGGAACCTAAGCAACAGTGATAGCAGCCTCGCGAAGATAGGAGCTAGCCTGGTCAGCTGTTCCCGTGGGAAATGGAGTCCCATAGACACTGATGATTCACAAACCGCTTCCGCCATCAACCATTAGAAACCATTTGTTGTACTCACAGACCAGAATGGTCTTGTACTACATATTTTGTATTTTCTTGGAATTTCTGTATCAAGTTGGTGCCTCATCAGCTAACAGTTATCCTGGGGCTGATGAGTACAAGGGCCATTTCCTGGGAATTAATACCCGGAGAATCGGTCGCCACAGACTTGGTACCAGAGCCAGGCTGACCATTGGCTAATCCTACAGGTCGGATAACTTAGGTAAACCAACCTAACAGACCCTAACCAAAACCCCAGCCAAGCTTCCCGTGCAAGATAGCCACACAGTAATCCCGACACTTTTGGCAGTCGGTGCCCAACCTATCAGTCTAGCCTGTCGATCACACGCCAATGACTGATGGAAAAAATGTCTCATTCGCAAGCGTGCAAAGGAAGACTCCGTTCCCTTTTCTATAAAAAGGGCACGCTAACCTCAACCCGGCCCAACACAGCCTCTTCCCCAACCTAGCCACAATGCCTGGTCCCATAGTGCACAATGAGACCACAGCAACCAATCTTGGAGGTTTCGTGGCCATACTCGCAAACCTCACCCGTCGTGCCTACGCGTTAGGAGAGCCCCCAGAATATGTTGTGTACCAAGGACCCATGAGCGGTGAAGACCGCCAATTCTGGGCCACTGTGCACATCTAAGGTAGGGGTTTATCGCCAGAACACCCCTACAGGTTCACCGGAAGAACAACTTCCTTCGAGCCATAAGCCATCCAGCTAGCCGCTCGAGAAGCTATAGTTCAACTCTGGTAGTTGTCGCCTAGAGTTAACTGTCGCTCATTCTACTAGTACCCCAGGCGTGAAGGGTATGGTAGACCACCCCAAGTTGCAAACGGAGACCACGAGACAGATCCCGCGTTGTTGCACCTAGTGCACTATGTAAGTGCACTAGAGGCATTGTTTGATCAAATCAATATTGATCTGATCGTAGCTCGAGGAGAGTTGGTTCGCCGAGCCCCGGCAAGCAGGGAAGCCGAGTCCGATGCCGACAACCCAGTCGTGCTGTTTGGACACCCGATCAAGACCCTGAGGTCAGCTCCAACCAGCGGCCAAGGTGTCTTGATGACCCCAGAAGTGCTTTGTCACCTTTTGGGAGCACACTCCAACGGGATTGTGGCCAACAATCCCCGCGATGGTCATCATCGCTACCCCGACCCTGCAGTTCCTCCGCCATCTTTGACTAATCCCAGCAGTGGGACACATGGAGAAGCCTCGACATCCACCAGACACGCCTGTTTAGACATAAACGAGGTAGACTAAGCTGTACGAGTAGTGCCGAGTCTCAGTGTATCCCCGCTTTGTAATCACGTAATCTTGTGTATTAATGCAGCATGTCGTTGTTCCCCTGTTTTAATGGTAGCCTCGCGTATTGTTGTCAGCACATAGTGCACATTTTCCGGGCACAGCTACCAAAACCAACCCCGACGACACGCACAGTAACACGTCTTTTTATGAGATATGTATATCTCCTGACACTGACCCCGTCCTTTGGAGCTAATCTGGCATATTTATTACCTTTCACCACGGTAAATAAATCAGCCCAGACGCTATATAAGAAGGCTCTCTTGTGACCTTACCCAGCAACCCTCACCTCGTGCACCATTCTCACAGCCATTTCTTGCCATGCCGAGCCTTAGTATTTATCGGAGAACCCTAGATGCAACCCCAGGTAGCTTTGTCAAAATATTGTGGGACTTTACCTGCAGTACCATGGGTTCTACCCAGCCACCCCAGTACGAGCTGTTCAAATCGAGAATCACCCCTTCCACCTCGGAATATTGGGAAGCAGTACACATTCCTCCCGTAAACCCCAACCAAGATCCAATGGAGGTTTCCTTCATGGGGAAATCTATGCCAACCCCACGTTTGGCCATAGAGGCTGCTGCGAACGAAGCGATTGCTCGTCTTTGATCCGCAGTGCCCTATGCCCGCGAGCAAGGATATTATTACTTTCCGAGCCGTGGGGGGAGTAACATCTTTCCCCGGTGGGCGGATTGAGAGAGACCCAGTACTCGCCAACCTCATCCAGTACACAATCGCGCAAGAGCATTTGAATCAGCGAGTGATGGATTATCTCCAGAATCTCACTGATCTGAACCCTCAGATTGCAATCGATAGACCACTGAGGCCCGATCCGGAGAGACTCATACATCGACTGATCAATCCACTTCCTCCGATAGAAGAGGAGTGCGTCCCACTACCAGAGACTTTTCCTCGAGACCCTGTCCAGTTACCATTCTCATTTTAGACGTCACTGCTGTATTTGTTATTTTAGCATTTACTATTATGTTGTAACTTATGCATGGTACCTCGAATTTGTGCGACGAGTCGAGTATTTAGTTTTTACGTTTGTGAGTAGTTTTCTTCGTGAGCAATCTGTGTAACCGCGAAAAATCCTGGAACGAGATTTTCTTCTTCCAGAATTTGCTGCATCTTTTATCCTCTCGCTGCATGGATTATTTGTTTTATTTCACGCAGCACCACGGCAGCAGACCCACAACCACTCGGACTCTTACACTACCTGAAATACATGCAACCATGTTGCATCTCACCAACCACCCTTCTAAGCACTCCATATGCCGCCAAGGGAGAGATTAGCAGATAATCATCCGGACACTATCCACCTCCAACACATCGATAACGGTAAAACACCCGAGATTACGCCTAATCCTCGTGATCACCGCCACCGCGGAGAGCCAACACCCGAGCGGCAGCATCACAACAATCATCATAGATCATCGCGCACAGGAGCACCGAGAGCCCCAACACTGCCGCCAGCCCTCCACACACCAGGATCATGTACCAGTCCGGCACCGTCTCCGCCATTAGAGCCTCGTCTCGAGCTCCGGTGAGCGGTAATGGAGGAGAAGAAGGAGAAGCGAGGCCAGGTGCGAAGATGAAGAAGGAGCATCGCAGTCGTTTTATAGCTCGGGATCGGTGTACGGTGGACGAAGTCCACCAGCGCTGCTTGTCGCCAGATCGCCGGTGTTCGGAGGCGAATCCGCGAGTAGTGCCGACAGCGCACTGGCCCGCGACGTGAGTGCACACTGCACCGGCAGCAAGCACGCCGCGCACTACCACAGTACGGCCTAGATGCCCTACGCGCTAGTCGTCGCCGGTGGAGAAAGCCAGGAAAACACGCGGGAGAGAGGAATAAGAGAGAGCCAGAGGTAGAAGGAGAGACTGACAGTGGGCCCTGGTCCCACCTGTCAGCCAGAGGGAGCACTGTGCTCTCGGGTACGACCAACGTATCGTTGAATTTAGAATTTATACTAAATTCACTACGTCCCGCGTAGAAATCACTCATTGTCCGGAACGTGGAATTTCTCCACACAACGCCAGTGCCCACACTGTAGTTATTCACCACTTATTGCCCTCTCACTGTAGCCTCTTTTTACCGCTTGTGTAAATGATCTTTTGATCTAGTAAAAGTATTTTCTTTTGTTTCACAAACCTTAGCAAATCTCGAGGACGATATTTTTTTAAGGGGGTTAGTAATTGTAACACCCCAAAAATTTAACCAATTTTTTGGAAATTAAAAAAAAATCCAGGAGTTTTAAAATTTTCCTTTTGGATTATTTCTGTGGAGTTTAGAGCATCTCTTTTAATATTGAAGATAATTATTTTTCCTAGTGGAGATTTCCAAAATATTAAACTTCTATGCTCTCTGTATAACTATTTCTAAATCAATAGATTTATTTATAAAATTATTTCACCCTGAGCTTTAATCATTAAAATGACTTGTTTGAGTTTTGGAGCTCTTTTTCTACTTCAACCTGTTGATAAACTTAGCTAAAAATTCAACCAAAATTTGGAGACATCATGTGAGGTCTCTAAATCATTTCTGTGCAATTTTATATCTATTTCATTGCATATTATGAGTTTTGTGCCTGTTTTTCTTCTCTGGTCCAGTGGACAGTTTTGCACTTCAACCCATTTAAATAATTCCCTAGAGCCCCCACCAAAATTATGGGATGTCAGTAGCAGCATATGATTCCACTTTATGCAAAAGCCCAGTGTTGTTGTTTGAAATTTTTGAGTGAGTCAACATCATTTTCATTCTGGACCAGACCTGTGCTTTCTACTGCAACCCCATTCTTTCTTGCTCAAGTGACCTTGTGTCTTCTCATGCTTGTAGCCAACCCTGCAAAACCCCTAAGTCCAGGAGCATGCACTCTTTGGAGCACTCTTAGCCCATGTAATGATGCCATCTACTCCCTGTCCAGAAGTGTAGTTTTGCAAAACTTGCATTAGCAAGTTTCCCCTTTTTGCAAACTAACTCCACCACTCTCTCTTACATCCATAGAGACACTAATCTGGAGAATTTGGCCACTCCAAGAACTACCTAGGTGCTTTTGGCATTTTGTCAAACACCCTGAGTGCACAGCCAGTTTTGGCATGAATTCAAGTTTACATGGTGAACTTGAGCCCCTGACCAATCCACCATGTCCCTCGGTCCCCTTGCTAAGCCTAGACTAGTCCTGTTAATTGCCAGCCTCAACCGCAACCTCTAGGATGCCCTGGCATTTCGTCGAGCAAGTCCCGGGCATGCTCTGGGCGTGCCCAGAGCATGCGTTTGGCACCCGTGCGCCCGAGATGCCGCGTCGCACCCCGTGACCGGCCCCAGCCAGCACGCCGTGTCCCCTTGCATCGCCAGACCACCCCGACCAACCTGGCGCCCCACAGCGCCGCCGTCAGGACGACCGTGGCGGCTAGCTGACGGCCGCTTGTAGGCCCGACCATGGCAGCGCCGCCCAAGCCACCAACGCTTGCCACCTGCCTCCTAGAACAGTGTGTGCTCATCCGCAATCGTGTCCACTAGCGCTCGTCGTCGCCACGTCGCCCTAGCTACAGCAGGGAGGTTCGCTGTCATCCTTATCGCCGGCCGCCTTGAAACCAACCTCCAGCGCCTATATAAAGAGATCCCGAGCTCAGACACGCACACAGGCAGCCTCACACCGTCCCACCCGTGCCCCCCTAGCCGTCAATCGTTGGGAAAGGGTCATCTCCCTCCTCTCCGGCAACTCCAGCCGCCGCCACTGACCCAACCAGTCCAGCGCCACCAAAGCCTCCCCCTCTCCACTCTCTCCACTAGGAACCTTCCCTTCCTCCCGTGAGCACATTCCCCTACTCGATTTTGGTTGAAAGCCACTGCTGCCTCAAACTCACTTTCTCCGACGACCATCGTCCGCCGCGGAGCTCACCGTTGGCAGCCCCGACCACCCCAGAGAGCAAAGTGACCACCGGAAGGACCGCCCCGGTCTTGGGGTTCCATCCCGACCATCTGGAGCCCACGAGGAGCCGCCGTTCGCCGGCAACGATCGCCGGAATCCCCGCCTCTGCCCGGCCCGAGGAAGAAGAGGGAGGGAGACCAGTCAAACCTGACCAGTGGGCCAGGCGGGCCCACTGTCAGTGGCTCAGACGCAGCCACGCTGGATAAGTGGAAGCGTATTTCCAGATTACGCCTTCGACGTGTACGTGTCTATTACGAAACGTTTTCTTTCTGTTTTTTATTTTAAATATCAGATTTTTGACCGAACTTTGACCGGCTGTATCTTTTTAAATACATCTCCAAATGATTTAATTCTTTTTCCTACCTCTTTCAAATATTGTCTAGTTTAGTTTAAGATTTATTTGAAAAAATTTCAAGACAACTTTTTGTGCTGTTTTGTTTTTGTGTGTTAATTCATATATATTCTTTTAAATTGGATTTTTGAAGATTTCAAGATGTTTTGGATGCACCCTTCTTTCCCATGACCTGAAGGCAAGCATTCTGAACCCTGGTGAAATTTATGTGTGTGTTGTTTGAATCGATGACAGCACCACCGCGACGCGTGCATACGTCATTTTATGTGAGGAAGTGATCCTACTTATGAGTGCATTTTCGATAAGTTTATGCTAATGAAGTTGACATGATTTGTGATGGAAATCACCGTCATACGTATTTCATGCATACCGGAAGGGAAGCCGGGAAGGCCTCTGTCTTGGGTAGACACGGTCTTGTCCCTAGTCCTCCGTCGAGACGGTCGTGTCCGGTATGGCATGAGGGGTATGTCGCGTGATGTTTCTATCTGTTATTTGAATTATGTGCATTGTTATGCTAATCATGCAGGATATTATACAACCTCCTGAGTCGACCGTAGATCGAGTCTTGTGCCAGTAACCCCCATACTTGCTTCGTACTACCACTCGTCTCTACGATTAGTAGGGTACGGTTCAGTAAGTTGTCAACCCCTTTCCTAGCACACACCGTACAGAGAGGCCGTGGTGGAAGATACTGGAGGCATCCGGTAGTCATGCCACCTGGTCCGGGAGCATGGGTGTTTCGGTTGTAGCCGAAGGGGGTAGCTTCCCCAGCTTTGCGCGCGGTATAAATTTGTGATCCGATGTTACGTCGAGGTTGTAGCCTCCCCACTTAGAGTTTGCTTGACAGGTGTCATGGGTGATTCCAGACACATATGAGTTAAGCTGGTGTGTGCAAGTTAGGTGTGTTTTCAACAAAAAGACCATAGACGGAATTAGTCCCGATGGACTAAAGGAATCCGTTACTCGTGGGTAAAGAGTACACCCTCTGCAGAGATTAAACCTATTCGAATAGCCGTGTCCATGGTTAAGGACTACAGTCTGGGATGGGTCAAGTGTCGGTCTTAGTGTCGGTCTTCGGAGGTGAAACTGTTAAATCAGAACTGATATTACAACTTGTGACATGTGATAATGATGAGTATTATTTTTGGTTGTGGACTAACCTGTGCTATTTTTGGTATTATCGAATATCTCTGGGATGGTTCTACCTCCGGGATATTCACTATGATTATCCCTTTTAAAGCCCTTTATGTGGTGTCGCTCAGACGCCCGACTGTGGCATTCCTTTTAAAGCCCTTTATGTGGTGTCGCTCAGACGCCCGACTGTGTCATTTCTTTAAAAGCCCTTTATGTGGTGTCGCTCAGACGCCCGACTGTGGCATTCCTTTTAAAGCCCTTTATGTGGTGTCGCTCAGACGCCCGACTGTGGCATTTCTTTAAAATCCCTTTATGTGGTGTCGCTCAGACGCCCCACTGTGGCATTTCTTTAAAAGCCCTTTATGTGGTGTCGCTCAGACGCCCGACTGTGGCATTTCTTTAAAAGCCCTTTATGTGGTGTCGCTCAGACGCCCGACTGTGGCATTTCTTTTAAAGCCCTTTATGTGGTGTCGCTCAGACGCCCGACTGTGGCATTTCTTTTAAAGCCCTTTATGTGGTGTCGCTCAGACGCCCGACTGTGGCATTTTTGTCATTTATTTCATAATTTTAATATTTTATGTTATTGCATATGTATATCTTAACATGCTCGTACGCATCAGAGTTTTATTTATCATTGGTGATTGACGTTATGTTCAGATAATATTTTTTCAGCACATCACTGTCATATTATGCCTGTGTTCATAATGTTTGCGAGTACATTCAAAGTACTCACTGGCTTGTCCCTAGCTATTGTCTTGGCCAGATTTCTTGCACGGAGAGGAGCGACGTGATGACAGCCCCGGAACCTAAGCAACGGTGATAGCAGCCTCGCGAAGATAGGAGCTAGCCTGGTCAGCTGTTCCCGTGGGAAATGGAGTCCCATAGACACTG
This sequence comes from Triticum aestivum, assembly GCF_018294505.1. NCBI lineage: Eukaryota > Viridiplantae > Streptophyta > Magnoliopsida > Poales > Poaceae > Triticum > Triticum aestivum. Next base: position 520,950,501 of record NC_057801.1, read on the forward strand.
ATGATTCACAAACCGCTTCCGCCATCAACCATTAGAAACCATTTGTTGTACTCACAGACCAGAATGGTCTTGTACTACATATTTTGTATTTGCTTGGAATTTCTGTATCAAGTTGGTGCCTCATCAGCTAATAGTTATCCTGGGGCTGATGAGTACAAGGGCCATTTCCTGGGAATTAATACCCAAAGAATCGGTCGCCACAAGGAGGTGAGCGGCCCAAGGTCCAGTAAGAGCCCCCGAGGCACGATGCTCAGGAGGTCCCATTTAGCACTCAAGAAGCCTCCGCTGGGCGAGAAAGGAAGGTAGCGCCATTGTGACAGAGCCGCGCTGGGCGAGGGTTTGATGTTGCGTTGATCTAGCTTCTGTAGAGGCGTGACTTATCTCGTGAGCTTGGAGTTGTTATCCGGCGAGGTGCCTGGCCCGTGCGCCGGCAGGTGGGGTGTCACTGGGTTGGGTACTCGTGAGCTTCTCCCCTCTTCCCCGTAGTTTCATTTATGCTCTATGTCCTCAGGTCCCGGCCCTCGAGCAAGCTCAGCCGTCGCTGGTATGACAGGTCGTGATGCCGTGGGTCAAGGCCAGGGGGTGAGGGCTGGAGAACCAGTAAGAGCCCATGAGCCGCGATGCTCAGGCGCCCCCCTTTTAACGCGCGAGTGGATTGCACGGGAGAAAGAGAGAGAGGGAGCTCACGATGCCCCCCACGCTATTCCTTAGGCGGATCCTGTACACCAACACGAGGAAAACAAGGACTGCCATTACGGTTGCCAGCCAGCCATTGGTTGCTCCAAGGGAGTGATTGAGGCACCAAGGGCCTAGTGAGGTAGTGCTATGCAGGGCTGCTGCGGCCAGAGCTCGACCACTCAGATTTATCGAGGTTGCAAGGACGGGCCCATGCGCAAGCGCCGTGCCAGAGCGAGCGGCTCCAAACATAGGTGTCAATCGAGCAGGTGATTATGTTAAGCAGGTTAAGCATGAAGAAGCAAATCAACTTAGATAGATTCAGAGAAAGGAAAACGCCATTGGGTCAGGCCCGAGCGGCTTGGGGATGATGCAGCCCGAGGGGCGCCCCCAAGAAGGTAAGCTGAAGACAAAAGCAAAACAGATACATGCCGCGGGGACAGACCCACGCGACCTGGGAATGATGCAGCCCTGAGGGCGCTCCCAGCTGAAACGAAACTTGAAAGAAGTCACCTGATACCATTGTAGAGCGAGTGTCGGAGTAGCCAATGGTGTGAGGTGAAGAGGCCAATCCTCACGAGCCCTAGGAGCTCCGAGCCTCGAGAGGCTTGGGAGGTCCGGGCGGCTCAGTGAGGTCCATCTCCATTTCCTCCAGGAGCGCGCGATGCTTGGCCACCTGAGCTTCCAGAATGCTTCTCATCAGGCGCTGGTGGGCTGCAGCCGCATTCGACAGGCCGAAGGGCATGCGAACATAGCTGTGCGGTGGACCCTTGCAATGCCCCACGCGCAAAGGCTAGAAGCGCTCCTGAGACGCGACTCGATTGAGCCCTGGGTAGTCGATGCAGACGCGTAGCCCGCCATCCTCGCCTAGATGGGGAGCTACGCTGGGCAGGCGGCGGTTGCCGCACATGACTCTCGATTCCTGCAACTCCTGAGCGACCTTGGTGATGAACTCCTGAGGGTTGGGCCCTCCTTGCCTCACGCCTTCCTGAGGAAAACGCGCCGCGAAGCACGCCTCCAAGTGGTGCCCGAGCGCCTCCCTCATGATCTTGGCAAAGTCAGTGGCTCCCCAAGAGAGAGCCCCCGAGCCTTGCCCGAGGAGGACGCCGGGTGCGCCTCCCTATGCAATGGAGGGTGGCGCCACTTGGATAGGCACGTGTCCGGATGTGGCGCCTCCGGAGGTGCCTGCCTCTTGAGTCCTTGAGCCAGGTGACGTCTTCTTCTTCTTGGGGGTTGCTTCAGGAAGGTTTCCACTCTTGCTGTCTGGGTCCTCGATTGACGCGGCTTGGAAGGCGCACTCGAGGGAGCACACTGCATCCTTCTCTTCATAGGGGACCTTGATGACCCCGCCACTTCCTGGCATCTTGAGGACGTTGTAGCCATGGTGAGTCACTGCCATGAATTTGGCCAGGGCTGGATACCCGAGGATGGCATTGTATGGCAGGCGAATGTGAGCGATGTCGAAGTCAATGAGCTTGGTACGGTAGTTCTTGCGATGTCCAAAGGTGACAGGGAGGCGGACCTGCCCTATCGGGATAGTGGAACCATCAGCGACTCCTGAGAAAGGCTTGGTTGGTTGAAGCTGATCATATGGCACTTGAAGATTGTTGAACGTCTCGGCGGACAGGACATTGAGCCCTGCTCCGCCGTCGATGAGGGTCCTGGTAACTTGCACATTGCTGATGACTCGGGAGACGAGCATCGGGAGGACGCTGACTGTTTCCACGCACTTGAGTTGATCCGCTGAGCTGAACATGATGACGCACGCAGACCACCTTAGAGGGCGTGTGGCCTCAAGCTTGGGAAGGACTGCATTCACCTCGCTAGCAAACTGCTTGAAGATGCGATGAGAGGCTGGGGCCTGAGTGCCGCCCAAGATGCAAGAGATTGCACGCGGCTCCTGGAAGCCCCCAGCCCCCTCGTCCTGATGATGGTCATCATTCCTTCTTGGTGGTGGTGGCAGAGGAGGAAGCCCTGCGTTGCCTTGCGGGCGATCCTCACGAGGCTGATCCCTCCAAGCCCCCTCGCGAGGCTGGTCCTGCCAGCGGTCCTCACGAGGCCGGTCACGCCACCCTTGGCGAGGGCCACGGTCGTCCCATCGTCTTCCACCTCTTGCTCCGCCTCAGCCTTAGCCCCGATCATTGCGCTCGGGGCGTCGACCAACACGGCCTTCTCACACGGCCCGGAGCTCTTGGCATTCGTTGGTGTTGTGGGTATGGAGATCGTGGTACACACAGTACCGGCTGCCCTTGGACAACTCCGGCTGGTCCCTGCCGCGCTTCATGTCCGGCTCTGCTGCGAGCATAGCTACTCCCTTGCGCTTCACTTCCTTGGCCTTGGCTTTCTTCTCTTCTGGGTCTGCCGCCGGGAGCTCGAGAAGGGAGAGGCGTCCCTTCTCAGCCCTTGCGCACTTGGTCACCAGGTTGAACAACTCCAGAGACATACACATATCTTCGTGGATCGCCAGCTCCTCCTTCATCTTGACATCGCGGACGCCATCAGAGAATGCCGAGATGATGGCCTCCTCGGTTACCCCGGGAATCTTGAGGCGAGCGCTATTGAAGCGCTGGATGTACTTCTGCAAGGTCTTGCCGGGCTGCTGCTTGATGGGGCGCAGGTCACCCATGACCGGCGGATGGTTGCACGTGCCCTCGAAGTTGGCGATGAAGCGAGTGCGCTTCTCGTCCCAGGAGGAGATCATGCCAGGAAGCAGGTTCAGGAGCCAGGTGCGGGCGCCGTCCTTGAGTGCCATGGGAAACCAGTTCGCCATGACCTTTTCGTCCCCGTTGGCGGCTTTGATTCCTAGCTCATAGAGCTGTAGGAACTCTGCCAGGTCGGCAGTGCCGTCGTAGTGAGGGGGCAGGTCAAGTTTGAACTTGCCCAGCCAGGCGACACTGCGTAGCTCGGTGGTGAAGGCGCGGCAGCTTGCGGTGGCCACCGGAGCTCTCTGCTGATGCGGGGCTTGCTCCTGGGGATTCTCGCGCACCGCTTCTTGGAGCAGCGCGGGGTCTTGACGTGCTGGCGCAGGGATGCGGTCGTGGCGCATGGGTGCCGGGAGCACGCGTGCACCTTCTTGGGGACGAGGGATTTCTTAGCAGCTCCTTTCTTGTCGCGTGGGCGCTGGACGCGGTGGATCTCGTCCTGGGGCTGCGCGCCTTGGATCTAGGGCGCCCTCTTGGGGAGGGGGTGGAGGAGGCACCTCCTGATCTGCGCCTCCTGCGCAGGACGGAGGGTTAGGCAGCGAGAGGGACGGCGCAGGGGAGCCCCCTGCGGCGCTGACGAGCTCGGTGATGCGAGCGAGCCACTCCTCGTAGAGGCCGTCGACGGGACGGTAGTGCAGGAGCTCATGCGCCAGGAGCAACACGGCGTGCGCGTCCGCGGGGGCGCGACGGGTGTGGGACGACGAACCAGCTGGAGTCAGCGACGGGGTGGCGGTGCGGCCTTCCTGCCGCACCGAAGGATGCAGCGACGAGGCCTGCTGCTCATTCCCCGCCGGGACGATGGCGGCGTTGGCGGTAGGCGACGGGGAACGATGGGGACACCCACCGACGGGAGCCGTCTGGGCGGTGCGGGCGGCGAGAGCTGCCCGACGCTCAGCTCGAGCCCGGCGAGCGTCTGCCATAGATACGACGGAAGATCGACGTGAAACGATGGAAGAAAGATTCCGGCGCACCGTTACCTGGCGCGCCAAATGTCGAATGTTGGGTTCCGGCAGACCCTTAAGGTTCGAACTCTGGAGTGCGCACAAATATCTTTCCCCTACCGACTCACGTCCGATCGCCTCATGAGAATCTAAGCTAAACGATGAACAACACAAGGGACACAAGATTTATACTGGTTCGGGCCACCGTTGTGGTGTAATACCCTACTCCAGTGTGTGGTGTGGTGGATTGCCTTTGGGGCTGATGATGAACAGTACAAGGGAAGAACAGCCTCACGAGAGGTGTTCTTGAGCTGGTGCGATGAACTGCTTGGGTGAGTTCAATCGCCTCTCGGTCTAATGAGCACTTGATTAGTTCGTCCCCTATCTCTGTGGTGGCTAGTCCTATTTATAGAGGCCCTGGTCCTCTTCCCAAATATTGAGCGGGAAGGGCGCCAACAACGGCCATTTTGAAGGGGAACATCTAGTACAAGTTATCCTGACTAAAGTTGGTCTTCGGCTGCCAAAGGCACTGGTGATGACCTCCATCCTGCCGCTCTGCTAGTCTTGGTCTCACTGCACTGAAATGGCAACCTTTGCCTGATGCCTCAATACTCCAAGCCTGTGCTTGCCCCCTTTGCACCAAAGAGGAAACAAGGACACTGCGCAGGCCAGCGCCTGCATGGCGCCCGCCTGGTCTCGATGGTCATGGCTTGCGTCACGAGCACCTCGTGACGTACCTTGCCTTGATCTCTCTGCCTCCCCGCGAGCCTGCCTGGCGAGGCCGTTCCTGAGGAAGTCTTGTGTCATCCACCCCGCGAGGCTTGGCCCCTCACGAGGGTCTTGAGTCTTGCGCTGATGAAGATGGGCCGTACTAGGCCACAACTTGAGCCACGCCGCAGGCCGCAGGCAGGCGAGTCTGGGGACCCCCGTTCCTAGAACGCCGACACTATCATTATTGGAGGTTTTGAATTTCCTCTCCCTACTGTCAAGAAAAAGTATGATATTCTTATTGTTGGGGATGTTCATATCCCCGTTGAGGTAACTTAGTGTTATTCAAAATTTCTCCGGTTCCATGTTATTCGGAATGAGTTTGTTAACAAGACTTGATCAACCTTGTTAGTGGATTCATTTTGATGATCATGAGATGGATGAAACTAGAAGGCACAACCTTATGTACCCTCTTTTTACTTTCTATTAATTAGAATAAATAAAGCAAAAATAGTATTATCCGTCTGTTTTCTGAATTATCCGTGCAATAAAAAATATCCCGAAAATAAAAGTGCTCCAAATGCCTTGCAAATTTAGTATGCTTTTTTATGGAATATTTGAGGATTTTAGGCACTGAAATCACTGCAGGAGGGGCGAGAACCAGGCCACGAGAGTGGAGGGCGCGCCACCTGTCTCGTGGGCCCCTGGTGGCCCCCCTCCACTTATGCCAGCCCCCACACACTCCATCTTCTTCCAAAAAAAATCCCCATCCAGCTCAAGCACGAGTTCTAGCTCATTTTGCTGCGATTTTCGATCTCCTTGCTCAAAGCTCCATTCACAAAACTGCTTTGGGAGATTGTTGCTTGGTGACCATGTTCTCAAGCTTGCATGTTAAATTTATGAGCTCCCAAGTAATTCTAATGCTTGATATAGGCTCTAGGCACTTGTAGGAGTAGTTGCTATCAATCTTGTTTAGTTTTATTTACTTTTATTTTGAAGTTACTAAAATTTCAGAAATTTTTAGAAAATGTTAAGGAGACTTTTGAGGGGCTCTTCTAGCCAAGGATCCGAGGAAAAACAAGCTAAAGAGAAGGAAAAAACCAAGTATAATCTTCCTCGCATAGCGGAAGTACGGCCATGTGAATGGCCCTGCTATAATTTCTTGAGAGAAGCTGGAATTTTATGAAGATTTTTATTCTTTGATCGAGAATGCAGGCCTCAACGATTTCCTCCACGACCGGATCAATCATCATCTCTTACTCACCAATACTTTCGTGCAAAACTTTTATTATTATCCTAAGAAGTCACCGCCTTCAGTATCATTTCATTTATATGGTGAATTCAGGGAAATGTCTTTACGTAATTTTTGCGCGGTATGTAGGATACCCTTTGAGGGGAAATTAGATGAACCACATCATAAAGATGTGGATGGCTTTGTTAACACTATCACTGTAGAGGATCCAAAGAAGGGTTCCGATGCGAAAATCTCTAGCATACACTTTCCTGTTTTACGTTACTTTGCCATATGTGCTAGTAGATGCTTGATTGGTCGTGGAAATAGTGGAAACTTCAATGTTCCTGATATTATTGTTCTTCACCATGCCTTGTTTGGAGATAATAGTTTTAGTATGGGTTCCGTCATTGCTAAACGGTTAAGCCTGAATCGTACAAAAGGCCCCATCTTTGGAGGTATCTATGCTACTCGTCTTGCTAGACATTTTGAGATACCTATTAGGCACCATGAGAAAGAGGAGACAAAATTGCCTCCTTACATTCTAGATTACAAGAGCATGGTAGCACATGAGTTCATTGTTCACAACAAAGATAAGATGCTCTTGTATAACCTGAGATTTAATAAGAAACACAATGAGACTATTATTTTGCCTGCGCCTCTGTTGTTTGATTTGATTGCAGATAATTTTCTTGTCACACCGAAAGCGGTGTACGCTCATCGAGGCCAAGCATCCATTCCAGAACCTGAGCCTGAGCGGAACCTTCACTGGACCCTTATCATGCATCATCTTACCAGTGGGACCCAGAGATGGCCAGCCAGTGGTATCCTGATTACACCTCCCAGTACACCGGGGAGAGTAGCAGCGGTCCTTGGCACTAGACCAACTTAGGCCAAAAGCCTAAGCTTGGGGGAGTACGTATTTCTCACCGACTTTACATTCATGTTCACACACTATTCTAGTCGTCGGTGCTCATACTCTTTCATTGCATTATCCATGCTAGTTTAAATTCTCTTTTTCTCGCTTTCTTCTTGTATGTTTGATAAACCTTAAGAAAAACCAAAAAAATATAGTTAGTTTAATTTCCATGCTCGTAGTAGAAATTAAAATGAAAACCCAAAAAGATTTCTTGTTCTTCTTCTTACTTGTTGGGAGCTTTCCTGTGTAAATAGATTTATTTTCTTTTCTTTACTTTGGGGGTCGAGAGTAGAAGACCATATTGAAAATGTTTAGTGGCTCTCATATGCATGATTGTTTATTTAACTTAGAGCCCATATTACTTTGTCTTCTCTCTTGAGTTGAATGCTTGCAGATTCCAGCTTAGGCAATGCACGTGCACTATTAATATTATACACATCGTTCGGTCGTGCAAGTGAAAGGCAATAATGACGATATATGATGGACTTACTGGGATAAGAAAAGCTAGTATGAACTCGACCTCTCTTGTTTTTGTAAATATGATGAGTTCATCATTCCTGGTTCAGCTTATTATGAAGTGTAAACATATTTGCAATGACATTTAGAGATTATAGTTGCTTGTGCCATGCTTGATTAGCTATGAGTTATAATGGTTTACCTTGGGTGCCAACATGCTATTAGAATGATTATGATGTGGTATGATGGGATGGTATCCTCCTTTGAATGAATTGAGTGACTCGACTTGGCACATGTTCACACATGTAGTTGAAACAAATCAACATAGCCTTCATGATATTTATGTTCATGGTGGATTATATCCTACTCATGCTTGTACTCAGTGTGAATTAATTTTAATGCATGTTTATGACTGTTGTCGCTCTCTCAGTTGGTCGCTTCCTAGTCTTTTGCTAGCCTTCACCTGTACTAAGCGGGAATACTGCTTGTGCATCCAAACTCCTTAAACCCCAAAGTTGTTCCATATGAGTCCACCATACCTTCCTATATGCGGTATCTACCTGCCGTTCAAAGTAAATTTGCATGTGCCAAACTCCAAACCTTCAAATGAAATTCTGTTTTGTATGTTCGAGCAGCTCATGTTTCAACTAGGGCTGCCTATATCTTCCATGCTCGGTGGGATATTCTCAAGAGGAGTGGACTCCGCTCCTCATTCACGAGAAAGGGCCGGTAACCGGGATGCCCAGTCCCATTATCCAAAAGGGTCAAAGCAAATCAAAATAATTAAACAAAACTCCCCCAGGGCTGTTGTTAGTTGGAGGCACTCGTTGTTTCAAGCAAGCCATGGATTGATGCTTGTTGGTGGTTGGGGGAGTATAAACCTTTACCATTCTGTTTGGGAACTGCCTATAATGCATGTAGTATGGCAGATACAGCCATCTCATAGTTGTTGCGTTGACAACGAAAGTATGCCGCTCAAAATGTTATTCAATCTCTATTTTAAAATCGAGCTCTGGCACCTCTACAAATCCCTGCTTCCCTCTGTGAAGGGCCTATCTATTTACCGCTGGAGAGCACACTGGCATTTGCATTCATTACTATTGTTTTATATTGGGTATAACTTGACTGGATCTCTTTTACCATGAATTACAATGTCTAGTCAGTCCTTGATCTTTAAAGGTGCTCTACATTTATGTTTTGCGGTCTCAGAAAGGTCTAGCGAGAAACCATTTTGTTATATCATGTTATGATTGTTTTAAGAAAGTGTTGTCATCTGAGTTTTATTATTATGGCTCGCTAGCTGATTATGCTATTGATATGAGTAATTGTGAGACCAAGGTGTTATTGTGAGTATGGTTAGTTCATAATATTTGCTGAAACCTGAATGTTGGCTTTGCATGTTTACAACAACAAGAGCAAACAGAGTTTGTAAAAGTTTTTCTTTATCACTTCCAGTTTATCAACTGAATTGCTTGAGGACAAGCAAATGTTTAAGCTTGGGGGAGTTGATACGTCTCCAATGTATCTACTTTTCCAAAGACTTTTGCCCTTGTTTTGGACTCTAACTTGCATGGTTTGAATGAAACTAACCCGGATTGACGCTGTTTTCAGCAGAACTGCCATGATGTTGTTTTATGTGTAGAAAACAAAAGTTCTCAGAATGTTCTAAAAATCCACGGAGGCACTTTTTGGAAAATATAAAAAATACTGGCGAAAGAATGAAGACTAGGGGGCTCACACCCTGTCCACGAGGGTGGGGGGCGCACCACCCCCTGGGCACGCCCCCCTGTCTCGTGGGCCCCCCAGAGGCTCCGCCGACCTCAACTCCAACTCCATATATTTCGTCTCACGGAGAAAAAAATCAGAGAGAAAGTTTCATCACGTTTTACGATACAGAGCCGCCGCCAAGCCCTAATCTCTCTCGGGAAGGCTGATCTAGAGTCCGTTCGGGGCTCCGAGAGGGGGATTCATCGCTGTCATCATCGTCAACCATCCTCCATCACCAATTTCATGATGCTCACCGCCGTGCGTGAGTAATTCCATCGTAGGCTTGCTGGACGGTGATGGGTTGGATGAGATTTACCATGTAATCAAGTTATTTTTGTTAGGGTTTGATCCCTAGTATCCACTATGTTCTGAGATTGATGTTGCTATGACTTTGCTATGCTTAATGCTATGTTCCATGATTTAGATCTGAACCTATTATGTTTTCATGAATATATGTGTGTTCTTGATCCTATCTTGCAAGTCTATAATCGCCTATTATGTGTTATGATCGGCAACCCCGAAGTGACAATAATCGGGATACTTCTCGGTGATGACCGTAATTTGAGGAGTTCATGTATTCACTATGTGTTAATGCTTTGTTCCAGTTCTCTATTAAAAGGAGGCCTTAATATCCCTTAGTTTCCGCTAGGACCCCGCTGCCACGGGAGGGTAGGAGAAAAGATGTCATGCAAGTTCTTCTCCATAAGCACGTATGACTATATTCGGAATACATGCCTACATTACATTGATGAACTGGAGCTAGTTCTGTGTCACCCTATGTTATAGCTATTACATGAGGAATCGCATCCGACATAATTATCCATCACTGATCCAATGTCTACGAGCTTTTCACATCTTGTGCTTCGCTTATTTACTTTTCCGTTGCTATTGTTACAATCACTACAAAACCCAAAAACATTACTTTTGCCACTATTACCTTTATTATCACACTACTTTGCTACTAAATACTTTGCTGCCGATACTAAGTTATCCAGGTGTGGTTGAATTGACAACTCAACTGCTCATACTCAATAATATTCTTTGGCTCCGCTTGTGTCGAATCAATAAATTTGGGTTGAATACTTTACCCTCGAAAGCTATTGCGATCCCCTACACTTGTGGGTTATCACACCCCAACGCGTGACGAAGATCACCATGCCGGATACATTAAATATAAATCTGGCTGGGCCGAATACAATCGACTAGACTCATGTGAACTGCGTTGTGATGTAGCCCGGCACAGAGGCACCCCCCCTATGCTTCACTGACGAAGTAAAGGACCATGAGTTCCCAGTAGGGTTTAAGCCCATGAACATTGAATCATATGATGGGACAACAGACCCTGCGGTATGGATTGCAGATTTCCTTCTCCATATTCACATGGCCCGCGGCGATGATCTCCATGCCATTAAGTACCTCCCACTAAAACTCAAGGGACCGGCTCGGCATTGGCTGAATAGTTTGTCGGCAAACTCCATTGGAAATTGGGAGAACCTGGAAGACGCATTCCTGGATAACTTCCAGGGCACTTATGTGCGTCCACCGGATGCTGAAGATTTAAGTCACATTACCCAACAGCCTGGAGAGTCAGCCAGGAAATTCTGGACTTGGTTCCTAACTAAAAATAACCAAATTGTCGATTGTCCGGATGCCGAAGCCCTAGCGGCCTTTAAGCACAACATCCGCGATGAGTGGTTTGCTCGGCACCTCGGCCAAGAGAAGCCAAAGTCCATGGCAGCCCTCACGACACTCATGACCCGCTTTTGTGCAGGCGAGGACAGCTGGCTGGCTCATAACAACAGCACATCAAGAAACCCTGGCCCTTCAGATGCCAGAGATAACAATGGCAAGCCCCGACGCAATAGACACAAGCGTCGCAATAATGGCGATAGCACCGAAGACACGCCAGCCAATGCTGGATTCAGTGGTTCTAAATCCGGTCAGCGGAAAAAGCCATTCAAAAGAAAAAACCCGGGCCCGTCCAGTTTGGACCGCATACTCGATCGCTCGTGTCAAATTCACGGCACCCCGATAAACCAGCCAACCACACCAACAGAGAATGCTGGGTGTTCAAACAGGCCGGCAAGTTGAATGCCGAGAACAAGGAGAAGGGGCTGCATAGAAATGATGACAAAGAGCCTCGTCCGCCGAACATAGGAGGACAGAAGAAATTCCCTTCCCAAGTGAAAACAGTAAATATGATATACGCCAGTATCCGTCATGGCGGTTCGGCCGCGTTGGTCCTCGACCCCATCATTGACAGATTCCACCTCACACGAGTCCTTATGGACGGTGGTAGCAGACTGAACCTGCTCTATCAGGATACAGTGCACAAAATGGCATCTATCCCTCCAGGATCAAACCCACCAAAACAACGTTAAAAGGTGTCATACCAGGTGTAGCGGCCAATTGCACGAGCTCAATCAGACTGGAAGTAGCCTTCGGATCTTTGGAAAACTTCCGAAGCAAGGAGTTAATCTTCGATATCGTCCCTTTCTGCAATGGCTATCACGCACTGCTCGGACGAACCGCATTTGCCAGATTCAATGCGGTACCGCATTATGCATACCTCAAGCTCAAGATGCCATGTCCTCGCGGGGTTATAACAGTCAATGGAAACATAGAGCGCTCCCTCCGTACAGAGGAGCATAGTGCGGCCCTCGCAACAGAAGTATAGAGCAACCTTGTTAGGCAGACCTGCAATTCGGCAATAAAGCCCCCGGACACCGCTAAGCGAGTCCGGAGTACTCTGCAACAGGATCGGTCGGCACGTCCTAAGCTCGCCTAGCAATTCGACCTCTGTCCTAGTCCCAGTCAAGCGGTGAAGTTCGTGCCGTGCGTACATAATTACGCACTTAAAATACCATGGGCGTAGGCGGAGGCACAGCTACAATGTAGCCCACAATGGGACTCAACCGCCCTAGGACCCGTATACCTTCACCCTTTTCTTTCTTTGAGGTCCCTATTTTCTGGAGGATCCTCCGGTAACCTGACTATCAGGCCCATCACGGGATGGAAACACCAAGGAAGCAAGGAGCTTTGATGTACAAAGGAATCCCCAGGTGGTCTCTGATAACGATCGTTATACCTGTTTTACATACCCACACATAGCTCGCCTTTGGTCACGACATGTCAAATAGTCCTATTTTGCTTACCGCACTACTTGTATACATACGCCTTGACGTATTATTCAAATAACAGTGGAAAATAATGTACAGCGTTAGCTTATTATTACATTCCTTTATCTTTTTCCTTGACTGCTTATTTATTACAAATTGCGCCCGTACATTCTGGTACGCTCAATCCACCAAGGGCTCTAGTGTACCCCATAACACGGCAAGAAAAAGTCCAAACACTTTCGACAGTGCGGCACCCCGAACTTATAGCACTATATGCATCAGCTTCGAATCATGTCTTGGGTCAATAGTTGGGTTTGCCCGGCTCCCATGTTTTGCTGCCTTACATTCCGCTATATCAGCTAAGGGGGCACGAGGAGAACTACTGTGATTGTGTCCCGGTTCTTCTAGACGAGCACCTCTGTAGAGAAATCCGAAAACCGGCTACCATGATACGGCGAGAGATGGTCGCTGTTCGAGAGGTCTCAAATCCTTAAAGATTTTTTCCGCTTCGGGCGAGGAATCGGCCTTGTCCGATTTAGGCGTGTATAGCGCCCCAAGTTCGGCCTTCCGAATACCAGGGGCTATGCCAAAATTTAAAATTATAGACTTCTATGGATAAGTGAGAGTGATAAAGCTGTATATTCTGATTGCCTTGTTCGTTGCGCTAAACACCTCCTTAAAGGACCAAAAATTTGGATAAAGAGTGTTTTGATTTACCCCGAACACCCTGGTACTAGTTACATGGGGGCAGAAGCCGACGACTGGCCAACTCTCAGATTTTATAAACGGCCGCACAGAAGGTAAAATTATAAATCAACAAGCGTCATATGGTGCAAATGAACTTGTTTTTATATTACAGGATCAAATGAGTACATTCATTCAAATAGTACATCCTTAGCACATTCCTCCGCCACAAGGCGGACACCCTTCAGGACACCGTTGTAATACTTTTCAAGGTGGTAGTGCTCCTTACCCTTCGGCGGCCCCTCCGTCACCAGCTTCTCGGCATCCATCTTCGCCCAGTGCACTTTCACGCGGGCGAAGGCCCTGCGCGCACCTTCAATACAGACTGACCGCTTTATGACTTCAAGCCTCGGGCAGGCATTCACAAGCCGCTTCACCAGGCCAAAGTAGCTGTTGGGCAGGGGCTCGACATGCCACATCCGGACTATGAGGTCCTTCATGGCCAGTTTGGCCGCCTTGTGCAATTAGACCAGTTGCTTCAGCTGGTCGCTCAAGGGCATTGGCTGTTCGGCCCCAATATATTGGGACCAGAACAACTTCTCAGTCGAGCTCCCTTCTTCAACTCGGTAGAACTCTGCGGCATCAGATATGTTGCGCGGCAGATATGCAAATCCTCCTGGAAAGCTCCAAATTCGGGTAAGTAAAAGGAAAGCCTCCTTCACATGCTTGCTTTTCATATTGAATGCCTTACCCGCTGCAATCTTCTCGGCCGCTTGAACCTCCTGGAGGGCCTTTTGGGCTTCGGCCTTAGCATCCAGTGTGCTCTGGAGGGCCTTCGCAAGCTCGGACTCTTGCGTCTTAGAGTCACGCTCAAAGGACTCATATTTTTTGACGAAATCCTGGAGCTCTTGCTGGATCTCATCGACCCGGGACTCTTGCTTCTCGCGCTCGGTGCGCTCCTTGGACGCTTTGTCTTCGGCCTCGGTCAACGCCTTCTTAAGGGCCGCCACTTTGGTTGTGGCCCCTATTAAAGTTCATGATGTTTCTATGAGCTCAAACCATTTTTTCTTTAACAATATACAGACGAGGTATTATGTATCTTTGTTCTCCTCGAGCTGCCTCTTCACGAGGCTGAGCTCTCCTTCAGTCCGCTCCAGATCCCGCTTCAGTCTGGAGACCTCCACAGTACAAGCGGCAGCGGCCAGCAGTGACGCCTGCTTATTCACATGGACATTTTCTGTTAGACTCCTGCGGATGTTATTTGATCCTCTGTTCGGCCTTTCTTTCCGAACGCCAAACAGAGCATCAGGGGCTATTGTCTATACTGTGATATTTTCTTATAATTTTATTACTTACCTCAAAGCCTGTTAGGAGGCTGGCGCAGGCTTCGGTCAATCCGCTTTTGGCGGACCGGACCTTCTCGATCACCGCACCCATGATGTTGCGGCGCTCTTCGTCAATGGAAGCGCCGCGAAGCGCTTCCAGCAAGTTGTCTAATGCCTCTGGATGGACAGAGGTCATCGGCACAGGCGGCTTGCCCCCCTTTGAGAGAGGCTGCCTGCCTGAATCCAGAACCACTAGGGTTTCCGGAGCAGTATCCGACTGGGGGCCAGTCTGGCTGCGGCCCCCGTTATCGGAGTCCATGGGGGTCTTCCCTCACATGTGCCCGACGTCTAGGATTTCTTCTTGGGGCATCTCCAGAACAGTCTCCCCCTGGTACGGTATCCTCTGAGACAACACCTCGGTGCCGTCCACAGGCCGAGGGGAGGTGGCTGTCAGGAGTGATTCGATGTTCATCTCCGACAGGCCCAGAGACCCATCCGAAGAGGATACGTCGATGAGGGCTCTGGCCGGACTGCATGAGTATGTTTGGCATGATAAGAAGCAATAAAGCGATACATACCGGAAGTATTATTGTGTCCGGATACTTACGACTTCGCCAGGGGCTTGTCCCTGGGCAACCACTCCTCGTCGCTATAGGCGGCTGTGGTGGAGTGGTCCGGAGGGAGGGTCTTTCCCTTCTTGGACCCTTTGGCCTCCCCAGATGGGGCGACCTTCCTTTTCTTCTCCCCCCAGGTTGTGGGAGGGATTTCCTCTTCCTCCTCCTCGTTTTCATTGGAGGAGCGCGCTTCGGTGTCTTCGAATGGTGAGTCCGATACAACCTTGCGCCGGATACCTTTCCTGGTCCCCTCGGCCTTCTTCTTGGCCTTCTTCTCCGGCACCTCATAGGGCGCTGGAAACAACATCTTCGTTAAGAGGGGCATTGCTGGATCTTCGGGTAGTGGAGCTGGACAGTCAATCCGCTCCGCTATCGCTACCCAGTCCTGTTAAATTGGCGTGGAGGCTTAGATTCCTCCCACGAATATGCTGGGGAAAGGAACATCTTGCAAAATATAAAGAGCTTACCGAATTGGCGGGGCGCTTTGTGCTGAGTCCGCGATCCTCGGTTATGGGAGGAGGTACCTCGGCGGCCTTGAACAGCACCTTCCAGACGTCTTTGTGCATCGTGTCAAAGAGCTCTCATACCGTCTGGTGTTCGGCCGGGTCAAACTCCCACATATTGAAGGCCCGTCTTTGGCACGGAAGGATCCGATGGAAGAGCATGACCTGGACCACGGTGACAAGCTTGATTTTCTTGCTTATCATATTCTTGACGCAGGTCCGAAGTCTGGTCAGCTCTACCAATGAGCCCCAGGCTAGGCCCTTCTCTTTCCAGGAAGTGAGCCGCATGGGGATGCCGGATCGGAATTCGGGGGCCGCGGCCCAGTTGGTGTCGCGCGGCTCAGTGATGTAGAACCACCCTGATTGCCACCCCTTCACGGTCTCCACATAGGAGCCTTCGGGCTAGGTGACATTGGACATCTTGCCCACCATGGCGCCTCCGCACTCCGCTTGCTGGCCGACTACCACCTTCGGCTACACGTTGAAGGTATTCATCCATAGGCCGAAGTGGGGCGTAATGCGGAGGAAGGCCTCGCACACGATGATAAACGCCGAGATATTGAGGATGAAATTGGGGGCCAGATCATGGAAGTCCAGCCCGTACTAGAATACGACCCCGCGGACGAACGGGTGGAGGGGGAATCCCAGTCCGCGGACAAAGTGGGAGAGAAACACTACCCTCTCCTGAGGCTCCGGGGTAGGGATGATCTGCCCTTCGGTAGGGAGCCGGTGCGCGATGTCCGCGGCCAGGTATCCGGCTTCTCGAAGCTTCATGATGTCCTCCTCCTTAACGGAGGAAGCCATCCACTTGCCTCCCGCTCCGGACATGCTTGGAATGACTTTGCGGAGAAGGAGAAAGCTTGGGCGCTAGAGCTCGAGCGAGGGGGAATGGATGAGCAGAGGAAGAAGAAGGCATGGGTGGAGAAAGGTGAATCCTTATCTCTTTATAAAGGCGGTAGAAACCATGCGCCTCCCCACTTGCCCCGCAGACTCGCTTATTCCCCAAGCATCATGTTGATGGCGCGGTTGGGTTACCCAAACCCGCATTGATGAGAATCCCGTGATAAGGGGACACGATCTCTGCTTCGACAAGACGTGCCAAGGAAACCGCCTCGCAATATGTGCATTAGCTGGTTGATAAAAATGGTTCGAATAATGACCGGGCCGTGGCATGATGTCACGCGATGAAAAGTTGTCAGCAGATTAGATTTACGGAATATAATGCTCTCTACGGGGGTGTGTGAAATTTGTTTTGCAAAGCCGGACACGATCCTTGTGTTCAGAATCTTCTATGGAGTATTCAGAGAAGGAACCCGCCTTGCAATGTCGAAGACAATCTGCACGCCGGACTCATCGTCATTGAAGCCTGGTTCAGGGGCTACTGAGAGAGTCCTGGGTTAGGGGGTCCTCGGACAGCCGGACTATATACTTTGGCTGGACTGCTGGACTATGAAGATACAAGATTGAAGACTTCGTCCCGTGTCCGGGTGGGACTCTCCTTTGCGTGGAAGGCAAGCTTGGCAATTCGGATATGTAGATTTCCTTCTCTGTAGCCGACTCTGTGTAACCCTAGCCCCCTCTGCTGTCTATATAAACCAGAGGGTTTAGTCCGTAGGACAACAACAATCATAACCATAGGCTAGCTTCTAGGGTTTAGCCTCTACGATCTCATGGTAGATCAACTCTTGTAGTACTCATATCATCAAGATCAATCAAGCAGGAAGTAGAGTATTACCTCCATCGAGAGGGCCCGAACATGGGTAAACATTGTGTCCCCCGCCTCCTGTTACCATTAGCCTTAGACACACAGTTCGGTACCCCCTACCCGAGATCCGCCGGTTTTGACACCGATACTAACCACACCCTTATCCTTAGCCATGTATGCCGCATGCATCACGCATGGTAGGTAATGGAGGTGCGTTGCATGGGAGAGCATGATGGTGAGGACCCGGCTCCCTTGAACTGCTGGAGGAGGGCGGTGGTCACTCGCCGCGGATCTAGCCCCTAGCCCCTGTCCACCTATAAAAGGAAGAGCAGGGGAGGACAGAGGCATCCAGTGGCATCCTCTTCTTCTTCTGTCTCGCTCCTTCTTGAATATGCTAGGAAGGGGAGCCTAGGGCTGGCCTCTAGGCTTTAGCTTCAGGTTGAAAATGCCGAGTGAAGGTGATAGAGCTTGGGGAGTGAGCTTGGTCCAAGTCCATGGAGAGGGGCTAGGGATCATTGGAAATCCCAATACAACCCCTCTCCTCAGAGCTAGAGTTGATGTCGACGAGGGGTGCGCCTTCCTGCCCGCCAAGGAGGGGAGCGCTGCGCTTCTTGCCCCTTGGACGCTTTGGCCATTTGTCGTATCTTCGGGGGGGGGGGCGCCGGACGAGGGTCTTGGCACTTCCCCGGCGAGGCGTTGATGAAGACAAAGCCAGGGAAGACGGAGAAGGTGGGAGGCAGGTTATCAGGATAGAGCACGACTACATCAATGCGTTCGTATTGTCCTGCCGCCTCGTCTTCTTGTTCCTCCCTTCCTTGTCGATGCCATCATCACCGGCCTCCTGGTCGTCAGGGAGGGGGTTGTTCTCTTAGTGACGTCGCCTCCTCAAACAGTCTTCCAACTGAGCTTTGGTGGATGACTCCACTGTCGCTCGAGCTAGGGCTTCTGGCAGTGGCGACTAAGAGCGCCGCCGGGCCATCTCCCTCCTTCGCAGCCTCGCCACTTGCGATCTTGTCAAGTCTCGCACCCGACAGGCCTCGATGAGATCGGGGTGGACTCTGTCTTGGGCGCTGCTCCCTGCCTCTTTCTTCTCTCCGTATATCCTGGGAGGAGAAGGAACATGGAGAGGAGTTTACAAGGCCCTTATCTTTTTTCAATCCTAAACTCATAGGCATTTGCCAAATTTTAATTCAAATAATGTAATCACTCAAGTCCATGTTTGTGTTATGTAATGCTTGTATCAACATATTAATGAAAAAGATAAACCTTGCCGAGAACTCGTGCATGTATATGTCCATGCAGAGTTGAGACGCCTCTTTAGTTTAAATAAATGAGTTTGCCCCGGCAAGCTATCCTATCGGCCTTCTTTTTGTCTGCCTGAGAACCTTATTTGCCGGGTTACAGACAGAAGGACCAGCCCCCCGCCAACTTCTTTTTATCAAAGGTAACTACAACCACCCTAACTGAAGCAGCGTTCAGGCCAGGGATGGGAGCACCCAAGTCTAGAAGGAGTAGCGAGGCTTTCTAATGCACAAGTTATAGCTTACAGAACATGAATGGACAAGAGGAAGAACTTATCTGTTTGGCTTGCCGGGATCGCAGTGCCGGGCAATCTCCTCACTCCTTTGTCAAAGCCAAGTCCATAGTGAGAACCTGTAACTTCACATAAATGAGAATGAATGCAGGAGGCAATCCTATCTATATGCATATGCAGATGCTCATGAAATGCTCATGTAGTAATCTGAAATGCTCATGCACGCATGCAATCTAGGTTGGGGCCCCTCTATAGTGCTTTTTTATTCTTGCACGGGGTCATCGCCTTGGCTTTGTACAAGGGGTTACATGCAACTGAGGCAAGGCCTGTACAAATGGGTGGGTGCTGGGCAGGGCCTGGCAGCCTTGCGCCTTATGGGTAGAACTTGCAGAGATTCTCAATATTCCATGAGTTTTGCAACCGAGTGGCATCCCCGGTCTCCAGACGGACTGCGCCAGGTCTAGTGACTCGTACTACCCGGTAAGGGCCTTCCCACTTTGGTGACAGCTTGTGTGTACCCTTGGCGGACTGAACGCGCCTAAGGACAAGGTCACCTTCCTCAAAACTCCGAGCATGAACCATGCAGCTATGATAGTGAAGTATGGCTTGCTGATAGCATGCAGCACGCGTAGCAGCCCGGAGACGGTTCTCCTCGAGTAGCACAGTGTCGTCACGCCGGTGCTGATCTTGCATCATCTCGTCGTAAGCAAGTACTCGAGGTGACCCATAAATGAGTTCTGTGGGGATAACTGCTTCTGCCCCATAGACCAGGGAGAAAGGAGTATGCCCCGTAGCTCGGTTTGGTATCATTCTAAGGGACCAGAGAACTACCGGTAGCTCCTTGATCCACCATCTAGCATGCTCCTGCAGTGTATCAAAGGTTCTTGTCTTGAGTCCGCGTAGCACTTCAGTGTTCTCCCTCTCAGCTTGTCCATTGCTCCAGGGTGTGCCACAGAGGCGAATGAGATCTTGCATCCGAGGGCATGAACATATTGCATGAAGGAACGACTCGTGAACTGGGTGTTGTTGTCTGTGATAATCCTTGCCAGAACTCCCAAATGACACACCAGATCTTTCAAGAACTTGATGGCCGACTGAGCAGTCACCTTTCTCACGGCAGTCACTTTCGGCCACTTTGTAAACTTGTCAATGGCAACAAAAAAGAATTCAAAGCCCCTGATTGCTCGGGGGAAGGGGGCGAGGATATCAAGCCCCCAAACCGAAAATGGCCATAATAGAGGGGTTGTTTGAAGCGCTTGGGTAGGTAGGTGGGTTTTCTTGGAATGGAACTGGCAGGCTCCACACTTAGTGACTCGCTCGACCGCATCTTGGAGGGCTGTGGGCCAATAGAATCCTTGCTATAATGCTTTCCCAACTAATGCCCTTGATCCAATGTGGGAGCCGCACATTCCTTTGTGTATCTCAGCCAACAGTTGTTTTCCTTCTTCCCGGCAGACACACTTTAATTTCACAATGTTAGGCCTCCTTCTGTACAGAGTGTCATCGACAAACTGATACATATTGGCCCTCCGGTCTACTCTTCTAGCTTCGTCTTGATTGCCGAGAAGCTCTCCGGTTTGGAGGAAGCGGACAATGTGCCTTTCCCAAGTTGGAGCATGTGGCTCGGCAACAAGGACTAGCGGCACCTCCTCTGCCACGAGAGCACTAGCCTTGTGCGCGGGGTCCGTGGACCCGGTAGGAGGGGGTGGTCCGGCAGGCTATGAGGAGTTGTTTCTAGCAGGGTCTCTGCCGGGAGCGGACGGTTCTATTGGGAGAGGCTTTCCGGTGTCCAACTTTCTCCTCTTCCGGGCCATGTTGTTGAGGAAGCTTCTGCGCAGCACACTTTGACAGATGATTAGCTATGTTGTTTTCCGCATGGGGTATGTGCTCTGTTTGCAATCCATCAAAGTGCTCCTCCAATCTTCTCACTTCCTCGACGTATGCCTCCATTAATGGACTTTGATAATCCTTGTTAGCTTGCCTCACCACCAACTGTGAGTATCCTCGAATGATCAGCTTCTTAATTCCCAATTCTGCTGCAATCCTGAGTCCGGCAAGGAGCCCTTCATACTCTGCTGTATTGTTGGTGGCTTCCGCCTGTGCAAAATGCATCTGAACGACGTACTTCAAGTTCTCCCCAGTGGGGGAAAGAAGAGGCATGCCAGCCCCCGCACCTTGTAGGGAAAAAGCACCATCAAAATACACAATCCATTCTTGGGGTGATTCCTTGCCAGGGACAACTGTCTCTATCTCTTCCTCATCAGGGGTTGGCGTCAACTCAGCAATAAACTCTTCCAATGCCCTGCTCTAGACAGTTGAAATGCTCTCAAACCTCAAACCAAAGCTGGATAACTCCAAAGCCCACTCCACTATTCTGCCGGTAGACTCTAGGTTTTGGAGTATCCGTTGCAACGGGAAATGAGTAACAACCATGATCTCATGGGCTTGGAAGTAGTGGCGCAGTTTCCTTGAGGCCATGATGAGGCCAAAGATCAACTTTTGCACGCCAGAGTACCTCTATCTAGCCCCCTATAACAAGGAGATAACAAAGTACACTGGGCGCTGCACCACTTTCTTCCTTGCCGTGTCCTTGGGGTTGTCATCGTAGACGTGTTCACTCTGCTCTGATCCTTTTTTGGCCGTGCTGGCCTCTGCTCACTCTCTTTCTCATCCTTTTCTCGCTATGCTATTAAGGCTGCAATGACCACTTGATTTGTTGCCTCCAAGTATAACAACAACGGCTCCTGAGCCTTGGGTGCAACCAGGATAGGCACAGAGGACATGTAGGTCATCAGCTCTTGCAAGGCTGCATCTGCTTCAGGGGTCTATTTCATGGGACCTGCCTTCTTAAAATTTTTAAGGAACGATAGGGCACACTCGGCAGACTTGGAGATGAATCTACTAAGCGCGGCAATGCACCCCGTCAGGTGCATCACATCTTTGACTGTTCTTGGCGCCTGGATCTGCTCGATTGCCTTGATCTTGTCGGGATTGGCTTCGATCCCCTGTGGGACACGAAGTATCCAAGTAGCTTGCCGGAGGGGACGCCAAACACACATTTCTCTAGGTTTAGCTTCAAGTTGATCTTGCGCAATTTGCAAACGTCTCCTCCAAATCCTAAATGAGAGTCGCCCTGTCTTTTGTTTTGACCACAATGTCATCCATATAAGCCTCAATGTTTCTGTGCAGCTCAGGTTCAAAACCAATCTGGACTGCCCTTGCAAAGGTGGACCCAGCACTCTTTAACCCGAACGACATGCGGACAAAGCAATACATACCACATGGAGTGATGAATGATGTCTTCTCCTCGTCCTCCTTTGACATGAAGATCTGGTGGTACCCAGAATAAGCGTCCAGGAATGAGAGCAAATCGCAACCTGAGGTGGAATCCACTATCTAATCAATACACGTCAAGGGGAACGGGTCCTTTGGGAAAGTCTTGTGAAGGCCCATGAAGTCAATGCACAGCCTCCATTTCCCGTTCGCCTTCCGGACTACTACTGGGTTTGCTAGCCAAGTGGGATGTAGCACTCCTCTGACCAAACCAACTGCTTCAAGCTTCTTGATCTCTTCTGCAATGAACTACTGCCTCTCCAAGGCCTGCTTCCGGACTTTCTGCTTAACAGGTCTGGCGTGTGGGCAGACAACAAGGTGGTGCTCAATTACCTCCCTGGCAACACCGGGGATATCAGATGGTTGCCAAGCAAACACATCGATATTCGCCCGCAGGAAGGCAACGAGCGCGCTTTCCCATTTGTCATCAAGGGAGGGGTAGACGGTGAAAGTAGCATCAACGCCAGCCAGCCCTGTTGAGACCTTTTTTACTTGCGAAACAGCAACCTTTGATCTCTTGTTGTTGGAACACTCAGCCACGTTGTCAACGGGTGCCGTGCACTCGGAGGGGTCATGCTTCCCAGACTCTTTGCCAGAGGCCCTATAATCCTGTTTCTTCCCTTTGCTCCCCTTGGCTGGAACTGCTGCTGTCGTAACCTCTGCCGCGACCACATCCCTGTACATCTTGTCCACACAAATGATTGCATCTTTCTAATATGATGGGATGGCGAGGACTCCCAGCGGCCCAGACATCTTCAGGCTATTGTAGGCATAGTGGGATGCCGCCATGAATTTAGCCAACGCCGGGCATCCAAGGATCCCATTGTACAGTAGGGGGAGGTCAACTACGTCAAACACAATCTTCTCAGTCTGGTAGTTAAGCTCTCCCCCAAATGTTACTGGCAATGTAATGTTCCCTTTAGGATGACTCCTGCCAGGGTTGACTCCTTGAAACGTGCATGTAACCTCTAACTCTTCTTCTGCTATGTGTAGCTTGTTGATAACTGCCAGGGAAATCAGATTCAGTCCGGCTCCACCGTCCACCAACATCTTTGTGACCCTAAGGTTGGGAATTGTTGGAGAAACCAACAAAGGGAGGCATCCTACTGTAGCGGTGCGGCTAGGATGGTCCTCTTCATCGAAGATGATGGGCGTACGGGACTATTTGAGTGGCTTCCGGGCCTCCGGCGCTGGTTCCACGACATTGACTTCCCAAGCCCATTGCTTGAGTTGGCGATGAGAGGCGTGCAAAGATGCACCTCCGTCAATGCACAGGGCATCCGTGGCCTTTTGAAACTCCTGCTCACTGGTTTCCTCTTCACCCCCCTTGTCACTCTCATCACCACAGACTTCTTTCTCCTGCCCCCCGACGGGTTTTCCTTTGTTCCGAAAGGGCTTGCCGGGGCGATTTTCTCCATAGCCTCGGCCCTTACCGCTAGTGACATTCTGACCCTTTTCCTTATCTCACTTATCATATTCTGCTCTCTGTCTCTTGACCAACTGTTCGACCTGATTGCACTCTTGAAGGTCGTGGCCCTTGGTCTGGGGGATCTTGTAGTATGGCCCATCGCCCTTCCCAGCTTTCTCGGCAGCTGTGGCCTCCCGACAATCGCCGCACACGACAACCTCCTTGTCGGGGGCCTCGGTCTTAGCAATTTTGTCGTTACTAGGGGTGCCTGACCCTTCAACAATCAATACTACTTTATCCCTTCGCTTCTTATTGCGCTTCTTAAGCTTCTTCTGACTAGTGGATTCATCATCATCATCCTCTGAATCAACATCAATGCAATCTTCTTCTCCAGGAAACTTCCTCCCTTCCTCCATCCGGGCACACTTATCTGCTAGGGTGTATAGCTCCTTCACAGTCTTAGGCAACCGCATGTTCATCTTGGCACGAATTCGGCGGTTGCGCACATTGGACTGGAAGGCAGCTATCACGGCTGCCGGATGGATATTTGGAATATTCCTATGGAATTTACTGAACCTCTGCAAATACTTACGGAGGATTTCTCCTTCCTTCTACTGGAGAAGCTGCAGATCACCGGGGCAGCCCAGCTCCGGGTGGCCACCGGTGAAAGCACCGATGAACTCATGGCGTAGATCTGCCCATGACGAAATGGAGTTCGCCGGCAGATGGATCAGCCAGGACCTCACATTGGATTTGAGTGCTAATGAGAATTAGTTGGCAAACACCATCTCATCTCTTCTCCCGGCAGCCTGAACAGTGATGGTGTAGATGCTCAGGAACTCTGTCGGGTTCAACCTTCTGTCATACTTCTCAGGTATCTCTGTCTTGAATGGGCAAACGGACGGCCACCAGACTTGCTGCAACTCATGGGTGAAGGCAGGGCAACCAAACTTGAAGGGTAGGAGACCATCAGCACCAAGAGTGGGATCGTTGACACCGGGCCGCTGCACTCGCCAACTTGGAGGTTGCTGCAGTGTTGCTCGACGACGCACACGTCTCCTCTCCGTCCATCTTCTGGGATTCACCTTTGGCCTGGACGTGCTTGAGGATCGGAAGAGGCCATCGAGGCACCATCAAGGTCTTGATTTGGTCGCGCCCGCGCCGGCCGCTAAGGCGGGGGTTGCACCTTGGGGACAACCTCCCCCGTGCAGGCAGCAGCATGGGTTGTTGTAACGCCCCGGATTTGATGCGCCAGGTGTCTGCCAGTTATTCGCCGTCATTGCCATGTCATTTTCTTGCGTGTTGCATTTTGTCATGTCATCATGTGCATTGCATTGCATACGTGTTTGTCTCATGCATCCGAGCATTTTCCCCGTTGTCTGTTTTGCGATCCGGCACTCCTATGCCCTCCGGCGTCCCCCCTTTTGTCTCTCGTTGTGAGCGGGTGTTAAACGTTCTCGGAATGGACCGAGTCTTGCCAAGAGGCCTTAGTATACCACCGGTAGACCGACTGTCAAGTTTCGTGCCATTTGGAGGTCGTTTGATACTCCAACGGTTAACCGGGTAACCGTAAAAGCCTCTTTTGTCTTGCAGCCCAACACCCCCCAAAGTGGCCCATAAACCATCCAAACCCCTTCCATGCTCTCGGTCGTTCGATCACGATCGTGTGGGCGAAAACCGCACTCCATTTGGAGTCTCCTAGCTCCCTCTACCTATAAAATCAGCTCCCCCTCCGAAATTCACGGTGCAAACCCTAGCTCTCCCACTCCTTGCGTCGCCGGACGTTTTCTCCCCAACGGTCGGATATGTCCGCCGCCCTCGCCGCGCCACGTGTCGGCTCTAGATTCACTGAGCCCCGCGCCTACTTCCCCGCGCCGGCCCGCCGGGCCCAGGCGGGGCCCGCCTGGCCCGATCCGCCGCCGCCCGCCCGCGGGACGCCCTCGCCCGAGCCCGCGGGAGTGCTCCGCCGACGCGCCCGAGGTCGCCGGCGCGCCTCCACTCCGGCGCCGGCCGCCTCCCGCCTCCGCTCCGTCCCCCACGCCTCCTCCCCGTCATCCAGCCCTGCCACCCAACCTCCGCCGCCCGGCGCCCCGGCGCTGCCGCTGGCCGGCCCCTCGCTGGACCCGACGTCCTTCTCCTTCCCCCCTCGTCGGCCTCTCCTTCCTCTCCGGCCACTGTCGCGCGAACTCCGGCGAGCATCTCCAGCCCTGCTTCGAAGTCCGTGCCATCGAACCCTAGATCTAGATCTGGGAGGTATATTTTTGCCCGTTCCAAAAATCTCTGCATTCTGGTGCTAGCTTTGACCTGCTGTAACTTCTTGCATGTAGCTCCATTTTGTGCGTGTAATATGTTAGAATGTTCATTGAGAGATGCTCTACATTTCATTCCATTGTGACATGCTCGTTTGAGATCATCTGGATGCCCTAATCATCGTTGCAAGAGTGCTATATGATGTTAACTGTTGTCTGTTAACCAAACTTGATGATTTGTCTTTTTCGTTGCATTTTGTGTTTGCATCCTATGAGCTTGATGTCTACATGTGTTGTGAAATACTTCATGCCATCTTCACAGGGATGCAATCCATGTATTTTTGTGAGTCTTGTACTGAGTGCATCAAGCTTGTTAAGTATGGTACTTGCTGTTACTGTTTTGCTAGGCTGAATCTGTTATTTCGTGATGCTATGTAAACCTGCTGCTACAAGTCATTCTATGCATAATCTGGAGATATTCACTAAAGATGTTTTGTTATACATGTCATGCTCTAGCCACACATTCCCATGGTTGCAATTATAGCTTGATTTAGATTGTTGTAATCTTGCTCTCAAGTTGCTAAATAATGTTGTTGTCAGCCTGTTAACATTAATATCAGTTTTGCCATGTGATTTGCTAGTGATCCATGTACCCTATGAACTTAATCTTGCAATGCTTAGCTTCATAAACATGTCTTCTTACTGTTAGTCACCTTTTTATGCCATGTATTGCTCTATGGTGAGTGGTAAAAGCTCACCAACATGCCTACTTATTGTTGTTCCTGCCATGTTTGAATCTGTCATATCATTTGCCATGTTTACATAGGTGCCATCATATCTTATGATCCTTTTTGGCTCATGGTCAGTAAAGGACTTCTGTTATTTGTCTGTTTGGCTCATGGACATGCCTTTGTTTGCCATGTTAAGTTCCTATAACATGTTGTTTGATAGCTCTAAGCATCGCAACCTGATGTTATTTCTGCTAAGCCTGTAAACTGTTATTATATGCAATCTTGCCATGTCTTTTTGAGCATGTTCTAATGATTTCTGGAGATAGCTCAGTGTTCATGTTTTGTTATGCTTTACCTGTACATCATGTCCATGCCTTTTGTTCTCACGTTGGGGGTGCTGTAGCATGTTGTTTTGATGCTTGCAATATGCCTAGTTGTTGTTTTGGACAGATTGTTGCTATAACTTGTATAGAGTGTATGTGTGGAACCGTTGCTCCGTTTTGAGTGTGCTCTATATGAAACTTGCTTGATTTTGCATGTAGCTTCATATTATCTTGTTGCATCCATGTTTTGAGAGTGTTTGCTTGATGTTTGTATGCATTTTGCATCAATGCCATGTTTAACTTGTTTTGCTCATATCTTCTAGGCTGTAGCTCTGAACTAAATGACTTTATATGCAACTTGAATAGAATTTCGTGTAGATCATCATGGTGCATCTTAACTTGATGTCTAACAACTTGAACATAAGGTTTATTCAGATCTGGATCAATTTCGAAATTTGCATATGATGACTTATCGGAATTGTTATATGTTGTTTCCGGCCTCATTTAAACTTGCCTTGATGTGTTGCTCTTGCATGCCTCATCTCTTGCCATGAGTAGCTTCATGTAGTCTTGTCATGCATCATACTTGGTTGAGCATCATGCTTTGTTTATGTGTGGTGTGTTTACCATGTTGTGTGCTTCTTCTCGATAGTTCCCGTTTCGTTGCGATCATGAGGATTCGTTCGTCTACGCTTGGTTCGTCTTCGTGGCTTCATCTTCTTCATGGACTCATTCTTCTTCCTTGCAGGATTTCAGGCAAGATGACCGCTACCCTAGATCTCACTACTATAATTGCTATGCTAGTTGCTTCGTTCTATCGCTTTGCTGCGCTTCCTATCATTTGCTCTTCAAGCCTCCCAAATTGCGATGTCAGCCTCTAACCTTTTTCACCCTTCCTAGCAAACCGTTGTTTGGCTATGTTACTTCTTTGCTCAGCCCCTCTTATAGTGTTGTTAGTTACAGGTGCAGTTGAAGATTTCCCCATGTCGGACAGGATTATGTTGGGATATCACAATATCTCTTATTTAATTAATGCATCTATATACTTGGTAAAGGGTGGAAGACTCGGCCTTATGCCTGGTGTTTTGTTCCACTCTTGCCGCCCTAGTTTCCGTCATACCTGTGTTATGTTTCCGGATTTTGCGTTCCATACGCGGTTGGGTGATTTATGGGAACCCCTTGATAGTTCACTTTGAATAAAACTCCTCCAGCAAGGCCCAACCTTGGTTTTACCATTTGCCTCACCTAGCCATTTTTCCCTTGGGTTTTCGGAGCCCGAGGGTCATCTTTATTTACGCCCCCAGGCCAGTGCTCCTCCTAGTGTTGGTACAAACTAGAGCACCGTGCGGGACCATTCCTTGGCAACTTGGATTACGCCGGTACCTGTACGCTTAGCTTATCCGGTGTGCCCTGAGAACAAGATATGTGCAGCTCCTATCGGGATTTGTCGGCACATCCGGACGGTCTTGCTGGTCTTGTTTTACCATTGTCGAAATGTCTTGTAAACTGGGATTCCGAGTCTGATCGGGTCTTCCAGGGAGAAGGTATATCATTCATTGATCGCGAGAGCTTATCATGGGCTAAGTTGGGACACCCCTGCAGGGTATAAACTTTCGAAAGCTATGCCCGCGGTTATGTGGCGGATGGGAATTTGTTAATGTCCGGTTGTAGATAACTTGACACCAGTTCCGAATTAAAACGCATCAACCGTGTGTGTAGCCGTGATGGTCTCTTTTCTGCGGAGTCCGGGAAGTGAACACGGTTTTGGGTTATGATTGACGTAAGTAGGAGTTCAGGATCACTTCTTGATCATTGCTAGCTTCACGACCATTCCATTTTACTCTCTTCTCGCTCTTATTTGTGTATGTTAGCCACCATATATGCTTAGTCGTTGCTGCAACCTCACCACTTATCCTTTCCATTCTCATTAAGCGTTGCTAGTCTTGATACCCATGGTAATGGGATTGCTGAGTCCTCGTGGCTCACAGATTACTACAACAACAGTTGCAGGTACAGGTTGTGCGATGATCATGACGCGAGAGTGATGTTTACTTGTTTTGGAGTTCTTCTTCTGCTTCTTCGATCAGGGGATAGGTTCCAGGTTGACAGCCTGGGCTAACAGGGTGGATGTCGTTTGAGTTTCAGTTTGTGTTTCATCCGTAGTCGGATGGTGATCTTATGTAAGATGATGTTGTATTCGTGTGGCATTGTATGCCTTTTGTATGTATCCCCATCTATTATGTAATGTTGATGTAATGATATCCACCTTGCAAAAGCGTTTCAATATGCGGTTCTATCCTTGGTGGGACCTTTGAGTCTCTTTAGGATAGTATCGCATATTGGGCGTGAAAAGTTGGTATCAGAGCCTCGACCGACCCTAGGAGCCCCCTTGATTGATCGTGTAGTTTGGTCGTTGTTGAGTCTAGAAGAAAACTGTTTTCGGAGTCTAGTTATATCGGAGAGTAGGAATTCTTTTACTCCTCAGCCCCTTCGTCGCTCTGGTAAGGAATCTTGACGTAGGTGTTTTGAATTACTACTCTTCCCCTTCAAATTTTCTTTAGGATCACGCAGTTGGTTTTCCGATCGTTGGTTCTCAGCTCTTTTATCCGGTGCATTTCTTGTCAAGTCGACTCGAGCCTCTTCATCTTTGCCAAGTTCAATCCTTATTTTGCTCTCAAAGAAGTTATTTCTCTATCCTCAGTTGTCTTCTTTTCCCACCCGCCCACCCCTTTTCATCTCGGAGCCGGACTCCGTAATCGAGTATCCATCCTACTCGTGTGAAGTCTTTGCTTTCTTTCCTTAATGATTTCAACCGGTGTTTTCTCTTCAAGTTATTCGTTGGTTCCCCCGTCCAAGTTGCTTTTGTTTTCCCGCCCTCCCACCCTTTTTCTTCCCAGAGTCTGAGCCTTTATTCGAGAAGCTATTTCATTCGTGTGGAGCCTCTTCAATCTTCCCTCAATTATCTCAACCGGTGAATTCTCGTCTCGTTTGACATTCTTCATCTCTTTTCCGGTGGATTCAATTCCATCTTCGGTAGTGATTATATTCTTTCCTCGGCTCAAGTGTTTCCCCGCTCGTTCGTCTCTCACCAGTTTATCTTTTCGGAGTGCTCAAGACATCTCAGGAGATTCGTCTATATTTGAATTAATTCGAGGTTGTCACCTCACTCAAATATTTCAATTGTTCCGGTGCATCATCTACCTGTTCAACAATCCTTTTCAATGGTGTTTTTCTCTTTAGTGGGCCCTAACCCATAGGTATTTTCCCAGGATCTTACCTGACTCTTCTAATTCCCCCGGAGTTATTCTCAATTCTTTTCAAGTGTCACGTAAGAATGGATCCCATCAGTCAGATGCTTTTCCAAGATCGATTTCAAATCATTTTCATTGTTGCCTCAACCTCTTCGCTTTTCGTTCTCCCGGAGTGCCTTAACAAATTTTGGTGGTGTTTCTCATTGTCTTTTGAAGACTGAAGAAGATTTTTCCTCTAAATCTTGTCCGTTCTCTCAAAGATTCGTGGTTCTAGCTTCATATCATCCTCTCGAATTAGTCTAGTTATCAGATATTCTTTTCTTACCCATCTGGTGCATGTCAGGAGTTGTTTTCCCGTTTCTTTTCACCGTAGGCCATCATTCCAGTTATCGTTCTCTATTTATCCCGGTGCTAAGTTCAAGTGTTCGTTAATCAGCTCGACTTCTTCCCGCTCTCCTGTATCTAAATCCCCTCTAGCATATTTCTTCTTCTAATTCTTCCCGGTGATTCATTCTCTTTCATCAGTCATTTCCGAATTCTTACAGTGGTTCGTTCAAGATTCTTTTTCTTTGATTATCATTCAATCCATTAGTTCTTTCCAATCTACCGGTGGTTCATGAAGACTTTCTCAAGTTTTGCGCTATATCCCCCCTTAATCCTTTTCAACAAGAATAAGTAGTATGCAAAATCCATTGCTTGTCATCAATTTAATTTGATGAAGGATAAGCATACAATAAATCTTATTCTTATTTTATCCAAGTAAGTAATCCCTTCCTCCGGAGTTTGTTCATGATGAGTAAATTCTTGATTCCAAGTGATCTATCTTTCTCTTCCGGAGTTCATATTTCCTCGGCCATTTCGTCGGAACCTCTATCTAAATCATCGCAAGGCTCATCTTATTCTTTCATCCTTCAATCTTATCTCATCATCCTTTTGGTACCGGAGTTCTTCATGGTGGTTCTTCATGATTTAATTCATTCTTCAAGAGTTCATCAAGATCTTGTTGGTGGAGTTCAAGTATTATTCTTCTTGCATCTCGAAGTGCAATTAATTCTCCGTATTCTTTTGGAGTGGAGTTTTGCATTTCTTCGTTCTTCTCAGCTATCCAGTCATTTCCGTTTGTGGCCGGTTATCACCTTATGATTTTGAGATGTTACCTATAAGACCACAACGAGCTTATTCTTTTCGTTGTTGATTTTCTCAACAACTCCGTTTAAATCTTCCTTCTAAAGATGCTTTCAATTTCATTCGTGGCACAAGTTGTCATTTTCTTCTCCATTCTTTTCATTCAACTCTTTCAATTCTTATCGGAGGTTTTGTGTCATGTCTTCATCAAGTATCATTCCATCCTCTCAAGCTCGTGTTCTATTCCTCCATGTTTCAGCCCGAGTGCTGCCTAAATTCTTCCATTCTTATTCCTTTTCTATCTTGTTCTAACCGGGGTGCTTTCAGAGTCTATCTTGTTTCCATGAGCATTTGATTCTCGTCATTCTCGTCGTTCTCTCTTCTTCTTGAGTGCTCTCGATTCTTTGCTTCTTCTCTTGAGTTCTTGTTTCACCTCATCCCCTTTTCCCTTCCGTCTCGGTCCTAAAATCTCGAGACAAGATCTCTTGTTAGTGGAGGAGTGTTGTAACGCCCCAGATTCGATGCGCCATGTGTCTGTCAGTTATTCTCCGTCGTTTCCATGTCATTTGCTTGCGTGTTGCATTTTGTCATGTCATCATGTGCATTGCATTGCATACGTGTTCGTCTCATGCATCCTAGCATTTACCCCGTTGTCCGTTTTGCGATCCGGCACTCCTATGCCCTCCGGCGTCCCCCCTTTTTGTCTCTCGTTGTGAGCGGGTGTTAAACGTTCTCGGAATGGACCGAGTCTTGCCAAGCGGCCTTGGTATACCACCGGTAGACCTCCTGTCAAGTTTTGTGCCATTTGGAGGTCGTTTGATACTCCAACGGTTAACCGGGTAACCGTAAAAGCCTCTTTTGTCTTGCATCCCAACACCCCCCCCCAAAGTGGCCCATAACCCATCCAAACCCCTTCCATGCTCCCGGTCGTTCGATCACGATCGTGTGGGCGAAAACCACACTCCATTTGGAGTCTCCTAGCTCCCTCTACCTATAAAATCACCTCCCCCTCCGAAATTCACGGTGCAAACCCTAGCTCTCCCTCTCCTCGCGCCGCCGAATGTTTTCTCCCCACCAGCCGGACATATCCGCCGCCCTCGCCACGCCACATGTTGGCTCTTGATTCTCCGAGCCTCGCGCCCACTTCCCCGCGCCGCTACGTGCCGGCCCACCGGGCCTAGGCAGGGCCTGCCCGGCCCGATCCGTCGCCGCCCGCCCGCGGGACGCCCTCGCCCGAGCCCGCGGGAGCGCTCCGCCGCCCGCGCTCAAGGTCGCCGGCGCGCCTCCACTCCAGTGCCGGCCGCCTCCCGCCTCCCGCCTCCGCTCCGCGCCTTATGCCTCGTCCCCGTCGTCCAGCCCCGCCGCCCGACCTCCGCTGCCAGCGCCTCCCGGCCACTGCCCGGCGCCCCGGCGCCGTCGCTGGCCCCGGCGTCCTTCTCCTTCCCCCCTCGTCGGCCTCTCCTTCCTCTCAGGCCATCGTCGCGCGAACTCCAGCGAGCATCTCCAGCCCCGCCTCGAAGTCCGTGCCATCGAACCCTAGATCTAGATCTGGGAGGTATATTTTTGCCTAAGTCCCGAAAATCTCTGCATTCTGGTGCTAGCTTTAACATGCTGTAACTTCTTGCATGTACCTCTGTTTTGTGCGTGTAATATGTCAAAATGTTCACTCAGAGATTCTCTACATTTCATTCTATTGTGCCATGATTGTTTGAGATCATCTTGATGCCCTAATCATCATTGCAAGAGTGCTATATGATGTTAACTGCTGTCTGTTAACCGAACTTGATGATTTGTCTTTTTCGTTGCATTTTGTGTGTGCATCCTATGAGCTTGATGTCTACATGTTTTGTGAACTACTTCATGCCATATTTACAGGGGTGCAATCCATGTATTTTTGTGAGTCTTGTACTGAGTGCATCAAGCTTGTTAAGTATGGTACTTGTTGTTACTATTTTGCTAGGCTGAATCTGTTATTTCGTGGTGTTATGTAAACCTGCTGCTACAAGTCATTCTGTGCATAATCTGGAGATATTCACTAAGGATGTTTTGTTAAACATGTCATGCTCTAGCCATCCATGCCCATGGTTGCAATTATAGCTCGCTGTAGATTGTTGTAATATTGCTCTCAAGTTGCTAAGTAATGTTGCTGTCAGCCTGTTAACATTAAGATCAGTTTTGCCATGTGATTTGCTAGTGATCCATGTACCCTATGAACTTTATATTGCCATGCTTATCTTCATAAACATGTCTTCGTACTGTTAGTCACCATATATTGCTCTGTGGTGAGTGCTAAAAGCTCACCAACATGCCTACTTATTGTTGTTCCTGCCATGTTTGAATCTGTCATATCATTTGCCATGTTTACATGGGTGCCATCACATCTTCTTATCCTTTTTGGCTCATGGTCAGTAAAGGACTTTTGTTCTTTTTCTTTAGTAGTAGTATGCCATGCCTTTGTTTGCCATGTTAAGTTCCTGTAACATGTTGTTTGATAGCTCTAAACATTGCAACCTGATGTTATTTCTGCTAAGCCTGTAAACTGTTATTATATGCAATCTTGCCATGTCTTTTTGAGCATGTTCTAGTGATTTCTGGAGATAGCTCAGTGTTCATGTTTTGTTATGCTTTACCTGTACATCATGTCCATGCCTTTTGTGCTCACGTTGGGGGTGTTGTAGCAATGTTGTTTTGATGCTTGCAATATGCCTAGTTGCTGTTTTGGACAGATTGTTGCTATAACTTGTATAGAGTGTATGTGTGGAACCGTTGCTCCGTTTTGAGTGTGCTCTATATGAAACTTGCTTGATTTTGCATGTAGCTTCATATTATCTTGTTGCATCCATGTTTTGAGAGTATTTTCTTGATGTTTGTATGCATTTTGCATCAATGCCATGTTTAACTTGTTTTGCTCATATCTTCTAGGCCGTAGCTCCGAACTAAATGAACTTTATATGCAACTTGACTAGAATTTCATGTAGATCATCATGGTGCATCTTAACTTGCTGTTTAACAACTTGAACATAAAGTTTATTCAGATCTGGACCAATTTCGAAATTTGCATACGAGGACTTACTGGAATTGTTATATGTTGTTTCCGACCTCATTTAAACTTGCCTTGATGTGTTGCTCTTATATGCCTCATCTCTTGCCATGAGTAGCTTCATGTAGTCTTGTCATGCATCATAATTGGTTGAGCATCATGCTTTGTTTATGTGTGGTGTGTTTACCATTTTGTGTGCTTCTTCTCGATAGTTCCCGTTTCGTTGCGATCGTGAGGATTCGTTCGTCTACGCTTGGTTCGTCTTCGTGGCTTCATCTTCTTCATGGACTCGTTCTTATTCCTTGCGGGATTTCAGGCAAGATGACCGCTACCCTGAATCTCACTACTATCATTGCTATGCTAGTTGCTTCGTTCTATCGCTTTGTTGCGCTTCCTATCATTTGCTCTTCAAGCCTCCGAAATTGCCATGTCAGCCTCTAACCTTTTTCACACTTCCTAGAAAACCGTTGTTTGGCTATGTTACCGCTTTGCTTAGCCCCTCTTATAGCGTTGTTAGTTGCAGGTGAAGTTGAAGATTGCCCCATATTGGACAGGATTATGTTGGGATATCACAATATCTCTTATTTAATTAATACATCTATATACTTGGTAAAGGGTGGAAGACTCGGCCTTATGCCTGGTGTTTTGTTCCACTCTTGCCGCCCTAGTTTTCGTCATACCAGTGTTATGTTCCCGGATTTTGCGTTCCATACGCGGTTGGGTGAGTTATGGGACCCCCTTGACAGTTCGCTTTGAATAAAACTCCTCCATCAAGGCCCAACCTTGGTTTTACCATTTGCCTCACCTAGCCCTTTTTCCCATGGGTTTCCGGAGCCCGAGGGTCATCTTTATTTACCCCCCCCCCCCCGGGGCCAATGCTCCTCCGAGTGTTGGTCCAAATTAGAGCACCGTGTGGGACCATTCCTTGGCAACTTGGATTACGTCGGTACCTATATGCTTAGCTTATCCGGTGTGCCCTGAGAACGAGATATGTGCAGCTCCTATCGAGATTTGTCGGCACATCCGGGCGGTCTTGCTGGTCTTGTTTTACCAGTGTTTAAATGTCTTGTAAACCGGGATTCCGAGTCTGGTTGGGTCTTCCTGGGAGAAGGTATATCATTCGTTGATCGCGAGAGCTTATCATGGGCTAAGTTGGGACACCCCTGCAGGGTACAAACTTCCAAAAGCCGTGCCCACGGTTATGTCGCGGATGGGAATTTGTTAATGTCCGTTTGTAGATAACTTGACACCAGTTCCGAATTAAAATGCATCAACCGTGTGTATAGCCGTGATGGTCTCTTTTCGGCGGAGTCCGGGAAGTGAACACGGTTTTGGGTTATGATTGACGTAAGTAGGAGTTCAGGATCACTTCTTGATCATTGCTAGCTTCACGACCGTTCCATTTTGCTCTCTGCTCGCTCTTATTTGCGTATGTTAGCCACCATATATGCTTAGTCGCTGCTGCAACCTCACCACTTATCCTTTCCATTCCCATTAAGCGTTGCTAGTCTTGATACCCATGGTAATGGGATTCCTGAGTCCTC
This sequence comes from Triticum aestivum, assembly GCF_018294505.1. Classification (NCBI taxonomy): domain Eukaryota; kingdom Viridiplantae; phylum Streptophyta; class Magnoliopsida; order Poales; family Poaceae; genus Triticum; species Triticum aestivum. Next base: position 520,986,388 of record NC_057801.1, read on the forward strand.
GTGGCTCACAGATTACTACAACAACAGTTGCAGGTACAGGTTGTGTGATGATCATGACGCGAGAGCGATGTTTACTTGTTTTGGAGTTCTTGTTCTGCTTCTTCAATTAGGGGATAGGTTCCAAGTCGGCAGCCTGGGCTAGCAGGGTGGATGTCGTTTGAGTTTTTGTTTGTGTTTCATCCGTAGTCAGATGGTGATCTTATGTAAGATGATGTTGTATTCGTGTGGCATTGTATTCCTTTTGTATGTATCCCCATCTATTATGTAATGTTGATGTAATGATATCCACCTTGCAAAAGTGTTTCAATATGTGGTTCTATCCTTGGTGGGACCTTCGAGTCTCTTTAGGATAGTATCGCATATTGGGCGTGACAGTTGTTGTCGTGGCTTGGGGAGAACGCGACATGGTAGCTCGTCGTGAGCCTTCGGCTTTGGTGAAACCGAACAAACTTTGGATGGTAGCACGCCACTCGTCCATCTGCTCGGCCGCAGGTGGAAACCTCAGCAGTAGCTGAGCTCGCACCATGGCCTCCGAGGCTGTGCTTGGTATAGATGATGACGATGTCAATCACGCCGTCGCTCGGCTCCTGGCAAAGCCAATGGTAGTTGCACTGCGCCCCCGCAGCTGTGGTGCAACCACCTGGGCAGCGGGGTGGCGAGGCGAAGGTGCTTTAGGGCCATCAACCCCGTTGGGCGCACCAGTTTGGTCGGCCCGCCCTAGGGAGAGCGCACGCGCAACATTCGTGCCCGTGACGAGGATGGCTGTAGGGCGGTGGCTCGCCCCGGACTAAGCGCCATCACTAAGGATGCGTCCGTCAACGGCCGGAGCGCGGCCGTCAGGGTGTTGCTGATGTCGCTGATACGTCTCCAACGTATCTATATTATCCTTCTATGATGATTTATATGCACTTATATGTCATTTTATATGATTTTTGGGACTAACCTATTAACCTAGAGCCCAGTGCCAGTTTCTGTTTTCTCCTTGTTTTTGTGTTTTACAGAAAAGGGATATCAAACGGAGTCCAAATGACGTGCCAATTTTTGAGGATTTTTTCTGGACCAAAAGAAGACCACAGAGCATCGGAGTTGGGCCAGAGGAGTCCCGGGCTGCCCACGAGAATGGGGGGTGCCCCCCCTAGGGAGCGGCCCCCTATCTCGTGGACAGCCCGGAGGCCTCCTTGACATGAAACCAACACAAAAAATTCCTATAAATACAGAAACCTTCGGGAATTAACCTAGATCAGAAGTTCCGCCGCCGCAAGCCTTTATAGCCACGAGAAATCAATCTAGGCCCTCTCCGGCACCCTGCCGGAGGGGGCCATCATCACCAGAGGCCATGGAGGAGGATCTCGGAGGGGCCATCATCGCCATGAAGGCCAAGGACTAGAGGGGGAAAGCCATGGAGGAGGAAGCACAAGGGGAAGAACCTCTCCTCCTCTCTCTTGGTGGCACCGGAGTGCCATCGGGAGGGGAATCATTGTCGCGGTGATCGTCTTCATCAACATCACCATCCTCATCTCTTTTACACGGTCCACTCTCCCACACCCTGCAGTAATCCCTACTTGCACATGACACTTTATGCTACATATTATGATCCAATGATGTGTTGCCATCCTATGATGTTTTGAGTAGATATCTTTTGTCCTTGGGTTGATTGATGATCTAGATTGGTATGAGTTGTATGTTTCACTTTGATGCTGTCCTACGGTGCCCTCCGTGTCGCGCAAGTGTGAGGGATTCCCGCTGTAGGGTGTTGCAATATGTGCATGACTCACTTATAGTGGGTTGCGTGAGTGACGGAAACACAAACCCGAGTAAGGGGGTTGTTGCGTATGCGATAAAAGGGGACTTGATGTTTTAATGCTATGGTTTGGTTTTTACCTTAATGATCTTTAGTATTTGCAGCTACTTGCTAGAGTTCCGATCATAAGTGCATATGATCCAAGTATGGAAAAGTATGTTAGCTTATGCCTCTCCCTCATATGAAATTGATATGACGACTATCGATCTTGTTAACAATTGCTTAGGACAATTCTGCACACCGATCCACCATTATTCCACACTCGCTACTTATATTATTTAGTAGTATATTCTAACTCTATGATAACAGCACCTACTTTTATATTTTAGCTCTCCGGTATCATACAAAGTTATCCTCTTTATACCCACAACACAGTTTTATTTCTTGTTTCTAGTTGGAAGCAAACATTCGGTGCACGTAGAGTCGTATCAGTGGCAGATAGGGCTTGAGAGAATATTGATCTTACCTTTAGCTCCTTGTGGGTTCGACACTCTGTACTTATCGCTTCCACCTTTGGGAATTGCTACGATGATTCCCTGCACTTGGGAATTATCAAGCTCTTTTCTGGCGCCGTTGCCGGGGAGCAATAGCGTGGGGTTGATATTCTCGTGTGTGCTTGTTTGCTTTCTTCACTTAGTAGATTTTGTTTTTCCTTTTTTGTTTCTATTTAGTTGTGGGTGATACATACAATTTTTTAAAAAAGAATGAAAATACCAAAAAATATTTACTTGCCTCTCATGCTTAAAAAAAGTTTTTCAAGAAGAGAAGTGATTGGAAAGTTATGCATTGAAGAAGTGAGGGTCGACCTTGAGCACTTGTGTTCATGCTCACAGAAACAATGTAGAATTTTTCATGGAAGTTTCTCTGTAAATAATTATCCCCTTGTATATAACAATTGTATTATAAAAATATTGTGCCAAGCTTTGGTTTTAGTATGATAAGATTGCTTGGTTACTATGTGCAGAACAAAAACAGAAACTTTGGATGTAGTGCAAGAATTTAATTTATTTACTGGAAAGTCAAATGGGCCTGAAATGTTTTGCACATTACTTCTGGACAAATTTTTCAAATTTTGAAATTTATTTCATAATTTTTGGAGTTACAGAAGTTTACTAAACTTCCATATTACAACAGATTGTCCTGTTCTTGACAGATTCTGTTTTTCGTGTGTTGTTTGCTAATTTTGATGCATCTATGGCTAGTATGCAGGGTATGAACCATAGATAAGTTGGAATACAGTAGATTTAACACCAATATAAACAAAGAATGAGGTAATTACAATACCTTAAAGTGGTAGTTTGCTTTATTACACTAACGGATCTCACAAGTTTTTGTTTAATTTTTTTGTGAATGAAGTGTTTGAAGAACGAGGAATTACCGATGTGAGAAGAATAAAGAGAGACAAGAGTTCAAGCTTGGGGATGCCCAAGGCACCCCAAATAAATATTTCAAAGGATACTCAAGCATCTAAGCTTGGGGATGCCCCGGTTGGCATCCCATCTTTCTTCTTCAACAAATATCGGTATACCTCGGTTTTTGTTTTGTTCACATGATTTGTGTCCTTTGTGTCTGTATTTTTCTTTAAGAATCATGCTAGTATGACCTAGCTCTTCATTGATTTACAGAATGCTTCATGTGCTTCACTTATATCTTTTAAGTATGATCTTATATAATTGTTCTTTGTGCTTCACTTAAATCGTTTGAGTGTGGTTTTGTAGAATGCTTCGTGTGCTTCACTTATATATTTTGAGCTTGGATATTGGCTAGTTTATATTAATTGTAAAATGCTTCGGGAACTTCACCTATATCTTTTGGAGTATGAATAATACTACAATTTAAAGTGGGTTTGGAAGAGTGTCAACTTTAGCAATTAGTGATCCCACTATCTTGGAGGAGGTTGAATCTTTGTACGATATTTATGAAACTGGATTTGGAAGAGTGTCAACTTTAGTTAGTATTTGTTGGAAATATGCCCTAGAGGCAATAATAAAATGGTTATTATTGTATTTCCTTGTTCATGATAATTTTCTATTGTTCATGCTATAATTGTATTAACTGGAAACCGTAATACATGTGTGAATACATAGACCACAACATGTCCCTAGTGAGCCTCTAGTTGACTAGCTCATTGATCAATAGATGGTTATGGTTTCCTGACCATGGACATTAGATGTCATTGATAACGGGATCACATCATTAGGAGAATGATGTGATGGACAAGACCCAATCCTAAGCATAGCACAAGATCGTGTAGTTCGTTTGCTAAAAGCTTTTCTAATGTCAAGTATCATTTCCTTAGACCATGAGATTGTGCAACTCCCGGATACCGTAGGAATGCTTTGGGTGTGCCAAACGTCACAACGTAACTGGGTGGTTATAAAGGTCCACTATGGGTATCTCCGAAAGTGTCTGTTGGGTTGGCATGAATCGAGACTGGGATTTGTCACTCCGTGTGACGGAGAGGTATCTTTGGGCCCACTCAGTAACTCAATGTGACTAAGTAGTTATTCACGGGATCATGCATTACAGAACGAGTAAAAGTGACTTGCTGGTAACGAGATTGAACGAGGTATTGGGATACCGACGATCGAATCTCGGGCAAGTAACGTACCGATTGACAAAGGGAATTGTATACGGGATTGCTTGAATCCTTGACATCGTGGTTCATCTGATGAGATCATCGTGGAACATGTGGAATCCAACATGGGTATCCAGATCCCGCTGTTGGTTATTGGCCAGAGAGCTGTCTCGGTCATGTCTGCATGATTCCCGAACCCGTAGGGTCTACACACTTAAGGTTCGGTGACGCTAGAGTTGTTATGGGAATTAGTGTGCAGTTACCGAATGTTGTTCGGAGTCCCGGATGAGATCCCGTACGTCACGAGGAGTTCCGGAATGGTCCGGAGGTAAATATTTATATATGGGAAGTCCTATTTTGGCCACCGGAAAATGTTCGGGATTTTTCGGTATTGTACCGGGAAGGTTCTAGAAGCTTCTGGAGTGGGGCCCACCTGCATGGGGGGACCCACATGAACGTGGGTAGTGGGGGCAAGGCCCCACACCCCTGCTCAAGGCGCACCAATAAGATCATATCCCGAAGGGATAAGATCAAGATCCCTAAAAAGGGGAGATAACAACCGGTGGGGAAGGAAATGATGGGATTTCTTTCCTCCCACCTTTACCAACGCCCAAATGAACTTGGAGGGCAAGAAACCAGCCCCTCCACCCCTATATATAGTGGGGAGGCGCATGGCAGCTGCACCCCTTGCCCCTGGTGCAGCCCTCCCCCTCTCCAACACCACCTCCTCCTCTGTAGTGCTTGGCGAAGCCCTGCCGGAGAACTGCAAGCTCCACCACCATGCCGTCGTGCTGCCGGAGCTCTCCCTCAACTTCTCCTCTCCTCTTGCTGGATCAAGAAGGAGGAGACGTCCCCGGGCTGTACGTGTGTTGAACGCAGAGGCGCCGTTCGTTCGGCGTTAGATCAGATCTTCCGCGATTTGAATCGCCACGAGTACGACTCCCTCATCCGCGTTCTTGTAATGCTTCCGCATCATAATCTTCAAGGGTATGAAGATGCTCATCCTATCCCTCTCTTGTTGCTAGAATCTCCATAGATTGATCTTGGTGATGCATAGAAAATTTTGAATTTCTGCTACGTTCCCCAACGGTGGCATCATGAGCCAGGTCTATTGCGTAGATTCTATGCACGAGTAGAACACAAGTTGTTGTGGGCGTTGATTTTGTTCAATATGCTTACCGTTACTAGTCATATCTTGTTTCGACGGTATTTTGGGATGAAGCGGCCCAGACCGACCTTACACGTACATTTACGTGAGACAGGTTCCACCGACTGACATGCACTTGTTGCATAAGGTGGCTAGCGGGTGTCTGTCTCTCCCACTTTAGTCAGATGGGATTCGATGAAAAGGGTCCTTATGAAGGGTAAATAGCAATTGGCATATCACGATTGTGGCTTTGCGTAGGTAAGAAACGTTCTTGCTAGAAACCCGTAGCAGCCACGTAAAACATGCAACAACAATTAGAGGACGTCTAACTTGTTTTTGCAGGGTATGCTATGTGATGTGATATGGCCAAAAGAATGTGATGTATGAGATTGATCATGTTCTTGTAATAGGAATCACGACTTGCATGTCGATTAGTATGACAACCGGCAGGAGCCATAGGAGTTGTCTTAATTTATAGTATGACCTTCGTGTCATTAAAAATGCCATGTAATTACTTTACTTTATTGCTAACCGTTAGCCATAGTAGTAGAAGTAATAGTTGGCGAGACAACTTCATGAAGACACGATGATGGAGATCATGATGATGGAGATCATGGTGTCATGCCGGTGATGAAGGTGATCATGTCGCGCCTCAAAGATGGAGATCAAAGGTGCAAGATGATATTGGCCATATCATGTCACGTTATGATTTGCATGTGATGTTTGTCATGTTTACATCTTATTTGCTTAGAATGACGGTAGCATAAATAAGATGATCCATCCTAAAATTTAAAGAAAGTGTCCCCCCTAACTGTGCACCATTGCGAAAGTTCGTTGTTTCGAAGCACCATGTGATGATCGGGTGTGATAGATTCTAACATTCACATACAACGAGTGTAAGCCAGATTTACACATGCAAAACACTTAGGTTGATTTGACGAGCCTAGCATGTACATACATGGCCTCGGAACACAAGAGACCGAAAGGTCGAACATGAGTCGTATAGTAGATACGATGAACATGAAGATGTTCACCGATGGTGACTAGTCCGTCTCACGTGATGATCAGACACGGCCTAGTTGACTCGGATCATGTATCACTTAGATGACTAGAGGGATGTCTATCTGAGTGGGAGTTCATTAGATGAACTTAATTATCATCAACATAGTCAAAAGGTCTTTGCAAATTATATTGTAGCTTGCGCTTTAATTCTACTGTTTAAGATATGTTCCTAGAGAAAATTTAGTTGAAAGTTGATAGTAGCAACTATGCGGACTGGGTCCGTAAACTGAGGATTGTCCTCATTGCCGCGCAGAAGGCTTATGTCCTTAATGCACCGCTCGGTGTGCTGAACCTCGAGCGTCGTCTGTGGATGTTGCAAACATCTGACATACACGTCTTGATGACTACATGATAGTTCAGTGTGTAATGTTAAACGGTTTAGAATTGAGGCACCGAAGACATTTTTTGAAATGTCACGGAACATATGAGATGTTGCAAGAGCTGAAATTGGGATTTCAGGCCCGTGCCCACGTCAAGAGGTGTGAGACCTTCGACAAGTTTCTTAGCCTGCAAACTAAGGGAGAAAAGCTCAATTGTTGAGCATGTGCTCAGATTGTCTGAGTACTACAATCACTTGAATCAAGTGGGAGTTATCTTCCAGATGAGATAGTGATGGTTCTCCAAAGTCACTGCCACCAAGCTACTAGAGCTTCATGATGAACTATAACATATCAGGGATAGATATGATGATCCTTGAGCTATTCGCAATGTTTGACACCGCGAAAGTAGAAATCAAGAAGGAGCATCAATTATTGATGGTTAGTGAAACCACTAGTTTCAAGAAGGGCAAGGGAAAGAAGGGATACTTCATGAAACGGCAAATCAGTTGCTGCTCTAGTGAAGAAACCCAAGGTAGAACCCAAACCCGAGACTAAGTGCTTCTGTAATAAGGGAAACGATCACTGGAGCAGAATTACCCTAGATGCTTGGTAGATAAGAAGGCAGGAAAGGTCGACAAAAGTATATTGGATATACATTATATTAATGTGTACTTTACTAGTACTCCTAGTAGCACCATGGTAATAGGTACCGGTTCGGTTGCTAAGTGTTAGTAACTCGAAATAAAAGGCTACAGAATAAACGAAGACTAGCTAAAGGCGAGGTGACGATATGTGTTGGAAATATTTCCAAGTTTGATGTTATCAAACATCGCACGCTCCCTCTACCATCGAGATCGGTGTTAAACCTAAATAATTGTTATTTGGTGTTTGCGTTGAGCATAAACATGATTGGATTATGTTTATCGCAATACGGTTATTCTTTTAAGGAGAATAATGGTTACTCTATTTATTTGAATAATACCTTCAATGGTCTTGCACCTAAAATGAATGGTTTATTGAATCTCGATCGTAGTGATACAAATGTTCATGCCAAAAGATATAAGATAGTAATGATAGTACCACATACTTGTGGCACTGCCACTTGAGTCATATTGGTATAAAACGCATGAAGAAGCTCCATGTTTGATGGATCTTTGGGCTCACTCATTTTTTTAAAGATTGAGACATGCGAAGCATGTCTATTGGTGTATACGCATGAAGAAACTCCATGCAGATGGATTGTTTGGACTCACTTGATTTCGAATCACTTGAGACATGCAAATCATACCACTTGGGCAAGATGACTGAAAGGCCTCATTTTCAGTGAGATGGAACAAGAAAGCAACTTGTTAGAAGTAATACATTTTGATGTGTGCAGTCCAATGAGTACTGAGGCACGAAGTGGATATCGTTATGTTCTTACTTCACAGATGATTTGAGTAGATGCTAAGTATATTTACTTGATGAAATAAAAGTCTGAATTATTGAAAGGTTCAAGTAATTTCAGAGTGAAGTTGAAGATCATGGTGACAAGAGGATAAAATGTCTATGATATGATCATAGAGATGAATATTCGAGTTACGAGTTTGGCACACAATTAAGACATTGTGGAAATTGTTTCACAACTAACACCGCCTGGAACACCATAGTGTGATGGTGTGTCCGAACATCATAGCTGCACCCTATTGGATATGGTGCATACCATGATGTCTCTTATCGAATTACCACTATCGTTCATGGGTTAGGCATTAGATACAACCGCATTCACTTTAAATAGGGCACCACATAATTTCGTTGAGATGACACCGTATGAACTATGGTTTAGAGAAACCTAAGCCGTCGTTTCTTGAAAGTTTGGGGCTGCGACGCTTATGTGAAAAAGTTTCATCCTGATAAGCTCGAACCCAAAGCGGATAAATACATCTTCATAGGACACCCAAAACAGTTGGGTATACCTCCTAATTCAGACCCGGAAGCAAAAGTGATAGTTTCTAGAAACGGGTCCTTTCTCGAGGAATATATTCTCTTGAAAGATTTGAGTGGGAGGATGGTGGAGACTTGATAAGATTATTGAACCATCACTTCAACCAGTGTGTAGCAGGGCACAGGAAGTTGTTCCTATGGAACCTACACCAATTGAAGTGGAAGTTGATGATAGTGATCATGAAACTTCGGATCAAGTCACTACCAAACCTCGTAGGACGACAAGGACAGGTACTGCTTCAGAGTGGTACGGTAATCCTGTCTTGGAGGTCATGTTGCTAGACATCAATGAACCTACGAGCTATGGAGAAGCGATGGTGGGCCCGGATTCCGACAAATGCCTCAAGGCCATAAAATCCGAGAGAGGATCCATGTATGAAAACAAAGTGTAGACTTTGGAAGAACTACTTGATGGTCGTAAGGCTATTGGGTACAGATGGATTTTAAAAGGAAGACGGACAATGATGGTAAGTATCACCATTAAGAAAGCTCGACTTGTCGTTAAGATGTTTTCCGACAAGTGCAAGGAGTTGACTACGATGAGAGTTTCTCACTCGTAGCGATGCTAAGATTCTGTTGGAATTATATTAGCAATTACTGCATGATTTATGAAATCTTGCAGATAGGATGTCAAAACATTATTTCCTCAACGATATTCTTGAGGAAAGGTTGTATGTGATACAACCAGAAGGTTTTGTCAATCCTGAAAGATGCTAACAAGTATGCAAAGATCCAGCAATCCTTCTAAGGACTGGAGTAAGCATCTCGGAGTTGGAATATATGCTTTGATGAGATGATAAAAGATTTTGGGTTTATACAATGTTTATGAGAAACTTGTATTTCCAAAGAAGTGAGTGGGAGCACTATAGAATTTCTGATGAGTATATGCTATTGACATATTGTTGATCAGAAATGATGTAGAATTTCTAGACAGCATATAGGGTTATTTGAAAAGTGTTTTTCAATGGAAAACCTGGATTAAGCTACTTGAACATTGAGCATCAAGATCTATGAAGATAGATCAAAAACGCTTAATAGTACTTTCAAATAAATACATACCGTGACAAGATTTTGAAGGAGTTCAAAATAGATCGGCAAAGAAGGAGTTCTTGGCTGTGTTATAAGGTATGAGTATTGAGAAAGACTCAAGACCTGACCATGGCAGAAAAGAGAGAAAGGATGAAGGTCGTCCCCTATGCTTTAGACGTAGGCTCTAGAGTATGCTATGCTGTGTACCGCACCTGAAGTGGGCATTGCCATGAGTCAGTCAAGGGGTACAAGTGTGATCCAGGAATGGATCACAGGACATCAGTCAAGGTTATCCTTATTAACTAGTGGACTAAGGAATTTTCTCGATTATGGAGGTGGTAAAAGAGTTCGTCATAAAGGGTTATGCTGATGCAAACTTTGACACTAATCCGGATTATTCTGAGTAGTAAACCGGATTCGTATAGTAGAACAGTTATTTTGAATAGCTCCAAATAGAGCGTGGTAGCTGCATTTAGGAGATGACATGGAGATTTGCAAAGCACACACGGATCTGAAAGGTTCAGATCCGTTGACTAATAACCTCTCTCATAAGCGAGATATGATCAAACCCCACGGGTGTCGATTCATTACAATCACATAGTGATGTGAACTAGATTATTGACTCTAGTGCAAGTGGGAGACTGTTGGAAATATGCCCTAGAGGCAATAATAAAATGGTTATTATTGTATTTCCTTGTTCATTATAATTTTGTCTATTGTTCATGCTATATTTGTATTAACTGGAAACCGTAATACATGTGTGAATAGCTCGTTGACTAGCTCATTGATCAATAGATGGTTATGGTTTCCTGACCATGGACATTAGATGTCATTGATAATGGGATCACGTCATTAGGAGAATGATGTGATGGACAAGACCCAATCCTAAGCATAGCACAAGATCGTGTAGTTCGTTTGCTAAAAGCTTTTCTAATGTCAAGTATCATTTTCTTAGACCATGAGATTGTGCAACTCCCGGATACCGTAGGAATGCTTTGGGTGTGTCAAACATCACAACGTAACTGGGTGGCTATAAATTTGCACTACGGGTATCTCCGAAAGTGTCTGTTGGGTTGGCACGAATCAAGACTGGGATTTGTCACTCAGTGTGACGGAGAGGTATCTCTGGGCACACTCGGTAATGCATCATCATAATGAGCTCAATGTGACTAAGTAGTTAGTCATGGGATCATGCATTACGGAACGAGTAAAGTGACTTTCCGGTAACGAGATTGAATGAGGTATTGGGATACCGACGATCGAATCTCGGGCAAGTAACATACCGATTGACAAAGGGAATTGTATATAGGATTGCTTGAATACTTGACATCGTGGTTCATCCGATGAGATCATCGTGGAACATGTGGGAGCCAACATGGGTATGCAGATCCCGCTGTTGGTTATTGGCCAGAGAGCTGTCTCGGTCATGTCTGCATGATTCCCAAACCTGTAGGATCTACACACTTAAGGTTCGGTGACGCTAGAGTTATTATGGGAATTAGTGTGCAGTTACCGAATGTTGTTCGGAGTCTCGGATGAGATCCCGGACGTCACTAGGAGTTCCGGAATGGTCCGGAGGTAAACATTTATATATGGGAAGTCCTATTTTGGCCACCGGAAAATGTTCGAGATTTTTCGATATTGTACCGGGAAGGTTCTAGAAGGTTCTGGAGTGGGGCCCACCTGCATGGGGGGACCCACATGAACGTGGGTAGTGGGGGCAAGGCCCCACACCCCTGGTTAAGGTGCACAAAGATCCCCCCTTAGAAGGAATAAGATCATATCTCGAAGGGATAAGATCAAGATCCCTAAAAAGGGGAGATAACAATCAGTGGGGAAGGAAATGATGGGATTTCTTTCCTCCCACCTTTGCCAACGCCCCAATGGACTTGGAGGGCAAGAAACCAGCCCCCTCCACCCCTATATATAGTGGGGAGGCGCATGGGAGCTGCACCCCTTGCCCCTGGCGCAACTCTCCCCCTCTCCAACACCACCTCCTCCTCCGTAGTGCTTGCCGAAGCCCTGCCGGAGAACTGCAAGCTCCACCACCACGCCGTCGTGCTGCCAGAGCTCTCCCTCAACTTCTCCTCTCCCCTTGTTGGATCAATAAGGAGGAGACGTCCCCGGGCTGTACATGTGTTGAACGCGGAGGCGCCGTTTGTTCGGCGTTAGATCGTATCTTCCGCGATTTGAATCGCCGTACGACTCCCTCATCCGCGTTCTTGTAACGCTTCCGCATTGCGATCTTCAAGGGTATGAAGATGAACTCCCCTCTCTCTCGTTGGTAGTCTCTCCATAGATTGATCTTGGTGACACGTAGGAAAATTTTGAATTATTACTACGTTCCCCAACAGTATTCCACTATTTCGGAAGAGGTTCCAATTGAGTATGAGAACAAAGTTGCTATCCATGTTGCTACTAAAAAAATTTATGCGGGAGGAATATGTGCTTGTAGGATTTGTAATAATCTCAAGTTTCCTCTCTATGTTCTTAAATTTTTGAAGTTATACTTGTTTTGCCTTCCTATGCTAGTTGACTTTTGTTCCTATAAATTGTGTGCTCACAAAGTCCCTAGGCATAGGAAGTGAGTTAGATTTAAATGTCCTAGTCATATTCTTCATGATGCTCTCTTTGTGTTTCAACTCTTTTCTTTTATGCGAGCATCATTGAAATCATCATGCCTAGCTAAAAGGCATTAAAGAAAAGCGCTTGTTGGGAGACAACCCAATATTTATCCTTACTGTTTTTGTGTGTCTACATGATTAATCTACTGTAGTAATCATGTTTTATAGCTTTTGTTTCAATAAAGTTCCAAGTAAGACCTTTGGGAAGACTTGGGTGAAAGTTAATGTGATCTTGCTGTAAAAAAACAGAAACTTTGCGCTCACGAGATTAACTGTAAATTTTTACAGAAGAGAGCTTTTGAGTTGTTATTTTCGCAGATGATTAATAGACAAATTCCTCACGTCCACCAATTTATTTCATAATTTTTGGAGTATCAGAAGTGTGGTTATTGTTCAGATCATTACAGACTGTTCTGTTTCTGACAGATTCTGTTTTCATTGCATAGTTTGCTTGCTTTCTAGTTTCTATGGCTTATATTTCTCAATATAAATTGTAGAAATGATATGGTACAGTAGGCATTTATGTGAAAACAATTATGAACCTTGTCTTTTGCAGTACCAAAGTGCATGGTCTACTCTTTATCATACTAACCTATCTCACGAAGTTCCATTAAGTTTTGTGTGATTGAAGTTTTCAAGTTTTGGGTGAGATATCGATATGAGGAGAATAAGGAGTGGAAAGTCCCTAAGCTTGGGGATGCCCAAGGCACCCCAAGGTCATATTCAAGGAAGACTCAAGCTCCTAAGCTTGGGGATGCCCCGGAAGGCATCCCCTCTTTCGTCTTCAAAACTATTGGTACATCTTACTCGGAGCTATATTTTTATTCGTCACATGATATGTGTTTTGCTTGGAGCGTATTTTCAATTTTACTTGCTGTTTGAATAAAATCATTGGATCTAAATTATCGAATAAAAATAAGGGGACCCTCCCATGGCTAGTTAATTATTTGACTACTCAGTGTCCTTCACTCATATTTTTTGGAGTAGTTTGTCTTTTACTCATGTGCTTCATGTATATCCTATGAGTAAATGGGGGAATGAATTGAATGTCATAAATCTGAATTTTTATATGTTTCATATGCTTATAACATGGTTAGTGATGACTTCACACATAGAAAGTATAAGGCATAAAAGTTGTTGAGAGTTGATAAACGTAGTTTTGGTCATCGTTGCAATTAATAGGAAGTAATAAGGAAAGAGAGGTTCACATACAAATATATTATCTTGGACATCTTTTATGATTGGGAGCACTCATTAAGTATGACATGCTAAAAGTGTTGACATTGTACAAGGAAGACAATGTAATGGTTTATGTTTTCCGACATCTTAGTTAAAGTATATTGTCATTGACCTTCCAAACATGTTGAGCTTGCCTTTCCCCCTCATGCTAGCCAAATTCCTTGCACTAAGTAGAGATACTACTTGTGCTTCCAAATACCCGTAAACCCAGTTTTGCCATGAGAGTCCACCATACCTACCTATGGATTGAGTAAGATCCTTCAAGTAAGTTGTCATCGGTGCAAGCAATGAAAATTGCTCTCTAAATATGTATGACTTATTAGTGCAGAGAAAATAAGCTTTGTATGATCTTGTTGTGGAAGTAGTAAAAGCGACGGACTGCATAATAAAGGTCCACATACAAGGGGCAATATAAAGTGATGTTCTTTTGCATTAAGATTTTGTGCATCAACCCTAAACGCGCATGACAACCTCTGCTTCCCTCTGCGAAGGGCCTATCTTTTACTTTATGTTTTTACTTTATGCTTGAGTCAAGGTGATCCTCACCTTTCCCTTTTTCATTTTATCCTTTGGCCAGCTCCTCGTGTTTGAAAGATCATGATATATATATCCAATTGGATGTAAGTTAGCACGGGCTATTATTGTTGACATCACCTAAAGGTGAATATGTTGGGAGGCAACACAATAAGCCCCTATCTTTCTGAGTGTCCGGCTGAAACTCCATAACCACAAGTATTGCGTGAGTGTTAGCAATTGTAGGAGACTATATGATAGTTGAGTATGTGGACTTGCTGAAAAGCTCTATTCTTGACTCTTTCTGATGTTATGATAAATTGCAGTTGCTTCAATGACTGAGATTATAGTTTGTTAGCTCTCAATGAAGTTTCTTAACCACACTTGACATTGTGAATAGATTGTTACTTGATCATGAAAAGTTTTATGAGATAAGCTACTATTATGACACATATTGATGCTAGAAAAGGTGATTGAAATTATCTTTGATCAAACTTGTGAACCTACTAGCATTCACACTTCATAAATTATTTCTTTTATCATTTACCTACTCGAGGACGAGCAGGAATTAAGCTTGGGGATGCTGATACGTCTCCAACTTATCTATAATTTATGAAGTATTCATGCTATTATATTATCCTTCTATGATGATTTATATGCATTTATATGTCATTTTATATGATTTTTGGGACTAACCTATTAACCTAGAGCCCAGTGCCAGTTTTTGTTTTCTCCTTGTTTTTGTGTTTTACAGAAAAGCGATATCAAACGGAGTCCAAATGACGTGCCAATTTTTGAGCATTTTTTCTGGACCAAAAGAAGACCACAGATCATCGGAGTTGGGTCAGAGGAGTCCCGGGCTGCCCACGAGAGTGGGGGGCGCGCCCCCCTAGGGCGCGGCCCCCTATCTCGTGGACAGCCCGGAGGACTCCTTGACGTGAAACCAACGCCAAAAATCCTTATAAATACAGAAACCTTCGGGAATTAACCTAGATCGGAAGTTCCGCCGCCGCAAGCCTCTGTAGCCACGAGAAATCGATCTAGGCACTCTCCGGCACCCTGTCGGAGGGGGCCATCATCACCGGAGGCCATGGAGGAGGATCTCAGAGGGGCCATCATCGCCATGAAGGCCAAGGACCAGAGGAAGGAAGCCATGGAGGAGGAAGCACAAGGGGGAGAACCTCTCCTCCTCTCTCTTGGTGGCACCAGAGTGCCATCGGGAGGGGAATCATCGCCACGGTGATCGTCTTCATCAACATCACCATCATCATCACCATCCTCATCCCTTTTACGTGGTCCACTCTCCCACACCCCGCTGTAATCCCTACTTGAACATGGCACTTTATGCTACATATTATGATCGAATGATGTGTTGCCATCCTATGATGTTTTGAGCAGATATCTTTTGTCCTTGGGTTGATTGATGATCTAGATTGGTATGAGTTGTATGTTTCACTTTGATGCTGTCCTACGGTGCCCTCCGTGTTGCGCAAGCGTGAGGGATTCCCGCTGTAGGGTGTTGCAATACGTGCACGACTCACTTATAGTGGGTTGCGTGAGTGACGGAAACACAAACCCGAGTAAGGGGGTTGTTGCGTATGGGATAAAAGGGGACATCATGTTTTAATGCTATGGTTGGGTTTTTACCTTAATGATCTTTAGTATTTGCGGGTGCTTTCTAGAGTTCCAATCATAAGCGCATATGATCCAAGTATGGAAAAGTATGTTAGCTTATGCCTCTCCCTCATATGAAATTGCAATGACGACTATCGATCTTGTTAACAATTGCTTAGGAAAATTCCACACACCGATCCACCATTATTCCACACTCGCTACTTATATTATTTAGTAGTATATTCTAACTCTATGATAACAGCACCTACTTTTATATTTTAGCTCTCGGGTATCATTCAAAGTTATCCTCTTTATACCCACAACACAGTTTTATTTCTTGTTTCTAGTTGGAAGCAAACGTTCGGTGCACGTAGAGTCATATCAGTGGCAGATAGGGCTTGAGAGAATATTGATCTTCCCTTTAGCTCCTTTTGGGTTCAACACTCCATACTTATCACTTCCACCTTTGGGAATTGCTATGATGATTCCCTGCACTTGGGGATTATCAGTCGCTCTCTTCTGACATCTTCTGCTCCCATGTCGGCTGCGAGGGGGATGGTGGTTGTGCCGCTTGTTCTAGACACACCCCCCGCAGTGTTTGCTCCTTCGTGCATCTCTGCGCTCCCCACAGCATTGGAGGCCGCAGGTAGCAGAGCCTTCGAGATGGACGGATGAGCTGAAGGAGCTGAAATCTTCTTGGGTGCCATGGTCGATGGCACCGTCGATGATGCAGATGGCGATGAAGATGACGCGCTGCTTATGTCTTTAGGTTCCCGCAAGCGATCCCCCTACCTGGCGTGCCAAAGATGCCGTGGGAAACCACGACCACCTATCGGACCAGGACGGCCCCTTGCTGGTTCGGCAGGGGGGAGTCGTGTTGCACAAAGAGCAGACCAACGCAAGGCAACATGGCAGGGATCACACAAGTAGTTTTACCAAGGTTCGGGCCGTCGCGAGGCATAAAACCCTACTCCTACTTTGGTGTATTTATTGGGAAATGGTGGTGGTGGTGCGTAGTCACTACAAAAAAAACACTTTCGTGATGATATGTGTTTTTCACAATAGGTCACATTTTCTGTCATGCATGTACATCCGTGATGATTTTATGACAGAATCAAGATAGTCATACCTGTGCTGTCATAGAAGTGTTACATGACATTACCAAAATTATCATCACGGAAGTATCCACTTCCATGACTATAAATCGCGCGTCATAGAAGTGCTTTCGTCAAGGGTGACCGACATGTGGCATCCATCATAACGGCTCGTTGTTAAGCTATCGAGTCCGGTTTTGGATCTGATAGCACTATAAATCGCGCGTCATAGAAGTGCTTTCCGCACTATTTGTATCGTTCTGCACTCATAGCATATCTTCTCAAATAAAATGCAGCACTTTTTGCCCATAATTGCATTACCTTATATATATATATATGTTCAATTACGACATGTTGCATCCGTACATTTTGGTACGACCAAATACACCAGGGGCTTATGTTCCCCGCATTATGGTGTGATCAAGTCCGAACACTTTCACAAGTGCGGCACCCCAAACTTATAGCATTATATGAATCGGCTCCGAATCATGTCTTGGGTCAATAGTTGGGTTTGCCCGGCTCCCATGTTTGGCACCTTACGCTCCGTTCTATCGGCTAAGGTAGCACTGGGAGAACCACTGCGATTGCACCCCGGTTGAGCCGGGTTAACGCCTCAGTGGAGAAAGCTAAAACTGACTGTCATGATAAGGCGAGAGACTGGTCGCTGTTCGAGAGGTCTTTTTGGGTCCTTAAAGACCTACGCCGCTTCGAGCGAAGTACCGGATAATGTCCGACGAAGGCATGGATAGCGCCCCGAATTCGGTCTTCCAAATACTAGGGGCTTCGCCGAAATTTAAAATTATAGAATTCTATGGCTAAGTGAGAGTGTTCAAGCACTATAAGTCCGGTTGCCTTGTTCGTTGTGTTGAGCGCCTCCCTAGATGGACCCAAAAATGGGAACAAGAGTGCTCAAGTTTATCCCGAACACCCCAGCACTCGTGGCATGGGAGCTGAAGCCGACGACTTGCCATCTCTCAAATTTAATAAACGGCCACATAGAAGGTAATATTTTAAATTAACAAGCGTTGCTTAGCGCATATGAACAAAGTTTTCAGTGCACAGAATAACACATTGCGAATTTACTCAATAATTACATCCCTGGGGCACTCATCCGCAATCTTGCGGGCACCCTTCAGGACAGTCTTATAGTACATCTCGGGCGTACGATATTCCTTGCCCGCTGGTGGCGCGTCAGTGATTAGCTTCTCCGCATCCAGCTTGCCCCAATGCACCTTTGCGCGGGCAAGGGCCCGACGAGCACCTTCAATACAGGCGGAGCGCTTGATAACCTCCACCCAGGGGCACGCATCCACCAACCGTCGCACGAGGCCGAAGTAGCTCCCAGGCATGGCCTCTCCAGGCCACAGCCGGACTATGAGGCCCTTCATGGCCTACTCGGCCACCTTGTGGAGCTCGACCAGCTGCTTCAGCTGGTCGCTAGGGGGCACCGGATGGCCGGCCTCAGCAAACTGAGACCAGAAGACCTTCTCCGTTGAGCCCCCCTCCTCGGCTCGGTAGAATGCGGCGGCATCAGACACGCTGCGAGGCAGATCTGCAAACACCCCTGGAGAGCTCCAAATTCGGGTAAGTAACACATAATTTACATTCACATGCTTGCTTTGCATGAAAAATGCCTTACCCGCCGCTATCTTCCTCACCAACTCAATCTCCTGAAGGGACTTATGGGCATCGGCCTTGGCAGTTTTGGCACTTTCGAGAGCCGAGGCAAGCTCGGACTCTCGAGTCTTTGAGTCACGCTCCAAACTCTCATGCTTTTCCATGAGAGCCTGGAGCTCTTGCCGAACCACCGCCACCCGCGCCTCCTGCTTTTCTCGCTCTGCCCGTTCCGCAGCCGCATTGCGTTCGGCCGCGGACACGGCCTCCTTTAGGGTCGCCACCTCGTTCGTGGCCCCTGCAGTACCCATGTTATCCTTGTTATTTTTTTTTGTTGCAACCTAAATCCTTTTCTGTAAGGTACAAGTTCAAAGTGGTGTTACTCACCTTCTTTGTCCTGGAGCTGCTTCTTGGCACGGCCGAGCTCTTGCTCGGACCGCTCGAGCTCCTACTTCAAAGCACCGACCTCCGCAGTCAGTGCGGCAGAGGTCAGCAGCGCAGCCTGCAACCCATATTGACATATTTTTTAGCAACCCTGCGTATATCTTCTTTTTTTCAGATCCTCAGTCCGGCTTTTCTTTCCGAACACCGAACCGAGCATCAGGGGCTACTGTCTATGCGGTATTACATTGCATATTTTTAACATCTTACCTCAAAGCCTGATAGAAGGCTACTGCAGGCTTCGGTCAGCCCGCTCTTGGCAAGTTGTACCTTCTGAATCACCGCACTCATAATAGTGCGGTGTTCTTCCTTGATGGAAGCGCTCTGGAGCGCCTCCAACAAATTGTCCGGCGCCTCCGGTTGGACAGAAGCCGCCGGCGTCACGGTCTTGCCCTTCGTGCGAAGGGGCCGCCGGCTGGACTCCGGAACCACTGCGGGTTCTGATGTGGAGTCCGGCGCCAAGTCCGGGAGGCCGCCTTCTGGCACCTCCGGAGCCTCCCCCTGATGGGTCCCTTCTTGGGATCCCACCACGGCGTCCTCGGTGTTGCGAGGGGTGGAGGCGGTCGGGATGGAGTCTACATCCGACGGAGCCAACGACCCGCTCGATGAAGCAGGGAGATCATCATTGGCTGGACTACAGGCAGCATGCGGCATCAGAATGACACGATGTGATGCAGAAAAAGAAATTATAAATCATTCAGGAATCCGGATACTTACGATCTCGCCGGAGGCCTGGCCCTTGAAGGCCATTCTTCCTCGCCAACGTTGATGTTGGCGGAGCTGTCCGGGGGAATAGTCCTTCCCCTCTTGGACCCTTCGGCCTCCCCTGTTGTGGAAGCCTTCCTCTTCCTCTCTCCCTCCTCTAGGAGAGAGTCCTCTTTCTCCTCCTTGTTTTCGGGTGAGGAGTCCGCCCCGGAATCGTCGGACACCTGAAAATGGGAACTCTTTTGAGCACCCGTGGCCTCCTTCTTGGCCTTCTTCTCCGGCACCACGTGCGGTGCCAGAACCAGCAGCCTCGCTAGACGGGCGTCTACTGGGTTTTCTGGCATAGGAGCCGGGCAGATAATCTGCTCCGCCTTCCTCATCCAGTCCTGTCAAAGGAAAAGGGGAAATTAAAACACGCATAGAGTCAAACAATGAAAAGCAAGTGTCCCATAAAGGGGTAGAATCACTTACCTCGTTGGCTTGGCGCTGCGAGCGAAATCCGCGATCTTCAGTCGCGGATGCGGGGGCTTCAGTGCCCTTGAACAGCACCCTCCAGGCGCCTTCGTACGTCGTGTCGAAGAGCCCGCTCAGCGCCTGGTGCTGTTCCGGATTGAACTCCCACATATTGAATGCCCGCTCTTGGCATGGGAGAATCCGGCGGACGAGCATGACTTGGACCACGTTAACCAGCCTGAGCTTCTTCACCAGCTTCTGGATACAGGCTTGGAGTCCCGTCAGCTCCTCCGAACTACCCCACAGCAAGCCCTTCTCTTTCTAGGAGGTGAGCTACGTGGGGATACCAGATCTGAACTCGGGGGCTGCCGCCCACGTAGGGTCGCGCGGCTCGGTGATATAGAACCACCCCGATTGCCACCCCTTGACGGATTCCACGAAGGCCCCTTCGAACCAAAGGACATTGGGCATCTTGCCCAACATGGCGCCTCCGCACTCCGCTTGAGTGCCCTTCACTACCTTCGGCTTGACATTGAAGGTCTTGAGCCACAAGCCGAAGTGGGGCTGGATGCAGAGGAAGGCCTCGCATACAACGATAAACACCGAGATGTTGAGGATGAAGTTCGGCGCCAGATCATGGAAATCCAGGCTGTAGTAGAACATGAGCCCTCGGACAAAGGGGTGAAGTGGAAAGCCCAGTCCGCGGAGGAAGTGGGGAAGAAAAACGACCCTCTCATGGGGCCTGGGGGTGGGGATGAGCTGCCCCTCTTCGGGCAGCCGGTGCGCGATGTCGCCGGACAGGTAGCTGGCGTTGCGCAGTCTTCCGATGTGCTCCTCCGTAACGGAGGAGGTCATCCACTTGCCTCCCGCTCCGGACATAACTGGGGAAGGTTGAGACGAGATGTGCGGGCTTGGGCGCTGGAGCTCGAGTGCGCGGAGATGGATAAGCAAAGGAGGAAGAAGGCGTAGGTGAAAAGGTGAATCCTTATCCCTTATATGGGCGGGCGAAGTCTACGCGTCCCCCACCGGCCTGGTAAAACTCGCTTATCCCCCAAGCGTCACCATCAATGGCGCGGTTGGGTTACCCATGTCCGTATTGATGAGAATCCCGGATTAAGGGGGAACACGATCTCTGCTTCGACAAGACGTGCCAAGGAAACCGCTTCGCTAAATGCGTTGAGGTGGTAGAGTAAAAAACAATTCAAGTAATGGCTTGGTAGTGGCGTGACGTCATGCCGCAAAAAACGTCAGCAGATTGAACTTGTGTATATATTATTCTCTCTACAGTGAAATGTGGAATTTATTTTGCAGAGCCGGACACTATCCTGGTGTTCACAATCTTCTATCATTCGGAGGAGGAACCCGCCTTGCAATGCCAAGCAATATACACGCCGGACTTATAGTCATTGAAGCCTGGTTCAGGCGCTACTGAGGGAGTCCTGGATTAGGGGGTGTCTGGATAGCCGGACTACCATCATCAGCCGAACTATCATCGGCCGGACTATCATCATCAACCGGACTCCAAGACTATAAAGATACAAGATTGAAGACTTCGTCCCGTGTCCGGATGGGACTTTCCTTGGCGTGGAAGGCAAGATTGGCGATACGGATACGTAGATCTCCTACCATTGTAACCAACTCTATGTAACCCTAGCCCTCTCCGGTGTCTATATAAACCGGATGGCTCTAGTCCGTAGAACAACAACAACAACAACAACCATTACAATCATACCATAGGCTAGCTTCTAGGGTTTAGCCTCCTTGATCTCGTGGTAGATCCACTCTTGTAAACATCCACAATATCAATATCAATCAAGCAGGACGTAGGGTTTTACCTCCATCAAGAGGGCCCGAACCTGGGTAAAACATCGTGTCCCTTGTCTCCTGTTACCATCTGCCTAGACGCACAGTTCGGGACCCCCTACCCGAGATCCGCCGGTTTTGACACCGACAATAGTGCAAAAAGATATTTATGTGCCACGCAGCGGTTAAGCCGCATTGTGTGGCCTATTCTAGTTGTGCCTCCGTTTACTGCCAGAGTGTTTTAATTGAGCTCCGGACAAGCCAGACTATCCTGCCGCAGAGTAGTTCGGACTCCCGTGACGGTATCTGGGAGCTTGGTCATCGACTCGAGGTTCGATTGAAAGATGCCTTTCGTTGCTTCTAAGGCGGCTGTACACTCTTTGGTGCAGAGATGGAGTTTGGCCTTGCGAGTAACTGTTATGATGCCACGTGGACCGGGCATCTTGAGCTTACGGTAGGCATAGTGTGGCACCGCATTGAATCGAGCAAACGCGGTTCGTCCAAGCAGTGCATGATAATTACTGCGGAAAGGGATGATGTCAAAGACTAACTCTTCAGTACGGTAATTGTTCGGTGATCCGAAGACTACCTCCAGAGTGATGGAGCCTGTACAACGGGCCTCCACACCTGGTATAACACCTTTAAAGGTGGTTTTAGTGGGCTTGATCATCGAATGATCAATACCCATCTTGCGCACTAGGTCTTGATATAGCAGGTTTAGACTGGTGCCTCCGTCCATAAGGACTCGTGTGAGGTGGAATCCATAAATTATGGGGTCAAGGACGAGTGCGGCTGAATTGCCCTCATTGGTATTGGCCGAACAATCCATACGAACAAAAGTGATCGGCCATAGTTTATATTATGGGGCGACTGGCTCCGTTAAGTCGACATCCCTAAGAGTGCATGCCCGTTCCAGTTTGGGAATGTGGATGGCATTTATCATATTCACCATTTTGATTTGCGGGGGAAATTACTTTTGCCCTCCTTTGTTTGGTGACCGGGGCTCCTCGTCATCATCATCGCTTTGGGAACCTTTCTCCTTGTTTTTGTGAACTGACCTACCAGTTTGTTTGAAGACCCAATATTCTTTGTTGGTATGATTGGCTGGTGTTCCTGGGGTGCCATGAATTTGGCATGGACGATCGAGTATGCGGTCCAGACTAGACGGGCCCGAATTGTTCCTTTGGAATGGCTTTTTCCGCTGACCGGACTTAGAGCCACTGAATCCGGCATAGACTGCCGTCTCTTCGGTGTTATCACCATTTTTGCGACGCTTGTGTTTGTTGCGTCGAGGCTTGCCGTTGCTATCTCTGACCTCTGATGTGCCAGGATCGCTTGCTATGTTGTTGCTACGAGCCAACCAGCTATCCTCGCCCACGCAAAAAGCGGGTCATGAGTGTCGTGAGGGCTGCCATGGACTTCGGCTTTTCTTGGCCGAGGTGTCGGGCAAGCCACTCGTCACGGATATTATGCTTAAAGGTCCCTAGGGCTTCAGCATCCGGACAGTTGATGATTTGGTTCTTTTTAGTTAGGAACCGAGTCCAGAATTTCCTGGCTGACTCTCCGGGCTGTTGGGTTATGTATCTTAAATTGTCAGCATCCGGTGGTCGCACATACGTACCCTGGAAGTTATCCAGGAATGCGTCTGCCAGGTTCTCCCAACTTCCGATGGAGTTTGCCGGCAAGCTATTCAACCAATGTCGAGCCCGTCCCTTGAGCTTTTATGGGATGTATTTGATGGCGTGTAGGTCGTCCCCATGGGCCATGTGAATGTGGAGAAAGAAATCTTCTATCCATACCGCGGGGTCTGTAGTCCCATCATATGATTCAATGTTCACGGGCTTAAACCCTTCTGGGAATTCATGATCCATTACTTCATCAGTGAAGCATAGGGTGTGTGCGACGCCTCTTAGCCGGGCTATATCACGGCGTAGCTCAAACGAGTCTGGTCTACTGTATTCGGCCCGGCCGGATTTGTATTTAATATATCTGGCGTGATGGTCATCGTCTCGCATTGGGGCGCGCCCCCGTGATCCGTAGATCGATCTTGACTGTCCTGCTTTGTTTTCCAATTTGTCTCGCAGGTCATGTGTGGAGCCCCGGGTCTTCGTGTTTTTACTTGTTTGGCGATGGGGTGCGGGCTGGACTTCGGGC
Source organism: Triticum aestivum (assembly GCF_018294505.1). Lineage (NCBI taxonomy): Eukaryota > Viridiplantae > Streptophyta > Magnoliopsida > Poales > Poaceae > Triticum > Triticum aestivum. The sequence continues at coordinate 521,010,562 of NC_057801.1, forward strand.
TGATACGCCGCTTTGTCTCAGCCATGAGGTGGCCGATCAGCCGCATCATGTGCTGGTAGTGTTGGCTTTAATGCCTCCTCCTTGAGTTGAGCTAGCAACCTGCACTTTGGGTAACTTTTGGTTGGGCGCTCGAGTCTGTATTCCTCGGCTGCCAGGACCTCAGTCCATCTATCAGTTAGCAGATCCTGATCAGCTTGAAGCTGCTGCTGCTTCTTCTTTAGGCTTTTTGTGGTGTCTATAAGCCGGCGCTTGAAGCTCTCCTGCTTGACGGGATCCTCAGGCACGATGAATTCTTCGTTGCCGAGGCTCACCTCGTCTTCAGAGAGGGGCATGTAATTGTCATCCTCCGAGTCTCCATCCATTGCCTGTTTCTCAGGGCTAGCTTATCCATCCTCCCGTCCGGCTTGCTCCAGGCTTGGCTGGGCAGGATTGTTTTCGTCTTCGGCCTTATCCGGAGCATTATTGTCTCTTGTGCTGTTATCGCTATTTTTGCTATGGCGAGGCTTAGAGCGGCACCGATGACGTCGGTGCTTAGATTACTTCTCAAGGGGATTATCCTCTGTTGCCGCATCGTCATCGCTTTCTTTGGGGGTGTCCACCATATATATATCATATGATGAGGTGGTTGTCCTGCGCCCCGTGGGCGGTGGTTCCTGTTCTTCTCCTGCATCATCATCCATACCATCGATGTCTTCGGAGTCGATGTCAAGCATGTCGGTTAAGTCATCGACAGTGGCTATTAAGTGGGTGGTGGGTGGGTAACGAATCTATTCGTCGTCCGCTTCCCACTCAAGTCGGACATAGTTCGGCCAGGAGTCTCCTGATAGGGAGAGAGACTTTAATGAATTTAGCACGTCGCCCAAGGGCGAGTACTGAAAGATATCAGCGGAGGTAAACTCCATGATCGGTGCCCAATCAGATTTGATAAGTACGGACGCATATGATTCGGAGCCTATGGCCGGAGACGAGTCCGAGGGTCCGATGACACAGACCTCATCGGAGGCGAAGTCTATGTTCGGCTCTATCGCTGATGAGTGTGCGGCCTCTGTGGCAGGGTCCATCCACCCGTCCTCGGATGGCACGACCTGCTCCGGATTGAGGGCCGGGGCAGCCGCAGGTGCGATCTCCCGAACACCGTCCGATGGCAGATCTAAGTCATGCTTGTCGCGACTATTCGGCGCATCTGACATGGGCTCGAATCCGTCAAAGATCAAGTCTCACGGATGTCGGCGATGTAGTTCAAGATTCCAAACCTGACCTGATGGCTAGGGGCGTAGCTATCGATCTACTCCAGGTGGCCAACCGAGTTGGCCCGCAGTACGAAGCCGCCGAATACGAAGATCCGTCCGGGAAGCTCACCCTGAATCGCATTATTGTAGATGATTGAAGGAGCCATCAAGCCTTACCATGACGACACAGTGGAACTCTCAATGAAAGCACCAATGTCGGTGTCAAAACTAGCGGATCTCGGGTAGGGGGTCCCAAACTGTGCATCTAAGGCTAATGGTAACAGGAGGCGGGGGACACAATGTTTACACAGGTTCGGGCCCTCTCGATGGAGGTAATACCCTACTTCCTGCTTGATTGATCTTCATGATATGAGTATTACAAGAGTTGATCTACCACAAGATCATAGAGGCTAAACCCTAGAAGCTAGCCTATGATTATGATTGTCGTTTTCCTACGGACTAAACCCTCCGGTTTATATAGACACCGGAGGGGGCTAGGGTTACACAGATTCGGTTACAGAGAAGGAGATCTACATATCTGGTTTGCCAAGCTTGCCTTCCACGCAAAGGAGAGTCCCACTCGGACACAGGACGAAGTCTTCAATCTTGTATCTTCATAGTCCAACAGTCCGGCCAAAGTATATAGTCCGGCTATCCGAGGAGCCCCTAATCTAGGACTCCCTCACCCCCACCCCCTAAAAATCGACTGACCCAAAAGTTGATTCAATCGACTGAAGTGTAGCTAAATCAGAGTAGAGCAGCAGCACAAGCGAGGGGGAGAGCAGCAGTAGCGCGAGTGAGCGAGTGCCGTAGCAGCAATAGATCCAGCTGGTATGGCCACCGCCGCCGAAGGGGCCTCGCACTGGGGGAGAGCCGCCGTGGACATGTCGCCCACTGAGCCGGCTTCAAGGTAGCCGCTCCATGGGGTTGCGGGATGGAGCACTGTCGGTGCCGGGAGGTCAAGCTAAGGAGAAGGTGCGTTGCAATGAGTGTACAACCTCGTTGGTGACGCCGAGTAGGCCTCGGCTTCGTACGAGGAGTCAGTGAGGATGTTGCGGTTCCGGTGGAGAAGGTTAAGGCGGCACCATGGGGATGGAGCAGCTGCAATAGACGAGGCGATTGTTGGAGCAGCTCCTTGGAGGTGGAGGACGGGGTGGCTGAACTGGCGAGACGACGAGATGGATGACAGATCCTCATCCGTGGGCATCCACTGGCGGGACGACGAGATGGACGACAAATCCTCATCCAAATCAATTCGCACTTTCCTCAACGAAAAAAAACAAAAAAAATTAAACTATTCACACCACAAAAAGAGAGAGTCTTGTCCCGTTTTACTATACAAATGCTATTCAAAGCTACTCCCTCCTTCCATCTATATAGGGCCTAATGCATTTTTCGAGGCTAATTTTGACCAAATATTAGAGCAATAATATATGACATGCAACTTACACAAAGCACACCGTTAAATCTGTGTGTGAAAGGAGCTTTCAATGATATAATTTTCACATTGTGCATGTCATGTACTATTAATCTTGTCAATAGTCAAAGGCGGTCTTAAAAAATGCATTAGGCCCTATATAGATGGAAGGAGGGAATATGAATCCATGTTATGTCCAATTAAATTTTTTCGCTGGCTGTATAATGCATGTAACCTACTCATACCAACATTTTAGTGCATGCCAAATGTCTATACTACCGCAGCAATTCGAACTGAATTTGAATTCATTTATCTATTTCAATAAGAATCTACAAACATGATTGTTGCCAACTTCAACCATCATTCGTGTATTACCTTAATAACACACCACATGATTACTATAGAGATAGATATGAACTATGTGTACTATATGAACTGGAATTCTATTTTTTGAATACACTTGATGTTGATTCCAAATAATAGTACATTTGATGTACTAACTATATAATCATAATCTAAACCATGTTCATATGTACACCGTGTTTATCACACAAAGTATAGTGCCCCGCCCCCTACATTATGACAAGTATTTAGCCCTGAGCTGCAAAAGCCACACATTACACCAAATTATAATCACTGTTCTACATTATGATATCTTCTTCAAGTATCTGTGTCCACTTTTTTATAATGAATTATGATGTTTGTTTGTCTTTTACAGCTTCACGATCCTCTTCTATTTGTAGCTAGCTAGCGCTAACTTTTTATCATGCATGCACACGCCCGCCCCCCTCTCACCCTCCCTCGGCATCCTATCCATCGCGCACGTTCGTTATTTCTCTTTAGGTCGTTCACCCGCAGTGTGTGTAGGCCCCCCGGCTCCTTCTTTTGGGCACACACCAGTCGATATACCTCTCTAGCCAAGTGTGCCTACCACAAACACATATATACTTCCCCTCTTCTTTTCTCACCGTCCATGCCCCCCATGTCCAATGCGGTTCCACACAGGTGCACACTCCCACCCCTCTTTTCATTGATCTCATACTCGCACACTCCTCCCACCTCGACATGGTAGGCCTCTCGCACCACCTCCTAGCCGCACCCCTCTCCCACTGTCTGTCTCTCCGGACCTTATTTGCTTCTAACACATGCATGCATCTATACATACCGATCTCCCTACATATAGCCAAGTGGACTATAATTCGTTTTCCCCACGTACCGATACACTTACCTTACTAGTTATGTCTCTCCCTTTCCCGGACACACGACGGTTGATCTTCCTATGTAGTTACGTATCCTTACCACAACCATATCGACTCCCCTCATCATCCTTGCATACCTCCCGACCCATCTCTCACACGCACGTGCATAGACAGACAGACATCCCCCGCCCTCTCTTATTGATATTGCACTCGTACCCTCCGTTTGTCTAGCAGGTCTCTCCCACCATTTGTGAGACGCCACTCCACCACCAACCCTCTGACACTCTACCTTTGGCTTTTCTCCCAATCTTATTCCTCTGCTACACATATCGATGGATGTCGATCGATCTCCCTTAATACATAGCTAGGTCTCTCTCCTTCCCCACACATATACTAGTCTATCGGTCTCTGCCCCCTCCCCCCCCCACACACACACACCGATAGTCGAACGTTGTAGGTTGGTATCCATGCCACAGAGAAAAACTGCACCTCTGCCCTCTCAAATTCTAGTAGGCCAGCCGCCTTGTATCTTTGACGTGGGAAAACACAAATTCAATGGCACTCTTTATCAATTGCGCAGCCACATACTTCATCCTTGTTTTCAATTCTATCAATATCTCACATCCATGACTCCGTTTCACACACATTGCATATGTTACATTTTTTGTTTGAGATATCATTGACACATTGCCTCTGTTTCGCACAAACCATCTCTCTCATGCCCACCCACGTACGTACCTGCACCTAAATAAGAGGTGCACACAGGACGCACATACTCACGTCTCGTTCCCGGCTACACCCACGCGGGTACACGGTGAAGTTCTTTTCTGTATGATAAGGCATCCCACATGATAATTTGACGCATGTAGCGGTTGTTTACTCGAATGAGGGTCGGGTACCACGCCTAGACGAAACAAAGTTTGACTTGATGTGTTAGTATTAAATAAAGTTATATATTCCTCAATGGCACGTATAGAATATATAACGATTTCCATGGGGAAAATGGAAAAATCAAATCCACTATATAGAGCAGAGCCTGCCTGCCGTGGTTTGTCTCTCGTCACACCATCTCACAAAGGCGGCGGTGGCCTCTCTCTCACCATTGGTCAGTGATCCGGCCGCATCCCGTCCATCGGTGGAAAGGGAGGATTGCATCGTTTCTCCGTTCGAGGCGTTGAGGCAGCACGTCCTGATCTGCGGTACCCGCTGTTTTCTCTGACCAAGCTCCGGCGCGGTAGGTCCTTCGCCACTTGCTTGTTGCCGCAGTATGGGAAGATCCTGGCCGTCGGTGCCCTCCTAGTAACATCCCGATGACCCTCAGGTACAGCTTCCTCTGGCCTTGCTCCACTGCCCATCTTTCCACATTGCTGCATGTGGATCTTCTTTAGTTGTTTGCTTAAAACGTATCTCGGCCGGCGTACTTTCCATCTTGCAATCTCGTCCTCAAACCATTTTTGATAAACCACCATGTGCTATCTTTCCCTTATTACATGGAATATGCTTCTTTTTTGTCGGCGTATGTGTCTTCAACTCGTGTTATTGAGCAGTAGTTGTTTCCTTTCTACCTCCTTTTGCAAACATGGCTATCCATTTTCACCTCGTTGCTATTGCGACCTTTTGGTGAACTGCACAAATCACTTTTTTCTGAAGAGTGTTTTGTGTAGTTCCGCCAAAATGTCACACGAGCAACGTTTTTACATTTCTGTGGGACTGCAAAAAGGGAGATTGGTTTTGCTATCCTCCTCATCTAACTCCGTGCCTAATCTTCTCCAACAAGTAGTTAGTCGTAAAGAGAGATCGTAGAGGTGATCGGCTTCTATTTGTATGTGTTATGTTTCACGATCTAGTTCCACTATTATTGTAATCACACTAACTGGATATGTTTGCAAACAGGGATGGTCCGCTTGATTTTAGTGGAGCTGCACAAAATGATCGGATTGTGGTGTCCTCCATACACCTCTTTTTTGGCTCCAGAGCTGGGTGAAACTAGCTTCCAAGCAATGAACACCATGCCTAGGAAATGGAGCCATGCCTACGAACAACATCGATCAATTATATATTTTTCTTTATTTGTACACCTTCTCACAACTTTGTCTTCAGTTGTGATGTGAATATTGGCGCTGATCTGCGAACCATTGAGATGCATCAGCAGCCATGGTAGTTTCATTTGTATTTGATGGAATGTTGTAACGAGATTATCTTGAGGCAACAGACATGAATCCTAAGTTGAAACCTTTTTTTCCTGCGGGAACCAAAGTTGAAACCTTCACAGCATCACAGTACAATTTCATTAAAATTATGCGTACATACAAACAAATCCTGAAGGATTGATAGCAATGCCAGAAACAATTCAACTTCGTTTCGCCGACATGTGGGACATCCTTCATCCGGCTCCAACTGCCATACAACAATATTGAGTGCACAACTGCAGGGAAAGATTCACCCTGGTCATTGCGCCGCAGTAGTAATGACTAGTGAGCAGTCAAATCACAGAGCCCCACCTTTGCCATAGTAAGTTGCTCGGACGAAGCAACCATCATTTCTCTGTTCCTTGAATTTGCTGGTACTCCCGTATTCCCAGAGTAATAAGTTGCTCGGGCGAAGCAACCATCAATTCACCTTTCCCACAGTAAGTACTAGTACCTCCTTTTTTTTACTCTAGGAACAACCACACGCGAATATTGGCGGTAGCAGCACAACAACTGAATCAAAAATCGAAACCAACCAATGAACTACTACTAATGGTGAGCGTTTGCTAGTACATATCATGTACTCCGTCTGTCCATGTATATAGGGAGTAATAGCCAACCTTATAGCCCACACTATTGCATGAGTGCATATAGATGATGGATGTAGATGACATGGCAGATCCTTGTAGCCATCAGTTGGCTATATTATTAACCATCCTAAGGGGAGTGGGCTCTCATGCAAGAGCCTAGCTATATGCGGATTCCTAGACAAATAGAATAATTGGGAAGAAAGAGAAAGAGAGAAGGTTGAAAAAAGTACTACGTAGTAATGTTATAGCCAACCTTGTAGCCCACACTACTATATGAGTGACTATAAATGATGGCTATACATGACATGGCAGTTCTTATAGCCATCAGCTGGCTATACTATTAACCATGCTCTTAGGCTGGTCATAATGCAGAGTAGCTTAGACTAGTGTCACGCATGTGACACTAGTCTAAGTCACTACCTCCATAATGCAAAGTAACATAGTAGTAGTCACATACTAGTTGGCTTCATTTATTACCTTGTAGACTCATCCTCTCTTGGAAAGCGCTATGTTACAGTAACATATTATGTTACTCTAAACAGATCTCTCCTCATTAAATACATGCCACATAAGCAAACTTGTCTTGGACTGCGCTATGTTACTACCTATGTTACTCCCACTATGAACTGATGCACGTCCATCGCTTGTAAGCAAAAGTTTCTCCTCGTGCTGCAATCCACCGCGCACGCGTTGGCGAGGGAGAAGGTGTAGTAAGCAAGCTTCTGGTCGTTCTGCGAGTTGACGGGACACATCAAAGTTATTTAGTACGTACTCTCTCCAAAAAAAGGGCTGACCATGTCATGGCTACCATCCCGTGCACCATCGTTGAGTACGTGCATTATTCACGTGCCATCGAGGAGAAAGAATATTGCCTAGTAGGTGACATCGAAGTGCACGACTCACTTACGCACTGCTTATCTGATTATCTCCATTTTCTTGCATGACACGTGCACCTTGATGCTAGATGTCTCGCGTGTTCGCAAAAGGATGAACAAATCTCACGTAAAAAAGAGAGTGGAAGAACATAGATTACCGATGACCGAGAAGGAGCAAGGAACCTCGTGGTGGAGCGTCTGCACTCATAATATTTTATATTATTCAGTGATATAAAATCAACCAATCATCTCCACAGTGGACTCGAAGAGTACGAAACACGGCAGCCCAGTGTAGTTACATCATACTACATGGCTAACCCACGCTATCACCATATTTCTTGGCTTCCATGCGACACTTAGCTCTAGTAATCCGGCAGCCTGTATTGCTTCTCGCTCCACGTCTCTCTCAAAGTGCGACGGGCTGGCTTTTGCCGTCTATTGAGGTCGGTTAACTCATCACATGTTAGCGACATGCCAAGAGCATTCTAAAAAATACTGTACTCTATTGTTATGCCAAGAAGAGGAAGCGCTTTGACCAACAAACCAAACAAGACAGTCGTGTCGTGCCGTGAGTGGGTCCAGTTTCTTGTTCTGAACTTGTTTAGAGCACTTGGTTTTGACTATTGATAAGATTGTATATAGGGCCTAATGTATTCTTCGAGGATGCCTTTGACTATTGATAAGATTTTATATAATTTGAAAATTATATCAGTCGAAGATCCTTTCATGTTCCGTTTAAAAAAAGATCCTTTCATGTACTAATTTGACTGTATGCTTTGAGCAACTTAGATGTCCTATACTGCTCCTGTTTGGATACTCTAACTTAGCTAGAGGTTAGACTAACTCATGACTAACCCTGAACTAACTGTAGCCAAAGAGGTGTTTGGGTGATAGGGTTAGATTGACAATAAATGCACTTGATGGAGAGAGAAAAGTGATTTTTCAGTGGGCCCAATGAGAACTATCTCCAATTAGCACCTCTTGGGCGGGATAGTTTTTTTTGGTGGGTTCGGTGCAAATTGCTCCAATTTAACCCTCATGCTGGGATACTTTAGGGCTATTTGAGCCCCAACTATCTCAAACTAACTCTAACCCATGGATCCAAACAGGGCCAAAGTTAGTCTCAGAAAATGCATTAAGCCCTATGTACATGGACAGATGGAGTACATGATACGTACTATCAAACGCTCACCACAAGTAGTAGTTCATTGGTTGGTTTCTTTTTTATTCAGTTGTTGTGCTGCTACCGTCCAATATTCGCGTGTGGTTGTTTCTAGAATAAAAAAAGGAGGTCCCTACTTATGTTACTCCCACTATGCCTAGCCTAAGGTTAGTAGGTGACCTTGCATTTGGCTCTTCGCCTCTTTCGGAAGTCGAACAATAATGATGGTACTACAGTAGTACTTCTGGCAATCTGACACCAAATGAACTGGTGCACGTCCACAGCTTGTAAGAAAAAGTTTCTCCTCGTGCTGCGAGCCACCGCGCACGCGTTGGCGAGGGAGAAGGCGTAGTATGCAAGCTTCTCATCGTTCTGCGAGTTGACGAGAAACATCAAAGTTATTTAGTAGTATGTACTCTCTTCGAAAAAGGGATGACCATGTCATGGCTACCATCCCGTGCTCTGTCGTTGAGTATGTGCACTATTCACGTGCCATCGAGGAGAAAAAATATTGCGTAGTAGGTCCATCAAAGTGCATGGCTCACTTACACACTGCTTATCTGATTATCTCCATTTTCTTGCATGACACGTGCACCTTGATGCTAGATGTCTCGCATGTTGGCAAAAGGATGAACAAAGCTCACGTAAAAAAGAGTTAAAGAACATAGATTCCTGATGACCGAGAAGGAGCAAGGAACTTCGCCGTGCAGCGTCTGCAAGGAACCTTGCGTGGTTTCCCCTGTTTTTTTGCCGCCTGCCCACCTATAAATAAATAAAAGAACATGAACTCTTCGCTAACCACTAGAGACGGCACATCAGGATGCTAAGTTGAAGATGTTTTAGAGTTTATATTGATAATCATGCAAGAAGCCACACATGTACATGACGCATGCAGCCACACATGTACACACGCCAACACACTAACTCATGCCAATCCAACTCATGCACATATGCGCACAACATGGAGCACATGATGCACGTACGGAACACATGCATGCACACACACTCGGCCGCAAAATGCACATGAATAACACATGCATGTGCACACACACTCGGCTGCATGGAGGCGTGCACCATCTACGGCGATGTCCGGTTCATTGTGCTACGGCAAAGCTCACACACAACGGCGCCTACGCATCTCTTTCAGCACCTCTTTGCCGTCGTTGCTCAACGACTAGTCATCTAGTCGGAGACGAAGACGACTGTAGCCTCAGCCTTAGAGCTAGCACCTATGGAAAAGCATGCACGCTGCACGCACACGAGCACGTACGGAGTGCCCACGATGTGGTGCATCCCAATCACCTCTAGTCCTTCTGCGCATGTTGTCTATCAAGGCGGCTGCATGCCTAATGATGATGTGGGTGAGATCTTCTAGGACTCAGATGATGACGAGGGACTACCCATAGTGGGAGTAACATAGGTAGTAACATCACACATGTCTAGATAAAGTAGATGATGTGTCAAGCAATAAATGAAGAAAGAGAGGAAAGTAGTAACATCACACATATCCAGGCAAGATGTGTATATACCCTAAGTTATATGCATGAAACTACTAGTCAATATGGGAGCACATGATATTTCCCCGTCCGGACCGATCCCAAGTTGGCTTCTCACCTTCTTGGCCCAACAAAAACCCCTACCCCCTCCTGCGCATGCTTCCCTCCTGGCGCCAGCTGAGCCCACCGCTCCACATTGATGGCAAGTCAGGGCGACGCGACCTCTCACTGCTTCCGCCATTGAAGCGGCACGCCGACCGAGGGCACCGCCCGCTGCACGCCCGACATTTCAGACTACACAGTGGAGAGTAACTTTAGAGCAAGTACTACAATTAGATGACATAAGCAGGCTATAAGGATTTAAATATAGTATTTGTGCTTAGTTGAAGGAGATAGAAGAGGAGAGAGAAGAGAAGCGGGTTGTTAACTTGTAGCCGGTTGTAGCAGGAGCTCCAACATACTTTGTGAGACAAAAGGTGGGGCCATGATTAATGAAATAGTATTATACTAAAGGGAGTAACTATTGTACTAGCGGGCTATTAGGTTGGTTCTAGATGATGTGTCAACTTCATATAGCCGGATGTTGGCTATACAATTAACCATGCTCTAAGTGTGGTGTGAGTAGGTGAGTGTGAGTTGCACCACTTTTTAATATGATCTATCCTAGCATTTGCATGAGCATGATAATAGTCACTCGCTAAGGAACTTGAGTACTTTAAGTGTGTGTTGCCGGACAAATTTGTTGCTGGGACCATCATTTCCAAGCTTCCACCTTCATGGAACAATTTTGCTACTTCTCTGAAAAACAAGAGACATGAGTTTTCTGTTTCGGATCTCATTAGCACTCTTGATTTTGAAGAGAAGGCGAGAGCAAAAGACACACTGCTCGGGTCGCTGAGGGAGCTTCTAGTGCCCACGTGGTACACGAGAAGAACTTCCAGCCCAACCAGCCCCAAAACAACAAGAAGTGCAGCCGAAGGTGGAAATCAACTAAGGACTTATTAAATTATATATAATCTTCCTCAGGAAGGTCAGTATCCCCTTCGTCCAGATGATCATGTTTTGTCATGCTGAGCTATTGATATGTGTTATTGTTTTGCAACACCATTTAAGTATAGCTATTGTTTTCCTATCTTTTCAAATTCAGGACAATGAAGATGATTTCAGGGGAACTGCACAATATGGACTCGTGTTGAGTCATCTCTATTGCCTCATGTGTTTGCTGCAAATGTGTCAGCATCAGTTGCAAGATGAGGCAACTAGCTAGCTGTGGAGTTGCCAACATGCTCAAAGTGCTCGCAACATTGAGAAGAAACAAGCATGCCTAAGAAATTAATGCATGCGCAGCGAGGCCCTTTGCTCAGAGAAGCGTCGACCGATTTTCTTTATTTCCATACCTTCTCACAGCTTTGTATTGGTTATAGTATGGTGAATCATTGAGATGGATAAACATGCTGAACTTTTCTTCTATTGAATGTTAGTATGCATACCATATCTTCTGAAGCTTAGTTTAATGTGAGTGTCTGCATCCAGTACCGCATCCTCTAATTTGGTGGGTGCCAAGTTGAAAAAGGTTAGCGATGAGTAGCCATAAGCTGGAGGCATCTCTTTTTTCTTCTTTCGAATGGGCAAAAGCTGGAGAGTGTCTCGGGCTGCCTCCATCACAAGGCCCTCCAGTACAAAACACGGGCAGTCGACTGGGCCAATACAAAAGCCTATCCATTTTAAAGCCCATTTGTTTTTGTTTTCTGCAAGGAGAAGCCCATATTTCTTGAAGAGGGGGCGATCCCAGAAAAACCCTCCTTCCTCCTCGCTTCCACTTATACTCCCTCCATTTTTATATACAAGGCCACAAACTCAAATTACACATACCAATGTAAAATTTAATGTCTACTTTGCAAGTCAACTTTTCTTTTCATTTACTGGGATCATTAATAGCCCACGTGCATGCAAGAAAACTGAGTGGAGGAAGTAGTTGACTGTCATTATGACTGCATGCATGCAACTATTAAACATGTTGCTAGTACGAGAAAATATCATTAATTTTGCCTCAATTGCTGTTGGTGGCCTTGTATAGATGCAAAATGTATATTCCATAGTGGCCTTTTATATAAAAATGGAGGTAGTACTGCAGCTCGCTCTCCCGCTTCTGTCTCCCCCCAATTCCCCCCGCTCCCCATTTTCCTCACTCGTCCAGAAAACTCCTGCTCACCTTCTTCCTCACTCGTACAGAAAATGCCCGCTCCTCTTCTTCCACTCCTACAGAAATCCCCAACCCTCCTTCTTCCCCACTTGCACTGCCACTACGCTTGTCTCTAGCTACTCTGCTCAAACCCGTGAGCTCGGCGCGACGCCCACAAGGAAAATGGAGTCGGCTGGCCCCAGCACCAAGAAGATGAGGCTCCCGCCAACGGCGACGCCGGTTGTAGATCCCGCACCCGGCAGCGCGGGGAGAAGCGGTGAGCCCCCCCCCCCCAGATCTGAGGAACTGGTAGAATCTACGATGGACCGCATGAGCGGTCTCCCAGACTTCATCCTTGAGGAGATCATCTCGCTTCTCCCCACCAAGGATTGCTACCGCACACAAGTCCTATCAACTCGGTGGTGCCCTCTATGGCGCACCGCGCCCCTCAATCTTGACTGTCGTCAGATATCTGTCCTTCCTGGATTTGATCTCCTTAGGGCCATCATATCCTCTCACCAGCAGGGCCCCGTTCAACGCCTTTGCATCTCGACATGCTACCTGCTATCCATACCCGGCATGGTGGACGCTTGGCTGACATCCCCTTAATTCGGAAAGCTCCAGCAGTTTGAGTTCTACCATTACCACGAAAGTTTCATACCACGAACACACCGAGAATTCATGCCCACACCACTGTTGTCCATATCGTGGTTTTCCTCCTCTCTCCACACCGCCACCTTCATCAGTTGCCATCTACCAGACGATCTGGTACAAATGCTTCGATTCCCACTGCTAAAAAAACTTTCGCTTGTGGTGGTTTATCTGTCGGAGGCCTCACTTCACAACATCGTCCACTCCAGTTGCCCTACCCTGGAGTGCTAGCTGATTGTTTTGGGAATAGAAATCCCTATCAGTTGTCTCCAAATAAAGTCGCCTCACCTTAAAAGCATTGGAATTTGTTTTGAAGGATAACAACTCATCATCGAAGATGCCCCTTCACTTCAAAGGTTGCTCCTTGATGATTGTTATAAACCTTCACAAATAATTTTCATCTTTGTGCCCAAACTGGAGACATTGGGTGTAATTCATGGCCCATTTAATGATCACAAGAAGTTGGTGTTTGGCTCCTCACTTTTTCAGGTACCGTATATTATCATCTACACATTTGTAATCATAAACTGCATTTTTCATTTGTGCGCATAAGTTTTATATCATCTTGGAGTACACTTTGGGTACTAATATTATGTTATATGCTCAATGAAGAGTTCGCCCATTGATAGCCTATCAATGTTGTTGGATTCTGTCAAGATCTTATATATCGGAATGTTTAGTTTTGATCTAAACATAATTATTGGCTTGCTGCGATGCTTTCGATCTCTGGAGAATTCATATATAGAGGTGATGATTTCATGCACATTGAAAGCCCGTATATATTGTACTAGAATTAACCGCTTAACTGCCATTCTTTCGACATACTCTTTTTTCAGACTTTAACTGTTTTCAATCTTCATGTCTATTTAGGCACAACCACATGGAGAAAAACATATAACTAATTGGTGGCGTAATAAGCACCAGGATTTTCTCAGTTCTCATGACATTCGTTTGAGGACAATAACAATGGAAGGATATGCATCCAACCATGCAAACAGAAGCTTTGTCACATTCTTCCTGTTGAATGCGAGGTTACTATTGTCCATGAGGCTTAAGTCTTACCGCAAGAGATTTCTCACGGACGAACACATTGAACAGCAAAAAAAGAAGTTTCACGTGGACAAATGGGCTTATAAACGTGCTCGGCTTCTATTTACAACAAGTTGTAGTCATCCTGAAATAAATTTTTTTGCACAGGATGTTGATTTTATGGATTAGACCGATCAATTTGTTTGTGACTGTGAAAAAGAGTGGTTGGGTTAGATGTTACTGCCATGTTCAATCTGGGTTAATTTTGTCTAAAAATTTGATGAAAAATTAATCCTTGGGCCTTTTGTACCATTTGTAAGCTTGAGTTGCATGTTGTTGCCCTCGTATTCCCCTCCACCTGCCACTACACTGCCGCATCCTACACGGCTGCTATTCGTTCCCGTCCGAGGCCTCGTCATCGTTCTCCGCCTTGGTTCGCTCATTGTGTCGCCACCGTCTGGCGTTGTCAACATGGTCAACAACCAAGAGGAATCAGGAGATGACTGTATGTGGAGAGGCTGACAGTAGGGACCCACTAGGGTCATTGCATTACGCAAGCAGGTGCCTCGTTATTACAAGCCAAAAAATACTTCCTCCTAATTGTTTGACAACTAGGTCCCATGCCATTGTCAATGTAGTCAATAAACGAGAAAATTACACAACAAGCTGATAACACCAGGGACCCAACAGCTCGCCCAGTTGTTTTTTAGTTTCAGAGAGGGAGCTCAATTGCGTGTTGTGCGGGGGCTGTGGCCCGTCTAGCCCACGCTTACGCTTTTATTTAAGCACATGATGAGCCCAGTTGATATATTTTTTCTTTCTGAAAATGGCAAGCCCAGTTCTTTTTTTGGAGAATACCAAAACCGAGGCCTACTTGTTTTTCTCAGCCATGCTGGGCTGCAACTCTTTCAAGACGAGGAGGGATGTAAGTAGTAAGAAATGGGCTTCCCCAAAAAATGGGCTATAAGTTGTAAGAAATGGGTTGTAAATTTTTAAACCAAAGCCAACCGGCAATTACATTAAAATATCAATTTTTTTCTAGATTTCTCTACTCTCTACTCTTATAAAAAAAGCCAACTGGCAATTACATTAAAATATCATCTTTTCTCTCACAAGATAAACTACTCATACAAATGCATCTTCATGTTCCGTGCAACGAACGTGCATCTTGCTAGTTAATATTTTAAATTTCATTCATTTTTTTTGCAGAGAATTGTTTTTTGAATTTTATTCTGATACATTTAAAAAAATGTAACTCGAAATTTCGTGATTAAAAGAGTTCGGACCCCACTGAAATATGCAAAATTTCATTGAATTTTTTAGCAGTGCCCAGAATATATGATTTGTAATGCTAATAAAAAGAATATGGGCTTCAAATATCTTTAAGAATTAGCAAATGGGCTGTAAATTGTTGAAAATAATGGCTAATGGGCTGTATGCTGTTTTCCATAGATTTGGAGGCTGACTTCGGGGCCTACTAGGTTGACGATGACGCTATCCTAAACAAAAATTTGACGCGTACGCAAGGCTTTGTCAACTTAGTCAACACAGAGCAGTGACTATTGGATGTCCATCCAACGGCCACCGTGCTTCTTCAATCTCTGATCTTCCTGCTCCAGTCGCCCAAACCAGCGCCAGCGGGACTGCCTGCTTCCTCCTCCCGTGGCTGGTTGTGCTGCCGCCAGGCCATCCCTCTACCCACCCACACATCCTGTTATTTTCCGGCAACGTCAGCCTCACCCTCCAGCCGACCAGTCAGCGCTCGTACTCCCCTCAGCGTGGGCATCCACTGCGGTGGCTTCGCGGGCTTCAGGTCGTTCCCTTCTTGGGCCTCGCCCTCGTCCATCATGTTTGTGCTCTCGGCGCGGCGAGGTCAACATGGTCAACAAACAACAGCCATCGGAAGAGGCTGACAGTAGGGGCCCACACAAGGAAATGCCTCCTTATTACGTGCAAAATATTGATTCCTCCACCTGACAGCTGGGACCCACTGAAAGGGCCTCTGGATTTCACGAAAAAATGCCCCCCCCGTTGTTAGCTCGGACCCACCATCTATATCGTCGCACACAAGGAAGTGCCTCCTTATTACGCACAAAAATGAATATGCCCCTGCTAGCTGGGACCCACCATAGTGGGAGGCTGACTTGTGGACCTACTAAGTTGACGGGGATGGAGGGCTTTGTCAACTTAGTCAATATGAACGATTCTAGATCTAGTGACCGTACGATGTCCATCCAACGGCCGTAGTGCTTCTTCAACCTATGGTCTTCTTGCTCCAACCGCTCAAAGCAGCGCCGGTCATGCCGCATGCTCCTGCCTCCCGTGGCCGGTTGTGCTACCGCGGAGGCCTCACCGCCCCCTACTATTCCCACCGCTGGCCAGGTCCTACGGCGACGGCAGCCTCACACCGCAGCCGAACCAGTGAACTCTCGTACTCCTCTCCGCATGGGCATCCACTGTCGTGTCTTCCCCGGCTCCGCGACGTCCCCTTCCTAGGCCTCGCCGTCGTCCACCGCCTTGGTGCTCTCGGCGCGGCCTGGTCAATGTGGTCAATGAACGACTTCCATTTGGAAGAGTACTGTACGTGGAGAGGCTGACAGCTGGGTCCATGGCTGCAGCAAGGAAGTGCCTCCTTATTACGTGGAAAATGATGATTCCTCCACCTAACAGCAGGGACCCACCGGACGGGCCACTGTATTTCACGAAAAAATGTTTCCTCCCCGACTGTTGGGACCCACCAGCTACATCTTTGCACGCAAGGAAGTGCGTCCATATTATGGGCAAAAAAATGATTCGCCCCCTGACTGCTGGGACGCACCAGCTACATCTTACCAGACAAGGAAGTGCCTGACAGTCGGGACCCACCTTGTCGAAGCGTATGTAGCATTGTCATTCTGGTTGCGAACATGTACGTACATATTGGTCGATCGGTCTGTCTGTAGGCTGCAGCGATGAACCGTGGCCGTGTAAGGAAGGGCACGTGTCGTAGTAGAGGCGTGCACGTAGCATGTCACGCAATCCCACTAATATCGTGTACACGTATGTACAACGGCCAGGGTGCAAGAAAGTAAATACGACCACGTACATACATACGGGCGGGGTCTTGAACGCCTACTCGCGCATACGTACGGCCAGGGCTCGTGTACATGGCTGGGTCGGAACGGAGAAACTGCGTCGCCGTCGTGTTCATGGGGAGGCAACGGAATGTGTCGTGTTCATCGGAAGGGAACAGAATACGTCATGTTCATCGGGAGCCAACCGGCTTGGACGAAATAGCCAATGGAAACAGGGCCTGGCGTACCGCAGAATGGAGGAAACGGCCTTGTGTTCGACCGGCCATGGTCGAAACAGGATCCTGTTCATCGGGAGGGGTCTGGCGTACCGCAAAACAGAGGAAACAGACTTCTCTTGGACCTCCTACGGTCGAAACGGACCCTGTTGATCGGGAGGGGTGTGGCATACTGCAAAACGGAGGAAACGAACTTGTGTTGGAGCGCTACGGTCAAAATGGGGGTCCTGTTCATCGGGAGGGGTATGGCGTAACGCAAAATGGGACTCCACGGGATACTGTTCATCTCCACCGTCGACCTACTCCAGCCTCCACGGGCTATTGTTCATCCACCGTCGACCTCCTCCAGCCTTCACCTGTGACTGTTCATCCAAGGTCTCATGTTCATCCAGCCTCCACCGTTCCTCCACCGGCTATTGTTCAACCAGCCCTCTCCACGGGGTCCTGTTCAACCACCCCTCCACGGGCTACTGTTCAACCAGCCCTCCACCGGCTACTGTTCAACCAGCCCTCCACGGGGTCATCCTGTTCATCCAGCCCTCCACGAGGCCCTGTTCATCCACCCCCAACCGGCTCAATCGGGGTCCTCTTCATCCAAAGGCAACACCACGGGGTCATGTTCATCCACCCCCACCAGGAACTGTTCATCCAAACCCCCCAACAACACTCACTATTCATCAAGGGAAGGAGGCAATAGGGTTCGATCGGCTTTAGTTAGCAGCAGTAGCAAAGGAATCACTTGGGTTCAGTTAATAGCAAGGGATCGATTGCTCGGGTTCAGTAACGTAGCTAGTGCAATCGCTCGGGTTCAGTTAGAGCCCAATGCCTCGCTCGGGTTCAGTTAGAGTCCAACACCTCGCACACACGCGCGTACGTCTACGAGAGAAACACGCATCGCTCGGCCCACGACCACCCACCGTAACCGGGAACTCCCTGATATTTTCCTAGCCCTCGCTTCTACCATGGTTTTTTCCGTCATGGACGGCCCAAAGAATGTCATGTAGCTGCGTCTCCGGCCCACCAAGGACAAAAAGCCCATTTTCTGTCATGATTTTTTGTCATAGAAATGTCATAAGCATGTAGGAGCCCACCACATCTATGATGATACCGAGTTTTCTCACAATTATCGTCATAGAAGTGTCATAGGCATGACGGAAAAAAATTATTTGGCCCAAAGTGTCACGGATGTGCAAGAAGTCATATAGAGAATTGATACAGTAACTTCCAAATAATCTATCACGTGAAGTTACAAATTGAAATTCGGGTTCTATAGAGCATTTTTCATTCAGTTGTAGATGCGTGTGCTGATTAGCAAACCATTCACTTATGCGCGCTATATGTAGGGCAAACCACATTACCTTGAGTACACTCGCTTTCTGAACAAAGAACATGGCAAATTTAGACTCTTCTGTGGTGCCTTCGTACCTGTTCAAAGTAATTTATGTGAGATGAAAATCAAGGCATTCAATGGGATTGTCATATTGCACCACATTTAGCATTTGCCGACCTGCTTGTATCTGCAAATGAAGACAACATATTAGTGCCTAGCTGCAGTTTTGACACTTCAGGCCTCTTTGTTTTGTAGGATTTCCAAAATACACGAAGAGTGACATGCCATCTTGAATCGTTCATGATTAACATCTCAAAAAAATATTGAAATCCTCCAAAATTCCTTTAGAAATCATACTAAATTTGTTACTATAATCATGGGTAAAAGTAACAAAAAATTGAACTCCGTCATGGTTAACAATTAACAGGAAAGGTGGATCACCTCGATATATAGCATCTCCGTGCAGGGAAAGTATCTAAGGAATCTAAGAACTTCATCCAGATCGGGGCCAATAGGATGTAGTGCCAAGATCTTCACTATTCGCAGAGACGGGTTCAAGCTTGTGGGAATCATTATCTGAATGATAGTCAAACATAGATCAACAAAAAATTAGAATGTGATGTCCAATAATAAGAAGGAGAAGAAGAAGACTATTGTACCTAAACGAATTACAATGTAGTAACAAGTCTGGAGAACTAATCACACGAATAGCCCAACAATGTTAATTTCGGTGCGTCAATGACCCTGATTCTTGTTGGAACTTCTTTATCAAGTACAATCAGTCTCTCAAGGAAAGGTGCATTCTCAATGACCATATCATGAAACCACTCAACTGACAACTTGTTGCGGCACCAATAATGCAGATAAATCATATGTACATTCGTCGAGGCGGTATGGAGGCTACTGAACCCATCCATCACCTGAAGACAAAGGTAGTCGAGCGTTGTATAGCCACCGAGCAGGCGCTCCAAATCCTCCTTCGAGATGCTGACGCCCTGAGCTCGTGGTGCTTCAGTTTAGGGAGATGAAGAGCGGGCATGGCATCAAGCTGGGGGAAGCCTCTGCCTAAACATAGCGCGGCACAGCGTGGGCACGAGGCAGAGCATGGACGGTGACAGCATGGGCGTGAGGCGGACCATGGACCATGGCAGCGAGCTTGGATATCAAGCATGAAAGCTGAGCTCCTCGGGCCGATCTAGGGTGGGGGATAGAAACCACTCGTGAAACTTGGGTTTGGCCATACAGTTGGAACTGAACCTGCGGATGGCAAAGCGTCTGACTGGCCCAGGGTGTGTGGAGAGGATGTGGGACAATGGATCCAAGTGTTTGCGCTCCCTGTTTCGAAGCTTTTCGTCGTCGATGAGGTCCGGGGTGGAGTGCCAGGGGGAATGTGTCCAAGCATTTGCGATCCCCTCTACAGAACTCGTCATCATCGATGAGTTCCAGGGGGTGGAGTGCCAGAGGGGGGGCCATCGTTGGGAGAGGACAGTGGTCCAAACGCCAGATTTGATGGGTGAGGGAGTCCTAGACTAGGGGGTCCTTGGACAGCCGGACTATGTACTTGGGCCGGACTGTTGGGCTATGAAGATACAAGATAGAAGACTTCTTCCCGTGTCCGGATGGGACTCTCCTTTGCATGGAAGGCAAGATTGGCGATTCGGATATGTAGATTCCTTTCTCTGTAACCGACTTTTTGTAACCCTAGCCCCCTCCAGTGTCTATATAAACCGAAGGGTTTAGTCCATAGGACAACAATCATAACCTCATAGGCTAGACTTCTAGGGTTTATCCATTACGATCTCGTGGTAGATCAACTCTTGTCATACTCATATTCCTCAAGATCAATCAAGCAGGAAGTAGGGTATTACCTCCATAGAGAGGGCCCACACCTAGGTAAACATTGTGTCCCCCGCCTCCTATTACCATTAGCCTTAGACGCACAGTTCGGGACCCCGTACCCGAGATCCGCCGGTTTTGACACCGACAATGGGGAGGAGGGATATGATTGTTACCAATATCTCGTCAGAGAGGCTGCTGATGAAGTCCACGCTTGCCGGAGGCTCTTGCGGTTCTGGCTCGACCCGCCCCCGCTATCGGTTCTTTATCCGGCATATCTTGTAGTAGGGGTCCTAAGCTAGGCGTCTTGGAGGAATGGAAACACGGACACATGATTTTACCTAGATTCGGGCTCTCTCGAAGAGATAATACCCTAGGTCCTGCTTTTGATTGTATTGATATAGGTGTAGTACAGAGTACATGTATCTACCACGAGATTGTTCTAATGAATATCAAATTATCTAACGACTAGCCTGGCCTCGGTTTATATAATACACCAGAGGACTAGGGTTTAGGAGAGTCCTCGGCTTGGGCGCCAAGTCTTGTGGAGTCTTCCTTTATATGCGTCATGGGTTGTCCGAAGTGGCCCACCAATGAACTGCCATGTGGGTACTCGGCCAGATCCACCTAGTCGGGAGAGGACATTGTGAGTACCCCGTGGTCCAGGACACCGTTAATAGCCCACTGAATCGGTCTTCATGTTGGGGATGCTCCTTTGTTCTTATGAATAGTTCTTCGTCTTCGGTTGTCGGTCTTGAAAACTGGCTCAACAAATCTTCCCATCTTTGATCTCAAGGATCGCCGAGTTGATTCTGAATAGTTCACACATCGGGCATCCGAGGAGCCCTTTAAGTTTTGGCATTTATTAGTGCCTTATTATTTTTTATGCCACACCCCGAGTTTGAAGTGTTTCTTGTGCGGTGGTGTCCTCTTGCGTATGAGCTTCAATGTCAGACTGTATCCGAGGTGTATTTTTGCAGCCGAGCTCCAACGTCGGACTGCATCCCAGGTGTCTTTTTAGAGCCGAGCTCCAACATTGACCTGCATCCAAGATGTCTTTTTGCAGCCGAGCTCCAATGTTGATCTACATCCGAGGTGTCATAGATTACCTTGGCTTTGAATTTTTTGAAGGAGTTTAGCCGAACTTAATGCCGAAAAATTTCTATGGAGACAGCCACTCGCAACCGAGCTATAGCTGGAGTGCTTCCAACGTGGTGCACCACCTCGGTCTTGGGCTGATATTTTTCTTGATTCGTGCACTTTATTCTCTGCCGAGATGTATAGCCAGTAGCCCTCAAGGTGTGTGTGTCGGCCTAAAATCCGAGATGCTCCTTAAGGAAAGCATGAAACCACTAATCCCAGTAGCCCCTGAGACTCGGGTAGCCCCTAAGACTCAGAACGATTCATGAAATCGGTCTGAGGATCAACTCTTAGCTCGGCAACATACTTAGGAAGGTAAATGGAATGTGCATATTCCTCGAGACTCTGGTTGGGTGCGGCTAACTAACCCGAGGATCGTAATATCCTCGGAAATTGCTTTGCCCTTTGTAAATTGTCTGCATTGAATCATCAATGCAGTAGCCCCCGAGACACTGGTCGGGTGGCAACACCAGATCAAGGGATCGATGTGCCCCTTCAATATTTATAAATGAGAAGTGTGAAGTTGAGTAGCCCCCGTGCCTTAACATGGGCACGGCTGGCTGAAATAAGGATTGATCACTACAAGAAATATGTCAACTTGTGACCACCACTATTGGTCACTGAAAGGTCACAAATTATCATTTACGACCTTTTTGTGACCAAAAACAGAAGGTCAAAAGCTGGGTGTCGTAAACTGACTATAGCGACCTTTCTTCTGGAATGGTCAAAGACGTTTACGACCAAAATATTCCTACTGTGGCGTTTTGCTCACTAGCAACCTCCTCCAGGCCACGTAGGCATCCAGCGTGGCAAGCTGATGTGGCACAAGATTCAGCCCGGTCCAATTCGATTTTCTACATGGGCCGAGCCCAACAATTCAGCCTATTTGTGTTTTTTTTGTCTGTGAATTTTGGGTTGACTTCATGGGCCAAGCCCAACATTGCAGCCTTTTTATTTCCAAGGCGTGATCCTTTTTTAGACCATTTATTTTTTGGGTCGCATCTATTTCTCAATTGGGCCTCAGCCTTTTTAGAGTCCATTTCCTTAATTTTTAGTTTTTTCCCTATGAATATTATTTGGAAAATGCCCATTTTAGATGCCAAATACTATTAGGCCCCACTTGTCAGGTTCTAATTAAAGACAAACCAGGTTTCAATTTCCACACAATTATTTAAGTCAGAACAGCAAAGAAATGAAAATTTTCAAACCACATGCCAATTTTGGCTAAGAGCACAATCTTTACATAATTCATTTCACCATCACCATTACATGTGATACTATCACAACATATAACTACTACAACTACACTCCTGACTTTTTCACTTTCACTTTTAGGCTGGAGCTTCTTAAGTGAGAGGAAACACCATTTCTCGATATGTTCATACACGCTGAACGAAGGCACCTACCAATAAATCAAAAGAGTTAGAAAAAAATAAAAAAAATAGAAAGCAGCTAGGGACTAAATCATGAAGCATCTCTACATATTCATTTTCAGAATGAGACATGTCATATGATTGGAATTTGGTACCAGAAATGACATCAAGAAATGCAAATAGATTTATGCACATAGTATCATGTTGTATCTCCGTTGTAAGAATACGAACAGATTCATGCACAGAAGCTTTTGATCAAGCAAACAGCTAATTTACTCAAGTATCAATGGCACGTATGTTGAAGAGCAATGGTATGAACAATAATATCATTAGTATTAGCTTTGATGTGCATTTGTTTGTCAATTGCAATTACACAAAACAGGATATAATGTTTCCTTGGTGCAGAACATACATGTTTGGCAAGGATAGAACTGGTCGACTACGAAATAAATAGGGAAACACAAACAAAGATGGCCCAGTAGGATACGAAGCAACTGGGCATTTTAACTGCTTAAAACCAGTTACGAGTTCGACAAGAAAAATATTAGCAGCGCCATTTCCTAATATAATCGGTGAACCACAATAGAGTGTAATTAATGGAGAGTGCTGGCTGTACTGAATGCACAACATGCATGGTCGAATCGAAGATCCGCTGCAGCCACGACATCGATCAACCTTCATTCAGTTGAGAACAACCTTGTAAACTACTGAAATTAAAACATTCTGGAGCAGAAGCTTACTTGAAGGGCAAAGAACTCGGTGTTGAGGTTCTGGGAGTTCTACAGGATGTGCACCACTTGCAGCCATATCTCAGGGTTATTTTGCAGATCCCGCAGTATCAGATCAGCGGCACTCCTCTAAAACAAAGCAGCCCATTTTCAGTTAACATAAACCACATCAGTAGTAACACAACAGCAACACTGCACACCCAGACCCATCTACGATAGCATGCAATCGGTTTCCAGGATGGAGAAGCAGAAACAATTGTTCAGAAAGGAAGAACATTTGACTGAAGTACCAACTTTCAGAGTTTGTATAGCATCATGAACATGCAACTGTAAATCATATGTTACCACACTAGAATGCTATCTAGAAAGAAAGATACAAGGTAGGCGCCTATCATTTTGCACATACACACACTAACAGAAACGAAACAAGCAGATTGGAAGGCTTGCTGCACATCCTGTGCAGGGGCATCACCGTAAACATAACTGTAGACAAACTAGGGTGGTGCTATTCTGTAGCAAACAAAATTATTGGATCCATACAAAGTAAAGTAATTAGGCAGCCTTGAAGAACCCAAATCCATGGCTGCACAACCACCGCTGCACCTTGCTGCTGCCCATCGCACGGTAATTCATCTCAATTTTGTGGTCTGTGTAATGAACAAACAATCAAGCATCAGCATCTCTATACACTCAGCAAGCAACAATAATAAAAGCAACAAGGCCAAGCACGGGAAGAAGCCAACAGTAGCTGCCCAGGCCGGCCCCTTCAGCTGGGGTAGTGCACTGAATTCTGACCAGTACAACAGTAATTTTGCACAAGCATGTATGAATTGAACAGACATAGATTATAACTAAACCTTTGCCAATACAGCAGCACTTCTTCACAAAGATATATGAAGTAAACTGAACACACATAGATCCTAACTGAACTCTTGCCAGTACAGCAACATTAAGTTCTGAAGATGAATAGTATAGACGATCTCTCTATTTCTTCACCAGTGCACATCAAGAGCATGGAACGGAGCTTACAATTGCGGATGCGGGCGGCCGGGTAACCGCACGAGGAGCAGGTGCTCTTCTAGAGGTGGAAGCTGCGACGGCCGTAGCGGATGCAGAGCGTGTGGGAGAGAGGGCCTCTCTGGGAGGGAGGAGAGGATCTTGGTGCAGCGGCGGGGGCCGGCTGGATCCAGTCGATGAGGTCGCAAGATCCGAGGCGGAGCTTCTGCTGGTGGCGTCCATGGCCTTGGCTAGAGCTGCTATTCATTCCCTGTGAGACACAGAGGCCGCAAGGTGACGGAGAGGGAAGGGAAAGGCAGAGGAGGAGGAGGAGGAGGGGATGGGGACAAGACGAACCTCACCAAGGACGTCAGGGAAGAGACGGCATCCGCGGCGGCGGCTAGGGTTAGCCGCGTGCTGGTGGGTGGGTCGCGGGAGGAGCACCAAATCCGGTCGATGGAGATGGTGCAGTGGCCAGAGGAGAGCCCGGTGGAACTGCTCGATCTAGATGGGGAGACGGTTTAGCGGGCAAAGGAGCTGCTCGATCCAGATAGGCGGCAGCGTCCCGGATCTCACGGGAGGAGGGGCTATGCACCGCCCTGATCCTGGATCCGGCGGCCTCTAGCCTCGCCGTCGCCATCGCTGGTGGCTGCTCTGGCTGGCGCCATGGGTGGTGGATCGGGGAGAGGGAGGTGGAGGTGGCGGCGGCAGGGAGGAACGGAGCTCTAGGGTTCGGGCAAGAGGGAGAGAGGCTGGATGAATGGATCGATGGATGGATGCTTTCTGCGGTGGGCTAGATGAATTGATCGATGGATGGATGTTTGCCACGTCATTGATCCATGCCACACCAGATTCCACCAATCATCATTCAGCTTGTGTAATTTTGTTTTTTCTTTTGTTTTTTTATATTTTGTACCCTCTTATTCTAGGTAAACATTCAACATATTACCCGCTTATATTTTTTAAAATGACCCAATATTTTGCACAAGTGTGTATCTTGGGACGACAAACAATGTTGATTTTAGGGGTTTTCATTTTCTTTGCACAAAAAATCATTTTTTAATTTTTGGAGTGCCAATAATCGGGTTTTTTCTGAAGGATCTACCATATATTAGTTGCAAAATTAGACCAAATAATTTTTCTAAAATACTATGCCATATTTAATGCATAATTGACCAAATGATTGGGTGTCAAAAGATTCAAGCAACCTCTAGTGAAAAAGACAAATTTCCACCGATTTAGTTGGAAGCGGGTCAAATTTGAACTGCGGCTGCCTCATAGTTTGCTATTTATTTTTCACACAAATCATTTTAGGTACAAAAGTATCTATTTAATCAGAGAAACACCAAAAGTTTTCCAATATTCAACCACTAGCTAGGAACGGTCAAGCCCGCCGTTTTGACCATATTTTGAAACAGGCATAAAAATTTCAAAAAAAATTCAAAAAATTGGTCACATTCATGGCATAGTTTGTTCAAATGATCTCATATTGTGCACAAGGGTGCATATTGAAATGGCAAACAATGTTGCCTAAGGAAGTTTTCATTTTCGTTGGCCGAAAAAACCATTTTCCATTTTTCGAGTGCCTGAAATGAGGTTTTTTTGTGAAGGAACTACCAAATAATTGTTGCAAAATTGGACCAAATCATTTTTATAAAATACTAGGCCATATTTAATGCACAATTGACAAAATGGTTGGGTGTCAAAAATTTTGATCCACCACTGGTGAAAAAGACAAATTCCCGCCGATTCAGCTGGAAGCGGGTCAAATTTGAACTGCAGCTGCCTCATAGTTTGCTATTTATTTTTTCAAAAATCATTTCTAGGTACATAAGTATCTATTTAATCAGATAAACACCAAAAAATTCCAATATTCAACCACTAGCTAGGAACGGTCAAGCCCGCTGTTTTGACCGCATTTTGAAACGGGCATAAAAAATTTAAAAAAATCAAAAAATTGGAAAACCTTCGCATTGTGTCATTATATGTGAACAGGTTTCCAGGAAAAATAATAAACTTGTAATACGGAAATTATTTTAGAAAAGTGTTCTCAGAAATGAGCTATCAAGTGTGAAGATTCATGGCTTTCAAGCCAAATGATCAATCTTATGGCCACATTCATGGCATAATTTGTTCAAATAATCTCATATTGTGCACAAGTGTGCATATTGGAATGGCAAACAATGTTGCCTAAGGAAGTTTTCATTTTCGTTGGACGAAAAAACCATTTTCCATTTTTCGAGTGCCCGAAAGGAGGTTTTTTTGTGAAGGAACTACCAAATAATTGTTGCAAAATTGGACGAAATCATTTTTATAAAATACTAGGCCATATTTAATGCACAATTGACAAAATGGTCTGGTGTAAAAAAATTTGATCCACCTCTCGTGAAAAAGACAAATTCCCGCCGATTCAGCTGGAAGCGGGTCAAATTTGAACTGCAGCTGCCTCATAGTTTGCTATTTATTTTTTCCAAAAATCATTTCTAGGTACATAAGTATCTATTTAATCAGAGAAACACCAAAAAAATCCAATATTCAACCACTAGCTAGGAACGGTCAAGCCCGCCGTTTTGACCGCATTTTGAAACGGGCATAAAAAATTTAAAAAAATCAAAAAATTGGAAAACCTCTGCATTGTGTCATTATATGTGAACAAGTTTCCAGGAAAAATAATAAAATTGTAATACAGTAATTATTTTAAAAAAGTGTTCTCAGAAATGAGCTATCAAGTGTGAAGATTCATGGCTTTCAAGCCAAATGATCAATCTTATGGCCACATTCATGGCATAGTTTGTTCAAATGATCTCATATTGTGCACAAGGGTGCATATTGGAATGGCAAACAATGTTGCCTAAGGAAGTTTTCATTTTTGTTGGACGAAAAAACCATTTTCCATTTTTCGAGTGCCCGAAAGGAGGTTTTTTTGTGAAGGAACTACCAAATAATTGTTGCAAAATTGGACCAAATCATTTTTATAAAATACTAGGCCATATTTAATGCACAATTGACAAAATGGTCTGGGTGTAAAAAATTTTGATCCACCTCTCGTGAAAAAGACAAATTTCGCCGATTCAGTTGGAAGCGGGTCAAATTTGAACTGCAGCTGCCTCATAGTTTGCTATTTATTTTTTCCAAAAATCATTTCTAGGTACATAAGTATCTATTTAATCATAGAAACACCAAAAAAATCCAATATTCAACCACTAGCTAGGAACGGTCAAGCCCGCCGTTTTGACCGCATTTTGAAACGGGCATAAAAAATTTAAAAAAAATCAAAAAAATTGAAAACCTTCGCATTGTGTCATTATATGTGAACAAGTTTCCAGGAAAAATAATAAAATTGTAATACGGTAATTATTTAAAAAAGTGTTCTCAGAAATGAGCTATCAAGTGTGAAGATTCATGGCTTTCAAGCCAAATGATCAATCTTATGGCCACATTCATGGCATAGTTTGTTCAAATGATCTCATATTGTGCACAAGGGTGCATATTGGAATGGCAAAACAATGTTGCCTGAGGAAGTTTTCATTTTCGTTGGACGAAAAAAACCATTTTCCATTTTTCGAGTGCCCGAAAGGAGGTTTTTTGTGAAGGAACTACCAAATAATTGTTGCAAAATTGGACCAAATCATTTTTATAAAATACTAGGCCATATTTAATGCACAATTGACAAAATGGTCTGGTGTAAAAATTTTTGATCCACCTCTCGTGAAAAAGACAAATTTCTGCCGATTCAGTTGGAAGCGGGTCAAATTTGAACTGCAGCTGCCTCATAGTTTGCTATTTATTTTTTCCAAAAATCATTTCTAGTTACATAAGGACCTATTTAATCATAAATACATGGTTTGGTGGCGATATGTCGAGGTTTGGGCGGTGGCCGAGGGCCCCAACTCTAGAGCGCGTAAACTCGCATGCCCGCCGCGTGGTCACCGCGTGACCGTGGCGTTGCCATGTGTTTTGGGCAGCCTAGGCATGTCTATTGGGTTGGGCACTCCCCAGGTTGGTGCTAGGAAGAAAATTACAACATAAGATTCTCACGAGGAGACCAATCGATGCTCAAACATGAATTAGCAGCCAAGTGTTTGATTAGCGGTACGAGAAATGTACATGGCTAATGGGCGTGAGTTTTGGCTGAGGATGATCAGTTACTAAGAAGACCGTTTTCACAAATTTTCAGCTCAAAAGGAGGAGCCTAGGTGGTACTTGCTTTGCAAACAACCACACTGGACATAAATACGAATGTTGAAGCTCGGCTCAAAATAATGACTGGATTGAGCTGGCATTTGGTGGAGGATGGTTATTTGGGCATAGGAAAGCACTGTAGAAAATGGATGCTATTTGGACATGCCAAAGTGGTACTTCCTTCACAAACTGTTACTCTGAACAGAATAGGAAAATGAATATTTTTGAATTATTTTTGAACTAGGCAAGGAAGGTTTTTACATATTTGACGAAGATATGACCCAAAGAATTTATGAGATTTTTTTGGGAATTTTGGGAATGATAGAAATATAGGTTGCTTCACAACCTAGGGCAAAAACTGCCACATGGACATGACACATAGGCAAAACTGATGAGGTGGCGCCTAGTCATAGCAACCCACCATAATTTACAAGGCTATGACCATCTATATTGGTTGTTAACAACTAGAAATAAGGCAGCGGACTAGCACTGTTAGCTTTATGACCATTTCATGTAAGGAAATTATGACCTTTCTGACCAAAATGGTCGCAATGGTTTCGGGTTTGGAGCCCCTCGAACAGCTTTTGACCAATTGGTCTCAAATGGTCATAAATCTATGACCAATTCTTCCAGGGTCACTGACAGAAGGTCATAAGTTGACATATTTCTTGTAGTGGATATCTGTTTGACAGAAATTTTTGTTGTGTTTAACACAGACTTCTCGGAAAGAGAAGAAAGATCTCTTAAAGGAGCTGAGAGCTAGCGAAACCCGAGCTCGCCAAGGTCGGCCCCAAAGGGCTTAATAGATAGGAAATCAATGCCGATAGGGAATTATGAGAGCATTATGTCAGCTGCTCGTTTGTGCCCTTGACTCTTTAAAAGATGGGTTGAAGTAAATTGACTTTACTCGCAATTTTATGTGTAATGATTCTATGTATCCAAGTACTTTACATCATTAATGCTCGGATCCACATTGTACAAAACTTTGTTGACCGACCATCGGCTTCAAACTCCTCGGCCAGTAGCTAGGAAGTGTTTGTCCTACTTTATAAAGCCTTTATGAGGGCAAAGGTTTATGGAAAACAAGGCAATCTGGCCATACGGTTTTATAAACAAAGGTACGCAGAGAGATATGTTATATTACTTTTTAATATAAGAAACATCTTTTGGGGAAATAGTTCCTTTAAGTTCCATTTCCGGGCTATCATGTTGATCATTATCATGAAACCTCACCTCCAATCAATGTGGTGGGGAATATTGAGGATTTAGTTTGGGGAAAGTTCCCAAACTTTGTGGTCTTAATGAACAGAAATTTTCACTTCCGTCATTGCTAACCAATTATATTTCGGCCAAGCTAGGTTGCCTGGCTCCTGTGTTTACACCCTACATTCCTGATTGTTCGGCTAGGGGGTAAAGGGAGCACCTTTGTGATTGGTACTACCGGGTCATCCGGGTTAGTACCTCAGACTGGGTAAAGACGAAAGCTAGCTATCTTAGGTTGGGTGCTGCCGACCAACCTGAGGATCAAATCTCCTCGAGAAATAGTTCGGACGTCATCAGTGTTTCGCCAACGCCGAGGTGTAGGTCGGCAGGAAAAATGTCGAGTTGCGGGTCAAAAAAGATTCCGAGCTGAAATATTATGCAGGGCACCTTGGTCATGAGGATGTCCGACTTCCTGAAAGAAAAAGATACAAATAGCTTAAAAGTGTCATAAGATCGAAAAGCCAAAACCTTATGTAAAAACCTGATGTCTAAACTAAAGCAAGTCTTTTGGTGCCAATCCGAAAATTTGTCTTAAAATAAAATTTTCCTTTCTTCGTGCTTTAACATGACACATCCGATCTCTAAACTTCAAGTAGATCAGCCTTCGGCTTCAACCTCCATATCTCGAAGGCAGAGTGCTTCTCAGAGACCAATATAGCGAACTAAACTCGAGCGGATTTAGAGAGAAACCAGTCTATCCGACTATTGACCATACACTCGAGTTGAAAAAGGAGTGTTAGAAAAAGACTTCACAATGACTTACAAGAAAAAAATATATTATAAAATGGCTCATATAAATTTAAGAGCCCCTAGTTAACCTAGGCAAAGAAAGTTGTTTTCACATACATCGTTTTTGACAAACATATCTTGTTTTAAACACAAATATAATGCTTGGTTGAACCAAACAAAAATTGAAAATTGAAAAGGTTGAGCATGAAAGCGACTTAGCTGGTTAATGTGCTCAGTGTAGACGACGAGGTCCGGGCTTGTGGCAGGATGAAGACGCAGTCCTCGGCCTGGCCAAGGTCTCAACCCCCAAGCCCGAGGTGACCGAGCAAGGATCTCGGCTTGACGAAGTGGCGATGCGGCATGATGGATCTGGCGAGGCGAAGCCCCTGGTCCAGCTAACGTGACGAAGCTGGTATATGATGCGGGCTGAGCTTGCGGTGGGTCGAGGTCTGTAACGCCCCGAGACCGATGCTCCAGATGCCTTCTATTTATTTTTGTTGTTTCCATGATTGTCATAATAAATGGTTGCATCATCATGCCTGTGTTATTTGTTTTTCTCACTTTGTGCATTCCATCTTCATGGATGTTGCCATATGCATTTGCATCCATCATGTTCATGATTGCTTGCTTGCTTGTGAGGTTTGTTTTATTATTATTATTTGCATCATGCATTCGTCTCCATATGATTGTTGTGCTTGTTTTCTTTTACTTGTTCATGTGCATTGTGAGATTCATCTTGTTACTTTACTTGCGCTATGTATGTGTTGATATTCCTACCACTTGTTTCCTCTCTCAACCTATCAATGCACCATCTTCTCCTCCTTCCTTCTTCTTTCTTTCATTGTTGCAAGTGACATTTTTCTCCTCCATAAATGTCCAATATTTTCCTATCAATATTAGACCATGTCCTAAACCTCTCTGTCCAAATTCATGATATATTAAGTTGATTTGGTTGGGTTAAAAAATGGCTCAAGTTTGAATTTAATTCAAACTTGAATTATTTTTCTATCCTTAAAAGTGCCCAAAGCAATTTATCAAAATTCTGCACAAATTTTGGACTCCAGATATATTCTCATATCTCTCTCATGCCTTCCCTTTATCCTTGAGCTTTTCTCTCTTATTTTCTGTTTGAGGAAATTGAGAAAAGAAAGAATAAGAGGGAGAGAGAGAGCCCAGCTTCCAGCAGCAGCATGCAGTCCAGCACCAACGTAGCAGTGTTGCTCCAGCCGAGCCGCAGCCCATCTAGCCCAGCCCCGCAGCCCACCGATCACCTCCCTGGTAAAATTTTCCCCATGGCCAGCCAATCACCCCGCCGACCCCACCTGCCAGCGACCTGTCTCCCTCCTTTTCTTCTTCCTCTCTCTCTGTCTCTCACGGTGAAAACCAGAGGGAGCACATGGCCACCATGGCCACGGCACCACGCCAGCTCCTCCTATAAAACCCCCGCTCCTAGTCCTAGGGTTCCTTTCGTCCCCCTCTTTCCTCCTCTGCCGCCGCCACAGGTAAGGGGGCACCCACGCGCCTGCTTCCCCGCCTCCAGGAGCCATGGACGGCTCGGGCACGACCTCGCTGCCGGCCTAACCCTCCTCCGTGGCCTCCCCTCCGTCGTCTACTCGCTCAAGAACACTGCCCCGGACCCATTCTGACGACGAGCCATGCCCAAGGATCGCCAAGTCCGGCTACCTCCCCGTCACCCTCTTCTTCCCCTGCTTCCTCTGCTTCGTGGACACGAGGACGCCGCCCCGATCAGCGCGTCTTCTCGCCGTCCCCGTTCACCTCCAACCTCGTACAACTTCAGCAGCACCCCCTCGTTGAGCAGCCGTTCCTCCCAACCCCTCTCCGGTTCGATTTTGTCGCTGTGGCCGCCGATCCCGTCGCGTCCGAGGCCGTGTCCGCCATGGACGACCATGGCAGCGGCCCTAGCTCGTGTTCTAGCCTCTGCTCGCCTCACCTTTGCATGCATCCTCTCAGGCACTCAATCACACAGCACACGCGCATCTCGCTCGCGAGCCCCGTTGCCTGCTTCGACCTGTAACC
This sequence comes from Triticum aestivum, assembly GCF_018294505.1. Classification (NCBI taxonomy): domain Eukaryota; kingdom Viridiplantae; phylum Streptophyta; class Magnoliopsida; order Poales; family Poaceae; genus Triticum; species Triticum aestivum. The sequence continues at coordinate 521,043,484 of NC_057801.1, forward strand.
ACCATGACCGAGCCAAGCTCCTGCTCGTCCTCGGTTTCCAGTACCCGTAGCCTTGTATGCGCATGCCCGCAGCAGCCGCCGCTTGGTTCACCTGCACGCACACCCTTTTCCGCACACCCGCTGATGCCTAGCTGTAGAGATCGGCGCCACGTTCGCTCGCCGTTGCCATGAGCTTTCTCGGCGTAGCCATGGCTGAAGCTCGCCACTTCTGTTATTTGGCTATTAAGGAAGCCACCTCCTTGTTAAGCAACCCACGCATTAGCCAAACTGGATGGCCTTCCCCTTTGTTACCCAGGCAACCAGGGATCAAATCCCCATGGCCGCACCTTTTGTTTTCACCAATTTTTGGCTCACTCAGATCAAGCCCTTGTTCTTCTTCATGTCGGGCCTAGCCCCTCTCCTATCACCATAACATTTGTATCGTAGTGGTATTCAGATTGTGCATTGATCCAGCAGGTCTGGGGTTCGAATCCCAGGCAATCACCTTTTGTTTCATTAGTTTGTTTTGATGTTCTTCTGTCCCCAGCCGCATAAGAGCAATGTTCATTTGCGGCCGATCCCCCTTTGTATCACAAACACTAACCTAGCCCAGTGGTTCCTCCCTCGTGCACACATCCAGGAGGACCTGGGTTCGATACCCAGGCACCCCAATTTTTGCACTGTTTTTTTTCCGTTTACTGTTGCACGCACACACCCATAGCCGGTTGGGCCCGATTCCAGTTCTGCGCCCCTGCACTATGTTGCTTCTGGCCCGCGTATGTGTTTTTTTCCTGCTGTGTGGTTTTAGCATTTTCCAGTGCATGCATATTTACAGAAATGCCATCATTTTGAATTGTGCATAGCTAAATACCCATGCATCCAAATAGATCATGTCATATATGTAAAATGCTTAGAATTTCATCTAGTTTCACTTTATGCCACTTTCATCCATGTTTAAAATGCTTAAACTTGCTGTCTGCTTCATTTTTGCATAAGTGCCATGTTAAAATGATTTATTTCATAACTAAATAACTGTAACCCCAATTTTAATAAACTTTATATGTAAATGGGGTGGAAAAATGCATAGATTATCATGGTGATTTTACTTTGCATGTTTAACAACTCTAAAATATGTTTTAGGGAAGAACAGTACCAAATTCATAATTTGCATATGGGGATTTTTCTGGAATTGTTGTTTGTTGTTTCGGCCTCATTTAAACTTGCCTAGATAGTTAGTTTACTTATGCTTCACCTCTTGCCATGTTTAACAACATTTAATATTGTTTGGTAGCTTAAACGAGATTAAACTAAATATGTCAATGTGGTGTTTTGTCAATATGCAACTCATTGCATATTGAGCTCCACTTAACTTGTAGTGTTGTTTGTTACATTTTGCCATGCCATGCCTCATTAAACCGGACATGCATCATATTTGTTTGTGCATCATGCCATGTTTATGCTTGTGCATTTACCATGTTGTTTGCTTCTTTCCGGGTTGCCTTCGGTTTCGTTCCGGAGTTGTGAGGATTCGTTCGACCACGTCCGCTTGTCTTCTTCACAGACTCGTTCTTCTTCCTAGCGGGATTTCAGGCAAGATGACCGCTACCCTGGATCTCACTACTATCATTGCTATGCTAGTTGCTTCGTTCTATCGCTATGATGCGCTACCTATCACCTGTTTATCAAGCATCCCAAATTGCCATGAACCTCTAACCTTTGACACCCTTCCTAGCAAACCATTGCTCGGCTATGTTACCGCTTTGCTCAGCCCCTCTTATAGTGTTGTTAGTTGTAGGTGAAGTTGAAGATTTCTCCATGGTGGATAGGATTTATGTTTGGGATATCACAATATCTCTTATATTATTAATGCATCTATAAATTTGGTAAAGGGTGGAAGACTCGGCCTTATGCCTGGTGTTTTGTTCCACTCTTGCCGCCCTAGTTTCCGTCATACCGGTGTTATGTTCCAGGATTTTGCGTTCCTTACGCGGTTGGGTGATTTATGGGACCCCCTTGACAGTTTGCTTTGAATAAAACTCCTCCAGCAAGGCCCAACCTTGGTTTTACCATTTGCCTCACCACCACCTATAACCTTCCCCTATACCCTTCCCTTGGGTCGGCCAACCCGAGGGTCATCTTTATTTTAGCCCCCCCGGACCAGTGCTTGTCTAAGTGTTGGTCCGAACCGAGCAACCTGCGGGGCCACCTCGGGGCAACTCGAGGGCTGGTTTTACTCGTAGCTTGACTTATCCGGTGTTGCCCTGAGAACGAGATATGTGCAGCTCCTATTGGGATTGTCGCCGCATCTGGCGGCTTTGCTGGTCTTGTTTTACCATTGTCGAAATGTCTTGTAAACCGGGATTCCGAGTCTGATCGGGTCTTCCTGGGAGAAGGTATATCCTTCGTTGATCGCGAGATCTTATCATGGGCTAAGTTGGGACACCCCTGCAGGGTATAATCTTTCAAAAGACATGCCTGCGGTTATAGGCAGATGGGAATTTGTTAGTGTCCGGTTGTAGATAACTTGACACCAGATCCAAATTAAAACGCATCAACCGTGTGTGTAGCCGTGATGGTCTCTTTTCGGCGGAGTCTGGGAAGTGAACACGGTCTTTGGGTTATGTTTGACGTAAGTAGGAGTTCAGGATCACTTCTTGATCATTGCTAGTTTCACGACCGTTCCTTTTGTTCTCTTCTCGCTCTTATTTGCGTATGTTAGCCACCATATATGCTTAGTCGCTGATGCAACCTCACCACTTTACCCCCTTCCATTCCCTTTAAGCTTTGCTAGTCTTGATACCCATGGTAATGGGATTGCTGAGTCCTCGTGGCTCACAGATTACTACAACAACAGTTGCAGGTACAGGTTACGTGATGATCATGACGCGAGAGCGATGCTTGTTTGCTTGAGTTCTTCTTCTGCTTCTTCTTCGATCAGGGGATAGGTTCCAGGTCGGCAGCCTGGGCTAGCAGGGTGGATGTCGTTTGAGTTTTTGTTTCATCCGTAGTTCGGATGTTGATCTTATGTATGATGTATTGATGTTGTATTCGTGTGGCATTGTATGACTCTTGTATGTATCCCCATCTATTATGTAATGTTGATGTAATGATATCCGCCTTGCAAAAGCGTTTCAATATGCAGTTCTATCCTTGGTGGGACCTTCGAGTCTCTTTAGGATAGTATCGCATATTGGGCGTGACAAGGTCTGAGCTCCCAAGCCAATCTCGAGGTGCCCGAGCAAGGAGCTCGGCTTGATGAAGTGGTGACGTAGCGCGGTTGACGTGGTGAGGCGAAGTCCCTGGTCTAGTGATTGCTCGTATCCGTGTCAGTATTTTCCCAAAGAGAAAGGGATGAAGCAGTACAACTACAGTAGGTATTTCCCTCAATTATGAAACCAAGGTTATCAAATCGGTAGGAGAACCAAGCAACACTATGTAAACTGTACCTGCACATAAAGAACAAAACCTCGCAACCCAACGTGTAAGAGGGGTTGTCAATCCTTCCCCGGTAAAAAGATAGATTAAATAGTATGAGTTTGGATAAATAGATCTAAATAAAACACGAAATAAAACATGCAAATAAAATGTGCAGCAAGGTATTTTTAGGTTGTTGGAATAATAGATCTGAAAACAAAAGCAATGAAAAATAGATCGGAAAGCAATATGATAAAATATAGACTTGTGGGCTGTAGATTTCGCTAGCGGATTCTCTCAAGAAAATAGAATACGGTGGGTAAACAAATTACTGTTGGGCAATTGATAGAAGATCAAATAATCATGCCGATATCCAGGCAATGATCATTATATAGGCATCACATCCGAGATTAGTAGACCAAAACAATTATGCATCTACTACTATTACTCCACACATCGACCGCTATCCAACATGCATATAGTGTATTAAGTTCATGGAGAAACGGAGTAATGCAATAAGAATGGTGACATGATGTAGACAAGATATATTCATGTAGGAATAGACCCCATCTTGTTATCCTGAAAGCACAAGTGCTCCCTGGGTGATTTTGGTAATTAATGTCAACATATCTCTTGTTGGACTAATACTCTTACCTGGTATGTTTTAGATAAGTTCAACAATGGAGTGGCATGGACTAGAGGATGTGGAACCCCTTCAAGATGCTAAGGACAAAGGATTCTCTCAAGCTCAAAGCACAAGACTCTACATTTTACTTTTAGTGATCCAAGATCACATTGAGTCCATAGGAAAGCCAATACTATTAAGAGGGGATGAGGTGTTGCTTAATGGCTTGCTTGCTCAAAGTGCTTAGTGATATGCTCCAAAACCCTCAACTACTTTCTCACATCCACATATGTCCCAAACCAAAAGTCAAACTCGGCCCCACCGAATCTTTCTATCCGGTGCCACCGAGTTCTCTTGACATAGCCACTGCCAGAAACCCTAATTGAGTCGGTCTCACCGCTGGGATCTTGGTCTCACCGAGATGGGCTTACAAACTCTCTGTTTCCTATTGCAATAATTTCGGTCCCACCGAGGTATGCAATCAGTCCCACCGAGTTTGCCTGGCCAACTCTCTATTTTGCTTATTACCCAAATCGGTCCCACCGAGTTTGTGTAATCGGTCAAACCGAGTTGAGGCTTTACCATAACCCTAGCACATTGGCCCTACCGAGTTGATCATATTGGTCCCACCGAAATGCCTAACGGTCACATTATGAACTAAACCGATTTGACCGAGTTTCATGATTCAGTCCCACCGAGTTTGGTAAATTGTCTGTAACGGTTAGATTTTGTGTGGAGGCTATATATACCCCTCCTCACACTCTTCATTCGTGGAGAGAGCCATCAGAATATGCCTACACTTCCAGCATACATTTTCTGAGAGAGAACCACCTACACTTGTGTTAAGGTCAAGATATTCCATTCCTACCCCATAAATCTTGATCTCTAGCCTTCCCCAAGTTGCTTTCCACTCAAATCTTCTTTCCACCAAATCCAAATCCTGTGAGAGAGAGTTGAGTGTTGGGGAGACTATCATTTGAAGCACAAGAGCAAGGAGTTCATCATCAACACACCATTTGTTACCTCTTGGAGAGTGGTGTCTCCTAGATTGGTTAGGTGTCACTTGGGAGCCTCCGTCAAGATTATGGAGTTGAACCAAGGAGTTTGTAAGGGCAAGGAGACCGCGTACTTCGTGAAGATCTACCCGAGTGAGGCAAGTCCTTCGTGGGCGATGACCATGGTGGGATAGACAAGGTTGCTTCTTCGTGGACCCTTTGTGGGTGGAGCCCTCCGTGGACTCGCGCAACCGTTACCCTTCATGGGTTGAAGTCTCCATCAACGTGGATGTACGATAGCACCACCTATCGGAACCACGGATAAAAAATCTCCGTGTCTCCAAATTGCGTTTGCACACTCCAATCCCATCCCTTTACATTCTTGCAATTAGCATGCTTTACTTTCCGCTGCTCATATACTCTTGTCATGCTTGCTTGATATATACTGTGAATGTTAAAACTTGTGCCAAAACTCCACTTCAACTTAAAGAGATTAAAAACTGCAACTTTTCTTACTTAGAGTCTATTCACCCCCCTCTAGACACCTCTTCTCGATCCTTTCAATTGGTATCAGAGCTTTGGTATCCATTGCTTTGGTTTAATCACCATTGGAGGAAGATGGATGAATGTACTTTGGGGAGTCTTAGACATAGAGTGCCTATACTTGATGGAGAGTATTTTCATGAGTGGAAAAATGAGATGCTTGTGATTTTCAATGAATATCATTTGAAAAGTACATTACTAGCCCTTGTGCATCTCATGTTGATGCTATGCATCCTACCCTTGATGAGTCAATTGACATGATTCACAATCTTAGAACTTTTGATCTTATCACTAGAGGTTTGCCTAGAAACTTGATAGGTTGCTTGCCTACTCTTAAGTGTGCCTACACCATATGAAAATTTCTTGAGGAACTTTTTTCAAATTATTCCTTGCAAAATCTAGATGATTCTCCATAAGTCTATTGCCTTGAGTAAGATGATTTCCAATGATCCTAAGTTTGGTGATTGTCTATTTGAGCTTACAAATCTTATGCGTGCCAAAGGAGATGTTGGAATTATTAGCAATACTATTTCCGAAGCTATTAGAATTCTTAAAGAGGATCATTGTCAAACCCATTCTAATGAATCACCCTCTCTAGGAATTGATCCATCACATGACGATGTTGAACATGGATACTATGACGAGGATGATGATAGTGACTTTGATCTTAATGATGCAATGAGACACTTTGGTCTTATGGCAAATCTTCGAGGATACATGGCAGGAGGAAAGGAATGGGTTCTTGATAGTGGATGTACTGATCACATGACCAGAGATAAAGATATGTTTCGTGAGCTTGCTGAAAACGACGGCCCTCGAAAGTATGTCACTTTTGATGATAACTCAAAGAGTAAGGTGATTGGCCTTGGTAAGGTGGCCATCTCACATGATAGCTCCATACAAAATGTCATGCTTGTTGAATCTCTTGGCTATAATCTGCTTTCTGTTTCTAGACTAGCTGACTTTGGTTTCAATGTCCTATTTACCGAAGTAGATTACCAAGTGTTTCATAGAGATAATCATAAAATGGTCTTTACCGGTATACGCAAAGGTGATCTATACATTGTTGATTTCACTAAAAAGGCTCAACCTAGAACTTGCTTAATTGCTAAATCCTCTAAAGGTTGTTTGTGGCATAGACGGTTAGGTCATGAGGGCATGCGAAACCTTGACAAGCTTATTAAAGGTAATCATATCATTGGCATTAACGATGTCAAATTTGATAAGGATAGACTTTGCAGCGCTTGTCAAGCAGGTAAACAGGTTGGAGGAAGGCATCCCTTGAAGAACATCATGACCACGAGGAGGCTGCTCGAGCTACTTCATATGGATCTTTTTGGTCCCAACACTTACAAAAGTCTTGGTGGAAATTCTTTTGGTCTAGTTATATTTGATGATTTTTCAAGATTTACGTGGGTGTTCTTTCTCGATGATAAATCGCAGGTCCAAACGATCTTCAAAAACTTCGCTAGGAAGGCCCAAAATCAATTTGAAGTGAAGATCAAGAAGGTTCGCAGCGACAACAGAACGGAGTTCAAGAATGCAAATGTGGACACCTTTGTTGATGAAGAAGGGATTTCACATGAGTTCTCAGCTAAGTACACACCTCAACAAAATGGAGTTGTTGAGAAGAAGAACCGAGCACTCATCAAAATGGCGAGAACGATGCTTGATGAGTACAAGACGCCAAAGGACTTTTGGGCGGAAGCGGTTGAGACAGCTTGTCATGCAATAAATCGCTTGTATCTTCACAAGATACTCGGCAAAATGGCATACGAGCTCCTCACCGGTAACAAACCCCAAGTTGGATACTTTCGAGTATTCGGCTCAAAGTGCTACATTCTTGATAAGCATCGTCATTCTAAATTTGCTCCTAAATCTCATGAAGGTTTCCTACTTGGTTATGGCTCAAACTCTCACACTTACCGTGTCTACAATAATTTCACCCGAAAGGTTGAAGAGACGGTAGATGTGGAGTTTGATGAATCTAATGGCTCGCAAGTAGAGAAATTGCCAATTGATGTAGGAGACAAAGACCCTTCGGAAGCAATCCAAGACTTGTCTATTGGCAAGATTCGTCCAACGGAGGTGAAGGAGAGTACCTCGTCCGTCCAAGTGGAAGCTTCCACCTCACGACAAGGTGAACCAAGAGTTGATACGGAAGCATCCACAAGTGGGACACACCAAGACGAAGAAAACGAGGAACTACACCAAGATGAACATCAACAACCTCCTTCTCCACCACGACAAGAAAACGACAACGTCAACAATGAAGAAGAACAAGATGAAGAAGATGTTCCACCTAGATCCAAGCAAAAGCTTCCACGAGTTCGAGCAAGAGTCGCCAAAGACCATCCCGTCGAGCAAATCTACAATGATATCCAAACCGGGAGAATCACTCGCTCTAAAACTCGTTTGGCTAACTTTTGTGAACATTATTCATTCATCTCTAGCATTGAACCTATGAAGGTTGAAGAAGCATTGGAAGATCCGGATTGGATAAACGCCATGCATGAAGAGCTACACAACTTTGAGAGAAATCAAGTTTGGACATTGGTTGAGAAGCCCGACAACAACCACAACATCATTGGTACCAAATGGGTGTTTCGCAACAAGCAAGATGAAGATGGACAAGTAGTTCGCAACAAAGCACGTCTCGTCTCCCAAGGCTACACTCAAGTCGAAGGTATGGACTATGGTGAGACATATGCCCCCGTTGCTAGACTTGAGTCCATTCGCATCTTACTTGCCTATGCTAATCACCATGATATCACCTTGTACCAAATGGACATTAAAAGTGCTTTTCTAAATGGTGAAATAGAGGAGGAAGTTTATGTTAAGCAACCTCCCGGCTTTGTCAATCCCAAGAAACCTAATCATGTTTACAAACTTCACAAAGCTCTTTATGGTCTTAAACAAGCTCCTAGAGCATGGTATAAATGCTTGACCAAGTTCCTTATTGAAAAAGGCTTTGAAATTGGAAAATTTGATTCTACTCTTTTTACTAAAAGGGTTAATGGAGAACTATTTGTGTGCCAAATCTATGTTGATGATATTATATTTGGTTCGACTAACCCTCACTTTAGTGAGAAGTTTGGAAAGCTAATGTCAGAGAAGTTCGAGATGTCTATGATGAGTGAACTCAAATTCTTTCTTGGCTTGCAAATCAAGCAAACTAAGGAAGGTACCTTTGTCTCTCAAACAAAGTACACCAAGGACTTATTCAAGAAGTTCAATATGCAAGAATGCAAAGGTATGACTACACCCATGCCTACTAGTGGACATCTTGATTTGACCAAAGATGGTGAACCGGTTGATCAAAAGGTTTACCGCTCCATGATTGGTTCATTGTTATATCTATGTGCCTCTCATCCCGATATTATGCTAAGTGTGTGCATGTGTGCACGATATCAAGCGGCCCCTAAAGAATGTCATCTTAAGGCTGTGAAAAGGATAGCGAGATACTTAATACACACACCAAAATTTGGCATTTGGTATCCTAAGAGGTCTTCTTTCGATCTTGTTGGTTACTCCGATTCGGACTATGCCGGAGACAAGGTTGATAGAAAGTCCACTTCGGGTACTTGTCAATTTCTTGGTAGATCTCTTGTGTCTTGGTCCTCCAAGAAACAAAACTCGGTATCCTTATCCACCGCCGAAGCGGAATACATTGCCGCTGGTTCATGTTGTGCTCAATTACTTTGGATGACCCAAACTCTCAAGGATTATGGGATATATGTGAAACATGTTCCATTGCTTTGTGACAATGAAAGTGCTATCAAGATTGCTCACAATCCCGTGCAACACTCTCGAACTAAGCATATTGAAGTTCGTCATCATTTCATTCGAGATCACGTTGCCAAAGGGGACATTGATCTTAAGCATGTTCGCACCGATAAGCAATTAGCGGATATATTCACCAAACCGCTTGATGAGAAAGTCTTTTGCCGTTTGAGAGGTGAATTGAACATCATTGATGCTTCAAACTTGGAGTAGGAACTCCATTTGGATACATGCAAGGCATGAGCCTTTGACTAATCCTTGATATTTCTTTCATGTTGCTATTTATATGTCTTGGATATATTTGCACCCTTGCATGTCATCTAACCCTTGTAGGTACTTGTATGAATCTAAATCTATGAGATTGCAACCCACTCACATCTTGAGCAAATTTCTACATCACCAAGTCTCTACACAATGGTGGTTGAAGATAAGGAAGCATGAAACCCTTCAAACATATCCTTTGACAAATTCTGTATTGAGTTTTATGATTGTCATTTTGGATACACAAGTTCTCTTCCTTGCAAGACTAACCCATGTAGGTAGATGAACTCAAATTCCAAGTGGAGCTCCCAACTCTTGATGAGCTACATCAACCTTCAGCAACCCACACAAGTTAAACTACATGATCATGATCAACACCACCACCCAAGGTATGTTATTCCATATTAGCAAAGCTTTACTCCAAGTCATGAGTCAAAGCAACTCAACAAGATGTGAATACATCAAAATGCTTAAACGAAAAATGGTAACCCCATTTGAGCTTAAACGATGAGTATGACCTATGATCAAGTGATCTCACTTGACTCCTAAGTCAATATACTCTAACATAGGTGACATTGTCACCGACCAATTCTAGATGAAGTTCTCTTGTGTTCTTTTCTGCCTCTTGCATTTGTCTCATGCATATTTGTTTCCCCTTTCAAAAAAACTTCATCTAGATTTCTTTTCTGTCCTTTTTGTTCTGCATTCCCTGCATCCAATTCTTTGCAAATCTTTCAGTTAATTTCTTGGAAATCCTTGTGAGATCTTACTTGACTAGTGAGCTAAGGTGACAAGTGTTTTCTCTGTGATGAACTCGGTCACACCGGTCTGTTGTTTTCGGTCCAACCGAATTCTTTCGGTGCAACCGAAGCACACAACTCGGTGCCACCGATTTCACTGCAGGAAAGACAGCTTGCCACTTGTTCCTACATTCTTTTTGATCCAGCTCCACTCAATGATTCTTGTCCTCTACCAGCATCACATTCGACTTGCTGCTTTGTTCTGTGACTCAAGGACCAAACCCATTTGTAACAAAAATCCAGAAGAACCCTTCTTGGAAATTGATGTCAAAGGGGGAGAGAGAGATCACATCAAAGCTTAATCATTTCTATAGGGGGAGAAAATACTCAGGGGGAGAGAGTTCTTCTACAAGGAGACAGAAGTATCACTTCAAAAGACCCCAGATGCTTGGTGTTCAAGAGGAGAGAAGTCACATGTCTTTAAGAGGGGAAAGACATGTTCATATTTGATTGTTTGCATTAGCTCTGTTTCTTTTCTTTGCTCTGATTTTCTGTTCCCTATCTTCTCCCAGTATCCCATGCTAGATTCAGGGGGAGCAAGACATCTAAGGGAAGGAAATCCTTGAATTCATTGCACATCTTTACCTTTGGGGTACTCAGTACTCACTCTCTACATGTCATCCCAGTCTTGGTACTCTTGTGGTTTCTTTTGTTTGCTCTGGCTAGTAGGTGTATCTGTGTTATCTAACCTTGTTTACGCAGGTTCATTCCTTCCTAAGCCAACTCAAGACCACAAGGTAAGTATATGCATCACAGTCATGTGTATGAGGATTTCTTGCTGATGTACATACTGTTTGCAAGAAGGACTCATGAGCATGAAGGTACATTTCCTATATTCACATCATTTGTTCTGATGCATATAGCCAAGATACATGTAACACATTGCTTACTCTGTCATGCTTATGCATTCACATGCTCCTATATTCCATATTTACATGATTGCATACATGTAGGGGGAGCCTATGCATGTTACATGTCTTTCCAAAGCTTTACTTGTTATTCTCTATATCTTTATCTAAAGCTTTGATGTATGTTGTCATCAATTACCAAAAAGGGGGAGATTGAAAGCACAAGTGCTCCTTGGGTGATTTTGGTAATTAATGTCAACATATCTCTTGTTGTACTAATACTCTTACCTAGTATGTTTCAGATAAGTTCAACAATGGAGTGGCATGGACTAGAGGATGTGGAACCCCTTCAAGATGCTAAGGACAAAGGATTGGCTCAAGCTCAAAGCACAAGACTCTACATTTTACTTTTAGTGATCCAAGATCACATTGAGTCCATAGGAAAGCCAATACTATTAAGAGGGGATGAGGTGTTGCTTAATGGATGGCTTGCTCAAAGTGCTTAGTGATATGCTCCAAAAACCGTCAACTACTTTCTCACATCCACATATGTCCCAAACCAAAAGTCAAACTCGGCCCCACCGAATCTTTCTATCCGGTGCCATCGAGTTCTCTTGACACAGCCACAGCCAGATACCCTAATCGAGTCGGTCTCACCGATGGGATCTCGGTCTCACTGAGATGGGCTTGCAAACTCTCTGTTGCCTATTGCAATAATGTCGGTCCCACCGAGGTATGCAATCAGTCCCACCGAGTTTGCCTGGCCAACTCTCTGTTTCGCTTATTACCCAAATCGGTCCCACCAAGTTTGTGTAATCGGTCAAATCAAGTTGGGGATTTACCCTAACCCTAGCACATCGGTCCTACCGAGTTGATCATATCGGTCCCACCGAAATGCCTAACGGTCACATTATCACCTAAATTGGTCTGACCGAGTTTCACGATTCGGTCCCACCGAGTTTGGTAAATTGTGTGTAACGGTTAGATTTTGTGTGGAGGCTATATATACCCCTCCATCCACTCTTCATTTGTGGAGAGAGCCATCAGAACATGCCTACACTTCCAACATACATTTTCTGAGAGAGAACCACCTACACTTGTGTTGAGGTCAAGATATTCCATTCCTACCACATAAATCTTGATCTCTAGCCTTCCCCAAGTTGCTTTCCACTCAAATCTTCTTTCCACCAAATCCAAATCCTGTGAGAGAGAGTTGAGTGTTGGAGAGACTATCACTTGAAGCACAAGAGCAAGGAGTTCATCATCAACACACCATTTGTTACCTCTTGGAGAGTGGTGTCTCCTAGATTGGTTAGGTGTCACTTGGGAGCCTCCGTCAAGATTGTGGAGTTGAACCAAGGAGTTTGTAAGGGCAAGGAGATCGCCTACTTCGTGAAGATCTACCTGAGTGAGGCAAGTCCTTCGTGGGCGACGGCCATGGTGGGATAGACAAGGTTGCTTCTTCGTGGACCCTTCGTGGGTGGAGCCCTCCGTGGACTCACGCAACCGTTACCCTTCGTGGGTTGAAGTCTCCATCAACATGGATGTACGATAGCACCACCTATCGGAACCACGGATAAAAAATCTCTGTGTCTCCAAATTGCGTTTGCACACTCCAATCCCATCCCTTTACATTCTTGCAATTAGCATGCTTTACTTTTCGCTGTTCATATACTCTTGTCATGCTTGCTTGATATGTATTGTGAATGTTAAAACTTGTGCCAAAACTCCACTTCAACTTAAAGAGATTAAAAACTGCAACTTTTCTTACTTAGAGTCTATTCACCCCCCCCTCTAGACACCTCTTCTCGATCCTTTCATATCCTTAATAGCAATGATACATGTGTGCCTCGTTGCCCCTTCTATCTCTGGGAGAGGAAACCGCAAGATCGAACCCATCACAAAGCACCTCTTCCCATGGCAAGAAAAATCGATCTAATCGGCCTAACTAAACCAAAGATTTGAAGAATAAATACGAGGCTGTAAGTAATCATGCATGTAATAGATCAAACAAAACTCAAATAACTTTCATGGATAGAAAATGATCATAAACTCGATCTTCATTGGATCCCAACAAACACACCGCAAAAACTTATCACATCAAATAGATCTCCAAGAGACCATTGTATTGAGAATCAAAGAGAGAGAGAGAGAGAGAGAGAGAGAGAGAGAGAAAGCCAACTAGCTACTTCCTATGGACCCGTAGGTCTATGGCGGACTACTCACGAATTATCAGAGAGGCGCCAATGAGGATGATGAACCCCTCCGTGATGGTGTAGATTGGATCTCATGATTCTGGAACTTGCGGCGGCTGGAATTGTGTTTCGTCTGCTCCCCTAGGGTTTCTGTAATTTCTAGGGATTTATAGAGAAAATAGGCGGTGGAGGAGACCCTTGTGGGCCCCACGACCCATCAGGGCGCGCCAAGGGCCTCTGGCGCGCCCTGGAGGGTTGTGGTCCCCAGGACCTCCCCCGGGTGCTTCCTTGGCTCCCAAGTTGTCTTTTGGTCAAAAACAATCTCCAAAAAGTTTCGTGGCATTTGGAATCCGTTTGGTACTGATATTCCGCGAAGTAAAAAACAAGCAAAAAATAACAACTGGGACTAGGCACTATGTTAATAGGTTAGTCCCAAAAATGATATTAAGTTGCTATAAAATGATTGTAAAACATCCAAGAATGGTAATATAACAGCATGGAACAATCAAAAATTATAGATACGTTGGAGACATATCAGCATCCCCAAGCTTAATCCATGTCGTCCTCGAGTTGGTAAATGATAAAACCAGAATTTTTGATGTGGAATGATGCCTAACATGTTCATCACATATTCTTTTTCTTTTGTAGCATGGACATTTTGACTTTATATGATTCAAAGCAATAGCCTATATTTTACATGAAGATTTCAATACTCAATCATTTCAACAAGCAACCATGTCTTTCAAAATATCAACACTAAAGAAAGTTATCTCTAGCCCAACATGCTCAATCATTAATCCATTCACGAAGCAAACTCGAATATTACCTACATCCAATGCTCAAGTACGATCATAGTGCCCCTTAGTTGGTGATTTATAAGAGAAGATGGAGACTCAAATAAAAAATAAAAATTGCATAAAGTAAATAGATAAGCCCTTCGTAGAGGGAAGTAGGGATTTGTTGAGGTGTTAGAGCTCAAAGCAAAAATTGAGAGATAAAAACATTTTGAGAGGCATGCTTTTCCTGTCAACGAAAACGACCGAGAATTCCCAATACTTTCCATGCTAGATATATCATACACGGTTCCCAAAAATAAAATAAAGTTTATTCCTTTTTCCACCATTCTTTCACATTCCACGGCTAGCCATATCCACGGGTACCATCCATACTACCACTTTCTAAGGAATTTATTATTTGATAACATAAAGTAAATTTATTTTTCATTTCGGGACTAGGCATCCCTATTACCGTCGTACTCTCATGCAATGACAAGTGAATAAACATTCATCTTGAGAATAACACATCTAGGATGGAAAATATTGGCCACCCCCTGCCGCTTCATTAGCGGTACGGGCACATAAAAACGAAATTAATTTTGAAAATTAGAATTGGCACATACAAATTTTCTTAGAATGGCACGGAAGTACCGCATATAGGTAGGTATGGTGGACTCATATGGAAAAATTGGGTTTAAGGATTTTGGATGCACAAGTAGTATTTCTACTCAGTACAAGTGGAGGCCAACAAAAATATTGAGAAGCAACCAACCAAGAAACGAAAAATCTCATAAACAAGCATTAAGCATAACTAACACTGAATAATGCACCACAAGTAGGATGTAATTTCATTGCATGACTATTGACTTTTGTGCTTGCATAGGGAATCACAAACCTTAACACCAATATTCTTACTAAAGCATAATTACTCACCAACATGACTCACATATTACTATCATCATATCTCAAAACTATTACAAAGAATCAAGTTTAATTTGTCCAATGATCTTCATGAAAGTTTTAATTATATCCTTCTTGAATATCTATCACTTTGGGACTAGTTTCATATGTTGCAATTGCTTTTGACAAGCTCAAACAAATTTAAGTGAAGAACATGAGTATAAAGATTTTTCATCATCAAAATAATATAAGTGAAGCATGAGAGAATTTCTTTCAAAAATTTACTAACTCTCAAATAATTCTAAGTGAAGCATGAGGGTATTTCTTTAAAAGTAATAAAGTACACCGTGCTAAAAAAGATATAAGTGAAGCACTAGAGCAATTTCATAGCTCAAAAAAATTTAAGTGAAGCACATAGGGCAATTCTAACAAATCATAGCATAATTTTGGCTCTCTGGAATAGTTGTGTCGAGCAAGGATACTTGTGAAAAACTAAAAAGCAAAACAAACAAAGACACATATAATACAAGACGCTCCAAGCAAAACTCATGATGTGTGACGAATAAAAATATAGCTCCAAGTAAAATACCGATGGTCATTAGAAGAAAAAGGGGATGCCTTCTGGGGCATCCCCAAGCTTAGTTGCTTCGTTCTCCTTGAATATTAACTTGGGGTGCCATGGGTCATCCCCAATCTTGGGCTCTTAACACTCCTTATTCCTTCATCCATCGTGATCTCACCCAAAACTTGAAAACTTCAATCACACAAAACTTAACAAAACCTTCGTGAGATCCGTCAGTATAATAAAGCAAATCACCACTCTAAGTACTGTTGCAAACCCACTCATATTTTATTATTGCATTATACCTACTGTACTCCAAATTTACCATGGCTTAAACCCACCGATACAATCCATAGGTTCATCAAAATAAGTACACAATGCAACGAAAACAGAATCTGTCAAAAACAGAGCAGTCTGTAGTAATATGGACTTTAACCATACTTCCGTAACTCCAATTTTTTGAAAAATTAGTATAGCTTAGGCAATTTGTATATCAATCTTGTGTAAAAACTTCAGAATTTTTCGTTGCTTCTGTGATTTTATAAAATTCTGCTACTAGACAAAAAAGTTTTTGTTTTCCAACAAGATCAAATCAACTATCACCAAACATGATCCCAAACGCTTTACTTGGCACAAACACAAATTAAAAAACACAATATAACATTAGCATAATTGTGCAAACACTCAAGAATAGAAAGAAAAAGGGAAAAATAAATTTTATTCGTTGGGTTGCCTCCCAACAAGCGTTATGGTTTTATGCCCCTAGCTAGGCATAATGCATAGATTCGAGTATTGTCATCTTTCTTATTATCCTTCATAGATGTATTTTTGTCAGGAGGTTTCTCAAATATAACTTGAAACCCATTTTCCATAGAAATTTTACCATTATCAAGTTGTCCATTTGCATATCCCCTTTGATTTCCGTCTACAATCCAAGAGTATTGTTGATTTACATCATTTAAAACTTGTTGAATCACATCTAAAATGGGAATTTGCCTTTTGAGATTCTCATCAAAGATTTAATTACCAAGCAAATGCCTCAACGTATAATCACTATTATAAAGGATCTCATCTATCACCGGTTTTTCACGATTCATACCATAAAAATCAAAGATCTCCCTAGCTTCCCGCACTATGTGATCAAATTCATTCATCAAAACAAGGGTGGCTATCTTTTTAGCTTTAGGATCTTTTATAACAGGTAATTCATAAATAATCTTTGCAAGGTAGGATGAGTATGAATAAATCTACTCTCAAGTTGTAGAACTAGTGCTGAAATAGCTTCAGCATATGTTTTAGTTCTTTTAAGTATAGGACCATCATCACAAGTCAAAGTTCCAACACAATTAAAGAATTCTTGGTTGGTTTCTTTTCCTATAATGTTCCCTTGTACCAAAACAAAAGTTTTAGCATCCATAGTACTAGAATGTCCAATTTTAGGCGTTCTGGCATCATCCATTTCTGCCATACCAAAGTCACTCATGATGATGAGTACCGACGAGCAAACAAAAGATCTAGCGAGGAAAAGGGAAAACGAAAAAGAAGGAAAATAAAAAGGCAATTTTTTGTGAAGTGGGTGAGATGAAAACGAGAGGCCAATGGCAAATAATGTAAATTGGAAGGACATGAGATTTGTGATTAGAAACCTGATAGATGTTGATGATGTATCCCCGGGAACGCGGCCAGAAATTCCTTTTGATTGCTCGTATCCGCGTCGGTATTTCCCCAAAGAAGAAGGGATGATGCAGTACAGCTATGGTGGCTATTTCCCCTAGTTATGAAAACAAGGTTATTGAACCAAAAGGAGAACCAAGAAACACCATGTAAACGGTACCTGCACACAAAGAACAAAACCTCGCAACCCAACGCGTAAGAGGGGTTGTCAATCCCTCCTCGGTAAAAAGATCTATTAAATAGTATGAGTTTGGATAAATAGATCTGAATAAAACATGAAATAAAAGATGCAAATAAAATGTGCGGCAAGGTATTTTTGGCTTTTTGGAATAATAGGTCTCAAAACAAAAGCGATGAAAAATAGATCGGAAAGCAATATGATAAAAGATAGACCCGAGGGTCGTAGATTTCACTAGTGGCTTCTCTTAAGAAAATAGCATACGGTGAGTAAACAAATTACTGTTGGGAAATTGATAGAAGATCAAATAATCATGATGATATCTAGGCAATGATCAGTATATAGGCATCACGTCCAATATTAGTAGACCGAAATGATTCTGCATCTACTACTATTACTCCACACATCAACCGCTATCCAACATGCATCTAGTGTATTAAGTTCATGGAGAAACAGAGTAATGCAATAAGAATGGTGACATGACGTAGACAAGATATATTCATGTAGGCATAAACCCCATCTTGTTATCCTAAATAGCAATGATACATGCGTGCCTCGCTGCCCCTTCTGTCTCTGGGAGAGGACACCGCAAGATCGAACCCATCACAAAACACCTCTTCCCATGGCAAGAAAAATTGATCTAGTCAGCCTAACTAAACAAAAGATTCGAAGAAGAAATACAATGCTATAAATAATCATGCATATAATAGATCAAAGAAAACTCAAATAACTTTCATGGATAGAAAATGATCATAAACTCGATCTTCATCGGATCTCAACAAAAACACACCGCAAAAACTCATCACATCAAATGGATCTCCAAGAGACCATTGTATTGAGAATCAAAGAGAGAGAGAGAGAAATTCATCTAGCTACTTCCTACGGACCCGTAGGTCTATGATGGACTACTCACGCATCATCGGAAAGGCACCAATGAGAATGATGAACCCCTTCGTGATGGTGTAGATTGGATCTCATGGTTCTAGAACTTGTGGCGACTGGAATTGTGTTTCATGCTCCCCTAGGGTTTCTGGAATTTCTGGGGATTTATAGAGCGAAGAGGCAGTGGAGGAGACCCTCGTGGGCCCCACAACCCATCAGGGCGCGCCAGGGGCCTCTGACGCGCCCTGGTGGGTTGTGGTCCCCTTGGACCTCCCCCCGGGTGCTTCCTTGGCTCCCAGTTGTCTTTTGGTCCAAAAAATCTCCAAAAATTTCATGGCACTCGGATTCCGTTTGGTACTGATATTCTGCAAAGTAAAAAACAAGCAAAAAACTCCAACTAGCATTGGGCACTATGTCAATAGGTTAGTCCTAAAAAACGATATAAAGTTGCTATAAAATGATTCTAAAACATCCAAGAATGGTAATATAACAGCATGGAACAATAAAAATTATAGATACATTGGAGACGTATCATCCAGCCGAGGTGGCGAAGCTGGCCAGGTGGTGACACCGAAGTCCCCAAAGTAGGTTGCCGAAGATATGGCGAAGCCCCCGATCTAGCCGAGGTGACGGAGTAGGTCGGTAAGGTGATGTTGCAGCCCCATGCTAGCCAAGATGTCAAAGCAGGCCGACACGATGGAGATCGGCTTGAAGAAGCAATGGCGCGGCCATGCCGAAGTAGGTCAGAACTTGTGACGCGGTCAATGCCAACTTGAGAAGTGACCGCACGGTGACGCTGGCGCGCCTGACCCGTGTAATCCGTGAGGCACCGATCTTTTCTTGATGATTATTTGTCCTTGATGATGTTGAACCCTTGCTCGGCTCGCTGAGGTGATGATCCGAGGTGGTTGTCATCGGGAGCGATGTCACAGTCGGTGTTGGCGCAGGTCGGTCACCATGGAGCAACGTGGTCGGGCCGGTTTGACATTGGCTCCAGGGTGAAGATCACCTAGAAAAAGACTTGAAAGAGTACAGCACGTGTTTGAGAACAACACACAATACCCTAGAAATAAATCCTTCAAAAAGGATGTTCAATATCTCGTTCATGAAGAAAGATGAATTCGGGTCAGATTCGTTTTCGCGCAGGAAATAGATTCGAAAATTGATCCACTCATCGGAAGTTTCCCCGAGTTTGAACGGTTGGATCGAGCTGAAATTTAGAGGGGTGATAGATATGGGAATTCTGCAGCCGATCAACGGCCGGATCTTCCAAAGGACGTCTGAGCTTACACCTAGACTCCTACCCCAAACTCATCCAGATTCTCGTCCAGATTCGACAGGCCTCCGGTATGTCAGAGATTGATGGAGATCCCCCCATCGGAATGCGATGAAAATTTATAGGTTTGTTGTAGACTCAATTCTACACAATTCCACCGAAGCTATCGTCAAAGTGACGCTCGAGGAAATGGTGAAGACGGATACATCTTCACTGTCCAAAAAAACAACACGGTCCTTTGAGGACAATGTTGACATTGAGCCTCTGAGCTCCATGGATCATTCCTCCATGATCTTGATAGAGATCGGAGTTGATGATGATGAAAGTATCCATCCGATCTTGATGATCCAACACAGAGCGCGGTCCTCGATCCAGCCGAGGTGACCAGTTGAGTCAGCGACGAAGATGCCGACATCGACAATAAAGCTTGGTTCTGACACATATATCGCACCGCAAACGATCTGAATTCCCATCGCACTATGGCGATTGCTAGTAGGCTCTTAGTGAGAGCACCAATGTCAGTTCTATATCCAGGCATATCTCGTAGTGGGGGTCCTAAGCTAGGCGTCTTGGAATGATGGTAGCACGGACACATGATTTTACCCGAGTTCGGGCTGTCTCGACGAGATAATACCCTACGTCCTGCTTTTGATTGGATTGATATGGGTGTAGTACATAGTACATTTATCTACCATGATATTGTTCTAATGAATATCAGGTTATCTATCGATTAGCCTGGCCTCGGTTTATATAATACACTAGACACCTAGGGTTTAGGAGAGTCCTCGGCTTAGGCGCCAAGTCTTGTGGAGTCTTTCTTTATATCCGTCTTGGGCTGCCCGAAGTGGCCCAACAGTGAATCACCATGGGGTCCTCGGCTTGATCCACCTGATCGGGAGACGACATAGTGAGTACCTCCTAGTCTAGGACACCGTCACCCGCTTGTTGGTCGGCTCATCCTCCGTTGCAGCAGGGGGCAATCCTCGGCGGCGGCTCTTGTAGATAGGAACGGAGGACTGTTCTACATACCACCCCGGGGATGCCTAAACCATCAATAAGTTTGGCACCGTTCATGTCTGTGCGGCGGATTGCTCGCACGTGTCCCGTTGAACCTGTACGGCGGACAGCTTGCACGCGTCCCATCGAGCATGTAGGGAGGATAGCTCACACATGTCCCATCTAATCAAACAGCTGCCCGCGATAGTAAATGGTTAGTGGAATGCCCATGGTTGGAATAATTCAACCATTCGCGATAATAATGTGGCAGCTATTTGTTCCAAAATGCCTATAAAACTCAAATAATGTATAAGAAAGGCAAAATGACCCCTGAATAATTTTGTACTTTAGCACAACACTCCAATAGTTGCATGTTGCCTTTGTAAAATAAATCAAGGCGGGAAGAGGCAGCGTATGTCGTTTTGCACACAAAGGTGACACATTCCCTCTCGGAACCATGCGGCTTCTTGGGAGAAGCCACAGTTTGTAAGAAGCTTATACGAAACTTGTCCCAAATAGGATAGTTTTTTTACCACTTCATGTTGGTGCCATGTCATGCGACCATGCCAAGTTTCATGATTTCCAGGCGAGTTTTGGATTTACAGGAATTTTAAAACCAAGTTTCTCAATGTTTCCGGCCGAGCCACGATGCCCAAATGTTTGAAAGTCATTCCCATTTCTTGCATGAGATCTAAACATTCACCCAAGGACACATGTATGATATTTCAACCTAATTTGGTGCACTGGGGCATGTGTGTGTAGTTCAAATTTGAATTATGCATATTAAATGCCTAGAAACTCAAATAATGTATAAAAAGGCAAAACGAACCCTGAATAATTCCAAATTGTAACACAGCACTCCTATAATTGCATGTTGCCTCTATAAATCTAATCCAGACAGAAAGAGGAGGCATATGTCATTTCACACATAAACATGACACGTTCCCTCTCAGAACCACGAGGCTTCTTGATAGAAGCTCCATTTTGTAAGAAGTTTATACGAAAACTTGTCCCAAAATGTGAAGGAAATATGCCCTAGAGGCAATA
Organism: Triticum aestivum; assembly: GCF_018294505.1. Lineage (NCBI taxonomy): Eukaryota > Viridiplantae > Streptophyta > Magnoliopsida > Poales > Poaceae > Triticum > Triticum aestivum. Next base: position 521,065,218 of record NC_057801.1, read on the forward strand.
ATAAAGTTGTTATTTTATATTCCTTATTCATGATAAATGTTTATTATTCATGCTAGAATTATATTGATCGGAAACCTAAATACATGTGTGAATACATAGACAAACACTATGTCCCTAGTGAGCCTCTGCTTGACTAGCTCGTTGATCAAAATGGTTAAGGTTTCCTAACGATAGACATGAGTTGTCATTTGTTAATGGGACCACATCATTAGGAGAATGATGTGATGGACAAGACCTATCTTTCAACTTAGAATATTGATCGTTCAGTTTTATTGCTATTACTTTCTTCATGTCAAATACATATTCCTTCGACTATGAGATTATGAAACTCCCGGATACCGGTGGAATTCCTTGTGTGCTATCAAACATCACAACATAACTGGGTGATTATAAATATGCTCTACAGGTATCTCCGAAGGTGTTTGTTGAGTTGGCATAGATCGAGATTAGGATTTGTCACTCCGAGTATCGGAGAGGTATCTCTGGGCCCTATTGGTAATACACATCATAAGAATCCTTCCAAGCAAAGTGACTAATGAGTTAGTTGCAGGATGATGTATTACAGAATGAGTGAAGAGACTTTCTGGTAACGAGATTGAACTAGGTATGAAGATACCGATGATCGAATCTCAGGCAAGTAACATGCCGATGGACAAAGGGAATAATGTATGTTGTCATAATGGTTCGACCGATAAAAACTTCGTAGAATATGTAGGAGCCAATATGAGCATCCAGGTTCCGCTATTGATTATTGACTGAAGAGGTGTCTTGGTCATGTCTACATAGTTCTCGAACCCGTAGGGTCCGCACGCTTAACGTTCGATGACAATATAATATTATATGAATTATGTGATTTGGTGACTGAATGTTGTTCGGAGTCCCAGATGAGATCACAGACATGGCGAGGAGTCTCGAAATGGTCAAGAGGTAAAGATTGATATATAGGATGATGGTATTCGGACACCGGAAGTGTTCCAGAGTGTATCGGGTATTTATCGGAGTACCGGAGGGGTTACCGAAACCCGGGGAGGAAGATATGGGCCATATGGGCCTTGAGAGGGTTGCACACCAACTCACAAGGGGTGGTGCCCCCTATGGTATGAGGCCGAACTAGAGAAGGAGGAGAGGGGGTTCGGCCCGCCCTTCCTTCTCTTCTTCCCTCTTGCCTTTTTCTTCAGGCAATTTTGGTAGGGGGGGCGAATTGGGGAAGACCCCAAGTAGGATTCGGCCTACTTGGGGCGGACCCTTGGCTGCTCCTCCCTCCCTCCACCTATATATATATGTGTGAGGGGGGCACCTAGCACAAGACACATTAATTGTTAGCCGTGTGTGGCCCCCCCTCCACCATTTACTCCCATGGTCATATCTTCGTAGTGCTTAGGCGAAGCCCTGCACGAATCACTTCACCATCACCGTCACCAAGCCGTCATGCTGACGGAACTCATCTATTACCTTGATGTCTTTCTGCATCAAGAAGGCGAGGGACGTCTCCGAGCTGAACGTGTGTAGAACTTGGAGGAGTCGTACGTTCGGTACTCGATCGATGGATCGCGAAGAAAGTTCGACTACATCAACCACGTTGTGAAACGCTTCCCCTTATGGTCTACAAGGGTACTTTAGACACACTCCCCCCCCCTCGTTGTTATGCATCTCCTATATAGATCTTGCGTGAGCGTAGGATTTTAAAAAAAATTACATGCTACGTTTTCCCAACAGTGGTATCAAAGCGAGGTCTATGCATAGATGATATGCATGAGTAGAACACAAATAGTTGTGGGTGGTGATCGTCATACTGCTTACCACCAATGTCTTATTTTGATTTGGTGGTATTGTTGAATGAAGCGGCTCAGACCAACCTTACATGACCACGATCATGAGACTGGTTCCACCGACAGACATGCAACTAGTTTTGCATAAAGATGGCTGGCGGGTGTCTCTTTCTCCTACTTTAGTTGAATCGAATTTGACCGGTCCTTGTTAAAGGTTATAACAACAAACTTGATAAATCACCATTATGGTTTTTGTGCCGTAGGTAAGAACGGTTCTTGCTAGAAGCCTGTAGCAGCATGTAAAACTTGCAATAACAAAGTAGAGGATGTCTAACTTGTTTTTGTCGGGCATGTTGTGATGTGATATGGTCAAGACATGATGTGATATATGTTATTGTATGTGATGATCATATTTTGTAAAAGTTATCAGCAACCGGCAGGAGCCTTATGGTTGTCTCTTTATTGTATGAAATGCAAACGCCATGTAATTGCTTTACTTTATCACTATGCATTAGCGATAGTTGTAGAAGCAATAGTTGGCGAGACGACCATGAAGCAACGATTTAGATCAAGGTGTCGAGCTGGTGACGATGGAGATCATGACGATGCTTTGGAGATGGAGATCAAAAGCACAAAATGATGATGGCCATATCATGTCACATATTTTGATTGCATGTGATGTTTATCTTTTATGCATCTTATTTTGCTTAGTACGACGGTAGTATTATAAGATGATCCCTTAACTAAATTTCAAGTTATAAGTGTTCTCCCTGAGTATGGATCGTTGCGACAGTTCGTCGTGTTGAGACACCACATAATGATCGGGTGTGATAGGCTCTATGTTCACATACAATGGGTGCAAGACAGTTTTGCACATGTGGAATACTCGGGTTAAACTTGACGAGCCTAGCATGTACAGACATGGCCTCAGAACACTATAGACCGAAAGGTCGAACGTGAATCATATAGTAGGTATGATCAACATAGAGATGTTCACCATTGATGACTACCCCATCTCACGTGCTGATCGGACATGGGTTAGTTGATTTGGATCACGTATCATTTAGGTGACTTGAGGGATGTCTATCTAAGTGGGATTTCTTAAGTAATTTGATTAATTGAAACTAACTTATCATGAACTTGGTCCTAATAGTATTTTCATACCTATGTTGTAGATCTATGGCCCGTGCTACCGTTCCCCTGAATTTTAATGCGTTCTTAGAGAAAGCTAAGTTGAAAGATGATGGTAGCAACTACACAGACTAGGTTCGTAACTTGAGGATTATCCTCATTGCTGCACAGAAGAATTATGTCCTTGATGCACCGCTAGGTGAAAGGCCTACTGCAGGAGCAGATGTTGATGTTTTGAACGTTTGGCAAGCTTGATCTCATGACTACTCGATAGTTCAGTATGCCATGCTTTACAGCTTAGAATCGGGACTTCAAAGATGTTTTGAACGTCATGGAGCATATGAGATGTTCCAAGAGTTGAAGTTAATACTTTAAGCAAATGCCCGAGTTGAGAGATATGAAGTCTCCAACAAGTTCTATAGTTGCAAGATGGAGGAGAACAGTTCTGTCGGTGAACACACACTCAGAATCTCTGGGTATCGTAATCACTTGACTCAGCTGGGAGTTAATCTTCCAGATGATAGTGTTATTGACAGAGTTCTTCAATCACTGCCACCAAGCTACAAAGGCTTCGTGATGAACTATAATATACAAGGGATGGAGAAGACAATTCCTGAGCTCTTCGCAATGCTCAAAGTTGCAGAGGTAGAAATCAAGAAGGAGCATCAAGTGTTGATGGTTAACAAGACCACTAGTTTAAACAAAAAAGGGCAAGGGAAAGAAAGGGAACTTCAAGAAGAATGGCAAGCAAGTTGCCACTCCCGAGAAGAAGCCCAAAGCTGGACCCAAGCCTGAAACTGAGTGCTTCTACTGCAAAGGGACTGGTCACTCGAAGCGGAACTGCCCCAAGTATTTGGCGGATAAGAAGGATGGCAAAGTGAACAAAGGTATATTTGATATACATGTTAATGATGTGTACCTTACTAATGCTTGTAGTAGCGCCTCGGTATTTGATACTAGTTCGGTTGCTCATATTTGTAACTCGAAATAGGAGCTACGGATTAAACGAAGATTGGCTAAGGATGAGGTGACGATGCACGTCGAGAATGGTTCCAAGGTTGATGTGATCGCCGTTGGCACGCTACCTCTACATCTACCTTTGGGATTAGTTTTAGACCTGAATATTTATTCCCAGCGTTGAGCATGAACATTATATCTGGATCTTGTTTAGTGCGAGATAGTTATTAATTTAAATCAAAGAATAATGGTTGTTCTATTTATATGAATAATATATTTTATGGTCATGTACCCTTGAAGAGTGGTCTATTTCTTTTGAATCTTGATTATGGTGATACACATATTCATAATAATGATGCAAAAAATGCAAAGTTGATAATGATAGTGAAACATATTTGTGGGACTGCCGTTTAGGTCATATTGGTGTAAAGCGCATGAAGAAACTCCATGCAGATGGACTTTTGGAATCACTTGATTATGAATCATTTGATACTTGTGAACCATGCCTCATGGGCAAGATGACTAAAACTCCGTTCTCCGGAACAATGGAGCGAGCCAATGACTTATTGGAAATAATACATACCAATGTATGCGGCCCGATGAGTGTTGAGGCACGCGGCGAGTATCATTATTTTCTACTTAATGAAACACAAGTCTGGAACATTTGAAAAGTTCAAAGAATTTCAGAGAGAAGTGGAGAATCATCGTAACAAGAAAATAAAGTTTCTACGATCTGATCGCGAAGGCGAATATCTGAGTTACGAGTTTGGCCTTCATTTAAAACAATGTGGAATAGTTTCACAACTCATGCCACCTGGAACACCACAGCGTAATGGTGTGTCCAAATGTTGTAATCATACTTTATTAGAAATGGTGTGATCTATGATGTCTCTTACCAATTTACCACTATCTTTTTGGGGTTATGCATTAGAGACATTTGCATTCACGTTAAATAGGGCACCGTCTAAATCCGTTGAGACGACACCGTATGAACTGAGGTTTGGGAAGAAACCTAAATTGTCGTTTCTTAAAGTTTGGGGTTTACGACACTTATGCCAAAAGGCTTCAGCCCGCTAAGCTCGAACCCAAATCGGAGAAGTGTGTGTTCATAGGATAGCCTAAGGAAACAATTGGGTACACCATCTGCCACAGATCCGAAGGCAAGATCTTTGTTGCCAAGAATGGAACCTTTCTAGAGAAGGAGTTTCTCTTGAAAGAAGTGAGTGGGAGGAAAGTAGAACTTGATGAGGTAACTGTACCTTCTCTCAATTTGGAAAGAAGCTCATCAGAGATATCCGTTCCCATGATGCCTACACCAACTAGAGAGGAAGCTAATGATGATGATCATGAAACTTCAGATCAAGTTACTACCGAACCTCGTAGGTCAACCAGAACACGATCCACACCAGAGTGGTGCGGTAATCCTATTCTGGAAGTCATGTTACTAGACCATGGAGAACCTACGAACTATGAAGAAGATATGATGAGCCCAGATTCCGATAAATGGCATGTGGCCATGAAATCTGAGATAGGATCCATGTATGGGAACAAAGTGTGGACTTTGGTGGACTTGCCCGATGATCGGTGAGCCATAGAGAATAAATGGATCTTCAAGAAGAAGATTGACGTTGATGGTAATGTTACTGTCTACAAAGCTCGACTTATCGCAAAAGGTTTTCGACAAGTTCAAGGAGTTGACTATGATGAGACTTTCTCACCCATAGCGATGCTGAAATCTATCTGAATCATTTTAGCAATTGCCGCATTTTATGATTATGAAATCTGGCAAATGGACGTCAAAACTGCATTCCTTAATGGATTTCTTAAAGAAGAGTTGTATATGATGCAACCAGAAGGTTTTGTCGATCCTAAAGGTGCTAACAAAATGTGCAAGCTCTAGCGATCCATCTATGGACTGGTGCAAGCATCTTAGAGTTGGAATATACGCTTTGATGAGGTGATCAAAGCATATGGTTTTATGCAGACTTTCTGAGAAGCCTGTATTTACAAGAAAGTGAGTGGGAGCTCTATAGCATTTCTAATATTATATGTGGATGACATATTGTTGATTGGAAATGATGTAGAATTTCTGGATAGCATTAAAGGATACTTGAATAAATGTTTTTCAATGAAAGACCTCGGTGAAGTTGTTTATATATTGGGCGTCAAGATCTATAGAGATAGATCAAGATGCTTAATAGGACTTTCACAAAGCACATAACTTGACAAAGTTTTGAAGAAGTTCAAAATGGATCAGTCAAAGAAAAGGTTCTTGCCTGTGTTGCAAGGTGTGAAATTGAGTCAGACTCAATGCCCGACCACTGCAGAAGATAGGGAGAAAATGAAAGTCATTCCCTATTCTTCAGCCATAGGTTCTATCATGTATGCTATGCTGTGTACCAGACCTGATGCGTGCGTTGCCATAAATCTGGTAGGGAGGTACCAAAGTAATACAAGAGTGGATCACTGGACAGCGGTCAAGAACATCCTGAAGTACCTGCACAGTACCAAGGATATGTTTCTCATTTATGGAGGTGACAAGGAGCTCGTTGTAAATGGTTACGTCGATGCTAGTTTTGACACTGATCCGGATGACTCTAAGTCACAAACCGGATACGAGTTTATTTTGAATGGTGGAGCTGTCAGTTGGTGTAGTTCGAAGCAAAGCATCGTGGTGGGATCTACGTGTGAAACGGAGTACATACCTACTTCGGAAGCAGCAAATGAAGGAGTCTGGATGAAGGAGTTCATATCCGATCTAGGTGTAATACCTAGTGCTTCGGGTCCAATGAAAATCTTTTGTGACAATACTGGAGCAATTGCCTTAGCGAAGGAATCCAGATTTCACAAAAAAACCAAACACATCAAGAGACGCTTCAACTCCATCTGTGATCAAGTCAAGGAGGGAGACATGGAGATTTGCAAAATACATACAGATCTGAATATAGCAGACCCGTTGACTAAGCCTCTTCCACGAGCAAAACATGATCAACACCAAAACTCCATGGGTGTTAGAATCATTACAATCTAATATAGATTATTGACTGTAGTGCAAGTGGGAGACTGAAGGAAATATGCCCTCGAGGAAATAAAAAAGTTCTTATTTTATATTTCCTTATTCTTCATAAATGTTTATTATTCATGCTAGAATTGTATCGATCGGAAACCTAAATACATATGTGAATACATAGACAAACACCATGTCCCTAGTGAGCCTCTACTTGACTAGATCGTTGATCAAAGATTGTTAAGGTTTCCTAACCATGGATATGAGTTGTGATTTGATAACAAGATCACATCATTAGGAGAATGATGTGATGGACAAGACCCATCCGTTAGCTTAGCATATTGATAGTTCAGTTTTATTGCTATTGCTTTCTTCATGTCAAATACATATTCCTGCGACTATGAAGTTATGCAACTCCAGGATACTGGAGGAATGCCTTTTGTGCTATCAAACATCACAATGTGACTAGGTGATTATAAAGATGCTCTACATGTATCTTTGAAGGTGTTTGTCGAGTTGGCATAGATCGAGATTAGGATTTGTCACTCTGAGTATCGGAGAGGTATCTCTAGGCCCTCTCGGTAATACACATCATAAGAAGCCTTGCAAGCAAAGTGACTAATGAGTTAGTTGCAGGATGATGTATTACGGAACGAGTAAAGAGACTTGTCGGTAACGAGATTGAACTAGGTATGAAGATACCGACAATCGAATCTCAGGCAAGTAACATACCGATGGACAAAGGGAATAGCGTATGTTGTCATAATGGTTCGACCAATAAAGATCTTCGTAGAATATGTAGTAGACAATATGAGAGGAAGATATGGGCCATATGGGACATGAGAGGGGAGCACACCAGCCCATAAGGGGTGGCGCCCCTCCCCTATGGTAGGAGGCCGAATTGGAGAAGGAGAAGAGGGGCTTCGGCCCCCCTTCCTTCTCTTCTTCCCTCTTCCCTTTTTCTTCCAGCAATTATGGCAGGGGGGAGGCCGAATTGGGGAAGACCCCAAGTAGGATTCGACCTACTTGGGGCGCACCCCTTGGCTGCTCCTCCCTCCCTCCACCTATATATATGTGAGGGGGGCGCCTAACACAAGACACATCAATTCTTAGCCGTGTGCGGCGCCCCCCTCCACCGTTTACTCCCATGATCATATCTTCGTAGTGCTTAGGGGAAGCCCTGTGCGGATCACTTCACCATCACCGTCACCACGCCGTCGTGCTGACGGAACTCATCTACTGCCTTGACATCTTGCTGGATCAAGAATGCAAGGGACGTCACCGAGCTGAATGTGTGCAGAACTCGGAGGTGTCGTACATTTGTTACTTGATCAGTGGATCACGAAGAAAGTTTGACTACATCAACCTCGTTGTGAAACACTTCCGCTTACGGTCTACGAGGGTATGTAGATACACTCTTCCCCTCATTGCTATGCATCTCCTAGATAGATCTTGCGTGAGCGTAGGATTTTTTTGAATTACATGCTACGTTTTCCCAACAAAATGTACAATGTTTTTACCACAGCATGTTGGTGCCATGTCATAACACTATGCCAAGTTTCACGATTTTTAGGTGAGTTTTGAACTTACATGAATTTTAAAACCAAGTTTCTCAATGTTTGAAATTCATTCCCATTTCTTGCATGTGACCTAAACATTCACCCAAGGACACATATATGATTTTTTAACCCGGTTTGGTGCACTGGGGCATGTGCATGTAGTTCAAATTTGAATTGTACATATTAAATGCCTAGAAACTCAAATAATGTATAAAAGGCATAACGAACCCTGAATAATTCCAAATTATAACACAACACTCCTATAGTTTCATGTTGCCTCTATAAAATAAATCAAGGCGGGAAGAGGCGGCGTATGTTGTTTCGCACACAGAGGTGAAACTTTCCTTCTCGGGACCATGAGGATTTTTGAGAGAAGCTACGATTTATGAGAAGTTTATACCAAAACTTGCCCAAATTGGACAATTTTTTTACAATAGTATGTTGGTGCCATGTCATAACACCATGCCAGGTTTCATGATTTTCAAGCATGTTTTGGATTTGCTTGAATTTTAAAACCAAGTTTCTCAATGTTTACGGCCAAGCCACGACGCCCAGATGTTTGAAATTAATTCTGATTTCTTGCATGGCACATAAACATTCACCCAAGTACACATATATAATTTTTAACCCATTTTGGTGCACTGGAGCATGTGTCTGTAGTTCAAATTTGAATTATGCACATAAAATGCCTAGAAATTCAATTAATGTACAAAAAAAGGCCAAACGAACCCGGAATAATTCCAAGTTTTAACACGACACTCCTATAGTTGCATGTTCACTGCAGATAAATGGCCTAGCAATTCAAACAATGTCCTGTCCCATCGTAAGCCCATTTTGTCTTTCAAATCAGAATGAAAAAAATCAACTCTACCACAAACAGTTTATTAGAAAGAATCGTGTGCGATGGAGTATAAAATATATTGGGGCACCCTCATGTATGGCTTACGCCGGGAGCTTTGTCGGCTACATTCCATAGCCCGCTCGTCAACCCCACTTGTGCGCCAGTTTTACGCTGCATCGAGCGAAAAATTTTGGCAACCGCGGAAATATCTAGCTCCCCACCCTCTCTTGCCGACCAAAAGCCATATTTGAGTTATTTCCTCCTTCCTTTCCAAAATTCAAACATTCACTGCTTGCTTGCAGTGGCACCTCTTCGCCGGCGAGGCTCCTTCCTGTTGTGCGGCCTCATCGATATAGTAAGATAATCCACACCCCACACCCATCCTCCTCATCCTTCTCCATCCCACATGCCCCGACCATCGATGTGACACCTTCCACCCAAATCACTGCCTCATCCTCCAAATAAGCACCACCCGTAGCCATGTTGCACGCAGTATAGCCAAGAGCTCAATGAGAATCTAGCAACGGAGAAGCAAATCGCGGCCGCACGCGCAGATGAGGTTGCGATTGCTTCCATGCGTGCTGACCGCCAGTTCTTGGAGGAGCACCTTGGTAAGTCCATTTTGCATCATGTTTTCCTACTGTTATTTATAGTATTTTTATTCATCATAACACTTTATGGAGTACTAATGCCTTTTCTCTCATAATATGCAAGGTTTACACAAAGAGGGAGAATGCCGACAGCTGGAATTCTGGACCTGAAAAAGCTATGCCAGAGATACCTATTCTGCAGATCTCCAAATGAGCTGAAAATTCACGGATAATTATTTTTGAATATATAAAAAAATACTAGAATAAAAAACTACCGAAGGGGGTCACCTAGACACCCACAAGGCACCAGGGCGCACCTCCCTCCTCTGGCGTGCCCTAGTGGGTAGTGGGGGCGTTGGCCCACCTCTGGTGCCCATCTTCTGGTACATAAGGTCTTTTGACCTAGAAAAAAATAAAGAGAGGACTTTCGGGATGGAGCGCCGCCATCTCAAGGCGGAACTTGGGTAGGAGCACTTTTGCCCTCCGGCGGAGTGATTCCGTTGGGGAACTTCCCTTCGGGAGGGGGAAATCTAAGCCATCGTCATCACCAACAACCCTCTCATCTTTGGGAGGCCAATCTTCATCAACATCTTCAACAACACCATCTCATCTCAAACCCTAGTTCATCTCTTGTGTTCAATCTTTGTATCAAAACATCAGATTGGTACCTGTGATAGTAGTGTTGATTACATCTTGTAGTTGATGCTAGCCGGTTTATTTGGTGGATGATTATATGTTCAGATCCACTAGGATATTTAGTACTCCTCTGATCTTGGCATGACTATTATTTGTGAGTAGTTACCCTTGTTCTTGAGGCCACGGGAGAAGTCACGTTGCAAGTAGTCATGTGAATTTGATATTTGTTTGATATTTTGATGGTATGTATGTTGTGATTCCCTTAGTGGTGTTATGTTAACATCGACTACATGACACTTCATCATCTTTGGGCCTAAGGGAATGCATTGTGGAGTAGTTATTAGATGATGGGTTGCTAGAGTGACAAAATCTTAAACCCTAGTTTATGCGCTATTTCCTAAGGGACTGATTTGGAACAATGTGTTTAATGCTATGGTTAGATTTTATCTTAATTCTTCTTTCGTAGCTTGGATGCTTGCGAGTGGGTTAATCATAAGTGGGAGGCTTGTTCAAGTAAGAACAACACCCAAGCACCAGTCCACCCACATACTATATTATCAAAGTAGCAACGCGATCAAACCAACATGATGAAAGTGACTAGATGAAATTCCCGTGTGTCCTCGAGAACACTTTGCTTATTATAAGAGACTGTTCCGGCCTGTTTTTTGTTGTAAAAAGATTGGGCTACCTTGTTGCACTTTTGTTAAAGTTACTATTACTTGCTCATTACAAATTATCTTGCTATCAAACTACTTGTTACCGACAATTTCAGTGCTTGCAGAAAATACCTTGTTGAAAACTGCTTATCATTTCCTTCTGCTCCTCATTGGGTTCGACACTCTTACTTATCGAAAGGACTACGATTGATCCCCTATACTTGTGGGCCATCACACCTCATCGTCAAGGCCGTTGTCAACGCCTCGTGCACCGACATCGCCACGCGGTTGGCTGCTTTAAACGACAGTTTGTGGTGTCTTCTCGAGGCCACCGTCGGTGCCTTCTAGTGAATTGTCCTCTGTAATGTTAATATGCAATCTGATCTTCTGAAATGTTATGTTCGGTTAACAGTATGGTTCAACAATTGCTATATTTCCTAGTAGTTCTTAAGCATTCTTGGTTTGGTTCACTATATGATCTTCTAGTATACGTTCTATTCTGCAATGTGGTGCTCAGTTAACTACTTGGTTCATTTGTTGTGTTGTCCAGTTAACTGTTTGGTTCAATTCTGCAATGTGATGTTCATTTGTTGTGGGTACAATTTTGTATTGTTATGCATGTGAGAAATAAATCGAATTTGCATGCACTAAATACATGAGAAACATATACAATTGCTATATTTCCGAGTTGTTTAGCATGCTTTGTTTGGTTAACTGGTTTTCCATGTGACTCGAATTAATCCGTTGGATCTACAATTTGTATATTTTTCATTAACATATTCTACTGATATACAGTAACTCTCACTTAATCTGATCAATATCTACTTTATATGTGTTGTTGGGTAACAATGGGAGGCACCGATGAGGTTTACCATTGAGGTTTGCACATGCACGATGCTACGGCTAACAACACATTATTGTGCAATTGCACAAACCATTCTAATATTTAGGTTTTTAACAATTTGGTCTTGCACATGTAGGTCCTGTTGTCAAAGGTTTAGACCCACTGTTTGAACCATTTTGCATATGGGGAAATGAGATGTCCATAAATATCAGTCAAGTTAAGAAACTCAGAAAGATTGTTAGGATAAAGAAACTAGCAACGAACAACAATAAGATCTTTGTTTGCACAATGAAGAAGACATCAGTCAACTCTAGGATGGTACTAACTCTTATACCTTGTTTTCTTGTCCTTGGGCACCATTTCAAAATTTAGAACAGATATTTATGCATATCTTTGTTTTCATTCCTTTCCAAAACAGTTCATCAATGATTACCTCTCAGACCACCTGCATGGTCAAGAGGCAAGGAAGGTATTCATTCAACACCCATTGTACAATATTGAAGTCTTCCTCAAGAGGACGAAGGTTGGGCGGACAATTATCCACAACAACTGGTCTAAAGTTGCAAGGACATTCAACATCACTGAAGGCTCAATATTCGCCTTCTGCTTCAGCAGTTTTCTAGATGAGATTTGTCTGTCTACGTGTATGATTCTACTTTCCTGTTGAACCATGGAAACTAGGTTCGGTTTGATCTCATATTCCGTAGCTGCAACATCAGGTTGTGCTATTGGTTCACACATGAAATTGTTGCTAGGAGTAGGAAAACTCCCAAGATTACAAGCCATAGTAACTTTTTGGTTTTTTCTACTGACAAGACTTGCAACAAAATAAGACTTACACTAAAAATTAGTAAGTAAGAACAAAAACTAAAAATTAACTTTAACAAAAACTCTAAACACAAAGACTAGGAATACTAAATTCCTCCCCGGCAATGGCGCCAGAAAAAGGGTTTGACATCTCCTTTTTATTGATCCGATGTTGGAAAAAGAAAGGGTATCTCGCACCTATTTCCCCAGTGGTGACCCTGGTATCGAACCCACGAGAGGAAGACTCCCTTGAAGTGATGGTCTCTAGCAAGCTTTTGCCAAAGTGTCAAATCCAGGTTTTGACTGGATCAACAAGCAAATTGTGATTTAAACATTTATAATAGAAAGAAGGTACATGGACGAGGTCTTAATGCTTACAACCATGTACTGGTGTTGGGATAAAAAATGGTATTAGTTTGTGCTCGGGAAATCACCCATCAAGAGGTGCTTGCTTTGTATCAGAATGGGGGATGTGTCGAAATTACATCTTGACCGGCACGAGTTCTGCATCAAGAATCAGTTGTCCTACTGAAGACCCTATCCGTCTCATGGGGTTGCCCCGATAATTAAGATAATAATATCAGACTAAAGCATTGGGCGTTTAATGACTACACCTCATGAATCCCCAAGGATATGATCCATGTTACCCAACTAAACCTTACTGTCACCAATGTTCGGTATAACACTTCACAGTCCCCTTGCTCCTAGCCTCACCGGTGCTCATCGCCATGATCCTGGGTACGTGCAGGGATGAATATCACGAACAAGACAAGAGATACTTCACAAAACAATTTTATTTCACACATATGAGACGTTGTGTCAAAGACTTCCATTGATCCCTTCACCAAATACCTGAAGTTGCAAGGCTCATGCCTCACCCCATACCTTATCGAACTACTCAGACATGGAGATCAGATCACTAGAAGAAAACACTGAAAAACATATTTTGGGATTGATTGATTGCAATATGTCTTACAATGGATGCTTTGTGCGATGCACGATTACAAGTATGAACTAGATGAGAGAACACTATGGTGGTGGAGATGGCTATGGAGGTGAAAATGGCGGCAGCTAGGGTTTATGGATGAAGATGATGATGAACAGGTGGTGATTGTGCTCGACGTTCCTCTTTATCTCCCTTTTGTTGACATTTCGACGGGGTCCCCTTTATAAAAGTTGCTCAGGTGGACGACCTACCTCGGTTTCCATGCAAAACGATCGCTCATACAAGCGCGTGCGGTCGCATGGAACGTCGTCTTTGGTTCCGGTGGTTTTCCGACGCCTCCTGGTGACTTGTTTCTTCTCCATTTTCCTTCATTTCCTTTCTCCCACGTGATCTCTTCCCTTTTTAGCTCATTTCCCGTGGAAAATACCAAAGAGAGGATTTGTGGAATCCTTTGCATTCATCAGTCATTAGTGGAAATATCACAGCGAATATCTCTCTTCTAATGAAATAATTTGGTTTAAACAAGGTTGAAATGAGTGTAAAAATATCACTCGTGAGCGGGCAGAGTGGTAGGAGTCGAGCAACACTTCTTGCTTCGCCACGTCCACGTCCAGCACGATGGTGGTGCCAGCGTTGAGTTGCTCTTCCACGCGCCGGTGCTGTCGTGGAGGCTGAGGTTAGGCTTGGTCGGCCTACGCCTGCTGGAACTTGGCCTCCCGCTCCTCCCCATCATGTCCGGGTAATGGCCACGAGCCTCGCCAATGGTGCTGCCGGCATGCACCGGCGAGGAAGGTGGCGCCGGCTCGTCCTCCATTGGGGCGTCATTGGCCTCCGTTTGCCTGCTGACCTGCCAGCCGGCGGTAATGGTAGCCATCTCCTTCTTCTGCTCTGACGAAAGGGTGTCCTAGAGGGCTTTGGAGTGCGAGGCCATGGCGGGCGGGGTGTGGAGAGCAGAAAGGGACTGAAGGAGGATGAATGCAGCCCCGCCCGGTGGTGTGATTAATGGTGGGCAGCAGACGGACGGACGGGTGGCGCCGGAGTAGGTTCCTCGGAAACCGCATATCGCTAATGTAGGATGACGAACCGACGGGGTGTCGTTTGAACACGGAGCAATCGTCTGCACCGGAAAGTGACCCGGGTGATGTGGTCGGCCGGCGCACAGCTCCAATGCCGACAATAGTGAGAGATTGTGTCCGCTCTGGACGGGCATGAATTCGGCACTGGCGCTCTGGAGCGGCACTGACAGTTTCGGCGGGATGCATGCGCGGGCGAGTGAGGGGGGTTAATGGTGGACCAGGGCAGTCAGAAATGGACCTGGCAGCGGTTCGGGCGCCCGCAAAGGCCTTCTAGTTTGTCTCCTGTCTACAGGAAAAAATACATCTGGACCGTCGAGCGTATCGATACATGATCGTGTTGGATGAGAAAACATGTCCGACGGGACGGTTGCAGGTGGTTTGAAAGTAAAACGTTGGAGACGCCCTAATAAAACAGGAAAACACAATCTAGTCAGGCTAGCTATGCAGAGCAATGCTACATCTACGGTAAAATAGCTACGGGATTAACGTAATCAGCATCGTGGGGATTTGTGATTGGAGCTTGGGGGAGGAAGGGGCCCACCCCCTGAAAATCAGGGGGAGAGAGAGTTTGTTTGGTAGTTTACGTAAAACATTACGTTAGCTTACGTAGATATAGGATTTAGCATCGGCGGGACGACTTGGTTTGTTTTGATTGGTTGAGTGATGCAACCCGCGTCGTGGCGTCCGGCCGACGCCTCCAACTGAGCCGAAATGAGAATCAGAGGCGATCCAGCCCACGGACTGGGTATTACCTTCATCAGTGTTTCGCTACGCAGCCGCGACAAACACCGTCGGTGTCTGCCCTGGTATTTGATTTCTTGTGATCGGAGGGCACTCAATCCATGCTTCATGTTCCCATCTAGCACGGCTGGGCACCTTGCTTACAGAAGCCCGAGTCGAGTCCAACACAGCAAATGTCCACTAGCAATTCTACAGGAAGGGGCACACAGATCATTACCTGTACACAGCGTACACGGATCATCTCCTGTATAACACTTCATACTGTATGTTGAGGTCAAATTAAACCAGCCTCAGTAGTCCAGCTCTATATATACAGCGTAGCTGTATGTTCAAGAGCCCACTCACAGATCATCTTCGATCTTCATTTTGTTCGACATCATCTATCATGCCTCTTCTTGTGGCGCTGCCCGTGCCCATCTCTGTTAGAGCTAGCACGGGTGCTCTTTCTAGTACCGGTGCCGCATCTCCTTCAGCAAATGCTGATGGCCTCCTGTTCGATGATCTTGTGCTCGGTGACGGTGAGGGAAGCAAGAATGAGACGGACGACGACCCTGCTGTGAAGTTGGAGTGGCTCAGGTCACAGATCATCGGCGCGGAAGCAGAGTTCGCGTCGCCGTTCGGGACTCGCCGCATCACGTACGCCGACCACACGGCGTCCGGCCGCTGCCTGCTCTTCGTCGAGGAGTTCGTGCAGCGGAACGTTCTCCCGTATTACGGTGCGCGCCATTAACAGCCTTTCCGCTAACTCTTTTTTCTAACTTGTTTTTTTCCTCTGAATTCTAGCACTGCTTACAAGTCGGACAAATGGAAATTATGGAAGTAATGTGTACGTCTGTGTAGGCAACACGCACACGGTGGACAGCTACGTGGGCATGCACACGAGCAAGCTAGCCAGGGAGGCGGCGCGGTACGTGAAGCGCAGCCTGGGAGGCGGCCCACAGGACGTGCTGCTCTTCTGCGGCACGGGCTGCACCGCCGCCATCAAGCGCCTCCAGGAGGTGACCGGCATGGCCGTCCCTCCCACGCTGCGCTCCAGGGTGCTGGAGGTCCTGCCGCCGTCCGACCGGTGGGTGGTATTCGTCGGGCCGTACGAGCACCACTCCAACCTGCTCTCGTGGCGGGAGAGTCTCGCGGAGGTGGTCGAGATCAGGCTGCGGCAGGACGACGGCCTCGTCGACATGGCGGCCCTGGAGGAGGCGCTGGCAGCGCTCGGGCGCGCGGGGCGGCCCATGCTGGGCTCTTTCTCGGCGTGCAGCAACGTCACCGGGCTGCGCACCGACACGCGGGCCGTGGCGCGCCTGCTGCACCGGCACGGCGCCTTCGCCTGCTTCGACT
Organism: Triticum aestivum; assembly: GCF_018294505.1. Taxonomy (NCBI): domain Eukaryota; kingdom Viridiplantae; phylum Streptophyta; class Magnoliopsida; order Poales; family Poaceae; genus Triticum; species Triticum aestivum. The sequence continues at coordinate 521,082,113 of NC_057801.1, forward strand.
TTGCATGCAGCGCACCCTACGTCGACATCGACATGAGGTCCGGGGAGCCGGATGGCTACGACGCCGTCTTCCTGAGCGCGCACAAGTTCCTCGGCGGGCCCGGCAGCCCGGGCATCCTCGCGATGGCGTCGCGGCTCTACCGCCTCCGCCGCACCGCGCCGTCCACCAGCGGCGGGGGCACCGTGCTCTACGTCAGCGGCTTCGACCACGGAGACACGGTGTACTGCGAGGACACGGAGGAGCGCGAGGACGCGGGGACGCCGGCCATCATACAGAAGGTCCGAGCAGCGCTGGCGTTCAAGGTGAAGGAGTGGGTCGGGGCGGAGTGCATCGAGGAGGGCGAGCAGCGCATGCTCGCCCTCGCCCTCCGCCGGATCCGGACGGCTGCCAACCCCAACCTGCGGCTGCTGCTCGGCGGCGACCCCGGCACCACCGCAAGCCGGCTCCCGGTGCTCTCTTTCGTGGTGTACCCTCCGGTCGTCGACGAGAACAAGGAGGCGGGGCCGGCGAGGCCGCAGTTGCACTGCCGGTTCGTGACGAAGCTACTGAACGATCTGTTCGGCGTGCAGGCTCGCGGGGGCTGCGCCTGCGCAGGGCCTTACGGCCACCGGCTGCTCGGCATCACCCCGGCGCGAGCCAAAGCCATTAAATCCGCCGTCGAGATGGTAACCGAAACTAAACAGTTTCGAACTTCATAATCCTCTGCACTCACTATTTGTCGATGATGGATTCTGTTCTGATCGATCGATCCATGCAGGGCTATCACGGTGTGCGGCCAGGGTGGACGCGTGTCAGCCTGGCGTACTACACGTCGGCGCGCGAGGCGGAGTTCGTGCTGGAGGCCATAGACTTCGTTGCCAGTTTCGGCCACCGGTTTCTGCCGCTCTACACCTTCGACTGGAAATCCGGGGACTGGCTGTACAACCGCACCTGCGGCCGCGTCCGGCCAGACAACCGGCCGGTCGCCGATACTACCATAACTAGTGCTGCTGCTCTTGAGTCACACAGTGGAGAAGTCAAAGCAGAGCACGATTACCAGAGCTACATGGCGTTTGCACGGAACCTGGCCGAGTCCCTGCTCAACACTGGCCTGGATGACACTCCGGCTAGGGGCATTCCCAAAGCCATTGACCAACAGTTGGTTTACTTTATGACGTGACTTGAGTCGCCGCAGAGTTCGACCCTTGGGTCTTTTGGGTTTTTTTCCCCCGGTATAAAAGATGATGCAGAACTAGAATATACGTATATTTGTCAACTCATGTCATATATAGTACAACAGTGTAAAGATCATCGAAGATAGATTCATAGATAGTACATATTTCCAAAGCGTGACGCCGGGTCTGCGCTTTCTTTCTTCCAGGAGAAGAAAAGAAAGGCAATCTCGCCTCCTGCCGCTAGGGCTTCTTCTTCCGCGGCCATCTTCCGGCGGCTCCCCTCCGCTGACGGCCTCGGTCGTCAGTGGTGAGGGGAGTCGCCGGATCCACGCGTGTGGATTGTTTTAGGCAGTAGTTTTTTAGGATTTTGGCTTGTTCATTGTCATTGGCTTCGGCAATGGTGATGGTGACACCGACTAATAAATCTTCAGATCCTTCCCCAATGAGGCGATCCGTTTTTGGGGTGGATTTGGAAACCAGACTGTTCAAGCAAGGATGGTGCGACGGCGGTGGCTGTCGGCGTTCTGGGAACGGGGGTCCCCAAACTTGCCTGCCTACGGCCTGCAGCGTGGCTCAGTCGATGGCCCAGTACGGCCCGTCTTCATCAGCAAACACTCAAGACCCTCGCGAGGGGCCAAGCCTCGTAGGGCGGACGACGCAAGGCCTCCTCAGGGGCGGCCTCACCAGGCCGGCTCGCGAGGAGGCGGAGAGATCAAGGCGAGGGGTACCTCGCGAGGTGCTCATGACGCAAGTCATGACGATCAAGACCAGGCGGGCGCCAGCTTGTGCAGTGTCCTCGTTTCCTCTTTGGTGCAAAGGGGCAAGCGCAGGCGCGGAGTACCGAGGCATCAGGCAAAGGTTTCCATATCGGTGCAACGAGACCAAGACCAGTAGGACGACAGGACGGAGGTCCCAGTGAAGCCCAAGACGACGTCATCACTAGTGCCTTTGGCAGTCAAATACAACCTTTAGTCAGGATAGCTTGTACTAGCTGTCCCCTTTCAAAATGGCCGTTGTTGGCTCCTTTCCCGCTCAATATTTGGGAAGAGGACCAGGGCCTCTATAAATAGGGCTAGCTGCAACAGTAGTGGTAAGGGAAGATCTCATCTCATCTAGAGCGAAGTTAAGCTGATCCGAACCTAGCTCATCCACACCACCACAAGAACACCTCTCGCGAGGCTTTTCTTCCCCTGTACTGTTCATCACCATCCCAAGAGGCAATCCACCACACCACACACTGGATTAGGGTATTACACCACAACGGTGGCCCGAACCAGTATAAACCTCGTGTCTCTTGTGTTGTTTATCGTGCTAGCTTAGAATGGCGGCAAGGTTGTGGGCGTGTTTCGGTAGGGAGAAGATCTTCGTGCGCACCCCAGGGTTCGAATCTTAGGGGTTTTGCCGGAACTCGATATCCGACATTTGGCGCGCCAGGTAGGGGTGCGCCGAAATCTTCTTTCCGCCGATCTGTGCTCCACCGCTTCGTCGCATCCATGTTTGGCGACCTGACGACCAACGCCGACCGCTGGGCGGTATGACCAGCCCATGCCGCGCCACCTGCCCAAGGTGTGTTGGGGAACGTTGCAGAAAATTAAAAATTTTCCTACGGTTTCACCAAGATCCATCTATGAGTTCATCTAAGCAACGAGTGATAGGAGAGAGATTGCATCTACATACCACTTGTAGATCGCGTGCGGAAGCGTTCAAGAGAACGGTGATGATGGAGTCGTACTCGTCGTGATCCAAATCACCGATGACCAAGTGCCGAACGGACAGCACCTCCGCGTTCAACACATGTACGGAGCGCACGACGTCTCCTCCTTCTTGATCCAGCAAGGGGGGAAGGAGAGGTTGATGAAGATCCAGCAGCACAACGGCGTGGTGGTGGATGCAGCAGGACTCTGGCAGGGCTTCGCCAAGCTGCTGCGGGAGGAGGAAGAGGTGTAGCAGGGGAGGGAGGCGCCAAGACACAGGGGTGCGGCTGCCCTCCCCCCTGCCCTCCTTTATATAGGCCCCCGGGGGGGGCGCAGGCCCTGGGAGATCCCATCTCCCAAGGGGGGCGGCAGCCAGGGGGGTGGAGTGCCCCCCAAGGCAAGTGGGGCGCGCCCCCCACCTAGGGTTTCCAACCCTAGGCGCAGGGGGGCCCAGGAGGGGGCGCACCAGCCCACTAGGGGCTGGTTCCCCTCCCACTTCAGCCCACGGGGCCCTCCGGGATAGGTGGCCCCACCGGGTGGACCCCCGGGACCCTTCCGGTGGTCCCGGTACAATACCGGGTGACCCCGAAACTTTCCTGATGGCCGAAACAACACTTCCTATATATAATTCTTTACCTCCGGACCATTCCGGAACTCCTCGTGACGTCCGGGATCTCATCCGGGACTCCGAACAACATTCAGTTTGCTGCATACTCATATTCATACAACCCTAGCGTCACCGAACCTTAAGTGTGTAGACTCTACGGGTTCGGGAGACATGCAGACATGACCGAGACGGCTCTTCGGTCAATAACCAATAGCGGGATCTGGATACCCATGTTGGCTCCCACATACTCCTCGATGATCTCATCGGATGAACCACGATGTCGAGGATTCAAGCAACCCCGTATACAATTCCCTTTGTCAGACGGTATGTTACTTGCCCGAGATTCGATCGTCGGTATCCCAATACCTTGTTCAATCTCGTTACCGGCAAGTCACTTTACTCGTACCGTAATGCATGATCCCGTGACCAGACACTTGGTCACTTTGAGCTCATTATAATGATGCACTACCGAGTGGGCCCAGTGATACCTCTCCGTCATACGGAGTGACAAATCCCAGTCTTGATCCGTGTCAACCCAACAGACACTTTCGGAGATACCTGTAGTGCACCTTTATAGTCACCCAGTTATGTTGTGACGTTTGGTATACCCAAAGCACTCCTACGGTATCCGGGAGTTACACGATCTCATGGTCTAAGGAAGAGATACTTGACATTGGAAAAGCTCTAGCAAAACGAAGTACATGATCTTGTGCTATGCTTAGGATTGGGTCTTGTCCATCACATCATTCTCCTAATGATGTGATCCCGTTGTCAATGACATCCAATGTCCATAGTCAGGAAACCATGACTATCTGTTGATCAACGAGCTAGTCAACTAGAGGCTCACTAGGGACATGTTGTGGTCTAAGTATTCACACGTGTATTACGATTTCCGGATAATACAATTATAGCATGAATAAAAGACAATTATCATGAACAAAGAAATATAATAATAATCCTTTTATTATTGCCTCTAGGGCATATTTCCAACAGTCTCCCACTTGCACTAGAGTCAATAATCTAGTTACATTGTGATGAATCGAACACCCATAGAGTTTTGGTGTTGATCATGTTTTGCTCGCGGAAGAGGTTTAGTCAACGGATCTGCGACATTCAGATCTGTATGTACTTTGCAAATATCTATGTCTCCATCTTGAACATTTTCACGGATGGAGTTGAAATGACGCTTGATGTGCCTGGTCTTCTTGTGAAACCTGGGCTCCTTGGCAAGGGCAATAGCTCCAGTGTTGTCACAGAAGAGTTTGATCGGCCCCGACGCATTGGGTATGACTCCTAGGTCGGTGATGAACTCCTTCACCCAAATTGCTTCATGCGCTGCCTCCGAGGCTGCCATGTATTCCGCTTCACATGTAGATCCCGCCACGACGCTCTGCTTGCAGCTGCACTAGCTTACTGCCCCACCATTCAACATATACATGTATCTGGCTTGTGACTTAGAGTCATCCAGATCTGTGTCGAAGCTAGCGTCGACGTAACCCTTTACGATGAGCTCTTCGTCACCTCCATAAACGAGAAACATGTCCTTTGTCCTTTTCAGGTACTTCAGGATATTCTTGACCACTGTCCAGTGTTCCTTGCCTGGATTACTTTGGTACCTTCCTATCAAACTTACGGCAAGGTTTACATCTGGTCTGGTACACACCATGGCATACATAATAGATCCTATGGCTGAGGCATAGGGGATGACGCTCATCTCTTCTTTATCTTCTGCCGTGATCGGGCATTGAGCCAAGCTCAATCTCACACCTTGCAGTACAGGCAAGAACCCTTTCTTGGACCGATCCATTTTGAACTTCTTCAAAATCTTATCAAGGTATGTGCTTTGTGAAAGACCTATGAGGCGTCTCGATCTATCCCTATAGATCTTGATGCCTAATATGTACGCAGCTTCTCCAAGGTCCTTCATTGAAAAACACTTATTCAAGTAGGCCTTAATGCTGTCCAAGAATTCTATATCATTTCCCATCAAAAGTATGTCATCTACATATAATATGAGAAATGCTACAGAGCTCCCACTCACTTTCTTGTAAACGCAGGCTTCTCCATAAGTCTGCATAAACCCAAACGCTTTGATCATCTCATCAAAGCGAATGTTCCAAATCCGAGATGCTTGCACCATCCCATAAATGGATCGCTGGAGCTTGCATACTTTGTTAGCATTCTTAGGATCGACAAAACTTTCTGGCTGCATCATATACAGCTCTTCCTTAAGATAACCGTTAAGGAATGCCGTTTTGACGTCCATCTGCCATATCTCATAATCATAGTATGCGGCAATTGCTAACATGATTCAGACGGACTTAAGCTTCGCTACGGGAGAGAAAGTCTCATTGTAGTCAATCCCTTGAACTTCTCGATAACCCTTAGCGACAAGTCGAGCTTTATAGATGGTAACATTACCATCCACGTCCATCTTCTTCTTAAAGATCCATTTGTTTTCTATCGCTCGCCGATCATCGGGCAAGTCTTTCAAAGTCCATACTTTGTTTTCATACATGGATTCTATCTCGGATTGCGTGGCTTCAAGCCATTTGTTAGAATCTGGGCCCGCCATCGCTTCTTCATAGTTCGAAGGTTCATCGTTGTCTAACAACATGATTTCCAGGACAGGGTTGCCATACCACTCTGGTGTGGAACGTGTCCTTGTGGACCTACAAAGTTTAGTAGCAACTTGATCCGAAGTACCTTGATCATCATCATTAATTTCCTCTCCAGTCGGTGTAGGCACCACAGGAACATTTTCCTGAGCTGCACTACTTTCCGGTTCAAGAGGTAGTACTTCATCGAGTTCTACTTTCCTCCCACTTACTCCTTTCGAGAGAAACTCTTTTTCCAGAAAGGATCCATTCTTGGCAACAAAGATCTTGCCTTCGGATCTAAGGTAGAAGGTATACCCAATGGTTTCCTTAGGGTATCCTATGAAGACGCATTTTTCCGACTTGGGTTCGAGCTTTTTAGGTTGAAGTTTCTTGACATAAGCATCGCATCTCCAAACTTTTAGAAACGATAGCTTAGGTTTCTTCCCAAACCATAATTCATACGGTGTCGTCTCAACGGATTTAGATGGTGCCCTATTTAAAGTGAATGTAGTTGTCTCTAGAGCGTATCCCCAAAATGTAGAGGTAGCGTGTCGACGGCGATCACATCGACCTTGGAACCATTCCCCACACGCATCGTCACCTCGTCCTTCGCCAGTCTCCGCTTATTCCGCAGCTCCTGCTGTTAGTTACAAATATGAGCAACGGCACCGGTATCAAATACCCAGGAGTTACTACGAGTACTGGTAAGGTACACATCAATTACATGTATATCAAATATACCTTTGGTGTTGCCGGCCTTCTTGTCCGCTAAGTATGGGGCAGTTCCGCTTCCAGTGACCCTTCCCTTTGCAATAAAAGCACTCAGTCTCAGGCTTGGGTCCATTCTTTGACTTCTTCCCGGTAACTGGCTTACCGGGCGCGGCAACATCTTTGTCGTCCTTCTTGAAGTTCTTCTTACCCTTGCCCTTCTTGAACTTAGTGGTCTTATTGACCATCAACACTTGATGTTCTTTCTTGATTTCAACCTCTCCTGACTTCAGCATTGAAAATACTTCAGGAATGGTCTTCACCATCCCCTGCATATTGTAGTTCAACACAAAGCTCTTGTAGCTCGGTGGGAGAGACTGAAGGATTCTGTCAATGACCGCCTCGTCCGGGAGGTTGATCTCCAGCTGGGACAGGCGGTTGTGCAACCCAGACATTTTGAGTATGTGCTCACTGAAAGAATTGTTTTCCTTCATCTTACAACTATAGAACTTGTCGGAGACTTCATATCTCTCGACCCGGGCATGAGCTTGAAAAACCATTTTCAGCTCTTCGAACATCTCATATGCTCCGTGTCGCTCAAAACGCTTTTGGAGCCCCGGTTCTAAGCTATAAAGCATGTCGCACTGAACGAGGGAGTAATCATCAGCACGTGATTGCCAAGTGTTCATAACATCTTGGTTCTCTGGGATGGGTGCTTCACCTAGCGGTCATCTAGGACATAATCTCTCTTGGCTGCTATGAGGATGATCCTCAGGTTTCGGACCCAGTCCGAATAGTTGCTGCCATCATCTTTCAGCTTGGTTTTCTCTAGGAACGCGTTGAAGTTCATGTTGACATGAGCGTTGGCCATTTGATCTACAAGACATATTTTGCAAAGACTTTAGACTAAGTTCATGATAATTAAGTTCATCTAATCAAATTATTTAATGAACTCACACTCAGATTGACATCCCTCTAGTCATATAAGTGTTACACGATCCGAGTCGACTAGGCCGTGTCCGATCATCACGTGAGACAGACTAGTCATCATCGGTGAACATCTCTATGTTGATCGTATCTTCCATACGACTCATGCTCGACCTTTCGGTCTCTTGTGTTCCGAGGCCATGTCTGTACATGCTAGGCTCATCAAGTTAACCCTAAGTGTTTATGCATGTGTAAAACTGTCTTACACCCATTGTATGTGAACATAAGGATCTATCACACCCGATGATCACGTGGTGCTTCGAAACGACGAACTTTAGCAACGACGCACAGTTAGCGGGAACACTTTCTTGAAATTATTATAAGGGATCATCTTATTTACTACCGTCATTCTAAGTAAACAAGATGCATAAACATAATAAACATCACATGCAATTATATAATAGTGACATGATATGGCCAATATCATATAGCTCCTTTGATCTCCATATTCGGGGCTCCATGATCATCTTCGTCACCGGCATGACACCATGATCTCCATCATCGTGTCTTCATGAAGTTGTCACGCCAACGACTACTTCTACTTCTATGGCTAACGCATTTAGCAATAAAGTAAAGTAATTTACATGGCGTTCTTCAATGACACGCATGTCATACAAAAATAAAGACAACTCCTATGGCTCCTGCCGGTTGTCATACTCATCGACATGCAAGTCGTGATTCCTATTACAAGAACATGATCTCATACATCACAATATATCATTCATCATTCATCACAACTTCTGTCCATATCACATCACATGACAGTTGCTGCAAAAACAAGTTAGACGTCCTTTAATTGTTGTTGCATCTTTTACGTGGCTGCAATTGGGTTCTAGCAAGAACGTTTTCTTACCTACGAATAACCACAACGTGATTTTGTCAACTTCTATTTACCCTTCATAAGGACCCTTTTCGTCGAATCCGCTCCAACTAAAGTGGGAGAGACAGACACCCGCTAGCCACCTTATGCAACTAGTGCATGTCAGTCGGTGGAACCTGTCTCACGTAAGCGTACGTGTAAGGTCGGTCCGGGCCGCTTCATCGCAAAATACCGCTGAAGCAAGAAAAGACTAGTAGCGGCAAGCAAGTTGACAAGATCTACGCCCGCAACAAAATTGTGTTCTACTCGTGCAATAGAGAACTACGCATAGACCTAGCTCATGATGCCACTATTGGGGAACGTTGCAGAAAATTAAAATTTTTCCTACGGTTTCACCAAGATCCATCTATGAGTTCATCTAAGCAACGAGTGATAGGAGAGAGATTGCATCTACATACCACTTGTAGATCGCGTGCGGAAGCGTTCAAGAGAACGGTGATGATGGAGTCGTACTCGCCGTGATCCAAATCACCGATGACCAAGTGCCGAACGGACAACACCTCCGCGTTCAACACACGTACGGAGCGGATGACGTCTCCTCCTTCTTGATCCAGCAAGGGGGAAGGAGAGGTTGATGAAGATCCAGCAGCACAACGGCGTGGTGGTGGATGCAGCAGGACTTCGGCAGGGCTTCGCCAAGCTGTTGCGGGAGGAGGAAGAGGTGTAGCAGGGGGAGGGGGGCGCCAAGACATAGGGGTGCGGCTTCCCTCCCCCTGCCCTCCTTTATATAGGCCCTCGGGGGGGCGCCGGCCCTGGGAGATCCCATCTCCCAAGGGGGGCGGCGGCCAGGGGGGTGGAGTGCCCCCCAAGGCAAGTGGGGCACGCCCTTCACCTAGGGTTTCCAACCCTAGGCGCAGGGGGCCCCAGGAGGGGCGCACCAGCCCACTAGGGGCTAGTTACCCTCCCACTTCATCCCACGGGGCCCTCCGGGATAGGTGGCCCCGCCCGGTGGACCCCCGGGACCCTTCCGGTGGTCCTGGTACAATACCGGGTGACCCCGAAACTTTCCCGATGGCCGAAACAACACTTCCTATATATAATTCTTTACCTTCGGACCATTCCGGAACTCCTCGTGACGTCCGGGATCTCATCCGGGACTCCGAACAACATTCGGTTTGCTGCATACTCATATTCATACAACCCTAGCGTCACCGAACCTTAAGTGTGTAGACCCTACGGGTTCGGGAGACATGCAGACATGACCGAGACGGCTCTCCGATCAATAACCAACAGCGGGATCTGGATACCCATTTTGGCTCCTACATACTCCTCGATGATCTCATCGAATGAACCACGATGTCGAGGATTCAAGCAACCCCGTATACAATTCCCTTTGTTAGACGGTATGTTACTTGCCCGAGATTCGATCGTCGGTATCCCAATACCTCGTTCAATCTCGTTACCGGCAAGTCACTTTACTCGTACCGTAATGCATGATCCCGTGACCAGACACTTGGTCACTTTGAGCTCATTATGATGATGCACTACCGAGTGGGCCCAGTGATACCTCTCCGTTATACGGAGTGACAAATCCCAGTCTTGATCCGTGTCAACCCAACAGACACATTCGGAGATACCTGTAGTGCACCTTTATAGTCACCCAATTACGTTGTGACATTTGGTATACCCAAAGCACTCCTACGGTATCCGGGAGTTACACGATCTCATGGTCTAAGGAAGAGATAGTTGACATTGGAAAAGCTCTAGCAAAACGAACTACACGATCTTGTGCTATGCTTAGGATTGGGTCTTGTCCATCACATCATTCTCCTAATGATGTGATCCCATTGTCAATGACATCCAATGTCCATAGTCAGGAAACCATGACTATCTGTTGATCAACGAGCTAGTCAACTAGAGGCTCACTAGGGACATGTTGTGGTCTAAGTATTCACACGTGTATTACAATTTCCGGATAATACAATTATAGCATGAATGAAAGACAATTATCATGAACAAAGAAATATAATAATAATCCTTTTATTATTGCCTCTAGGGCATATTTCCAACAAGGTGACCTCAACCCCGCGCCTCAGACGGTCCGCGCTCCATAGAACGCTGCGGGACGCGGGCGACGCGGCCAAGCATTGCCTGCCCTCACTCCGTGGCAGGTGCTATCGGCCGCAAGGGCCTCAAACCACGCCGCGGCCATGGCGCCGCACACGAGGCGGGAGCAAGCAAGCATGAGGGCCGCTCTCACTCTGGCGCGGGAGCTGCTGCGGTGCAGGTTGCAGGAGAGCGGCCAAGACGTGCTGCTGGAGTGCGTTGCCGAGCTCCTGGACCCTGCAGCTTCGAGGGCGCCTCCCTTCTGTGTCCAGCTTCCACCCCAGGCCTTGGTCGGATCACGCGGCAGGCCCATCCGTGCCCGTGTGCCCTCAGGCGCGTCCCAAGGCTTCATCGACACCAGCTCAACCATCGGCGCCGGGCGTCAGGCTACACCAGCACCACCCTGGTGAGCGAGGGCATGTGCATCGCTGCCTACGGCCCGAGCAGGCCGGTGCACTACCATCCCCAAGACGACGCGCTAGGACAAGCTACATGGAGCGTGGGGCACTACGGCGAAGTCTTCGGGGCGGCGACCTCGGAGGCTTACGTGCCCACATGGTGGATCGGGAGTACGCGCTGGAAGACGACCCTGGCTCGTTTCTCTTGCCATGCTAGGAGGAAGAGACGCCAGAAGCTGAACCTTTTCAGGAACCCCAAGGAAGCCTCAATAATCGCGCTGACAGCAGCAGCTATCGGGTACCGCTAATTCCTCAGGAGCAAGCTTGTGCTAACCATAGGTCACAGAAAGTTCAGGTCACTGCAGAAGAGGGCTGCCCCAGCTCAGCAGCCTCCCTTCCGCCAGGAGGAGCGCACTAGGGGCTGCAGGAGAGGGGCCTTGAGCCAGGCCCCTCCCCACGGTGCACGAAGCAAAGCGTTTCCCGAAGGTAGGCCCTCTGCCGGGGATGTGCCGCAAGGCCTGCCCCCGGTAGAGGACCCGTGGTCGCCGGGGGAACCACTCGCGTCCTCTTTGCCCCATTGCCGTCGTCCTTGGTCTCCGGCCACCGTCAATGGTGGTGTCGGTGTCAAAACTGGCGGATCTCGGGTAGGGGGTCCCGAACTATGCGTCTAAGGCTAACGGTAACAGGAGGCGGGGGACACAATGTTTACCCAGGTTCGGGCCCTCTCTATGGAGGTAATACCCTACTTCCTGGTTGATTGATCTTGATGATATGAGTATTACAAGAGTTGATCTACCACGCAATCGTAGAGGCTAAACCCTAGAAGCTAGCCTATGATTATGATTGTTCTTGTCCCACGAACTAAACCCTCTGGTTTATATAGACACCGGAGGGGCTAGGGTTACACAGAGTCGGTTACAGAGAAAGGAATCTACATATCCGAATTGCCAAGCTTGCCTTCCACGCAAAGGAGAGTCCCACCCAGACACGGGACGAAGTCTTCAATCTTGTATCTTTGTAGTCCAACAGCTCGGCTGTCCGAGGACCCCTTAATCCAGGACTCCCTCAGTAGCCCCTGAACCAGGCTTCAATGACAATGAGTCTAGCGCGCTGATTGTCTTCGGCATTGCAAGGCGGGTTCCTTCTCCGAATACTCCAAAATAGATCTTGAACACAAGAATCGTGTCCGGCTCTGCAAAATAAATTCCACATACCACCGTAGAGAGTACAACATTTCACGAGTCTAATCTGCTGACAACTTTTCCATAGCGTGACATCACGCCGTGGCCCGGTCATTATTCAAACCGTTTTCTCAATCTGCTACTACACATCTTACGAGGTGGTTTTATTGGCACGTCTTGTCAAAGAAAAGATCGTGTCCCCTTATCATGGGATTCTCATCAATACGGGTGTGGGTAACCCAACCGCGCCATTAGCACGACGCTTGGGGAATAAGCGAGTTTCTAGGTTAAGTGGGGAGGCGCATGATCTGCTGCCTTTATAAGGAGACAAAGACTCCCCTTTTTCACCTACGCCTTCTTCTTCCTCTGCTTATCCATTCTCTCTCGCTCGAGCTCCAGCGCTCGAGTTTTCACCTCTTCCGCAAAGCCATTCCGAATATGTCCGAAGCGGGAGGCAAGTGGATGGTGTCGGTGTCAAAACCGGCGGATCTCAGGTAGGGGGTCCCGAACTGTGCGCCTAAGGCTAATGGTAACAGGAGGCAGGGGACACGATGGAGGTAATACCCTACTTCCTGCTTGATTGATCTTGATGATATGAGTATTACAAGAGTTGATCTACCACAAGATCGTAGAGGCTAAACCCTAGAATCTAGCCTATGATTATCATTGTTGTTGTCCTATGGACCAAACCCTCCGGTTTATATAGACATCGGAGGGGGCTAGGGTTACATAGAGTCGGTTACAGAGAAGGAAATCTACATATCCGAATCGCCAAGCTTGCCTTCCACGCAAAGGAGAGTCCTATCCGGTCACGGGACGAAGTCTTCAATCTTGTATCTTCATAGTCCAACAGTCCGGCCAAAGTATATAGTCCGGTTGTCCGGATACCCCCTAATCCAGGACTCCCTTAGTAGCCCCTGAACCAGGCTTCAATGACGATAGTCCGGTGCGCAGATTGTCTTCGGCATTGCAAGGCGGGGTTCCTCCTTCGAATACTCCATAGAATATTTTGAACACGAGAATCGTGTCCGGCTCTGCAAAACAAACTCCGAATACCACTGTAGAGAGAACTGTATTTGACAAATCAGATCTGCTGACAGCTTTTTATGACATCATGCCATGGTCCAGTCATTATTCGAACTATTTTTCGCAACCAGCTACTGCACGTAACGCAAGGCGGTCTCCTTGACATGTCTTGCCGAAGCAGAGATCGTGTCCCCTTATCACGGGATTCTCATCAATACGGGCATGGGTAACCCAACCGCGCCATCAACCGTGGCGTTTGGGAAATAAGCGATTTTAATGGGCAAATGGGGAGGCACATAGTTTCTACCGCCTTATATAAGGAGATAAGGATTCCCCTTTTTCACCCACGCCTTCTTCCTCCATTGCTCATCCGTTCTCGCACTTTTGAGCTCCAGCGCCCAAGTTCTCACCTTCTCCGTTAAGCCATTCCAATCATGTCCGGAGCGGGAGGCAAGTGAATGACCTCCTCCGTCATGGAGGAGGACATTATGAAGCTTTGGGAGGCCGGATACTTAGCCGCCGACATCGTGCACCGGCTCCCGGATGAAGGGCAGAGCATGCCCACTCCAAAACCCCACGAGAGGGTTGTATTTCTCCCCCACTTCATTCGTGGAGTGGGATTTCCCCTCCACCCATTCGTCCGCGGGCTTATGTTCTACTACGGGCTAGATTTTCACGTTCTGGCCCCAAATTTCGTCCTCAACATCTTGGCGTTTATCGTTGTGTGCGAGGCCTTCCTCCGCATCCCACCCCACTTTGGCCTGTGGCTAAAGATCTTCAACGTGAAGCCGAAGATAGTGGGTGGAGAGCAAGCAGAGTGCGGAGGTGCCATGGTGGGCAAGATGCCCAATGTTACCTGGCTTGAGGGCTCCTTCATGGAGACCGTGAAGGGGTGGCAGTCGGGGTGGTTCTACATCACCGAGCCGCGCTTCGCTAACTGGGCGGCAGCCCCCGAATTTCGATTCGGCATCCCCATGCGGCTCACCTCCTGGTAAAAGAAGGGCCTGGCCTAGGGTGTGGCTCAGAGCTAACCAGATTCCAGAAATGTATTAAGAACATGATAGGCAAGAAGATCAAGCTTGTCAACATGGTCCAGGTCATGCTCTTCCGCCGGATCCTCCCGTGCCAAAGACGGGCTTCAATATGTGGAAGTTCGATTCGGCCAAACACCAGACACTGCAAGGGCTCTTTGACATGATGCACCAGGACGTCTAGAAGGTGTTGTTCAAGGCCACCGAAGTCCCCCCTCCCCTCACCGAAGACCGTGGACTCAGCACCAAGTGCCCTGCCAATCCGGTAAGCCCTCCGTATTTCCAGATGAGCTTTTCCCAGTATGTTTGTGAGGGGAGTCTAAGCCACCGTGTTTATTTGATAGGAATATGTGGCGACGGTGGAGCGGATCAACTGTCTGGCTCCGCTTCCTGAAGATTCAGCAACCGCTCTCCTGACGGAGATGCTAGTTCTGGCGCCTTACAAGGTACCGAAGAAGAAGGCCAAGAAGAAGGCCACGGGGACCAGGAAAGGTCTTTAGTGCAAAGCCACGTCATACCCATTGTCCTAAGACGCCGAAGCGCCCTCCTCCAACGCAAACGAGGAGGAGGAAGAGGAAAACCGTCTCCCCCAAACCGAGGGGGAGAAGAAGAGGAAGGCCGCCCCTTCTAGGGAAGCCGAAGGGTCCAAGAAGGGAAGGACCCTCCCTCCGGACCACTCCACAACCGCCGCCTATAGCGAGGAGGAGTGGCTACCCAGGGCCAAGCCCCTGGCGAAGTCGTAAGTATCCGGATGCCATAATACTTCTTGCACGTTTTGAATTTAGGGCTTCTTGTGATGTCAAGACATGTTTGTGCAGTCCATCCAGAGCCCATATCGACCTATCCTCCTCGGATGGGTCCTTGAGTTCATCGGAGATGAACAACTATTCGCTCTTGACGGCCTCCTCTCCCCGACCCCCAGATGACACCGAAGTGTTGTCTCAAAGGATACCGGGCCAAGGAGAGATGGATCTGGAGGCGCCTCAAGGAGAAACCTCCGGTGCCGGGCTCATGGGGGGGGGGGGGGAGATCCCCATGGATTTTGTTAAGGGGGACTGCAGCAGGCTTGGCCCCTAGCCGGATATTGTGCCGGAACCTCCAATGGTTCCGAATTCAGGCAGGCAGCCTCCCCGCTAAGGGGGGCGTGCCGCCTATGCCGATGACCTCCGTCCATCTAGAGGCATCAGATAACTTGGTGGAAGCGCTTCCCTTGATGAAGGACACCGTACTATTATGAGTATAGTGATTGCGAAGGTTCAGTCCGCCAAAAGCCGATTGACCGAAGCCCGCGACAGCCTCTTGACAGGTTTTGAGGTAAGTAGTTTAAATTGTGAGAAAGTATCACAGTATAGACAGTAGCCCATGATGCTCTGTTTGGTGTTCAGAAAGAAAGGCCGAATAGAGGATCAAATATTGTACCCAGGAGTCTAATCATATTATGTCTATGTGAATAAGCAGGCGTCGCTGCTGGCCACCGCCGCCGCCACTGTGGAGGTCTCCGGTCTGAGGCAGAGCCTGGGGCGGGCCGAAGAAGAGCTTGGCCTTGTAAAGAGGCAGCTCAAGGAAAACAAGGGTAAATAATACCTCGTCTGAATGTTATATAAAGGAAAAAAGGGTCAGTGTTTCTAATAGAAGCACGATGAATTTTACTAGGGGCCACAACCGAAGTGGCGGCCCTTAAGAAGGCACTGTCCGAGGCCGAAAGTAAAGCGGCCGAGGAGCGCACCGAGCGCGAAAAACAAGTGGCGCAGGTTGATGAGGTCCAGCAAGAGCTTCAGGACTTCATCAAAAAATTCGAGTCCTTGGAGCGTGACTCCAAGACGCAAGAGTCGGAGCTTGCGAAGGCCCGTCAGATCGCCATAGATGCCAAGGCCGAAGCCCAGAAGGCCCTCCAAGAAATTGGGGCGGCCAAGAAGATAGCTGCGGGTAAGGCTTTCATTATGCAAAGCATGAAGGAGTCTTTCCTTTTACTTACCCGAGTTCGGAGCTCTCAAGGAGCATTCGCAGATCTGCCACGCAGCGTCTCTGATGCCGCAGAGTTCTACCGGGCTAAGTAAGGGAGCTCAACGGATAAGCTGTTTTGGTCCCAGTATATTGGGGCCGAGCAGCCGGTGCCCTTGAGCGACCAGCTGAAGCAGATGGTCGAACTTCACAAAGCGGCCGAACTGGCCATGAAGGACTTTATAGTCCGGTTGTGGCCTGGCGAGCCCCTGCCCGACAGCTACTTTGGCCTTGTCAAGCGGATGGTAGATGCCTGTCCGCGGCTGGAAGTCGTGAAGCAGTCCGTCTGCATTGAGGGTGCACGCATGGCCTTGGCCCATGCAAAGGTGCACTGGGGGAAGATGGACGCCAAGAAGCTGGTAACAGAGGGGCCGCCAAAGGGCAAAGAGCATCGCGCCCCGAACAGTACTATGACAATGTCATTAAAGGTGCCCGCCTTGTGGCGGATGAATGTACCAGGGATGTAATGTTTGAATGAATGTACTCATGTCATCCTGTAATATGATAACGAGTTTATGTGCGCTATACGACGCTTGTTTGATTTAAAATATTACCTTCTGTGCGACCATTTTATAAATTCCTGAGAGTTGCCAGTCGTCGGCTTCTGCCCCCATGTAACTAGTACTGGGTTGTTCGGGATAAGTATAAACACTCTTTATCCAAATTTTTGGTCCTTTTAAGGAGGTGTTTAGTGCCGCGAACGAGGCAATCGGAATATACGGCTTTATTGCTCTCACTTAGCCATAGAAGTCTACAATTTTAAATTTTGGCGAAGCCCCTAGTATCTGGAAAGCCGTACTCGGGGTGCTATACACGCCTAAATCGGACGAGGCTGATTCCTCGCCTGAAGCAGAAAAAATATTTAAGGATTTGAGACCTCTCAAATAGCGACCAACTCTCGCCTTATCATGATAGTCAGTTTTCGGCTTTCTCTACTGAGGTGCTCGTCCGGAAGAACCGGGAAACAATCACAGTAGTTCTCCTAGCGCTACCTTAGCCGATATAGCGGAACGTAAGGTACCAAAACATAGGAGCCGGACAAACCCAACTATTGACCCAAGACATGATTCGGAGCTGATGCATATAATGCTATAAGTTCGGGGTGCCGCACTATCGAAAGTGTTGGACTTTCTTGCCAAGTTATGGGGTACTGAATCCCCTGGCAAACTGGTCGTGCCAAAATGCATGGGTGTAATAAATAAGCAGTAAAGAAAAATGGGTGAATAAACATAAGAGCAAGCTGACGCTGTATGCTATTTCCCCTTGTTTAGTCAAATGATACGTCAAAGCGTACATATACAAGTAGTGCGATAAGCAAAATTGGACTGTTTGACACATTCTGACCAGGAGCGGGTGATATGTGGGTATGTAAAACAAGTATAACGATCGTTATCAGAAACCACCTGAGGATTCCCATGTGCGCCAAAGCTTCTTGTCCTCCTGGTGTGTCCGTCCTGCTATGTGTCCAGTAACCGGTATTTTCGGAGGAGCCTCCTGAAGATAGGGACCTGAAAGAGAAAACAGGTGTGCAAAGATGCGTGGGTCCCGGGGTGGTCGAACCGCATTGTGGACCGTGTCATGGTCGTGCCTCCACCTATGCCCAGGGTATTTTAAGTGCGTAGTTATGTACGTGCGGCACGAATGTCGCTGCTTGACTGGGACTAAGGCGGAGGCTGGATTGCTAGTTAAGCTGTGGACGTGCCGGATGATCCTGCTGCGGAGTACTCCGGACTCGCTTGACGATATCCGAGTTCTTTATTGCCGAATTGGATGTTTGCCTGAGAAGGCTGTTTTGTACTTCCGCCGCGAGGGCCGCAGTGTGCTCCTCCGTGCGGAGCGAGCGTTCTGTGTTACCATTAACTGTAATAACCCCGCGAGGTCCCGGCATTTTGAGCTTGAGGTATGCATAATGCGGTACCACATTGAATTTAGCGAATGCGGTTCGTTCGAGAAGTGCATGATAGCCACTGCGGAAGGGGACAATATCGAAGATTAACTCCTCGCCTCGGAAATTGTCCGGAGATGTGAAGACCACTTCTAGTGTGATTGAGCCTGTACAACAGGCCTCCACACCAGGTATGACGCCCTTGAAGGTGGTTTTTGTGGGCTTGATCCTCGAGGGGTTGATGCCCATCTTGTGCACTGTATCCTGATAAAGCAGGTTCAGGATGCTGCCACCGTCCATGAGGACTCGTGTGAGATGGAATCCGTTGATGATGGGGTCAAGGACCAATGCGGCCGAACCGCCATGACGGATACTGGTAGGATGGTCCCTGCGATCGAATGTGATTGGACAAGAGGACCATGGGTTGAATTTTGGGGCGACTGGCTCCATCGCATAGACGTCCCTTAGTGCACGCTTCCGTTCCTGCTTGGGAATATGGCTTGCGTCTATCATATTTACCGTTTTCACCTAGGGAGGGAATTTCTTCTGTCCTCCTGTGTTTGGTGGCCGAGGCTCCTCGTCGTCATCGCTATGTAGCCCCTTTTCCTTGTTTTCGGCATTCAACTTGTCAGCCTGTTTAAACACCCAGCATTCCCTGTTGGTGTGGTTGGCTGGTTTATCAGGGGTGCCATGAATTTGACATGAGCGATCGAGTATGCGGTCCAAACTGGACGAGCCCGGACTGTTTCTTTTGAATGGCTTTTTTCGCCGTCTGGATTTAAAGCCTCTGAATCCGGCATTGACTGCCGTGTCTTCGGCATTGTCGCCATTGTTCCGACGCTTGTGTCTATTGTGTCGGGGCTTGCTGTTATTATCTCTGGCGTCCGAATCGCCTGAGTTTTTGGGTGTGATGTTGCTACGAGCCAGCCAGCTGTCCTCACCCGCGCAGAAGTGGGTCATGAGTGTCGTGAGGGCTTCCATGGATTTTGGCTTCTCTTGGCCAAGGTGTCGGGCGAGCCACTCGTCACGGATGTTATGCTTGAAAGCTGCTAAGGCTTCGGCATCTGGACAGTCGACAATTTGGTTCTTTTTAGTTAGGAACCGAGTCCAGAATTTTCTGGCTGACTCTCCGGGCTGTTGGGTTATGTGACTTATGTCATCAGCATCCGGTGGTCGCACGTAAGTGCCCTGGAAGTTGTCAAGAAATGCGTCTTCTAGGTTCTCCCAACTCCCGATGGAGTTTGCCGGCAAGCTATTCAGCCAATGCCGAGGTGGTCCCTTGCGTTTTAGTGGGAGGTACTTGATGGCGTGTAGATCATCTCCGCAGGCCATGTGAATGTGGAGGAGGAAATCTTCAATCCATACCGCGGGGTCCGTTGTGCCATCATATGATTCAATGTTTACGGGTTTAAACCCTTCTAGGAATTCATGATCCATTAGTTCATCAGTGAAGAATAGGGGGTGTGCGGCGCCACTATGCCGGGCTACATCCCTACGTAGTTCACATGAATCTAGTCTATTGTATTCGGCCCGACTGGACTTTGGTTTATTGTATCCGGTGTGATGGTCATCGTCACGTATTGTGGCGTGTCCCCGTGATCCATAGATCGATCTTGACTGTCCTGCTTTGTTGTCCAATACATCTCGCAGGTCCTTCGTGTAGCCCCGGGCCTTAGCATTATCGTTTGATTGGTGACGGGGTGCGGTCTGGACTTTGGGCTGGTACGCCGCTTTGTCGCGGCCACGGGGTGGCCGGTCAGCCGCATCATGCGCTGGTAGCGCAGGTTTTAAAGCTTCCTCTTCGAGTTGAGGTAGCAACCTGCGCTTTGGGTAGCTTTTGCTAGGGCGCTCGAGTCCGTATTCCTCGGCAGCCAGGACCTCGGTCCATCTGTCGGTTAGCAGGTCTTGGTAAGCTTGAAGCTGTTGCTGCTTTTTCTTCAGGCTTTTTGCAGTGGCTATAAGCCGGTGTTTGAAGCGCTCCTGCCTGACGGGATCCTCAGGCACGATGAATTCTTCGTTGCCAAGGTTCACTTCGTCTTCGGAGAGAGGCATGTAGTTATCGTCCTCCGATTCTCCATCTGTCACCTGTTCCTTAGGGCTAGCTTGCCCATCCTCCTGCTCGCCCTGCTCGAAGCCTGGCTGGGCAGGATTGTCTTCGTCTTCGGCACCATCTGGATTGTTATCTCTTGTGTCGGTATCACTGTTTTTGCTAAGGCGGGGCTTGGAGCGGCACCGCTGACGCCGATGTCTGGATTGCTTCTCCAAGGGGTTATCCTCCGTTGCCTTATCGTCATTGCTTTCTTTAGGGGTGTCCAACATATAAATATCATATGATGAGGTGGATGTCCAGCGCCCTATGGGCGGTGGTTCCTGTTCTTCTCCTACATTGTCATCCATACCGTCGATGTCTTCGGAGTCGAAGTCAAGCACGTTGGTTAAGTCATCGACAGTGGCTATAAAGTGGGTGGTGGGTGGGGGACGAATTTCTTCGTCGTCCGCTCCCACTCAAGCCGGACATAGTTTGGACAAGAATCTCCTGACAAGGACAGAGACCTTAATGAGTTTAGCACATCACCCAGGGGTGAGTGGTGAAAGATATCCGTGGCAGTGAACTCAATGACGGGTTTCCAATCTGATTCGATAGGCACAGACGTACGTGGTTCAGATCCTGCAGCCGGAGACGAGTCTGGGGGTCCGATAACGCCACTCTCACAGGAGGTGGGATCAATGTTCAGCTCCGACGCCGATGAGTGTGCGGCCTCCATGGCGGGGTACATCCACCCATCCTCGGAAGGCACGATCTGCTCCGGATTGATGCCCGGTGCCAACGCGGGTGCGATCTCACGAATACTGTCCGACGGTAGATCAAAGTCATGTCCGTCGTGACTGTTCGGCGCACCTGTCATGGGCTCGAATCTCTCGAAGATCAAATCCCCGCAGATGTCGGCAGTATAATTTAAGCTTCCAAACCTAACCTGATGACCAGGGGCGTAGCTGTCAATCTGCTCCAGATGGCCAAGCGAGTTAGCCCACAGTACAAAGCCTCCGAATACGAAGATCTGTCCAGGAAGGAAAACCTCCCCCCTAGACCGCATCATTGAAGATAATCAAGGGAGCCATCAAGCCTTATCGCGACGGCATAGTGGAACTCTCAATGAAAGCACCAATGTCGATGTCAAAACCGGCGGATCTCGGGTAGGGGGTCCCGAATTGTGCGTCTAAGGCTAATGGTAATAGGAGGCAGGGGACACGATGTTTTACCCAGGTTCGAGCCCTCTCGATGGAAGTAATACCCTACTTCCTGCTTGATTGATCTTGATGATATGAGTATTACAAGAGTTGATCTACCATGAGATCGTAGAGGCTAAACCCTAGAAGCTAGCCTATGATTTTCATTGTTGTTATCCTACGGACTAAACCCTCTGGTTTATGTAGACACCGGAGGGGGCTAGGGTTACACAGAGTCGGCTACAGAGAAGGAAATCTACATATCCGAATCGCCAAGCCTGCCTTTTACGCAAAGGAGAGTCCTATCCGGTCACGGGACGAAGTCTTCAATCTTGTATCTTCATAGTCCAACAGTCCGACCAAAGTATATAGTCCGGCAGTCCAGATACCCCCTAATCCAGGACTCCCTCAGTAGCCCCTGAACCAGGCTTCAATGACGATGAGTCCGGCGCGCTGATTGTCTTCGGCATTGCAAGGCGGGTTCCTTCTCCGAATACTCCAAAATAGATCTTGAACACAAGAATCATGTCCGGCTCTGCAAAATAAATTCCACATACCACCGTAGAGAGTACAACATTTCACGAGTCTAATCTGCTAACAACTTTTCCATATAGTGACATCACGTCGTGGCCCGGTCATTATTCGAACCGTTTTCTCAATCTGCTACTACACATCTTGCGAGGCGGTTTTATTGGCATGTCTTGTCAAAGCAGAGATCGTGTCCCCTTATCACGGGATTCTCATCAATACGGGTGTGGGTAACCCAACCGCGCCATTAGCACGACGCTTGGGGAATAAGCGAGTTTCTAGGTTAAGTGGGGAGGCGCATGATCTACTGCCTTTATATGGAGAAAAAGACTCCCCTTTTTCACCCACACCTTCTTCTTCCTCTGCTTATCCATTCTCTCTCGCTCGAGCTCCAGCGCCCGAGTTTTCACCTCTTCCGGAAAGCCATTCCGAATATGTCCGAAGCGGGAGGCAAGTGGATGGTGTCGGTGTCAAAACCGGAGGATCTCTGGTAGGGGGTCCCGAGTTGTGCGTCTAAGGCTAATGTTAACAGGAGGCAGGGGACACGATGTTTTACCCAGGTTCGGGCCCTCTCGATGGAGGTAATACCCTACTTCCTACTTGATTGATCTTGATGATATGAGTATTACAAGAGTTGATCTACCACGAGATCGTAGAGGCTTAACCCTAGAAGCTAGCCTATGATTATCATTGTTGTTGTCCTACGGACTAAACCCTCCTGTTTATATAGACACTGGAGAGGGCTAGGGTTACACAAAGTTGGTTACAGAGAAGGAAATCTACATATCGGAATCGCCAAGCTTGCCTTCCACGCAAAGGAGAGTCCTATCCGGTCACGGGACGAAGTCTTCAATCTTGTATCTTCATAGTCCAACAGTCCGGCCAAAGTATATAGTCCGGCTGTCCGGATACCCCCTAATCCAGGACTCCCTCAGATTGCCTCCTCCGTCATGGAGGAGGACATCACGAAGCTTCGGGAGGCTGGATACCTGTCCGCAAACATCGCGCATCGGCTTCCTTCTGAAGGGCAGATCGTCCCCACCCCGAAACCCCAGGAAAGGGTAGTATTCCTCTCTCACTTTGTCCGCGGACTGGGATTCCCCCTCCACCCATTCGTCCACGGACATATGTTTTACTACGGGTTGGACTTCCATGATCTGCCCCCAACTTCATCCTCAACATCTCGGTGTTTATCATCGTGTGCGAGGCCTTCCTCCGCACCATGCCCCACTTCGGCCTTTGGTTGAAGACCTTCAACGTGAAGCCGAAGGTGGTGGGCGGCCAGCAAGCAGAGTGTGGGGGCGCCATGGTGGGCAAGATGCCCAACGTTACCTGGACCGAGGGCTCCTTTGTGGAGACCGTGAAGGGGTGGCAATCGGGGTGGTTCTACATCACCGAGCCACACGACACCAACTGGGCAGCGACCCCCGAATTTCGATCCGGCATCCCCATGCGGCTCGCGTATTGGAAAGAGATGGGCCTGGCCTGGGGCTCAGCGGCGGAGTTGACTAGACTTCAGACCTGCGTCCGAAATATGATAGGCAAGAAAATCAAGCTTGTCAACGTGGTCCAGGTCATGCTCCTTCGCCAGATCCTCCCGTGTCAAAGACGGGTCTAAAATCTGTGGAAGTTCGACCCGGCCGAACACCAGACACTGCGAGAGCTCTTCGGCACGATGCACGAAGATGTCTGGAAGGTGCTGTTCAAGGCCAACGAGGTACCACCACCCATAATCGAAGATCACGGACTCAGCGAGAACGCCAAGTTAATCCGGTGAATTTTTATATTTTTCAAGATGCGCCTTTACCAGCACATCCGCGGGAAGAGCCTAAGCCCCCATGCCTTGTTTATAGGACTGGGTAGTGATAGCGGAGTGGATTGACTGTCCGGCTCTGTTACCTGAAGATCCGGAATCGGATCTTCTGACAAAGATGTTGTTTCCAGCGCCCTATGAGGTGTCGGAGAAGAAGGCCAAGAAGACGGCCGCGGGGACCAGGAAAGGCCTACATCACAAGGTTGCATCAGACGTGACGTCCGAAGACACCAAGACGCACTCCTCCACCGAGGGCGAGGAGGAGGAGGAGGAAATCCCTCCCCCCCCGGGAAGAAGAGGAAGGCCGCCCGACACGGGGAGGCCGAGGTGTCCAACAAGGGAAAAACCTTCCTTCCAGACCATTCCACCACAGCCACCTATAGCGGCGAGGAGCGGGAACCCAGGGACAAGCCCCTGGCTAAGTCGTAAGTATCAGGACACAATAGTATTTCCGATATGTTTGCTTTGTTGCTTTCTTATCATTCCAGACGTGCACATGCAGTCCGGCCAAATCCAATATCGACATACCCTCCTATTCGGAGGGATCTCTGGGCGCGTCGGTGATGAACAATGATTTGCTTCCGACCGCCTCTTCCCCCTGGACCACGGACGACACCGAGGTGTTATCTCGAAGGATACCGGGTCAAGGGGAGACAGTTCCGGAGACACCCTCAGGCAAAATCCCAGTCGCCGGGCATATGGGTGGGGGGGGGGGGAGACCCCCATGGACTCCGATAATGGGGGCTGCAACCAGTTTGGCCCCCAGCCGAATACGGCTCCGGAAACCCAAGTGGTTCCAGATTCAGGCAGGCAGACTCTCTCTAAGAGGGGCGAGCCATCAGTACCGATGACCTCTGCCCATCCAGAGGCACCGGACAACTTGCTGGAAGCGCTTCGCGGCGCTTCCGTTGATGAAGGACACCGTACTATTATGAGTACGGTGATTGAGAAGGTCTGGTCCGCCAAAAGCGGATTGACAGAAGCCTGCACCAGCCTCCTAACAAGTTTTGAGGTAAGTAATGAAATTGTAAGAAAATATCACAGCATAGACAATAGCCCCTGATGCTTTGTTTGGTGTTCGGAAGGAAAAGCCGAACAGAGGATCAATTATTGTTCGCAGGAGTCTAACAATAGATGTCGTATGTGAATGAGTAGGCATCGCTGCTGGCCGCTGCCGCTCGTACTGCGGAGGTCTCTGGACTGAAGCGGGACCTGGAGCGGACCGAGAGAGAGCTCGGCCTCGTGAAGAGGCAGCTCGAGGAAAGTCAAGGTACGTGATACCTCATCTATATAGTTATAAACGATAAATGGTTTCTCATAAAAGAGGCCTCATTTAATTTGATAGGGGCCACGACCGAAGTGGCGGTCCTTAAGAAGGCGCTGGCTGAGGCCGAAGACAAAGCAGCCAAGGTACGCACCGAGTGCGAGAAGCAAGAGGCCCGGGTCAATGAGGTCCAGCAAGAGCTCTGGGATTTCGTTCAAAAATATGAGTCCTTGGAGCGTGACTCTAAGACCCAAGAGTCCGAGCTTGCGAAGGCCCGCCAGAGCTTGCTAGACGCCAAGGCCGAAGCCCAGACGACCCTCTAGGAGATCCAGGCGGCCAAGAAGATTGTGGCAGGTAAGGCATTCATTATGCAAAGCAAGCATGTAAGGGAGACATTCCTTTTACTTACCCGAATTTGGAGTTCTCCAGGAGCATTTGCGGATCTGCTGCACAACATATCTGATGCCGCCGAGTTCTACTGAGCCGAAGAAGAGAGCTCGACGGAGAAGTTATTCTGGTCTCAATATATTGGGACAGAACATCCGATGCCCTTGAGCGACCAGCTGAAGCAACTGGTCGAGCTGCACAAGGCAGCCGAACTGGCCATGAAGGGCCTCATAGTCTGGCTGTGGCCTGCCGAGCCTATGCCCAGCAGGTATTTCGGCCTCGTAAAGCGGCTTGTGAGCGCCTGCCCATGACTGGAGGTCATAAAGCGGTCAGTTTGCATTGAGGGTGCGCGAATGGCCTTCGCCCGCGCCAAAGTGCACTAGGCGAAGATGGATGCCGAAAAGCTGATGACTGAGGGGCCACCAAAGGGCAAGGAGCACCGCCGGCCCGAATTTTTTTATGACAGTGTCCTGAAGGGTTCCCGCCTTGTGGCGGAGCAATGTGCTAAGGATGTAATCTTTGAGTGAATGTACTCATTTTATCCTATAATATGAAACAAGTTCATTTGCGCAATATAGTGCTTTGTTGATTTAAAATTTTACCTTCTGTGCGGCAGTTTATAAAATCTGAGAGTTGGCCAGTCGTCGGCTTCTGCCCCCATGTAACTAGTACAGGGGTGTTCGGGATAAATCTAAACACTCTTTATCCAAATTTTTGGTCCTTTAAGGAGGTGTTTAGCGCAACGAACAAAGCAATTGTACTACACAGCTTTATCACTCTCACTTAGCCATAGAAATTTTATAATTTGAAATTTTGACGTAGCCCCTGGTATTCGGAAGGCCGAACTTGGGGCGCTATACACGCCTAAATCAGACAAAGACCGATTCCTCACCCGAAGCGGAAAAAATCTTTAAGGATTTGAAACCTCTCGAACAGCGACCAGCTCTCGCCGCATCATGACAGTCAGTTTTTGGCTTTCTCTACTGAGGTGCTCATTCGGAAGAACCGGGGCACAATCGCAGTAGTTCTCCTTGTGCCACCTTAGCCGATATAGCAGAACGTAAGGCAGCAAAACCTGGGAGCCCGGCAACCCAACTATTGACCCAAGACATGATTCAAAGCTGATGAATATAATGCTATAAGTTTGGGGTGCCGCACTGTCGAAAGTGTTCGGACTTTTCTTGCCGTGTTATGGGGTACACTGAAGCCCCTGGTGAACTGAACGCACCAAAATGTATGGGTGCAATTTGTAATAGTCAAGGCAAAGAGAAAAAGAAATGTAATAATAAGCTGACGATGTACATTATTTTCCATTGTTTATTTAAATGATACGTCAAGGCGTATGTATACAAGTAGTGCGATGAGCAAAATAGGACTATTTGACATGTCCTAACCAAGAGCGAGCTGCGTGTGGGTATGTAAAATAGGTATAGCGATCATTATCAGAGACCACCTGGGGATTCCCTCATACGTCAAAGCTTCTTGCCTCCTTGGTGTTTCCGTCCTGTGATGGGTCCGATAGTCAGGTTAACGGAAGAGCCTCAAGAAGATAAGGACCTGAAAGAAAGAAAAGGGTGAAGGTGTACGGGTTTTGGGGCGGTTGAGCCGCATTGTGGACCGCATTGTAGCCGTGACTCCGCCTATGCCCATGGTATTTTAAGTGCGTAATTATGTATGTGCGGCACAAATTTCACCGCTTGACTGGGACTAGGACGGAGGCTGAATTGCTAGGCGAGCTCTAGACGTGCCGGACGATCCTGTTGTAGAGTACTTCGAACTCGCTTGACGGTGTCCGGGGGCTTTATTGCCGAATTGGAGGTCTGCCTAAGAAGGCTGCTCTGTACTTCTGCTGCGAGGGCCGCAGTGTGCTCCTTTGTACGGAGGGAGCACTCTGTGTTTCCATTGACTGTTATAACCCCGCGAGGTCCTGGCATCTTGAGCTTGAGGTAGGCATAATGCAGCACCGCATTGAATCTGGCGAATGTGGTTCGTCTGAGCAGTGCATGATAGCCACTGCAGAAGGGGACGATATCGAAGATTAACTCCTCACTTCAGAAGTTGTCAGGAGATCCGAAGACTACTTCTAGTGTGATTGAGCCCGTGCAACATGCCTCTACACCTGGTATGACACCTTTAAAGGTGGTTTTGGTGGGTTTGATCCTTGAGGGATCGATGCCCATTTTGTGCACTGTATCCTGATAGAGCAGGTTCAGGCTGCAGCCACCGTCCATAAGGACTCGTGTGAGGTGGAATCCGTCAATGATGGGGTCGAGGACCAGCGCGGCCGAACCGCCACGACGGATACTGGTCGGATGGTCCCTGTGATGAAAGGTGATCGGACAAGAAGACCATGGGTTGAACTTTGGGGCGACTGGCTCCATCACAAAGACATCCCTTAGTGCACGCTTCCGCTCCCGCTTGGGAATATGGGTTGCATATATCATATTTACCGTTTTCACCTGGGGAGGAAATTTCTTCTGTCCTCCTGTGTTCGGCGGCCGGGGCTCCTCGTCGTCATCACTATGTGACCCCTTTTTCTTGTTTTCGGTGTTTAGCTTGCCGGCCTGTTTAAATACCCAACATTCCCTGTTGGTGTGGTTGGCTGGTTTATCGGGGGTGTTGTGGATTTGACATGAGCAATCAAGTATGCGGTCCAGACTGGACAGGCCTGGATTGTTTCTTTTGAATGGCTTCTTCCATTGACCGGACTTGGAACCGCTGAATCCGGCATTGACAATCGTGTCTTCGGCGTTATCGCCATTATTACGACGCTTGTGTCTGTTGCGCCGGGGCTTGCCGTTACTATCTCTGGCGTCTGTAGTGCCAGGATTTCTTGATGTGCTGTTGCTACGAGCCAACCAGCTGTCCTCGCCCGCACGGAAGTGGGTCATGAGTGTCGTAAGGGCTTCCATGGATTTCGGCTTCTCTTGGCCGAGGTGTCTGGCAAGCCACTCATCGCGGATGTATGCTTAAAGGCCGCTAGGGCTTCGGCGTCTGGACAGTCGACAATTTAGTTCTTTTTAGTTAAGAACCGAGTCCAGAATTTCCTGGCTGACTCTCCGGGCTGTTGGGTTATGTGACTTAAGTAATCAACGTCCGGTGGTCACACATAAGTGCCCTGGAAGTTATCTAGGAATGCGTCTTCCAGGTTCTCCCAACTTCCAATGGAGTTTGCCGGCAAACTATTCAGCCAATGCCAAGCCGGTCCCTTGAGTTTTAGTGGGAGATACTTGATGGCATGTAGATCGTCACCGCGGGCCATGTGAATGTGGAGAAAGAAATCTTCTATCCATACCGTGGGGTCTGTAGTCCCATCGTAGGGCTCAATATTCACGGGCATAAACCCTTCTGGGAATTCATGCTCCATTACTTCGTCAGTGAAGCATAGGGGGTGCACGGCGCCACTAAGCCAGGCTATATCACGATGCAATTCAAATGAGTCTGGTCTGTTGTATTCGGCCCGGCCGGATTTGCATTTAGTATATCCGGCGTGGCGGTCATCGTCACGCGTTGGGGCGAGCCCCAGTGATCCGTAGATTGATCTTGACTGTCCTGCTTTATTTTCCAATTTGTCTCAAAGGTCCTGCGTGTAGCCCCGAGCCTTCGTGTTTTTTATTTGTTTGGAGACGGGGTGCGGGCTGGTGTTCAGGCTGATACGCTGCTTTATCTCGGCCACGAGGCGGCCGGCCAGCCGCATCCCATGCTGGTAGTGTAGGCTCTAGTGCCTCCTCCTCGAGTTGAGGTAACAACCTGCGCTTCAGGTAACTTTTGGTTGGGCGCTCGAGTCCGTATTCCTCGGCTGCCAGGACCTAAGTCCATCTATCAGTTAGCAGATCTTGATCAGCTTGAAGCTGTTGCTGCTTTTTCTTCAAGATTTTTGCAGTGGCTATACGCCAGCGCTTGAAGCGCTCCTGCTCGACGGGATCCCCAGGCACGATGAATTCTTCGTCGCCGAGGTTCACCTCGTCTTCGGAGAGGGGCATGTAATTGTCATCCTCTGAGTCTCCATCCATTGCCTGTTTCTTAGGGATAGCTTTCCCATCCTCCTGTCCAGCTTGCTCGAAGCTTGGCTGGGCAGGATTGTTTTCATCTTCGGCATCATCCGGAGTGCTATTGTATCTTGTGCCGGTGTCGCTATTTTTGCTATGGCGGGGCTTAGAGCGGCGCCGCTGACGCCGACGCTTAGATTGCTTCTCAAGGGGATTATCCTCCATTGCCTCATCGCCATTGCTTTCTTTGGGTGTGTCCACCATATATATATATATCATATGATGAGGTAGTTGTCCAGCACCCTTTGGGCGGTGGTTCCTTTTCTTCTCCCGCATCGTCGTCCATATCGTCGATGTATTCGGAGTCGAAATCAAGCATGTCGGTTAAGTTGTCGACAGTGGCTATTAAGTGGGTGGTGGGTGGGAAACGAATTTCTTCATCGTCCGCTTCCCACTCAAGCCGGACATAGTTCGGCCAAGAGTCTCCTGATAGGGAGAGAGATTTTAATGAATTTAGCACGTCACCCAAGGGCGAGTGCTGAAAGATATCCGTGGAGCTAAACTCCATGATCGGTGCCCAGTCAGATCTAATGGGCACGGATGCACGCGGTTCGGAGCCCCTGGTCGGAGACGAGTCTGAGGGTCCGAAGACACAGATCTCCTTGGGAGTGGGATCTGTGTTTGGCTCTATCGCCGTGTGTGGCCTCCGTGGTGGGGTCCATCCACCCATCCTTGGATGGCACGATCTGCTCCAGATTTAAAGCCAGGGCAGCTGCAGGTGTGAACTCTTGAACACTGTCCGATGGCAGATCTAGGTCATGATCATCGCGACTATAGGGCGCACCTGTGACGGGCTCGAATCCGTTGAAGATCAAGTTTCCGCGGATGTCGGCAGTGTAGTTGAGGCTTCCAAACCTCACCTGATGGCCAGGGGCGTAGCTATCGATCTGCTCCAGATGGCCAAGAGAGTTGGCCCGTGGTGCGAAGCCGCCGAATATGAAGATCTGTCCAGGAAGGAAAATCTCACCCTAGATCGCATCGTTGTGGACGATTGAAGGAGCCATCTAGCCTTACCGTGATGACATAGTGGAACTCTCAATGAAAGCACCAATGTCGGTGTGTCAAAACCGGCGGATCTCGGGTACGGGGTCCCGAACTGTGCATCTAAGGCTAATGGTAATAGGAGGCGGGGGACACAATGTTTACCTAGGTTTGGGTCCTCTCTATGGAGGTAATACCCTACTTCCTGCTTGATTGATCTTGATGATATGAGTATTACAAGAGTTGATCTACCACAAGATCGTAGAGGCTAAACCCTAGAAGCTAGCCTATGATTATGATTGTTCTTGTCCTACGGACTAAACCCTCCGTTTTATATAGACACCAGAGGGGGCTAGGGTTACATAGAGTCGGTTACAGAGAAAGGAATCTACATATCCGAATTGCCATGCTTGCCTTCCATGCAAAGGAGAGTCCCACCCGGACACGGGAGGAAGTCTTCAATCTTGTATCTTCATAGTCCAACAGTCTAGCCAAAGGATATAGTCCGGTTGTCCGAGGACCCCTTAATCCAGGACTCCCTGAGGTGGCGCAAGGCAGGGCCCTTGTCTGGCAATATGAAGCAAGGCCCGGTGCCTGTGAAGAAGGCCCAATGCCCGTGAAGCTCGCCGCCCGTGACACTCTCATGTAATAATGATTTGGGGCTATACATGTCACACCCTAGCTAGTTATGCATTAGAGTGTTGCATCATGTTTACTCTTTCATCAGAAACTTGAAATGGGGATGACAGAACCCCCAGTCCCCTCTGAAACCAACTAGGGTTACTAAAATAATTTTTCAATGAACCTGAAATGCCCTTCTAAAATGCCCATCATTTTTGCCTTGGTTCAGAACCTCTGCCAAAAGTGGTGCACATTTTTCTAGGCCATCCTAGGGTTTTTGAATTAAATCATAGATATTTGAATTTGGGCATTTAAAATAATATAAAATATTTAAATGCTCAAATATCTCCAAACTAAAATGTTTCATGTTGGAAATAATCCAACTATGGGCCAGGAATAGTTTGGTGATTTTTGAAGTTGCCTAGGTATTTTATTTAATTCAACAAAGTTGCAGATATATTAAATAAAAACAGAAAACAGAAAAGAAAGGGGAAGACTTCCCTGTGCGGCCCAGCCAGCTGGCCGGCCCAGCCAGCAACCGACCCAGCCCAGCACTGTAGCTCCCCGTCGTCTTCCTCCCCTCGCCCCGAAGCTGCTGCGTGCTCGCGCGCGCGCGGCCGCGCGGCCACCTCCTGCTTGCCGACGCCCTCCTGGCCGCGTGGACGACGCCCGCAGCCCGTCCCGATCCCCCCTGCTCTCTCTCACTCTCCCCGGCTCTCTCCTTCCTCTCCCTCGCTCTCTCTCTCACACGGCCGAACACCACCGTCGCCACCGTTCGCCGTAGCAGTCGTCTCCGACCACCCCTCGCTCCCCCGACTAGCTCAGGAGCTCCGCCTCGACTCCCTCTTCCTCCCCACCGCTCCACGGGTCTCCGGAAGCCCTGCATCGCCGCCACGTCGCCGTTCCCTCTTCGGACTCCGACCACCGTCGCCGTCAAATTCGTCGTCTCCGGCGCGTCCCCGAGCCCGCTTCGACGCCCACTGCAACCGCGGTGAGCCCCCGGAGCGTTTCCCCCTTCTTCCCTGGTCTCTCCCGACCTCTAGGCCCTAGCTCCACCTCGACCGAGAGCTCCACGCCGCCGGCGATGTCGCCGTCGTGGCCACGGTCGCCGTAGCGCCCAACCGAGCACACCATCGTGCTCCACACATCACCAGGAGCACGTAGAACGCACCAACGCCTCCCCAAACCCCCTGCAACACTGATCCCGACCGCACCCGAACTCCGGCCGCCGCAGCCGAGCTCGCCGCCGTCAACTCCGGCCACCCCGAGCCCAACCACCACCACCAATAGACGCGGCTCAACCTCAGCAACACGTAGATGCCTTCCGCCGTCCATTTGGTCGCGGGAATGGCAAAAAGCACTCTCGCCGCCGTCTCGGATCTCGCCGGCGTCATGTCGCCGGTGGGGTTTGACTTGACCGACCTGGGGTTTGACCCCCCAGGGTCACTGACGCGTGGGCCCTGTCGGCCAGATGGTTAGGTTAGCGCTAACTACTGTTAGTCAACCCCCCCTGACACTGACAGTGGGCCCCAGCGCCACTAATTAGTAATTAGAATTAATTTAAATCTGATTAGCCCCTGTGTCACTGACGTGTGGACCCCACACGTCAGGTTTGACCCGATCCAGCCCTGTTGACCTGCTGACGTCACTGTGACGTCAGGCTGACGCAGTAATTGAATTTCTGGATTTAAATTAAATCAGGAAATTCCAGAATATTAATTAGGCTTCCAAAATTCATAACTTTTATTCTGTAACTCCAAATTGGACAAATTATATATGAAAAATGATCAGAAAAATCCAATCTATCCATCTGTACTATTTTCATGCATGATCAAACAAGTTAAATTGATGATTCAAGCAGAACAAGGAAAAGCACTTTAAAAGGCCATATTTGAATTTGAAATTTGAATCTTTGATTCAAATTTGTTCAAACCCTTCTGGCTTTAGTTGCATTAGCCCAATACACTCATATTGCCATGTTTCATGCATGCATCATATTGTTGCACATTGTTTGGTGATGTTTGTGTATCGATGCCCTTTGCGACAGGTTCTGTCCCCGAGGAGTACCGTGATTACCCTAACGAAGAACCGTATCCGTGCATCGAACCATCAGGCAAGCAACCAACCATTTGATCATATCGATACAATCCCATGTTCTCGCTCCTGCTCTCTTTTACTGCATTAAGAAAACGCGATTCAAACTGCTGTGTGCTACGGTAGTTGAACCCATTTCCTCTGCATGACCTGTCATTGCCACAGTAACTAGATGAAACCCACTAGCATGTGTAGGAGTTGATTGAGCCATATGTATGTGTTGTTCCTACCTTGCTATGCCTGCTATGCTTAGAGTCGTGTCAGGTCTGGTTCATCTGGGTGATGGGCTAGAGTGAAATGATTATGTCGGTAATGAGAGTGGTGTGGTGAACACGATTTGGTAAAGGTATCGATGAGAGGCCATGTAGGAGTACATGGTGGGTTGTTTCATTGAAGCCGACCTTAAGCACTGAGATATGTATGTGTGATTTAAGAATCAGCTACTACCATACATTGGGCCCTGAAATATGACCCCGCTCGACTTCTTATTCACCCTAGCTCTCTGTCCAGGAGTTGCAAGTAGTTTCTGGTGTTTGTAGCCTACTGGAGGCCGTGGACAGCGCTGACCGTAGGGGTGGGCTGTGATGCGGTAGGTACGTGGCACGGTGTACCGAATACCCGTTAGGTATCTCGGGAACCCTGTTCACATCGTTCGGGGCCGTATGGGAAACCTCGGTCGGACTCCCTGCGGATGGAACCTGAATAGGCGATAAACCTGGACTAGAGGCTTAAGTGTCTAGGTAGGTCGTGGTCTACACCCACGTCGGCTTTCGCTTGAAGTCTGCCGAGCACATGTCGTGTGCAGACGCTAAGTGGTGGAAACATGTATGAAGAAGTACACCCCTGCAGGGTTAACATGATCTATTCGAATAGCCGCGTCCGCGGTAAAGGACTACTTGGTTGCCTATACAGTTCATAGACAAGTAAATGGAAACTACTAAAAGCCTCAAGATAAGTGTGAGTGCCGAGGATGGCTCTTCCGTAGGAAGACGGAGGTGGATCCTCGGTAGTGTATTGAAGTGGTGAGTAGTGGACTCGTGTGCGCAAAACATTTCAAGTTGGAGTATCGTAGGATAGTCTAGCCAAGAGTCAAAGCTAGCTTGCTGCAATAACTCCACCAACCCTTCTTGATACTATGCATGTATGTAGGATCTGATGTAAGTCTTGCTGAGTACCTTTGTACTCATGTTGCTATATTCTACATTTTTTACAGAAGACGCTGCAACCCCTTCTGATGGGTTCTATGTAGACGTTGACATCAACGAGTAGGCTAAAGACCCAGGTGGTGACCCTGAGCTTGTGAAGGACCACATAGTATAGTTAGGCTTTCCAAGCCTCTTTTATTTTACTAGTTGTCTGTACTCAGACAAGTTACTTCCGCTGTTGGCTTGTATGACTGTATGACTTGTGTGTTGGGTCGTGAGACCCGTACCTTTGTGTATGATATGTATGGCTCCCTGAGCCTTAAATAAAGTACTTGTTTCATAGAGTCATGTTGTGATGCTTCATTGTATTTGCACATATCGAGCATATTGTGTGTATGGTTGAAATGCTTGGTATGTGTGGGATCTGACTATCTAGTTGTTTATCTTTAGTAGCCTCTCTTACCGGGAAATGTCTCCTAGTGTTACCGCTGAGCCATGGTAGCTTGCTACTGCTCTGGAACACTTAGGCTGGCCGGCATGTGTCCTTCTTCGTTCCTGCGTCTGTCCCTTCGGGGAAATGTCACGCTTTGAGTACCGGAGTCCTGTTAGCCCGCTACAGCCCGGTTTACCGGAGTCCTGCTAGCCCAGTGCTACAGCCCGGACGCACTTGCTGATGACCGACACGTTCGAAGCTGGGTCATGGATGCCTGTCCCTGTAAGTCTGTGCCACTTTGGGTTTACGACTAGTCATGTCAGCCCGGGCTCTTTATCATATGGATGCTAGCGACACTATCATATACGTGAGCCAAAAGGCGCAAACGGTCCCGGGAAAAGGTAAGACGACACCCGTGGGGATACCGTGCGTGAGGCCGCAAAGTGATATGAGGTGTTACCAGCTAGATCGATGTGACATCGAGTCGGGGTCCTGACAGCGTTGGCATCAGAGCCGGACTGCCTGTAGGTTCTCCAAGCCAAACTGGTCGATGTTGAGTCTAGAAATTCTTAGTTATATGTAGGGGAATTGTTTGTGGGATGGAACGTAAGGCTCTTTTTACTTCTTATACCTTATGACCTTCTGATCTGAGTCAGTCCATTCTTCCACCGGGGGTTAAGGAATTAGGATCTGTTCTCTCTATCAGGATCACGTGTTACTAATCAGTAGTACCTTATAAGTTTGATGGATACAAGCCTAGTTCAGTTCTACTACCACATCATGTTGCCAGAATGGTTTCAGAACTTTGATATGATGATGTTGAGTGTGTACGAAATCCTTTGTCAAATGTCTCAAAATCCTTTTTGAGCATTTACAGCTGTTATGCTGCCGAAATTTTGCTAGAAATTCTAATGCCTTTGCATTATGATTATGCTTTCAGATGGCCACTCGCGACCTCAATCAAGTGGTTCGCCTGACTCGATGCCTAGATGTACCCGACCATACTGCTAAGTTGGTCAGGGTAATGACTGAGGCTGGATATCGTTGGTATCCTGAGTACACGGTCGAAGAGCAATTCCGAGACTTTAATCAAAGCCAGTATCTCTGCACTGTCAGGATATTTCCATCTTATCCTGGATCCACTGAGCCTCTTCACTGTTCCTATGGACTCGGGGTTACTATCGAGATGGCTGTGCAGGATGCCGCCTACTCTATGATGACCATTATGCGAGTCAGATCTGGTTTATTTCGGGACTCTGACTTCCGGTATATGCCAGGATCACTTCCGGGAGCACAAGGATATCTCCAAGCTATTTATGCTGACTCCACTCAGGAGGATTCACGGACTCGCACCACTGCTGAGATGCTCGAGGATAAGGACCGTGAAAATCGGGCCTTAAGGTTAGAGCTCTTCAATACCCGTGCTGACCACTGGGCCACTTTGACTCGGTTCGCACCGGCGGTGCAAGCTGGTTATTCAGATATGCGCGATCTCTATCCTGTG
The DNA here is from genome assembly GCF_018294505.1 of Triticum aestivum. Taxonomy (NCBI): domain Eukaryota; kingdom Viridiplantae; phylum Streptophyta; class Magnoliopsida; order Poales; family Poaceae; genus Triticum; species Triticum aestivum. The sequence goes on from NC_057801.1 coordinate 521,118,358, forward strand.
AGATCTGCTCTGCCGGACGTGATGGTTTGGCGTGATGTAGGAGGCATCACCCCACCTCGCGGTCCCCGCAGGCCACCGTTTGTTGGTCCACGACCTCATCCTAGCCCCTATGGTCCACAAGCTCCGCGAGATCGTCTGTTTCCGGATGAACATGTTGAGCTTCCAGGCTATGGAGGTGACTTCTACGAGGACTACTACGGATCGGTCTGAGTTAGTGGTAGTAACACTAGTTCGCACTAGCTGTGTCGTCTATCGTCCTGCGTGACTCGTGGGATATGACCTAGTTTGTACTCCTTCCGGAGGTGTAGAAAAATAATGTATAGGAGCTTGGAATGCCTCCGATGAGATGTAATCCTTTTCTCACCGTAATAGTACTTTGTTTGGTCTTGTACTAAACCTTGTATGGTGTGTATGACGATGGAATAAAGAAGCAGTTTCTGTATCTACCATGTCATACGGATGATCATCTTGCATTCCGAGTTATTTCTTACATTATGTATCCCATGTCGGAATTTCATCATTCTGACTAAATCATTGTCTTGTTTACCTAGGATGGTCAACACGCGCGCTAACCCTGCTTCTCAAGAGCAGGCCGAAGGCAGTGAAGCCAGGAATGAAAATCTGCCTCATCCTCCTTCACTAGCCGAGGTGATGATGGAAGCTGAGAGAAACAAGCGGGAGACAAACCGTTTGTTGGAGCGTATTGAACAGAATACAGCACACCATCAGAGGGCTAACGTGGTGTCACTCAGTGATTTTATCAAATTGCATCCACCCATGTTCCACCACTCCGTCGAGCCTCTCGACGCTGATGACTGGCTTCGCAGTATCTCTCACAAGCTGCGTTCCGCGCTGGTAGCGGAGGCTGACAAGGTCACCTTTGCCGCATATCATCTTGAAGGCCCCGCCAGTCTATGGTGGGAGAATTATGGAGCCATGCGCCCAGCGGGCCATGTCACTACTTGGGCTGAGTTCAGCGAGGCTTTCCGTGAACATCACATTCCGGAGGGTCTCATGGACCGTAAACGTGAAGAATTTTGCAGTTTCACCCAAGGCCGACTTTCTGTGGACGTCTATAGCAGAGAGTTTGGTAATCTCGCCCGATATGCAACTGAGGAAGTGTCTACTGACGCCAAGAAGCAAGCAAGGTTCCGTAAGGGCCTTAGTCCTGAGCTTCGCCGCGACCTCCGTCTGCATGAGTGCACATCTTTTTCGAAACTTGTCAACAAAGCCATCAGTGCTGAAACTGGTCAGACTGACTATGACGCAACACGCAAGCATGGCCGTGACCTGGGTTCCTCATCCGGTGCTGGTCCTCAGAAGCGCCGCGTGTGGGTGCCCAACACCGCCCTGCCACCCAGGTTCACACCGAGGCCATCCTTCCAGGCGCCTCGCCCTGTTCAACAGTCTGCACCAACCAAGCCCTATGGGGGTCCATCCAATAATGCTCCTCCACGTACCAGTTCTGTGACTTGTTTCAAATGTGGGGAATCTGGTCACTATATGCGTGAGTGTCCCCAGACCAACCCCAATCAATCTGCTAAAGCTGTTGGCCGTGGCAAGCCGACAGGGAAAGTATTCCACGCTAAACCGGTCACCGCTTCACGTGGCCATGTCAATTGTATCTCTGCCGAAGAAGCTCAAGAAGATCCCAACGTCGTTCTCGGTACGCTTCTTGTTAATTGCCACCCGGCATCTGTTCTTTTCGATACAGGAGCCTCTCATTCTTTTATATCTGAAAATTATGCTCGTTTGCATAACGTTGCATTCTGTGACTTGCCATCCTCCATGGTAATTCAAACTCCGGGATCCAAATGGCAAACCTCTAGAGTAAGCCATGGAAATGAAATCCAAGTCGACGGACTTGTTTTTCTCGCATCTTTGATAGCCCTTAAATCTTCAGATATTAATATCATTTTGGGTATGGACTGGATGTCAGCTCATCAAGCCAAAATTGATTGTTTCTCTAGGACTGTTCAACTCACCCATCCTTCGGGGAAGATAGTCAATGTCTTGACCCGAATAGCCAAGCGACAATTATATTCTCTTAACGCCAGCCCTTTGCCAGACCTTGAGGACGTTCCGGTAGTCCGTGACTTCCCGGATGTCTTTCCAGAAGAATTGCCAGGTGTCCCACCTGACAGGGATGTTGAGTTCGTAATAGACCTCATTCCAGGAACCGTTCCGATTGCTAGAAGACCCTACAAGATGGCACCCCTAGAACTAGCCGAGCTTAAGAAACAACTCGATGAATCCTTGAAAAAGGGTTTCATCCGCCCTAGGTCATCTCCGTGGGCTTGCCCCGTCCTATTCGTCAAGAAGAAGGATGGTACAGACCGGATGGTTGTAGACTACCGACCTGTCAACCTGGTCACAATCAAGAACAAATATCCACTTCCCAGGATCAACGATCTGTATGATCAGCTCGCGGGATCCTCAGTCTTCTCCAAGATGGATTTGAGGTTGGGATACCATCAAATCAAAATCAGAAATGGGGACATTCCTAAAACGGCCTTTGTTACTCGCTATGGCCAATACGAGTACACCGTCATGTCCTTCGGTTTAACCAACGCCCCAGCTACCTTTTCTCGGTTAATGAACTCAATCTTCATGGAGTATTTGGATAAATTCGTCGTAGTTTATCTCGATGATATACTCATCTACTCCAAGAACGAGGAAGAACATGCCGAACATCTAAGGCTAGTGTTGAAGAAACTTTGAGAGCATCGCCTTTATGCCAAATTTTCAAAATGTGAATTCTGGTTGTCAGAAGTGACCTATCTGGGTCATGTAATATCGGGTAAAGGTATTGCTGTTAACCCTGAGCGAGTTCAAGCCATCCTTGATTGGACTCCACCCGAATCGGTCAAGCAAGTTCGGAGTTTTCTAGGCTTAGCAAGCTATTGCCGTCGCTTTGTCGAGAACTTCTCCAAAGTTGCTAAACCTCTAACCGAACTCCTCAAGAAAGATAAGAAGTTCGAATGGACTCCACAATGTGAGCACAGCTTTCAGGAACTGAAAAGACGCCTGACTTCTGCTCCCGTGCTGGTACCGCCAGACTTCTCCAAGGACTTCGTTATCTACTGCGACGCCTCGCGACAAGGACTAGGTTGCATTCTCATGCAAGATCGACACGTAATTGCTTACGCTTCACGGCAATTGCACCCACATGAGGAGAATTATCCTACTCATGATCTAGAACTTGCAGCCGTAGTCTATGCACTTAAGACCTGGCGACATTACCTCCTCGGTAATCGTTGCGAAATATTCACTGATCACCAAAGTCTGAAGTACATTTTCACCCAACCGGATTTGAATCTCAGGCAGAGACGTTGGGTTGAATTGATCACAGACTTCGATTTAGGAATAACCTACACCCCAGGGAAAGCCAACGTCATGGCTGATGCGCTAAGTCATAAATCTTATTGTAACAACCTGATGTTACAACAAAGTCAACCGCTTCTCCATGAGGAATTTCGGAAGCTTAACCTTCACATTGTACCTCAAGGTTTTCTCTCCACCTTGGTAGCAAAACCTACTCTTACGGATCAAATCATCGCTGCCCAAAAGCGAGATAAGGGAATATCTAAAATCAAAGAGAACATTGCTAGCGGAGGTGCTAGTTGTTTCTCCACAAATGATCATGGTGTTGTGTACTTTGAGAATCGTCTAGTGGTTCCCAAGAACCAGGATCTGCGGCAGTTGATCCTTAAGGAAGCTCATGAATCTCCTCTCACCATTCATCCCGGTAGTACTAAAATGTATCAGGACCTACGCCAGAGGTTCTGGTGGACTAGGATGAAGAGAGAAATCGCTCAGTATATTGCTAATTGCGACGTCTGTCGTCGTGTAAAAGCAGAGCACCAACGGCCTGCTGGCACCCTTCAACCCTTAGCTATTCCTGAATGGAAATGGGATAAAATTGGTATGGATTTCATTACCGGTTTTCCCAGGACCAAGAGAGGGAATAATGCTATTTTCGTCGTGGTCGATCATCTTTCCAAGGTAGCCCATTTCTTACCTGTTCGTGAGAGTATAACCGCTAGTCAACTGGCAGATTTGTACATCTCCCGAATAGTGTCTCTCCATGGTGTTCCTTTGGAAATTAACTCGGATCGAGGAAGTCTCTTCACCTCTCGATTTTGGGAAAGTTTCCAAAATGCTATGGGAACTCGTCTCTCCTTTAGCACCGCTTTCCACCCTCAGTCAAGTGGTCAAGTGGAACGCGTCAACCAAATTCTAGAAGACATGCTTCGAGCCTCTGTTATCTCTTTCGGAATGGACTGGGAGAAGTGCCTTCCATTTGCCGAATTCGCTTACAACAACAGCTATCAATCTAGCTTGGGTAAAGCCCCTTTTGAAGTTCTCTATGGACGACGATGTCGAACACCCCTTAACTGGTCAGAGACCGGGGAAAGACAATTCTTTGGCCCGGATATGATTCAGGAAGCAGAAGATCAAGTTCGTATCGTTCGTGAAAAGTTGAACACAGCCCAATCTCGTCAAAAGAGTCAATATGACCGAAAACATAAGGCTATGACTTTCGAGGTTGACGAGAAGGCTTATCTTCGGGTCACCCCTCTGAAGGGAACCCATCGTTTCGGTATCAAAGGCAAATTGGCTCCTCGTTACATTGGACCTTTTCGCATTCTTGCCAAACGAGGAGAAGTTGCCTACCAGTTGGAACTACCTCCGCACCTCTCCAGAGTTCACGATGTCTTCCACGTTTCTCAACTCAGGCGTTGCTTCTCGGATCCTATCCGTGAAGTGGACCACGAAACGCTTGATCTCCAAGATAATCTTACATATCGAGAGTACCCCATTCGTATCCTCGATCAAGCCGAACGTACCACGCGACGTCATAACATCAAGTTTCTCAAGGTTCAATGGTCGCACCATTCTGAGGATGAAGCAACTTGGGAAAGGGAGGATCGTCTTCGACTTGAATATCCCGCCTTCTTCTCGGAGGAACCCAAATCTCGGGACGAGATTCTTTTGAGTGGGGGTGAGTTGTCACACCCTAGCTAGTTATGCATTAGAGTGTTGCATCATGTTTACTCTTTCATCAGAAACTTGAAATGGGGATGACAGAACCCCCAGTCCCCTCTGAAACCAACTAGGGTTACTAAAATAATTTTTCAATGAACCTGAAATGCCCTTCTAAAATGCCCATCATTTTTGCCTTGGTTCAGAACCTCTGCCAAAAGTGGTGCACATTTTTCTAGGCCATCCTAGGGTTTTTGAATTAAATCATAGATATTTGAATTTGGGCATTTAAAATAATATAAAATATTTAAATGCTCAAATATCTCCAAACTAAAATGTTTCATGTTGGAAATAATCCAACTATGGGCCAGGAATAGTTTGGTGATTTTTGAAGTTGCCTAGGTATTTTATTTAATTCAACAAAGTTGCAGATATATTAAATAAAAACAGAAAACAGAAAAGAAAGGGGAAGACTTCCCTGTGCGGCCCAGCCAGCTGGCCGGCCCGGCCAGCAACCGACCCAGCCCAGCACTGTAGCTCCCCGTCGTCTTCCTCCCCTCGCCCCGAAGCTGCTGCGTGCTCGCGCGCACGCGGCCGCGCGGACACCTCCTGCTTGCCGACGCCCTCCTGGCCGCGTGGACGACGCCCGCAGCCTGTCCCGATCCCCCCTGCTCTCTCTCACTCTCCCCGGCTCTCTCCTTCCTCTCCCTCGCTCTCTCTCTCACACGGCCGAACACCACCGTCGCCACCGTTCGCCGTAGCAGTCGTCTCCGACCACCCCTCGCTCCCCCGACTAGCTCAGGAGCTCCGCCTCGACTCCCTCTTCCTTCCCACCGCTCCACGGGTCTCCGGAAGCCCTGCATCGCCGCCACGTCGCCGTTCCCCTCTTCGGACTCCGACCACCGTCGCCGTCAAATTCGTCGTCTCCGGCGCGTCCCCGAGCCCGCTTCGACGCCCACTGCAACCGCGGTGAGCCCCCAGAGCGTTTCCCCCTTCTTCCCTGGTCTCTCCCGACCTCTAGGCCCTAGCTCCACCTCGACCGAGAGCTCCACGCCGCCGGCGATGTCGCCGTCGTGGCCACGGTCGCCGTAGCGCCCAACCGAGCACACCATCGTGCTCCACACATCACCAGGAGCACGTAGAACGCACCAACGCCTCCCCAAACCCCCTGCAACACTGATCCCGACCGCACCCGAACTCCGGCCGCCGCAGCCGAGCTCGCCGCCGTCAACTCCGGCCACCCCGAGCCCAACCACCACCACCAATAGACGCGGCTCAACCTCAGCAACACGTAGATGCCTTCCGCCGTCCATTTGGTCGCGGGAATGGCAAAAAGCACTCTCGCCGCCGTCTCGGATCTCGCCGGCATCATGTCGCCGGTGGGGTTTGACTTGACCGACCTGGGGTTTGACCCCCCAGGGTCACTGACGCGTGGGCCCTGTCGGCCAGATGGTTAGGTTAGCGCTAACTACTGTTAGTCAACCCCCCTGACACTGACAGTGGGCCCCAGCGCCACTAATTAGTAATTAGAATTAATTTAAATCTGATTAGCCCCTGTGTCACTGACGTGTGGACCCCACACGTCAGGTTTGACCCGATCCAGCCCTGTTGACCTGCTGACGTCACTGTGACGTCAGGCTGACGCAGTAATTGAATTTCTGGATTTAAATTAAATCAGGAAATTCCAGAATATTAATTAGACTTCCAAAATTCATAACTTTTATTCTGTAACTCCAAATTGGACAAATTATATATGAAAAATGATCAGAAAAATCCAATCTATCCATCTGTACTATTTTCATGCATGATCAAACAAGTTAAATTGATGATTCAAGCAGAACAAGGAAAAGCACTTTAAAAGGCCATATTTGAATTTGAAATTTGAATCTTTGATTCAAATTTGTTCAAACCCTTCTGGCTTTAGTTGCATTAGCCCAATACACTCATATTGCCATGTTTCATGCATGCATCATATTGTTGCACATTGTTTGGTGATGTTTGTGTATCGATGCCCTTTGCGACAGGTTCTGTCCCCGAGGAGTACCGTGATTACCCTAACGAAGAACCGTATCCGTGCATCGAACCATCAGGCAAGCAACCAACCATTTGATCATATCGATACAATCCCATGTTCTCGCTCCTGCTCTCTTTTACTGCATTAAGACAACGCGATTCAAACTGCTGTGTGCTACGGTAGTTGAACCCATTTCCTCTGCATGACCTGTCATTGCCACAGTAACTAGATGAAACCCACTAGCATGTGTAGGAGTTGATTGAGCCATATGTATGTGTTGTTCCTACCTTGCTATGCCTGCTATGCTTAGAGTCGTGTCAGGTCTGGTTCATCTGGGTGATGGGCTAGAGTGAAATGATTATGTCGGTAATGAGAGTGGTGTGGTGAACACGATTTGGTAAAGGTATCGATGAGAGGCCATGTAGGAGTACATGGTGGGTTGTTTCATTGAAGCCGACCTTAAGCACTGAGATCTGTATGTGTGATTTAAGAATCAGCTACTACCATACATTGGGCCCCGAAATATGACCCCGCTCGACTTCTTATTCACCCTAGCTCTCTGTCCAGGAGTTGCAAGTAGTTTCTGGTGTTTGTAGCCTACTGGAGGCCGTGGACAGCGCTGACCGTAGGGGTGGGCTGTGATGCGGTAGGTACGTGGCACGGTGTACCGAATACCCGTTAGGTATCTCGGGAACCCTGTTCACATCGTTCGGGGCCGTATGGGAAACCTCAGCCGGACTCCCTGCGGATGGAACCTGAATAGGCGATAAACCTGGACTAGAGGCTTAAGTGTCTAGGTAGGTCGTGGTCTACACCCACGTCGGCTTTCGCTTGAAGTCTGCCGAGCACATGTCGTGTGCAGACGCTAAGTGGTGGAAACATGTATGAAGAAGTACACCCCTGCAGGGTTAACATGATCTATTCGAATAGCCGCGTCCGCGGTAAAGGACTACTTGGTTGCCTATACAGTTCATAGACAAGTAAATGGAAACTACTAAAAGCCTCAAGATAAGTGTGAGTGCCGAGGATGGCTCTTCCGTAGGAAGACGGAGGTGGATCCTCGGTAGTGTATTGAAGTGGTGAGTAGTGGACTCGTGTGCGCAAAACATTTCAAGTTGGAGTATCGTAGGATAGTCTAGCCAAGAGTCAAAGCTAGCTTGCTGCAATAACTCCACCAACCCTTCTTGATACTATGCATGTATGTAGGATCTGATGTAAGTCTTGCTGAGTACCTTTGTACTCATGTTGCTATATTCTACGTTTTTTTACAGAAGACGCTGCAACCCCTTCTGATGGGTTCTATGTAGACGTTGACATCAACGAGTAGGCTAAAGACCCAGGTGGTGACCCTGAGCTTGTGAAGGACCACGTAGTATAGTTAGGCTTTCCAAGCCTCTTTTATTTTACTAGTTGTCTGTACTCAGACAAGTTACTTCCGCTGTTGGCTTGTATGACTGTATGACTTGTGTGTTGGGTCGTGAGACCCGTACCTTTGTGTATGATATGTATGGCTCCCTGAGCCTTAAATAAAGTACTTGTGTCATAGAGTCATGTTGTGATGCTTCGTTGTATTTGCACATATCGAGCATATTGTGTGTATGGTTGAAATGCTTGGTATGTGTGGGATCTGACTATCTAGTTGTTTATCTTTAGTAGCCTCTCTTACCGGGAAATGTCTCCTAGTGTTACCGCTGAGCCATGGTAGCTTGCTACTGCTCTGGAACACTTAGGCTGGCCGGCATGTGTCCTTCTTCGTTCCTGTGTCTGTCCCTTCGGGGAAATGTCACGCTTTGAGTACCGGAGTCCTGTTAGACCGCTACAGCCCGGTTTACCGGAGTCCTGCTAGCCCAGTGCTACAGCCCGGACCCACTTGCTGATGACCGACACGTTCGAAGCTGGGTCATGGATGCCTGTCCCTGTAAGTCTGTGCCACTTTGGGTTTACGACTAGTCATGTCAGCCCGGGCTCTTTATCATATGGATGCTAGCGACACTATCATATACGTGAGCCAAAAGGCGCAAACGGTCCCGGGCAAAGGTAAGGCGACACCCGTGGGAACACCGTGCGTGAGGCCGCAAAGTGATATGAAGTGTTACCGGCTAGATCGATGTGACATCGAGTCGGGGTCCTGCTTGGTATGTGTGGGATCTGACTATCTAGTTGTTTATCTTTAGTAGCCTCTCTTACCGGGAAATGTCTCCTAGTGTTACCGCTGAGCCATGGTAGCTTGCTACTGCTCTGGAACACTTAGGCTGGCCGGCATGTGTCCTTCTTCGTTCCTGTGTCTGTCCCTTCGGGGAAATGTCACGCTTTGAGTACCGGAGTCCTGTTAGCCCGCTACAGCCCGGTTTACCGGAGTCCTGCTAGCCCAGTGCTACAGCCCGGACCCACTTGCTGATGACCGACACGTTCGAAGCTGGGTCATGGATGCCTGTCCCTGTAAGTCTGTGCCACTTTGGGTTTACGACTAGTCATGTCAGCCCGGGCTCTTTATCATATGGATGCTAGCGACACTATCATATACGTGAGCCAAAAGGCGCAAACGGTCCCGGGAAAAGGTAAGACGACACCCGTGGGGATACCGTGCGTGAGGCCGCAAAGTGATATGAGGTGTTACCAGCTAGATCGATGTGACATCGAGTCGGGGTCCTGACAATACACGCCCCGGAGTCTCCGGAGAGCCGCCCTCGGGCCTCGGGGTCTCCCGCCCATGCCCAGTGGCAGCACTTAGCTCCACTAGGTGCCGGACGCGGCCTTTTTCTTTTTGCCTCACTTTCTGTGGTCGAGCTTCCTCACTTCGGATTTAAGTTGAAATTGAATTTCCATTTGCGTATGCGGGGGGAGGGGGAGTCTGGTCTCATTCATGTGATTTCTCGTTTTCTCGTTTCTGCCCTAGTTTGGAATTTGCCCTAGTTGTCTCCCCCTCGCGAGCCTCTCACGGGCGGGGCTAGGCAAAGCGCACGCGCATGCCATCCCGCGGCTGGCACTCGCTCTCACGAGGCCCTCACCACATGGTCAACAGGTCCTTTAGAGGACCCTTGGAGGTTCATGGTCTTGCAAGCCTATTCAGGGCTTGCCCGAGCTAAAGGTAAACCACATCAACTAACCCATCGCAGGGCCCGTAATATCATGCAGGCGCACATTCAGCGTCGCTCCTAAAAGCATATGGGCAACAATGTTTTTACATGAGGGGCTTCCCCTCCCAAAATGCTCTTACAACCTTCAGGGCCGCGCCCGAGCTTTTTGTGTGCAGGATAAGCAGCAGGGGAACACGGGATCCGTCAGACATATCGCTCACTGCACCCTCTTGGTTGCCTCTAGAGGCATCGCCGGTGCCGCTGTTGTTGTCACTGACATCACCATCGCCATCATTGGCGCCATCTTCACCACCATTGACCACATCGCCTTCATCCTCGGCAACTATCACCCCATCATTGCCAGAAGCAAAGGCCCTAACAAGCGTATCCATGTTGTCCTCTACCCATCGCGCCAGGTCGCCCCGGATGGTCTCGGGCACTGGGGCGATGACCGCGTCAAAGTCAAAGTGGGGATCTGCATTCTGAAGGTGGCCGAAGACGCGGGAGAATGCACGCCCGAGCAGGTTGCGCCTCCTCTCCTCGATAAGCTGGTGAGCTCTCTCGGAGCGGTTCTCCAGGTGCGTCACCACATCAGTGAAGAATTGGAGACGACTCGAATAGTTGATCACGTGAGGATGCGAGGCGTCCGCCTCACAGATATTGCCCAGGGCCGTGTTGGCCCTGGTCCTAACTTGCTAGAGCATGGGACCATGCATGTGCTCCAGCGTCTGCCGTTGAAGAATTTATTCTCTATTCTGCTGTGCAACAGACTCGGCATCATTGACCCGCTGTTGAAGAAGAAGTAGCTCGGCACGGGTGGAGGCCAACTCAGCCTGCATCGAGACCAAGGCACCTGCGGCGGCCTCTGCGCGTTGCTCCGTTTCCGCCAGTTTGGACCTGAGGGCGGCAGTCCTGCCCGCAGCCTCGGCTTCAATCAGCTCCAAACTCTGGTCATACCTGCTCACAAGATCTGCGCGAGCTTCCGCCATGTGGCGGTTGACCTCCTCCTGGATTTGAGCCTCGCGCACGCTAACATCGTCCTCCGCCTGGGTAACCTGGCGCTCCCTCGTCTCCAACCGCTCAAGGTCAAGACTGCGGTCGGCGGCCTCCAGCGTTAGTGTTTCCTCATGCCTCCGAAGCTCCTCCTCCTCGACAGGTGTCCCCTTCAGTGACGCAAGGGCGGCCTGGCGCAGCTCCACTTGCTGTTCCAAGGAAGCGCTCTAGGCTTGGAGCTCCCACGCGCGCTTCTTCGCGACCTCACGACGATGATCTACTTCTCGAGCTTCCTCCAGGGCCCGGCAGTAGGCCTTTCGCGAGGCCGATAGGGATGCCTTGGCCTTCGTGTTGTCAAGCTTGCGCTGGTAGCACGCGAGGTTGACTGCCACCTTTAGCTTACGTTGCTCCTCAATCAGCTGCAGGCCCTTGGCTTCAAGACACGCGTCCACATCCGCAAGCTCTCCACCAAGCTGTCCAATCGCATCCATCGCCTTCCGGAGGAACTCTCGGCGAACGACGCTTCGGTCCCGCGCGCACCTGAGCACGTCGTCGATGTCGTCCTCCACCGTCGCTGCTGGCGGCGGGCCCTGAAGCGGTTTGCCCCCTCTCGGCAGGGGGCTGGGGGCTGGTGCCCCCACGATTGCCGGACGGGCTCCGCAAGGGACCCAGACCGGCGCAAGTCCATCCCCAGAAGAAGATCCAAGGACCAACATCAACCACTCGGCATCCACGATCAGAGGAGGAGCCCTGGGCAGGTTGGTCACGCCCCAGGTGAGGTCGCGAAGGAAAGGCGGCAAGGGCCCAGGCTCAAGACACCCTGCAGGTCGGCTTACTTCTCCGGCTGAGCCCGCGTCAGGGGCAGCACACAAGCCCTGGATGCTCAAGGCCAGCGATGAAGGCGAGGCCGGAGGAAGTTGCTGCTTGGGAGACTCCGCAGGCTTGGCAGGAGGGATCCTGAAAAGCCACAGTCAGGAAAGGGAGCAGCGACTGAGGAATTGCAAGAATGAGGTACTTACTCATCTATGGAGAAATACTTCCTATGCTTCAACAGTCGGAAGGGGCACCCACTGCCACTCGAAGACTCCTTCCTCTTGCGGAGGGCGGCGAAGTCCACGCGGAACCTACCCAGGTGCTCGACGTGCAGGCCAACACGAGGCGCGGATGGAGAAGCACCCAAGCGACCAACCTCAGGGGCGCCGAGCTGGGAGGAGTGATCAGGCATCACCTCCTGATGGCCCACCGAGGCCTTGGGGGCTCCGGCCTCGGGAGCCGTGGGTTGTGTCCCCCCATCGACGACCCCCACAGGGTGGGCTTCACAAGCTCCGGAGGATGACGCTTCGGGAACCCCGTGCGGCGTCAGGACCATGACACTAGAGCCCCTAGCCTCAAGCGATCTTGCCTCCCTGCATCCGCTCCTAGGGCAAGATCGGTGCTGGCGACGGGGAAGGGAGCCATGACGAAAGGATTCTCGCGAGGCCCCCCAAGGCTAGCCGGGCGCAACCCCCATTCGCCGAAGAGAGGCATCTGTCTCGCGAACTCAGCCCTGTTCGAGCAGAGATACAGGAGGCTACCCCATACCGAATATCACCCAGTGAGGGGTCGCTAGTCAAGACCTCAAGCACCTTCTTCAGCGTTTCGGGTGCCAGTTCCGTCTCCTGAAGCCTCACTCGGTCCTGGTCGCCCGCCAGGGCCCACATCGGTTGGGAGTGGCGTTGAAGAGGAACAATGCGACACTGGAGGTACTCCTTCACCACCCAGGGCATAGTCACACCGAGATCTCTCAACCTCCTCAAGCGGTACCAGACAAAGGAGAGCCGGGGGCTCACAAGCCTCTAGTGGCCCCAGCCGGGATTGGGGACAGCAGGCGACGATGGATGTGAGAGCAAAGGGCTGAGCACTCTGACATCCACATACAACAACCGCGTCCGGAACCCTCTCGTGGATGGCGGGAGGTCGAAATCAATCCCCAAGGCGGCCGTCTCTGCCACGGCCTGGAAGCTCACGCACCCCGAGCACTGCAAGGGGTCAGTCAGGCGCAACGAGAAGAAGTGGCGCAGGAGGGTGGCGGAAGGGGCAATGCCCACCATGGCTTCGCAAACAATGGCAAAGACGGAGAGGAGGGTAATGGATTGAGGATCAAGGTGCATCATATGGATCTGATAATGGGAGAGCACCGCATTGAAGAAAGCGGAGAAGGGGGGAACCAGGCCAGCCCACAGGGCATCGACGAAGAATCGAACCTCGGTGACTGTCCTGTCAATGGAGGCGTGGGACGCAGGACAAGCCATTGTCTTTCCACACTCGTTGAAGCTGGATGCAAGCGCAGGGCAGACCTTGCCCAGGGCCTCCAAGTTGAGCACCAACGACCGGCCGACGGCGGGCTCGATTGCCGGAGGCGAATTGGATGAGGACAAAGGCTTATTCCCATTCTCCTTGCTAGTTCATGCCATGGTGATGGAGGGGCAGAGCTCAAGTCAGATTGGAAGCGGAAACAGAGGCTCGAGGAAGAAAGGGGAACAGGAAGCACGCGGGCAGCAAAGAGGAAATAACTGTGTAAAGCTTTGTGGCCGCCTAGCCAGGCGGATATTGGGGGAGCGTGGGGAAGCGGAGATGCCCACGTCCAATCAGTCGCCACGCGTCGACCAAGGCCGCAGGCTGTTGGGGCCCGTGGCGCTCCGCACTTGCCTTTTGGCTTCGCCACTAAGCCAAGTCCGAGCACACCTTGGGCCCGGGGGCTACTATTGGTGTTCTGGGAACGGTATCCCCAGACTTTCCTGCCTGCGTCCTGCAGCGTGGCTCAGTCGGTGGCCTAGTATGTCTCGTCTTCATCAGCAAACACTCAAGACCCTCGCGAGGGGCCAAGCCTTGTGGGGCGGACGATGCAAGGCCTCCTCAGGGGGGGCCTCACCAGGCAGGCTCGTGAGGAGGCGAAGAGAACAAGGCAAGGGGTACCTCGCGAGGTGCTCATGACGCAAGCCATGACGATCAAGACCAGGCAGGCGCCAGGCGAGCGCCAACTTGTGCAGTGTCCTCGTTTCCTCTTTGGTGCAAAGGGGGCAAGCGCAGGCGCGGAGTACCGAGGCATCAGACAAAGGTTTCCATATCGGTGCAATGAGACCAAGACCAGCAGGACGGTAGGATGGAGGTCACCGTGGAGCCCAAGACGGCGTCATCACCAGTGCCTTTGGTAGTCGAAGACCAACTTTAGTCAGGATAGCTTGTACTAGTTGTCCCCTTTTCAAAATGGCCGTTGTTGGCTCCCTTCCCGCTCAATATTTGGGAAGAGGACCAAGGCCTCATAAATAGGGCTAGCCACAACAGTAGTGGGAAGGGTAGATCTCATCTCATCTAGAGCAAAGCTAAGCTGATCCGAACCTAGCTCATCCACACCACCACAAGAACACCTCTCGCGAGGCTGTTCTTCCTCTGTACTATTCATCATCAGCCCAAGAGGCAATCCACCACACCACACACTGGATTAGGGTATTACACCACAAAGTTGGCCCGAACTAGTATAAACCTCGTGTCTCTTGTGTTGTTCATCGTGCTAGCTTAGAATCGCGGCGAGGTTGTGGGCATGTTTTGGTAGGGAGAAGATCTTCATGCGCACCCCAGAGTTCGAACCTTAGGGGTTTTGCCGGAACCCGATATCCTACAACGGCATCCTCGTGGTGGTCCTGTGTCCTCGGGATCCGCTGTTGCGATGGTGTTTGCTCCAGCGCCGGCGTGAAGCTTGGGAGGTAGTCCAGGAGCGGATGCAGATTGTAGTCTGCATCAACGACATCTAGAAGATGGTGGATCTGGGTCCGTGGTTCGTGGCAGGCAGGTATGGTTTCCTCCTCCAACATCTTAGTTGGGCGGGGGTGCCAGATTTGGAGTTCGATGGCGTGTTCGGGGTGTTGCCCTGGTCTGATTCGTTCAACGGCAATGGCTTCGCCTTTATTGGTGAGCCACCTTGGAGGTCCGCAAAGCTACATATCAGCGATGGAGCCGCGTCGAGCTCGGGTATGGAGGTTATCCGTCATGTTCTCCTTTGGTGGCTGCTATGGTGGTGCCAGAGGCAGGTGACGGGCGTTGGTGTCAAGCTCAGAGGATTCTTCAGTCTTGTTTGTAATTCTACTTCTTGGTTGGTGTTCCTGTGTGCAAAGGCTAGCGTTCTGCTGTCTTTTCAGTTTTGTCAGGTCGATATGTACATGGCCTGTACTATGATCCTTATGATATAAATGAGACACGTATTACCATGAAAAAAATAGTACAACAGTGTAAGAGAATGTACCTATATTAATCCAGTTGAGGAACAAGAATGATGACGAACCTTCTTGACCTATTTCTAGATAAGAAAGGTAATTTTCCATATATATTAGAAAGATGTTTTATTTTTGGGAGAAGCTTACCAACACCCGGCGGATTGCACCGGTCACGTCCGCCACCTTCTCTGAATGACACGCGTCCAAGTGAGGGCATGCATACTTTGCAACATGGGCTATGCTTCTGAAACATATGCGGTGTTACAATTAGATGGGTCTACGTTTACAACAAAATCTCTCTTGCAAAAAATTTATACAACAAGACGTCGGTTGCAAAAAAATGCAACAAAACCTCAGTTACATTTTTTTGCGACAAAGCACTTGTTGCAAAAAATTCCGCAACAAGAACTATGTTGCACAAATAATTATGCAAGAAGACCTCTATAGCAGAAATAATTCTGCAACAAGGCCTGTGTTGCAGAAATAATTCCACAACAAAACCTGTGTTGCAATAATGGAGGCGCGCTCGGCCATTGGTTGCATTGGATCCGAGGGCTAGTGACCCGGCTGATCTTTTAAAAAGATCAGCCGGCGGATGCGTAGCAACCCCTTTTTTTAATATTAGACAAAGATGAACTATATCCAAAAACATACGACTTGTTATCAGAACTTCTCTCCTCCCCAAAACTGTAGGGAGGAGATTTTTTGGGCTCACTGTGCAGCCACTTCACCACTAGTAGGTCATCAACCTCCGAATAAGTAAATTTACCGGAGCCGGGAGCTACCGGTGAGTCTCTAGCCAATGAGACTGCAGCGTATCTGAATCCATCTGACATCCTCAGATGTATTTGATTCCTTTCCTACATTTGTGGCGTCGGTATTTCTTTGCTCAGGGCCCATAACTTTATGATATGGGACCCACCACGTTCTCATCATGCACACATTTCCCATCCAACAACTTTATGGTATGGGACCCACCACGTTCTCATGACGCACACATTTCCCATCCCATTATGTCATGAACGAACAACATAATTTAACTGTTTTCCTACTTTAAAATAGTAGTTTTTAACTATTGTATTATTTCAAAACAAAGGCTGTAACTATTTCAATTATTTCAGAAGACCAATTTCATTTTATCAGAAAACCGTTTCACTTATTTGAAAAGACCAATTTTAGTTTACCAAAAAAATATAAAATGTTTCAAAAGACATGTCTAAGTTTCTCAAAAACCTATTTCAATTTTTGAAATGATCAATTTTAATTGTTACATAAAATTTAGTTTCACATATGAATTTCACAGGGTTTCACATATGAATTTCACATTCACTAATATCACTTCTAGTTTACATATTCACCGATAAAATATGTTCTAATATACCAAATAACTCTTGCATATGTCAGAAAAAGATAGGTGGCATATTTCACATATATGAACTATAAATCTCTTAAATTTCACTTTCACTTGAGTAATTTCACTTAAAAAAATGACTCGAATGAAGAAAAAGACTCACTTCTATCTTTGCCAACACTACTCAATTTCACAAATTTCAATAACCCATTTCAATCTTTTGAAAAGACCTATTTGAATCATTTTTAGAAACTGATTTTAGCTATTTCAAAAGACCACTTTTAGTTTCTCAAAAACCTATTTCAATCATTTTCAGAAACTGATTTTAGCTATTTCAAAAGACCGGTTTCAGTTTCTTAAAAAACCTATTTCAATCATTTTCAGAAACTGATTTTAGCTATTTCAAAAGACCGGTTTCAGTTTCTCAAAAACCTATTTCATTCATTTTCAGAAATTGATTTTAGCTATTTCAAAAGACCGGTTTCAGTTTCTCAAAAACCTATTTCAGTTTTTCAATTGACTAATTTCAATTATTTCAGAAAATATGGTTCACAAATATGAATTCCTTGGGATTTCATAGAGGAATTTGACAAAATATATTTTATATTTCAACAATTTCACTTTAAGTTTACATATCCATGAATCAAAGGACTAATATCACTTTCTTTCGCAAATCTGAACCAAATAACTCTTGCATGTGTCACAAAATTAGATAGGTGCCATATTTCACATATATGAACCATAAACCTCTTCCATATATCACAAAACTAGATTTCACTTTCACTTGAGTGAATTTCAGAAGGAACCAAATAAGTTCTATATGAACCATAAATATCTTCCATATTTCACAAAACAAGATTCCACCTTCACAAATCTAACACTGAACATACATCACAAGCTGAGAAAAAATCAGAAAAAATAGAAAACATTGTGAAAGGATCAATATAGTTGAGTAGAGGGGGGGGGGTGGTGAATAGGCAACTAACAATTTTTAGCTTTTCTTTACCAAATTAAACTTTGCATCAAAGTAGCTTGTCTAGATATGCAACTAGGTGAGCAACCTATATCATGTAACAACAACAAGCACACAAGCAAGCAAGGGATTCAACACAATATAAGCTTGCACACGAAAAGGTGAGAGATAACCAAGAGTGGAGTCGATGGAGACGAGGATGTGTTACCGAAGTTCCTTCCCTTTGTTGGAGCGGTGTGGAGGCACAATGCTCCCCAAGAAGCCACTAGGGCCACCGTATTCTCCTCACGCCCACACACAATGCGAGATGTCGTGATTCCACTATTGGTGCCCTTGGAGGCGGCGATCGAACCTGTACAAACAAGGTTGGGGCAATCTCCACAACTTAATTGGAGGCTCCCAATGACACCATGAAGCTTCACCACAGTGGAATATGGCTCTGCGGTGACCTCAACCGTCTAGGGTGCCCAAACACCCATGAGTAACAAGATCCGCAAGGAATAAGTTGGGGGAATCAAATTTCTCTTGGTGGAAGTGTAGATCGGGGCCTTCTCAAGCAATCCCTAGAGAATCAATAAGTTTGGTTGGCTAGGGAGAGAGATCAGGCGGAAATGGAGCTTGGAGCAACAATGGAGCTTGGGGATGAAAGAGGTGGTCGACTTGGAGAAAAAGACCCCCCTTATATAGTGAGAGGAAAAAGCCAATAGTTATCCACTTATTCAGCCCGGGACATGCGGTACTACCGCACCAACCTGCGGTACTACCGCAAGGCCTTGTGGTACTACCGCTAGGCCTTGCGATACTACCGCTAGGCGGTGCAGTACTACTGCTCCCGCGGCAGAGACCAGACGAGGCCCTGTTGTGTTGATGCAATGAGCGGTAGAACCGCCGGAGCGGTACTACGCAAGGCAGGGTTTGTCTAGGCTGGGAAGGCATGGACTAATAAAATTACATCCATGTCTACCTCCATTGACTTTCGATCTGTGCAAAAATCTGACACGGTACTACCGCATGTAGGGAGCCGATAACCCACAAGTATAGGGGATCACAACAGTTCTCGAGGGTAGAGTATTCAACCCAAATTTATTGATTCGACACAAGGGGAGCCAAAGAATATTCTCAAGTATTAGCAGTTGAGTTGTCAATTCAACCACACCTGGATAAATTAGTATCTGCAGCAAAGTATTTAGTAGCAAAGTAGTACGGAAATAACGGTAACGGTAGCAAAAGTAATGGTAGCAGTTTTGTAGCAATTGTAACAGTGGCAACGGTAAAGTAAATAAGCAAAGCACAATATGTTAAAAGCTCGTAGGCATTGGATCAGTGATGGATAATTATGTCGGATGCCGTTCATCATGTAACAGTTATAACATAGGGTGACATAGAACTAGCTCCAGTTCATCAATGTAATGTAGGCATGTATTCCGAATATAGTCATACGTGCTTATGGAAAAGAACTTGCATGCCATCTTTTGTCCTACCCTCCCGTGGCAGTGGGTTCCTAGTGGAAACTAAGGGATATTAAGGCCTCCTTTTAATAGAGTACCGGACCAAAGCATTAACACATAGTGAATACATGAACTCCTCAAACTACGATCATCACCGAGAAGTATCCCGATTATTTTCACTTCGGGGTTGTCGGATCATAACACATAATAGGTGAATATAGACTTGCAAGATAGGATCAAGAACTCACATATATTCATGAAAACATAATAGGTTCAGATCTGAAATCATGGCACTCGGGCCCTAGTGACAAGCATTAAGCATAGCAAAGCGATAGCAACATCAATCTCAGAACATAGTGGATACTAGGGATCAAACCCTAACAAAACTAACTTGATTAGATGGTAAATCGCATCCAACCCATCACCGTCCAGCAAGCCTACAATGGAATTACTCACGCACGATGGTGAGCATCATGAAATTTGTGATGGAGGATGGTTGATGATGAAGACGGCGACGAATCCCCCTCTTCGGAGTCCCGAACAGACTCCAGATCAGCCCTCCCGAGAGAGATTAGGGCTTGGAGGCGGCTCCGTATCGTAAAACGCAATGAAACTTTCTCTCTGACTTTTTTCTCCGCGAAAGCAAATATATGGAGTTTGAGTTGAGGTCGATGGACGTCCAGGGGGCCCACGAGGTAGGGGGGTGCGCCCTAGGGGAGGGGGCGCGCCCCCACCCTCGTGGACAGGGTGTGGGCCCCCTGACGTTGATTCTTTTGCCAATATTTTTTATTAATTCTGAAAAGTTGCTCCGTGGATTTTCAGGTCATTCCGAGAACTTTTATTTCTGCACAAAAATAACACCATGGCAGTTCTGCTGAAAACAACGTCAGTTCGGGTTAGTTCCATTCAAATCATGCAAATTACAGTCCAAAACAAGGGCAAAAGTGTTTGGAAAAGTTGATACGACGGAGACGTATCTACTCCCCAAGATTAAACATTTGCTTGTCCTCAAGCAATTCAGTTGACAAACTGAAAGTGATAAAGAAAAACTTTTACAAACTATGTTTGCTCTTGTTGTTGCAAATATGTAAATCCAGCATTCAAATTCTCAGCAAAGATTATTAACTAACCATATTCACAATAACACTTAGGTCTCATGTTTACTCATATCAATGGCATAATCAACTAGCAAGCAATAATAATAAATCTCGGATGACAACACTTTCTCAAAACAATCATAATATGATATAACAAGATGGTATCTCGCTAGCTCTTTCTGAGACCGCAAAACATAAATGCAGAGAACCTTTAAAGATCAAGGACTGACTAAACATTGTAATTCATGGTAAAAGAGATCCAGTCATACCCAATATAAACTAATAGTAATGCATGCAAATGACAGCGGTGCTCTCCAGCGGGTGCTTTTTAATAAGATGGTGATTACTCAACATAAAAGTAAATAGATAGGCTCTTCGCAGAGGGAAGCAGGGATTTGTAGAGGTGCCAGAGCTTGATTTTGAAATAGAGATGAATAACATTTTGAGCGGTATACTTTCACTGTCAACATAACAACTAAAAGATCTCGATATCTTCCATGCTACACACATTATAGGTGGTTCCCAAACAGAATGGTAAAGTTTATACTCCCCCACCACCAAAAAGCATCAATCCATGGCTTGCCCAAAACAACCGGTGCCTCCAACTAGCAACAATCCTGGGGGAGTTTTGTTTGCAATTATTTTGATTTGATTTGAGCATGGGACTGGCCATCCTGGTGACCAGCCATTTTCTCATGAATGAGGAGCAGAGTCCACTCCTCTTGAGAATAACCCGCCTAACATGGAAGATACAAACATCCCTAGTTGATACATGAGCTGTTCGAGCATACAAAAAAGAATTTCATTTGAAGGTTTGGAGTTTGGCACATACAAATTTACTTGGAACGGAAGGTAGATACCGTATGTAGGAAGGTATGGTGGACTCATGTGGAATAACTTTGGGTTTATGGAGTTTGGATGCACAGGCAGTATTCCCGCTTAGTACAGGTGAAGGCTAGCAAGAGACTGGGAAGCGACCAACTGAGAGAGCGACAACAGTCATGAACATGCATTAAAATTAATCAACACCGAGTGCAAGCATGAGTAGGATATAATCCACCATGAACATAAATATCGTGAAGGCTATGTTGATTTTGTTTCAACTACATGCGTGAACAGGTGCCAAGTCAAGTCACTCGAATCATTCAAAGGAGGATACCACCCTATCATACCAGATCACAACCATTTTAATAGCATGTTGGCACACAAGGTAAACCATTATAAGCTCCTACCTAATTAAGCATGGTATAAGCAACTATAATCTCTAATTGTCATTGCAAACATGTTTATTCATAATAGGCTGAATCAGGAACAATGAACTAATCATATTTACAAAAACAAGAGAGGTCGAGTTCATACCAGCTTCTCTCATCTCAATCAGTCCATCATATATCGTCATTATTGCCTTTCACTTGCACGACCGAACGGTGTGTATGATAATAATAGTGCACGTGCATTGGACTAAGCTGGAATCTGCAAGCATTCAATTCAAGGGAGAAGACAAGGTAATATGGGCTCTTTGTTAAATCAACAATCATGCATATGAGAGCCACTAAACATTTTCATTATGGTCTTCTCCTCTCGACCCCCAAAGGAAAGAAAAGAAATAAAACTATTTACACGGGAAACCTCCCAACAAGCAAAAGAAGAACGGGAAATCTTTTTGGGTTTTCTTTTAATTATTACTACATCGTGGAAAGTAAACTAACTATTTTTTTGTTTTTCTTAAGGTTTATCAAACACACAAGAAGAAAGCTAGAAAAAAAATTAAACTAGCATGGATAGTACAATGAAAAAGTATGAGCACCGACAACTAGAATGAGTGTGTGAACATGAATGTAATGTCGGTGAGAAATACGTACTCCCCCAAGCTTAGGCTTTTGGCCTAAGTTGGTCTATGGCCATGGATCATGGCTACTCTCTCGGTGTACTGAGGAGTGTCATCATATTGCCACTGGCTGGTGATCTCCTCCAGATCCCACTAGTAACAGGATGGTCGATAAGGGTCAAGTGGTGGTTCCGGCTCAGTCTCTGGAGCTGATGTATGGCCACGGAGTGCATAGACGGCCTCCGACAAGATGAGGTAAGGGCCTGCAGTTAAATCAAACAAAGAGGGCGCAGGCAAGATAATAGTCTCACAATGTTTCTTATGAAATCTCAAATTATACAAAAGCATCTTATCATCATTTTTAACAATAAACTCATGTGCTACCATGCTCTTATAATCTAGAAAAGTAGGAGGCAACAAGTTTTCCTCTTTCTCAAAATGCCTAATAGGTATCCTGAAATGTTTAACAAGGCATGCAACATAGATACCTCCAAAGATGGGGCCCTTTGTAAGGTTCAGGCTTAATCATTTAGCAATAATAGCGCCCATACTAACAGAGTTATCACGAAATAAAGCATGGAACAAAATAATAATATCAGGAACACTAAGGTTTCCACAGGTTCCGCGACCAATTAAGCATCGACTAGCAAATATTGCAAAGTAGCATAAAACAGGAAAATGTATGCTAGTAATTCTTGCATCGGAAACCTTCCTCATTTCCCCTATAGTAATAGTATCAATAAATCCATCCACATCTTTACGATGTGGTTCCTCTAAGGTGCCCCCGAAAGGTATCTTGCAAACCGTGCAAAATTCATATAGCGACATCTCCCTAGCCACATCATATAAATGAAACTCTACTGAAGGAGGTGATTTCTTAGGATAAAAGTAGAAATTTTGCACGAAAGTATTTGTGAGTAAGAGATACTGTTCGATCTGGTCGTGGAGGAAGTCGGTGAGGCCCGCATTATCAGCCAGAGAATAAAATTCATCATAAATCCCGGCTGCTCTCAAGAAATCATCACAAGGCCATTCACATAGTCGTACTTCCGCCACATGAGGGAGATTATACTTGGTGTCATGGAATTGTCACGTCAGATGTCCTAGTGAAATGACTTAGTCGTGGAGCCATCATGACTAGGAAGCTTGAAGGGGTTAATCGGGACAAGAGACACGAGAAGGTTTATACTAGTTTGGCCCCTTACGATGAAGGTAAAAGCCTACGTCTAGTTGTGATTGGGATTATGTATGTCTCAATAACTAGGAAGCAGAATCGCTTGACCTAGCTCTCTAGAAGTTGTTTCGTACCTTGAACCGCCACCGGGTTGTCCCCTTATATACTGAGGTCGATGCCCAGCGGCTCTACAGAGTCCCGGCCGGCTTATAGATTGTATCCGGATCGGTCTCTTTAATCTTTCTTGCCTTACAATACATGTTACATGGTCAAGGCGGTTTAACACTACGGGCCTTAAGTCACCTCTGGGCCGTTGGGCCTTTATAAGCCACCGTCTTCAAGCTTGAGCTTCTGCCTTCAAGAATGCTTGTAAGTATAACCCGGCTCCTCTTGGCGGGTCATATTAGTAGTTATATCCCCAACATTAGGCCCCAGGCTGATTTGAACTAGTTCATGTCAGTCTTCAATACTTAAGAAAAAGTCCTTCGCCTCTTATTTAAGAAGATTCATGTAACCCGCCATGACGTCATCCTTCAAATTTGTGGTAACCCGGCATGACGTCACCTATCATAAATGTATGCTTTATCCAACACATCTCAACGGATCTTTGTTTTAATGACCATCCGAAAATCGAGGCGCCTTTGCAGTTGGATAATTATGTTTTTCGGCCACCTCGTTTTTCGCACCCACTTCACAGGTTTCTCCTTATAAATAAGCCTGACTAGGTCTCCTCCCATTCTTCATTTCCGCATCTTCTTCCTCTCGCCCCCATCTGCCACTGGAGCTCCACCACCGTCGCCACTACACCCCTCGTCTTCGTCGAGCTTGGCCGCTGCATCAATCTGATCTCGACCAGAAAACGGCAGCGCTCCTCTTCCACAGATCCCTCGCAGTAAGTTCTTCCCCTTTCCGTGCCATAGATCTGCGTTAGGGCTAGCGCGTTCTTCTGTACAGTTCGCAGTTCATCTTTGTTCTTCGTGTCTCTTCGGCCGTGGCTTCTTCTGATCCAATGGTAGCATAGATATCATGCGGTAACTGTTGCGTATCCATTTTAGGCACTAACAGATCCTCTTTCCGTGCAAAGAATCCTCATTATAACGCATGAACTCCTCTACACCATGTTTCTAGGTCTAGAAATTTTTCTTTTCTGAACCTTTGCTTGATCCAAAATAATTACTACAAACTGTGAAACTTGTTTGTCCGACACTTAGGAAAAATCGATATGTTGTTAAACTTGCTAGTCATGGCGGCTCTGACTGCCAGCTTATGAAGATGCTAATCTGAACTTCTCCTGTTTAATTGAAATAACACTGATGGCTCTAAAACACTTATGGCGGCTTACGTAACCCAGATGGAAATATCCTTATACCATTAGGCCCCTTCATAAATCACCATAGTTCATTCCAGCAATGTTTTTCCTGCCCGGCTTCAATTTAAACCGGCCTTATTTACCTTGCATTTAGGATTTCAAACATAATGGCGCCCAAGGCACCTACCACTTGCAATTGGGTGAAATCCATTGTCACTGATAGAACTTTAGATGATTTCGTCAAGACCGGCTATCTGCCCAAGAAAGAAGTCATGCCTTACCGTGCTCCTCACCTGAACGAAGAAATCCCGAGCCCAAAGATGGAGAGGTGGTTGTCTTTACTTCTCATATGAACCGGGGTTTTACTCCTCCCGGTTCAAAAAATTTCAGAGACGTGCTGAAGTTTTTTGACCTTTGCCCACAAGACATTGGACCCAATTCCGTGTCTAACATCTGCAACTTCCAAGTGTTCAGTGAAGTTTATCTTGGTGAAGAACCAAACTTGCTACTTTTTAGAGAGCTGTTCTATTTGAACCGCCAGAAGGAATGTGCTAGCGGTCAGAGCTTGGAACTTGGCGGGATTTCAATTCAGCGCCGCAGAGATGCACTTTTCCCCTATGCCAACCCACCAAGCCATCCAAAAGATTGGAACATGACGTGGTTCTATTGCAAGGAAACCTCCCCGGCTGACGAGAATCCTTTGCCCGGCTTTCGTGCCCTCCGACTTGATACCAATCATCACCTGCCTGACAAGATCACCATCGCAGAACGCAGATCTCTCTCTCCTACCATAGCCAAGATTAAAGCTCTATTGGGGAATGGGTTGACGGGCATTGACTTGGTTCGAGTCTGGCTTGCCTGGCGGGTTATCCCATTAAGCCGCCGCACAGTCTTAATGTGTGAATATACTGGCACCAAGAATGACCCCCTGCGCCATAGCCCTGTCGACCTACCGGCTCATGTTGTTGATGACATGACCAACTCTCTTCTCAACGAGAGTCTGGCGGATTGTGGCAGAGTGGGTCTAGCCCGTTCTGCAAGGATAACCCGACTCCAAAGGTAAAAACACCCATATAAAAATGCTTACCTTATTTTCTTAATGCTTCATCTATATTCACAATATGCTTAATCCTTGCAGGCGGGTGACAAATTTTGGAAAGTTAAATATGATCATGAAGCGGCTAAGAAAGCCAGGAAAGAAAAGAGAGCCTCCAGGAAAGAAGCTGCCCAAAGGAAGGGCAAGAAAGCTACTGCTTCCAATTTGCTTCGCCTGTCAGACTCTTCCAAGTCAGAGGTAGCCCTTGACTCCCTTGGCTTATTCTTTAATCATCTTATTGACACTAATGATCAGCAGGAGGACACTGGGACAAGCCTTAGCAAGGCTGATGAGGTAACTATCCTTACCTCCGACTCCGAGCCTTTGCCAAGACAGAAACCCGCAGAGAGACCCGGAAAGTATGATTTTCTCATCCTCTAGCTCATCACGATCCTCAATTTCTTTTGAAGCGGCAATTTCATGAGAGCCGGAGGCAGACCCGGACCAGCAAGGACGCGGAGCTCTCCTCCGGCTTACCAAATACTCCGAGGAAACGCCAAAACGAGGTTATCTCTATTTTAACTAAATTCTATCCCTTGGCGGGTCTCTTGCGTCAACCACTCAATTCCTCTGACTCGGATTATCAGGATACTTCTCCTCCTTCCGGCGAGTCATTGCAGTCCAATCTGCCGACTTTCAAGACTGCTCCAGGGTATAACAAGCCACTTGCTTTTATAATTATTGTCATCTTCTTATTTCTGTGTTAATCCTTTGATTTGAATGAAGTGGTCAAGCTAAACCCAGCAAGAGGGTTAGGAAGAATAAGCCGACTGATGAAAGAGTCGCCAGTGATGAGCCGGCTCTTGAAACTACCGTGCCGGAGCTAAACACTCATGAGCCGCCACCTGAACCAGCAGAAGATGTGCCACCTCCTGCTGACCTGTCTCCTGACCAAGGTGCTTCCGGGTCAAAAAATCCGGATGGCTGATCCTTCCAATACTGATGTCAAGATCACCGGAACTGGTCATACTGACCTGGGGAGGCCAACCGTATTAGCCAAATGCTCTGCCAAGGAAGAACTTTTGGACCAGCACCAAGTCAAGATGGATGTCACCAATTACACTCATATGAGTGTTGGAGATATCTTCTCTGGTTATATGAGCCAAGTGCACAATAGCCGGACCCTCGAGATTGACATGGTCAAGCAAAATGCATCATAAATTCGAGGTATAACTTGTTTTGTCTTGTTCCTTATCCTTCAGTATATTAGTCCCCAAGTCTGCTGCTTAAGACACTTCTACTATAGACTTAGAAATAAATTTGTCAACATAAACAAGAATAATCTTCCAGCTTACCATGTAGTCCCCAAGGGGCGGCTTAACCAATATGGTTGAGCCGGCTCTTTATAGAGAAATTCTTATGGGTTGTTTGTAAACAGGAATATGCATTAGCCCCCAAGTGCCAAGTGTTATTGTTTACAAAGATGCTTGGGACTTACTCATATGAATCACCATATAATGAATTGTCGTAAATCAGAAAAAAATCTGCAAGACATTAGTCCCCAAGTGCCAAGTATGTTGCTAGCAAAATGCTTCAGACCCAAATACTGTATAAATAACTTACTTGATTTGATACTTGCACAGGCTACGACGAGTCAACTTGAATCGGAAGTGACCAATTTAAAGAGCCACCTTGAATTCCAACAGTCAGAACTTGAAAAGGCCAACAGTAAGTTCGAGTTTAGTGTTTCTGAACAGGATAAACTAAAGAAAAACTTTGAAACTGAAAAGAAAGCCTGGGCGGATGAGAAGACCGCATTGATAAGCCGGGCTGAAAAAGAAGAAACAGCTCTTGAAGAAATTACTGGAGAGTTGACCGGGTTGAAGCGCCATATTTCTCAAATGGTCGCAGCCATCTTTGGTAAGTCGCCTTGCTGTTGTATTTCTTTCTTAAGCCGTGCCATAGAATATGTGCTAGAATTTCACTTTTCTGAGTATGCTTTGTGCAGGCCCTAGAAGCGCAAATTTGAATCACAACATGCTGACAAAGCTGAAAGCTGTGTATACCTTGGTGGAACAGTTGTACACCAGGTCAGAACGCGCTCTTGCTTCGGTGGCCTTATCCAATGAGGTTCCAACCCTCCTGCCCCGGGTCTTGTGCAAGCTTTCAACTCTTCCGCAGTGGATCAATGAGTTAAGATGGTCAGCTGCAAGAGCCGGAGCCATAAATGCTCTAAGCCGGGCTAAGGCCTGGCTACCTGAACTAGATCCGAAGGATATCGCCATTGGTTATCCAAGCCTCAAGGAAGATGCCATGCCGTTTGAAGAGGCAAATTTCCTTGCCTGTGTCCAAAAGGTGCGCCCTGTGGCGACTCTAATAGCCGCGGAAGTAGATTATACCAAGTACCAGGTGGGTTACGATGAACAAAATCGAAGGATTCCAACACCTGAATATGATGTGCCCAGTCTGATTCCCCCAATTCATAAGCATACATTTGCTCCTGAAGTTGACCCGGCTGGTCTTGTTGATGATGAAGCAGAATTTGAAGCTTTAAAGAACATTGACTGGTCATCATCAACTTTCCAGGAAAGGGAGGACACAAGCGCGGAGAGGGCTAATCCGGACGCTTCCAGCCAATCTTGAAAGTGAAGCTGTCATGGCGACGTAGCACCTAGTTTAAAAAACAATGCAAACCATTTGGACTTGATAAGTCCTGTAATAGGATAGAGATAACTCTGTTGTGGCCATGCCATCGTGCATGTTTTTGATACGTAATACTTTTAAGCCTCCTTGTGATATTCGTGCACATAGTTGATCGTTTCTCTGGCCCCATCGGTTCATATGACCCGACCGGTAAAGATGAAGATCGATACTTTGGATACCCGGAAAATATGTCGATGCTTATGGGCTGGCGGCTCAGTAGTCGATATTGAACCGGGTTACAAACATTATGTTTCTAACTGTAAGCCTTAGAAAAAGTCTTAGGTCAAACAATGGGGCTTCCAAAGATAACTTTAATCAAGAAAGAGGAATAACAATGGCAAGGCTACTGATTCGAATATGATCAGTGAACCATTCCATAGGGGTTTAAGCTAGGATTCAAATACGATCATGTAGCCCCCAATGGCTTTGGCATTGCGCGGATCAAGAGGGTACCGACAACTGTGTTCTCTTTGTTTCGAATACGACCTATGTTTGAACAGGAAGCCCCCTAAAGACCTTGAGAGTTTTTTAACGACTCTGATTCGAATACGATCAAAGTCGGTTCCCAAATGGGGTTAAGCTATGATTCGAATACGATCAAGAAGCCCCCAAGTGAGCTCGGCAGTGTGCCAATCAAAAGGGTATCGACAGCTATGTTCTCTTTGGTTCGAATACGACCTATGTTTGAACAGGAAGCCCCCTAGTGACCTTAATTTTGAACAACTAGATTCGAATAGAATCGTAAGCCGGATCATAACAGGCTTAGCCGGATCAAATATGACCCGCCCCCGAACAATCATGTGATAAAAGATGATAATAATAAATGGCAAATTTACCTTGTGAAAAGGGAAAAAAGGACAGAGGTCCTGCTTTATTATTTATCATAATATATACATCGGAGAAGTATGTACATCAGCAGAGCCTATGGCTCAAGTGTAGTAGGGCTGGAGATGAGCAATATTCCACGGCCGCCGGGTCTCCTCCTCCGACTTACATGAGTCTTTGTGCTCTCGAACGTCAATAAGATAATATGACCCGTTGTGCAAGTTCTTGCTGACCACAAATGGCCCTTCCCAAGGTGGGGATAACTTGTGAGCATCAGTTTGATCCTGGATGAGCTAGAGCACTAAATCACCTTCCTGAAAAGATCTGGTCTTAACTCAGCGGCTGTGGTAACGGCGCAAGTCCTGTTGATAAATCGCTGAGCGAGCTGCTGCCAAATCCCGATGTTCATCTAACAGATCAAGAGCATCCTGGCGTACTTGTTCATTGTCTTCCTCCACATAAGCCGCCACACGAGGTGAATCATGATGGATGTCACTAGGGAGAACCGCCTCAGCTCCGTAGACCATGAAGAAAGGCGTATAACCCGTAGATCTGTTAGGAGTAGTGTTGATGCTCCATAACACGGAAGGTAACTCCTCAACCCAACAACCCGACGTCCGTTGCAAAGGGACAAAGAGCCGGGGTTTAATGCCTTTCAGGATCTCTTGATTGGCTCTCTCGGCTTGACCATTGGACTGATGGTGAGCCACTGATGAAACATCAAGCTGGATATGCTCACGTTGATAGAACTCCTCCATGGCGCCTTTAGACAAATTAGTGCCATTGTTAGTTATAATGCTGTGTGGAAAACCAAAGCGAAATATCACCTTCTTCATGAATTGAACCGCCATAGTTGCATCACACTTACTGACAGGCTCTGCCTCGACCCACTTTGTGAACTTATCAACTGCCACTAAGAGGTGAGTCTTTTTATCTTTGGATCACTTGAAAGGCCCAACCATGTCAAGCCCCCAGACTGCAAACGGACAAGTAATTGGAATCATCCTCAACTCTTGAGCCGGCACATGAGCCCGTCTTGAGAACTTCTGACAACCATCACATTCACTGACCAGGTCCTCTGTGTCTGCATGAGCCATTAGCCAATAAAACCCATGACGAAAGGCCTTAGCCACAAGAGATTTTGACCTGGCGTGATGACCGCAATCCCCTTCATGAATCTCACGTAGAATTTCTTGGCCTTCTTCAGGAGAGACGCAATGCTGAAAAGCCCCTGTAACACTGCAATGATGTAACTCGCCATTGATAATCGTCATGGACTTAGACCGCCGGGTTATCTGCCTGGCCAAGGTTTCATCTTCAGGGAACTCGCCCCGTGTTATAAGCCAGATACGACACCGTCCAATCTGGGATGATATGAAGAGCCGCCACCAACTGTGCCTCAGGGTCAGGAATAGCCAAATCTTCCTCTGTAGGTAACTTGACAGAAGGGTTATACAAAACATCCAAGAAAGTATTAGGTGGCACCAGCTTACGCTGAGATCCCAGCCGGCTTAAGGCGTCAGCCGCCTCATTCTTTCTATGGTCAATGTGCTCCACCTGATAACCCTTGAAGTGCCCCGCAATTGCATCAACCTCCCGGCGATAAGCCGCCATGAAGGGTCCTTTGAGTCCCACTTGCCTGACACTTGCTGAGCCACAAGATCTGAGTCGCCGAAGCACCTGACCCAGCTTAAATTCATCTCTTTAGCCATCCAGAGACCATGGAGTAAGGCTTCATACTCATCTATGTTGTTAGTACAAGGAAACATCAACCGGAGTACATAACTGAACTTATCACCTCGAGGGGAAGCCAGGATAACTCCAGCCCCGAGCCTTCCAATTGCCTAGACCCATCAAAATGAATTGTCCAATAGGTATTTTCTGGCTTTTCTTCAGGCATCTGCAATTTTGTCCAGTCATTGATGAAATCCACCAATGCTTGAGATTTAATAGCTGTGCGTGGCACATATTTTAAACCATGAGGCCCAAGCTTAATGGCCCATTTGGCAACTCGCCCTGTGGCCTCTCTGTTCTGAATAATATCCCCCAAAGGAGCAGAACTAACCATAGTGATGGGATAGCCCAAGAAGTATTGCTTAAGCTTCCGGTTGGCCATAAACACCCCATAGAAAAGTTTTTGCCAATGCGGATATCGCTGCTTGGACTCAATCAATACCTCACTGATGTAATAAGCCGGCCGCTGAACCGGTTACTCCTTGCCTGCCTCCTTGCGTTCCACCACAATAGCCACACTGACAGCACGTGTATTAGCAGCTACATACAGGAGCAAGGGCTCCTTATCAATGAGAGTAGCAAGAACCGGCGGCTCAGCCAACTGCCTCTTCAGATCTTCAAAGGCAGTATTGGCAGTGTCATTCCAAGTAAAGCTATCCATCTTCTTCATCAGCTGATATAGCGGCATAGCTTTCTCCCCTAACCGGCTTATGAACCGGCTTAAGGCGGCGATACGACCCGCCAAACGCAATGCACGCCGGCTTGGCCAGGGAGGTGATGGCTTTGATCTTCTCCGGGTTAGCTTCGATGCCTCTGTTAGAAACTAGAAAACCCAAAAGCTTGCCTGCAGGCACACCAAAAACACACTTGGTCGGGTTAAGCATCATCTTGTAGACCCGGAGATTATCAAACATTTCCTTGAGATCATCGATCAAGGTCTCTTTCTCTCTGGACTTAACCACTATTTCATCCACGTAGGCATGAACATTGCGTCCAATCTGATCATGGAGACAATTCTGTAAGCATCGCTAGTAAGTCGCCTGGGCACTCTTAAGCCCGAAAGGCATTGAAACATAGCAGAAGGCTCCAAACGGAGTGATGAACACCGTCTTCTCCTCGTCCTTAACAACCATCTTGATCTGATGATAACCAGAGTAACCATCCAAAAAGCTCAAATGCTCACAATCCACCGTAGCATCGATGATCTGATCAATACGAGGGAGAGCAAAAGGATCAGTAGGACATGCCTTGTTTAAGTCCGTGTAATCCACACACATACGCCAAGTGCCA
The DNA here is from genome assembly GCF_018294505.1 of Triticum aestivum. Classification (NCBI taxonomy): domain Eukaryota; kingdom Viridiplantae; phylum Streptophyta; class Magnoliopsida; order Poales; family Poaceae; genus Triticum; species Triticum aestivum. Next base: position 521,150,446 of record NC_057801.1, read on the forward strand.
TTTTTGTTAAGAACAAGCACCGGGTTAGCCAGCCACTCTAGATGAAACACCTCAATGATAAACCCAGCCGCCAAGAGCCGGGCCACTTCCTCACCGATAGCTTTCCTTCTCTCCTCATTAAACCGCCGAAGAAATTGCTTGACTGGTTTAAACTTCGGATCGATATTAAGAGTGTGCTCAGCGAGTTCTCTCGGTACACCCGGCATGTCAGATGGCTTCCATGCAAAAATGTCCCGATTCTCACGGATGAACTCGATGAGCGCGCCTTCCTATTTGGGATCTAGATTAGCACTGCTACTGAACTGCTTAGACGAGTCGCCTGGGACAAAATCGACAAGCTTGGTTTCCTCGCCGGCTGAAATTTCATAACCGGCTCATGCTCTGTAGTTGGCTTCTTCAAAGATGTCATATCCGCTGGGTCAATGTTGTCCATGTAAAACTTTAATTCTTCCGTCGCGCAGGCCGATTCAGCATAAGCCGTGTCACCTTCTTCACATTCCAGGGCTACCTTACAGCTCCCATGCATCGTAATAGTTCCCTTATAACCCGACATCTTGAGCTGTAAGTACACATAACACGACCGTGCCATGAACTTGGCATAAGCCGGGCGCCCAAATAGAGCATGATATGGGCTATTGATATGAACTACTTCAAATCTTAATTTCTCGGCTCTGGAATCGTATTCATCCCCAAATGCCACCTCCAGCTCTATCTTGCCGATCGGATACGCCGACTTATCAGGTACGACTCCATGGAACATAGTGTTGGACTTCTTAAGGCTCTTGTCAGTCAGCCCCATGCGACGGAAGGTCTCATAATAAAGTATATTGATGCTGCTGCCTCCATCCATCAACACCTTAGTGAACTTGTATCCACCCACTTGAGGGGCCACAACCAGAGCTAAATGACCCGGATTGTCAACCCGAGGAGGGTGATCCTCTCGACTCCATATGATAGGCTGCTCAGACCACCTCAAATAACGAGGGATGGTCGGCTCAACCGCGTTCACGGCTCTCTTATGAAGCTTCTGGTTCCATTTACACAAACTAGTGGTAAACACATGATATTGCCCACTATTCAGCTGCTTCGGATTGCGCTGGTATCCACCTTGCTGCTGCTGCTGCTGACTGCCCTGACCAGCCTATTGGTTATATCCACCCTGGTTTCCATGGGAATTTTGAAAATTAGGATTTGATCCGCCGCCGGGGCCATGAAAGCCGCCACCGCCAGAGCCGCCCGGGCCATTTTTACCATCAAACATGTTGTTATTCTTGAACACCTTCATAATCGTGCAATCCTTCCACAAATGCGTAGCCGGCTTCTCCTTAGAACCGTGTCTCAAACAAGGTTCATTCAATAACTGCTCAAGCGTGGGTCCTGACCCGCCGGATTGAGGAGGTGGCCTTCCCTTGCGCCGTTGGTTATGACCCTGTGCATTGGTGTTAGCCACAAAATCGAAACTACAGTCAGCCTTACGTTTGTTACCTCCTTGATTTGCCGGGTTGTGCTGAGAGCCCTTGCCATTGCCGTTCCTCTTTCCCTTCCCTGCCTTCTCATCATCACACTTGGGATCCTTGGTACTATCAGAATCAGCATACTTGACCAGAGCCGCCATCAGCGTGCCCATATCATTGCAATCACGTTTGAGCCGCCCCAGCTTTTGTTTCAAAGGTAAGAAACGACAATTCTTCTCCAACATTAAGACTGTAGAGCCGGCATCCATCTTATCAGATGAATGTATTATGGCTTTAACCCGGCGTACCCAATGGGTCGTAGACTCACCCTCTTCCTGCTTACAATTCGTCAGGTCCACAATTGACATGGGCTGCTTGCATGTGTCTTTGAAGTTCTGGATGAACCAGGCCTTTAACTCCGCCCATGAACCGATCGAATTAGGTGGCAGGCCTTTCAACCAGGTGCGGGCGGCTCCATCCAACATCATGGTGAAGTACTTGGCCATTGCTGCGTCAGAAACCTCCAACAGCTCCATAGCCATCTCATAGCTCTCAATCCATGCCCCAGGCTGTAAGTCGGCGGTGTAATTCGGCACCTTCCTTGGTCCCTTAAAATCTTTGGGCAACCACTCGTTACGTATAGCCGGTACTACACACGGGACTCCTCCAGTCCGGGTGGCTATACCTGCCTCAACAGAAGTCGTCGGGTAAACCGGATATGGCTGATAAGCCGTCAACTGAGCCGCTTGTTTAGCCGCCCGTTCAACCTCTTGCCGCAGTCTCTATTGTTTGGCCAAATTAACAGCCTCGTGATGTGGCGGGTTACCACCACCTGGCTGGTCACGGCGTCTAACATTGCTTGATACGGCCGCTGATTCCATGTGCCTGCTGTAACTTGGGCTTCGGCTTGGTCGAGGGGTCGAGTGGATCCTGTCCCGGCTGTATGAGTACGCCTCCTGCTATACTAAAGCTGTCTGGAGAAGTTCCCTGACCCAGCGGGTTTCAACCGCAGTCAGAGAGTCGCCAATTGAGTCGCTGCTGCTATCATGTTTTCCAATGGGTTGGAGTAATGACACGGGGGGATTGGTACGTACTGAGGTGGCGCCATGTTTACACGGGGAGGTCCCATCACTGGAGACTGAAACGGTGCTCCATCCCCGGGGTGTCGCAACATGGTCTGGCCCTGTGCGCGGAGGGAGCCATGGCGGGTTGCTTGTCTGCGGGATGAGCCACGGTGGGTTACTGGGCCCTGCTCCTGGCGTATTAAAAAGGTTTCGAGGGTCATAAACCGAGGGAAGTCGAGACTGGGTCTTATGATGCCTTCTCCTCATGACCTTATTATCCGCGTTCTGGTCTTGCGTAAGCCGGAAAGCGTGCGCCTGAATCTGTTGAGCCTGAACATCCAGAGCCGCCCGCTCTGTATTTATCCTAACATCCTCTGCTGCCAGGTCCGCCTAAGCTTGCACCATATCCAATTTTAACTGTGCCACCTCCGCATTATGACTGGCTTGATCCACCGGGATGACTACGGCGGTTAACAGGGTGGTCAATTTGTCGATGAGATCCATTAACACCTGGGCCGGTGAGCGCACAAGACCTCCTACCCTGGCTGCTGCTGACCCGGAGGTTACCGCTGCTGCAGTTGCGGAGTCTTGGATGGGTTGGTTCCAGCCATGAAGATCCCGACTTTACTCAGCGGCTCAAGAGAACCTGGAATACTGCTACCATCGGAACAGCCGCCAAGCCCACCATCCTGCAGCTGGTACAATGAATCTGTCTCACCTATGGACGACTCATTGTCGGAGTAGATGGCCGCCTCACCATCAGAGGCAGACCCTTCAGAGAGCCCTAAGTGGATGCATCCCACGAAGGCACACTTCACAACCGGCGGAGCCCGGGCGGGTCTTGCACGCTGAGCCGTCTTGACGAGGTCGGTGCAGATGTCCGGCTCAGGGCCCGGCTCGCCGATCTTGCCGATGAAGACATGGATTCCGCCGAAGGGGACCCGGTACCCATACTCAATTGAGCCGGCCTCGGGGCCCCAGCCTGCGTCGTCGATGTAGATCTTGCCGTGACGACTCTTGGTCATCCGGCCTACAACATATCCCTTGAGCCCTTCGAAGCTGCCCTTCAAGAACTCGAATCCACCATGCGTTGGCCCCACGGTGGGAGCCAACTGTTGTGGAATTGTCACGTCAGATGTCCTAGTGAAAGGACTTATTCATGGACCATCGCAACTAGGAAGCTTGAAGGGGTTAATCGGGACAAGAGACACGAGAAGGTTTATACTAGTTCGGCCCCTTACGATGAAGGTAAAAGCCTACGTCTAGTTGTGATTGGGATTATGTATGTCTCAATAACCAGGAAGCAGAATCGCTTGACCTAGCTCTCAAGAAGTTGTTTCATACCTTGAACCGCCGCCGGGTCGTCCCCTTATATACTGAGGTCGACACCCAGCGGCTCTACAGAGTCCCGACCGGCTTATAGATTGTATCCGGCTCGGTCTCTTTAATCTTTCTTGCCTTACAATACAAGTTACATGTTCAAGGCGGTTTAACACTACGAGCCTTAGGTCACCTTTGGGCCATTGGGCCTTTACTAAGCCGCCGTCTTCAAGATTGAGCTTCTGCCTTCAAGAATGCTTGTAAGTATAACCCGGCTCCTCTTGGCGGGTCATATCAGTAGTTATATCCCCAACACTTGGGTTTTTCATTCTCCTTAGCTTGTTTATCCTTGGAGCCTTGGCTAGAAGAGCCCCTCAAGAAGAATATCTTCATCTTTTTCTGAAAATTTCTGAAATTTTTAGTAACTCAAAATAAAAGTGAGTGAAGCTCAACAAAATTGATAGCAACTACTGCCATAAGTGCCTAGAGCCTATATCATGCATTAAAATTACTTGGGACCATATAAATTTGACATGCAAGCTCGAGAACAGGGTCACCTAGGCAGCAAAAATTTGCAATGAATAAAGCGGTAGAACAAAAACTAATTGGACCATTGGGGGAGTGACGTACCAAAGAACAATCCTCCAAAGCAGTTTTGTGAATAGAGCTTTGAGCAAGGAGATCGAAAATGGCAGCAAAATGAGCTAGAACTCGTGCTTGTGCTGGATGGTGATTTTTTTGGGAGGAAGAAGTGTGTGGGTGTAGGAATAAATGGAGGGGGGCCACCATGGGCCCACGAGGTAGGGAGTGCGCCCTATAGGGGTGGGTGACGGTGTCCTGGACTAGGGGGTGCTCACCACGTCGTCTCCCGATCAGTTAGATTGGGCCGAGGACCCCCATGGCCGCATACTCATGGGCCAGTTCGGACAACTGATGCTTACACGAGGAACCACAAGACTTGGTGATCAAGACAAGGACTCCTCCCCACTGGCGTATTCGGCTAGGACTCTTGTTATCCTAGGCCTCTGGTACATTATATAAACTGAGGCTAGGCTAGTCGACAGATAGGCTAGATCATTATGACATTACTCATCATACCTCTAGGGTTTAGACCACAACATATGATCTCGTGGTAGACCAACTCTTGTAATACTCATATTCATCAAGATCAATCAAGCAGGAAGTAGGGTATTATCTCCATAGAGAGGGCCTGAACCTGGGTAAACATCGTGTCCCCTGTCTCCTTTTACCATCGACCTTAGACGCACAGTTCGGGACCCTCTACCCGAGATCTGCCGGTTTTGACACCGACAATGGTGCTTTCATTGAGAGTTCCGCTGTGTGATCGGCAAAGGATCAATGGCTCGACTGCAAATCAACTGCTACGTTAGCTTCTTCATCACCGGCTCGACTGGTCGCCTTGGCTTGACCGAGGACTGCGCCCTACCTCCAATCATCATGTTTGGATGAGGGCCTTCATCAACATCAACTCCAATCTCTATCAAGATCATGGAGGAATCATCCATCAAGCTCGGGGGCTCAACGTCAACATTGCCCTCGGGCGTCCATGCTGTTTTTCTGGACAGTGAACTTGTATCCTCCGCCACCGCCTCCTCAAGTGTCATCGTAATGATTTCTTTGGTGGAATTGTGCGGAATTGAGTCTACAACAACCCTGGAAAATTTCGTCGAGTTACGATGGAGGTATCTCTGGCAATCTACGATATACCGGAGCCCTGTCAAATCTGGACGGGAATCTGGATGAGTTTAGGGCGTGATCTCCAGATCCTGGCTTGGAGGTTCTTCGGAAGATCCAAACGTTCATCTGCTGCGGAATTCCCATATCTACCACCCCTCAAAATTTCAGCTCGATCTGACCATCCAAACCCGGGAACCTTCTGAGTAGTGCATCAATTTTTGGATCTGTTTTCTGCGCGAGAACGAATTCGACCCGAATTCATCTTTTTTATGAATGGGAGTTCGGACATCCGTTTTGAAGGAATTTTTGTATGGGGTATTGTGTTTTGTTCCTCAACACATCCCGCTAATTTTAAAGTCTTTTCCAATATGATCGTCACCATCGCGCCTGTGTCAAACCAGCCCAACAACGTTGCTCTACGGCTGCCGACCTGCGGTAGACACGTCGTCGCTTTGTTGAGCCGAGCTCAACTTCTCCGGATCATCATCTCGGCAAGCCGAACAAGAGTTCGGCATCACGAAGGATAAATCGTCACCAACATCGCCGCCCCACGGATTACACGGAGCGGGCACACCAGCATCGCAGCACGGTCACTTCATCAAGCCAGCATTGACCACGTCACAAGTTACGACCTGCATCAGCATGGCCGAACCATTGCTTCATCGAGCCGATGTCCATCACGTCGAACTACTTCAACACCTCAGCTACATGGCAGCTGCAACATCTCCTCACCGACCTGCTCCATCTCCTCTCTGGACCAGGGGCTTCGCCATCCCTTCTTCAACCTCCTCTGGAGACTTCGGTGTCGTCAGCCGACCAGCTTCGTCACGTTAGCTGGACCAGGGGCTTTGCCTCGGCAAGCCAACCTTTATCAGCATCGCCATGTCGTCGCTTCACCGCCCATCAGGCAATGGGTGTGCGGATTGATTCCCAATTTTGGGAATCACTTTTCTTCGGACTGCTACAACAAATAAACCAGGTGCTATTAATCCTAGCAATTTTTGCTTGTTAGGTTTATTTTTCTTAAGGAATTAATACTCTGGTTTGTACACAGGTCTATCAAATGGTGGCCACATTAACGACGGTCGCGTGGTGGTTCGGTTAGCCGTACAAAGTTCGGCAAACGCCGCATCCGGAACTCGGACCGACCTCTGGATTATGGCTTTGTCACGCCTTCACTGCATCACGCCGACGCCCTGCATCGACATCGGCTTCGGCGCCAGGCCACATCTCTTTAAATAAATTATTTTTGCTTAAAGCAATTATGCAAGGATTATACATTATTATTATTATTATTATTATTATTATTATTTCCTGGACCACACTGTTTTATGTGTGTAGGTAATCGATTTTCACTGCATTATGCGGTCACTACTCCGGAGTGCCAAACTCCTTGCATGGACACCTCGGGCTTGGGGGGTGGGACCTCAGCTATGCCGAGGACTGCGAACCTTGTCGGATCTGTCACAGATCAATGGGCGTCTTCGTCCCGCCACAAGCCCGAATCGCGTCATCAACACCGAGCACATTAACTAGCTAAGTCGCTTTCATGCTCAAAGACTTTCAGTTTTAAATTTTGTTCGGTTTGACCAAGCATTATACTTTTTGGCAAAAAGTTGTTGTTGACAAAATTCATGTCAAAACTTTGTTTGTGACACACAAATTCAAATACCCATATTATTTGGGAGCTTCCTTTGTGAAGCCTTTCCTCTTGCATATGATTATACTTGTATGGCTTCGTTCCTTGTTCGTGTATTACGCCACAATATGCACCATATTGACTTAAGTGTTCCGCAAGCTGGGTTGCCTTGCTCCTATGTTTACCCCTATGTTCCCGATTGTTCGGCTAGGGAGTAAAGGGAGCACCTCTGCGATTGTCACGATCGGGTCATCCGAGCTCGGGCCTCAGACTGGCTGAAGCCGAAAGCTAGCACTCTTACAATTTTCAATCATGGTCCGCACACAACAAAACTCATGAGTACAAAAAATCTATTGCACAAGTCTCATAGTAACAATGAGCAACCGAAGAAAGGTATCGGTGGGGGTACTATTTTCTTAAAAGATGCTTCTTACACTTTGCTAGTAATATAGCATAAGTTCCCTCGGCACGCTTTGTGTGTTACAGCCTTATGGCCTAATTGCCTGGTTATCGGAAACACCATCGATATTCTTGACAGGTGGAGTACATAACACTTTTTGGCCCTTGACCAAACAGGGAGAAGCCGACAGTCGGTTAAGACGCGTTTAAAGTTCGAGTGAACACATATATGATATAAGTACTTCGGTACATACAATCGTTATACATAAAATTCTTTTACCCAAGTCACCTGGGGGCTCTTAAAATTTATATGAGATGTTTTATAGTAAATGTATTTTCTTCTTGGTCGTTGTAAAGTCTTTTTCTACCGCTCCTTTTTCGACTCGAGTGTATGGTTAATAGCCGGATAGCCTGTCTTCTCTCTAAAAGCCGCTCGAGTTTAGTTCACTAAACTGCCCTCGAAGAAGTACTCCACCTTTTGGATAAGGAGCTTGAAGCCGTAGGCTGACCCGCGTGAAGTCTTGAGGTCGGATGTGTCATGTTAAAGCACGACAGAAGCACAATTTTTTTTCCAATTTTCGGATTGGCACCGAACACCTGATCTTGTTCGGACGTCAAGTTTTTACTGACATTTTTTAGTTTTCCAAGCTTATAGCACTTTTAAACTATTTTTTTGTTTCCAGCATAAGTCTTGCAATGCAACGCCGGACACCTTTAGAGATTCGGCAAAAAAATTCTCGGATATTGCTATATATGCATCGGTTTCAAATTGTGTCTTCGGTCAATAGTTGGGTGGCCCGGCTGCTGTGCTTGCCTCCTACGTCCTGCTTTGTTCGGCTAGGTGTGCAAAGGGAGAACCACTGCAATTGTGCTTCCAGCTCGCTTGGTTAAGCACCTCAGTGGAGAAAGCTGAAAACTGACTGTCACAATAGGCGTAAACTGGTCAGCAATCCGATGACTATGTTAAATGACGGGCCATTCATAACATTGGCCGAAGTGTTTACGGCTTGACCTCGGCTGTCGCCGAACACTAACCTGGGGCTCGTAGCTAGGTTCCCCAATTTAAAGCTCCTATGACTAAGTGAAAGTTATAAAGCCCGCATATCTAATTACCTCGCTTCCGCTAACGCAACCGCCTTCAGGCACCGAGACGTCGGCTAAGAGTTGTCTTGTTCTTGCGGAAACACCCTGCGTAGTATCTACAAAGGGGTAGAAGCCGATGATGGGTCACTTTCAACTGATAAACGGTCGCAATGGAGTCAAAATAAACACATCATCGACATTTGTATTTAATATACAAGTGCCGCCTTCCATAATCATCATTATAAAGCCATAAATATGCATCAATTTGACTTAATATTTTTCCAAGTTGGGTTACCTGGCTCCTACCCTTACCCCTATGTTCCCGATTGTTTGACTAGGCGGTAAAGGGAGCACCTCTATGATTGTTACTACCGGGTCATCCGAGTTAGTACCTCAGACTGTGTGAAGCCGAAAGCTAGCAATCTTAAAGGATCATATTGGTCGGCAATGACGGAAGTGAAAATTTTGGTTCATTAATACCATAGAGTTCGGGAACTTTGCCCGAACTAAATGCTCAATATTTTCCTCCCACATTGATCGGAGGTGAGGTCTCATGATAAGCATGACGACCCAAAGAAAGGAACCGATAGTGGGACTATTTTCCTTGGAAGATGTTTCTTACATTAAGTAATATAACATATCTCTCTGCGTACCTTTGTTTATAAAACCGTGTGAACGGATTGCGCTACAAAAAAATACACTTCCATGATGATACTGTCTGTCACAGTAGGTCGCGTTTTTTGTCATGCATGTACATCCATGACGATTTTATGACAGAATCAAGATAGTCATACATGTGCTGTCATAGAAGTGTTCCATGACATTACCAAAATTATCATCACGGAAGTGTCCACTTCCATGATGATAAATCACGCGTCACAGAAGTGCTTTTGTCAAGGGTGACCGACACATGGCATCCACCGTAACGGAACGCTGTTAAGCTATCGGGTCGGGTTTTGGATCCGATAACCCGTTAACAGCCCCGACCAATGGGGATTTTCCACGTGTAAAATCATCATTGGCTGGAGGAAACACGTGTCGGCTCATCGTTGGCATAGATGTCATCCACTCATTGTACAGAAGGCGCCTATGATACATCGACACATGGTACGGCCCAATAGAGGCCCATTCCTGTGAAAAGGCCGACCCGTTTGACTTGGTCAAAAGGTGGCGGGCCGCCCATGTAAAGCCTGTTAACGACCTGTTCGCATATAGCCCATTTATAGCCCGCTAACCCAAGGCCCGTTACGCCTTGTCCGAATTAGGCCCAGTAGCGTCATCTGGGCCATCCAATATGATTCCAGCCCGTTTTCACTTCTGGCCCATGTATGGCCCATGACGTCTTTTGGCCCATATGAGGCCCTATGTAACTCTTGGCCTATGAACGACCCGTGGTGAAACTGGCCCATAATGAACAGTGAATCACTTTACACCCATTAACGGCCCGTGGTGAAACTGTCCCGTAATGAATAGTGTATCACTTTATACCCATTAACGACCCGTTATTCCGTTGGGCCGTTTCCAGCCCATGTTATCTTTTGGCCTTCTTAGAGCCCATTTATTCTTGGGCTCATTTCCAGCATTCGTTTACTTACGACCTGTTACTGTCATTTTCTGCTTGTGGGCCAATTCAGCCCATGGTTACAGTCGGCCCGTTTGTGGTCCGTTAATACATTGGGTTGTTTTCATAGCATCATCAAATACGGCCTATTAACGATGGCCCGTTATGGTCGGCCCATGAACGGACGATTCCAACTCTAGCCCGTTTACGGCCATAATGCGGCCTGTTATTGGCCCATGTTTGGCCAATCAATCATACGGCCCGTATAAGGCCCATTGATGATACGGCCTGTAGAAGGCCCATTGTTTCTACGGCCCGTAGAAGGCCCACTGTTTCTACGGCCCGTAGGACGCCCAGTGTCACTACAGTAAATATTAGCCCATGGTTATTGTGGCCTAGTTTTAAAAAATAGGTTATTGCAGCCACTAGCAAACCGCGGGAAAAGAACTGCACTGACTACAAGCAAACAAATAAACAAGACAACAAGGAAATAAATAAGCAAGCAACTTATGCTAGGCTATCACGGCTATTACACATATTACATCCTCTGGGCATCAAAGTTCGCCACCAGTGCAAATATAGGGAACAAAGCAACATATAAACGCCGCAGCAAAACAAGTCCAGAACTGAAACCACTTCAGAAGAGTTCAAGAAACAATATCCTGGGTACCCACAATTCTCGCAAGATGCTTAGCAAGCTTATTAACTTTCTCTTGTTTGGCGCTTAAATCCTCCAGCGCTTGCTGTTGCACAAGAAAGTACGCATCTGAATGCTGGAGGGACTTCCTCAGTCCTTCGGCTTCTTGCCGTAGCACAGCTGACTGATGCCTTTCAGCTTGTAGCTGAGACTGAAGAAGCCGAAGTGATTCAGGCAGCGAGTTCGAAGAGCTTGTGCCAGCGGTACTGGCCAGTAACTCGAACACTACATCAACGCAGGACTGTGGGGTTTTCTCACTGTCTACAAGATCATTTTTATCACCTTTCTTGGAGATCAACAGGGTTGTCTCACTATCTTGAACCTTATCTGCATTACTTTCTCTACCATTGCATAGTGGGGGTGCTCTTCTCCAATATTATGTTTGCATACTACAGGAGAAACAAGCAGACACATCACAGGTTTAGCATGTAGTATACGGAACTCATTTTGGTAAACCGGTTCAGTAGTAAGGTGGACAGGATAACAACATGAAACAAACATATATCTATGTAATATGGTCACTGTATTGTCCATATCATTCTAGTTTATGTTCCCTAATCATGATAGAGACACAGTTCAACTCATATATTTTTAAGACACAGCAGCATAGACAGAATATAAGTGTGAGAAACTACACAGCATTAGTAGCACTTGTAATGTGCATCACATGAGAACATAACTGTTTATACAACTTAAACTGAAATCAACATAGAGCAAGAAGTTAGAACCGCAATCCAGTTAAAGAAATAGGTTTAAAACATACCTGTTGCGCCGTTGGAGTTTCAATTGGATCCTTCAAATTCTAAAGTAGTTGGTATGAGTAATATAGTGATGCAACAGCAAAGGAGTATGGACCATGGCTATGGAATCTAACCTGAGAACAGTTGCTCTTCTGCTTTAAACGTGGAGTTTGGGTTAGCTGTGGTGGTCTTCATGCTTTGGACACTGCAGTAGCTTTACAAACTGCTCGTGTGGGGGTACTCTGTGGTGGACATGGTGCTTTGTCAACTAGAAGTGGGTTACTATCCGCTGGGGTTGCGGTTAGATGGGTTGTAGCTGGTTCTCTGCCCAATGGTGTAAGTGTGCAATCTGGAAGAGTCTCGATTATGTGTGGTGGGGCTAGTGTGTGGGCCAGTACAACCATGGTTCTATCTGCATCGACGGGTAGCACTGTCTTTTGTGAAGAACGGGTTTTTGCTCCCTTAGATACTGACATCACCCCCTCCAATTCAAATGGCTGATAAACAAGAAAATAAATTGAACGTACAAAGATTGTATGATAGACAGATGTGGTAATTCACATATATGTTATCTAACCAAACAAGACATCATGACACAATTTCACATATATGATGCCTATCTAAACAGGATATCATGACACAGTTTCAGATATATGATCGATAACTTAACATGATATAATGGCATAATTCAACATATGATGAGTACCTAAACAGGATGACATGACAAAACTATATGATGTCTTTCTAAAATAGGTTGGGATGAAATAATTCACATACATGTTGTCTAAGTATACAGGATGGCATGATATAATTGACATAATTGATTCATATACTAAGCAGCTGGTACTCGCATGTATGATCTCTAAACTAAGCAGATATAATTCAATATTGTGCATATGATGTCTAAACTAAGCAATGCAAGACACCATATGCATCATATGAGAATTATAAACATTGCAACTTAGAGCATACACCTCAGGTGGGATATAGGACTGGTCATCTGTCTCTGAATCCTCCTCTGAGGAGCTCCCTGTAACCATCGACCATTGCCTGCTCTGAAGACCTTGTTTTCACTCTAGATTTTTCCATAACCGACTCAAATGGCCGATACACATGAAGAGTAGTTCAATATACACAGATTGTCGACAAATGGAATACGTAATTGAAAAAAAGATGGCATGAGATAATTCACGTATATGATGCCTGGCTCCCTGGCGGTGCATAATTCACATATATGATAACTGGCTGAAAAACATGGCATTGCATAATTGACATATCTGAAATAGAAAACAAACAAGAGGCATTCACACAAAGCATGTCTAATCTAAGCAGATGGCATGGCAATGCAAGAAACCATATGCATGATATGAGCAATATAACCCAGCCAAGTTAGAGCATGCACCTCGGGAGGGGGGGATATGACTGGTCATCTCTCTCTGAATCCTCCTCTGAGGAGCTATCTGTAACCAGCAAGAAATCTGCATCAATAGGTAGCATTGACTGCTCAGAAGACCTTGTTTTCACTCCAGATTTTCCCATGACCGACTCAAATGGCTGATGCACAGGAAGAGTAGATTAATGTATAAACATTGTTGACAAATGGAATACATTATGAAAAAAAATATGGCATGATACAATTCACATATACGATGACTGGCTAAACAGGATGGCATTGCATGATTCACGTATATGATGCCTGGCTAAAGAAGATGGCATTGCATAATTCCCATATACTCCCTCCATTCCTAAATATTTTTCTTTTTAGAGATTTCAAATGGACTACCACATACGGATGTATATAGACATATTTTAGAGTGTAGATTCACTCATTTTGTTCTGTATGTAGTCACTTGTTGAAATCTCTAAAAAAGACAAATATTTACGAATGGTGGGAGTATGATATAGAAACCAGACATGTGACATTCACACAAAGCAAATCTAAACAAAGCTGATGACATATAAGATGTATAATGTAAGCAATGAAAGGTGCCATATGCATGATATGACCAACATCAGCATGACAGGTTAGAGCAAACACCTCAGGTGGTAAACAGGCATGGTCGGCTCCTTTCTAATCTCCATCTGAACAGTTATCTTCCTCTGGAATACAATCTGGAAATGCAGGAGGGGGGGCACTTAGCCCACCATGGAGCGGCATCTGCATGACATTATATTCCCACGCAACGGTCTTCTCTTTTTCTCTACATGTTCAGTATGATTGTGTACAATATCTGACATGCATAATAAAAAAAATAGTTAGATTTTGTAAGGCCTAAGGGGTGCATGCAAAAATCAAGACTGGTGGTAGCAAACGAGTGGATGGATCCAAAACTAATGATAGCAGGTAGATTATAGCTTCAGTTTAAAAAGATAGACAATGGATAATCTATTGTTTGTTGCCCACCCGACATGAACCACATAGAAGACCCCAGATGAACCAGATAGTAGACAGAAACTATTCGTTGCTGGCTCGATATGAGACCCATGGGCAATTCAAACCTCAAGTTTGAACGATAAAGTAGCATGTAATAATAACCGATGTATAACGTAAGCAAACACGAAAGACTGCGACCTCTCTTCCGGAACCGTGTAGTCCTCAGGTTCATCTGCTCAGTCGATGATGGTAATGCAGTTGGCGTGGCTGCCGGCAATGGGGAAGATGATCTGAGGCGGCGAAAGAAAGTCTGCAGGGGGATCTCTGCTGTAGTGAACGCTTCTGTTGATGGTGCACCTCAGGTGGGGTGGATGATGGCACGACAGGAGCAGGACATAACACACAAAGTTTTCTTTGACACCTATCTGAAAATGAAGTAAATCTGTAAGGGCTCCTTAGAATTGAAGGATTCTATAAACGCAAGGACAGGAAAAACACAAGAATAGGATAGGAATGCACATGCAAAACAGAGCATTTGGAAACATAGGATTTCAGTCAACCTGGGTGTTTGGCTCACATGAATTGGAACAACACAGGAATGGAGAAACAAAGTGATGCGACAAGTGTACAACCTCTTTGGCATAGCCTTGTGGACCTGAGCATCATTGGGTTGGACGTGGAGGATTATGATGATGCTGGTGTGACTGTCGGAGGCGGGGAAGAAGATCCGAGGCCTTTGGAAACAGCGTCGAGGGTACTGCTCCGCTGTGATGGACGGTTCCGTTGTTGGAGGAGCTCCGGTAAGGTGTACGGCAACGAGGCTGAAGCAGGACAAGATAGACAACGTTAATCTGAAGTGAGACCCTAATATCATCTGCAATAGATGATGTAAAATACATCACCAAAAAGTGCTAGATGTAAAATGCATCAGCCGTGCCACGGCCGCTCCGATAGATGTTGTAAGTACTGTTCACTCTGAACTTAACTAAAGAAAATGAAATTTACAGTCGAAACTGAATTTTACTGTCGAAACTGATTGAACTAGTAATAGAGCATTGCAATAGATGTTTAGGGCGCTCGAGCACTAGTAGCAGAGAAGCAGTGATCTAAATCAGCAGACGCTCGAGCAGGGAACGGACTAGCAGAGAGCAAGTCATGCAGTAGCACCGCGAGCGAGTGCTAAAGCAGCAACTCCTATAGCTGCCGGAGGTCGAGCAGCAGCAGCAGCAGTGCAAGCGAGAGCAAGAGCAAAGCAGCAGCACGAACGAAAGCAGGAGCAGTGCAGCAGCGCGACCGATAGCAAGAATAGAGCCGCAACGCGAGCGAGAGCTGGAGCAGCTGCAGCTAGTGCCGTTGTGGAAGTCGCCGCCGAGGAAGCAACGACATGGGGGAGAGACGCCATGGATGATGTGGCCGTCGACGGCGCCGTCGATGGAGACCCTCCATGTCTGCTCGGTATCGAGCACCGACAGCCCCGTGAGATCGAATAAAAGATAAAATGCAGCGGTGAGTGCAAAACCTCCTTGGTAGCATCGAGTTGGCCTCGGCTTCATTGAAGGAATTGGTGAGGTGCTGCGGTTCCGGTGGGGCAGGTCAAGACGACACTGTGGGGATTGAGGTGGTGCGATAGAGAGGCGAACATCGGGGCAGCTCCTTGGAGGTGGAGGACGGGGCGGCTGATCCGGCGGGACGACGAGATCGACAACGGATCCTCATTCGGTGCTGTGGATGAGGGACGGCGAGCTATTGCGATGGACGGCATAGTCGGGGAAGAGTCTCCGGCTGGGCGGCAGTCGGGAGGCCGACGGAGGAGCGTGGGGTTTTTGCGGGTTTTGGCGGCCTCGGTGTACGAATGGGGGGGGGAGCGAAGGGGGAGGGGGGAGCGAAGCTTAGGGACGCGCTTGTCCAGGTAAGTTACCAGCGTACCCCCACCGGTTTTGACACTGCGACGTGGAGCTTCATTTTCGGCTGAGGGGTAGAAGGGGGATTTCACGTGTCTGGGCTGCGGGACCGATTTTAGATGAAGAGGGAGTTCTCGCGCGCGTCAAAATTTCAGGATAACAAGGCGCGACGCGGGTTGAAGAGGAAGGAGTTTCAAAGCAGGTGAGACAAAAGATACTCAAGCTTGAAAATTTCAGGATAACATGGTGCGGATTCCTTGTTCGGCAGAACAAACTTAACGTGTAAAAAAACAATTCATACAAGATACAAGAGAGTCATGTCCCCTTTTACTATATTGCTATAGATGCCATTGAAAATACTACAAGAAAAATGTAAAAAAAATTGGGAGAACAAGATTACCCTGCATAGTACCAAATCGATTCACACTTCCCTCAACAACAACAAAAAACAAATCAATTCCCACCAAAAGAAAGAGTAATATCCCTTTTTATATGATTACAAATGCCAGGATCTCAAATTTCAATTTTTGAATCCACCTTATATTGAATTCGAATATATCGTTAGGTGACCTTACGGTTTATAATTGATGTAGTCGTACATTTTGATCTTCCATCATATATGAACATTTTACTCCACCATGTGAACATATATATTGTCGTCTACGATATGGACTAAATTTGAATCAATTTTCCTTATTTGAACATGATTGTTGTCAAGTTATACAATAATTTAAATATTATCTTGATAACAAAAAACATGCATATAGCAGTAATCATATTTCACTATGAACTACATGTACCATACACTCTCCAATTCAAATATTTGTATCCATTTTATGTTGAATTCAAATCATAGTACATTATTGGTCTAGGTAGCGAGATGTTCGGGATAATCTAAACCCTGTTTTCATATGTATAATTTTTGGCCGAATTGGGACAAGTTTCGGTATAAGCTTCTTGCAAAACCGGAGATTCTCTCAACAAGCCTCGTGGTTCCGAGAGGGAATGTGTCACCTTTGTGTGCGAAACAATATACACTTCCTCCCCCTGATTTTATTTACAGAGGCAACATAGAACTATATGAGTGCCGTGTTAAATTTTGGAATTATTTCGTGTTCATTTGGCCTTTTTATACATTAGTTGAGTTTCTGGACTTTTAATGTGCATAATCTAAATAGGAATTGCATGCACATGCTCCGGTGCACCAAAGTGGGTTGAAAAATCACATGTGTGTCCTTGGTTGAATTTCTAGGTCCAATGGAAGAAATGAGAATAAAATTCAAACATCTGGGCGTCATGACTCGGTCGAGAACATCGAGAAACTTAGATTTTAAATTCATGAAATCCAAAACTCACCTGGAAATCTTGAAACTTGGCATGGTGTCATGTCATGGCACTAACATGTTGTGGTAAAAAATTGGGCCGATTTGGAAGCTCGTGGTTCTAAGAGGGTACGTGCCACCTTTGAGTGTGAAACGATATACCCTGCCCCCCTTGAGTTTCTTAACAAAGGCAAGATAGAACTACATTAGTGCCCTGTTATATTTTGGAATTATTCCGGGTTTGTTTGTTGTTTTTATACATTAATTGAGTTTCTGGTCATTTAATGTGCATAAGTCAAATTTGAACTACAAGCACATGCTCTCGTGCACCAAAGTTGGTTGAAAAATCACATTTGTGTCCTCGGGTGAATTTCTAGGTCCCAT
The DNA here is from genome assembly GCF_018294505.1 of Triticum aestivum. NCBI lineage: Eukaryota > Viridiplantae > Streptophyta > Magnoliopsida > Poales > Poaceae > Triticum > Triticum aestivum. The sequence goes on from NC_057801.1 coordinate 521,168,082, forward strand.
GCAAGAAATTAATAAAATTAAAACATCTGGGCATCGTGGCTTGGCCGAGAACATTGAGAAACTTGGTTTTAAAATTCTTGTAAATCCAAAACACGTCTGAAAATCATGAAACTTGGCATGGGTGTCATGTCATGGTACTACCATGCTGTGGTAAAAAAATTGGCCGAATAGGAACATATTTTGGTATAAGCTTCTTGCAAACCGAAGCTTCTCTCAAGAAGGCTCGTGGTTCTGAGAGGGAACGTGCCACCTTTGAGTGCGAAACGATATACGCTGTCCCCCTTGAGTTTATTTACAAAGGCAACATAGAACTACATGAGTGCCCTGTTCAATTTTGGAATTATTCCGGCTTTGTTTGGCCTTATTTACACATTAATTGAGTTTTTGGTCATTTAATGTGCATAATTCAAATTTGAACTACAAGCACATGCTCCCGTGCACCAAAGTTGGTTGAAAAATCACATTGGTGTCCTCGGGTGAATTTCTAGGTCCCATGCAAAAAATGAGAATAAAATTCAAACATCTGGGCATCGTGGCTCGGTCGAGAACATTGAGAAACTTGGTTTAAAAGCATGAAACTTGGCATGGTGTCATGTCATGGTATTACCATGCCGTGGTAAAAAAAATTGGCCGAATAGGAACAAATTTTGGTATAAGCTTCTTGCAAATCGGAGCTTCTCTTAAGAAGGCTCATGGTTCTGGGTGGGAACGTGTCACCTTTGTGTGCATAATTAAAATTTGAAATACAAGCACATGTTACAGTGCACCAAAGTTGGTTGAAAAATCACATGTGTGTCCTCGGGTAAATTTCTAGGTTCCATGCAAGAAATGGGAATGAAATTCAAAATTCTGGGCGTCATGGCTGGGTTGGAAACATTGAGAAACTTAGTTTTTTAATTCCTCTAAATCCAAAACACGCATGAAAATAACTTGGCTTGGTGCCATGACATGGCACCAACATGCTGTGGTAATTTTGCAGTCTGATTTGCGAAGGCATACAGATTAACAATCAACAAAGTCATTTTGGAACAAGTGCTGTCACGTTACCATCAGAAACACAAGTATTATTGAAACCGTGGGTGTTCTACTTACTAGTACCATTTACGTGCCGCCACGCGTCCCCATTTTTTATTAGCTAGGAGGCGCCGTGCAGGGTAGCTATTTGAGTACGAGAGGCGTGTGATTAGACCCCTGCACGTGCTTATCGGGAGGAGAGCCCTTTGACCTCCATCTGCCGCCCACCTCTCTCCCAAGGTGTCCATTAATGGCGCCCGAGCCTCTGTTTAATGGCGTGGCTATGTCTCACTCGACTAAGATTTAAGAGAGAAAAAAGAAAATCTGAAAGCACAGATCTGGATGTAAGATCCGACGGACCTATATAGCATCTACTGAGACTTATAGCAAGACTGATGAATATATATAAGGACGATTAATTGTCTTACATAATTAGAAAGATAATTAAAAAAGACACATGCGGCTACGCCCGAAATACACAAGGGCAAAATAAGAAGGAAGACAAGGATCTGGCTCGCTGATCTCTACTTTCTTGATGTGTTGCTGCAGGCCGCGGGAACTAGTCTCCGCGGCGAGCGGCGATGAGCTCTTTCGTGTCCTCAAGACGCTGCTTGAGAACATCCACAGATTCCTCCACCAGCCTTTGGCGCTTGTTGCGGAGCATGTCATTCTCGTTCATAAGTTTCTTGACGATGACGCCGGTCCTCTTCAACAAGGCTCTGGTCTCCTCCTGCTGGTCTGCACTTCGGATGATCTTCTCCCTCAGTAGGTCGCGCTTGGCCCGGAGCCTCTCATTGCCCTCCCTTAGTTGTCGGATGACGCTGGTAGCCTATTCAAACGAGGCTTTCATGTCGTCCTGCAACCCCGCCCAGCCGGAGATCTGATCCATCTGGCTATGGACGATCGCATGCATGCACCTGTAACAGTCGTCGCCTGCCCGCGAGAAATTTTCCGAGGCTGCCGCGGCGCGGCGGGACATCTCTGCTGCTTCCGCGGCGCGACCGGACCAGTCTGCTGCATCGAGGCACGGTGGGACGTCCGTGCTGCTTCAGCGGCGCGGCGGGACCTCTGCGCTGCTACTTCCGCGCGACGGGACATGTCGGCTGCTCTAGCAGTGAGGCGGGACATCTCTCGTGCTTCCGCTTCCATGCTCGCCTCTCCCTGGTGCCAATCTCTCAACCCAGAACTCACGCTGGCCATGGCAGATGCAATGGAAGGATGCTGAATGACTTGTTTGTTTTTGTGGATGAGGAGTTGAGGAGGAATGTGCTATCATCTTGGCATACTAGTATTTACTAGTAAATGCGCACGTGCAACACACGTTAATATTTAGGCAATATATTAATTGCACGTGGATATTAGGTGTGCTATTATTTGTGTGTTAATTGTGTGATTAGTGCAATATTTGGTATGATATTAATTGCACGTTAAACACGTTAAACGCTCGCCATTGGAGCAGTCTAGGTCATTGGATTGACTTAGGTTGATGGCCGAGATCAGTTGGATCTGCCCCTTTGGGTCTTTTTATATTGGTATAGATAATCGAGTACTAATACGCTCCTAGGTGGGAAACCGTTTAGGTTGCGATCGGTGTGAACAGGTTTGCAATTCAATATAGTATGGAGTAATTTGGAATATGATGAGACGCAAGCTCAAAATTTATTGACGGTTCTAGTTTCGAAGTGCGGCACTATTCCCGGATGGAGTAGTTCTTTTTCTACTCCCTCCTTTCCGGTTTTATAGGGCTTATCTCAAAATTTTAGTTTTTCCATTTTATAAGGCTCAATTTGGTTGTTCCCCAACACATGTTCAGATTCCAAGGTGCATTAAATCATTGCATGCAAGTATTAAGAGAAAATTGACCAATGCATGTACTTTATGCATGCATGCATTGCAATTAATGCATTGATAAATATAATTTTTTGAGAAAAGCAAGAGCATTAATTAGGTGCTTTTGCAAACTACAAAAAATATTCCACCACTCACCATCATGGTTGGTGAGATTTTTGAATTAAGCCCTATAAACCGGAAAGGAGGGAGTACTGCTGTGTACGTGCAATAACTGACACCGTCGTATACATATCTTACGGTTAATGGGGCGTTCGAAGTAATTGCTGCATCGCCACCAAAACCCACCATTTCTTAAGCTAAAGTAGACCGAGGTAATCCCTATATTAGCATATTACTAAGATAAACAGAAGGCACTGTAGAAACATTTAGGACGTGAGCTTTTCAATCTGAATGTGGAGGGACACCAGCTTAGCCATGGGCAACAGCTTGGGCGGAACTGTCAAGAAGGTCAGCTCCTGCACGTCGACATCGTCGGGATCCTTGCTGCTTGTCACCTCGATTTCCACCTTGACGGTGTCGGTCGTGCCTTTGGGCTCACCCGGCGGGCCGTTCGCCCATAGCTTTGCCATGTAGTGCAGCAGTGGGGACGCCCCCACTCTGATGCAGACGACCGACACGGTGATAGGCACACCGATGTCAAGCACGCCGCTGACCAAGAAAAACATGCGGTTGTCCTCCTCCGCGAACAGCAAGAGCCATGGCTCCGACAGTGGCACTTGCAGCTGGAGCACCTTGCCATACTGGATCTTGTGCACGGGCATGGTATGCGTGTTGCTGATGTGGTGGTAGAGTGCCGGTGGCAGGCCTTCGTTGCCGCAGACAGGCATGGGGCATTTGCAGGGCGTGAGCGGACACACGCTCTGGTTATCGGCGAGCTTGTGGTAAGTGACGTAGAGCCCACAGCCTTCATGCGGGCACTCCACCCTTAGCGACGGAACGACGGCGTCCACCGCCATGTTCTGCATGTCTAAGCCACCGCCGTGCTTGCACTTCTAGCACTACCGCTGGTTCCCGGGGCGCTCGACGTGGCAGTCCGCGTAGGCTAGGTGCCCTCTCTTGCACGTCAGAAATCAATCGAACAACACATCAATCAAGAAACCTGCACCTTGCTCAATCAGCCGAATGGACGAGGTGTATTCGAACCTCATACACTGGAGGCGTCAAGGGGCAGAGGCACAAGGGGCAATGGAGCACGGTGAGGTCCATCGAGACCTTAGAGAGCTCCATCGTCGGGTCCTGTTCGGTCTGCATGATCTCACACTCCTCGTGCACAACCATCTCTCGACTTGGGCCGGGGCATTACAAAGCTTTACCATCACATATTTTATACTACTTCAAGGTGCATTAAATCAACACATGCAAGCTTCAAAAGGAGAGTCACGGCATGCATGCATGCATTGTAATTAATGCATTGGTAAACGCAAATTATTAAAATATATCAAGTGCAGTGCTTTGATGTGTCGCGTCAACTCGTACATAAATGACAAGTTTGATTATCCTCTCCCTCGTGGACTTAACTGCACCTGCCTTTGGCTGTATGACAGGTTGGCCACACACCTGTCAGGCCCACCTGTCATACATGCAAAGGCAGGAGCGTCCCTCCCTCGCCCATGAGCGTGGTGGCTGGCAAGACTAGGAGAAGCTTTTGCTACACGCTCTCCCTCCCGCACGCGGTGGACATGCAGCAGTTCAATCGATGTCAGATGGCCAGAAGCGTACCGTAGTACTCCTCCAGTGCAGTAGTACTCCATCATTGTTCGACTTCCCGAAGAGGCGAAGAGCCAAGCGCAGCCCGGACGCTTGTGTGGCAGTTTCATGTGTAGAGTATTCTAGGATAGCGTGTACCGTGCTTGTAAGCTTAAAATCGTTGGGGTCGGCTCCATGCTATGTGGCCGTCTCGAAGTTTTTTAAAAAATTTAAAATAGTCTTCTGGCCCTACTTGTCACCCTAGTGATTGTAGTTTGCATGCTCATCTGGTCAAGACAGGAATATATATTTTAATTTGTTTTTTTCGAAAAGGGGGGACTCCCCGACCTCTGCATCAGAAAGGTGCATACGGCCACATATATTTTAATTTGTGGTGGGTAAATGTTAGAAGTTGCAGCTAATATATTGTACACTGTGGGTCTTTCAGCCAAGTTTAGAGGCAAGCATGTGGGGTCAGTGCTATGATGTGTCGCGTCAACTCGTACAACGAGGAGAAGCTTGATTTTACTAGACACCTTCTCCCTCGCCCATGCGCGCGGTTTCTCACAAACAAGGATAGGCTTTTGCTTAGTAGTACTTCTACAACAAGCTATCCGTCCCGCTCGCGGTGGACGGACATGCAGCAGTGGATTCGACACTGTAGAAGCAGTAGTATTAACATCATTGTTCGTCTTCTCGAAGAGGTGAAGAGCCAAGTGCAAACCGAGCGTTGCAGTTGCGAACATTGGAGCACGCATATATAGCCAGGCTCTTGCATGAGACAAAATTGCTATGTGAGCCCACTATTGTACTAGTACGTACAACTACTTGCTAGTATAGCCCTGTAAACCAGAAAGGAGTATTTGCCCTTCTAGAGATTTCAACAAGTGACTAGACTACACCGAGACGGAGTACATATGGAGCCAAATGAGTGAATCTGCGCTGCAAATAAATACGTATCGTTTTCCTCTCCGAGATGCACAATATTGAGTATACTGACTAGTCTCTTTTTGACATGCATTTATGTTTTTTTGACACAATACAGACGCAAGCGCTCATATACACACGCATACACTCACCCCTATGAATGCACACACGCACAGCACTATCATCTTGAAATTTACGAAGTCACCATAGGCACCTCGTCGTCGACGGGTCCATAGGTGCTTGAATGCCAAGCAGGGAGAGGGTAGCGGTTCCCAAGACGTTGAACGGTCAATGATGCATCCTCAATTAATGCAGAGGGAATTAATTGGAGAAGCAGAATAGAGCCAGCACGATGTGAATGCAACAGAGTTTGGACTCTCATATAATAAAGGTGCCCACCACTCCAATCCATCTACTCCCAAGTCTCTGCGCAACAGTGCTCACTCCAATCCAAGACCAAGTGACCAGAAGCCACAAGCACCTATGGAGGCGATGGAAGCGAGTGGCAGTCGGCTGTGCCAAATCATCCAAGGCGCCGGCCTACGGCCCCGCATCGCGCAGCATTTCCAGACGGTGCTAGCGACCGCAGGCATCATAGCCCTCGCCGACGCCAGCTTCGCCTCTCGCATGGACAACATGATGGTCAACTCCATCCACAAGTTCACCGCCGTCAAGAAGCACGCGAATGACCTTGCCGTACTGCTCCAGCCTGCCCGCCCAGGCTCCTCATTGCCTGCCACCCTCATCGGCCTCCATGGTGACGAACACTTTCAAGCCCTGGTGGCCCTGCAGGTGCCGGAGGTCGCGACGAAGAATGTGCACCTCGAGGCCGTGCTCGCCGTGCAGCGCCTCGCCATGCAAGAAACCGTCGACCTGCACATCCACGTCTACGAGGAAATCATCTACATAGGCCACTACAAGGCAAGCGAGGACAGAAAGACGTTGGCCTTCTTCCAGCGGCTGGAATCTTTGGACGTCATTGTTCAGAAGCACGTCGACCTGGCCACAAAAGCCGCTGCTACTTAGGCGCCGTTCGGTGGGCCGGCGCCCTGAGTCGAGGAGGTGGACGTCGTCGATGGATGCATCTCTTCTTCTTGCCTCCTGTAACCAGCACTGCATCGCCTCATGGCCTTAATGTTTTATTAGTATAGTACTCCCTCCGCTCCCAAATATAAGTCTTTCTAAAGATTCCAGCAAGCGACTACTACATACAGAGCAAAATGAGTGAATCTACACTCTAAACTATGTCTACATACATCTGTATGCTATATTCCATTTGAAATAGTATCTGAAAAGGCTTATATTTAGGAACGGAGGGAGCATATGGCATTTCTATTCCAGTCGTAACATTTTCACTGTGAGGTGGCGTCGGCCGAGTTTAGAAATAGAAGAGAGAAACGAGGGAGGAGAGCTAGCTATAGCACGGACGCTGTTGTCAGGTGGGACTCGTGTTTATAGAATATGAGTACTGAGCACTCGTGCCTCTTTTTTTGAGGGAAAAGTTAGTCGTATGTCTAGTACCATTAGTTGGGTGCATGCAACCTATAGCTTTCATCAGTTTAGGTCTCCTTTTCAAACCACAACTATGCTTCACAGTACATAATTTTTCACGCATTTATCCTCCTATATGTACTCCTAGGCTATTTCCACGTGCTCCCATTCGCCGACATGTGGGACATAGAGCATCTGGGTCGTAGTGCATGCACGACTCGGAGCATATGCCGGGGTACTTTACATTTCAGACCTCACGAATTACATGCAAACTCCCCGCAGAAGAATAAATAAATGAATGAATTACTACATGAAACCGGATTATTTTTGTGGAAACCGGAGCATGTTCATTAAATTTTGGACATAACACGTTTATAAAAAATGACTGGACCTAAACCGGTCTAAGGACCTCTTTGATTTTTCCCGCAAAAAAAGGGCCTCTTTGATTCACAGGATACTGAAAACACAGGAATGGGGAAAGTATGATGGCGATGAACCGAGACGAGGAGAACTCTAACTCAGTTAGAGGTTAGAGTTAGATTTTAACCCTGAACTAACTCTAAACCAAAGAGGTGTATGGATGGCAGGGTTAGATTGACAATAAATGCTCTTTCTCAATCATTTGACTACTTTGGACCCTATTTCCTACCGGATTTGGTGTGGCCGACTCTTTTGTGGCCTCCTCCCGCTCACAATTGACATAAACGAACCATCTATACAAATCAAGCATGCAAAACATGATGATTTTTACTTTGTCCATACAAATGAGATATCCCACTTAAACATACAAATCGTCAATCAAGCTTCACAAAATAAAAAAACACTCATGAAACAAAGCATGAGCTAACTCACCATGGAAGTCATTCACGATAGGGAGGGAGCCCGGAGCCCCTCACGCACCGAGTGAGCAGCCCACCATCGTCGCTCTGGAGGAAGGCTCTGTAGAGCCCAAGCCCCGGGAACCCCTCCGACGCCGGCCCTTGCGAGTTGAGGTCGACACCGGCATGGGTAGCAGGGCTGCTTGCCGCCGACTGGGAACTTAATCTTCAGGCCTCTAGAAATAATGCAAGCCTGTAACTAAAATACCTAGAATGGTGAACTGAATCTTTGGGCCTCTAGAAATAATGCAAGCCTGAAACTGAAATACCTAGAAAGGTGAACTAAATCTTTTGGCCTCTAGAAATAATGCAAGCCTAAAATCGAAATACCTAGAAAGGTGAACTGAATCTTTGGGCCTCTAGAAATAATGCAAGCATGAAACTGAAATACCTAGAAAGGTGAACTGAATCTTTGGGCCTCTGGAAATAATGCAAGCCTGAAATTGAAATACCTAGAAAGGTGAACTGAATCTTCGGGCCTCTAGAAATAATGCAAGCCTGAAACTGAAATACCTAGAAAGGTGAACTGAATCTTTGGGCCTCTAGAAATAATGCAAGCCTAAAATTGAAATACCTAGAAAGGTGAACGGAATCTTTGGGCCTCTAGAAAGATTTATTACCTCCTCAAGCAGCATCAAACAATTCCATGCGTGCACCACAAATCTATACCAAGTTTGATCAGGATCTACTTTTCCAAATCAGAATTAGTGCTAGAGCAAGCAAGATCAATGATATGGCTGTGAGACAAAGAAGCAACGAACAAACTCACCCCTCTCGTGACCTCCCTGGTAGATGCACCGCCGCCGCGCACGACAGAGGAAGAAAAATGATTGGTGAAGGGGGAGCGGGGCGACCTTCGAAGGTCGGAGGGAGAGGGCAGCCGGAGTAGGGCGGCGGAGGCCGGAAGGAGAGGGCGGCCGAAGGAGAGAGAGGGCGAGCGGCGCTTGGGCGGGCGGCCCTATGGGGAACAGAGAGGAGTCGTGCGAGAGGGGGGAGCGATCTGGTACGGGCAGGGGAGATTTTTTTAGTTCTCTTTTAGTGGGCCCGAGGATAACTAACCCAACTAGAACCTCTCCATCGGGCTAGTTTTTTTAGCTGGGTTAGAGCAAACTAGCTCAAACTAACCCCTCTTGTTTCGATAATTTGAGGCTATTTCAACCCAAACTAGCTCTAACTCAGGGATCCAAACAAAGAGGAGTGTTACTGTACATGCTACAGTGTGGACCGTAGCACATTGTTTTTTATGGCCATATCACCACATTGTTTTCTACTGCTAGTTCACTAGGCTACCGTGGTTCGCACTGCTGGTTCACTGGGCTGCCGTGGTTCGCACTGCTGGTTCACTGGGCTGCCGTGGTTCGCACTCCTCCGACCTGAGTAGTAGTAGTAGTACTAGTATATACCGCATCATTCTTTGCTCCTTCTTGCTACTCCGACATGTGGGAGAGCTAGCATCCGGGTCGACGTGTCATGCACCAGATTAGAGCGCGGAACGGAAGGAGGCATCACCCCGGTTGGAGCGCTAGTAATTCATGACTATAGTGAGTGGTCATATCACAAGTCTTTCCAGCAGTAATGCGCCGTCAAATCGCACAGCCCGACCTTTCCAGCAGTATGTTTGAGAATCCGCCACTCGCTCACCCTCCTTGCCTCTCTGTCAAACCGCCTACCCAAAAACTGCCGCACGTACTGCCCGGGAAAAGCCCCGCCCTCAACTTTTAACTACACGAAAATAGTTCGAGCTTGTTCGTTCTATATAAATACAGTACTTACTGTATGTTTATTCACCCGTGGGGTTGTTCAATGAATGGAGGGGTGGGGAGCACAAGTGAACAATACTGTAGTACTACTAGTAGTAAGTAGGAGTTGTACAGTAGTCACCTTAAATAGAGAGTTTATTTTCTTTAATTCCACGTACACAAATTGAAACGCTTGTTGTGGAGAGAAAGAAGATAATCACTCCACTATATATGGACGCAGGGGCCTGAGCGCTTGCTTTACTAGGGTTGCTCCCTTCATTCTCTCATCCTCTCCAGATATAAACAAGACATCAGTAGCGACATTTTCTCTCTGCTCACCGCTGGTCACAGATCTGGCCGGATCCCTTCGGTCGGTGTGTGTAGAGGACTAAAAGGTGCATCGTTCACGTGGTCATCACCGCCGAGGGAGGAAACCCACAGCTACCGGAGGGGCCCGATCCTCTGCCCGTGTCGTTCTCTCCGACATAGCGCCAGCTCGGGAGGTCCTCCGACCCTTCTTCCTCCCTGCCGTATTGTCCGCAGATCCGACCTACCGCCGTCGACATCCCGGCGACCCTCAGGTATAAGTTCTTCGAAAGCGGGCTTGCTCTACTGCCCCAACTCCCCACGTGTCTGCATGTGCATCTTTTTATACTCCCATCAGCTCTTCCAAAGCCACCTAAGTTTTTAGTATTATTAGAGGTAAAGCTACTTCATGCATTCGAATCTAGGGCTTTGTTCAAACAACGAAGAAAGGGGGGAAAGTTGTAGCATGAATCTAGGATTTGATTCAAAGAGGAAATAATATGGTGAAAGTAGTAGAGACCGGATACCCAACCGGTCTCTTGGTTGAAAAGGGAAATAATGGGAAAACACAGTACAAACTGGATAAGGAACAAATCTATTATTGGTTGAAAAAAGGATAGAAAGTGGCGGCTGGTGGAAAAGTCAACAGAGTATGTCTAGGATTAGATTTGCTGCCATCACATAGTAAAAGGTCTCCAGGATTAGATTTGCTGCCCTCACATAGTAAAAGGTCTCAGGATTAGATTTGCTTCCCTCACATAGTAAAAGGTCTCAGGATTAGATTTGCTGCCCTCACATAGTAAAAGGTCTCCAGGATTAGATTTGCTGCCCTCGCATAGTAAAAGGTCTCCAGGATTAGATTTGTTGCCATCACATAGTAAAAGGTCTCCAGGATTAGATTTGCTGCCCTCACATAGTACAAGGTCCCCAGGATTAGGTTTGCTGCCCTCACATAGCATGAACAAACTCGGCATCACCACTTTATGCCTCCTTGTAGGTACATTGTGCTGATGCGTCCATTGTCGCATGTCCTTATACGAACCTTTTGCTGTTGTTAATGTAAGGGCGCATGTAAAATGAAGCAATCACACTATTACCTTAGGGACATGTCTAACCAGTGTCATTGTTAATCTAATGCCTCCAGTGATAAGATGCAATTAAATTGTGTTACAAATGACACTCCTGCTGTTTTCCCCAGTATGATAAGTAAGTTGCTCCTTTATGCTGCTGAGTGTCTTGGTGTCCCCACGGTCCCATGCCCTTAAACCAGCTCTTTAGCTGCTGTTGATTTACTATGTCTGGTAAACAAGCAATGCCACCATTAAAGTAATCCCATATTTGAGGAATCTCATTGTTGATCGTAATACTTCTGGTAACATGAAGCATTGCTGACGTTTTAAAATTTCTACTGTCCTTGCGTGATTGCCATGAACATAATTAAGATGCTTCTTTTCATTTTGTATATGTTTCGTATATTCTTATTGACCAGCAACTGTTTACTTTCTATCTTTTTATGCAGATAGGGATATCCATTTCACCTTGTTGCTATTATGACCTTTTGGTGAACTGCACAAAACACTTTTTTTGGGAATGAGTGTCTTGTGCAGTTCAACTAAAATGTCACGTGGGCAACATCTCTCAGTTTTGGTGGAACTGCACAAAATGGTGATTGGAGTTTCCAAAATCTTCGTCAATTTCTGCTGGTAATCTCGTGCAACATTTTATTAGCCTTTGCAAGATGGAGTCGTCACTGTCACCACAATGGCACTTTATTTTAGTGGAACTGCACAAAAGGATAAGAAAATTATAGTTGCACCTTACATGAGCCGGACAACCAACCTTAATGTTCCTCAATTTTAGTGCAACTACTAAAGAAGAACCTGCCAGCTCACGAGAGCAAGTACTTCTTGCTAGTTGAATGATGCAATCTTTGCTTCATTTCAGGTGAACTGCAGAAAAGGCGCATGAATTGAATCATGGAACTCCAGGCAGACCTTATCCTAGTGGAGCTGCAGGTTGAGTTCAAGGAGGCCGCTATTAAAGTGAAATCATGCTCTCCTATCTCCTTGTTTGTGTTGTGCAAACAGGAATACTCAACTACAGATGTTGTGACGGTCAAGAGCATTGGCCAAGTTCTTCGATTGTATGACATGGCTTGCCAAGATGGATTTAATCCCCATATTCACTTTATCAAAAGGCTCTAATGGGTTGGTTCTGAATCTTGCAAGCTGGGAATCAATGAGATGTGTAGGCATCTTTGTTGTACTTATTATTTGAATCTTATTTGTTGGTTCTGTATCTTGCAAGCTGGGAATCAATGAAATGTGTAGGCATCTTTGTTGTACTTATTATTTGGATCTTATTTGTTGGTTCTGAATCTTGCAAGCTGGGAATCAATGAGATGTGTAGGCATCTTTGTTGTACTTATTATTTGGATCTTATTTGTTGGTTCTGAATCTTGCAAGCTGGGAATCAATGAGATGTGTAGGAATCTTTGTTGTACTTATTATTTGCATCTTATTTGTTGGTTCTGAATCTTGCAAGTTGGGAAACACGGCATGATGATGCAGAGGACAACAACCATAACAAACAGTTCAAACTTAGTAGTATTATCTTTGTGAAAGTGTGACAAATGTGCTGATCGTGTGCGTCTTGAGAATAATTATTCCAATTGTTGTGCATGTTGATCCTGTGGCACTGATAGAACGAGCCAATGCATTGCTTGTTTTAAGTATAAATTACTATTAAAGCTAATTAAATTTAAGTAAAGTGACCACTAAGTCCTATTATTACAGTACCAATACAGACCGCTCGTGAACTGACATGTGGCCGGAGTAGGTTTCTTAATGGAGGCGTTTGAATGCGCCGAGGGTGCATCTCCTGCCGGGCGTGCAGCGTACGATGGAGGGGTAGTAGCTGTTGTCACCTGTACACACTCAGCTTACTACTGAATCCAGTTCCCCAAGAGCTGAAAAACGAACTGTTGCCGCCACCTACACACTCGTTCACTCGAAGAGACTCCAATGGCGATCCGAGGGGTGAGCCTCCTGGATATGAAATTCAGCAAGGAGTTCCCCTTTGAGTTCGCCATTCAGTCCTATGGCTGCACCAAGTTGAATGTGATGTACACCAAGGATACAGACTCGGTGAAGGTCTGCCTCGCCTCAGTCCTATGGCTGCACCAAGTTCTGGAGCATTCGCCCATTTCATCGGCAGCGCTGACTGCACCTTTGCTACAGTGGAGAGAAGGAAGAACGCGACGATTCAGCCATCTGGTGCAACAGGCTTGTAGACATCTAGAAGCAATACAAGATCATCAGCAACAGGAAGGAGAAGGACTCCATGGTTGACCTCGCTGAGACCATCATCGACCCCTGATACGCCAACATGAAAGAAGACGACCTGAACACGTGGGAAGTACCTCTGAATCTAGCCTACATAACCTACGCGGCCAAGGACGCATACACATGCTACGACATGTACAGGCAGATCTTGGACATGAGGGCGTGTCTGCTTCCCGTAACCGATGAGTACACGGACAGCCGCAGCGTCATGATCAAGCATGCGAGGAAGGTCTAGATGTTGTAATTTATCTGTTTATAAGCACCTTTATCATCTAAGTGTCTCATGCATTAGCCTATGTGTTGTAATTATCTGTTTTGTCCGAAATATTTCTTTTAAGAACCCATTAACCTGATTGCTTTTTTAGTGGCTATTTGCTTATGTATGTAACTAGTTCACTTGTCCGTTAAAAAAAACTAGTTCACTCGGCTGCCGTGCTTTGAATCTCTTTCCTCCCAACATATTCCCCTCCTCAGGTGGACCCAGTAGGTCTCTGAATTTTCTCCCACTTACTTTTTCGATGTAAACTGAGTTTTCTCCCAGTACTTTTCCATAGAACCAACTCAACTGTCCCACGTCTAGCGTAAAAAATAATAATACCCCACGTACTATTAACTCATCAAATTTAAATGATATTTTATTTCGTAAGTTGAAAGTTCTTACAAAATAATAATAGTAATTGTTTATATATAACTTGGCAAGTTAACTCCTAGTGATTGCGTACATAAGCTTGCAAATATTTTACTGACCAATGCAGTAATGGACGTGCAATCATGTATTTGTGTTTTTATAACATTTCTCCGTCTAGCCCAACATGATATTTTCACCCAGCCCAGCAAGTCCACGGATTTCGAGAAAAACGCAAATGGGATTTAAATGGGCTGCATAGATGCTACATCATTGTTTCACCCAGCCCACCAAATGGACTAAAAAACAAATGGACTGGCTGACATGTGGGCCAGTAGATCAAAGCCTAAGAAGGCATTGGATATACATCCAATGGCCGACATTCTTCTTCAATCTCTCGTTTTCTTCCCCCAACGCTGTCGTAACCGCCTGCTCCAGCCTTCGGTGTCCAGCGGCGTTGTTTTGCGCTCCTCAGCGAAACGCTACCCCGCCGACGGCCAGGCCATCCCTCCACTCCGCACCTCCTGTTATTCTCTGCCGAGTGTAGGCCCACCCCGCACCCGAACCAGTCAAGTTTCCCACTCCTCTCCGTCTGCGACTCCACTGCCGCATCTTCCCTATCTCCGGGTCGTTCCAGTCTGGGGCCTCGCCGTCGTCCACAGCCTCGATGCGCTCAGCGCGGTGTGGTCAACATACGAGAGTCATCGGAAGAGGACTGTACGTGGAGAGCGTGACGACTGGGACCCACGAGATCCATGGTCGCACGCAAGGAAAGTTCCTCCTTATTACGCACTGTACGTGGACTGTACGTGGGAAGGGCTTCTGTATTTCGCGAAAAAACGTTCCCCCCACTGACAGGTCGGACCCACCAGCTATATCTTCGCATGCAAGGAAGTGCCTCTTTATTACGCACAAAAAAATGAATACCCCCTGCTAGCTGGGACCCACCATAGTGGGTGGCTGACTTGTGGGCCTACTAAATTGACAAGGACGGAGGGCTTTGTCAACTTAGTCAATATGAACGATTCTAGCTCCAGTGACCGTATGATGTACATCCAACGACCATAGTGCTTCTTTAACCTCTGGTCATCTTGCTCCAGCCACCCAAAGTAGCGCCGGTCGTGTCGCGTGCTCCTGTGTCTCGTGGCCGACTGTGATGCCGCGGAAGCCTCACCGCCCCCTACTACTCCTACCGCTGGCCTAGGGCATCCCTCTACTCACCCCCACCCCTTGTTATTCTACGGTGATGGCAGCCTGACGCCGCAGCTGAACCAGTGAACCCTCGTACTCCTCTCCGCATGGGCATCCACTGCCGTGTCTTCCCCGGCTCCGCGTCGTCCCCTTCCTAGGCCTCGCCGTCGTCCACCGCCTTGGTGCTATCGGCGCGGCGTGGTCAATGTGGTCAATGACCGACTTCCATCGGAAGAGTACCGTACGTGGAGAGGCTGACAGCTGGGTCCATGGCCGCAGCTGGGTCCACGGCCACAGCCCAGTTTTTTTGTGATTTGCCAAGTAAGTCGCTTTTTCAGGCCTGTTGGGCTGCAAATCTTTCAAGACGAGGAGTGCTTCATTCGGCTGGCTGAGAAAATGGCTTATCAGTAATGAGAAATGGGTTGTACATTTTTAAAACACATCAAACCGACAATTAGTTTCAAATATCTTTTTTTTCATTTCGAGATTTTAAAATGCATTTATTTTTATGCGTGGACAATTTGTTGGATTTTATATTGATATGCATTTATTTTTAAAATCATTTTGAATGTGACTCAAAATTTCGGGATTAAAAACAGTTCGGACCGCACCGAAATATGCAAAATTTCGTATAATTTTTTAACCGTGGCCACAATATGGGCTGTAATGCTAAGAAAAATAATATGGTCTCCAAAAAACCCTTAAGAATTAGCAAATGGGCTTTAAATTATTAGAAATAATGGCAGATGGGCTGTATGCTGTTTTCCACAGATTTGAGGCTTTCCTAAAAAGAAGGTTGGCGCACAAGCAGTGACTGTTGGATTTCCATCCAACGGCCATCGTGCTTCTTTAATCTCTGCTCTTCCTGCTCCAGCCGCTCAAACAAGCGCCAGCGGGACTGCCTGCTCCCTCCTCCCCGCGGTCGGCTGTGCTGCCGCGTAGGCCTCACCGCCCCACCGTACTCCCATCGCTGGCCTAGCCATCTCTCTACTCACCCACACCTGTTGTTATTCTCCGGCGACGGCAAACGAACCAGTAAACCCTTGTACACTTGTACTTTGTTGGCGTTCCGGGAACGGGGGTCCCCATACTTGCCTGCCTGCGGCCGGCGGCGTGGCTCAAGCAGAGGCCCAATACAGCCTGGCTTCATCAAGCTCAAGCTCAAGACCCTCACGAGGGGCCAAGCCTCGCGGGGCAGACGACAGGAAGCTTCCTTAGGAGCAGCCTCATCAGGCGGACTCGCGAGGAGGTGGAGAGATCAAGGCAGGGTACCTTGTGAGGTGCCCGTTATGCAAGCCATGACGGTTGGGACCTGGCGGGTGCCAGGCGGGCGCCGGCCTGTGTAGTGTCCTTGTTTCCCCTTCGGTGCAAAGGGGGCAAACACAGGGCAAGGCATCAGGCAAAGGTTACCGTTTCGGTGCAACAAGACCAATACCAGCGGAATAGCAGGATGGAGGTCACCGTGGAGCCCAGGATGGCGTCACCGTCAGAGTCTTTGGCAGTCAAAGACCAACTTTAGTCAGGATAAGTGTACAAGATGTTCCCCTTAAAAATGGCCAATTGTTGGCGCCCTTCCCGCTCATTATTTGGGAAGAGGCCCAGGGCCTCCCTCTATACATAGGGCTAGCCACCACAGTAGAAAGGCGCGGATTGAGATTTTGGGTAGACTAGAGAGAGGGAGGCGACTGAACTCACCCAAGCAGTTCATCGCACCAGCTCAAGAACACCCCTCGCGAGGCTGTTCTTCCTTTGTATTGTTCATCATCAGCCCCTGAGGCAATCCACCACACCACACACTGGAGTAGGGTACTACACCACAATGGTGGCCTGAACCAGTATAAACCTCGTGTCCCCTGTGTCTTCATCTTTCTAGCTTAGATTCCTTGCGAGGCTTCGAGATGTGTGTTGGTAGGAGAGAGATCTTCGCGCGCACCCCAGAGTTCGAACCTCAAGGGTCTACCGGAACCCGAAATCTGACATTTGGCGCGCCAGGTAGGGGTGCGCCGGAATCCTTCCTCCGCCGCCTCGCGTTCCATCCCCTCGTCGTTCTCATGTCAAGCGACCTGACTGCCAACGCCGACCGCTGGGCGGCGTGGCCCACCCACGCCGTGCAACCTGCCCAGGGCGACCTCAACCTCGCGCCTCAGGCAGCTCGCGCTCCGCAGGGTGCTGCAGGGCGCGGGCGATGCGGCCAAGCGCCGCCTGCCCTCACACCGCGGCAGGTGCGGTCAGCAGCAAGAGTGTCAAACCACACCGCAGCCACAGCGCCGCACACCCGATGGGAGCAGGCGAACTCAAGGGTCGCGCTCACGGTGGCTCGAGAGCTGCTACGGTACAGGCTGCTGGAGGGCGGCCGCGACGTGTTGTTAGAGCGAGTGGCCGAGCTCCTGGACGCCGCCACCTCAGGAGCACCTCCTTTCTGCGTCCAGCTGCCACCCCAGAACCAGGGCGGGTCGTATGGCGGCCCCATACGTGCCCACGCAACTCCGAGCGGAATCCAGGGCCTCCTCAACGCCAACTCGGCCATCAGCGTCGGGTGACAGGTCGTGCCGGCCCCATCTTCGGCCGGTGAAGGAGTGCAAACCATGGCCTTCGGCCCCGATGGGACACCAGCGCCCCAAGCCGGACTGCGTGGCGTATGGGGCACTACGGCGAGGCCCTCGGGGCGGTGGCCCCAGAAGCTTATGTGCCCCACATGGTGGATCAAGAGTGCGCACTAGAAGAAGACCATGGCTCATTCCTCGGGCCGGGCTGGGGGGAGGAGACGCTAGAAGATGAGCTCTTTCATGAACCCCAAGAGAGCCTCGACAACCGCGCTGGCGGCAGCAACTACCAGGTACCGCTAATTCCTCAGGAGCAAGCTTATGCTAACCATGGGTCGCATGAGGTACAGGTCGCTGCAGCAGATGGCTGCCCCAATACCACAGCCTCCTACCCCTCAAGAGGAGGGCACCGGGGGCAGCAGGATAGGGGCCGAGATCCGGGCTCGCCCCCGCGACGCTCGGAGCAAAGCGTTCTCAGGAGGTAGGCCCCCTACCGGGGAGGTGCCTCATGGCCTGCCCCCGGCAGAGGACCCGTGGTCGTCGGGGAACCGCTGGCGACCGCTCTACCCCATTGGCGTCGTCCTTGGTTTCCGGTCGCCGTCAATGGCGGTACAGTGTGGAGCAAGGTGGGGCCCTCGTATGGCGATATGAAGCAAGGCCGGTACCTGTGAAGAAGGCCCAGTGCCTGTGAAGCTCGCCGCCCATGACACTCTCACGTTATAATGAGTGGGGATGTACACGCCCCGGAGTCTCCGGAGAGCCGCCCTCGGGCCTCAGGGGCTCCCGCCCACGCCCAGTGGCAGCACTTAGCTCCGCGCTGGTGAGAAGACGTCCAAGACTAGACTAGGTCCCGGACACGGCTTTTTGCCTTTTGCCTTTTCCTATGTTGTCAAGGTTCTTCAATTCGAATTTAAGTTGGATTTGATCTTGTGACTTGCGTGTGTTTGGGGAAGGGGTGTTTAGTCTCGTTCGAGCAAATCTCTTGTGTTCTGGTTTCGGCTTTGCGTCCAGAGATAGCGTCAGCTGCCTCCCCTCGCGAGCCCCTCGCGAGCCGGGCCGGGCCAAGCACGTCTACAATCCGGACCGCTGTCGCTGCACCTTCTTAGGAGGTTCTCACCGCATGATCAACGGGTTCACCCAGAAGACACTCGAGGCGCTGCGGCTCCCACAGGCTCGCTCGGGACCCGTCCGGGTCATAAGGTAAACAAGTCAGCTGTCCCATCACGGGGCCGGAAGCCAAGCACAAGCCCACACGCGGTGTTATGTTACAAGGATACTGATTGCAAACCTTTACATGAGGGGCTCCCCCTCCCAAAATGCTCTTACAATCTTCAGGGCCGAGCCCGAACCTTTTTCATACAGGATAAATGGTGGCGACCTACAATCAATCGGACATATCACTCACCGCGTCTTCTGGAGCGCCTCCAGAGGCGTCGCTGGCATCACTGACATCGTCACCACCGCCGCCATCACCTCCATAAACGCCAGGCTCGTTCACAACGCCACCTTCATTGGCGGCCACGATCACGCCATCGTCATTAGATGCGAAGGCCCTGACGAGGGCGTCCACGTTGTCCTCCACCCAATGCGCCAGATCGCCCCGAATGGCTATGGGCACCGGTGCGATGGCGGCGTCGAAATCAAAGTGGGGATCCCTGTCCCGAAGATAGCTGAAGACACGAGAGAAGGGCCCAAGCATGGCTCGGCTCCTCTCCTCAACAAGCCAGCGGGCCCTGTCAGAGCGGGTCTCCAACCGTGTCACCACGTCCGTGAAGAACCGGAGGTTGCCAGCATAGTTGGTCACACGAGGCTCGGCAACAGCCGCCTCGCAAATGTTGCCCGGGGCCGCATTGGCCCTTTCCCTGAGCGCCCAGAGCATGGGGGCATGCTCATGCTCCAGGGTCTGCCGCTGACGGATCTCGTCCTCATTCCGCCGCGCAACGGCCTCGGCGCCATCAACCCTCTGTTGGAGAAGAAGCAGCTCGGCGCGGGAAGAGGCCAGCTCTGCCTGCGCTGCGCCAAGGGCGGCTGCGGAGGAATCCGCACTCCGCGTCACTTCAGTCAGCTTGGTCCTGAGGGTAGCGGTCTTGCCCTCAGCTTCGGCCCCGATTAGCTCCAGCCTCCCTTCGTATTCACGCTCAAGATTTGAGCGAGCTTCCACCACGCGGCGGTCGACCTCTTCTTGGAATCGGGCTTCCCGCGCGGCGACATCATCCTCCGCCTGAGTCACCAGGCGCTCCCTCGTCTCCAATCGCTCAAGGTCAAGGGTGCGCTCGGCGGCCTCCAATGTCAGCGCCTCCTCACACTTCTAGAGCTTCGCCTGGTCGACGGAAGCCCCCTTCAGCGACACAAGGGCCGCCTGACGCAGCTCCACTTGCTGCTCCAGAGAGGTGCTCCAGACCTGGAGCTCCCACGCGCGCTCCTCTGGAGCATTGTGCCGTCGGTCTACTTCCCGAGCCTCCTCGACGGCTTGGGAGCAGGCCTCCCGCGAGGCCGCCAGTGACACTTCGGCCTTCACGTTGTAGTGGTCACACTGGTGACGCGCAAGGACGACGGCTACCTTCAGCTTGCGCCTCTCCTTAGTGAGGCGCAGGCCTTCGGCCTCAAGGTGCGCATCCTCGCCAGCAAGCTCCGTGCCGAGCTGGCTGACTGCATCAGCCGCCCTCTGAAGAAACTCTTGGTGAAGGGCGCGGCGCTCTAGAGTGCGCCTAAGCACGTCTCCTATGTCACCCTCCGCCACTGGCGAACGCGGAGGGCCCTCAGGCGGCATGCCCCCTTCCGGTGAGGGGCTGGGGGCTGGCGCCCCAGCGATCGCCGGACGGACCTCTCCAGGAATCCAGCCTGGCGCCGGTCCATTCCCAGAGGAGGAACCCAAGACCGACCTCAGCCAGTCACCATCCATGATCAGGGGAGGAGCGCGGGGCAAGCTAGCTGTACCCTAGGAGATCTCGCGAAGGGAGGACAGCAGGCATGCAGGCTCGAGGTGCCCTGCGGGACGGATCACTTCTCCAACTGGCCCAGCGGCGGGGGCGCTGCTCGAACTCGGCGTGCCCAAGGTCGGCAAAGAAGACAATGCTTGGGGGGACAGCTCCTCGACCGTCTCCGCGAATTCAGCGAGAAGGGCCCTGAAAGGCCGCAATCAGTTGCAGGAACAGTAAGGTAAAGGAGCAGAGAGGGAAGAGGACTTACTTGTCCATGGCAAAGTACTTCCTGCGCTTCAACAGGGGGCAAGGGCGATCATCACCACCCAAGGCCTCCTTCTTCTTGCGGAGGGCCTCGAAGTCTACGCGGAACCGGCCCAAGCACTCGGCGCTAGGGGCGGTCTGTGGCATGGAGGAGGCGTCAAAGTGATCAGCACCAGGGGAACCGGCCTAAGGGACGCCGACAGGCGCCGCCTCATGAGGGACGACCAGGGCCTCGAAAGCCCCAGCCTCGGGAGCCGTAGGCCGCAACTCCTCGCCTACCACTGCTCCAGGACGGGCTTCAGGGGATGCCACCTTCGGGGCTCCGCGCGGCGTTAGCATCTCGACATCGGCCCCCTCAGCTCCCGGCGGTTCTCGTCTCCCCGCTCCATTGCCTGAGGCAGGACCGCTGTGGGCGACCGGAAGAGCAACCACATCACCTGGGTTCTTGCGTGGCCCCGTGAGGCCAACCGGATGCAACCCCCACTCATCAAAGCTGGGCATCTGCCTCACAAAATCGGCCCTTCCCGAGCAAACAAGAGGGTTGCCCCGTGTCGAAGGCTGCCTGGGGAAGGATCGCCAGTCAGGACCCTGAGCACCATCCTCAACACTTCAGGCGCCAGATTCTCCTCCTAGAGCCACATGCGGTCTTTGTGCCCCGCGAAGGCCCACATCTGACGGGAGTGGTGCTGAAGAGGAGCAATGCAACGTTGAAGGAACTCTTTCACCACCTTGGGCGCTGTCACATCGAGTGCCCTCAAACTCCGGAAGCAGCGCCAGACGAAGGCGAGCCGGGGGCTCGCGAGCGTCTTGTTATCCCAGCCTGAGTTGGGAACAGTGGGCGAGGCCGGGTGCGAGAGCAGGGGGCTGGGCACTCCGACATCCACATACAACCACCGCTATCTGAACCTGGCCTTAGGAGAAGGAAGGCCAAAATTGATCCCTGAAGCAGCCGTCTCTCGCACGGCAAGGAAGCTCACGCACCCCGAGCATTGAGTGGGGTCACTCAGGTGCAAAGCAAAGAAGTGGTGCAGGAGAGCAATGGAGGGAGGAATGCCCACCATGGCCTCGCAAAAATAGGCGAAGACAGCAAGGAGGGTAATGGACTCTGGACCAAGATGCATCATGTGGATCTGGTAGTGGGAGAGCACCGCATTGAAGAAAGCGGAAAAGGGGGGGAACTAGACCCGCCCACAAGGCATCGACAAAGAATCGGACCTCCGTGACGACCCTATCGAAGGAGGCGTGGGATGCAGGCCAGACCGTGGTCCTGCCGCACTCGTTGAAGATGGAGGCAGGAGCAGAGCAGACCTTGTCAAAGGCTTCAGGGTTGAGTATGATTGACCAATCAACAACGGGGACCACCGCTGGAGGTGAGCGGGGCGAAGGCGCGGGCTTCTTCCTCCTTTATTTCTTTGCTGGCACAATGGCGATGGGAAGGGGGGAGAGTTCGAGTTGGATTGGAGGCGGAGGTTGGAGCTGTAGGAGGAAGGAAGGGCAGATAGCGCGCGAACGGTGAAAGGGGAATGGCTGTGTGCAACCACGGGTCCGCCTATCCAAGCGTGTAATCAGGCATCATGGGGAAGCGGAGACGCCCACGTCCAATCAACCGCCATGCGGCGCCCAAGGCCGTGGGCTATTGGGGCCCGTGGCACTTCGCACTTGCCCTTTCGCTTCTCTATTAAGCCAAGTCCGGGCGCGCCTTGGGCCCGGGGGCTACTATCGGCGTTTCGGGAATGGGGGTCACCAGACTTGCCTGCCTGCGGCCGGTGGCGTGGCTCAAGCAGAGGCCCAGTACAGCCTGGCTTCATCAAGCTCAAGACCCTCGCGAGGGTCCAAGCCTCGTGGGGCGGACGACGGGAAGCTTCCTCGGGAGCAGCCTGATTAGGCAGACTCGCGAGGAGGCGGAGAGATCAAGGCAGGGTACCTCGCAAGGTGCCTGAGGGAGTCCTGGATTAAGGGTTGTCCGGATAGCCGAACTATCACCTTCGGCCGAACTCCAGGACTATGAAGATACAAGATTGAAGACTTCGTCCTGTGTCCGGATGGGACATTCCTTGGCGTGGAAGGCAAGCTTGGCGATACGGATATGTAGATCTCCTACCATTGTAACCGACTCTGTGTAACCCTAACCCTCTTCAGTGCCTATATAAACCGGAGGGTTTTAGTCCGTAGGACGAACAACAATCATACCATAGGCTAGCTTCTAGGGTTTAGCCTCTCTGATCTCGTGGTAGATCTACTCTTGTACTACCCATATCATCAATATTAATCAAGAAGGAGTAGGGTTTACCTCTGTCGAGAGGGCCCGAACCTGGGTAAAAACATCGTGTCCCTTGTCTCCTGTTACCATCCTCCTAGACGCACAGTTCGGGACCCCCTACCCGAGATCCACTGGTTTTGACATCGGCATTGGTGCTTTCATTGAGAGTTCCTCTATGTCAACATCTTTAGGCCCGATGGCTCCTCCGATCATCAACAACGATGTGGTCCAGGGTGAGACTTTTCTCCCCGGACAGATCTTCGTATTCGGCGGCTTTGCACTGTGGGCCAATTCGCTTGGCCATCTGGAGCAGATTGAAAGCTACGCCCCTGGCCATCAGGTCATATTTGGAAGTTTGAACTATACGGCTGACGTTCACGGAGACTTGATCTTCGACGGGTTCGAGCCAGAGCCGAGCGTGCCGCACTGTCACAATGGGCACGATCTAGCTCTGCCGCTGGACAGTGCCCTGGAGGCCACAAAAGTGTCCGCTCCGACCCTTATGTCAGGACCCCGACTCAATGGCACATCGATCTAGCATGTAACACCTCATATCACTTTGCGGCCTCACACACGGTATTCCCACGGGTGTCGCCTTAAATTGCCCGGGACCGCTTGCGCCTTTTGGCACACGTATATGATAGTGCCGCTAGCATCCATATGACAAGGAGCCTGGGTTGACATGGCTAGTCGTGAACCCAAAGTGGCACTAACTTACAGGGACAGGCATACATGACCCAGCATCAAACGTGTCGGTCATCAGCGAGTGAATCCAGGCTGTTGCACTGGGCTAGCAGGACTCCGGTAAACCGGGCTATAGCGGGCTAACAGGACTCCGGTATTCATCGCGTGACATTTCCCCGTAGGGACAGACACAGGAATGAAGAAGGACACATGCCGGCCAGCCTAAGTGTTCTGGAGCAGTAGCAAGCTACCATGGCTCAGTGGAAGCACTAGGAGACATTTCCCGGTAAGAGAGGCTACTAAGGATAAACAACTAGATAGTCAGATCCCACACATACCAAGCATTTCAATAACATACACACAATATGCTCGATATGTGCAAATACAACATGGCATCATAACATGACTCTACAACTCAAGTATTTTATTCAATAGGCTCCAAGGAGCGAGATATTACAAACATGGGTCTCATGACCCAACACTCAGAGCATTCAAGTCAAAGCACAAGGGGAAGCTTAACATGTCTGAGTACAGAACATCTACAAATGAAACAGGCTGAGAAGCCTGACTAACTACCAGATCCTGCCGAGGGCACAAGATCGTAGCTGAGGTAACAAGCTAAACATCGAAGTCCACGCGGAACTACTAGTGAGACTGAAGTCTCTCTGCAAAAACATAAAATATGCAAACGTGAGTACAAATGTACCCAGCAAGACTTACATCAGAACTATCTACATATGCATCATTATCAACAAAGGGAATGGTGGAGTTTAACTGCAGCAAGCCAGCTTTAACTCGGTGGCTATCCTGAACTACGACTGCAAGTAACTCTTTTGAGGTGGCGCACATGAGTCCACATAGTCACCAACCAATACACAGCTATGGATCCGCTCTCGTCTCCCTACGAGAATGCCATCCATAGCACTCACGCTTATCTTGCGTATTTTAGAGTATCCACTTTCACTTGTCTATGAACTGTACAGACAACCGAGAAGTCCTTTACCACGGACACGGCTATTCGAATAGATGATGTTAACCCTGCAGGGGTGTACTTCTTCATACATGTTTCCACCACTTAGCGTCTGCACACGACATGTGCTCGGCAGACTTCAAGCAAAAGCCGACGTGGGTGTAGACCATGACCTACCTAAACACTCAAGTCTCTAGTCCAGGTTTATCGCCTATTCAGGTTCCATCCGCAGGGAGTCCGGCCGAAGTTTCCACATACGGCCCCGAACGATGTGTGCAGGGTTCCCGAGACACCAAACGGGCGTCCGGTACACCGTGCCACGTGCCTACCGCATCACAGCCCACCCCTCCGGTCAGCGCTGCGCACGACCTCCAGCATACTACAAACACCAGAAACTACTTGCAACTCCTGGACAGAGGACAAGGGTGATTAAGAAGTCGAGCGAGGTCATATTTCAGGGCCCAATGCATGGTAGTAGCTGTTTCATGGATCACAAACACAGAACTCAGTTCCTGAGGACGGTTTCAATGAGACAACCCACCATGTACTCCTACATGGCCTCTCACCGCTACCTTTACCAAATCGTGTTCACACACTTAGCTCACACACAGTAGGACATGTTCACACACCTCTGATTCATTCCCGATGAATCAGACCTGACTCAACTCTAAAAAATAGCAGGCATGACAAACAAGCATGAATGAGTAGGCACAACAGGGCTCAAACAACTCCTACTCATGCTAGTGGGTTTCATCTATTTACTGTGGCAATGACAGGTCATGCAGAGGATAAGGGGTTCAACTACCACAACAAGTAACAGATGAATCGTTGTTGTCCTAATGCAGTAAAAGAGAGCAGGAGCGAGAGACTGGGATTGTATCGGAATGAACAAGGGGGTTTTGCTTGCCTAACACTTCTGAAGATAGTATATTTCTTCATTGGTGTCATCGATCACATCGTCGGTACACGTCTTACTGGGAGGGGACAAACACCGAGAAACAAAGAAGAAGCACAATCAATGCAATGCACAATATGATACATGATCATGACATGGCAATATGCTGTGGTTTGAGCTAATGCAACTAGCAGCAGGTTAAATGAAGTTGGTTTGAACCCTAGGTTCAAATTCAAACTCCACATAAGGCATTTCAAATGCCATTTATTCAAATTGTTGTATGCAGCAGATTTAAGTTGTTCAAACATGCATGAGAATGGTACAGATGGATAGATTGGATTTTTCTGATCATTTTTCATATATAAATTATTTAATTTGGATTTACAATTGAATTTCTATGAATTTTAGAAGTTTAGATCATTTTTTGAAATTTATAAATCATTTCTGATTTATTTTAATACCAGAAAATGTTTACTGCGTCAGCATTAGGTCATGCTGACCTCAGTAGGTCAACAGCGCCAGCCAGGTCAAACCTGACGGCAGGGACCCACGGGTCAGTGTAACAGGGCTGGTTTGGGTGGATGACAGGTGGGACCAGGTCAACGCTGACTGGGCAGGTCAACCCTGACAGTCGGGGCCCACTTTACTTAATCTAATCCTAAACAGAAATAATCTTATACTTAATTATTGTGGTGGGGTCCATTGTCAGTGTTTGTGGGTGGTTTAGCTGGCGGTCATTAGCACTAAATACGCGACCACGTCGGCATACCGGAGTTTGGCCGGCGGCGACCTCAAGCCGCGGCAGAGGCGCACTGGAGTGGCTCGGGTTTTGCCCACGGTCGACCAAATTGACTGGTTTGGTCCTATGCGTAGCTGGGGCTCGCGCGCATCCAGAAGGGCAAGCGGGAAGAGCTGGGGTGGTCGGAGGCGACGGCAACCACGACAACAACGGCAGCCGGAGTTTGGGTGTGGACGGGGTCGACGCTACATGGCGCTAGGGAATAAACTGGCAGGTGCTATGCACCCCTGGGGGTTCACCGAGCACGGTGACATGCTCAAGTGCGGGCTGCGGTGGCCCTGGCCACAGCGGTGATGAACCACGGCGGCGGTGAGCTTTCGGCTCCGGTGGACCGCGGGGTTAGAGGAGAAGAACGACAGCGGGGAGAGAGGGGTTAGGTAGAGGAGCTCACGGCAGGGTCGTCGGTGATCTCAGAGGGCTTGGGGACGGCCTGGTGATGACGAATCGGTCGACGGCGGCCGTCGGTGCGAAGGACGAAGATGGCGTCGACGACGGAGCTTCAGGGCGTACGGCTTCTTGTGGCTCGGTGGTAAGGACGGGGACGTCACGGCGGAGCTCGGGGGCGTGTCAGAGAGGCTCAGACATGGCTGTGGCCGTGGTGGAGCTCGTCGGCCACGAACCCGTTCGGGTGGGTGAGAGAGAGGTCCAGGGAAGGGGATGAGCACGGGGGAGAGCGGAAGGGGGTTGAGGGTGATGCGTGGCGTCACCAGGGATGGCCAGGGCGTCGGGGGGGGGGGGCAAGCAGGAGGTGGCCGGGGCGCGTGGGCGCGCGAGTCGTCGGCCACACGCGCGTCCTCCTGGCAGAGGAGGAAGACGACAGGGAAGGAGGCGGTGGTGGGCTGGGCCAGCTGCAGTGCTGGGCCACAACTGGGCCGACTAGGTGGCCTGCACGGTGAGGCCAGGTACTAACTCTCTCTCTCTCTCTCTCTTTTATTTTCTGTTTTCTATTGTCTGTAATCTTTGTGGCTTTATTAAAAATACAAAAACGTTTTAAAAATCCTGAAAATAGTTGTGGGCTCTGTTAGAATTATTCCTAGCATCCCACACTTAAGTTCAGAATTAATTGAGCACTTAAAATAATATATAGCATTCAAATACCCAATTGCAAATACTATATGATTTAATTCAGTGACCAAATATGTCATGGAAAAATGTGCAACACCTCTGGTTATGGTTCTAGCATTTTCCAGAAATGATGAACATTTTTGAAAGCCATTTGGATTCACTAAAAATATTTTAGTTGAACCTAGTGAATTCCTTTGATGCTAGGGTTTAGGCAATCCCCATTTCAAGTTTCATAAAATTTAAACATGATGCATGGATGCTTATGCAAAGACAGACAAGGTCTAAGCTAGGGCTGTGACACCTTAGTTCGGAGCCGACTGCGCCGACCGAGGACGGGTGGCTGGACACCGCCTCGGGGGCTGCTATGTCTACGACGATGGAGCCGAATACTATCCCTGTCCTTTGCAAGGCTGTAACTCCAAGGTACCGGACTCCTCTCCGGACTCCTCTCCGGACTCCAAACCTTCCGTGCCCCTGCCAATAGAATCCGATTGGGCGCCGGTCATGGAGTTCACCGCCACGGACATTTTTTAGCACTCGCCCTTTGGCGACATCCTGAATTCACTAAAGTCTCTCTCTTTATCAGGAGAGCCCTGGCCGGACTATGGTCAGGAAGGTTGGCATGCGGACGACGAAGAAATTCAAAGACCACCCACCACCCACTTCGTAGCCACTGTCGATGATTTAACCGACATGCTCGACTTCGGCTCCGAAGACATCGACGATATGGGCGACGATGCAGGAGATGACCAAGAACCCGCGCCTACAGGGCACTGGAAGGCCACCTTGTCATACGTCATTTACATGGTGAACATCCCAAAAGATGGGAATGGCGATGGAACAACGGAGGATGACCCCTCCAAGAAACAACCTAAGCGCCGGCGTCAGCGGCGCCGCTCTAAATCCCGCCACTGCAAAAACGATGATTCCGGCACGGAAGACAATAACACCCCAGAAAGTGCCGAAGACAACCCCCTCCAGCAAGATTCAGCACAGGAGGATGGAGAAGCCAGCCCTCATGAGAGAGCGGCAGACAAGGAGGTAGAGGACGATAATTACATGCCTCCCTCTGAAGACGAGGCAAGCCTCGACAACGACGAATTTGTCGTGCCTGAGGATCCCGTCGAACAGGAGCGTTTCAAACGCCGGCTTATGGCCACCGCAAGCAGCAACAGCTTAGAGCTGATCAAGATTTGCTAGCTGGCAGATGGACTGAAGTCCTTGCGGCCGAAGAGTACGAACTCGAACGCCCCTCCAAGAGCTACCCAAAACGCAGGCTGCTACCCCAATTAGAGGAGGAAGCACTCAAACCTACATCACCAGCCCAGGATGCAGCCGACCGGCCACCTCGTGGCCGCGATAGAGAGGCCTCCAGGCCATCCACTCAAGCCGCACCCCGGCGCCGCTCAAAAATACCAAGGCACGGGGAAGTGCGCCAGACCTGCAAGATATATTGGAGGACAAGGCAAGGCAAACAACATCGATCTACGGATCGCGTGGGCGCCTCACTACACGTGACGACAACCGTCATGCCGCATACAGCAAATCTGGCCGGGCCGAACACAGCAGACAAAGCCCATTCGAGATACATCGTGATATAGCCCAATACAGAGGCGCCGCATACCCACTATGCTTCATAGATGAAGTGATGGATCATCAAATCCTTGATGGTTTCAAACCCGTAAACATTGAATCATACGATGGCACAACAGATCCTACGATCTGGATCGAGGACTATCTCCTTCATATCCACAAGGCCCGCGGTGATGATCTACACGCCATCAAATACCTCCCACTCAAGCTTAAAGGACCAGCTCGGCATTGGCTTAACAACTTGCCAGCAGAGTCAATTGGTTGTTGGCAAGACCTAGAAGCCGCATTCCTCGACAATTTCCAGGGCACCTATGTGCGACCACCAGACACCGATGACCTAAGCCACATAATTCAGCAGCCAGAGGAATCGGCCAGACAATTTTGGACATGGTTCCTAACCAAGAAAAATCAAATCATCGACTGTCCGGATGCAGAGGCCCTGCAGCCTTCAAACATAACATCCGCGACGAGTGGCTCGCGCGACACCTAGGACAGGAACAGCCGAAATCCATGGCAGCCCTCACAACACTCATGACCCGCTTTTGCGCGGGAGAAGACAGCTGGCTAGCTCGTAGTAACAACATGACCAAGAGCCCTGGTAATTCGGATACCAAGGACAGCAATGGCAGGTCGCGTCGCAACAAGCACAAGCGCCGCATTAACAGCGACAATGCTGAAGATATGGCAGTCAATGCCGGATTTAGAGGCTCTAAACCCGGTCAGTGGAAAAAGCCATTTAAAAGAAATACTCCGGGCCTGTCCAATTTGGACTGAATACTCGATCGCTCGTGCCAGATACACGGCACCCCCGAAAAACCAGCCAACCACACCAACAGGGATTGCTGGGTATTCAAGCAGGCAGGCAAGTTACATGTCGAAAACAATGACAAGGGGCTGCATAGCGACGACGAGGAGGAACCCCGACCGCCGAACAATAGAGGACAGAAGGGCTTCCCCCTACAAGTGCGGAAGGTGAACATGATATACGCAACCCACATACCCAAAAGGGAGCGGAAGTGTGCAATAAGGGCCGTATATGCGATGGAGCCAGTCGCCCCAAAGTTCAACCCGTGGTCCTCTTGCCCGATCACTTTTGATTGAAGGGACCACCCCACTAGCGTCCGCCACGGCGGATTCGCCGCATTGGTTCTAGACCCAATTGTTGACGGATTTCACCTCACTCGAGTCCTGATGGACGGCGGCAACAGCCTGAACCTGCTTTATCAGGATACAGTGTGCAAAGTGGGCATAGACCCCTCAAGGATTAAACCCACAAAGACAACCTTTAAAGGCATCATACCAGGTGTAGAGGCCAATCATACATGCTCAGTTACACTTGAAGTGGTCTTTGGATCCCCGGATAACTTCCGGAGCGAGCAGTTAATCTTCGACATAGTCCCGTTTCACAGCGGCTATCACGCACTGCTTGGACGAACCACATTTGCAAAGTTCAATGCGGTGCCGCACTACGCATATCTCAAGCTCAAGATGCCAGGCCCTCGAGGAGTCATTACGGTCAACGGAAACACCGAAGCTCTCTCCGAACGGAGGAGCACAGGCGGCTCTCGCGGCAGAAGTACAAAGCAGCCTCTTAAGGCAATTCTCGAGTCCGGCTATTAAACGTCCGGACACCGCCAAGCGCACCCGGAGTAACCTACAATAGGTCCGCCCGACACATTCCGAGCACGCGTAGCAATGCGGCCCCAACCCCAGCCCTCGCGACATTGTGAAACCAGTACTACGCGTACATAATTACGCTCTGGAAATACCATGGGTATAGGGGGAGGGGGACGACCATGGCAGGCCCAGAATGCGGCTCAACCACACCAGGGGCTCCCGATTGTGTAATTCTTTATCTTACTTTCAAGACTCCTTTATCAATAAGCCCTGCCCGGTAGTAGAACCGCCGAACACATGATGCAACAGCCAGGGAAGCAGAAAGCTATGTTGAATGTCCAGGTGGTCTCTATAACGAGCAGTATACTTATTTTACATATCATCCCGCAGCTCGCTCAGGGAGGGGGACATGTCAAATAGTCCCGTCCCTTGCTTATCGCACTATCTGTATCGTTCTGCTTTTACCGCAACTTTTTTAATGAACAATGCACAACTTTTGCCTATTATTGCATTCCTTTTTCATATCTATATATGTTCACTTATGACATATTGCTGTCACACCCTGATTTTCATGGCACAACACTTAAGCTAATAAATCATGATAAATTGTGGTTTGACAAAAACTTTTGTGTGTTTTGGTCTTTGCTTGATATGATTTTTTTGTCTGCTATTTGCAAGTGCTCTAAAAATCAAATAAATCCTCCAACTCTTATACTCCTTCTCCTTGATCGAAAAACCTTGCCCATTGATCATGCCATGTGTATAGGACATAAAAATAATTTCCTCCAAAAAAATAATTTGGCCAAATAGTATTTTCGAAAATTAGTTTTCCAAAAACCCCTAAATTGAGATTTGCACCGCAAGTACTTAATTAAGGGCAGTAAAAATATTTCCAAAAATATATTTGACTCCTATTAGATATAGGACAACCATAAACCCCAAAAATATAATTTTAAAACTTATTTTCTTATTTTATTTAGAGGCTTTTTCTCAAGGCCAGAAATCGTCTTTAATAGGTTAAAATTATTTTAAAGCTTCAAAAATATTTGAGAAAGATCAGGGAAACTCAGTGGACATATATTGTCCATATATAAGATTTTGAACACATGGTCATGTTCAAATTATTGGTCAAACCCCTCAAAAACCCTTTCTAGATATTTCAAGCTGTTGAAATATTTGCAAAGGAAATATTCTCCAAAAACTCCAAGAAAATTCTAGAGTGTCACAGATGACATGTTTCTTGATCTTGACAAGTATCATGTCATGGAGAATAGTATAACCCCATGAAATCCCCTCAAAACCATTTATGTCCATTTTGAAGTTTGAGAAACTTTACATTGCCAAACATGTCCAAATGTTCTCAAACCTTGTTAACATTCTCAAATGGTCTAATCATTCATCTAGACCAAATGGTACAAGTTTGAAAAAATGTTATCTTGATCAAAGTGCCCCAAAACCCTTCCTGTCCAGAACCAAATTTGAACAACTCTACATTGGCTACTTTCTCCTTTTGATCTCAACTTTTGTGGACATTTTGCTCTCTGGACAGCCACCTCCCCTCCCTTTCTCATCTCTCTCTCTTTCACTCTTGGCAAGTTCCAGAGCATCCTAGGCCTCCACCCCTCTTGTTTATTCTCCCTGCAGCCGCCAGACACAAGTGGGCGCGCGGGTGCGTGCAAAAAGCCGCGTGTGCCAGCCAAAGTCGCGCTCTAGAGCGCGAGGCAGAGCAGGAGACCGTTGACGCCGCTTCCCCGACTGCCTCGGGTCTCCCCCTCGGGCCAGTCGAGGTGCCTCGGCGTCCGCAACACGCCACCATGTAGGACCCCTCATCTCTCCCTCTCTCTCACTGCCTGCGGCGTGTGCCTAGAGCCGCCCGGCTCAGCCAATGCTCGCACAGCTCCTGTAGCCGCGCGCAACTCGCCCCGCTCCTTCTCTCTCTTCCTGGCGCCCTACTCCACCCCCACTAACGCCGCAAACAAGTCCTCGCCCTCTCTCCTGGCCTCCCGAGCCGTTGCCACGGCCACCCGTGCGTCGCGTCCATGGTGAGCCGCGGGTCAGCTACTTAAGGCCACCCCGAGTGCCCTCTCTACTCCTTTGGCCCTCTCTCCCTCCCGTGCATCCCCTGGACCAACCCACCCCCCTCCTCGCGCCCTCCAACCACCCCCATGGACGGAGCCATGCCGTCGGCCTCCGCCAAAATTCGCATCCACCACCACTCTCCCTCCCCTCTAGGCTGCACCAGAGCATCTCCAGCACCACCGTGTTCCCTCCCGCGCTTCTCCCTCTCCTCCCCGTGGTCGTGCCGTCGAGTTCCATCGTCATCGTCAGCCACGTCCGCCGCGGCCGACGCCTTGCTCAACCCGGTGCCCCTGGGCGAGCGTGCCACCCACGGTTGGATGCGGCCGGGCCCCCTGAGCACGCAGGTGGTCAGCTCACCAGAAATGGTGGCCTGTGGCACCGACAAGCCGCCGTCGACACCGCCCCGTGCCCCTTTTCTGTTTGAGCGGGAGGTTGGGGATGAACCCGACCGATGGGCCCCGCGTGTCGGCGACACTTAGGGCCGGGCCCGCAGGTTAAGTGGACACGGCTTCTTTGGGAGCCGTCTCCCCGAAGCCAAGGCGTATTCCGAGTGGGCGCCTTCGACGTCACCGCTGTCGCCCCGTGCGGCCGTACAGTTGGGATAGGCCCAGTGCGCTGCCCCGCTATGTCTCACCCAGTGCACGCTGTTGCCACCCAGATCCAGCCCGTTTGGGTAAAAACCTTGTTCCTTTTTCTTTTGTGTACAACTTGTAAAATCTCCCAAATATTCTTATTACCTCCAAATTGGATGATTCAAATTTCTGGTAACTCATAAAATCATGCTCTACCTGTTGGTGCAACATGCACATTTTCCCAGAAACTTTTTCTTCACAAACATTTATCAAACCTTGTTTTCCCATTTCTTTAATGAACTTTAGAAAATCACAGAGAGCTCATTTTTGATCCAAATTCCATGGTTCAAAATCTTAGATGTATATAAGTTCAAAACTTAGTTTTTGAACATTTTTACTAATACTTTCTATACCACCTCAAATAATGGTCTATTTCTTCATGTATAGCCAACTTTGCAAATTCATAGAGAGATCATTTGAACTCCAAATCCAGTGAAACCAATTCCTAGATGCTTCTAAAATCATTATTTGTTAAATGGGTGCCTCTGCTCATTTTTTGAAAATAATGTGTCTGTACACTTCTTGCAAACCTATTAATCCCTTGACTCCATCATATTGAAATGTTTCGAGATATCCACTGATCCAATCCCAATAAAACCACTTTGGTAATTTTTCATATGACCAAAGGCATCCTAGAAAAGTCCAACTCACATTTTTAGAGCACTTTTATTTCTGCCTTGTTGTGTTGCTTATTGTGATTTATTTCGACGTTAGTTGACGAAGTAGATGGAGTATTTGGAGAAGGGCCAGAAGATTTCAAGACTCTGATGAACCAGGGAAGCAGCCCTTTGACCATGATGAACCCTTTTTAATCATAATAGCATTTCTTCCCGTTGTTGTTGAATGAATGATATCTTGAATGGCAACCTTGCTGGGTCTGCCTTCATTGCATACCCTGTTGATACTTGCACTGTTCATGACTCTATCCTTGTTTAGAGTTGTGTTGGTCGGTTGTAGAAATATGGGATAGCTGTTGGCTAAGCAAAATGGGTCGGAGTTATGCATGGTAAGAAACAAGTGTTGTTTGACATACTTGCAAATAGCCCCAGTGGGTGCCACTAATGCCCCTGGGAGATGATGATGAGCTAGGTCACTACGTGGTGGAGAGGTTGTGTACTGAGGTTTGATGAAAGTGTTGTTTACAAAGACGGATTAGATTTAAGATTTGTCGACTGTCCCAACCTTACATGCGCAACCACACTACTCCTTATGGGACGGGGCATTATTGATTACCTAGTTCGTGCTAGCATGGATGCCCGCATTACTTGTGACGGGAGTGACGTGGTCACTCTTGGGACAAGGTCGTGCTTGGATAGGCGGCCATGACTGTTGTCACACGGCACCGGACACACCATTGGTACCCCCGTGCATGTGAGATGTGATGAGTATGGGAGCGTGGCTCCACTAGATTAAATTGTGAAAATGATTGGCACGGGGGCTGTTACCAATCGAGTGGACTCTATGTTGGTCACAACTAGGGAAAGGTAGTGATCGGGTGCTTACCCTGGGTACTTGAGGTACCGCGGGTCATGGATGACATGGAAGTTCCCCGGATGTTGTGGGTAAAGTGCTCAACCTCTGCAGAGTGTCAAACTATTCGAATAGCCGTGTCCATGGTCAAGGACAGTTGGGTGGTGCTGCTTAGACAATGTCCACATGTTTCTGACAAACAACACAGATTGGAAATATTGTTGATATGATTCGTGAGGAAATCACGATGAATTGAGTATGAGTTGGTCATAGCTCTTCCTCGATGTTGATGTCCGTAACCTCCTGATACTTGTTGCAGACGTATTCATGTCCTTGATAAATGTTGATTATACTTGCATGAGAAAAACTAGCTTTCTGCAAAAATGCCAATTAAGCAGTAGAGCTTTGCATAATTATTTTGTTATCACTCTTGTGTTGCTTGCAAGTACATTCAAAGTACTCACTGGCTTGCCACTGGTTATTTTATTGGCCAGGCATGAAAGAGCGTGATGTGAAGAAGAGTTCTTTGGTGACGATCGTGCGAGCTAGGACGCTTTCCCAGTCAGAATGCCTGTAGGGTTAAGGCAGATGGCATGGGTCCAAGTTATGAACAAAGATTTCCGCTGCAGTGTTATACTCAAGACTTGACCATAATGGTCACAATTTGTGTAAAACTGTATGTATGGATGTAAGACTCTTGTTATTCAGCTTCTGTGTGTCCAGTGAGCATTGATCTCTGGGATCACTGTACACGTGCATTCGATGATCACGACTTATGAGTCGGGGTCCCCACAGAGATGGTATCAAAGCCATCCTGACTGTAGGAAGCCTTATTTAGCATGGTCATTAGTTAGGGTAAAACTAATTCCAAAACTAATACTAGTTTTCAAAACTATATATAATTCTCTTCCCATTCTCAGTTTTTCAATAGCTAAGAAATACTTTCCCTATTAATCTCTTCCCCTTCAAAACTTCTGGTCGCTAGAATCCTTATGCCCCTGACCATGGGATTCCTTGTAATCTTTGTGGATAATCTAGAAGGAAGACGCCTTGCCAGACACTCACCCACCTCTTCTGAACACAAGATTGGCAACACCGCAGCAAGACGATGCCAACAGAAGGTACGCCCTCAAGGAATGAGGACATGAAGACCCAGAGGATGGTGACACCTTTGAAATTGCCCCAGGATTATGCAAACTTGGCCTATGATGACCAGGGCATAGGATATGCAAGGTCATGGTATACATCGCTAGTAGAGCAACCATGTCCTTATCATTGCTGTGTCGGCAACCACCGGTGGATGAGAACCTAGCCATTTGGTCCGCCTCACTATAGTGAGCAGGAAAACGGTTCTCTTCATCCCCCGCTCTCGGTGACGATACTGGCAATAGTGTATCCAGCAGATTGGACCTCTACTATGCCTTGTTAGTGTCATTACATAAAGGATTGCCTACTTGGTACACTCGACGCCTTAGAAGGCAAAAGAGATCGTCATGATTAAGAAGACAAGAGGAGACCAAGTCAATGCCAGCTACAAGGAGCCACCTTCACCCCTTCGCTCCAACAGGCGAGAGTTGTTGAAGACTCTTCAAGATCAACTGGGATCGTTTCATCGAACAACTACAAGAGACGTAGCAACACCTGAGGAAAACCGGAAGACTGCATGAGGCACAAGGCACGACTATAGAATCTGAGAACCCCTAGGGTAGGATGATTTGTGTACCCCCTATGCGCAGTTGAGTCCGTATGATGGTTCGAATAGAACCATGAGTGTGTGTTGCTTGTTTTTTTTATTTGTTTGTGTTTTGATATTAGCCACTCTTTTTGCCCTAGGTAACAAGTACACGACTATATCACCTGCCTTATTTTGTTGTTTGTTTTTGGCCCTTTCGGCACTTGTTTGTTTGCACCTGCACTATAGAACCCCCTTTAGGAATCCCCCTCCTCTATTTTACTTTTCCCTCTTACCTCTCTCATCAACAAAGACCAGCAAGACAAGATGCACCAAGGATTCCACCTTCGCGACCAACTAGCACTGAAGACTTTTGTTGCAGCCTCCTCGACCAAGTGCAACCCAGTAGTGGTATGTCTACTCCTCAAGATTGGAAGCCCATCCCTAGACCCTTCGAGACTTCACGATATACGCCAGCTCGAATGCTTAACCATGTGCTTGACCTACAGATTGCATGAAAACCAGTTAAGCCTCAGTAACCTTGCACAACACTGGGTTCATTATGGAACTAGTGGACGTAATGAGCAAGCACGTTGTCATCCTAATATAGCACAAGAATTGACGATGTCATAGGAAAGACCAGTTTGAGGATATAGGAATAGAGGATAGATGACTTGATGAGTTAATTTTAGAGACCTTGAGGAACTGTTGAGACCTATGGTGGATTGTGAGGCTTTCATGTTGGTAGATGAACTTGGTGGGATCAGTTAATAGAGTGGCATGACTCTCATTGCCCCTGAGTAAATTGGATTTAGTAGGATAATTATGATCGCAAGCTAAAAAAAATTCTTGGAAGTATAAGGATTTGACTTAGCCAGGGGATATTGAAAGGAGATAGATGGTATTACAATAATGACTTGGGGAAAGTGAAGAAATTCTCATTGGACATGAGATTTGGATTTAAGTAGGTGATTCTAGTTGAATATAGATGCTAAGTATGTCTATATGGGTCGGAGTAAATTGGATTTAGACTGATGATCTCGATCATGATACCATGTTTCTCGGTGGACGATAAACTAGGAGATTGGATTAATTGTCGGGGTTGATTTAGGATCTATATACGCCTGACTTTGGAGTTTACTCAACCATGGTAATGGAACTTGGTGGACTGACTATAGTAAGGCTAGACATTTTCAAGGATTAAAGAATTATAGGATATTAGAAGATCTTGTGGAACACCATAGAGATTGGATTTGTAGAACTACTGGATCATGTAGTGATTGGTGTAGTTAACAGGTTGTTGGAGTTGATTCATAGGAAGGAAACAAGATCTTGGAGTGGCTTACGACGTGTTTCCTTAGGATAGAGATGCTTTATTTTAGACCTTGGAAGAATAGGCTGAGCACTTGGATTGTCACGTTCAAGCTTAGCAGCTTGTATATTCTGCCCATGGATTTTTACATAGGAATAGCCATACACATGAGTTTGGGGATAGTTGACGTGTATGATTTTTGTTAGACCTCCTCTCGAGAGTCATGAGGATAATAATAGCATGAGTAATGATTGG
Organism: Triticum aestivum; assembly: GCF_018294505.1. Taxonomy (NCBI): domain Eukaryota; kingdom Viridiplantae; phylum Streptophyta; class Magnoliopsida; order Poales; family Poaceae; genus Triticum; species Triticum aestivum. Next base: position 521,206,165 of record NC_057801.1, read on the forward strand.
AGCTGACCTGCACGAGTTGGTACTTTCAGTGGTATAAGGTGATCTATTTGGAGGACTAGATAGAACAACTGGCATCTCAGGAACTATGCTCAAGGATGGGATGACAAACATTCACTCGCACACTAGAATCCTTGAAACCCTTACGCCTTACCAAGCCACGACATGGTCAGATCATGACCATAGGCTTTGGCTCTAGGTCTAGAACACCTTGACCCATACTGAACCATGACCACCACCAATACCCCAGCCTACTTTATGTACCCCTTGAACCAGCCTTCATGGAGTACTTACACAGTTGGTTGTCATGTTTATTTGGTGACCTACTTGCCTACCCGAAGACGGAAGAAGAATCGTTCAGCTGTTTAGGGGACATCTGAAGACCGCCATGTCAAGGAGCAAGAACTATATCAACCACCATCGTCAAGAAGTGAACTTCCTTGTCAAAGACCGCGCGTATCTGCAAACCACTCCTATTGAAGAAACCAAGAATTTCCATGTCAAAAGGAAGCTCACACCAAGATTTAACAACCCCCTCTGAGGTCACTACAAGACGAAGAGCAGATGGCTATCAGCTAGAGTTACCACCTGACTCACCCACTGTGCAGCGTTTTTCCACATGACACCACTCCGGAAACATTTCCAACTTCCTAACTAGCCCGGTCTCTACAAGGACATCGATCACCGAGCCATCGACCTCCAGTCCAGTATGACCTATCTGAGAGACCATTAGCAACCTGGATCAGGCAGAACGTCACACACGAAGCCACATCATCAAGTACTTCAAGGTTCAATGGAGCACCACATGAAAGAAGAAGTTGTATGAGGACGTGAAGACTACCCCAGATCCAAGTTTCCATACTCCTTTCCGCGCCTAGTTTGGGAATCTCGGGGACGAGATTCTTGTAAGGGGGGTAGGTCTGTCACACCCTGATTTTCATGGCACAACACTTAACCTAATAAATCATGATAAATTGTGCTTTGACAAAAACTTTTGTGTGTTTTGGTCTTTGCTTGATTTGATTTTTTTGTCTGCTGTTTGCAAGTGCTCTAAAAATCAAATAAATCCTCCAACTCTTATACTCCTTCTCCTTGATCCAAAAACCCTGCCCAATGATCATGCCATGTGTATAGGACATAAAAATAATTTGGCCAAATAGTATTTTCAAAAATTACTTTTCCAAAAACCCCTAAATTGAGATTTGCACTGCAAGTACTTAATTAAGGGCCGTAAAAATATTTCCAAAAATATATTTGACTCCTATTTGATATAGGACACCCATAAACCTCAAAAATATAATTTTAAAACTTATTTTCTTATTTTATTTAAAAGGTTTTTCTCAAGGCCAGAAATGGTCTTTAATAGGTTAAAATTATTTTAAAGCTTCAAAAATATTTGAGAAAAATCAGGGAAACTCAATGGACATATATTGTCCATATATAAGATTTTCAACACATGGTCATGTTCAAATTATTGGTCAAACCCCTCAAAAACCCTTTCTGGATATTTCAAGCTTTTGAAATATTTACAAAGGAAATATTCTCCAAAAACTCCAATAAAATTCTAGCATGTCACAGATGACATGTTTCATGATCTTGACAAGTATCATGTCGTGGAGAATAGTATAACCCCATGAAATCCCCTCAAAACCATTTCTGTCCATTTTGAAGTTTGAGAAACTTTACATTGCCAAACATGTCCAAATGTTCTCAAACCTTGTTAACATTCTCAAATGGTCTAATCATTCATCTAGACCAAATGGTACAAGTTTGAGAAAATGTTATCTTGATCAAAGTGCCCCAAAACCCTTCCTGTCCAGAACCAAATTTGAACAACTCCACATTTATTACTTTCTCCTTTTGATCTCAACTTTTGTGGACATGTTCAGAACCTTAAATGATGACACTACACCAAGTGGTGCATCAAGGAGAATAGATTTGCATGGCTAAATCTTGGAAAGTCCATTTCTGTTGATTTCTAGGGTTTACCAAAGTTGCATTGTCAACTTTCTTCAAATGAGCTCCAACTTGGTGATCAACCTCATTTCTATATGACACTTGATCCTGTTAATATTCATATCATTTGAAATCCATTTGCTTCCCCAAACCACCATCAAACACCTTATGGCAGAAACTTAAAATGCATGTTTCGTCCATTTCCACTAATCTTCATGAGCTCAACTTGTTCCCACAGCCTCATCTGCTCCTCCTTTACCTCCTGCATGCTTGTCTGCCCAAGGGGCAATGATTAAGGGGGTAAGAGACCCATTTTCCTCTCTGGACAGCCACCTCCCGCTCCCTTTCTCATCTCTCTCTCTCACTCCTGGCAAGTTCCAGAGCATCCAAGGCCTCCACCCCTCTTGTTTATTCTCCCTGCAGCCACCAGACACAAGTGGGCGCGCTGGTGCGCGCAAAAAGCCGCGGGGGCCGGCCAAAGTCGCGCTCTGGAGCGTGAGGCAGAGCAGGAGACCGTTGATGCCGCTTCCCCGACCGCCTCGGGTCTCCCCCTCGCGCCAATCGAGGTGCCTCGGCGTCTGCAACATGCCATCGTGTAGGCCCCCTCGTCTCTCCTTCTCTCTCACCTCCTACGGTGCGTGCCTAGAGCCACCTGGCTCGGCCAATGCTCGCACAGCTCCTGTAGCCGCGCGCAGCTCGCCCCGCTCCTTCTCTCTCTTCCTGGCGTGCTACTCCACCCCCACTAACGCCGCAGACAAGTCCTCGCCCTCTCTCCTGGCCTCCCGAGCCGTTGCCACAGCCACCCGTGCGCCGCGTCCATGGTGAGCCGCGGGTCGGCTACTTAAGGCCACCCCGAGCCCCCTCTCTACTCCTTTGGCCCTTTCTCCCTCCCGTGCATCCCCTGGACCAACCCACTCCCCTCCTCGCGCCCTCCAACCACCCCCATGGTCGGAGCCATGCCGTCGGCCTCCGCCAAAATTCGCATCCACCACCACTCTCCCTCCCCTCTGGGCTGCACCAGAGCATCTCCAGCACCACCACGGGCCCTCCCGCGCTTGTCCCTCTCCTCCCCGTGGTCGTGACGATGAGTTCCATCGTCACCGTCAGCCGCGTCCACCGCGGCCGATGCCCTGCTCAACCCGGTGCCCCTGGGCGATCGTGCCACCCACGGTTGGACGTGGCCGGGCCCTCCGAGCACGCCGGTGGTCAACTCACCGGAAACGATGGACTGTGGCACCGGCAAGCCGTCGTCGACACTGCCCCCATGCCCCTGTTCTGTTCGAGCGGGAGGTTGGGGATGAACCCGACCGATGGGCCCCGCGTGTCGGCGACCCTGAGGGCCGGGCCCGTAGGTTAAGTGGACACGACTTCTTTGGCAGCCGTCTCACCGAGGCCAAGGCGTATTCCAGGTGGGCGCTTTCGACATCACCGCTCTCGCCCCGTGCGGCCGTACATCTGGGCCAGGCCCAGTGCGCTGCCCCGCTATGTCTCGCCCAGTGCATGCTGTTGCCGCCCAGATCCAGCCTGTTTGGGTAAAAACCTTGTTCCTTTATCTTTTCTGTACAACTTGTAAAATCTCCCAAATATTCTTATTACCTCCAAATTGGATGATTCAAATTTCCGGTAACTCATAAAATCATGCTCTACTTGTTGGTGCAACATGCACATTTTCCCAGAAACGTTTTCTTCACAAACATTTACCAAACCTTGTTTTCCCATTTCTTTAATGAACTTTAGAAAATCACAGAGAGCCCATTTTTGATCCAAATTCCATGGTTCAAAATCCTAGATGTATATAAGTTTGAAACTTAGTTTTTGAACATTTTTACTAATACTTTCTATACCACCTCAAATAATGGTCTATTTCTTTATGTATAGCCAACTTTGCAAATTCATAGAGAGATCATTTGAACTCCAAATCCAGTGAAACCAATTCCTAGATGCTTCTAAAATCATTATTTGTTAAATGGGTGCCTCTGCTCATTTTTTGAAAATAATGTTTCTGTACACTTCTTGCAAACCCATTAATCCCTTGACTCCATCATATTGAAATGTTTAGAGATATCCACTGATCCAATCCCAATAAAACCACTTTGGTAATTTTTCATATGACCAAAGGCATCCTAGAAAAGTCCAACTCACATTTTTAAAGCACTTTTATTTCTGCCTTGTTGTGTTGCTTATTGTGATTGTTTCCGACGTTAGTTGATGAAGTAGACAGAGTATTTGGAGAAGGACCACAAGATTTCAAGACTCTGATGAACCAGGCAAGCAACCCTTTGACCATGATGAACCCTTTTTAATCATAATAGCATTTCTTTCCATTACTGTTGAATGCATGATATCTTGAATGGCAACCTTGCTGGGTCTGCCTCCGTTGCATACCCTGTTGATACTTGCACTGTTCATGACTCTATCCTTGTTTAGAGTTGTGTTGGTGGGTTGTAGAAATATGCGATAGCTGTTGGCTAAGCAAAATGGGTCGGAGTTATGCATGGTAAGGAACAAGTGTGGTTTGACATACTTGCAAATAGCCCCAGTGGGTGCCACTAATGCCCCTGGGAGATGATGATGAGCTAGGTCACTATTTGGTGGAGAGGTAGTGTACCGAGGTTTGATGAATGTGTTGTTTACAGAGACGGATTAGATTTAAGATTTGTCTACTATCCCAACCTTACATGCACAACCACACTACTCCTTATGGAACAGGGCATTATTGATTACCTAGTTCGTGCTAGCATGGATGCCCGCATTACTAGTGATGGGAGTGACGTGGTCACTCTCGGGACGAGGTTGTGCTTGGATAGGCGGCCATGACTGCTCTCACACGGCACCGGACACACCGTTGGTACCCCCGTGCATGTGAGATGTGATGAGTATGGGAGCGTGGCTCCACCAGATTAAATTGTGAAAATGATTGGCACGGGGGCTGTTACAAATCGAGTGGACTCTATGTTGGTCACGACTAGGGAAAGGTAGTGATCGGGTGCTTACCCCGGGTACTTGAGGTACCGCGGGTCGTGGATGACACGGAAGTTCCCCGGATCTTGCGGGTAAAGTGCACAACCTCTGCAGAGTGTCAAACTATTCGAATAGCCGTGTCCACGGTCAAGGACAGTTGGGTGGTGCTGCTTAGACTATGTCCATATGTTTCTGACAAACAACACAGATTGGAAATATTGTTGATATGATTCGTGAGGAAATCACGATGAATTGAGTATGAGTTGTTCATAGCTCTTCCTCGATGTTGATGTCCGTAACCTCCTGATACTTGTTGCAGACGCATTCATGTCCTTGATAAATGTTGATCATACTTGCATGAGAAAAACCAGCTTTCTGCAAAAATGCCAATTAAGCAGTAGAGCTTTGCATAATTATTTTGTTATCACTCTTGGGTTGCTTGCGAGTACATTCAAAGTACTCATTGGCTTTCCACTGGTTATTTTATTGGCAAGGCATGAAAGAGCATGATGTGAAGAAGAGTTCTTTGGTGACGACCGTGCGAGCTAGGACGCTTTCCCAGTCAGAATGCCTGTAGGGTTAAGGCAGATGGCATGGGTCCAAGTTATGAACAAAGATTTCTGCTGCAGTGTTATACTCAAGACTTGACCATAATGGTCACAATTTGTGTAAAACAGTATGTATGGATGTAAGACTCTTGTTATTTAGCTTCTATGTGTTCAGTGAGCATTGATCTCTGGGATCACTGTACACGTGCATTCGGTGATCACGACTTATGAGTTGGGGTCCCCACAGAGCTGGTATCAGAGCCATCCTGACTGTAGGAAGCCTTAGTTAGCATGGTCGTTAGTTAGGGTAAAACTAATTCCAAAACTAATACTAGTTTTCAAAACTATATATAGTTCTCTTCCCATTCTCAGTTTTTCAATAGCTAAGAAATACTTTCCCTATTAATCTCTTCCCTTTCAAAACTTCTGGTCACTAGAATCCTTATGCCCCTGACCACGGGATTCCTTGTAATCTTTGTGGATAATCTAGAAGGAAGACGCCTTGCCAGACACTCACCCACCTCTTCTGAACACAAGATTGGCAACACCGCAGCAAGACGATGCCAACAGAAGGTACGCCCTCAAGGAATGAGGACATGAAGACCCAGAGGATGGTGACACCTTTGAAATTGCCCCAGGATTATGCAACCTTTGCCTATGATGACCAGGGCATAGGATATGCAAGGTCATGGTATACATCGCTAGTAGAGCAACCCTATCCTTATCATTGTTGTGTCGGCAACCACCGGTGGATTAGAACCTAGCCATTTGGTCTGCCTCTCTATAGTGAGCAGGAAAACGGTTCTCTTCATCCCCCGTTCTCGGTGACGATACTAGCAACAGTGTATCCGGCAGATTGGACCTCTACTATGCCTTGTTAGTGTCATTACATAAAGGATTGCCTACCTGGTACACTCGACGCCTTAGAAGGCAAAAGAGATCGTCATGATTAAGAAGACAAGAGGAGACCAATTCATTGCTAGCTACAAGGAGCCACCTTCACCCCATCACTCCAACAGGCGAGAGTTGTTGAAGACTCTTCAAGATCAATCTGTAGGGTTAAGGCAGATGGCATGGGTCCAAGTTATTAACAAAGATTTCCGTAGCAGTGTTATACTCAAGACTTGACCATAATGGTCACAATTTGTGTAAAACAGTGTGTATGGATGTAAGACTCTTGTTATTCAGCTTCTGTGTGTTCAGTGAGCGTTGATCTCTGGGATCACTGTACACATGCATTCGGTGATCACGACTTATGTGTCGGGGTCCCCACAATTGCATCAGTATGCTTTGGTACGGCCAAATACACCAGGGGCTTAAGTACCCGAAAATATGGTGTGATAAGTCCAAACACTTTCACAAGTGCGGCACCCTGAACTTATAGCATTATATGCATCGGCTCCAAATCATGTCTTGGGTCAATAGTTGGGTTTGCCGGCTCCCATGTTTTGGTACCTTATGTTCCGTTATATCGGCTAAGGTAGTGCTGGGAGAACCACTGCGATTGTGCCCCGGTTGAGCTGGGTTGAGCACCTCAGTGGAGAAAGCTAAAACTGACCGTCATGATAGGGCGAGAACCGGTCGCTGTTCGAGAGGTTTTTCGAGTCCCTAAAGACTTATGCCACTTAGAGCGAGGAGCCGGCTTTGTCTGGCCCAGGCGTGGATAGCGCCCCGAAATCGGTCTTCCGAATACTGGGGGCTTCGCCGAAATTTAAAATTATAGAATTCTATGGCTAAGTGAGAGTGTTCAAGCATTATAGTCCGATTGCCTTGTTCGTTGTGTTGAGCGCATCCCTCGAAGGACCCAAGAATGGGAACAAGAGCGCTCAAGTTCATCCCGGACACCCTAGCACTCGCGGCATGGGGGCAGAAGCCGATGACTCGCCATCTCTCAAATTTAATAAACGGCCGCACAGAAGGTAATATTTTAAATCTACAAGCGTTGCTTAGCGTAGATGAACAAGTTTTCAAGCGCACATGATAACAAATGCGAGTTTACTCAAAAATTACATCTTTGGAGCATTCACCCGCTATAAGGCGGGCACCCTTCAGGACGCCCGCATAATACATCTCGGGCTTGCGATACTCCCTGCCCGGCGGTGGAGCGTCCGTAACAAGCTTCTCAGCATCCATCTTGCCCCAGTGCATTTTAGCACGGGCAAGAGCCCTACGGGCACCTTCGATACAGGCGGAGTGCTTGACAACTTCAATCCATGGGCAGGCATCCACCAGCCTCCTCACCAGCCCGAAGTAGCTCCCAGGCATGGCCTCCTTAGGCCACAGCCGAACTATGAGGCCCTTCATGGCCTGTTCGGCCACCTTATGGAGCTCGACCAGCTGCTTCAGCTGGTCGCTCAAGGGCACCGGGTGTCCGGCCTCAGCATACTGAGACCAAAACACCTTCTCCGTCGATCTCCCCTCCTCGGCCCGGTAGAATGCAGCAACATCGGACACACTGCGGGGCAGATCTGCGAATGCTCCTGGAGAGCTCCGGATTTGGGTAAGTAACAAGTAATTCACTTTCACGTGCTTGCTTTGCATGAATAATGCCTTACCCGCCGCTATCTTCTTCATTGCCTCAATCTCCTGGAGGGCTTTCTGGGCTTCGTCCTTAGCAGCTTTGGCGTTCTCAAGAGCCGAGGCAAGCTTGGACTCTCGAGTCTTTGAGTCATGCTCCAAACTCTCGTGTTTTTCCACGAGAGCCTGGAGTTCTTGCTGCACCTCGACCACCCGTGCCTCCTACTTCTCTCGCTCGGTGCGCTCCGCGGCCACATTGCTTTCGGCCTTGGACACCGCATCCTTCAGGGTCGCCACATCGTTCGTGGCCCCTGCAATTCTCACGTTATTCCTGCTCTTTTTTGCAACCACATCTTTTATATACTTCCATAAGGTATTACTTTGTCCTCGAGCTGCTTTTTGGCAAGGCCGAGCTCGTTCTCAGACCGCTCGAGGCTCTGCTTCAATGCATCGACCTCCGCAGTGAGTGCGGCAGAGGTCAGCAGCACAACCTGCATTCCCCATATTGACATACCTATGTTAGACTCCTGCATACATCTTTTTAGATCCTCAGTTCGGCTTTTCTTTCCGAACACGAAACTGAGCATCAGGGGCTACTGTCTATGCGGTAATATTTTTACATATCTTAAATACATACCTCAAAGCCTATTAGAAGGCTGGCACAGGCTTCGGTCAGCCCGCTCTTGGCGGACTGAACTTTCTGGATCACCACACTCATAACAGTGCGGTGCCCCTCGTTGATGGAGGCGCCGTTAAGCGCCTCCAGCAAATTATCCAGTGCCTCCGGTTGGACGAAGATCACCGGTGTTACAGTCTCGCCCTTCTTACGAAGGGGTCGCCTGCCGGACTCCGGAACCACTGAAGGTTCCGGTGTGGAGTCCGGCCCAGGGCCCGACTTAAAGCCCTTTGGGGTTTGATCCCCATTATGCCCGGAGTCCGGAAGGTTGCCTTGCGGTGCCTCCGGGACCTCCTCCTCCTGGCTGGGCCCCTTTTGGGACCCCACCTCGGCGTCATCCGTAGCGCGAGGAGAGGAGGCGGCCGGAAGTGAAGTACTATTCACATCCGACGGAGTCAGGGAGCCACTCGTTGAAGTGTCGAGCCCGTCCTTGGGCGGGCTGCAGGGTTGTACTCGGCGTCAGGAGACTCTATATGACAAACGAAAGGCCATGAGTTATTCTGGTATTCGGATACTTACGATGTCGCTGGGGGCTTATCCCTCAGTGGCCACTCCTCTTCGCCGTCGTCGGTGTTGGTGGAGAAGTCCGGAGGAAGGGTCCTTCCCTTCTTGGACCCTCCGGCCTCCCCAGTTGGGGCGGCCTTCCTTTTGTTCTCTCCCCCCGCTGGGGGGAGGCCTCTTTTTCCTCCTCCTCGTCTTCACAGGAGGAGCCCGCCTCAGAGTCATCGGACGATGAGTCCGATAACACCTGGCGCCGGGAACTCTTTCGAGTCCCCATGGCTTTCTTCTTGGCCTTCTTCTCCGGCACCACGTAAGGTGCCAGAACCAGCAGCCCCGTCAATCGGGCGTCTGCTGGGTCTTCTGGCAAAGGAGCCGGACAGTCGATCTGTTCGGACTTCTTCTGCCAGTCCTGTCAAAGGAATGGGAGCTTATATCCCGCATAGAGTCAAACTATGAGAAACAAATATCCTATGATGGGCAGAATGAACTTACCGCGCTGGCTTGGCGCTTCGCGCAGAATCCGTGATCTTCGGTAGTGGGAGGGTGAACCTCGAAGCCCTTGAATAGCACCTTCCAGGCATCTTCGTGCGGTGTGTCGAAAAGCCTGGACAAACTTTGGTGTTGGGCCGGGTCGAATTCCCACAGGTTAAAGGCCCGTCGTTGACACGCGAGGATGCGGCGGAAGAGCATGACCTGGACTATGGTGACGAGTTTAACCTTCTTGTCCATCAGGTTTTGGACATAGGTTTGGAGTCCGGTCACCTCTTCCAAATTACCCACGACAGGCCCGTCTCTTTCCAAGAGGTGAGCCGTGTGGGGATGCCAGATCGGAATTCGGGGGCCGCTGCCCATTCAGGGATGTGCGGCTCGGTGATGTAGAACCACCCCGATTGCCACCCCTTGATGGTTTCCACAAAGGAGCCCTCGAGCCATGTGACATTGGGCATTTTTCCCACCATGGCGCCTCCGCACTATGCTTGGCGGCCGCCCACTACCTTCGGCTTAACATTGAAGGTCTTCAGCCATAAGACAAAGTGGGGCTGGATGCGGAGGAAGGCCTCGCACACGACGATAAACGCCGAGATGTTGAGGATGAAATTCAGGGCCAGATCGTGGAAATCCAGGCCGTAGTAGAACATGAGCCCCCAGACAAATGGGTGAAGTGGAAAACCTAGTCCGCAGAGGAAGTGGGTGAGGAACACCACCCTCTCATTGGGCCTAGGGGTGGGGATGAGCTGCCCCTCATCTGAGAGCCGGTGCGCGATGTCGCTGGACAAGTATCCGGCCTTCCTCAACTTTTTGATGTGCCCCTCTATGACGGAGGAGGCCATCCACCTGCCTCCGGCTCCGGACATGACTGGAGAAGGTTGAGGTGGGAAGTGCGGGCTTGGGCATTGGAGCTCGAGTGCGCAGAGATGGATAAGAAAAGGAGGAAGAAGGCGTAAATGGAAAGAGTGGATCCTTATCCCCTTATATGGGCGGACGAAGCTATGCGTCCCCACCAGCCTGGTAAAACTCGCTTATCTCCCAAGAGCCGTAATTGAAGGCGTGGTTGGGTTACCCACGCCCGTATTGATGAGAATCCCGGAATAAGGGAACACGATCTCTGCTTTGACAAGACGTGCCAAGGAAACCGCCTCGCTAAACGCGCCGAGGTGGGACAGTAAAAACGATTCGAATAAAGGCTTGGCCATGGTGTGATGTCACGCCACGGAATACGTCAGCAGATTGAATTTGTGTAAATATTATTCTCTCTACGGTGGTATGTGGAACTTCTTTTGCAGAGCCGGACACTATCCTTGTGTTCAAAATCTTCTATGAAGTATTCAGAGGAGGAACCCGCCTTGCAATGCCGAAGACAATATGCGCGCCGGACTCGTCATCATTAAAGCCTGGTTCAGGGGCTACTGAGGGAGTCCTGGATTAAGGGGTGTCCGGATAGGCGAACTATCACCTTCGGCCGGACTCCAGGACTATGAAGATACAAGATTGAAGACTTCATCCCGTGTCGGGATGGGACTTTCCTTGGCGTGGAAGGCAAGCTTGGCGATACGGGTATGTAGATCTCCTACCATCGTAACCGACTCTGTGTAACCCTAACCCTCTTCAGTGCCTACATAAACCGGAGGGTTTTAGTCCATAGGACAAACAACAATCATACCATAGGCTAGCTTCTAGGGCTTAGCCTCTCTGATCTCGTGGTAGATCTACTCTTGTACTACCCATATCATCAATATTAATCAAGCAGGAGTAGGGTTTTACCTCCATCGAGAGGGCCCGAACCTGGGTAAAAACATCGTGTCCCTTGTCTCCTGTTACCATCCGCCTAGACGCACAGTTCGGGACCCCCTACCCGAGATCCGCCGGTTTTGACACTGACAGTGCCTGTGACGCAAGTCATGATGATCGGGACCAGGCGGGCGCCGGCCTGCACAGTGTCCTTGTTTCCCCTTCGGTGCAAAGGGGCAAGCACAGGCCAACGCATCAGGAAAATATTACCATTTCGGTGCAACAAGACCAAGACCAGCGGAACGGCAGAATGGAGGTCACCGTGGAGCCCAGGACGGCATCACCGTCTGAGTCTTTGGCAGTCGAAGACCAACTTTAGTCAGGATAAGTGTACTAGATGTTCCCCTTCAAAATGGCCAATTGTTGGCGCCCTTCCCGCTCATTATTTTGGAAGAGGCCCAGGGCCTCCCTCTATAAATAGTACTAGCCACCACAGTAGAAAGGGGCGGATCGAGATTTTGGGTAGACTAGAGAGAGAGAGGCGACTGAACTCACCCAGGTAGTTCATCGCACCAGCTCAAGAACACCCAGGGCGAGGTTGTTCTTCCTTTGTATTGTTCATCACCAGCCCCTGAGGCAATCCACCACACCACACACTAGAGTAGGGTATTACACCACAATGGTGGCCTGAACCAGTATAAACCTCGTGTCCTCTGTGTGTTCATCTTTCTAGCTTAGATTCCTTGCGAGGCTTCGAGACATGAGTTGGTAGGAGAGAGATCTTTGCGCGCACCCCAGAGTTCGAACCTCAAGGGTCTGCCGGAACCCGAAATCCGACATACTCCCCTCCGCGTGGGAAATAACTGCCGAGTTTTCCCTTCCTCCATGTCGTTCCCTTCCTAGGCCTCACTATCGTCCACCGCCCTGGTGCTCTCGGCGCGGCCTGGTCGATGTGGTCAACGACCGACATGCTTCTGAAGTGGACTGTACGTGGAGAGGTTGACAACTGGGTCCACGGTCGCACGCAAGGAAATGCCTCCTTATTACGCGCAAAATAATGATTCCTCCACTAAAAGCTGGGACCCACCGAAATGGCCTCTGTATTTCGTGAAAATATGTTACCGCCGCTGACAACTTGGACCCACCAACTATATCTTCGCACGCAAGGAAGTGCCTCCTTATTACGCAAAAAAAAGAATACTCCCCCTGCTAGCTAGGACCCAGTATAGTGGCAGGCTGACTTGTGGGCCTACTAAGTTGACGGGGACGGAGGGCTTTGTCAACTTAGTCAATACTCCAGTGACCGTACGATGTCCATCCAACGGCCGTAGTGCTTCTTCAACCTCTGGTCTTCGTTTTCCAGCCGCCCAAAGCAGCGTCGGTCGTGCCGCACCTACCTCCCATGGCCGGCTATGATACCGCGGATGCCTCACTGCGCCCTACTACTCCCACCACTAGCCAGGACATCCCTCTACTCACCCACACCCCCTATTATTCTGCGGCGATGGCAGCCTCACACCACAGCCGAACCAGTGAACCCTCGTACTCCTCATCGCGTGGGCATCCACTGCTGCGTCTTCCCCGGCCCCGCATCGTCCCCTTCCTAGGCCTCGCCGTCGTCCACCGCCGTGGTGCTCTCGGCGCAGCGTGGTCAATGTGGTCAACGACCGACTTCCATCGGAAGAGTACTGTGCGTGGAGAGGCTGACAGCTGGGTCCACAGCGGCCGCAAGGAAGTGCCTCCTTATTATGCACAAAATAATTATTCCTCCACCTGACAGTGGGGACCCACCGGACGGGCCACCGTATTTCGCGAAAAAAACGTTTCCCCCCTGACTGTTGGGACCCATGAGCTACACCTTCGCTCGCAAGGAAGTGCATCCGGGCAAAAAAAAAGCACAAAATGATTCGCCCCCCTGACTGCTAGGACCCACCAGCTACATCTTCACACGCAAGGAAGTGCCTGACAGTCGGGACCCACCTGGTCAAAGCGTACATAGTGTTGTCATTCTGGTCGCAAACGTGTACGTACATATATACTGGTCGATGTAGAGGCGCGCACGTGTCGTAGTAGAGGCGCGCACGTAGCATGTACACGTACGTACAACGGCCAGTGTGCAAGAAAGAAAATATGGCCACGTATGTGTACATACGGGCGGGGTCTCGAATGCCTACTCGTGCATATGTATGGCCAGGGCTCGTGTACATGGTTGGGTCAGAACGGAGAAACAACGTCGTCGTCGTGTTCATGGGGAGCCAACTGGCTAGGTCGGAACGGAATGCGTCGTCGTGTTCATCGGGAGGGCTTGGATGGAACAGGCGATAGAAACAAGGCCTGGCGTACCACAGAACGGAGGAAACGGCCTTGTGTTCGACTAGGCACATTCGAAACGGGATCCTGTTGATCAGGAGGGGTCTGGCGTACCGCAAAACGGAGGAAACGGACCTCATACGGTCGAAACAGGGGTCCTATTGATCGGGAGGGGTGTGGCGTACTGCAAAACAGAGGAAACGGACCTCCTACGGTCGAAACGGGGGTCCTATTGATCAGGAGGGGTGTGGCGTACCGCAAAACGGACGAAACGGACTTGTGTTGGAGTGCTACAGTCGAAACGGGGGTCCTGTTGATCGGGAGGGGTGTGGCATACCGCAAAACAGATGAAACAGACTTGTGTTGGAGCGCTACGGTCGAAACGGGGGACCTGTTCATCAGGAGGGGTGTGGCGTATCACAAAACGGGACTCCACGTGATACTGTTCATCTCCACCATCGACCTCCTCCAGCCTCCACGGCCTACCGTCGACCTCCTCCAGCCTCCACGGGCTCCTGTTCATCCAGCCTCCTCCGCGCGCTACTCCACCGGCTACTGTTCAACCACCCCTCCACGGGCACCCCTCCACCGTCTACTGTTCATCTAGCCCTCCACACCATGGGGTCCTATTCATCCAGAGGCAACGCCACCGCTCACTGTTCATCCACCCCCCTCCCCACCGCAACACTCATGGTTCATCCAGAGAGGCAGCATCGATCGGCTTCAGTTAGCAGCAGTAGCGAAGGAACGCTCGATCGGGTTCAGTTAACAGCCATCAATCGATCGCTCGGGTTCAGTAACGCATAGCCTGCAGTGCAATTGCTAGGTTTCAGTTAGAGCCCAATGCCTCGCTCGGGTTCAGTTAGAGCCAACGTCTCGCACACATGCGCGTACGTGTACGAGAGAAACACACATCGCTCGGCCCCCGACCGCCCACCATAACCGGGAACTCCCCGAAATTTTCCTCGCCCTCGCTTCTACCATGATTTTTTCCGTCATGGATGGCCCAAAGAATGTCATGCAGCTGCGTCTCCGGCCCGCCCAGGACGAAAAGCCCATTGTTGTCATGATTTTTTGTCATAGAAGTAGGAACCCACAACATCTATGATGATACCGGGTTTTGTCACAATTATCATCATAGAATTGTCATAGTGTTGCCTTGTTTGTTGTAAATCTTTGCTCTCATGAAGGCTTTATAAAGAAGGACAAACACTCCCCGGCTACTGGCCGAGGAGGTGGAAGCCGATGGTCGGTCAACAAAGTTTTGTACAATGCGGATCTGAGCATTAATGATGTAGAGTACTTGGATACATAGAGTCATTACACATAATTTGTGATTTTACTACGGATATCGATCCTTAATTCGGCCACCTGTGCCCACATTAAGGCTCGGAGGCTACTGGGCTTTGCGCTCATTATTTATAAATATTAAAGGGGCACATCGATCCCCTGATCTGGTGTTGCCACCCGACCAGTGTCCCGGGGGCTACTGCATCGTTTATTCAATGCAGAGAATTCAAAGTCCTCGGTATTTGGCATGACCGAAATATGGGCAAACGCGTCTTCGGACAACAATAGGCACCATCTGGGACCTATCCGGCATCAAGCTAATATATCACGACGACTTCTCACGACCCACTCTCAGGGGTCCGTTCGCCGATCACTATTTCTCTAAAATATTACACTGCGTTTCTATTCTTACGTATGTTGCCGAGATAGGAGTTGATCCTCAGGCCGATTTCACGCATCGACCTGAATTTAGGGGCTACTAGGATTAGCGGTTTTCATGTTTTCCTTCAGGTGCATCTCGGATTTTAGACCGACGCACAACTTGAGGGCTACTGGATATACATATACTGGCTATATATCTCGGCAGAGAATAAATTGCACCTGTCAAAAATATTCACAAAAAGCAGCCCGCGGTTGGGGTGGTGCACCACCTCGGAAGCAGTCCAGCATAAAGCTCGGGCACAAGTGGCTAGCTCCATAGAGGGCATTCTGGCATTATGCTCGGCTAAACTCCTTCAACTTTTTTTGAACCAATGTGATCTATGACACCTCAGATATAGTCCGACGTTGGAGCTCGGATACAGTCTGGCGTTGGAGCTTGGACACATTCCAGCGTTGGAGCTCGGGTACATTTCGGCGTTGGAGCACGGAAGCAGTCCGGCATTGGTGCTTGGCTGGAAAAGATACCTTGAATGCAGTCCGGTGTTGGGGCTCGGATGCAAGAGGACACCGCCGCACGGGGACAACTTCAAACCCGAGGTGTGGCGTAAAAAATAACAAGACATTGATAAAGACCGAGAACTTAAAGGGGCTCCTCAGATACCCGGCGTGTAAACTCTTCGGATTCACTTCGGCGATCCTCAAGGTCGAAGATGAGATGATTTGTTGAACCAGTTTTCAAGACCGATGACCAAAGACGAAGAACAGTTTGGAAGAATCGAGGAGCGTCCCCAACATGAAGACCGGTTCAGGGGGCTACTGACGGTGTCCTGGACTAGGGGGTACTCACCACGTCGTCTCCCGATCAATTAGATTGGGCCGAGGACCCCCATGGCCGCATTCTCATGGGCCAGTTCGGACAGCTAATGCATACACGAGGAAGCTTCCACAAGACTTGGTGATCAAGACAAGGAATCCTCCCCACTGGCGTATTTGGCTAGGACTCTTGTTATTATAGGCCTCTGGTACATTATATAAACTGAGGCTAGGCTAGTCGATAGATAGGCTAGATCATTATGACATTACTCATCATACCTCTAGAGTTTAGACCACAACATATGATCTCGTGATAGATCAACTCTTGTAATACTCATATTCATCAAGATCAATCAAGCAAGAAGTAGGGTATTACCTCCATAGAGAGGGCCCGAACCTGGGTAAACATCGTGTCCCCTGTCTCCTGTTACCATCGACCTTAGACGCACAGTTCGGGACCCCCTACCAGAGATCCGCCGGTTTTGACACCAACAGTGGGCGCGCCCTGGACCCTCGTGGCCAGGTGCCAGCTCCCCCTGATGTGTTCTCAGTGCCCGAAATTCTCAAATATTTCAGAAAAATCATATTAAATTTGCAGGGCATTTGGAGAACTTTTATTTTTGGGGTATTTTTTATTGCATGGATAATTCACAAAACAGACAGAAAATACTATTTTTACTTTATTTAATCTAAATAAAAGAAATTAAAAGGAGGGCACAGAAGGTTGTGCCTTCTAACTTCATCCATCTCATGCTCATCAAAAGGAATCCACTAACAAGGTTGATCAAGTCTTGTTAACAAACTCATTCCGAATAACATGGAACTGGAGAAATTTCGAATAACACTAGGTTACCTCAACGGGGATATGAACATCCCCAATAATAAGAATATCATATTTCTTCTTGACAGTAGGAAGAGGAAATTCAAAACCTCCAATAATAATAGTTGGAATTTTTCCAATAGAATTGATGCTATGAACTTGAGGTTGTTTCCTTGGAAAGTGTACCGTATGCTCATTACCATTAACATGAAAAGTGACATTGCCTTTGTTGCAATCAATAACAGCCCCTGCAATATTCAAAAAGGGTCTACCAAGGATAATCGACATACTATCATCCTGGGGAATATTAAGAATAACAAAGTCCGTTAAGATAGTAACGTTTGCAACCATAACAGGCACATCCTCACAAATACCAACAGGTATAGCAGTTGATTTATCAGCCATGTGCAAAGATATTTCACTAGGTGTCAACTTATTCAATTCAATTCTACGATATAAAGAGAGAGGCATAACTGAGGGAGTCCCGGACAAGGGGGTGTCCGGATAGCCGAACTATCATCATCGGCCGGACTCCAAGACTATGCAGATACAAGATTGAAGACTTCGTCCCGTGTCCGGATGGGACTTTCCTTGGCGTGGAAGGCAAGCTTGGCGATACGGATATGTAGATCTCCTACCATTGTAACTGACTCTGTGTAACCCTAGCCCTCTCCGGTGTCTATATAAACCGGATGGCCTTAGTCCATAGGACGAACAACAATCATACCATAGGCTAGCTTCTAGGGTTTAGCCTCCTTGATCTCGTGGTAGATCTACTCTTGTAACCCACATCATCAATATTAATCAAGCAGGACGTAGGGTTTTACCTCCATCAAGAGGGCCCAAACCTGGGTAAAAACATCGTGTCCCTCGTCTCCTGTTACCATCCGCCTAGACGCACAGTTCGGGACCCCCTACCCGAGATCCGCCGGTTTTGACACCGACATTGGTGCTTTCATTGAGAGTTCCTCTGTGTCGTCGCGATCAGGAAGGATGCCTTCTCCCGTCTTTAAAGACGGTACCGTCGTCAAGAGAGCTTTGGCCGCCGGCCAAACTGTCCGGCTAGGTGGTTTTCTTATGACCGCCTGTTCGGCCACCGCTCCGACGATGACCTCTCAGGTCATCAAAAGCGATCTTCACGTCAGCCCGGAATTCGCCGAGCAGTTAGATCCGATTGAGCTCTCCTCTGTAAACGAGCTCTTGGATCGCATCGCCGCCCTGGGAGTCGCCACAGACTACGATCAGATTGGGCTTAAACCCGATCTGTGAGAGATTAACTCTCCTCAGGCCACCCACCACGTTGTCGTGGTAGAGGAACAATGCGGCAACCCTTCTTCTATGTTGAAAACCAACTATGTCCGGATTCCCGATCCCTCCAAGCCGGATTCCCGCGAAGGGACGGACGCTAATCAAATACTGAACTTAGAGTCAGGCATCGGACTAGATTCGTTGGAAAGCATCCAGCAAGTCAAGCTTCCAAATCCGGAAACTTCTTGGCCTTTGAGCCTCAGATCGGGCGGGGTTCCGAACTTGATTCCACCCACCCACCCAAACATAAGCGATCTATCTCAAATACGGCAAGAGCCCGATGAAACAGTACATCATTACTGGGCCAGATTCCTCCTGGTTATGAACAGGATAAAGGACTGCTGCGAAGAAAGCGCGATTTCAATTTTCTGCAACAATTGCACGGACAAGGGAATCATGAACGCCATAAGTCGTCGCGAAGTTACACGCTTCATCGACCTCGCGACTATCGTACAAAAATACTGTGCGATAGAGAGCGCCAGGAACACCGAAACTAGGTCTTGGGACAGTCCGGCCTTGACCACAACCCTCGTCCGAAGTAAAAGGGTGCGTCATACTCAAGCACCTGGGTTAAAAACCAAAAAGCAAAGACCCCCTAAAGGGCATGGAACCGTACTGGAGGGCTGGCTCAATGGACCCTGCAAAATCCACAGTACGGAGGGCGCCACTCCAACACATAGCCTTCGAGCATGTTGGATACTACGGCAGGTGGCCAAAAGTGGCGAAGGCTTTTTAGCCCCGGGCAAACAGCCCAGCAGTACCGATACGGTATTAACAGTCTTCAAGACTTTCGCATCAAATAACATGCGAAAACGAACAATCCGCGGCCTCGTCGAAGTCTACCAAGTGGCAACAGCAAATCCATGGAGTGACACGGCTATCACCTTCAACGCCAGTGACGAACCTAAATTCCGAACAGCTAGAGCACCAGCCGCATTGGTCCTCAGTCCAATAGTGGACGGCTTTCGCCTTACCAAGGTACTCATGGATGGCGGCAGCGGATTAAACCTCATCTACAAGGAAACCCTTCAAAAAATGGATATTGACTGGAGCCGCATCGAGCGAAGCAGCACAACCTTCCGAGGGATAATCCCTAGTCGAGAAGTACGCTGCACAGGAAAAATCACACTAGATGTAGTGTTCGGCTCACCAGACAATTACAGGTCCGAGGAGGTCACGTTCCAAGTGGCCCCATTCGGCAGCGGATATCACGCTTTGTTAGGGCGAGAGGCATTCACAATCTTCCAAGCTATACCCCACTACGGGTACATGAAGCTCAAAATGCCCGGACCCAATGGGATAATCACTCTTGTCAGTGATCCAGATACAGCACTCCGCGCCGAAAATAAGACAGCCGCACTGGACCTAGAGGCATTGTCCGAAGCCCTAGCGGCAGAGGAACTAACCACGCTGCGCTCCACGGTGGATAGGGACGATGTGATGCTCGATAAGAGGTCCAAGTCCACCTCTTTTAAACCAGCAGACGAAATAGTCAAATTTCAGGTCCATCCAACGGACCCCACAAAGACGGCCTCCATTGGTGCACAATTAAGTCCTGATGTCGAAGCCACACTACGAGAATTCCTTCGGGAAAATTGGGACATTTTTGCCTGGCACCCTTTAGACATGCCAGGAATCCCACGCAGGCTGGCAGAGCACAGCCTAAACATCCTAAAAGGATTCAAGCCGGTCAAACAAGCTCTTCGGCGATTTCCCGAACCCAAAAGATAGGCAATGGGAGAAGAGCTAGCCAAACTCTTAGAAGCCGGATTCATCAGAGATATAAAACATCCGGACTGGCTAGCCAACCTAGTAATGGTACCAAAAAAGGACAAATCCTGGCGCCTCTGCGTCGATTTTAAAGACCTTAACAAGGCATGTCCAAAGGACCCTTTCCCCCTCCCTTGCATCGACCAAATCATCGATGCTACCGCAGGGCACGATTCATTGTGCTTCCTCGACGCATACTCCGGATACCATCAAATCAAGATGGCGGAGAAAGACCAGGCCGCAATGGCATTCATTACTCCATATGGGCCATTCTGCTTCAACACAATGCCCTTCAGACTCAAAAACGCCGGCGCAACATATCAGCGCATGATTCAAACATGTCTGGCTACCCAGATAGGCAAAACAGTAGAGGCATACGTAGACCATGTGGTCGTCAAGACCAAACACGTCGAAACTCTAGTAGAAGACTTGAGGGTGACATTCGACAACCTCCGAGCATATGACATTAAGCTCAATCCGAAAAAATGCGTCTTCGGCGTACCAGCCGGAAAGCTCTTGGGCTTCATCGTATCCGGTAGAGGAATTGAAGCAAACCCGGCCAAAATCCGAGCTCTGTCACAATTGGATATTCCAAAATACCTCAAGCAAATACAAAAACTAACCGCATGCGTAGCGGCCTTAAGCCGCTTCATCTCCCGTTTGGGAGAAAAGGCTCTGCCCCTCTACCGCCTCCTCCGGCGCACCGAACATTTTGAATGGACGGATGCTGCCACAGTCGGACTCGAAGAAATAAAGGCCATATTGGCAACAAATCCGGTCCTGGCCACGCCCAACCTAGGCGAACCTATGTTATTATATATCGCAGCAACACATCAAGTTGTCAGCGCGGTACTCGTTGTCGAGCGAGAGACAGAAGGGCACAAATTCCCTCTTCAAAAACCAGTGTACTACGTATCCACTCTTCTAACTCCATGCAAGTCCCGGTACCCACATTATCAAAAGATAGCATATGCGGTGTTCATGGCATCCCGGAAGTTGCAACACTACTTTCAAGAGTGTTCCATAACGGTGGCCTCCGAAGTACCTCTCAACGATATTATAAACAATCGCGACGCAATGGGCAGGATTGCAAAATGGGCTATTGAGCTCTTACCATTTGACATAACCTATAAACCACGGCGAGCTATAAAGTCGCAGGTTCTGGCCGACTTCGTCGCCGAATGGACCGAAGCCGAACTCCCTAAAGAGTATGGCGCATACTCGAATTGGATCATGCATTTCGACGGTTCCAAAATGTTGGCTGGCTTGGGGGCTGGCGTCGTCCTGACGTTCCCAACTGGAGACACAATCCAATACATACTTCAAATAATGTACATGGACTCCAATAACGCAGCCGAATACGAGGCCCTTCTACATGGCCTCCGGATGGCAATCTCCATGGGCATTCAATGCCTAGAGGTGCGCGGGGATTCAAACCTCGCAATATCCCAAGTAAAAGGAGACTTTGATGCCAAAGATCCAAAAATGGCAGCTTACCGCAACGCCGTCCTAAAAATGTCAGCTCGGTTCGAAGGACTCGAATTCCACCATGTAGCCCGGGATAATAACCAGGCAGCAGACGTGTTAGCACGCATCGGCGCGAAACGAGACGCCGTCCCTCCAAACATCTTCCTGGAACGGCTCTTCAAGCCATCCGTGTTATGGGAAGAGGAGTCCGGAAATCACAATCCGGAGCCAGCTGCATCACCGAACTCAGACCATTCTGACACAATCGGCGGCTCAGCCAATGAAATAACACCTTCAGCTCATGAAATAATGGCAGTAATTGCCCCGTGGACAGAACCATTCCTAGCCTACTTAATTCGGCAGGAACTTCTCGAAGACCAAAATGAGGCCCGCTGCATAGTTCGGCGATCTAAAGCCTACAAGGTCCATGAGGGAGAACTTTATAAGAAAAGCACAACCGGAGTCCTTCAAAGGTGTATCTCCGAAGAGGAGGGGCGGAATCTCCTGGCTGAAATTCATGCCAGACTCGGCGGGCACCACGCTGCAGCCCGGGCACTCGTAGGCAAGGCCTTCCGTACAGGATTTTATTGGCCGACAGCCCGGGCAGATGCTCAGGACTTAGTCCAACGATGCGTCGGTTGCCAGCTCTTTGCTAATCAGAGCCACATGCCACCCACCGCCCTCAAAACTATACCCATTACCTGGCCGTTCGCGGTCTGGGGGCTTGACATGGTTGGACCACTTAAAGGGGGAACCCACAAGCACAAATACTTATTGGTCATGGTGGACAAATTCACCAAATGGATTGAGGCCAAGCCGGTTAAAACGGCAGAATTTGGACCGGTGATAGACTTCCTATCCGGGGTAGTACACCGTTTTGGCGTCCCCCACAGCATCATCACTGATAACGGCACGAACTTCACTGCCGACGAGGTTAAACTCTGGTGCAAAAACATGGGCATCAAGCTCGATTACGCTTCAGTCTATCACCCCCAAACTAACGGTCAAGTCGAGCGAGCAAATGGTCTAATCATGAGCGGCATCAAACCCAGACTAGTGCGGTCCCTCAAGGAATCTAACACGCACTGGGTAGAGGAGCTCGACTCCATACTCTGGGGGCTACGGACCACGCCAAACCGAACTACTGGATTCACACCATTTTTCATGGTGTATGGCGCAGAGGCACTTCTGCCTTGTGATATAATTCATGACTCACCTCGTGTGCGCATGTACGAAGGAAGAGAAGCCGAGTTGGATCGGCAGGACAGTTTGGACGCCTTAGAGGAGGAGCAGGACGTGGCAAAGGCTCGTTCCGCATTCTATTAGCAGCAGGCTCGAAGATATCAAAGCAGAGAAGTACGGGCCAAAACTTACAATGTCGGCGAACTCGTTCTACGCCTGCCGGACAAGAAAAAGGACAAACTTAAGCCCAAGTGGGAAGGTCCCTTCATCATCGACCAAGTCCTGACTGGCGGAGCATACCGTCTACGTAAAGCATCTGACAACCGACTCGAGCCGAACCCATGGAATGCAGCCCGTCTCTGAAGATTCTACGCCTAAACACCGGACTCAGAGTTCGTCTCACTCCCCCGTCCACCTTTTTATATTTTTTACTGTCTCTTGTCCCCCTCCTTCTTCCCACTTTTTTTTCCAATACCTTTTATAGGCTGATTTGCGCTTTGTTCGCACACACTTGATGTGCTCCTAGCACTCATTATACCTGGGGGCTTCTTTACCAGAAGCTTATTAATATGGGCTTCACGCCCAATACATGTGTCATACTTCCGCATGTACCTTTTACTCACCATTATATGCATCGATATGACTTAAGTTTTAGCCAAGCTAGGTTGCCTGGCTCCTGTGCTTACCCCTACGTTCCCGATTGTTTGGCTAGGAGGTAAAGGGAGCACCTCTATGATTGTTACTGTCGGGTCAGCCGGATGTGTACCTCAGACTGGGTGAAGCCAAAAGCTAGCGTTCTTAAGAGAATATTCGGTCGGTGACTTGAAAGATGATTTATTACTTACTTATTTATAAGCCCCCAGATGCTTTTTCTGCTATTTTTGCAGTCCGGCATTGCACCTTCGGGCATGCCTCCCAGGGAAAGGAACCCTTAACGGAACTATTCTCCCTGGAAGATGTTTCTTACTAACCATGTAATATAACATAACTAGTTGGGCACTTGTCTGATAAAGCAATTATGACCCCAACGCCTTGTCTCCATGCATGCCCCGGTTCTTTTATAACCGTTGGGGTATTCGGACACACTCCGGACTGTTGGGTCCCGAGGTTGAAGCGAAACGGTCCGCAAAGACAAACGATCTACAATCTGGCTAGAAGGCATCTTACATGTCATTTCAAATTACATCGTCAAATCGACTGATTGTACTCCTCCTCAATCCCATCTAACAAGCTGTCTAATTTACAGTCCTGTTGGGAATATTTCGCGGCCAGTTCTACTTGGCCATACATCAAGCTCACAGGGATCTCCTTCCCATTAGGCCCCGCAGGTCCGACCTCGGCCATGTGGTTTGGGTCAGCCTTCGGGTAGCGCGTCTTCACCATGGCCCAGGCCTCCCTGGCGCCCTGACGGCAAGCCGATATCTTCCACAAACGGAGGCGTCACCGTGCTCCCTGGAGCTTCTCAGCAAGCTCACCAAGGCCCTCGGGTAGGGAGACGGATGGCCATAAAGCCTGAACGACGCCACTCATCGCCTGTCGAACACGTTCGAACAATTGCGCCAGCTCGGGAAGTTGGACACCTGTTGACCCAGACATTTCCTCCGCAGGGCGACCTGTGAGCACACCTAAAGACATATTTCTGTCAAACGACTTCCTCGCCGAATTCTTCTTTTCAAAGGAATTTGCTCAAGCACTTACTATAAATGTCGCGATGAAGTCACAGATTCTCCTTCAAGGAACCAGACAGCTCGGCCCGAACACCTTTCAGCTCTTCTCCTAGCTGGGTGTGGGCATCTTGGAGCTTGTTTCTCTCCTGCTGCACCTTCATAAGCACCCTCTCGCCAGCCTTTAGCTGACGCAGTAGCTGTTGCTTGTCCGGATCTAGTCCGGCGCCCTCTGCAATATTATTGTCAGATTCACGCTGCACTTTGTTAATTAATTATCTTTTCAAAGTACGTCTTACCAGCGGGGGTCTCTGTGGCTCCCCCTGTGGCGGCCAGTGCGGCCTCAAGTTGGGCCTTGCACTCTTGGAGCTCCTGGGACAGATGGGTATTCTTCTCCGTAAGATCCTGCATAAAAATTGATCCTTAAATCAGTTATTTTAACCATTTTAAGTCTCGGGGGCTACTGGCATATATAACTATTAAAATTACTTACACGTATGTCTTTCACATACAGCTCCGTGGCTCTGGTTAACCCATCTTGAGCGGCACAGAGGTGCGCGTTTCCCACATCAAAGGCATTTAACGCCTCCGGGGAGAAACACGCGTCACGAAGAACTGTTTGGCGACGCCTGTGATTCATGGCGCTCTCCACCTCAGACCGGGTGGCGGACAGCCTGTTAGCATCCTCCATCGGAGGAGCGTCCGACTCATGCCTTGTATTCGCCTCCCCTTCCGAGCCATGTGTTGGAGCATGGCTGGCGGAGGCTTGATTGGCAACCTCTCCGGACACTGTCCGGCGAGTGCTCTTTCTGGAAAAGTTATGAGCATTAATATACCTCCTGGGAATCCTTCCCTTAAAAAATAGCGGTGCTCCGTACCGTTGCGGTGATGTTTCAGTTCGCGTTGCACTCCTCTTCCGCCTGCTGGGCCGGACTGACCCTTGTTGGCCGGTCGCCGCGGGCTCGACTTCCTGCCGTAAAGGCGCTTCCTGTTGAACACCATTGGTGCACGGTGGTCAGAACTAAGCATTAAAGAAGTAACGGTGCCAGGACTTCGGTCGTACTCACCGGAGAAGCTGGACATAAACCGGGGTAGTCAGCCATAATGGCGACTAAAGCATTATCTATGCTGAGATGGTGGTACACCCCGTCGATCACTTCCACCGCTAAGTTCGGATCCTCTTTGGAGGCCGGATCGAGGGACCTTTCTGGGTCTTCGGGTTGTGGGGCTGGGCTTTTTATGCCCTCCACATCCCGATGCAGTTCCTGTGTCAAAATCATACAATAAGACAATTGCCTTTAAAGGCACGGTTCAGATATGCATGCGACCGCTTACCTAGCTCCGAGGGTTGTTCATGGAAAATCCGTTTAGAGGATTCATGCGGAGGAAGTCCTCCTTCTCCCCCTTGTACAAGCCGGACAGGATCTTCACCAGATCGTCGGCCGAGCCAGGTCCCTTGCGGCCGTGACGGGTGGCGTCGTCGTCTCCGTTGAAGTCCCACATGGGGTGGCCCCTATATTGGAGCGGCTGCACCCCACACATAATGCATGTGGCCATGACTCCGATCATGGTTAATCTGGAATGGGCTAGCAGTCGTATCCGGCCCATCAAGTAATGGACGCTACTATCATCTTCTCGTCGAGGGCTTCGTGGGCGCCAACTTAGGCGCTTCTTCAGGGGAGCGTTGCTGAACTCCGGAAGGCCGATCCGGACTAGATCCGGCAGCGGAGCGTCCTCAATATAAAACCACTCCGAAGGCCAATCTTCGGACGCCTTCTTCGGGGTCCTGGACAGGTATCCGGTCCCAGCGATGCGCCATATTTCGGCTCCGCCCACTTGATATATCGACCCCTCATGAGAGCGGGGTACGAGGCAAAACAGCCTCTTCCACAACGCAAAATGGGGCTCAATGCCCAAGAACAGCTCACACAGAGCTATGAAGCCCGCGATGTGCAAAATGGGGGCAGGTGTAAGGTGATGAAGCTGGAGTCCGTAGAACTCCAGGAGCCCCCGGAGAAACGGATGTATAGGAAATCCGAGTCCCCTTATTAAGTAGGGGACGAAGCACACCTGCTCTCCTTTGGAGGGATTGGGGGCGCTCTCCGCCTACTTCCCTCCTTCGTAGGTGGCCAGTCCGGCTCGAACCGGAACCATGAAGGCTGGGGGAAGATATCCCTCTGCTTGGAGCATCACTAACTCGCTGTGCGGGACTGAGCATCTCCTCCAATCTCCTGTCTTAGGGCTGGGAGCGCGAGAAGAGGAGCCGCGTCGACTGTCCATGTTGGAATGGGTTTGGTGTCAGATGCGCCTCGATGAATGCTTGCGGAAGGAGGATGATGTGATTTGGATCTGGATCCTCACCTTTCTTATAGGCAGCTTATTTGCGCAACTAGGGGGTAAAACATAAAAATACCCTAGCTTTTCGCATTCATGCGACGCGTGGAAGAAGACCATTATTGGACGCGGGAGCCAAGGAGCGCAGCATTTATGAAGCAACCGGACACTATCCGGCAAACACATGGAGCATGAAGAAGAACCCGCCTTGCAAACGCCGAAGACAACATACGCACCGGATTCGTCGTTATTGAAGCCTGGTTCGGGGGCTACTGAGGCTCCAAGATCACATAAAGCAGTTTTAACATAGTTTCTTTAAATGGAGCATGGTATAGTTGGTACTCCTGGATCTCCAAGTTTCTTAGGTATTCCACCTTTAAAAGTATAATTAGCAAGCATGGTGGAAATTTCAGCTTCCGGTATCTTTCTTTTATTTGTAATAATATCTTTCATGTACTTACCATATGGATTTACTTTAAGCATATTAGTTAAGTGCATACGTAAGAAGATAGGTCTAATCATTTCAGCAAAGCTCTCAAAATCCTCATCATCCTTTTTCTTGGATGGCTTAGGAGGAAAAGGCATGGGTTTCTGAACCCATGGTTCTCTTTGTTTACCGTGCTTCCTAGCAACAAAGTCTCTCTTATCATAACATTGATTCTTCGATTGTGGGTTATCAAGATCAACAACAGGTTCAATCTCTACATCATTATTATTGCTAGGTTGAGCATCAACATGAACATTATCATTAACATTATCACTAGGTTCATGTTCATCTCTAGATTGTGTTTCAGCATCAGAAATAGAAGTATCATTGGGATTCTCAGGTGTGTCTACAACAGGTTCATTAGAAGCATGCAAAGTCCTATCATTTTTCTTTTTCTTCTTTTTAGAAGGACTAGGTGCATCTGCATTATTTCTCTGAGAATCTTGCTCAATTCTCTTAGGGTGGCCTTCAGGACACAAAGGTTCCTGAGTCAATATACCAGTTCTAGTAGCCACTCTAACAGCAAAATCATGTTTATTATTTAATTCATCGAGCAAATCACTTTGAGCTTTAAGTACTTGTTCTGCTTGAGTGGTAACCATAGAAGCATATTTGCTAATGAGCTTAAGTTTAACTTTAACTCTAGCCATATAATCATTCAAGCATCCAATCATGTAAGCATTACTCTTTAATTCTCTACCAACATAAGCATTGAAGTTTTCTTGTCTAGCCATAAAGTCATCAAATTCATCCAAGCATTGGCTAGAAAACTTAGTAGACGGGATTTTGAAAGGATCGGGAAGAGGTGTCTACAGGGGGGGGGGGTGATTAGACACTAGGTGCTAAAAGTAGCCGTTTTTAAATTCTTTAAGTTTAAGTGGAGTTTTAGTACAAGTTTAACAATCACAATACATATCAAGCAAGCATGCAAAGAGTATATGGGCAGCGGAAAGTATAGCATGCAACTTGCAAGAATGTAAAGGGAAGGGATTGGAGGATTCAAACGCAATTGGAGACATGGATGTTTTTGTCGTGGTTCCGATAGGTGGTGCTATCGTACATCCACATTGATGGAGACTTCAACCCATGAAGGGTAACGGTTGCGCGAGTCCACGGAGGGCTCCACCCACGAAGGGTCCACGAAGAAGTAACCTTGTCTATCCCACCATGGCCGTCGCCCACGAAGGACTTGCCTCACTAGCGGTAGATCTTCATGAAGTAGGCGATCTCCTTGCCCTTACAAACTCCTTGGTTCAACTCCACAATCTTGTCGGAGGCTCCCAAGTGACACCTAGCCAATCTAGGAGACACCACTCTCCAAGAAGTAACAAATGGTGTGTTGATGATGAACTCCTTGCTCTTGTGCTTCAAATGATAGTCTCCCCAACACTCAACTCTCTCTCACAGGATTTGGATTTGGTGGAAAGAAGAATTGAGTGGAAAGCAACTTGGGGAAGGCTAGAGATCAAGATTCATATTGTAGGAATGGAATATCTTGGCCTCAACACATAAGTAGGTGGTTCTCTCTCAGAAAATGTATGTTGGAAGTGCAGGTTCATTCTGATGGCTCTCTCCACGAATGAAGAGTGGGTGGAGGGGTATATATAGCCTCCACACAAAATCTAACCGTTACACACAACTTGACAAACTCGGTGGGACCGAATTGAGAAACTCGGTTAGACCGATTCAGCAAATCTAGTGACCGTTAGGATTTTCGGTGGGACCGACATGCAACTCGGTAGGACTGATATGGTTAGGGTTAGGGCATAACGTAATCTCGGTGAGACCGATTACACAAACTTGGTAGGACCGATTTTGGTAATAAGCTAACCAGAGAGTTGGTCAGGCAAACTCGGTGAGACCAATTACACAAACTCGGTGGGACCAATTTTGGTAATAAGCTAACCAGAGAGTTTGCATTGTAATCTCGGTAGTACCGATTACTCAAACTCGGTGGGACCGATTTTGGTAATGGACATACACAGAGAGATTACAATCCCATCTCGGTGAGGCCGAGATCCCTATCGGTGAGACCGATTTGCCTAGGGTTTGTGGCAGTGGCTATGACATTTGAACTTGGTGGCGACGGATAGAAAGAATCGGTGGGGCCGAGTTGGACTTTGGGTTTAGGTCATATGTGGATGTGAGAAGGTAGTTGAGGGATTTGGAGCATATCACTAAGCACTTTGAGCAAGCAAGCCATTAAGCAACACCTCATCCCCTCTTGATAGTATTGGCTTTTCCTATAGACTCAATGTGATCTTGGATCACTAAAATAGAAAATGTAGAGTCTTGATCTTGAAGATTGAGCCAATCCTTTGTCCTTAGCATCTTGAAGGGGTTCCACATCCTTTAGTCCATGTCACTTGATTGTTGAACTTGTCTGAAACATACTAGGTAAAAGTGTTAGTCCAGCAAGAGATATGTTGACATTAATTACCAAAATCACCCAGGGAGCACTTGTGCTTTCAATCTCCCCCTTTTTGGTAATTGATGACAACATACATCAAAGCTTTAGATAGAGATATAGTGAATAGCAAGTAAAGCTTTGGAAAGACATGTAACATGCATAGGCTCCCCCTACATGTATGCAATCATGTGAATATGGAATATAGAAGCATGTGAGAGCATAACTATGATAGAATAGGCAATGTGTTACATGTATCTTGGCTATATGCATTAGAGCCAAAAGATGTGAATATTTGAAATGTACCTTCAAGCTCATGAGTCCTTCTTGCATACAATATGTACATCAGCAAGAATTCCTCATACACATGGTTGTGATGCATAAACTTACCTTGTGGTCTTGAGTTGGCTTAGGATGGAATGAACCTGTGAAAATAAGGTTAGATAACACAGATACACCTACTAGCCAGAGCAAACAAAAGAAACCACAAGAGTACCAAGACCGGGATGACATGTAGAGAATGAGTACTGAGTAGCACATTTGACATAGACATGTCCCCAAAGGTAAAGATGTGCAATGAATTGAAAGAATTTCTTTCCCTTAGATGTCTTGCTCCCCCTGAATCTAGCATGGGATACTGGGAGAAGATAGGGAACAGAAAATCAGAGCTTGAAGAAACAAATGAGCAGAGCTAATGCAAATAAGCACAAATGAACATGCCTTTCCCCTCAAGAAGACATGTGGCATCTCTCCTCTTGAACACCAAGCATCTGGGATCCTTGAAGATTACTTTCTCCTTGAGTATTCTCCCCCCCCCTAGAGATATGATTAAGCTTTGATGTGATCTCTCTCTCCCCCTTTGACATCAATTTCCAAGAAGGGCTTCTGGAATTTGTCGTGAATAGATTTGGTCCTTGAGTCACAGCACAAAGCCTTAAGGAGAATGTGATGCTTGTAGAGTAAAAGATTCATTGAGTGGAGCTGGATTAAGAGTAATGCAGGAATAAATGGCAAGATGTTTTTCCTGTAGTGAAATCAGTGGCACTGAGTGGTGTGCTTGGGTTGCACCGAAAGGATTCGGTTGGACCGAAAGCATCAAACTGGTGAGATCGAGTTCATTGTAGAGTAAACACTTGTCATCTCAGCTCACTAGTCAAGTAAGATCTCACAAGGATTTGCAAGGAATTAACTGAAAGATTTGCAATGAATTGGATGCAGGGAATGCAGAACAAATAGAAAAGAAAAGAAATCTAGATGAAGTTTTTTTGAAAGGGGAAACAAATATGCATGAGACAAATGCAAGAGCACAGAAAAGAACACAAGAGAACTTCATCTAGAGATGGTCGGCGACAAAGTCACCTATATTAGAGTATATTGACTTAGGAGTCAAGTGAGATCACTTGATCATAGGTCATACTCATCGTTTAAGCTCAAAATGGGGTTACCATTTTTCGTTTAAGCATCTTGATGTATTCTCATCTTGTCGAGTTGCTTTAACTCATGACTTGGAGTAAAGCTTCTCTAAGATGGAATAACATACCTTGGGTGGTGGTGTTGTTTGTGATCATGTAGTTGAACTTGTGTGGGTTGCTCAAGGTTGATGTAGCTCATCAAGAGTTGGGAGCACCACTTGGAATTTGAGTTCATCTACCTACATGGGTTAGTTTTTGCAAGGAAGAGCACTTGTGTATCCAAAGTGACAATCATGAAACTCAACATAGAATTTGTCAAAGGATATGTTTGAATGGTTTCGTGCTTCCTTGTCTTCAACCACTGTTGTGTAGAGACTTGGTGATGTAGAGATTGCTCAAGATGTGAGTGATTTACAATCTCATGGAATTAGATTCATCCAAGTACCTACATGGGTTAGATAACATGCAAGGTGCAAATATATCCAAGACATAAGATAGTCATCATAAGAGAAATATCAAGGATTAGTCATAAGCTCATGTCTTGCATGTATCCAATGGAGTTCCTACTCCAAGTTTGAAGCATCAATGATGTTCAATTCACCTCTTAACCTGCAAAACACTTTCTCATCAAGTGGTTTAGTGAATATATCCGCTAATTGCTTATTGGTGCGAACATGCATAAGATTAATGTCCCCTTTGGCAACATGATCCCGAATGAAATGATGATGAATTTCAATATGCTTAGTTCGAGAATGTTGCACGGGATTGTGAGCAATCTTGATAGCACTTTCATTGTCGCAAAGTAATGGAACATGTTTCACATATATCCCATAATCTTTAAGAGTTTGGGTCA
The DNA here is from genome assembly GCF_018294505.1 of Triticum aestivum. NCBI lineage: Eukaryota > Viridiplantae > Streptophyta > Magnoliopsida > Poales > Poaceae > Triticum > Triticum aestivum. The sequence goes on from NC_057801.1 coordinate 521,238,048, forward strand.
TCCAAAGTAATTGAGCACAACATGAACCAGCGGCAATGTATTCCGCTTCGGCGGTAGATAAGGATACCGAGTTTTGTTTCTTGGAAGACCAAGACACAAGAGATCTACCAAGGAATTGACAAGTACCCGAAGTGGACTTTCTATCAACCTTGTCTTCGGCATAGTCCGAGTCGGAGTAGCCAACAAGATCGAAAGAGGCCCTCTTAGGATACCAAATGCCAATGGTGTATGGATTAAGTATCTCACTATCCTTTTCACGGCCTTAAGATGACATTCTTTAGGAGCAACTTGATATCGTGCACACATGCACAAACTTAGCATGATATCGGGACGTGAAGCACATAGATATAACAATGAACCCATCATAGAGCGATAAACCTTTTGGTCGACCGGTTCCCCATCTTTGGTTAAATCAAGATGGCCACTAATAGGCATGGGTGTAGTCATACCTTTGCATTCTTGCATATTGAACTTCTTGAATAAGTCCTTAGTATACTTCGTTTGAGAGACAAAAGTACCTTCCTTAGTTTGCTTGATTTGCAACCCAAGGAAGAATTTGAGTTCACTCATCATTGACATCTCAAACTTCTCCGGCATTAGCTTTCCAAACTTCTCACTAAAATGAGGGTTAGTTAATCCAAATATAATATCATCGACATAAATTTGGCATACAAATAGTTCTCCATTGACCCTTTTAGTAAAAAGCGTAGAATTTATTTTACCAATTTCAGAGCCTTTTTCAATAAGGAACTTGGTCAAGCATTTATACCACGCTCTAGGAGCTTGTTTAAGACCATAAAGGGCTTTATGAAGTTTGTAAACATGATCAGGTTTCTTAGGATTAACGAAGCCGGGAAGTTGTTTAACATAAACTTCCTCCTCTATCTCATCGTTTAGAAAAGCACTTTTAATGTCCATTTGGTACAAGGTGATATCATGGTGATTAGCATAGGCAAGTAAGATGCGAATGGACTCAAGTCTAGCAACGGGAGCATAAGTCTCACCATAGTCCATACCTTCGACTTGTGTATAGCCTTGGGCGACGAGACGTGCTTTGTTGCGAACTACTTGTCCATCTTCATCTTGCTTGTTGCGAAACACCCATTTGGTACCGATGATGTTGTGGTTGTTGTCGGGCTTCTCAACCAATGTCCAAACTTGATTTGTCTCAAAGTTGTGTAGCTCTTCATGCATGGCATTTATCCAATCCGGATCTTCCAATGCTTCTTCAACCTTCATAGGTTCAATGCTAGAGATGAATGAATAGTGTTCACAAAAGTTAGCTAAACGAGTTTAGAGCGAGTGATTCTCCCGGTTTGAATATCATTGTAGATTTTCTCGATGGGATGGTCTTTAGCAATTCTTTCTCGAACTCGTGAAAGCTTTTGCTCGGGTCTTGGTTGAACATCTTCTTCATCTTGTCCTTCTTCTTGGCCTTCTTCATTGTTGGCATTGTCATTCTCTTGTCATGGTGGAGAAGGAGGTTGTTGACGTTCATCTTGATGCACTTCCTTGTTTTCTTCATCTTGGTGTGTCCCACTTGTGGATGCTTCCATATCAACTCTTTGTTCACCTTGTCGTGAGGTAGAAGCTTCCACTTGGATGGACGAGGTACTCTCCTTCACCTCCGTTGGACGAATCTTGCCAATAGACAAGTCTTGGATTGCTTCCGAGGGGTCTTTGTCTCCTACATCAATTGGCAATTGCTCTACTTGCGAGTTGTTAGATTCATCAAACTTCACATCTACCATTTCTTCAACCTTTCGGGTGAAATTGTTGTAGACACGGTATGTGTGAGAGTTTGAGCCATAACCAAGTAGGAAACCTTCATGAGACTTAGGAGCAAATTTAGAACGACGATGCTTATCAAGAATGTAGCACTTTGAGCCGAATACTCGAAAGTATCCAACTTGGGGTTTGTTACCGGTGAGGAGCTCGTATGACGTCTTGCCAAGTAGCTTGTGAAGATACAAGCAATTTGTTGCATGACAAGCCATCTCAACCGCTTCTGCCCAAAAGTGCTTCGGCGTCTTGTACTCATCAAGCATCGTTCTCGCCATTTTGATGAGCGTCCGGTTCTTCCTCTCAACAACTCCATTTTGTTGAGGTGTGTACGTAGCCGAGAACTCATGTGAAATACCTTCTTCGTCAAGAAAGGTATCCACATTTGCGTTCTTGAACTCCGTTCTGTTGTCACTGCGAACCTTCTTGATCTTCACTTCAAATTGATTTTGGGCCTTCCTAGCGAAGTTTTTGAAGATCTTTTGGACCCGCGATTTGTCATCGAGAAAGAACACCCACGTAAATCTTGAAAAATCATCAACTATAACTAGACCAAAAGAATTTCCACTGAGACTCTTGTAAGCGTTGGGACCAAAAAGATCCATGTGAAGTAGCTCGAGTGGCCTCCTTGTGGTCATGATGTTCTTCACGAGATGCCTTCCTCCAACCTGTTTACCTGCTTGACAAGCGCTACAAAGTCTATCCTTATCAAATATGACATCGTTAACACCAAGGATATGATTTCCTTTAATAAGCTTGTCATGGTTTCACATACCAACATGACCTAATCGTCTATGCCATAACCAACCTTTAGAGGATTTAGCAATAAAGCAAGTTCTAGGTTGAGCCTTTTTAGTGAAATCAACAATGTAAAGATCACCTCTACGTACACCGGTAAGGACCATTTTATGATTATCTCTACTAAACACTTGGCAATCTACTTCAGTAAATAGGACATTGAAACCGAAATCAGCAAGTCTAGATACTGAAAGTAAGTTGTAGCCAAGAGATTCAACGAGCATAACATTTTGAATGTAGCTATCATGTGAGATGGCTACCTTATCGAGGCCAACCACCTTACCCTTTGAGTTATCACCGAAAGTGACATACTTTCAAGGACCATCGTTTTCAGCAAGCTCACGAAACATGTATTTATCTCCGGTCATGTGATCGGTACTTCCAATGTCAAGAACCCATTCCTTTCCTCCTGCCATATATCCCCGAAGATTTTCCATAAGACCAAAGTGTCTCATTGCATCATCAAGATCAAAGTCACTATCATCATCCTCATCATAGTATCCATGTTCAACAGCGTCATATGGTGGATCAAATCCTAGAAAGGGTGATTCATTAGAGCGAGTTTTACAATGATCTTGTTTATGAATTTTAATAGCTTTGGAAACAATATCGCTAATGATTCCAACATTTCCTTTGGTACGCATAAGGTTTGTAAGCTCAAATAGACAATCACCAAACATAGGATCACTGGAATTCATCTTACTCAAGGCAATGGACTTATGGAGAATTTCATCTAGATTTTTCAAGGAATAATTTGGAAAACTTTCCTCAAGAAATTTCCATATGGTGTAGGCACACTTAAGAGTAGGCAAACAACCAATCAAGTTTCTAGGCAAGCCTCTAGTGATAAGTTTAATAGTTCTAAGATTGTGAATCATGTCAATTGACTCATCAAGGGTAGGATGCATAGGATCAACATGAGGTGCACAAGGGCTAGCAATGTACTTGTTCAAATGATATTGATTGAAAATAACAAGCATCTCATTTGTCCACTCATGAAAGTACTCTCCATCAAGTATAGGCACTCTACGTCTAAGACTCCCAATAGTAGACTCATCCATCTTCCTCCAATGGTGTTTAAACCAAAGCAATGGATACCAAGGCTCTGGTACCAATGGAAAGGATCGAGAAGAGGTGTCTAGAGGGGGGGTGATTAGACACTAGGTGTTAAAAGTAGCAGTTTTTAAATTCTTTAAGTTTAAGTGGAGTTTTAGCACAAGTTTAACAATCACAATACATATCAAGCAAGCATGCAAAGAGTATATGGGTAGCGGAAAGTAAAGCATGCAACTTGCAAGTATGTAAAGGGAAGGGATTGGAGGATTCAAACGCAATTGGAGACATGGATGTTTTTGTCGTGGTTCCGAAAGGTGGTGTTATCATACATCCACGTTGATGGAGACTTCAACCCACGAAGGGTAACGGTTGCGCGAGTCCATGGAGGGCTCCACCCACGAAGGGTCCACGAAGAAGCAACCTTGTCTATTCCACCATGGCCGTCGCCCACGAAGGACTTGCCTCACTAGCGGTAGATCTTCATGAAGTAGGCGATCTCCTTGCCCTTACAAATTCCTTGGTTCAACTCCACAATCTTGTCGGAGGCTCCCAAGTGACACCTAGCCAATCTAGGAGACACCACTCTCCAAGAAGTAACAAATGGTGTGTTGATGATGAACTCCTTGCTCTTGTGCTTCAAATGATAGTCTCCCCAACACTCAACTCTCTCTCACAGGATTTGGATTTGGTGGAAAGAAGATTTGAGTGGAAAGAAACTTGGGGAAGGCTAGAGATCAAGATTCATATGGTAGGAATGGAATATCTTGGCCTCAACACATGAGTAGGTGGTTCTCTCTCAGAAAATGTATGCTGGAAGTGTAGGTTCATTCTGATGGCTCTCTCCATGAATGAAGAGTGGGTGGAGGGGTATATATAGCCTCCACACAAAATCTAACCGTTACACACAACTTGCCAAACTCGGTGCGACCGAATTGAGAAACTCGGTCAGACCAATTCAGCAAATCTAGTGACCGTTAGGATTTTCGGTGGGACCGACATGCAACTCAGTAGGACCGATATGGTTAGGGTTAGGGCATAACGTAATCTTGGTGAGACCGATTACACAAACTTGGTAGGACCGATTTTGGTAATAAGCTAACCAGAGAGTTGGTCAGGCAAACTCGGTGAGACCAATTACACAAACTCGGTGGGACCGATTTTGGTAATAAGCTAACCAGAGAGTTTGCATTGTAATCTCGGTAGTACCAATTACTCAAACTCGGTGGGACTGATTTTGGTAATGGACACACACAGAGAGATTACAATCCCATCTCGGTGAGACCGAGATCCCTATCGGTGAGACTAATTTGCCTAGGGTTTGTGGCAGTGGCTATGACATCTGAAGTCGGTGGCACCGGATAGAAAGAATCGGTGGGGCCGAGTTGGACTTTTGGTTTAGGTCATATGTTTATGTGAGAAGGTAGTTGAGGGATTTGGAGCATATCACTAAGCACTTTGAGCAAGCAAGCCATTAAGCAACACCTCATCCCCTCTTGATAGTATTGGCTTTTCCTATAGACTCAATGTGATCTTGGATCACTAAAATAGAAAATGTAGAGTCTTGATCTTCAAGCTTGAGCCAATCCTTTGTCCTTAGCATCTTGAAGGGGTTCCACATCCTTTAGTCCATGCCACTTCATTGTTGAACATGTCTGAAACATACTAGGTAAAAGTGTTAGTCCAACAAGAGATATGTTGACATTAATTACCAAAATCACTCAGGGAGCACTTGTGCTTTCAGATTTCAAGTTTATCATATCTATAGAGAGAGTTTACCTTTACTACCTATGTCAGGTTATCAAGACCATATGTTTCTTCAATAGGTGGTAAATTAAGACCATGTATTTCTTCAACAGGAGGTAAATTCTTAACATCTTCAGCTTTAATGCCTTTTTCTTTCATAGATTTCTTTGCCTCTTGCATATCTTTAGGACTGAGAAATAGAACACCCATCTTCTTCAGAGTTGGTTTAGGAGTTGGCTCGGGAGTTGGTTCAGGAAGTGTCCAATTATTTTCATTAGTCAACATATTATTCAATAGCAATTCAGCTTGATCGACTGTTCTTTCCCTGAAAACACAACCAGCACAACTATCCAAGTGGTCCTTGGAAGCATCGGTTAGTCCATTATAAAAGATATCAAGTATTTCATTTTTCTTAAGAGGATGATCAGGCAAAGCATTAAGTAACCGGAGAAGCCTCCCCCAAGCTTGTTGGAGACTCTCTTCTTCAATTTGCACAAAATTATATATTTCCCTCAAGGAAGCTTGTTTCTTATGAGCAGGGAAATATTTAGCAGAGAAGTAATAAATCATATCCTGGGGACTACGCACACAACCAGGATCAAGGGAATTAAACCAAGTTTTAGCATCACCCTTTAATGAGTATGGAAATATCTTAAGGATATAATATTAGCGAGCTTTCTCATCATTAGTGAATAGGGTGGCTATATCGTTTAACTTAGTAAGATGTGCCACAACAGTTTTAGATTCATAGCCATAAAAAGGATCAGATTCAACCAAAGTAATTATCTCAGGATCGACAGAGAATTCATAATCCTTATCAGTAACAAAGATAGGTGAAGTAGCAAAAGCAGGGTCATATTTCATTCTAGCATTCAGAGTTTTCTGTTTTAGTTTAGCTAATAACTTGTTAAGATCAAATCTATCATTACAAGCAAGAAAATCTCTAGCAGTTTCTTCATCCATAACATAACCCTCAGGAACAACACGTAATTCAAATTTAGGGGAGAACCTTCATCATCACTATCTTCAATAATTCCAGTTTCAATAATTTCATTCTCTCTAGCCCTAGCAAGTTGTTCATCAAGATATTCACCTAATGGCACAGTAGTATCAAGAACAGAAGTAGTTTCATCATAAGTATCATGCATAGTAGAAGTGGCATCATCAATAACATGCGACATATCGGAATTCATAGCAGAAGCAGGTTTAGGTGTCGCAAGTTTACTCATAACAGAAGGAGAATCTAGTACAGAGCTAGATGGCAGTTCCTTACCTCCCCTCGTAGTTGAGGGATAAATCTTAGTTCTTTCGTCTTTCAAGTTCCTCATAGTGACCAGCAGATATAAATCTCAAGTGACTCAAATAATAGAGCTATGCTCCCCGGCAACGGCGCCAGAAAATAGTCTTGATAACCCACAAGTATAGGGGATCACAACAGTTTTCAAGGGTAGAGTATTCAACCCAAGTTTATTGATTCGACACAAGGGGAGCCAAAGAATATTCTCAAGTATTAGAAGTTGTGTTGTCAATTCAACCACACCTGGATAACTTAGTATCTGCAGCAAAGTATTTAGTAGCAAAGTAGTATGGAAGTAACGGTAACGGTAGCAAAAGTAACGGTAGGAGTTTTGTAGCAGTTGTAACAGTGGCAACGGTAAAGTAAATAAGCAAAGCACAAGATGCGAAAAGCTCGTAGGCATTGGATCAGTAATGGATAATTATGTCGAATGCGATTCATCATGTAACAGTTATAACATAGGGTGACACAGAACTAGCTCTAGTTCATCAATGTAATGTAGGCATGTATTCCGAATATAGTCATACATGCTTATGAAAAAGAACTTGCATGACATCTTTTGTCCTACCCTCCCGTGGCAGCAGGGTCCTAGTGGAAACTAAGGGATATTAAGGCCTCCTTTTAATAGAGTATCGGACCAAAGCATTAACACATAGTGAATACATGAACTCCTCAAACTACGGTCATCACCAAGAAGTATCACGATTATTGTCACTTCGGGGTTGTCGGATCATAACACATAATAGGTGACTATAGACTTGCAAAATAGGATCAAGAATCACATATATTCATGACAACATAATAGGTTCAGATCTGAAATCATGGCACTCGGTCCCTAGTGACAAGCATTAAGCATAGCAAAGTGATAGCAACATCAATCTCAGAACATAGTGGATACTAGGGATCAAACCCTAACAGAACTAACTTGATTACATGGTAAATCTCATCCAACCCATCACCGTCTAGCAAGCCTACGATGGAATTACTCACGCACGTCGGTGAGCATCATGAAATTGGTGATGGAGGATGGTTGATGATGATGACAGCGACGAATCCCCCTCTCTGGAGCCCCGAACGTACTCTAGATCAGCCCTCCCAAGAGAGATTAGGGCTTGGCGGCGGCTCCGTATCGTAAAACGCGATGAAACTCTATCTTTGATTTTTTTTCTCCGCGAAAGCAAATATATGGAGTTGGTGTTGAGGTCGGTGGACGTCCAGGGGGCCCACAAGGCAGGGGGGCGCGCCCTAGGGGAGGGGACGCGCCCCCCACCCTCGTGGACAGGGTGTGGGCCCCCTGACGTTGATTGTTTCGCCGGTATTTTTTATTAATTCTGAAAAGTTGCTCCATGGATTTTCAGGTCATTCTGAGAACTTTTATTTCTGCACAAAAATAACACCATGGCAGTTCTGCTGAAAATAGCGTCAGTCCGGGTTAGTTCCATTCAAATCATGCAAATTACAGTCCAAAACAAGGGCAAAAGTGTTTGGATAAGTAGGTACGACGGAGACGTATCAGTAGTGGTACTACCGCGTAGGGCGCGGATGTAAAAAAATTACATCCGCCCCTACTTCTGCTCGTGTTACTGTGCTAGGCTAGAGGCCACGGTACTACCGCGCCCGAGGAGCGGTACTACCGCATGTCACGGTACTACCACATGTTGCGGTACTACTGCGTCCCTAGTCGGTACTATCGTGGGCCTCTACGGTACTACTGCTTCCTTGAGCAGTACTACCGCATGCCACAGTACAATACCACTTGGAGTCCTTCATTTTGCAAAGACACGGATAAACGGTCGGTGCTCCAAGGAAGCAAAGGAAAGGTGGTGCAAAGGAACAGACGTGTACATATTGATTCCACCCTAACCTTTCTGAAGCGGACCCCCTCTTAATATTACAGCTTTTCTACAACTCAAATCCACCGAAAAGAAACATAGAGAAACATCGTCTTCACTAGGCTCTGAGAGGCACCGAATTGTCTTGTTCCTAGACATGGGATATCTGAAATGCTCAATGCACCCAGTTAGTCCGCAAATGCATTGTCATCAATCACCAAAACCACATAGGGAGAAATATGCCCTTACAATCCCCCTTTTTGGTGGATTGATGACAATACAAGATTTGCATATAAGGATACAGAAAGAACATAAGCAAACCCACCATCTACAAAATATAGACATGCTCCCCCTAGATGTGTGCACTCTATTTATATGCTTTGGACTGCACGACACACATACTAGGTTCAACACTCCCCCTATATTTTATAGATGAGACATTCCTTGCAAAAATATATAAAGGACACTAAGCACGGAGGCAAGGTAATGAATATGAGCACAAAATAAAGGGCACAAGACAGCATAGGCTCACAAACTACTAAGCATAATAGATAATAAGATAAGCTTAAGTGCATATGTCTTACACCATACGATAGTCTCCGAGACACACATGAACACAAACACAAACCAACAAACCAAAGCAACACCAACAAAGCGAAAGCAGAGACACGAAAGCAAATCCTACACTCTCTCCCCCTTTGGCATCGAGACACCAAAAAGGCAAAGAGGACACCTACGACACAGGTGGTAGCATCCTTCGTAGAGATCACGCAACAACATCCTCATCGGTCTCGGGAGCGGGAATGGACTCCTCCTCTAACTCGGTCCACTGATAGCCCTGCTTGGTCATCCAGTCAGCCTCAAGAATGATGTTCTTCTCTGGCCCGCTCTCCATGATCTCGCCGGACGTCCTCAAGATCCTCTTGTCATGCTGGCGACTCTCCTTGGAAGCAACATGGGTATTGTACTGCCCCTTGGCCTACGTGCAGAACAGGGTCTTCATCTTTGCCTTCAGCTTCTTAGCCCAAGAGGGCTCAGTAGATGGAGGAGCATACCCAGCAGACCTGTCCTCAGCCTCCTCCTCCTCAACCTCGTCCTCATCAACATCTATCCTAGCAGCCTAAGCCTGAACCCTGGTAGTGGTATTGGCCCACTTGTTCTTCTGACGCAGCTTAATAGGCTCGTGGCGAACCTAGTTTGGAGCAGAAAAGTCCTCCTCCGGATAGAGCTTCTCCCAAGTCTTTGAGATCAGAGGTGCAGGTATGGACCATAAATGGGCACTTTGCGATTGTAGACCACAAACCGGAGCTCAACCCACATGATATGAAAGACGTCCAGAGGTTGGGGAGCATGATGACGCGCCTCCTCACACAAAAGCAACATAACCACGAGATAAGCATGCACCTTATCCTTTTCACCAATGCACGGAAAGAGAGTGCTGCGGAAGATCCGGTGCATGACATCAAAGAAAGGGTTGAGCACCCAAGACTGCTTGCCATTGGCTAACTTCTTCCCCACAAGGAACGGTTGAAGCTTGTTCTTGTTGGCGGACTCTGAGTTGCCATGAGGGCGGGCACCAACAAGCACATCGAGCCCCTCATCACGAACATGCAACATCTCCATGAATTCCTTCCATTTGGCAGACATCCTCTTCCATTGGTCATCCAAGTCATAGTACGCTCTCCATCTGTGTGGAAGTGGACAGAAGCAAAGAACTGAGCCATGATCTCCGGGTCAAAGTCCATGTGGAGCGTGATGAAGTAATCAATGCCAAACTGCTCTACCAAGTCCAATGCTTCACCAAAGTAAGCCCGGTCCTTCCTCAGATGAGCCATATCAATCCACTGCATTGGAACATAGATGTTGTGCTTGGACTTGATCACATCAATTTAGATGAGATTTTGCTGCTTGGTCCGGAACAACTCATTTCCTCTGACATTCTCGCGAGGGTTCACATAGGGGTTAATCCTCCTTTGAATGATGAACAAAGATTGAGGCATCTCGTCCATGCCAAGAGTCGGCTCCTTGATCTTGTTGGCGGTCTTCTTGACATTGCGCTGTTGGGCATTGGATCCCTCTGGTGCTTCTTGATTGCGGAGCCTCTTAGAGCTTGTGTCGCGGCTAGGATTCAAGCGACGGACATTGGAGCCACCACCTATGACAGACAACACAAAACACACGAGAAGAGCAAGAAGGGTGATTGCAAAGACCAAGGACAAAACAAACTAAACAAGTAGAAATAAGATTGGGTAGTCGCAACAAGGTAGTTTAGATGTCAACGGTAGTACCTCACCACGAGGCAGACGTAAAAATTTACATCTGCTCTAGCCACAGTAGTACTGTGTCGGGATGGCACGGTAGTACCGTGCCTAGAGTGGAAGTAAATTTTTACTTCCACGCGTCGAGCGGTAGTACCGCTCCAGACGAGCGGTAGTACTGTACAAGGTGGATCCAGCCAGAGCGGTTGTACCGCACGGGAGGCACGGTAGTACTGCACGGATTTAAATCTGGCAAGAACGGATCTAGGCACATCGGCAAATTTGGATCGGTACTATGGTTGATCAAAATTACCGTGTTGCAACATACCAAATAGCATCTCTATAGCACTAGGACTCTCCTACACCCTCCTCTTGCAATTACTTAGTGAAAGTGCAACTATCCCTGGGTGGTTTTGGTAATTATTAACAACATATAGCTCATTGAACTAATGCTATTTCAAGATGAATATTTCAGGAAAGTTCAATGATTGGCATGGCATGGATTAGGAATGTGTACCCCTCAAAATGCTAAAGACAAAGGACTGGCTCAAGCTCTAAAGTTCAAATACATTTTACTTTTAGTGATCCAAGATCACATTGAGTCCATAGGAAAAGCCAATACTATTAAAAGGGGATGAGGTGTTGCTTAATGGGTTGCTTGCTCAAAGTGCTTAGTGATATGATCCAAAGACCCTCAACCACTTTCTCATATCCACATATGTCCCAAACTAAAAGTCAAACTCGGCCCCACCGATTTGATCTATCCGGCGCCACTGAGTTCATTTGACATAGCCACTACCAGAAACCCTAGTCACTTCGGTCTCACCGATAGGGATCTCGGTCTCACCGAGATGGGATTGTAAACTCTCTGTTTCCCTTCGTAATGTTTCGGTCTAACCGAGATGTGCGATCGGTCCCACCGAGTTCGCAATGCAAACTCTCTATTTCCCATTCGTAACATTTCGGTCTCATCGAGTTTGCCTGACCAACTCTCTGGTTAGCTTATTACCAAATTCGGTCCCACCGAGTTTGTCTAATCGGTCTCACCGAGATTACATTATGCCCTAACCCTAATGAAATCGGTCCCACCGAGTTGACATGTCGGTCCACCGAAGTGCCTAACAGTCACATTATGAACTAAATTGGTCTGACCGAGTTTTCTGATTCGGTCTCACCTTCTTATCTATTGGTCCCAAGGTCAAAGAAATAGGTTCAGTGGTTTGACCTCCCAAAGGTTAAAGAAAGACATCGGTATTAAGACCACTCCCTCCGGATGATGATATGTACCGAGTTTGGTAAATTATGTGTAACGGTTAGATTTTGTGTGGAGGCTATATATACCCCTCCACCCTCTCTTCATTCGTGGAGAAAGCCATCAGAACATGCCTACACTTCCAGCATTCATTTTCTAAGCAAAAACCACCTACTCATATCTTGAGGTCAAGATATTCCATTCCAACCACATAAATCTTGATCTCTAGCCTTCCCCAAGTTGCTTTCCACTCAAATCATCTTTCCACCAAATCCAATCCTATGAAAGAGAGTTGAGCGTTGGGGATACTATCATTTGAAGTAGAAGAGCAAGGAGTTCATCATCAACATATCATCTATTACCTTTTGGAGAGTGGTCTCTCCTAGATTGGTTAGGTGTCACTTGGGAGCCTCCGTCAAGATTCTGGAGTTGAACCAAGGAGTTTGTACGGGCAAGGAGATCGCCTACTTCGTGAGATCTACCCTAGTGAGGCAAGTCCTTCGTGGGCGATGGCCATGGTGGAATAGACAAGGTTGCTTCTTCGTGGACCCTTCGTGGGTGGAGCCCTCCGTGGACTCACGCGGCCGTTACCCTTCGTGGGTTGAAGTCTCCATCAACTTGGATGTATGATAGCACCACCTATCAAAACCATGCCAAAAATCTCCGTGTCTACATTGTGTTTGCTACCTCAAACTCCTCCCTTTACCTTCATGTGAAATGTCTTACATTCTGCTGCTATACTCTTAGAATTGCATGTGTAGGTTGATTGCTTCACTTGTGTAAAGTTGCTAAAATCTGCCAAGACTTAAAATTGGGAAAAGGCTAGATTTTTATTTGGTCAAGTAGTCTAATCCCCCCCCTCTAGACATAATTTCGATCCTACAAGTGGTATCAGAGCTACGGTCTCCATTTGCCTTGATTTCCATAGCTTTTGGTGATCATAGCCTTGGTTTCACAACCTAGGAGAGTATGGCGTCTAGCGAGGAAAATTACCACCATAGAGGTCCTTACTTTGATGGTACTAATTTTTCTAGTTGGAAGCATAAGATGAAAATGCATATTCTTGGACATAACCCGGCCGTTTGGGCTATGTGTATTGGCTTGCAAGGTGAGTTCTTCGATGGGAGGGAACCGAACAGTGAAGCTACTGCGGAAGAGTTGAAGATGCTGCAATACAACGCTCAAGCTTGTGATATTCTCTTCAACGGATTGTGCCCCGAAGAATTCAACAAAATCAGCCGTCTTGAGAATGCAAAGGAAATTTGGGATACTTTGATTGATATGCACGAAGGTACTGACTTCGTCAAGGAATCCAAATTGGATGTGCTTCAAAGTCAGCTTGACAAGTTCAAAATGAAGGATGGTGAAGGTGTCTATGAAATGTACTCCAGGCTTGCTCTCATCACAAATGAGATTGTCGGCTTAGGAAGTGAGGAGACGACCGATAGATTCAACATCAAGAAGATCCTAAGAGCCTTGGATGGAAAATATGATATCGTGTGCACATTGATCCAAATGATGCCCATTTACAAAGATCTCAAGCCAATGGAAGTCATTGGAAGAATTGTTGCTCATGAGATGTCACTCAAGGATAAAGAAGAGCTTCACAACAAGTCAAGTGGTGCTTACAAAGCCTCATGTGATGCCCCTACATCATCAAGTGAGAAACCAACCTTCAATGAAGAATTGAGCCTAATGGTGAAGAACTTCAACAAGTTCTACAAGAGTAGAAGCAAGGAAAGAAGTTCCAAGTCAAGGTCCTACAATGACAAAAGATCTTCGAGTCGTGAACGTAATTGATATGATTGTGGAAGACCCGGACACTACTCCAATGAGTGTATGGCTCCCTACAAAAGAAGAGAAGATTCACCTAAAAGAAGAAGTAGAAGAGAAGAATCACCACCAAGAGAGAGAAGGAGTAGATATGATTGTTATGAACGAAGAACCTCCCAGAGTAGCAAGGATTCAGAAAGGAAGGACAAATCATCAAAGAGCTACACAAAACAAAGACATCAAGCTCACTTTGGTGAATGGGTATCCGACTCCGATTCCGACCATCACTCCGAAAGAAGTTATCACTCCGACTTCGAATATACTCAAGATGAAGATGTTGCCGGTCTAGCACTCGTGTCAACCAACTCCTATGACATACTTGACTCACCAAATGAGGGAATTGGAAGATGCTTCATGGCTAAAGTTCCAAAGGTATCACACCTCGAGCATGTTGATTTCAATAGTGATGAAGATGATTTGCTAGGTGATGATGATTTACTTGTTGATAAGTCTAGTTATGAAAACTATGATGAATTTGCTATTAATCATTCTAATCAAGATAAAATGAATGACGATGATAAGAAGGAGATTGATCGTCTAACTAAAGAACTAAATACTCTTAAGTTAGCTCATGAAACTACCTTGGGAGATCATGGAGAACTTTTAAAGACTCATGAGAAGCTACGCTTTGAAAATCTCAACCTAGAGCAAGAGCATGAGTTTTTAAAGGCAATCAATGATGATATTCGCAAGAAAAGTTCGTCTTACATTGCCAAGCGTTTAATCTTGTCTACTTACATGCCACAAGTTAAATATAGCAACAAAAGTAAGAAAGATTCTTCTTCTAGTAGTAAAAATAATCATGCTAAATCCAATGTTGTTGCTTCTAATAGTTCTCTTGATTCCACTAATGATTCTCTTAGCCAAGTTACACTTGAGCAAGAAAATAGCTTATTGAAGGGAATTATAGTGAAAGGTGTTTACAAGAGCCTTGCCGGAAGTAAGCAATTTGAGGAAATTGTACATAAGCAAGGAAGGCACCGGAAGAACGAAGGTGTTGGTTTTGAACGAAAGTTAAATGCCAATGGAGTTGAATGGGAAGAAGATCAATACCCCAAGATAAAGTTTGTTCCTCAACAAGAGAAGTATGATCCTACTTCTTTCCAAGGAACACAAGCTCAAGATGATCTTCCACCACAAGACCACAAGCAAAAAGGAAAGGATAAGCTTCAAGAGGAGATTGATGCATTTGAAGAAGCTCCCAAGGCCTTGGTCAAGTGGGTTCCCAAGACTACATCAAGTTCTACTTCATCAAGTACGACTACAACCCCAAGGATTCCCATCAAGATGATGTGGATTCCGAAGAAGAAGAACTAGAGAGTTCTTGAGGGTGACTCTGCCAACACACTTCACTCATATCATTTTGGCAAGAACAAGTGCAAACAACTTCCATATCTTGCACTAGTTCAAGGGGTCACAAACCCTCTTGTTAGTAATTAAGACAAGGGACAGGGTAACCTAATGCTTTCATGGACATTATCTTGTGTGTACATCATTCTATGTTTATGGATATCCTTGCTTGTTCCTTGTGGGACTAACCCTTGTAGGTATTGAAAGTGCAACTCACTCTAATGGATTGCTCCGAATGATCTACATCAACATTGAGCGTCCACATCTTCAACACCTACATGAAGTCATCATTGACAAAACCCAAGGTCAGTTCATCCCTCTTAGGGGGATATCACATCTAGGGGGAGCTTTACTCTAAGAATTGAGCTAAAGCAACTCTAACGGTGTGAACACAACAATGCTTTATGTAAAAGTGGTAACCCCACTTGTGCCTAAACAATTAGTATGACCTATGATCAAATGTTCTCATTTGACACCTAAGTCAATATACTCATATATAGATGACCTAGTCATTGAAAATAGCTTGATAGATGCTAGAGTGTTTGTGCATGCTTTGCCACATATTTCATTTGCCATTTTATTGTGTGAGCATGTTGGTTGCATATTTTACTTATTCGAGGACATCCACTTGTTTCTTCGATTGTTTGGCTCTTTCTCTTTTGCCAAGTGGATGGACAAGAATGCCTCAGAACCTCCTCTAGCTATCTATGCTTTTCTCGTCTCATACTCTATTCATGCTATATCACAAAGTTTGATCAAGTCAGATTCGAACCACTCTGTGTGAGGAGCACTCGGAGTCCCTGATTCGTCATAGACTCAAACTTCCAAAACCTCTTTGTGCATTTTGGTATGACCGAGTCATCCATTCCGGTCACACCAAGTTCACTAAGTTGATCTAGGTTTTCATCTCGGTGCAACCGATTTGAACATTTCGGTCACACCGAGTTGCAGTAACCTCTTGCGGTTCTACATCTCGGTGCCACCGAGTTGTTCCACTCGGTCACACTGATAGGGTCGGGATATATATATATATATATATCCATGGGTGAGATTTTGGAAATTTCTTCAAAAGCCCTCAGACCACGCATATCCTGCTCTGCCTCCTTGGGTCTCCAGATCGTCTCCTCACCACCAGCGACCTTCCACCACTGGTTTCTGTCGCCATCAACGGGAATCTGCTCTGTTGTTGCCGCTGTAGCAAACTCCCGCCGAACTAGGGTATGAGTTCCACCCCTTGTGCTTTCTATTTACCTCCGATTATAAGCACGAGGTGAATGCCATGATCTTTGCCACGTATGAAATCAATCTATCCAGAGAAAACTTCCTTTAGGTTAAGTTTGATTCGAAAATTTAGAGTTAGGTCTCCGCTGAACTCATCTCGGACCGACCGAATTGTAGAAATCAGCCTCACCAATTTGACTTAGGTCTCTGCACATGCACTTTTCGATCTGACCAAAAACTGCAAATCGGTGTGACCGAGTTCAATTCTTTGAGAAACCCTTGCAATCTCAGTGCCACCAAACTGTGACTTGGTCTGACCGAGTTCACTAGTTTAGGTTCCAAATGTTGCATCTGTATCACCGAGTTTATCAATTCGGTAGCTCCGAAATCATTTCAGTAGAGAACTAAAACTAAGTTTTTGACTCATTTCTTTTGCAAAAATCTCTGCACTTTGTGATGCTCATCTACTCTACCTCATTTATATCTATTCATAGGGTTTGCTGTCAGTTTGCCTGCTAAGATGTCTGACCAGAGTGATAGCCAGAATAAATCTGTAGAGCAAGTGCAGATGAGTGAGGGCACTAGTCCCTCAAGTAGCTATGATGAGGGCAGCAGGAGCACTCCAAGCAACTTGCCAAAGGCAGCCACCAGGACAAGAAAGAAGAGAACCTCAGACTCTGAGGATGAGGACTATGTGGCTGTTGAGGATGAGGCCACCTCAAAGAAGAAAGTGCTGAAGAAAGAGTATGGCACTGCTGCTGCAACTAAGCCAGGGTTGCATAAGAAGGCACCAGCAAAGGGAGTCCCAATGTCAAAGCCAAGGAAAGTTCCAACAGGAGAAACCATGAAATTCACAATAGAATCAGATGATGGTGAGTCAGTTGGAGATGGCAAGAAGAAGAAGAGTACAATAACCACACTTGCAAAGGTTCTTGGAAAGTCAACTATGGTAAGAGATTCAGAAGAAGACGAAGAGGAAGAGGATGTTGCACCAGCACCCAAGTCACAAAAGCTTATGGGAGATGCAATCAAGTCAGGGGCTGCTACTTCTAAGCCCAAACCTGCTCCCAAAGCTACTGCAAAGTCTACACCCAAGAGAAGCATCCGAAACATTCCTGCAGAGGAGAGAACAAGGCCCCAGTGCCTGAGATGGATGAATAAGAAGATGTTGAAGCCCAAGTGCTCAGAAAGCTTAAACCAAAGATTCCAGACCACAATGACACCCATCTGGTGGCAGAGGACATGAACATCAGAAAGGATGCAAGATTGAGACTTTGGAGACAGTCTGATCCGTATGCTGTGAGAAGAAGGACTGCTGTGGACTATAGGTTCCACACCAAAGAACAGCAAGATTTCTATGAGACCATTCTGCTTGACAAGAAGCCAATTGTCTGTGATATGAGATGCGTTAATTGGGAATATATTAAAGAGAATGAAGATCACTTTCCATGTGTACATGATAGCTTCAAAGCTTGTGGAGTTGACAAGTTCATTGGGCATAAGCTCACCAAATGGAATGATGAGCTAATCATGCAATTCTACTCCACTGCTCATTTCTACCCAGATGGAAGGATAGTGTGGATGTCTGAAGGTACAAGGTACCGGCCAACTGTTGAAGAATGGGCAAAGTTCATCAATGACCCAGAAGACCATGAGGATGATTTGGATGTGTATGCTGAGAAGAAGAAAGACCACAACTCCATGGCAAGTATGTAAAAGGAAATTCCTGATGAAGCCCTGGAAACTCATAAGTTGAGCTCAGTGAAATATTTGTTGTCTGGTCTGCCTACTATCAACACCATCTTTAGGCATACTCTGTTGCCCAAGTCTGGAGATCATAGGATGGTAAGAGGACACAGAATTTGAAGACAACACAGTTGTAATGAATGAGGATGAAGCTTCATCAGTGCAAGCACAAGAGAAGAGAGCTAAGGCAAAGACAGAAAAAGTTGCAAAGATGCCAAGTGCCGAAGAGGCATCTCAAGTGTTCTCGAAGAGCAAACAAGATCAACTTGGATACTAGATACTAGAGCTACCACATTAGCACAAGCAGCTGCAGGTTTAGTGCCACCTCCAGCAGCCACTCCACCAGCTCCAGCTACATTGACTGATACCTTCCTCCTTGGAGTTCTCTCTACACCACCTCCCGAAGACCAAGCCTGAGAGACGCATAACACTATGCATATTTGAATTTTTTTGGTAACTTGTTGCCAAAGGGGGAGAAATATGTATATATCATAGGCTTCGAGAGAGAGTGTTGCTTTTTGTCTCTCTTGCTATTTGTTTGGTTAAACTTTATTGTGTGCTTGTTTGATACGTTATGTCCTTGTGTGAGATACTTGTATGATCATGTGGTTGTTCATATGCTAATTTAATGTTTGCTTGGATGATATTATCTCTTATATCCATATATGATCATTCACTTTGCTTGGTGATGAGTGCATGCTTTTAATTGCTATCATTTTGAGCGCTCCACCAAGATGTATGTGACATGGAAGAGTAACCCATGATACTAATCGATTGTGCATTTGCATTCAAAAGCAAGTCTTAAATAATGCACACATTTAGGGGGAGCTCTTGCTTATCACATACTTCTCAAAGCGACGATATATTTCAATCTTATTATCATTTGTCGAAGCTTTGATCTATACACTACAAAAAAAATACACTTCCGTGATGATACGTGTTTGTCACAGTAGGTCGCGTTTTTGTCATGCATGTACATCCATGAAGATTTTATGACAGAATCAAGATAGTCATACCTGTGCTGTCATAGAAGTGTTCCATGACATTACCAAAATTATCATCACGGAAGTGTCCACTTCCATGATGATAAATCGCGTGTCACAGAAGTGCTTTCGTCAAGGGTGACCGAAACGTGGCATCCACTGTATAGGAACGCCGTTAAGCTATCGGGTCGGGTTTTGGATCCGATAACCCGTTAACAACCCCGACCAATGGGGATTTTCCACATGTAAAATCATCATTGGCTGGAGGAGACACATGTCAGGTCCGCGTTGGCACAGGTGTCACTCATCCAATGGGCGAGACGCGCCTATGATATGTTGACACGTGGACCGGCCCATCAAGTTTAAATGGGCCGGCCCAACTAAAGGCCCACAAGATTTTGCGGACCATCATGGGCCGGCCCAGCTAAAGGCCCATGAGATTTTGTGGACCATAATGGGCGGGCCCAGCTAAAGGCCCACAAGATTTTGCGGGCCATAATGGGCCGGCCCAGGTAAAGGCCCACAAGATTTTTGTGTGCCATAATGGGCCGGCCCAGGTAAAGGCCCACAAGATTCCTGTGGATCATAATGGGCCAGCCCTGCTAAAGGCCCATGAGATTTCGTCGACATTAATGGGTCGGCCCAGCTGTAGGCCCATAAGATTTTGAGGACCATAGTAGGCCGACCCATTAACTGGCTGCCATGTTTCAGGCCAATGCCGGCCCATATTTGATCCGGTCCATTAATGGCCTGCCACGTTCCGGGCCTAATAATGGGCCATATAAGATCCGGCCCGTTAAAAGCCTACCACGTTCTCAGCAAAATTACGGCCCAGATCAGGTCCGACCCTTTAAGAGGCTTTGGGATAAATTATGGCCCATATCAGATTCAGCCCGTCAACTGGACGCTATGCTTTTGGGCCCACTTGCTAAAGGCCCATTTATTAATTTGGCCAAATATTAGTTTTGGCCTATTAAGGGCCTGTTTAACATTTCGGCCCTATATTAATTTCAGCCTGTTAAAAGCCCGTCATATAGTTGGGCCTAACTATGGCCCGGTTTGCATCCGGCCTGCTCGCAGTTGATATCTGATTGGGCCAAACAAGGACCGAGACAATTTTGGCCTGTTAAAAGCCCGTGATTTGATTCGCACAATCATGGGCCGGGGTCCATTTCGGGCTGCTGCCAGCCTGTGAGCTGTTCGGCACGTTTCAGGCCCAACCTACTTCTCAGCCTCCTAAAAGCCCATTGAGTTTTCTTGCGAAAAGAGGGTTGGGGGTTACTCGGCCTATTAAAGGCCCTTATCTACTAGTGGGCTAGTTTACTTTTGGCCGTTTAACAAACCAAGATGATGGGGCCCATGATGCGGATCATACATCGTGATTGCATGACGACCCGATTATGTACCATAATTTTATGGTTTGGCCGGTTTACTGTGAAGACAGGATATATATACAGTAAAATAACTGCAGCATCGTGAATAAGAAAAAACCTAGACTATACAATAAAGAAATTTCGGCATATTACATCCACTGGGCATCAAAGTTCGCCACTATGATAATAAAGCACAAGCAGACAGCAGATTACATACACTGGGCATCAAAGATCGCCACCAGTGCAAATAAACATGCTGACAAAATAATATACAAAACCGACAACACTTTAATAGAGTTCAGGAAAGGTTAGCCCTGCTGGGGAGCTGCAGCGCAAGCAGCTGAGCAAGATGATGAGACTGCGCTTGTTCAACACTTATATCTTCCTCACTCTGAAAGATAAACAAGCAGACAGATGACAGGTTTTGCACATAAAAGTATTAGTGCTGACAATTCACCACATTTCTTACTGACGAATAAAGTGACACAATTTAAAATTGCATTAACATAATATGGTATTGTTCAGGTCAAGACATGGCAGGAAATGACATTGTGAAGGAGTTGGCAGCTTCACGACACCACTGGATTACAGATCAAGAACTCATAAGTACCAATGGTTAGTGTGCTGTCAATTTAACCCATTTCAGATTGGCAAATAAAGAGACGATTCAAATAATAGTAGAATGATATGACATTGTTCATAGTTAAGACATTGCAGAATATGACATTGTGCTGTAGTGGGTAGGTTCACCACACTACTGGATTACAGATGAAGAACAGAAGCATACATGCAGTGCAAAAGAAGATCACTTGCTCTGTATAGTTTAATTTACATGGTATGAAGAAGGAACTTGGTTGTACAACTAAAAACTTAAATTGAGAAGGACAAACTTTTGTTTATGAACTACGTAATAAACTTTAAACATGCAATTTGATGCAAACATAAAAAATAAACAGTTGTTGCAGTCATGCCTAACCAAATATACACAACAAAGTTTGAAGGCTTGAGAAGGACAAACTTACATTACTGGTGAAGACAGGCTCTATAAAGCCCTTGTCCATGCTGATGGGGGGCAATTCAAGAAGTTTACCACAGAATCTTCTTCATAAGCATTGCCTTTATTCTACATTTTGTTAAGAGTAAATATAGATGTGATAATATACGAAAAAATGGAGAATATTTAAGATAAGATGAAGAGTGATGCTACATAACCAAGTAGCTATAAATGTATGTGCAGCGATACAGGCAAAAGGCACAGCCAAGAGCAATGCACAACTAAACTTCTTCAGTACCAACCTTATGGTAAGAGTAAATATAGATCTGATGTGTAGAAAATGGAGGGCAAAGAAAAATAAGCTGCAGAGTGATGGTACATGAACAACTACCTGTCAATATAAGTACACTGATAAAGGACAGCATGTACTTACAAGAACAATGCAGAGCTAAAAAAATTCATTAGCATTGGATATATTCTACACTAATGTAACCATTCATACAGATCAGATAATTTCGAGCGAACAATTGATAAGCAAGCTATCATGCATACTGCTGTCACATAATGAACCAGGTATGTATGCAAGTACAGTGATACAGGATAACAGGTACTAACAAGAGCAAAGCAGCGGGCAGCATATTTGCGATATCCTGTCGTTCTTTTCAAACCGGAATTCTTCTTCGAGCAGATTTCCTGCAAAAAAGATCTGTAAGGCACATGCAAAAAAGTAGAAGTTCAAATTGTCATGTGATTTCATAGACAGTACCTCATCCTGGGAATGAGACCAGTGCATAACAAGGTTTTCCCATTCAATGTCTTCTAAATTTAGCACAAGAGACTTCACCAGAAATTCGTTTATAGACTTGCCATCAAAGTGTGATTTCCTCAGGTAACACCGATACTGCTGCAATGCTTCCTTGAAAAGCACAAGCAAGCTTTGCTCGTCATGACTATCCAGATTGACCCTCGCCTAGTTACAGCGATGTCATGTAAATCATTGATGTGTTCAATCAGCAGAAAACAGGGAAATAATAACCATGAATAATAGCACTTACACGTAAGTTGGACAGGAAGATGTGAAAATGGTGTTTGTCTTCACTATAATCTTCCCATGATGGGAATATATGCACATAGTCCCTAACAACATTGAAAGCATTGTCTTTTAAACTGGGAATAAATGGAATGGGGTTCCAATCTGCAGGAATTGGCCATCTCTGCAGTTGGGATAGGTCTTCGGCCGGTGGACTTGTTGTACTTTTTGCTGGAGTGGGATTTTTCTGTGGGACGGCTGGTGCTATGGCAAATGAAATCGGTATACCTTTTGCTGGAGTGCAGGTCATGTGTGGTGGGGCTAGTGGTGTGGCCAATGAAGTATGGGTACAGTCTGCTGGAGTCAGTCCTACATTTTGTGTCACTGGTTGTGCAGCCAATATAAGTGGGGTGCTGTTTGATTTCTCCGGCACCACCATGTTTTTCAAGGACTTTGCTGGTGCTCCTTCAGGTTCGGCAATCACCCTCTTCCTTTTTGATGTCTGATGCACAAGAACAACATTTGAGTGGAAAAACATGGTATGATGACAGATGGAATATGTATTGATAATGGATGGGCTTGGCATCTCGAGTTATATGATGAGTAAACTAAGCATATGGCGGTGCAACAAAGTAGAAGAAATGCAAGACAACAGATGCAAGATACGCGCAATCAATAAAACCTTGCCAAATTAGAATAGGCACCTTGATGGGTGAACAGGACATGCCATCTGCCTTTGACTCCTCGAGGTTAGAATAGTCATTAGGATGATATTCTGAACAAGAATCAATAGGTGGGGAGCGTATGAGTTTCATTGCATCCAGAATGGCACTCAATGCCTTGGTGCCAATTTTGTAAGTCATTGTAGTGTTCCACAATATTCTTCTGATGCTGGATTTTGATATTCACTGTAATTGCGTATAATATCTAAGAACCATGAAAACATAAATAGTTGTGAGATTATCTTTGTAATGCAGATGATATTCTAATATAGGGGCGCCCCTGTAAACACTTGTGTGCTATCACTGGATTCTGATGAGAGAGCTCATGTGTGCTGTAATATGGTGCATGCATTTATATAATCTTGCACAAGTACACAAAAAAATAGGCTCCAGAAGTAAGGATAGTTGGCAGATGATAGGTTCATAATATACTGTATAGAGAGTTTATTGCCAAACAATGATAACAAGAGCACACAGCAACTAGGCAGATCATGGTGTACATTTGATGGGTACACCATAACCACGATATATAAATCGGGAAAGTGGAACTGGCTTGAAAATATGGTGTTGTATTGCCTCTAGTAATTGAAAGCCTATCGATCAAGTACAGGTCAGCTCTATCAGCTGTTGACTGCAGATGTCCCTGCGCCCCTTCCTGACGAGGAACATACTGTACGTACTAAATACAGAATAAACAAAGAGGAACATGTTAAAGAACAAAAGAGGAAGCATATTCTTGAGGTTCTGGTTCATTCCATACAATGTTGGTTGCCCACTCATGATGAATCACAGCGCCCAAAGAAATGCAATTCCATGTTGTCTCTCTATATGTGGCAATTTTGAACAAGAGTCATTAGGATCATATTCTGAACAAGAGTCAACAGGTGGGGAGCGTATGAGTTTCATTGCATCCAGAATGGCACTCAATGCCTTGGTGCCAATTTTGTAAGTCATTGCAGTGTTTAGCTTCAAGAGTGGACTGCTCCTAGTGCGAGAAAGCAGCTACACAGATCATAGTGTAGATATAACGGGAAAACCTTAAGCATCAGAGTAAAATCAGCAAAGTGGAACTTGCTGGAATATATGTGCTAGTATTGCCGGTACAGCTAGAAAGGCTTCGGATACCAGCTCTCTTCAAGTGAAGGTGCAGTACTGTTAATATCAGTGTAACTCTCAAAGGCGACACAACTCCCCCCATTTCCTTGCTATTCTTATAGGATTCAAGTGGGCAGGCCACTACAAATCCTATTCCTATGTTTACAATATCCTACGAATCTAAGAGGCTCAAAGTGTCCATCACAACCGACCGTATAGAGCTCTACACTACAAATGTCCCTGCTCATCTTCAGTACAAGGAACATAATGTACTACTATCATACTCTCTTCGTTCCAAAATATAAGTCTTGGTAGATATTTCCACTATGGATCACATACAGATGTATCCAGATACATTTTAGAGTGTAGATTCACTCATTTTGCTCCATATGTAGTCCATGGTGGAATCTATACAAAGACTTGTATTTAGGAACGGAGAGAGTACATATTAAAGAAGAACGGAAGATGAACATGGTAAAGAAGAACAAGCAGATTCTGGATAATAAAATGTTGGTTGCGCAGTGCCCACACATGATGAACCAGAGCGCATTAAGAATGCAACTCCCAGCTATCTCTCGACCATTTCAAGCGGTTGGATGAAGATCCTATGTCTCCTAACCCTTATTCTTCCTCGTCTCTGATTCTTCCCATGCAGAACACCGCACGGGCCGCCGGCCGGACCATCATCCCCCACTGCCTGTGTTCCTCCGCCACCCCCACCCCCACCCCCGGCCCAACCCCCACCCGCGTCGAGTTTTCTTCGTTCGGCGAGGCCCAACAACCACCCGAGCCCCTTCGTTCGCACCGGCGAACTCCGACGAGCTCTGAAAAATCGACCGACCCAATTTTGAAATTTAGTCTAGTATGATTTAACTAGTGTGGAATATAAGAGGGGAAAACCATAAGCATTGGGAGTATAGTGTTGAGCGTGCCATGGAGGATCTGAAGGTGCAAACCGGACAAAGGCAACTTCGCAACCAAGACAAGAAATCAGATTAAAGCAGTGGCGATCTATTTTCTTGCTGCGATAAATAAGTTGAGCAGATATGAAAGAGTACCGCCTCTGGTGCGGCGCCGTGTACGCATCTGCTGAGAATTTGACGGTGCTGCGGTAGCGATGACTGTCGGCAGCGTGGAAGCAGATCTAGGAGGGTAGACAGTGGCGGCCGGGCACGGTGGACGAGACGGTCGTAGGAGCGGCGCCGGCAAGGTGGACGATGGCGGGGAAGAAGCGAGAGGA
The DNA here is from genome assembly GCF_018294505.1 of Triticum aestivum. NCBI lineage: Eukaryota > Viridiplantae > Streptophyta > Magnoliopsida > Poales > Poaceae > Triticum > Triticum aestivum. The sequence continues at coordinate 521,263,653 of NC_057801.1, forward strand.
CAGGATGCAAGGATCCCGGTCCGAAGCCATGGATGAGAGAGGTCGATCTCTTGTAATGGACGGTGGCATTGGGGTATCAGCTTCGGCATGGTGGAGGAGGACGGCGGTGGATGGGGTGGCAGACGGCGGCGGACGGAGGAGGGTGGGGTGGAGTGGGTGTTTTGGCGCCCATGGAGTACGAATGGGGAAAAGGGAGGTAGAGACGAAGGCGGGAACCATGTATTCAGGGCACGCTTGTCCCAAATGCGAGGAAATTTACAAACTTAGCCCCCGTTTCAAATTTCTACTACATCACAACAATATTAGTCGGTTGGGGATAGGATGGTAATCTCGCATACACCGAATATTTGCCGATGAGAGTTTGTTTTTGGCGCCCACCATGTATGAATATGAATCAGGGAGGGAGTCAATTTCGGCCGAGGACACACTATGTTTTGGCACCCACCGTGTATGAATTCGGGTGAGATGCGGTTACATCACGTTTGGGTGAAATTACAAACCTACCCCTATCGAAACCTATAGAAATCAAGCAAATAGGCTTTGCATGGCAGGGATAGGCAGTAGTAATTTCCATCTCGCAGATTTTGGTTTCGAGCGGTTACTGCGACTTTCCACGCTTCGTTCCAATTTTTTAGAGTGCATGTTTACCGTGCCAACTCAATTCGAATCCCGTTTGTATTCTAATTTTTTTCAGGCGGGATCCATTTTCAATTGGAATTACATTCTATATACATCATTTTTTATATATACTTTCAAAAGCACAACACCATTTATACATAAATATGGTTTGCAAATGGCATGATCTCAGATTCATAAGGTTGTATCCATCAATTTGGATTTTCAAATATTTGAAACCACTTTATGTTGAAATCCAATGTATGCATTCCTCGCTAACTGTCTCCAATTAATGTGTGTTTCATGCGGGTTTTTTTTTACTTCTCAAACATGTATAATGTGTTTCACACACGCAACCTATAATGTAATCCTGTTTAGACATTAATTGCATATAAACCATGCATTGTTTGTAATTAAAGATTCTATGGATCACCAATATTGATAAACTATATAACATTACACGTGTACCCGAATTCAAATGAATATGCATGTTTGTTATAGCAATTTGCGTTATGATATTATCGATGTCGTGATCTCCAGTTTAAATATTTGAATCCCCTTTAATCCAGATATTCGTCTCATATAGGACTATCTCTCTGGACCTATACGTGTTCATCGTCTCTCAGGTATCTCTCGTGCTACCTGTATGTCAACAATGATCTTTTATCTTCGTAACACACTGACGGTACTCTCTCCCTCGACCTTCATCACTCTATCTCTCTCTAAGTATATCTCGCTCCCTGCTATGTGTCTCTAACTATGATTCTCCAGGTGGAATCTCTTTCTCTCACACAAACACAAAACTTTGTCTCCCGGGGTCTCATTTCTCTCTACTATTCCCATGTGTGCCACTCGCACACCACTCATACAGAGATGCATTTCGCTCCTTAGATATGAGAACCTACGACTCTTCCTCTTAAATGTCTCTTTCTCACACACAAACACAAATTCTATCTCCCAGGGTCTCATGTTTCTCCATTGTTCTCTTGTATGTCGCTCACACACACACTCTCTTTCTCCCAAGAGATATCTTGTGTTCCCTCATATGTCTCTCTAGCTATCACTCTCGTTGTGAAATATCTTTCTCTCTCGCAGACACAAAACTCCATCTCTCGAGATCTCATTTCTCTCCGCTATCTGTTTGCATGTGACTCACATGTACCCTCTCTCTATCTCTCTCACACCCACACACATAACTCAGCCTTCTGATCCACTCGACTCCTATCTCTAACGCACACTAGCTAGCATCTTTATCTTTCTATTTATCTGTTTCTCCATCAACCTTCTTTCTCGCCCTCACTCTCGATTCCTATCACGCACACTACATATGTTTCTCTCTACATGTAGTCAAGTGCCCTCTTACACACATATATAACTTCACCCTCTGAACCACCCGGCGGTCATTTCCAACACCCAAACTAGCGGATGTCCCTCTAGCTAGCATCTCCATCTCTGTATCTATCTGTAGTTTCTCCATCAACATTTCTTTCTCGCATGGAGTCTTGCTTCCTATCACCCACACTATATATGTCTCTCCATACATATGCATTTATGGGTTGATATCTTTTGCACAATTGTTGTGCCTCACTCCCTCTGCTCTCCATAGATGCATGCTCCAGCCCACGCCACTATCTCTTAAAGACAAAAACACATGCTCAATTGTCGGGCCTTCTCCCCTGCATTCTGACATGCAGGCATGTTGTCATACCGATCCGTATCTCCCATGTCGTTGATCTTATGACTTATGTCTTCTTTCTTTTATCTCGATCATGCGCACGCGCACACACACACACACATCCCACGTATACATGTATACCTCTCACACATGCATGTTCAAGGTCTCTATGTCTCCATACATAGTTAATTACGCTCAATCCTAACGCCACATCGAACCGTTATCCTCTTGTGTGCACATAACTTCCGCCTGGATCGGTAAAACACACACACACACACACACACTTAACAATCTCCTTCTAGCTACCCCCCCCCCGCCTCTCACTCTTCCCCTATATCCCCGAAACCAATAAGACCATCCCTTTGTTTAATTCCCGCCTACATGCACCATTGATATATAGTAGTCTTCCTCGGTGTCTCTCGAACAAACACGTTCTCTCGATGTCGACTCCTCTCACGCGCACACACCTTCTCTTCCCTCTCTATGGGCATTTTATCCCTCGCACCCCATCGTT